>NC_137900.1:90928830-92128830 GCF_963455335.1 Martes martes | reverse complement strand
TGTTTCTTCCTGGCTGTGTGGCTCTGGGCCGCTTGCCTTACCCTCTCTGTGCCGGATGGTCATCGTTTCTTTGTGCCTTTCTTCTTGCGGAGGAGGAGAGACCATCTCCCTGGGTGGAATGGGAAATGCTGGGCACAAGGCCGGGCGTACCTGGTGAGGACCCAGCTGGAGGCAGACCTGGGGCTCGGGCAGGGTCCCTGGAAGCCTCTGGGCCCACAGGACACGTGCCTTCAAATAATCTCTTCTGCCTAAACTCCCCGGAGCTGGGTTTTGTGCTGTGCCTGAGCTCTCTGAGCAGGACACTTCTGGGATGCTCGCGTTGTCCTCAGTCACCTGGTCATGCTAACAAAGCCCACTTCCCAGCTTCCCGGCCGGGATTCGGGAAATAAGGAATGTCAGGCCCGACTTCGATGGGCTTTACAGTTGCCCCCCCACAAACTGTCCACGTACGTTTGCTTTAAGGAAAAGTACTAGAAATGGGTATCAGAAGATATTAACTGTTATTAGCTCCGAACGGAGGATTGTGGGTGATTTTAATTCCAAAATTATTGTTATTTCGCTTCTCTGTATTTGCTAACTTCCCTACGGTCTGATTTGTGTTTTGAAAAGGAAAAATAAACAAGTAAAGCTTTCCTTCCCTGGGCTTTTGCCCTGAACTCTTCCCGCCTGAGATGTGCTGAGATGTGCTGGCGTCCCTCTGGGGCCGCTGAGGGGGGCCGGCCTAGCCAGATCTGTGGGGCCTAGGGCAGGGGTGCAGGCGTGGGGTGACCCCCTTTGAGCCCTGCCCACCCGGGCCTGCCTGGAGATGCCGAAGGCTGATCCCCAGGCGCCCATAAATGCCTCGTAAGTGTGACGCATGGCAGGGGAGGCCAGATATGCTAACGCAGCAGTCCTGCTTATTTAGAGGGGGGCGGGTGGGGGCAGGGGGCGAGCTGAGGCTGCCGCAGAGGGGCGGCTGGGGCGGGGGGAGACATTTCCCGTGACAGCAGAGCTATTCAGATGAAGCCCAGCTCCCCAGGGCTCCTTGCTCTGCCTGCCTGGAGCCTGCTATAGGGACTGCGTGGGGCACAGGGTTGAAGGACAAAGCAGGCAGGAGCAGAAGCAGAAGCAGCTGCAGGGCCCTCCCCACCCCTCACCCCAACCCTGGACAGCTGCCCCCCTGCCTGGGCTGCTGGGCTCCGGAGTCAGGCTGACGACTCCTCTCCTGCCCCCCGGCTCAGCGAGTGTGGTTTCAGGCCAGTTGCTTCTCTCCTAGCCTCCCTTGGTGGACCTCCTCTTCCCCGTCTGTAAAGTGGGTATGACAGTCCCTTCTGCCTGGGGCCGTGGTTCTCCACCTGGGCCTGTTTGGCTCCCGATCCACAATGCCTAGAAGCACTTTTGGTTTTCACCCCAGAGAAGGAGCTTCTCCTGGAATCTTGTGACCCAAGGCCCGGGAAGCAGCCGCCTTCCCAGAAGTTTCTGGTCCTCATGTCAAAGGCATCGAGGGTGGGAAACCCGTGCTAGGGCGAGGAGGGGCATTCGCTTATGCTCGGGAGCGGGCGATGACCGATGACGGACGCCGTTATCCAAGCTGCGGAATGGGGACCTTGGCCTCTTGACCTCTAGAGGCAGGGCTCCGAACCTGAGCTCGGGGACAGGACGCACTGTTTAAGAGAGGCTGGGCTATGACTTTGGGTCCAGCTAACCTTGTTTCCCCTTCTCCCCGCTGCCTGGAAAATGTCAGAGTTTTCCACATGGCCACCGGCATCTCTCTGTCCACCCTCCAGCCAAGGTCAGGGTCTGAGTGGCGTCCTCAGGGACTGGGGCTGCTGCTCTGATGTACACGCCGTCCACCTCCCCGGCCTCACTCAGACCAGCCCCAGGGGGGCGAACACAGCACTGGTCTGGCCGAGAGAGGTCGGGGAGGACAGAGCGTTGCCCGCAGAGGCCCCTTTCCTCCTAGACCCCTCAGGACCCTTCCAGGGACACGCCCAGGGTGACACAAAGGGGAAAGCGTGTGTGTGCACGTGCAGAGTTGTTGGTGCTCAGCCCAGAGACCCTTCCTGGGGGCCCCCACCCCCCGCATTGCTGTGTTGGCCTATTCACAGCTCGCAGCCACCTACCTTCTGTACTGCAGGGCTGACTGTAGCCCCCCCCCCCCCCCAGGCAGCAGGAGGCCAATGACTGCGGGACCTGAAGACGCCCCTTGCTTCACAATGTGATTTATGCTCCAAAGTCCCCGCAGTGGACCAGGCTGATGGGGGACATCGGTGCTGGGCCTTCCCCACGCCCCACACCCTAATTCCCTCACTACCTCACCAAATGCATATCCGAACCCCTGTCTCAGGCTCTGCTTCTCACGTGGGGACCGGACCTAAGGGGTGTGTTTGTGTGTGTGTTTGGGCGTATATTACTGTGATGCCTTTGTATTTAACATCGTGAGGAGGTGGAGGAAGGCGACCCTTGTTTCCAAATTGTAGCCACCGGGTACTGTGTCTAGCGGTGGGTTTGCTCTGGCCCGCCCACACCAGGCTGAAGGTGGCTTGAGACGGCCGGGACACTGCAGGCGAATGCTGTAAACCCTCGTCCTCCTCATGGGCAGTGCTGGGGCGGGGGGGTGGCAGGCCACAGCCGAGAGAGGAAGGGCGTCAGTCTCTCCGTCCTCAGCGGACTCGGGGGCCGAGGGGGTGGGGGCCCAGATGCCGGTGAGGAGAGCCAGTGGGATAAGAACTGGAAACTCTGCACCAGACAGAAAACCTTAATTCAAGTGTTTTAATCACATCAAGATTTATTGTTTTCTCACACATGAAGAAGTACAGAGGTTGGCAAGTAGACCTGGTGTGCTTGCCTCTGCTGGTTCCTCAGCTCCACCATCCTGCGAAGGATGCCCTCACTGCTGGGGTTGCCAGACCAGCGGCGGTGGGGGAGGGGTGGGGGGCGGGGTTCGGGGAGTGGGGGCGCCTGTCACTTCCACAGCCTCAGCACCAGGGGGAGGGGCAAGAGAGCAGGGCCAGAGCCCCAAACCCGCCAACTAAAGCTTGGTAGGGAGTAGGGAGGGGAAGGGTTTTTAAGGAACTTTCTAGAAGCCCCATCCATCCCTCCTACTTACATTTCAGTGGCCAGAACTGTGTCACAAGCCCACTCCTATACACAGGGAGCCCTGGGATGTCTTCTTTTCACTGGGGTTCTGACGGTAAGGAAGAAGGTGAAGAAGCCACGGGGGGCCTGACAGAAGGCACTTCTTTTAAGGGTTGGGAGCTGACCCCTGGTGCTGGGGTTGGGAGCTGAGAGAAGCCGGCAGCATTGGGCTTTGGCCTCGACAAGCCTTGAATCCTGTTTCATACCCAGTTGTAGCGCCCCCTCCCGTGCTGCATTGTAATCTTGTTGTCCTCAAGGCCAAGTTCTGTTGAGCTGGGTCTTAGCCTTGCTCTGGGGACTTGAGGGTGGGGGGAGGGGAGGCAGGTCTAAACTTCCCAGCCTGGAAAGAGTGGCTGCAGATTCCAGAAGGCGACTGTGGGCGGGGGCGGGGGTGGGGGTGGTTGCTGCAGCAGCAGCTGGGAGCCAGAACCGACCCATGGCACCGGGAATCTTTAGGAGAAATGTGGACCTTCTCGATAGTCAGCAGGGCAAAGTATGAGCACCCAAGGGCGGGAGAGATGTAGGGGACGCTCCCACGGCACAGGGCCTCAGCGGATGGGCCCCATTCTTCAGTGTCCTCTCACAACTCCCAGGCTGCCCCTGGGTCTCCTTGGCCACCCCCTGTGCAGTCTTTGGGAGGGAAAGGGGAAGGAGAGGGGGGTGGGCTCTGGATTCCAGCCCCAAGTGCTGGAAGGAGGCTACAGCAGCAGACACTGGGCCTGAGGCTGGGGGGTCCCACAGGTCTGAGAGACCCCTCCATCCCGATTTATAAATCATCAGTCCCCCCCCCCTTGGACCTCTTAGCAATGACACCAGTGTCCCCCATGTGTCTTTAAATTCAAAGACAGCTGAGGGAAAGTGCCAATAAACTTTGCTTTTTTTTTCCCCCAAGGGAAAGGAGGGAGGCACCCGTCTGTGGAAGCTGCTAACGTGTGGGTCCCCCCTAAGAAGGGCTTAGCCGCACTGCTGGGAGGAGGGCTGCCTGATCTCGCTCACAGAAAGCCGGGGGAAGTGGTGGCCCTCATGGTGAACACTCCAAGGTGCTCTGTGAGCTGGGGTGTAGACGAACACAAAGAAAACAGGCCCAGGAGGCAGCAGTGAGCAGACTCTTTACTCGGTCGGATTATACACCATCAACCCCCTGCAGCGGCAGGGGACGGTTAATACAAACAAAAATAGTTCTCTACGAAACAAAGTTTCCAGCCCTCCCAACCCTCCTTCCTAACTCCCTCCCCCAGACGGTGAGTTCCTTGGTCACCAGGCCTCACGGAGTCTGGTGGGTTGCAAAGGGAAACAAGAGTTGTAGCAACTGGACCTCGGGTCCGCTGGCCGGTGGCAAGCCAGGGACAGGCGCAGGGGGCGTCCGCAACAGTCGCGCGCGCGGGGGTGTGTGTGTGTGTGTGTGTGTGAGTGTGTGTGTTGGGAGGCGGGACCTGGAGGTGTTGAGGTGAGCAGCGTTTCTCCCCACCCCCGTCTCACCGCCAGCAAAAAAAAAAAAAAAAAAAAAAAAAAAGGTGGGGGGCGGCGGGTAATAGAAAAGAAAAACTAAGACCCAAATCACAGGCTGCGGGGCCAGCGCCGCACCGCGCCCCCTGCGGCGGCGGCGGGCACTGCCGGGGCGGGGCGGGGGCCGCGGGGCGCGGCGCGGGCCGGCGGGAGGACCCTGCTGAGTAGCACCTGGGAGCAGCTCGGGCCGCACCCTTCTCGCCGCCCGGCCTCGGACGCCGCCGGAGCCCCGAGCCCCCCCCCCCCCCGGCTCCCCGGGCGCAGGGTCGTCCGGGCCGGGCTCAGCAGCCCAGGCGGGCGGCCAGCCCCAGCAGCAGCAGGCAGCCGAGCAGGGTGGCTGGGCGCGGGGCGGCCCCGGGCGCGCGGTCGCAGTCCAGGCCGCCGTCGTCCGCGGCGGGGTCGCAGCGGGGCTGCTCGCAGCGCACGCCGGTGTAGCCGCTCGGGCAGGCGCAGCGCTGGTTCTGCACGCACGTGCCGCCGTTCTGGCAGAGCAGCTGGTCGTCGTCGCACACGTTGGCTGCGGGGCAGAGGGGCAGTTAACGCGGGCGGGGGCCCCGTCCTCCCCCCTCGCTGGAGGGGCGCACTGAGGCGCGGAGGGGCGGCGGGGGTGCTGGAGGCTCAGGGCGCACTTGGTGCGAAACGGCCCTGCGTGCACGGTGACAGTGGCCGGGCGAGACCTGGCCTCTCTTCTCCCGCCTCGGCCCGTCTCTCCCTGCTCCCGGGCCCACGGGCCTTGGGACGCACCTGCTCTCTCCGCTCCGGAGCTTTGCACCTGCTGTTCCCTGCGCCCTTCCACCCTCTCCCGAGGCTAGCGCCCACTCGTCCTTTCGGGCCCGCCAGGCCCTCATTTCCTCGGACAGCCGCCCTTCCTCCCTCCCTGTCACAACCCCCAACCGCCAGCTCCACCTTTGCCTCCAACGCCCTTCTCAACCGACCCCCAGCTCCGCCGCCCCGTGGTTCCCACCGGGCACCAGCCACAGGTTCCCGTCGCATCAGGCCCCGCCCACAGCCCCGGACCCCGCCCCTCGCTCCACCCACAACCGAAGCCCCGCCTCCGGAGGCACCAGCCCGCCCCCGCCCCGTGCCCCGCCCCGCAGCAGCAGGCTCCGCCCCCCCGGGCGCGCACTCACGGTAGCAGCCCTGGCGCCAATAGTGCGTGGGGAGGCAGTCGTCGCACTTGGGGCCCGCTGCGCCCTCGCGGCACTCGCAGAAGCCGGTCTCGTTGCACCGGTCGTGCACGGAGCCGATCTGGTTGCAGTTACACTCTGGACGGACACGTGCACGGCGTGCGGTCAGGACGACCTGTGGGCGTCCTCCGTACGGACCCCCACCCGGTGCGGCCCCTCATCCCTCCAGCCGGCTCCCCGTCATCCCCCGGTGGTGCTCCCCGCACCATGTCCACGTGAGCTCACGGCTGCCCGAGGGTCCACATCTCTAGGGAAGGCTGTACTGTCTTGGTTCTCTAGCGTGCATTACCCACTCTTTCTCCCTGGCCCTGTTGCTGTGTGGCCTGGGGCAGCCCCACCCCTCTCCGGGCCGCAGTTTCCGTCTGTGTAACTGGAGGGAGTGCTGCTCCTTCGACGCTCCAAAGGGCTCTAAGACTCTTGTCAGGTGGGAGGAGCCTCATCGGAGGCGAGGCATGGGGTGGGCAGTAGTCGGCCTCTGCATCTCCTCTCCAGGGCGGGGTTGGGGGGGGGAGCAGGCCCAGAGGCCCCCAGCCTCTCCCTAACCCCTTCCCAGTTAGTTTCCTGGTGCCTCTGCTCTGGGGGGGGGGCAAGTGTCCCCACTCTGGGAGGCCTTGAAGCCCGAAGCTGGCCCAGAGGAGGCAGAGAGAGGCAAGGACAGAAGGAGGGTATCGGGAGGGGGAGGGGGGAGTGCCTCTCCTCCCACCCAGAAGCCCCACCCTGTCCCTGCAGCTGGCTCGTGACATCAGCAGCACAATTCTGTTAGGTTCCCTTTAGAGTTGATGGAATTATCTGAAGATCGACGCCATAATTCAGACTGACAGCTCAGCCTTGAGGGCAGCCGCTCCTCTGTGAAGTCGGAGCTGACCTGGTGGGCGGAGGATGGGCAGTGGGGGGCTTAGAGGGCCGGGGGCCCTAGGACTGAGCATTGGCCTCCACTGGAGACAGAGGCAGAGGTGGTGGGCAGCGCTTCCAGGCTGGCGGGTGTTGGCCGAGGCCATGGGTTTGGCCTTTCGGGATGGCCAGCCCCGCCCCTGGTCCAGGGCCCCCCGCGGCTTTCTTCTCTACCCCAAAGCCAGTCCTGCAGCACAGTCTGAAGAAAGCGGTCCGAGTGCCCACCGAGTCCTACAAGCTGGGCCTCCGCTTATAAAGCCTCAGAAGAACTGCACTGGGAGAAAAGCTTCAGCCACAAAAAGGGAGTTGAAAACTTTTGATCTAATCCACTTCCCCACTTTACAAGTGGGGAAACTGAGGCACACAGCAAACTCTAGAACCAGTCTTTGACTCTAATTAGCGGTTCTCAATTTCCATTGTCTGTGGGGATGGCTGAAGGGGCAAGTTATTAATAGAGCAGATTCCAGAAACTTCTGTCCTTCCAGACGCCCAGAGGAAATGGGTCCCGGAAATGAAATCTGCCCCCCTACCCCGGGGTTCCCCTGTTGATGCCAGGGTCTCCGGAGCCCGCCCCGTCCAGCACCCCGCCCCTCCCCTGCGCCCCGCCCCAGCGGCTCACCAATGCACACGTTCTCGTCGTCCAGCTCGGCAGAGCCATTGCGGTAGTAGCCCAGACGGCAGTGCTGGCAGTGCTGGCCTCGCGTGTTGTGTTTGCAGCTGACACAGGTCACCACGTTTAGGAAGTCGATGTAGCTGCAGCGGTTGGAGTGGCCATAGCACTCACAGTCTGGGCCAGCCGAGCGTGAGAAACACCACGGGTCAGTGAGCCAAGGCAGACTGTGCCTTCCTGCCACCCCCTGCACCATGTATTGGGGGAAACTGAGGCACGGGGCTAGGACAGACCAGCCCGAGGACATGCAGGGAGGCCGGACCTGGCACGGGAAGGTACCATGGGCCTCCAACATTTCTGTACCATCTGGGAGGAGGCAGGAGTGCCACCTTTGAGCCGGAGGAAGGACCCGTGTGGGCCCAGCCCACAAGTTCCCACCTGGCCCTGGGGACGGGAACCCAGGGAGGGGCTGTGGACAGCACCTGTCTGGCGGGGTGCCAGGGTGACGTGCTCTTGGAAGGATGCCTGCGAGATGCCGGGTGATTGGAAATGATTCATGCAGGGAGGATGGGTCATGCGGCCGGTGTGAGCTTAGGAAGGGCAGTTCCTGGGTCCATGGCGCTCCCCACTGCACCCCCAGTGACTCGGTGAAGGACAGATGCATGCATGGATGCTGGGCAAGATGGAATGGGCCAGGAGCTTCCTCCACATGCTGCTTTGGAAGACGGTTGGAAGGAAAACGCCCACCTGCTGGACCTTTTATTATTAGCCTGAGCTGTTCTGCAAATTTGATTGGCACCAGAGGGCCTCCTCTTGCACACCCCTGAGAATGAATGCCATCTTAGGGTTTGTGCCCAGGGCCGTCTTGTTTTGCCTCTTGATCATCTTGGCCTGGCTTCTGACTCGTACTGCGTGCACATGGCTCCACACCGAGGACAGCGATCTCTGTGCCGTCCCGCTGTCTCCTCCAGCCTCACCACCCCACCCCAGCCCCCATCTCCCGGGACTGGGCGAGTTCTATGACTGCCGGGGCAAGGCATCCTAAAGGTGTTGGGGCTTCACTCCCTGCCCCCATGAAGGCGGCCATCCCTTGGTGTCCCTCCTAAGGGGCCCAACATCCCCTTCCAAAGGAAAGCCAGTGTGGCTGCCCTTGAATGGGAAGGACGCTGGCCACCCTCCTGGAATGCCATCTGTGTATCTCAAGAGGACTCAACCTCCCTTTTGTGGTGGGAGAGGAAGGAAATGAGCCTCGGAGCTGTGCCAGGGAGGAGACCGCGGGCACGCCACATCTTGGGCTTCCTGGACCCTCCCCTTCACCTGTCCCTTCCAGGTGAGGCATCCAAGTGTCTCAAGGAGTAGTGGCAGTGACCCCTGTGTCCCAGCTCTTGCTTCAACCGAGACAAGCCCCTGGGCCACACCTCCCAGGGGAGCCTGGACAGACTATTTCTGGTTGTGCTCTGCCTGCCCCGTGCCTGCCCACTGTGCTTCTGACTCATACCTGCTCCCAGCTCCCTTGGGGAGGGAGGACGGAGGGAAGACAGGCTCAGTTTCACCTTGACCCAGCTACTCCGGGAGGGTGTTCTGAACCAGGCACGGGTCCTCCGTCCTGCATTATTTTCCAGCGGAGGTGAGGACAGAGGTGCTGGAGGAGGGCTGGTCTGGCCCGGGGCCTTCCTCTTACCTTGGAACTCTTCAATGGGCACCACTTGAGCTGCTTTGGGCGTGAGCTGGAAAGGTTTGGAGGCCGGGGCAGGGGCAGCGGCAGAGGTGCCCACAGCTTGGAGAGATGAGAAATAATCTCCTTCGTCGCCACGGTCCAGCTGCCCCAGGCGGGCTGTCCGGGCCCCGGGAAGGCCCAGCAAAGGCTTCCACTGTGCCCTGGGGATGCTCCGGGGCAGCCTTGTCACCTGCTCAGATGTGAGGGGACACAGCACATCCAGGAGCATGTGGAAAAAGCCCTGCCTTTGGTGCCCCTTCGGAGACCACTTACACACTCGGCTGGATTAATTCCCCCCAATTCCTTTTCTAACCCCCAGCAACCCCGGACAGGGTGCAAGATGCTTTGCTGAAACTGATTTTTTTTTTTAACGATCTCAGGCATTGCTTGAGATCTCCAAACTCTCCTCTCCAAACTCCCGTGAGCATCAAATCCAGAGAGTGGCCCTGGTGTCCAAGGCTTTGGCAACTCCCCTTCTGACGCATACCCCCTCCTCCAGCCAAAGTGAGTCCTTTCCTATCCAGATTCCCCGCTCAGCGGTGTTGCGAGCCGCAAGCCCAGACGGCACCTGCCTTCCGCATCAGAACCCCCCAGGACCTGGCCCCATCTTGGTGAGTGAGCGGGACGCTGTCCAGGCAGCAGAGAGGGCTCAGCGTCCCTCTGGGAGCGAGGCTGCGGCACCCTAGGCGGTGCAGGGCAGGGAAGTGATGGCTCCAGGGTCTCCATCACCAGGGAGGATGCGGGAAGCAGGGGCCTGCAGACCCTCACCTAGTGTGGGTCCAGCTCCAGAACTGCCTGCCAGCAGAGGGCGCCGAGAACCCTGCTCACGGCTCAGGGAGGGGCTGGGCTGTTGTCTAAGCAGGCAGTAGGACTAATGTCCAGGGAACAGGTGAGCTGGGATGGGAACAGCCTCCCTTCCTGGAGAGTCGGGCAAGGCCCTGTGTGCTTCCTGGGCATGTCCGTTTCTGGCCGCCAACGAGCCTACGCGTGTCTCCTCCCACTGCGGTAGGAGACTGAGGCTCCCAACTAGGTACCAGTCGATTCTACTACGCCTCCTGCCCTGCTCACGGCCACCCCACCACCAAGCCTCTGCCCTCGCTGGCCCTGCACCAGGAATGCGCCATCTTCTTTCATCTGCCCATAGCCCGCACCTCTGTCTGGGTCTGACTTTCACCCTGACTCTCTCTGGGCTCCAGCCCCGCCCGCCGGGATCCTGGGACTGACAGTGGCAGGACAGGGTTCCTGCTATCAGGGCAGAGTCTCCACTCAGCTCCAAAGCCCTTGGGGGGAGTGAAGGATGAAATAGGCGTTGGGTCTGGTGGTATCACCCCGGGCATCTCTAAGGTGAGAGCTGGAGTGGGGGCAAGTAGAGCTCCAAGCCCCACCCCCAGCTCTCACGGACCTCCCCCCACCTGAGTCCCACCACATACACCTGCTGCCTCCACTAAAGAGGGAGGGGCCTGGGGTCTAAGGAGCTTTCAGGGGGTGTCTAATGCCCGTGCAGACCCTCCCCCCATACCTTCTGCACTGGAGGGCGTCTGGGGCCAGGGGGAGCTCTCCCCAAGGGGGGCAGTGGCAGATGGCCTGATCCACTCTTGGGGGAAAGAAGAGAAGAAACTCAGTTATGTGACAGGGTGGGGCTGGGGGGGTCCTGGAGACACACCGAGGCATCACACACCCTTAGCAGCAGCAGCCCTGTAAGAAGCAGCTCTGTCTACACTGGCCAACTAGAACTGGGTCCAAATCTACCAGAGAGGCAGCGTCTACACTACTGCAGCTTATGGAGGGCACACGTGGACTTGAAGCCAGATGGGGGAACGGGGGGAGCCCGAGAATCTGCATGCTTTTGGCTGTCCTTTCCTCAGTGGGCCACCTGATTTACACGACTTTTCCGCTCTCCCTATGTTGTCCCTGTTCCCACTGAGGGTGGACTTGGATCCAGCTCCGTGTCTGGGCCCAGACCTCTTTGTGCTGAAGTCCCGGGCTGACGACTGTAAAGGGGGACATGTGTCATCAAACGTGTCCAGAAGGGTCCTTGGAGGCTTTCTGCCCGACACCAGTGCAGGGCCCGGAGCCCCTCCGCCATCTGGCCTACCTCCTCAACCCACGGTTAGGACCCACTCTCACCAGGGACCCCAAGGCGTGGCAACCCCCAGTGCCATAGAGCCCATCTCTGGGACCAACGGGACACAGAGCAGGGGAAGCAGGCTGGGCTGGCCAAGGCAAGGCATCGCTCAGCGCAGAATTTCAAAGGACAAACCCAGAGGGACAGGGGGGAAATCGGATTCTTTCCGCTTCTTAAAGGGATTACGCACGATGCCGGTTGGTGGGGAGAAAAAGGAAATCTACCAGCTAAAAAGTGCAGGAGACTTTCCAGCTGGGAGCCGGGAGCCTTTGGACATCAAATTGACATTAATATGGTGCTCGATGAGGGGAAGAGGCTGCAGGACCCAAATTGGCAAGGGCTTAATTAGAGCCACAATAAAACCCGCCCCGAAGGCTTTTTGCTTTGGAGCCTTTCTCCCACCACCCTCTGCGGGCGAGGATTAGGCATCTTGAACAGCTTTGCCCGCCCCACAGCCCCTGCCCTGCAGACAGCTTGACACTGGCAGGAGGGGGAAACATCTGGGCCAGAGGTTCACAGGCCCAGCTGGACTCTGGCCAAAGAGCTGAAGCACCTGTTGGAAGGCACAGGGGGGAGACTCAGGACCTCGCTGGGGGCTGGGATCTGGGGGCCAGAAAGACCCCCGGCTGGGCTCTCTGGGGCATGCTCAGGTGTGCGGGAAGAGCATTCTCACAGCGGCCCGTGCCGCGTGCCAGGCCAGATGGAGGACCCGTCTGCTCCTTTGGAACTGGGGAGCTGCTCGCAAGCCAGGTCTTAAAGACGGCACCAGCTCCCGGCCTCCGGGGCTGGGGTGGCAGCGCTGGGGGGCGGGGCCCGGAAGCTCGCCCCTGAGTGTGGATCCTGCCTGTCACCCCGTTGCCTGGAGCAGCTGCCTCTGTCTTTCTCCACAGCTTAATTGACGTGTAATTTACCTACCGTGAACCCAGCTGTTCTTTCCCGAGCCTCAACGCCCTCACCTGTGGGGCCCCGAGCTAAGGGCCCTAATCCTCAGAGCTGTGAGCCAGGAGAAGTCCACACTCTGCCAGCGGGGGCGATTGTCATTATTAGTGGGGGTCCGGGTACGCGGGGCCCAGGGCACAGGCTTCCTTTGCTAAGAGCAGCGACGGCCCCCGAGACACGGGCTGCTGGGGTCGTCGTCCGTCTGCTGTGCTGGACCCCCCCCCCCCCGCCCCAGCGCTCTGCCGCCCGGCACTGGGCTCAGCTGGCAAAGCCGACCGTGACCCACTGAGGGCTTGAGGAGCCCCTTTCTTGCCACTCGGGTCCCGGAGACCCTCACAATTCAAGCCCCCCTCGCCTCGGCTCGCTGCCCTGGCCTTGGACTCTCTCCTCACCTCCCAGCGGTGCGGCTTTCTGGCCCTACGCCGCTTGCCCCAAATCAGAAGCAGCTCGGCAAGCGGATTCAGGGTTCCTGTGTGTAGGTGTGTGCCCGTGACACAGCAGCTCGTCTCCCACCCAGACAGGCTGCTGTTCGCGCGCAGACACGGCACCCACCCCGGCGAGTCTGGCCCCTGTCTGCTAGTCACAGGCTCAGCACAAATGACCAGCGGCCGGCCAGCTTCTGTCCTGGAATGGCCAGCGTGGACCCATTCTTCACCCTGAAGAGGATCCCTGGGGCAGGAGGCTCCCCTGAAATCCCTGAGTCTCCTGGCTACTCCTGCCTCCTGCAAATGCCTCCCGTGGAGAAGAGAGGAGGACAGAAATAAAAAGAGCTGGGGCGGGTCACCCTCCGGGTCCCCTGGAGGAGTTAAACAAGATGGCTCTGGAGGGAGGACTTTTCCAGGGCATTCGGCCAGGCATGGAGAGGGCTGAGCCCCACTCCAGGCCGGGGAGGGGGGACAGGGGGCAGGGGGCGAGGCTGAGTGTGGATCTCTTCCCCAGCTGAAGGAGGTGTCTCTGCCCATCGCAGATGTGGTCTGCCCCTCCCCTGGTCCGTGTGCAGAGAGAGGAAGGGTCACGGCTCTGCCCAAGGAGTGAGGCGCCCCTGCCATCTCCTCTTTGCTGGGACGCCCCTTCCCAGCTGGGGCCAGGAAGAATTCCCTTGGACCCATTCTCCTGGCACCCCCTGGGAAGGATGAGTCCTTTCAGATGCCCAGCATTTGCAGTGGGTGGAGACAGGTGAGCCCAGGGGGCCACCCAGCACCCCAGGCCTCAAGTATATACCCATCCAACTTTGGCGTTTCCAAGCCTGTCTGTGGCTGCAGACCCCTAAGAGTGGCTGCTGTGGCTGAGGAGGGGCGGGATAGGATGCTGGCCCTGTCCCCCACATTCAGCCCGGAAAAGCCCGGCAGGCCCATTCCTAACCCCCCGGCCCAGAGGTGCCCTTCTGCATTGCTGGTCTTGGCTAACTCTGCACTGTCCACTCCCCGGGGATCCGGTGCTGAGATGCTGGGGACAGAGTGGGCCCTGGGGGGTGGGGTGGGGAGGCAAGCTCCACGGAGCCCCGAGACAGAAAATCTCCTGGGAGAGCTCCTCAGTGCCACCGGGCACCTCCCCTTCCTTGGTCACCCTGTCCTCTCGGCCATGCTGGTCTCGGGACCCGCCTGACCAGTGCTGTGGGAAGCAGGAGGAAGAAGCATCGAGGGGCTTGAAGGGAGCCCCAGATCCTCTCGCTCGGGCCCAGTCATGGGGGACCCAGATGTCCTGGAGGCCCTCCCTCAGCCCCGCTCTCAGGCTCTAGGGTCTAATGTGCTCTAAGAGCCAAGCCCCAGGGCAGACACCCGACAGCAGCACACATCACACACGGGGGTGGGGACGTGGTGGGACGTGGGGAGAGCAGAGCAGCCGGGCTGTCCCTGAGCACCCACCTGTGGGCCGTGGGGTGCCGGGGGCCGTGGGGGCCCGCCCGGTGGAAGTGGAGGGGGCGGGAGTGCTGGGGTCCCCTCTCGGGGCCACAGTGGCCACAGGGGCTCTGGGGACAGGGTCTTTCCGGGGCCTGCCGACGCCTGGCGAGAGACGAGAAAGGCAAGAGGGTGGGGAGTTGGCAGGTATGGGCGCTGCAGAGAGGCCACTTCTGGCCTCGCCGAGTGGGCCAGCACCCCCTCCGGGGTCCAGCGTCCTCTGGCTCCGTCTCTGCCCCCAGTGTCCCAGCAGGGAGCAGGCCACGGTGGGCTGTGGCCCCCCTCGAGCATGTCTGAAGCGTGACGTGGGCCACCGGCGGCCCCTTTGACCCTGGCAAGTCCTCTCCTGCTGACTCTCAAAGCTGGCGGCAGAACCCACGGGGGGTGGGGGGCGGTACGGGAAGCACCTTGCTTAGAGAGCCCGCAGCCTGCTGATGCCGTGTCAGCCCGTGGGTGCCCTCGCCCAACCTCCCTCCCACAGTCTGACCCCTCCGCGAGGGCCTGCAGGCGGCAGGACCCCGGCATACCTGCCCCAGCCTCCCAGGCACACAGGTGCAGACTACCTGAGCCAGGCAAACCCCACAGTCGGGCTGCGGGAGGGGGTACTTCTGCCCCTGGCCAGGGAGAAGGGACCCGCATTCTTGTCCTGGAGGAGAGGGAGGCATGGGGAGCTCACCCTGGGGTTGCAGGGCCCTTTCCAAAGCAGCACTGACCAGGAAGCTCGAGGGGGGAAATGTGGAGGCGCTGGCTGAGGGCCACAGGCCCGGGGTGGGGGGGCGGAGGGGGTGGCGGGGAGAGGGTTTGGGGGGTGGGGACAGGAGGGAGTGGGAGAGGTGACGAAGTGAAGGGGTGTGGTTGGAGTCGTGCACTGGGGGCACCATTGGCCTTCCCCAGGGCGGAGGACCGGAGCGTACTTACTGCCAACAGCAGAGCCTGCAGCGGCACCTGGGGGAGAGAAGGAGGGTCACGGGGCCTCCTGGCGAAGTCGGGGGGGGGTGGTGGGGGGTGTGGTGACAGGGCTGGGGGAGGGAGACCTGGAGCCGCATGCAGGACTGACCCCGTTTACCCGGTTTCATCCTCATGGCCGTCCCGAGAGGGAGGGGCCACCTTTGCCCATTTTGCAGATGGAGAAGCTGAGTCTCAGAATTGGGACCGACCCCCAGGAGACCTGCTGGTAAGTGTCAGACACTCCACTGGGGTGAGACTCTCAGGCCCTCCCGTGCAGGACAAGGAGGTGGGGTGCCTTTCTTCGCGGAGCACCGGGGTGCCGGAGGACAGGAGGGGCACCGCGGCCAGGGAAGGAGGGTTTCCCGGAGGCAGTGGTGGAATTGGCCTCCAGGCAGAAACCACAGTGTGTGCGTCCGTCTGCGGGAAGCGGAGGTGGCCGGGGACTCACGGAAACGAGAATCGTGGCAGCGGCCGCGTGTGGCAGACACGTGCTGAGCATGGCCCCGCGCAGCCCGCCTGGTCCTTGCAGAGCCCCACGGGGGCTCATCGGTGTCCTCACTCTACAGATCTGAGACACCGGGCTCCAGGTAAAATGACCTGCCTAAGGCCACACAGCTGGGAGTGGCCTTTCTGTGTCCGTGCCCCGGGGGGCTGAAGGATGCCCAAGGAAAGGAGACGGCGGTAAGAATCCTCAGTCCCAGAAGGAAGGAGCTGGTGCCAGGCTTCCCTGGCTGGGTGTCCCTGAAAAATGGTGGAGGGCGAGGACGCCCCTTGGTGCCCTGGGAGGCCCCTGGGGGGGGTGTGGACAGCAGGCTACGTGAGGCACAGACCTCTCCAGAGCGAGCCCAGGGGACACCAGGGTGGCCTGGGAGAATGAGGGGCTGGACTGGGCTAGGACTGGATTCTGAGGGCCCTGGGCAGGGGCACCCTGGTGGGAAAGCCCTTTGCCTGCAGTGAGGAGGACAGACTAGCGGGGCCCTGACTGGAGGGGATATGGAGACCAAGAGGGGGCCATGGAGAGGAAGGGCTCGCATCTGGGGACCCCCACACTCGCAGCTTGACCCCCTGGGTGTTGGTGCCATTGCCTGAGATGGGGACACGGTGGGAGCAAAATTAAGCTGGGACTTGTTTCTGTCTGTGTCTTGGGGGCTGTTTTCTCCTGTTGTCCTAGAGAAGGTGGGGGTCCCAGGTGAGGAAGCGACAGGCTGAGGACACACAGCACTTTGGGCCTCATCTCTGCTCCTGGGGATTCCAGGAGAAACCCCTCTTTCCCGGGGCGGGGTGGGGGAGACTCTGGAGAAGCAGGGGCCAGCTCCAGGAGCTCCCCCAGATGAAGGGGTTTTGCCTGCCCCTGCAGGACGGAGGGACGAGGGTCCAGAGGCAAAGCCTGGCCTGCGTGTGCGGGCGCATGTCTGCCCCCGGCGGGCTGGACAGAGGGTGGCCACCTCGGTCCGAGCGGGTCTGTGCACCTGCCAGCGTCAGGAGACGGCAGATCCTTCCAGGAGGTGGGGCAGAGAGCGGGGAGGAGGAGGCCAGTGGGACAGATGAAGGAAGGCAGACTGCCAGGGAGGGAGGTGACAGCCACTAAAGAGAGGGCTCAGGCAATGGCTCCAACAAAGAGATGGGTCGGCACCTGGCGAGGAGGGAACTGGGCGGGGCGGCTGTCAGCGCCCAGAGCTCTGGGTGCCTTTGAAGGCCCAGAGTGCCGCGAGCGCCTGGCAAGTCACCCCTTCAAAGGCCTGTCGCCCGGCACAGGCACGACATGCCTGTCACAGCCTCGCTGTGAGGTTTTCAGCTTTGATCAGTCTAAAGTCACATAAATCTTTCACATCAGTGGAGGGAGGGCGCCAGGGAGGGCGCCAGTGGAGGGGCTCCCGCGAGGGTGCCCAGGCGGGCGGGTGGTCCGGGGACCGGGGGCCGCCGCCCCGCTCTGGCTTTGGAACTGGGCCCAAACCAGTTGCTCGCTGCTGGACCAGGGCTGCTGGGCCTCAGTGTGCCCATCTGGGGAGTGGGGGGTACTCATTCCGCCCGTGGGGCAGCTGTGAGGGCTACGGGAGAAGCTCTGTATCGGGTGCCCGGTGCAGCCTCTGTCGGAGAGCTGGACAAGTGTCGGACCTCAGTGAAGTCGCTGGGGGCTGGCCAGGGAGAGCACCCTGGGGTTCGGCCCCAGCCCCTCCCACAGCAGTTTGGGGGTGCCCTGGGATTTGTGATTTCATGAAAACATCCATGGACTCTGCAGGGGGGCCCCCAATGAGTGGCTCCCCCCAGGGCGTTCCCGACGCAGGCACGTGTGGGTGCACCCTAGCCCTGGCACAGAGGGGATGATGCAGAGAAAGGAGGCCTGCGGGGATCTCAGGCCAGGGCCTCCGAGGACCCCTCCTTAAAATGGGATAAAAGAGACCCACTTCCTGGGGTGACTCTGAGGGTCAGGGGGGCGGTGACTGCGCAGCACGCGGCACCCGAGTGGCAGGCTGTAAGTGCCCTGTAAGCTGGTTACGGTGCTGCCGACCACAGCCTGGAGGCAAGGGTCCCCCCACCCCCTGCCAACACCCCATGGCGCCATCTCTCCAGCCTGCAGGGCCAGGCAGCGGAAGGACAGCAGGAAAGATGCTGAGCCGCTCATCTCGGGTTTCCCTGGCGCCTGGGGTGGGAAGGGCAGCTTAGGTGTTGCAGGGGGCAGGGGCGCTTCATAACGGGGGGGGGGGCGGGGTGAGTGTGCACGCTTGTATCTGTGCACACGTTGGCACGCCCGTCTGCACAGGTGCGTGCTCGTAGGCTCGCAGGTATCCGCGCGTGCATGTGTGCGTGCGTGTGTGTGTGTGTGTGTGTGTGTGTGTAACCCACAGCTCCTGGGGTGGAGAGCGGGGTGGACCGCAGCCCCCTGGGCCGGGGCCGCGCAGGGGGTACGTACACGCGTTGGGAGAGCCGTGGGGCAGCGGCAGGTAGGAGCCGGCGCGCCAGGACCGGGTGCGGAAGTTCCTCTTGCACTTGCCGCAGTCGGGGCCCGTGGTGTTGTGCTCACACTCGCACTGCAGGCTGCCCTCCCGCACGGAGCACAGGTTAGCATGCAGGTTGCACTTGCACCTGGGGGGGACACAGAGGGCCAGAGAGGTCAGTGCATCATGGGCAGGTGGGCGCAGGAGGGTGACCGTGGGGGGCCTCCCGTCCAACCTGCTGGGACTCTCCTTTGGGACAAAAACTCCCCGACCGCCCCGCTCTCCAGAAAGCACCCAATCCCCCCTTTCCCAGGCTAAAGCTGCCCCCAGAGCCCTGGCCACCGGCCCGCTCCCCTGTCGGGCGGTGCCTGTGGCACTCTCCGCCGTCCCAGGGTGGGTGGCGAGGTGACCTTGACCCAGACGCTGTGTCCTAATCACCTTTGCTCTTGACCGAGGCAGGATGACAGGCAGCAAAAGCTGCTCACCGGCCCTCCCCTCGCAGACCCGGCCCGGGCCCTGGGCGGCCGCTCCGCTCTCAGCCTCCGCCCACACCCACACCCTTGAGGGCAGCTGGAGAGAAGAACCCCTACCTACTCCCAAACCCCGGTCGGTTCGTCCACACATGTATTATTCATTCATTCATTCACTCAAATATTTATAGGCAACTCATTATTCTGAAATCCAGTAAATAAAGGGAGAGAATCCAGCGTGTCCTGCGTGTCCTGTGTAAACTGTACCCCCACCTAACGAACTGTGGATGGGGGGATGTTTCTTTTTATAGAAGCGTCCCCGCTAATAACCAAAGGAGGCAGGCAGGTGTGGGAGGTCGCCGTGCGGCAGCCCTCCCTCGGCCAGCGGCTCCAGGCTGTGAGCCGCAGCAGCCGCCGCCTCGCAGGGACAGCCGACCGACGGAAGGACACACGGTACCCGACGGCCGACGGACGGAAAGACACACTGCACCCCACAGCCGACGGACGGAAGGACACACGGCACCCCGATGTGGTCTCACCCAAGCCCGCTGAACTGGAATCTGGTGGGGCCTCTGCATCCATCTCCAAAACCCCAGGGAATACGGAGGCCAGAGACACACACACACACGACAGCAGCGGGATGCACTCGGCCCAGACAGAGGGGACTCCGGGAGTGACCAGCCAGCATTTCTACCCGATGAACGGTGGGGGGCAAAGACTGATGGGGGGGCCCCACCAAGAGAAGTCTCGGAGGCAGCAGCCATCTGGATCCTGATTCAAACAGCCTCTAAACGCAAATAAACAAATATTCACGAAACAATCGGAAATACGGAGACTGACTGTATTTGATGACCTTACGTTAACGCTGGTTAGATGCGGGGATGGTGGCGCGGTCACATTTTTTAAAGTCCTTCTCCTTTCAAGATATACACCGAAGTACTTACAGATGAAGTGAACCGGGCTCTGGGATTTGCTTAGAGTGACACGGAAAGGAAGAAGGTGGCCAGAGATGGGGATGAAACCCAACAGACCACGGGTTGGTAGCTCCCCGGGTCAGGGGGACAGGTATATGGCGGTCCTCTGCTGGCATCCGTGGTGGAAATCCTCCAGAGTAAAAAGAAAGCTAGAGGACTCTAGGTTCTGATATGGGAAGATTTCCAAGGTATATTGTCCATATTTGTCAAAAGCAACTTGCAGAATAAAGTTGTTTAGTAGAATCCTGTTTTTGTTAAAATACGCAAAAACTATAGAGATCGGGTACCTATTATGAGCCAGGCTCTGGGCTGGGGAGCAGATCGTGGAATGGTCAACAGAGCGGGGATGGTGGGGGGGGTCCCCGCTCCCACAGAGTATACAGTCTGTCTAGTAGGGGAATGACCGAAACCAGTGATTGGGTTAATCCGTGAAGCACGGGGCGGGGGGGGGCATTTTAGGGCAGTGAAGCCATTCTGTGTGACAAGGTCACAGTGGCAGCAGGACTCTGTGCATTGGTCCAAACCCACAGAGCTGACAACCCTGAGAGGGACCCGAATGCACCTGTGGGCTCTGGCTCACAGTAACCCAGCAGTGCTCATTGCCTATAGCGAATGATCACACTAGCGCAACAGTAATGATGGGGGGCCGTGTTCACAGAGACCGGGTATCAGGGACCCTCTCCCCAACATGACGTCTATTAATTTGACAGTAGTCATCGTGCCAAACTTTAGTTCACGGCAATCGTTACAGGTGCCTAAGCACCATAGAGAGGAGAGGGCATAAGGGGGGGTCCTAACTTAGTCTTGGGGGAGCAGCATAGGCTTCCAGAAAGAGTAGTTTAAAATTAAGGCCTGAAGGAGGATCCAGAGTTTGCCAGACAAGGAGGAGAGAACCTTCTGGAAAGAGGCAAGAACAGGAGGAGAGCCCCTACTAGGGCTGAGAAGAGTCCCACCCCTGAGGTCTGAGGGGAGCCCAGCGGTGGGAGGAGGCCAGCCCAGGACACAGAGGCCGCTGGGAGGTTGGAGGAGGTCTGCCCTCACCCACTGTTTCCGTCGTTTACCTGGGGAGCCAGAGCCGGGCTGGGGAGGTCAGGGAGAAAGCTGGGCATTGACCGGAGGCGGAGAACCCAGGCCTGGGCTCGGTTGGAGGCATGGAGGCCCCCCCGTCAGGCCTGTCTGTGGTATCCAGTCATAGTGACCCCAGGCACACTAACATGTATATCTTCCTGTTACATTTAAAATACATATGTCCACCCCCAAATCACCAAGAAAAAAATGTATCTGGGTTTCCACGTGTTTGTCCCAGGTTGGGAGGGGATGGGCTGATCCGTGGTTTTTCTTTCTTGCTTTGTCGTTGCACATTTCCTACAGGCTCTATCTGAGCAGGTATCGGGGTTATAAGCAGACGGCAAATGCTATTTTCTACCAGGCAGTCAGGCCGGACCCTCTCGAGAACTTACTGCAGCTCAGGCCTGGCCTCCAGGGGGCACGAGGAAGCCTGTTCACTCTTTCAGAGTTCCAATCTGCAAAGGCGCAGGGGGCCTACCGTGTGCCCGGCTCTTGGAAAGGCACTGGGGGCTGGGCCGGCACCTGTTGGCACTCGTGACGCTTCTTCCCTGGGCAACCGGACCCCAGAGCTAGTTCTTGGCAAAGAGAGGTCCTGTGCTTAGCCTTACTGGTCAGCACATACGATGCTTCCCTAATGCCCTCACGCCCCCCTCCCTGACCCCCCCACCCACAGTGCCCATTAGCAGATCACAGGCTCTGACAAGTCCTGCAGTAAAGAAACCTGTCTGACTTTGTCTAACAGAAGTTTGTTTGCAAAACGAGTTTGACCTCGGATTTTTTTTTCCCCCTTCTGAATTCCTGTTTAACATCCCACTGAGCTAGCTGGAGAGGAACACCCCAGCTGTGTGGAACCAGGAACATACTCCATGCCTCTGGCCCAAGGATGGGATATTTTTAGATATCAGCTACATAAAGAAAAGATTGCCATCTCAGCTTTGGGTGATAACACTGACCTTGGCTTGTTAAAAATGCATAAAGACTGGCTGAATCGGACAAGCAGATTGTGATGACGGTGGCGGGGAGTCCAGGGTGTCAGAGTTGGACAGGCCCGTGGGGCCCAGGCTGGGGAGAAGCTGAGGCCACACAGCTCCTTCCTCAAGACCCAAATCCTGACCCGGGCTCTGCCCCAGTTCCATGCTGGCCAGGCCCTCCCACAGGCCTCCTCTCCCAGAGGGTGTCTTGGCTTCTCCACCCTTCCTGGCTGAGCCTGGAATGAGCTCGGTGCCTCCTCCCCCAAGGAGAGAAGTTCCCCGTTGGGCATGGCTGCCAGGAGAAGCCCACATAGTGGGGGAAAGCCTCACCAGGGCTGGCACAGACACGGAACCCCGTCAATGGAGCCGCTTCTTAGACTTCCTGACTTTGCAGGAAGGACTGGGAGACGCCGTCTCTGTGTTTATACAGGTGTGCACCCTTGTTCAGGGCTTGGCCTTTCCGGCTCTGCCCTGTCTCTCCGGGTCTCTGTCTCTCCCTCGCCATCTCCATCCAGCATGGGTTCTGAGCTTGCTTTCCTCTGGACCTCCGCATACGCTGTTCCCTCCACCTGGAGCAGCTGCGAGCCCTGCCCCCTTCTCCTAAAGCTAATCACTGGGGGAAGTGCCAGGTTTGAGACCAGATGGCACTTTTGCTGGGGACTTCTCACCATCCCAGCTCCGCCGGCCCCTGTTACACTGTTCCTCACCCCAGTAAGCATCAGCGTCGGCGTGGTCTCCCCCAGTGGAGCACACGACGTGACCGTGGGAGAGGCACGCGTGAACTATAAAACAGTTTCAGGGTTCGTATTAATTCGAACACACAGTATTTTTTTAAAGTGACAAACGCATCAGACCTGGGATCTTAAACGTATCATCGCCCAGGTGAGGCAGTAAGGCATATTCACTTAAAGCAACTACGAAGCAAGGAAATTAATAATCCGGGACATCCACATGCACGAGAGTGAGGTCACACCATAAACAGAAATTAACTCAAAATGGATCGAAGACGTATACGTAAGAGCTAAAACAAGAAAAACAGAAACATACGGGCAAATCTCTGACTCTGGGTAAAGCGGTGGTTTCTTCGCCAAGACACCCAAAGCACAGACAACAGCAGAAAAAGATGTATACATTGGATTTTATATAAATTAAAAACTTGGCGCGTGTCAGAGGCCGTCGTCAAGAAAGTGAAAAGACACTTCATAGAACGGGAGAAAACTGCTGTGACTTGTGTCTGCACTACAGGATGAGTTCCTGCACCTCCGTAATAAAAACATGACCCGATTTTTAAAGTGGTGAAAGGATCCGCGTAGACCTTTCCCCAAGACACAAGCAGGGCCAACAAGATCATGACAAGATGTCAGCCAAAAGCAACTCAAAATCACCACCCGTCACCCTCCCAGGCGTATCTTACGTTGATTATCAAAAACACAGACAGTGACAAGGGTTGGCAAGGACAGCGCACCACCCAGCAAGCCCACCCCGCAGGCGTACGCTCCGCAGACACGAGGGCACGCCCGCCCGAGAAAGGTGAGGCTCGTAGCAGCGGCCTTCACAGCAGCCGAAAAGCAGAAACGACCTGAGGGCTCGTCCACAGAAAAGCAAAACGCATGCAAGGGAATATGACCGGGCCGTAAAGGGGAAAGGAGTCGGGACACCTGCTCCGGCAGGGGCGAACCTGGAAAGCACGAGGCTTAGCAAAAAATAAGCCAGACACAAAAGGGCAACTGCTGTTTGATTCCATTTATACGAAATGTCCAGATTAGGCAAATCCACAGAGACCGAAAGTAGATTAGTGATGGCCGGGGGGCTGGGGAGGGAGGAGGGCAGGGATTCTTTTTAAGGTGATGGAAGTGTCTGAAAGCCTGCCTGTGGGGTTGGGTGCGTGTGTCTGCGAGCAGACTGAAGTCACTGAATTGTACACTTTAAATGGGTGCCTCGCGTGGTAAATTATATCTCAGCAGGCTGCGAATGAATGAATGGGTAATAATTGGGGAAATGCGGGAAAATAAGGGAAAATTGTGAAGGGGTTACTTAAGTGACCGAAGCCCGGGAAACAGGGTTTTATTACCATCTCTCTCCTAGAAATCTTCAGAGGCGTGTTTTACTATTTGTATCAAATGTATCACGCTGTGCCTTAAAGAGGGCCGCTGGCCGAGGAGGGCAGACACGTGGCTCGGCTCTGAGAGCCCCACAGGAAAGGGCGCACGGCCTTTCCCAGCAATCCCATGAACAACACAACGTTATCATATCCATTGAGCAGATGGGGAAACTGAGGCCCGGGACGTGAATGGCCTGAGGTCCCCCAGCCAGGAAGGGGCAGAAGCCAGAACTTGAATCAAGGCGCCTGAAGCCAGAGTCACACTCAGTGCCTGAACTCCCTGGTGGCAAGTGGCGGTGGGGGCACCACGGAGCCCAGGAGTCCTAGGGTTGTCACCTGCCTATTGAGGATCGGTGGTGCTGGTCACCCATGAGTGAGGGAATGAACGAATGGACAGGAATGATGCACCTGCCACATCACGTCACCAACCGCACACGGCGGGGACCAGCCAGGGTCTGCGCCGCTTCCTCCCACCTTTCCTGGTGATCGCACGAGGGGAGCCCCGGCCCCGGGTCACACTAGCCTGGCATGTCTGGCCACTTACTATGTGACCTTAGGAAGGCTGCGGAACATCCCACGGCTCGGTTTTTAATCTGTAAAACAGGGCGGCAGTGGCACCTTCCCCCCAGGGTTGTCGTAAGACGCAACGGAGATGTGGTCTACGACCGGTTGGTTTCCTCATTCCTTAAACTTATGAGCTCCTGGGGACAGGGGTCCTGAGATCCTTCCGGGAATGAATACGCCAACTCTTCGCAAGAGCTTACGAACGGTAATACTGCCATCATCTCTATCTTACAGCTAAGCAAAGGAGGCACAGAGAAGGGAAGTGAGTTGCCCAAGGCCACACAGCTGCTGAGTCCCCTTTAAGAAGGGCCGCAAGCAGGCAGGGGACAGTGGCTTGGAGAGTGTCCAGAGCTGCCTGTCGGACAGACACGGGCCCAGAGGAAGGCCACCCACCCACAGTCCCCCAGACACAGGCACGCCCCTTCCCACCCTCCCTCAGGCTGCTTGCTGTCCTTCTGGGGTTTCTCTTCGCCATTCCAGAAGGCCCCCGGAGATGACATAAATAAAAAAAATAAGCAAGCACATATCAATAATGTATTGGGCACTCCTACGTGGACAGGCGCTGCGCAAACGTGCATTGTTAACCGAAGCCTTGTGAAAACCCAGAAGGCACAATCCCCCCACGTCACAGGGGAGGGGCTAGATGCCAGGAGGTCACTGTCAGTAACTCACTCCGGGTCTCTGGGTGTGGACAGGCGGGATTTGAACTCAGGGCTCCCGGTGCCTGAGGTGGACCTCACGGCCCCTTTCCCACCTCTTACATCTCGCCCTGCTGATCGCAGGAGGCCAGGAGAGGGGACACAAGGCTGTGCCCCCGTCCACAGCCTTCACGATTCTGAGGACTGGTCTTGGCGCAGGAAACAGGCAGCCACAGAAGAAGGAAGCCCCTTTCCCACCTGCCGGCGGAGCCCTGGCTCCCGCCTGTGTGCAGGCCTGGGGGTGGCGCTCTCCCTCTGGCCTGAACGTTTCTCCTGCATCCGTGGGATCAACTTTCCCAAGGAATTGCTTTCTGAATTTGACCTTTGAGAACCATCAGTCTCACCAGAAAACCATCCCCTGAGCCACCTGACCCCACTACACAGCACTTTCCAGCTCATCCGTCAGGAAGCATTATTTAATAATGAACGGAGGGACAGCGTGAGGCCGGCCAGCCCCCAGGGGCCTGCCACTGGCTGGAGGACACTTCCAGCCCGCCCGGGTCTGCTACCCCTCCCACCCCGGCCGGATCTCAGAGTCCCAGCAGGTACAGCTCCATGAGAGACAGAGAGAGAGGGAGAGAGGAGACAGAGAATGGGAAGAGGGGAGCGAGAGAGAAAGAGGGAGAGAGGACAGGGCGGGAGAGGGACAGGAGGAGAGGTGCTGAGTCAGCATCCAGACTCACGGCCCCGCCCAGCTCCTAATTTGCAGGGTGACCTTGAGCAAGTCACTTCTCGGGACTCAGACCTTTCCTTTGCAGCTTGGAAGGGTTGAATTACATCTGAGAGTTTCAATTCTGCTATTTCATTGCTCGCAAGTGCCCGACACACTGCCGGGCCCCGGTGGGCTCTCGGTGTCTGTGGAATGAATGACTGAGGTTATCCCAGCATCGGGCGAGCGGCTGCTCTGGTAAGAGCCAGGCAGTGTCGCGTCTGGTGGCAGGTGACCAGCCTCAGGGTGTCAGTCTCCCCTCTGACAGGGCCGCTGGGAGGGAGGGGCGGCGTTACCTGGGGAGCACAGCACAGGGTCCCGCACAGAGCAGCTGGGAGGTCACAGAGGTGGGAGTGGGGGGTTCCTAGCAATGAAGATGGGCCTTACCCTTACCTGGCAACCCCCGGGTGCCCAGCCCGAGACAGGCTCCCTCCTCTGTCCTGTCGACATCCTACCCCAGAGCCTGTCCGTGGCCAGCGCTCCCAGGTCAGCTTGCCTGTTCTCCAGGCCCTGGGGGTCCCCACCGGGGGACATACACACTGTCATCTTGGAGCCACTTTCCTGAGGAGACAGAGGCGCCTGATTAAATTCGAATTTCAGGTAAACAATGAATAGGTTTTTAGTATAAGTATATCCCATGGCATATTTGGGACAAACTTATACTTAAAATTTTTTTTATTATTCTGAAATTCAAATTTAACTGAGCATTTTCTCTGGCAGCCTCACCTGCCACCCTGCCCATGTACGTGTCTGCATCATGGGTTTCCAGCCCAACCCCTGACTCCTCTAAAGCCTGGCATGGGCTGTACCCACTCTCCCATTGGAAGCTGGTCCTCCTGCTCGCCCTCCAGACAGAGGGCCTCCGCCCCCTTCTCCAATCAATGAGTCCCCAAGGAGCCCCGAGCCCCAGGGACGGGCAACTGTCTGCAGGCGGGGCCAGGCCTCACCTCCAGGGCAAGGCCATCCCAGACACCCCAGTTCCGGGGGGACCGTGCTCTGCTCCTGCCAAGAGGCAACTGGCACGCTGACATCACTGCCTCCTGTCCACCTGCAGAGCCTGACCGGGGCCTCGGCAGCCGCACGAGCATGGGGACCCCAGGGCCACCGGCCCCAGCCAGGCCAGAGCGTGCCCTGCCCCGGGGGGAGGGCGGGCGGTGCCCCGGAGGTGCCGGCGGGAGCGCCATCTGGCCGCAGGCCGGGCACCAGTTCTCCACGAAAATCGTGAGCGGGCCCTTCCCTCCTCGGGGCGAGAGGAGCGGGTGTTTGGAGCGCCTCCCAGACAGGAGGGCGGGAGGAATGTAGGTCAACGCCTGGCAGCCGGAAAGGGTGATGTCATCGCTCCTGGGGTGGGGGTGGGGGGGCGACGAGAGAGAGAGAGAGAGAGAGAGAGAGAGAGAGAGAGAGAGGCGGGTGCTGGAGCCCAGCAGGGAGGAGGGGCCCGGGGCTGGCTCCCCTCCAAGGTCAAACCCGCCAGGATTTCGGGACATTCGCAGGGACCCCTTGGCCACGGGGCACACAGTGGGGGGCTCAGGGAGAGCTCAGGGCCCTGGTGGTTCTCAGTACCATGTCCACTCTGCTGGCGTCCCCCCAGCTGGCTGCTGCTCCGTGTGTTATTACACGCAGGGCGAACAGAGAGGACTTGCGTGTTCCCGACACCCGAAGCCTGGAGCTGTTGGGGACAAGCGACTATTTTGAAGCAATCGTGGTGTCTGCCCATTTCTCTGCCAGATAGAGCCTGTGCCTTCGGGTAAAGACGGTTCTGTTTTCTGGGAGACATGTCAGTGGGCTGCAGGGTTTAGAGGGAAGCTCACCCTAAGCCTGTGCTGACCCGGACAGGTTGGCACAAGAGGGTGGACACACGCTGTGCAGACCAGGGAGAAGGTGACAGCCCCAGGGGCACTTGGGGCTCACGGCTTCAGGGCTGGGCTCTGCATGCCAAGGAGGGAGGATGTGGCCTTGGGAGGGGGCTGGGGCTCCCTGGAAGGGTCGGGGGCAGGGGTATCCCCTCCCAGCCAGCAGGTGCCATGGAAATGGCTGGGTCTCAAGGTGCTGCTGGCCAAAGGTCATCCTCTGAAGTGTCCTTTCTCCCCACAAAGGGAACACCATGGCCTGGGGGCCATGGACCTTTTTGGGGGGGAAGACGAAGGGAGAGACTGCGCTTGGCCGGGGCACACCAGTGTGGAGCGATGGGCAGCCGTTCCAGAAGCAAGCAATGGTGGGAGGAAAGCTTACAACTCCAGCTGGATCAAGAGGTGACGAGGGACCAGGAGGACACAGTAGGGACAGTGGGAAGGGGAACCCAGAAAAATGCTGGACTTTTCCAGTGAATTAGCGGCAGGGGGCAGGGCTGGGTCTGGAAGGGAGGGAGGAGGGCTCCTGGGTGCAGGGGACCACAGGAGGCGGGACCCTCAGGGCAGAGCGGCAGGGAGGGCTCCGGCTTCCCGGGGTAATGTGGATGAATGCCCGCTGCCGCTCCTCCTGGAACGCAGTCAGGCCGGCAATTGAGTTCATTGGCCAAATCAAATTTGGGCTTCTGTGCGAAGTCCTTTTATATTAAGTGCTTTAACGTACATCGCCTCCTCCAGACTATTGATAAATCCTATTACCCATTATAGAGCCAGAGGCAGCCACCGGGAGAGGCTTGTGGAAGGGAACTGGTGGGCCCGAGTGTGTGGCTTGTGCACGACACGGTCGGTATGGCCAGGGAGGGCCTGGAAGGGCCACCCCACCCCCCAGCCTGGCCAGGCCGTTCACTAAAGCCAGATCTGTGTCCTCCCGCCGCGAAGGGAGGGCCAGGCCCGGGTGATGGGGTGATGGGGGCTGCTGGGTGCGGAGGATGGAAGGGAGCAGCAACGGGGTGGGCGGTAGCAAGCCCAGCCGGCTTTGCCTCCCTGCCTCCGAGCTGCTACACGCCGCTCCCTTCTGCTCTGCAAGGAGCTGCGGATGGTGAGCGCGTTTGCTCATGGATGAATGAGTGAGAGAACTCAAGAAATGTACAACATGCCCAGCTGGCTCCCGGTCCCAGCCTCACGGGGTGACGAACCAGACCCCACGCAGCTCAGTGCCTGGGGCGGGGTGGGGGCGGGGGTTCAGATGTGTCCACGCGTGGCCGCCGAAACTGTGGCCGAGCGGGGGGACTGCCACACTCCAGGAAGGCCGGGGCGGGGCACGGAGGGGTGGCTGCCCAGGTCTCCCGCCTTTGCCTTCGGGAGCCCCAGAGAGGGGCCGCCTGAGCCAAGCCTGAGGGAGGAGGAACCGGCCAGACAGGAGGGCGGGGATGGCTGGGTCGTGCTCCAGGCAGAAGGAACAGAGTGAGTCAGAGGGACCCAACGTCAGGGCCCCAGGTCTGCGAGGACCCAGAGCCCAGGCTGCCGAAGGAGAGGGGCAAAGCCTGTGGGCCGTGGGAGCAGAGCCGCAGGGCCCGGACTTGATAGGGGCGGCGGGAAGCCACGAAGGGGAAGGGACCCAGCTGGACTTGAGTTTGGGAAAAAAAAAACCTCTGCACGGAAGGGGTAAGTCTATACAGAGAAGCCAGACATCTCCCCGCTCTCTGGGGGGCAGAGGGGTGACAGGAGTCCATGTAAGGAACCTGCTCAGGCCGGGAGTGGGGTGTGTAGGGGTGTGTAGGGCTGGGTAGGAATCTAGAGGGAGGGCGTGGCCCCGCAGAGTGGAAAGAGGCCTCCAGGATCCCAGGCTCAGAATGGGCAACTCTGAATGTGGGAGAAGCCCCAAGACTCCCCGAGTCTCAGACAGCCGAGCCAAGGCCCCACGGGGACCCAGGGCTCCCACTGAGGCGTCAGGGCGTCCTACGGACCAGAGCCTGGGAGTCTGTGAGCAGCAGGTGTGCCATGCTTCAGGAGTGAGGAGTTCAGCGACAGGTGCTTGTGCAAGCGGACTTCTGCCTGTCGGGGGGCAGGAACACACCCTCGGGCGTGGGGGGCGTGGCAGGGGTCCGGGGAAGGGAGCAGCTGTGAATCGAGCCCATGCTTGATGCGGGGCGCCACGCAGCGAGTCTTCGGGATGACCCCTCCGCCCCCACCCCGCTCACTCCGCTTCGGAGGCCAAAGCCTGAGAACAGACTCAGACCGATCTGCCCCTCCCCCGACTCTCATCGCCCCTCCGCGGCCCCGCCTGCCTGCTCCATGCCGGCGCCTCCAATCTCCCGGGTCACAAAGCTGGGGGCTGGGCGCAGAGCCTGCTGGGGCCTGGGGTTCGTCCGCGGGGTGCCGCCAGGCCGTGGGGACCGCACCGGAGGGGAGATGAGACCCAGAGGATCCCCCCTGCCCCCACCCAGTGAGGGCCGCACACTTGGAGTGAGTTTTGCGTTCAGGTGAGTGAAAACAAGACTCCTGCCGTATAACAATGGCGCCTACTTCTTGCTCACCTGCGGCATGGGGGCTTGAGCTAACCGGCAGGTGCTGGAGGAGCCTTCCAACAGCGGGATCCAAGCGGGGGAGACTTGCCTTGGGCCGGAACCTCGCAGAGGAAAGGGTCAGATGCAAATCTGGCTTCCCTTGGGCTCCAAGACCCGGTCACCACGGAGAGGCCTCTTGGAGCCTCAGGGCGGGTGAGGGGTGGGACTGGGGGTGGGCATGGCCCTCCTTGGTTGCCAGAAATATTAGAAGTCAGGTTTCTGACCCAAATATTGCAACTGTCGGCATACGTGTGCCTTTTCCCCTTACATGTGGTGCAGGGTCCCCCTCCGTCCCCTCACCCCCCTCCCACCTGGCACCCACCTGGCAGCCCCCCTCCAGCCCTTTCCAGCTCTTTCCTCACTGGGGCGCCTCCCCCATTCGCAGGAAGGACTCTCTCTTCCCCGCGTCTCCCCACCGGCTCCCTTTCAGGACCACACTTCTTAAAGGCCTGAACGGCTCCGCGTTTTTACTTTTTAGCCCTCGTTCCCCTTCTTTCACTTCGTGGCATTCACCCTGGAGCCCACCCCAAGACAGCGTCTGTCCCCCGACTCCACCCCCGGGGACGTCACCTTTGATGTCCCTGTTGCCAAATCCCCGCACCCGCCTTGCCCTCCTCCGTCCGGACCCCGGCCTGGCACGCGCTCCTGCTTGGCTTTGGGCTCTGTCCTTCTGGCCGCGCTCCCCTCCTGCGGCTCGGGCTCCGTGTCCGGCCTTCACCATCCAGCCTCTCTGGGCTCCATCCCAGCCGGACACTCTTCCCGTCTCCCCACCCAGGGTTCTCGAAGGCTCCCATGGAGTCGGGATCTCTCGAAGCCCCAGAGGCCCCAGGGCTCGGTCTGGGCTACACTCCAGATGGAGGCTTCCAGGGCGGCCCAGAGCCACAGGTCCAGAGCGGAGCTCCCCCTTCCCCGTGCACAGCCTTCTAGAAAACCGGGCAGCGGTGTCTTATAAAGTCCAACATATACTCATCACAGGCACCGCGATCCCACGCCTGGGCATTTACTCAGGGGAAGTGAAGACTATGTTCACCCAGAAACCTTTGCATGAATGTTCACGGCAGCTTTACTCAGGATCGCCTCAAACCAGAAGCAGTTGAAATACCCCACAACGGCTGAATGAGCACAGGAGTAGAGGTACGGACAGCACACAGTGAGACATCACCCAACACGCAGTGGGACGCCACCTGGCACAGAGTGGGACATCACATAGCACACAGTGGGACGCCACCTGGCACACAGTGGGACATCACATAGCACACAGTGGGACATCACCCAACACGCAGTGGGATGCCACCTGGCACATAGTGGGACGCCACCCGGCACGGTGGGATGCCACCCAGCACACAGTGGGACATCACCCAGCACACAGTGGGACGCCACCCAGCAACTAAAAAGCCAGTTCCTCAAAGGTACTGTGCTGAAAGAGGCCACCCACACCCCGCGTGACCACACCTATATGACATTTTCAGAAAGACAACTGTCCGAACAGAGAGCACATCTGTGTTTACTGGGGGTGGGGCAGCTACAACGGGGGAGCCAGAGGTAGTTTCGTGGGCACATGGAAGTGTCCTGAGACCACATGGTCGTGGCAGTCACCTGAATCTGTACAGGTGTTAAAATTCATAGAACTGTGCCCCAGAAGGTATGATTTTTACTGCACAATAAAATAAAAAATAAAATGTGAAAATGTAAAATCGACTTCCTCTGGAAACTTCCCTCCCAGCTGTCCACAGGTGACCAGGTAAAATCTCCACCTATCCAGGGCCTCACACCAGAATCCTGGGAGTCCCCTGCTCCCCGTCCCCACCAGGCACGCGGTCAGCCACTGCCAAAGCCCCCCTTCCCTGCTCCCCGTCCCCACCAGGCACGCGGTCAGCCACTGCCAAAGCCCCCCTTCCCTAGACGGCCCCCAGCTCCCTCCTCCAGTGCTGGAACCCGTACGGGCCAGTGTCAGCCTTGGAAGAAGCCGCCTAGTTTCCCCTGCCACTCCTCCGTCCCTTCCCAACTCAAATGTCGAAGCATCAGAAATCAGATGACGTCACTTCCTAGCACCCTGCAAGAGCTCTCAAGGAACTTAGAATAAAACCAACTCCCTCCCACGGCTGCGGGGCCGGCAGGATCCAGCCACATCCCCTCTGCTCTTGTCCTAGGGCACGCACACACTCTAGCCACGTCACACGAAGTTCTGAGAAGGGACCATGCGCGCGAAAGCAGGGCCTTTGCACCTGCTATGCTCCTGCCGGCAATGTCCCAACCCCACCTGCGCCCACTTGCCCTCCGTGAGGTTCTAACTCCTGCTGCATGAAATTATACACAAGCAGGGTCTTTGCAGGTATGGCTAAGACACAAGGTAAGGTGATATGGAGTAGGGCGACCCTAATCCAACGGGGCTGCCGTCCTTCCAAGAAGAGCTCCAGTGAGCACGCCTGGCTGGGACAGGCAGCAGGGAGGAGACAGAGGCTGGGGCCACAGGGACGCAGCGACAGTCAGACGGGCCAGCAGTTGCTGGCTGCCTCCGGAACCGGGAGGGGGGCACGGACTGGCTCTCCTCTACACGTTTCAGAGCGCGTGTGGCCCGGCCCACCCCTTGATTTCAGACTTCACGCCTCCAGAGCTGTAGGGCAATAGGTTTCAGTTTTTTGAAGCCCACCTGGTTTGTGCTACTTGGTTCTGGTGGCCTTAGGACACAAATAAAAGTGTGCATTAAAAATATCTGTGGAATGGATGAATATGGTAGCGAGAAAACTCTCAGGAAATCTTTCTCCTTCAGCAAGAGAAAGGGGGGCACGGTTCTCCCGGCGCCGTCGGGGGGTCCACTCCCAACCCACCCCACATCTTGTGTGACTCGTCCGAACCAGGAGCCCTTCCTGCCCCCTGTACTGACGGAGGGCGCCAAATCTGGGCAGGGAACAGGGGAGCCGTCCTGGGCAAGGGACCCCCCATGCAGTTCCCCAAGAATCCCTGTTCCCCCCAGTTCTCAGCAGATGGACAACTCTGTCTTACTTGTGCACATCTGCTCTTTGGTGGGGAGGACGGCTCAGATAGCTCAGCAGATCCAGCTAAGGGGACATGACGCACCCCTAATGAAATCCCTGTCCCCAGTGAGCGGAATTTGTATATGTCAGTTTAAAAAAAAAAACCAGCACACAGAGATGACTCTCCAAATACTGGGGATCACAGGCCGCCTTTGAGAACGGCCTAGAACCTGGGGCCTGACCGGCAGGATGAACACCCACACTGCACACGACACCCAGCAATTACTTCGGGGGGACCCTCCGAAAAGCACACAGCCCGGTGGGGAGGGCCTCCAGGAGCCCCCCACCACCTGGAGTTTCCCGGGCATGATGCTGGCCTTGGTGCTTCCAGATGCTCCCCGGGGCCCAGCCACGGCCCCAAACCCTCTTCCTGGTTCCCCTCACTTACACCCCATGATCGCTGTCTCCATTTTACCAAGGTGGGAAAGGAGGCCCGGACAGCAGGTGTCACCTGCCCCGGGCCACAGCTGGGGCGGGATCTGCCCCAGACGGTCTGACACGGAAGCCATCCACCCACCTGTTCCTTCTCCCGCTTTCTTCCCCCCACCCCGAGTTTCTGTGTATTTATGTTTTTAAGTCATCTTTATACCCAACATGGGGGCTTGAACTCCTGACCCCGAGATCAAGAATTTTTTTCTTTTTCTTTTAATTGAGGCAAAATATACACAACATAAAATTTACCATTTTCCCACTTTTAGGTGATTCAGGGGCAGTAAGTACCTTCACATTACTGGGCAAGTGTCTGTGCTGTCTGCTTCCAGAATATTCACATGATCCCAAACCGAAACTCTGCCCCTGCTCCGTGGTAACTCTGTGCCCACGCCTTCCCCAAGCCTTTTTGTTATGTTCTGTTGCTCTGGTCCTGACTTCTCCAGGCACCACATCTGAGCAGAGGGAGACGACGGCACCTGTCGCTCTCGTGTCCGGCTTATCTCACTCAGCCTTGTGTCTCCGGGGCTCCCCCCTGTTGTAGCAGGTTCAGAACTCCCCCGTCTCCCCTGCTTTCTCAGTTATTCCTAGGAGTGAAACTGCTCTGCCTCGAGCGGGGTCCCAGCGTTTACAAGGAATTCACACACTCCCTGCAGAAAGGCCCGGGGAAGAGTCTAGAAGGAGGGCCAGGCACGCAGGTTGGGGGGTAAGGTGCCTCTCTCTGATGCAACCCCCGCCCCCGCCCACTGTCCTCCCCACTCACACCCAGAGCAGAAATCTTCCCTCTGACGTTTTCTATTCTCATCCTGAGCTCCGTCCATCTCCAGTTACCGGGCGATCAATAGGGACAGGACGTTCGTGGAAGACACGAAACTGAGATGTGGGGAAGAGGGGGAGGGGACAAGACCAGGTGGGTGTCAGCCGGCCCAGGGACTCAGAGCAGAAACTGGCGAAGCCGGGAGGCTCGGCCAGTCCGGGGTCAGACGCGCCCATCCGGGGCCAGCTCTGACTCTGGGACAGAGCATGTCTCCTCCCCCTCCAAGCTCCTCCTGGGTGAAAAGGCAGTGAGGACCCAAGCAAGGCCTGTAATCTAACACCTGCTGAATTTCCAAGTGGTATCTATAAGCTCCTGCTCGCTTAATCAACATTTATTATTGTTGTATGGAACAGGTGCACAGGACCTTAATGTGACCCACGGAGCTCTCTCCATCATTTCCCATAAACACCACCCTGCTGGACTCGAATACCTCCAGGAACAGGGAACTCAGTCCTCCTTCCCTGTCCCCAGCTGATAAAGGCCTAGCTGGCCTGGTTCCCTGGAGCCTCCAAGAATTTTCTGAGCAGGGGAATTTGCCCCTGGTCAGGGCTTGGGGCTGAGAACTGGATGACCCCCATCTACTCTCTGTTCTAGACCAAGAGTGGGCAGGACTGGCAACACCGTTTTGCCGGTCTGCCCATGCCACAGCCCCTGGGTGCCCACCCTGCTGGGGGCCTGCTGAATCCTATTAGTACAGGGGCTCTGCTGTCACAGCTGGGACAGAACAGGGACATCTCAGTGCGTGAGGGGCACACAGTCAGCTCAGAAGCTGCCCTGGGCCACCAATGTTCTTTGTTGTACCTGCACAGAGTTTTCAAAAATAATTTTGAAGTAGGTGCCAAAATTTTAAAAATCAAGAGATCTGGGGTGCCTGGGTGGCTCAGTCATTAGGTGTCTGCCTTCGGCTCAGGTCATGATCTCAGGGTCCTGGGATCAAGCCGCACTCTGGGCTCCCTGCTCAGCGAGAAGCCTGCTTCTCCCTCTCCACACTCCCCCTGCTTGTGTTCCCTCCCTTGTTGTGTCCCTCTCTGTCAAACAAATAAATAAAATCTTAAAAAAAAACAAAAACAAAAACCAAGAGATCTTATATAGATAACCTGCTGTCTGCCTTCTCTTGTAACCTCAGAAGACCTGGCAATATTTGGTCTCTTGTTCTGTGAAGGGCCTGCTCTCCCCATTTCTCCACAGACCGCACCCTTCCCTGTTGTCTCTACGGGTCTGCATCACCCAGGGATGTCGTCCTCCGGGCCCCTGTAGACACGTGGACTTGCCATCACACTGACCCAAGAACGCATGCTTCCCTGCATCTTCTCTGAGCTCTGGCTTCTGGGGATGGATGTAGCCGTGGACTCCTGCCCAGGCAGCGCTGGCCCCCCACGCCTCCCTCCCTTACCTCTCCTGCCACCTAGCCGGAGGAAGAGGACGCTGGATCAGCTCCGTGCACACATCAGCTCACTGAATCCTTGCCAGGAGCTGGTGAGGGAGTTACTGTATTTCCATTTTGCAGATAAGAACACTGAGGCCCAGTCGGCTTAAGGAGATCTAGCTCAGCAGTGATGGTGCCCTGCCTCTCCAGCTCGCTTGATGGTTTTCTGGACCTTGCTCCAAACTATGGGATCCGAGGCTCGTCGTGGTGGGTCTGGGGAACGCGTCATCTTAGAAAGCTCTCCTCTGGGGTGCCGGCCGGGTCTGGCCCTTGCTGTGCTTGGCCCCGTGGGGTGGAGGTGCGGGTTCTGTCTCTGCTCCAAGGACCGTAAAGGGATGATCAATTCCTCCCCACCCAGATGTCACCCTGGATCTGCCGCGCAGTTAAACCCTGATGCTCTCGGGCTCCACCCCTGAGCTTCTCCTCCTGTGGAAGAGAAAAGAGCTCCCTGCCCCCTCTGGCCTTCCAGGAACGGGAGGGAATAAGAAGTAGGACCCCCCCCTTTCCCTCTATCCCAGACGCAGAGTGGGCAGGATGGGCAAGGCTGTTTTGCCGGGGCCTGCAGGGAGGCGGGGAGGCAGGGAGGCAAGGCCAGTGGGGGCAGGGGCCTCAAGGTGCTGAAGCCTCTCCCCTCACCCCTGCTCTGTACTTGTTCCTCATTCCACAGGTCCCTGGGCTTTCTCCAGCTGCTTTGCTCCCCTCCCCCGCAGCGGCCAGGTGTCTCTGCTCCTGCCACCCCCCAATCTGGGTCTCCCTTGAGAAACAGCTGACAAGAACAGCAGGTTGGGAGCAACAACAGTACCAGAGACCTTTGGATTTGCGGGGGGTGGGGTGGGGGTCAGTGGGATGGCCCTATACAGAGACGCACTTGAGCTTGGCCTTGCCTGGGTTGGGTCTTGGCTGTCTGGTGTTTAGTTTAGCTGTGTGATCTCTTTATACTCCCTGACCTCAGCCTTTGTGTCTGAAAACAGGAGGTAGAAGGGAGAGCTGTCTCTATAGGGAAAGCTCTACAAGGTGGGGATCAGGTCCGGCTTTCTCAAAGTCACATTCTCAGACTGTGGGATCTTAGCAATTCAATAACCCACTGGGGAGTCAAATGACTATTAATTTAATAAGAAAATGCCCAAGAAGACCTTCGCTCGGGGTTCAATGAGACTCAGTCAATGAGACTGTAGCAAATGCTCGATAAGTATCAGCTACTATCGTTGGCAGGCTACAGGGGGAGGCGCTCGGGCCGTGAGACTCAGGGAATCCCAGAAGGGGTTCAGTCTGAGATCCCAGAACCCGAGAACCCCCAGGTCCCCCCGATGCCCACGCAGAAACATCAAGGGCACCATCTGGGTGGTTCCTCCAGACGCCTTTGCCGCCCCATCTCGTCTCCCTGGCCCTCTGGCTTCCTGGCCCTGCGGTGCTTTCCCACCCGGAATTTAAAAAGGAAAAGGAGAGGAAGTTGCAGCCGTTTGCTGAACCATCTAACCAGACCTAATTAATCGATAAGCCAAGCTGCCACTTTCCTGCCAACCAGCCGCCTGAACAGTACTTACTCCATCAGTGAATTGACAGCCCTGCTTTCGCCACCACTACGTCTGATCCCCGCCGCCCGCAGAGGCTGGGTGCCAAGGGGAGCTGGGAGCTGCTGAGTGGGGGCCGCCCTGCCATCCTGCCAGGGAGCCGTGGTCTCCAGGTGCCCAGTCCTCAAGTTACAAGTGGGAAACTGAGGCCTAGAGAGGGGCCTAGAGGGGTTAGGCTGGGACCTGCTCACCGGCCCCAGATCACGCAATGAGGTGGAAGGAGGGCCGTTGACCAGACTCCTGAAGATGGGGGTCCCCCTGCAGCAGCTAAAGGCAGATCAGAAAGGCAGCCACAATCCCCAGAAGGTGTGGCGCTCTGGTCCCCACCACCACGTTGCTAAGCCGGCTGGGACTGCGGGTGGAGGAAGGGTCTTACACCAGCCCCTGCATCCCCAGGGCAGGCAGAGGTCACGGAGAGGACCAGTGGCCCATAGCCTGGACTCGGATCAGAGAGCTTCATCCTTGACCCCGAGCCTCCACAACAGTGGCCATTTATCAGGTGGTTTCCAGAACATTCCTGATTTAACATATCCTGCCCCGAGTGGGGGAGGGTTAGAAGTCACAGGTGCGAGAACCACAGGACCCCGCGTGTGCACCTGCCAGCCTTGACCCTGAACCGCCTCATCAACCACTTGCCTTAGCCTTGGCCCCCTGTTATACACACGCAGAATCCACAGGAAATAAAATGCAAACATGAGCTGAAAACGACAGCCCTACTCTGCAGGCAGGACCATCGTGAGGGGTCAGCACACGAGCTCCCAGCCTTCGCCCTGAAGCCCGATGCTCTTCCCGTGTCCAGACAGATTTCTTTCCAGTGCCTCCCCATGATGTAGAAATTATGCACACAGGTGTATTATACATTTTATAGAAAAGGGGTTACACAGGACATACCGTGCAACAAATTGCTTTTTCCTCTCCTCAGCAATTCTATGCTTGGGGTCTTCGGGGCTGCTGTGGAAAGATGCCCCAGTGTATGTTGTCCCAGCGGAGTTCTTGGTGGGATCCCTGCCCACATGGCCTAAGCCATGCTCCCAATCCTGATTAAGCCCCACGTTAGCCTGTTTAACTGTCACCACCACCCCGCCAGAAGGGCACGGTTGTTATCATCCCCATTCTACAGACTGGGAAAGTGGGGCACAGAAGGGTCCTTGTCCGGGGTCTCACAGCGAGTGGCCGGCAGTGCCGGGAATCCAGCCAGGCTGTCCGGCTCCCACCCGGCGCACCAGGGTTCCCAGACTAGAGCACCCATCAGAATTCCCTGCACGGCTCACTAAAACACAGATTGCTGGTCCCACCCCAGCAGAGGTTAGGACGCAGTAGGTCAGGCGTGCGGCCCGAGAATGTACATTTCTAGTAAGTTTCCAAGTACCGCGGAGGCTGCCCGTCCAAGAGTCAAACGAGGACAGTGTCACACAGGGCTGCCCCCCATCACTGAGCCCTCGCTGACCCAGGGATGAGGCTTCCCCGAGCCTCTCCTGAGTGCAGACCAGGGTGTTAGGGAGCTGGCCCAGGGGCAGAGCTCTTGCGGCCGCAGACCCGCACATTATCTGTTGAAGGAACAAATGACTCAGGTATCATGCAGTCACTTAATCATCTGCCACCTTTCCGGGGATCAAAGGCTTTTTTTAATCTAGATAATTTTTTGCCTCCACCCAAAGTGGCCTGGAGATATATTCTTTTCCAAAGCTGTGAGTAAAGGATTAGCTCAGCAGGTGGGGGCCGTCCGCACCCCGCATATGCCAAAGAAAAGTTTGGGCCTTTATCAGCCTCTGCGAGGTAATCTCTGAGAGGCTGGAATGTCTTGCCTGGTAAGAGCGTCTTTGTTTACCTGGGGCTTTGGGACACATTAGTTTGGTTGATGGTGATGATGTGATTTATGGCAGGGGGCCTCTAGGTCAAGGGATTGAAGACCAAGGTCAACCATACAGGCACCCAGCCATGCCTACACGATCGATTCTCAACAAAACACCCGGACGCTAAGGCGTGGGCAAGCTTCCCTGGCTGGTGCTACGTCACACATGTTATCATACATCATTGCTAGGAGGACTGACTACGGTCTGCACGATTGCACTGGGAGAGAAAACCAGAAGCTTGCACTGGTGTCTCCAGGAGCCCACCCACGTACCTTTTTGGGTTGCTGATTTTAATGTCTTTTCAGTGTGATAAACTGTAATCGAGAGTGTACTGTTTTGCTAGGTTCTGTCCTTCTAGGAAATCACTGAGCCTGAGGGCAGTCCTGAGGACCCCCAGACACAAGCACCAATTCAATAAGATGCTGGACAGTCACAGAGCACCTCCTGAGCGCCCAGGTTTCGCCCAAGCCCTGCCCACACTGTCCAGCTCCACCGGTCTCTACACCGTCCAGCGCTCCAGGCCCTCCAGAGGACAGTATCAGCCATAATTCACCGCCCCCCATGGAAAAACCATGTGTCTTGTCTGTGCAGCCCTGGCCGCCATTGGCAGCCCCTCTGATGTAACACCAGGTACCATCCCAGGTACCAGATAATGTCCCAGGAGCCAGGTAACATCCCGAGTATCAGCTGACATCCCAGGAACCAGGTAACATCCTGGGAAACAGGTACCATCCTGAGTGCCAGCTAACATCCCCAGAACCAGGCGACAGTCCAGGACCCAGGTAACGACCCAGCGCCCCCCAGCAGGTCTCCCTTACCTGCCAATGACCTCGATGTTGGAGATGGCATAGAAGTACTTGTAGAGGTTCTCCCGCTGCACGTAGGTGCCCCCCAGCGCGGGGCGCAGCAGCCGCATGCGCAGGTCCGTGAGGGTGAAGAACTCCTTGAGGCCCTTGGCGCTCTCCAGCCGCGTGTAGAGGTTGCCCATGTTGCGCAGGTCGGGGCCGGCGAAGATGGCCAGGCGGTCCCGCACCTCGAAGCGCACGTGCTTCTCCTTCTTGGAGCCGGCCCAGCGCGAGTACTCCTCGGTGCACAGCACGCGGTGGGCGCCCGAGGACGACAGGTCGCGGGCGCGGCGCGCCACCATGCCGAAGGCCTCCATGCAGTCCTCGGCGTAGAACTGGTAGGGCTGCCACGTGCGCCCGTTGTCCAGGGACTTCTCCAGGACCATGACCGTGGGCCGGCCGTACTCGAAGGTCACCACCACGTCGTCCGTCAGCTCCACGCTCTTGTTCCACGAGAGGGTGATGTTGGCTTCCAGCGGGCTGGGGTAGCGGCTCCACGTGACGCTCTGCCAGTACGTGGCCAGGCCCTCATCCTCCCTGTCGAACATGAGCCGGGGCGGGTGGGCCAGGTCGGGGTTGGAGGCGTCACACTCGTTGCTGCACAGGTACGGGTTCTCCTGCGAGAGAGGAGACGGGCCGGGTGGGCGCTGACGGCCCAGGGGCGGGGCAGGGGCGGGGCAGGGGAGCCTCCAACCCACCCGGCCCCCACTGCACACTGCCAGGACATCTGACCCCACGAGGCAGAGCCTGTGCTCTGGGGTCCGGGCACCAGGAGCCTCCTCTGGATTGGCGATCTGTCCCCATTTCCCACTCCCGAGGTCCCCCGTGGCTCCTAAAGTCCTGCCTGTTTGATGCAACTCTTTAGTCTGTCCTTCCACTGGACCTGTAGGCCCTGCTCTCAGCCCCCTGCCTGGCCGCCGGAGCGCTCCTGCCCTCCGCACCCTGCTTGCCCGCGCTCCCGAGCGCCTTCGCACATTGTTCTCCCTTTCCTCCACGGACCCTTCCTCTCTGTCTGCCCTGAAAATTCCTACTCTTCAAACATCTCCTACACCAAGACGCCTTCCTGACCCTTAAAACAGCACCATGAGAGCGACAGGCGTGGCGGTGGGAGAGGACGTCAAAGTCCCGGCAAATATAGGAGCGCCAGGCACGCGAGGCCAGCTACAGACCTCGTCGTCTCATTTCTCCCGTTTGCTGTCTCACCTCCCAACAAAGAACGTGATTATTAGCTCCACGCTCCGGATGAAGGAACCCGGGCTCGGGAAGGTGGGGGGCCCGGCCCCAAGGCACCCACCAGGCGCTGGGAGCCACAGCTGGGCCGCCCTGCTGCAGAGCATGGCAGTCAGGCCCGCCTCTGCCCCGGCCGTTTGTGCCCACCTCGTGTGCAGTCTGGGCCCCCTGGGAGGACGCTGAGTGCCTGTAGGCTCCTCTCAAGGGAGCGAATCATTTCCGGGGCCTTGGCACAGGCCTGGCAGGCTCAGGGCAGATGCTGGCTGCAGGACACAGGGCACTGCCCACGCTTGCTCTCTCTCCTCCCATCCTACCCCGAGAAGGCTGGCAGCCCCCGTCCTGGGCCCCGCGGGCACCCGCCGGTGGCTCCCCTCCCTGATGGTTCAGATCCATTCCCCGAGTGTGCCCACAGCGTGAACTCACCCGGAGGCCTGGAGACGTCACCCGTGTAGGGACTGCCCGGGGCTGGAGGGGTGACTGGGAGGAGCACGGGGGAATTTCCGGGCAGCGAAGCGATTCTGTGTGACACGGTCATGGTGGAGGCAGGACGCCATGCATCGGTCCAAACCCACCGGCCTGATGACACTGAGAGCGGTCCCTGATGGACCCATGGGCTCTGGCTGACCGTAACTATGGGTGTCGCTCATCAGCGGTGACAAATGTACCAAACCAGTGCAAATGTGAGTAGTAGGGGGGAGGCAAGGGGAGCCCTGGGAACTCCCACCACTGTAAGCCTAAAACTGCTAAAACAGGGTCTGTTAATTAAAAAAAAAAAAAAACAACCAAAACTGTCATGGAGAACCACAGCGCCCAGACCACTCACGTCGCTTTGTGATGAATATTTCACGTCTCTGGTTTGCTCAGAGACAAACAGCTTGGATCTGAGTTAAAGGCTCTCACTCCAAAATGAGCCCCTCGGCTCCCACGGGGGGGTGGTCGCGTTGCCTCCCTGAGGGGCTGAGCTGAGGCCCCCACCGGCAACACCACGGCAGCCTCGCCGCTGACGCCCTTTAATGGAGGACACGCTCCCGGGCTGCCCAGGGGTCCTCGGTGGGCAGGCCGGCCCAGGGTTTTACTGAGGCAGGTTCCACAAAGCCCTCCTCGACCAAAATAGCTCTGTCCTTGGTCCCCTGTGGTGCCACCGTCCACCCCACCTGGCCCAGGCCTGCTGATTCTTAGGACCCGCAAACCTCAGGATGCAAGGGCTTTACCGCGGAGTCCAAGGCCTCGTTCAGCAGATGGGGAAACTGCTGGAGGCCGGGGACTAGGCAGGACTGGCCCAGGCCTCCTTGACAGCGGGTGGTGGTTGAGGAGGAAACTGTTCCTGTCCCAGACAACCTCGGGGCTGTCCTGAAACGCTAGTGTCCTCACATGCTTCCCGGCAGGGAGAGGGTCTAGCTCGTAGGTCCCAGCTTCCCTGAGCTCCAGAGGAGTGACCCCGCACTGTCGCCCCGAACGGGAAGGGGCCGAGAAGCCCCTGGGGTTGGCTCAGTGGCCTGCAGAGGCCAGGCCTGGTGACTAAAGGAAGCAAGCCTGCCGGTGGGGTGGGGGACAGCACCCGCCCCAGTCCCTCGGCCGACAGCGGTGAAGGACACCCAGGCCGGAGGCAGAACGGGCTCTGGTCATGGTCATGCCGTCTGGGGTGGAGACGCGCCAGAGCTCGCGCACGGACACCGGGGCCAGGAGGACACAGTCTGCCCCTAGGTTGGCATCCCTGCCCACCATCCAGCAGGCCCCGTCTTCTCACCGCCAGGTCCCCTTCCGCTGCCCCCAGCACCTTGTTGCGGGCTGAACTGTGTCTCCCTAAACCTCAGCATGTGGGAGTGCGACCGGCTGGAGAGGGGGCCTGACAGAGGCCGCCAGGGCGGGTCCTGACCCAACGCAACTGTGGTCCCTGTAAAGAGAGGAAATTGAGATCCGTGGAGGGACCCCAGGGGCGAGCGCGCGGGGCGGAAAACCCTGTGAAGTACAGGAGGAGAGGAGGGCGGCCGCGCCAGCCCCGGGGCAGGGCCTCTGAGGGAACCAGACCCGCCCCCCGGTCTTCAAGGGCCAGGCCCACTTCGCTCTTGGGTTCTAGCTGCCGGAGCCCCGAGCAGAGAGATCTCTGGCGCTCACACCACCTGGGCCCTAGCAGACGAACGCGTGCCTCATCTCAACGCTGGGGCGAGGGGAAGGTCAGGGTGGGAGGACTGACGTGTGAGTTTTTGATGATTTCCTCAGAACCTCTGTCTGGAGCGTTGCTCTCCAAGCCCGGTTTCGAGCACACGGGGACCGGACATCAAGCTGCCTTGCCCGCCCCGATAACTCCTATCCAGCCAGCACCGAAGGCTGTGCCCTTTCTCTGGCTGCCTCAGCCCCTCTTACCTCTGAGCTTACGTTCCCGCAGCCACTCTCCCTCCTCAGCGTTTTCAGAGCCCTCCCCCATGCGCCTCCTCCAGGAAGCCCTCCTTGCCTGACTCCCTATTTAAACCCAGTTCACTCGTCGTCCATCATGGGACGTCTGTGGTTATCCGGGACAACGTAGTAAATCCTCTGTATAGGGCCTGGACCTCAGTAGCCTGGACCTCAATTATAGTTATTACTGTCATCCCATTAATTAGTCATTAATATAATGACGACTGGATTAGTATTACTGTATCTCGTGTTGAATGCTGACATCATTCCTGTCACGCCCGGACTGCTGTGAATCACCCCACACCTCCCCTTTCCCCAGTCCTTCAGCCCCCGTCCTAACTTCCCTCACCCTGCCCAGCCTCCTGGCAGTCCCCACTACGGGCCATGGGATCCCACACAGCTCCCGGCTGTGCTGGTCTGTCTGTCACCAGCAAGACTGACACGGCCGGCTCTGCCAGGGGACGGGGGTCCGGCCCGGCTGCCGACACCACGCTGCCATCACCTGCGGGGCCCGCTGGCCCCCCGCCCCCCGGCCCGGGAAGCAGATGGTCAGAAAGTAATGAATCAGCCTGTGTATTTACCAGCCCCGCGCCTGCTGCTGAGCGGGCTTAATCAACAGCGAGCACGATGAATAAATCCCCAGCCATCGCCAGCACAATTCTCTCCCTCTCCCTCCTACTTTTCTTCTCCCTTGCACCGCCCTCCCGCCCCAAGATCTTGGAATTCCATTTAACCGTTTCGGGGTGCGGGGTGCGTCTCCTGTTTAAGGCACTGTCCCCGCGGAAACGGCGGCTCTTCCCTAGCATCATTGCTCTCTCCCTGGCTTTCCTTCTGTTCTCCCCTAGCGAGGGTTTCCGAGGAGGCGCCTGGGGCTGGGAGCCCAGCTGACCCCCAGCCCCCCACCCCCAGAGCTGTGCCTCAATCTGACAGCTCATGACGGCAGGCGGGAGGGAGGGGCCGGACTGGAGGGCCCGCGGCTGCGCGCCTTCTTGGTCCGCACATTTCCACCTCCATGAGATCAGACTAATCGTGAAACACAATCCAGACAACACCTGACTTAAAGCCAGGGAGAAAGTTAGGGGTGTTGGAGGCACCCCTTAACTTTTTAGGATGACACCAAAGCCAACATTTGATATTATTGAAAGCAGTAATTATTTTTTTAGACAGTTCATAAATACTTCCCCAAAAGTAAATAAATAAAAATCATACCCGATTCCATCTTTGAAACTTTCTCCCCCCAAAATATGTAACACACCACATTGTCTATGCAAACTTTGGGGACTCATGGGGCCCCATCGTCCCAGTTAGGAACCCCTGGTCTGGAGCAGTTGAGGAAACTGGCTTTGGGGTCTGAAAGTCCTGGGTTTAATCTCAGCTCTATCCACTGAAGCTCTGTGACCTTGAGGAAGTCGCTTTACCTCTCTGAATCTGTAGTCTCTCATCCAACAGCATGTGATATAATGTGTATGAAATACCTAGAAAACCTCTCCAAATGGAAGCAATAATTATTCCAGAGCAGCTCCGAATACGCTAGCTCAGGGGCTCCCTCAGCAACCTTCAATGGGAAGAGGGAAGGCGGAGGCCAACCGGCTCATTCACGGTAAAACCAGGACTTCACACCAGACACAGACTGCCTGGGGGACTGCGGGCTCAGAAGTGGGTAATGACCATGACATTCAACGAGTTCGAACCAGGTGCCAAGGCTGGGCTAGGCGCATCACAGCCATTCCGCGTGGCATCTTCCCAGCAGCCCCTGGGTGGGGGGCAGGGCTGCAGAATCACCTCCTCTTCGCAGACCGAGAATCCGAGTACCTGCCAGCCCCACGTCCCTTCCTCTGAACCGAGTGGGACCCAGCCAAGGAGATCTTGGGGAAACCGAGCCCATCCTATCGTGCCTTTCCTGTCTCTGCAGACACACCAAGCCAAGTCACCTGCAAGGTTAGGTGGTGGAGGTGATGGGGAGGGGTGAAGGCAGGGGTGCAGGGCGAGGGGAAGGCAGACAGCTAGGACAACAGCGCCAGAGAAGGGGGTGGGAACAGACCCACCGAGACACTGAGCAGGAGTCGCCTGGAAAGAACTCTTCTATGGAGAAACCATTTCATACCACGAATTTCAGACCTTTCCATGGTCTCTTGAATGCTTTTGCTCCTGAGCTATTTTCTGTGCAAAGGGTACAGCTGGGAGTCAGAGGCCAGGCTGGAAACAGTGCAGACAAGCTCCGGGCAAAAAACTGTAATTGAGTGGGAAAGTTGACTATTAGCAGGGACGCTGGTAACCGAGCCCAGGGGAAGTCTGGCTGTTTGGACCTCGGGGCCCCTACCAAGGAGCCTGGGCAGGGGCGGCCACCGGAGTCGTAACCAAGTCTCAGGCAGAGGAATAAACAGCTCTGTGCGGACGAGCCTGGCATCCTAACCTGTGTCGAGATGAAATTTCAGTCGCTGGGCTCCGACGGGGCGGGTCTGGGGAACGCGGGCAGCAGCGTGCCAGAACGTGGTGGGAAGGGCCCTTCGATGTGCAGCGGGATGAGCAGGGACAGCCCTCCTCCAGGCTCCCCCCAGCCACGTACAAGTCTCTCCGCTTCCCAGAGTCGAGTCTCAACTCCTGCTCCGCGGGAGAAGCGCTGTGAGGGCAGTGGCCTCATTGGCTTCCTTCCCCACGGCAGCCAAGGCCCGGGCACTCCTGGGGGCTCCTGGGGAGACCTTGGTGGCGTGGATGGCATCCAGGGGCGTGGGCAGGCTGACTCCTCGGGGCCCGTGTGAGAACCACACCAGGTGCCGCGTAGCAAGCACCTCCCGCGGCCCCAGCTCCCCGGCGACGGGTGGAGGGACAGCATCCCGGGCCGTCACCAACCCTGCGGCTTGAGCACGAAAGCGGGGTCCACGCCCCGCCCGTGCGCTATCCTGGAAGATGGGGTCCTTCCGTTTACGCTCTGTAAATGAGGAAAGGCTGAGCAATGTCTCAAGGTCACACGGCTTCCCAGTGGCCGAGGTGGGACCAGAAGCCGGGGAGTCGGGCTCGGGGTAATTCAGGAAACTGCCCTTCACCCAGAAGGAGAGGACACGCCGCCCCCAGACCTGGGCCGCTCCCTCGAGATTCGGGCTCCACCCGGAGGCAGACAGCCCATCGCTCTGCCACCCAGGCGTGTGGGCAGGCCCAGGGAACAGTTTAGCAGCTGACAGATTTTTTTGAACCTGTCTGCCGAGTTGCCAACTGAACCGTCTCGTGCTCAGCCCGTCAACCGCGGCACGGCTGGAGGCATCTGCCTGTGGGAGAAGGGAGGCGGCCAAGGGGAGCCCTAGGGAGGGGTGGCAGGGGACACCAAGGGGGAGGGACGCGGGGCAGGGGGCTCTGAGGGTCCATCCAGGCACCGCCAGCTCCCTCTTGCAGAACAGGACTCAGGGAAGAGCAAAGCGCGGGGAAGCCCACCGGTAGCTGAGCTAGCCCCAGCCTCCACCTTGCATGATGCTTCTAGAACTCTGGGGGGACTCTTCCAGCCTGGGCAGTGTGTAGGTCAATAATAAGTTCCCTGACCCACAGCGTCATGGAGCCGGGACACAGGAGACTGTTCTTAACCACCACGTATGACCTTGGGTGGGGCCTTGCCTGATCCGTGCCTCAGTTTCCCCGTTCATGAGAGGATCGCGCTCTGACACTGACCTCCCAGTCCGCGTTCCGCAGTCCCCCACACCGTTTGGCATCCCCACCTCTACTCCAGGGAGAAAGCTGGGGTGTCGGGGGAATTCTCCCTAACAAATTATTTCCTATTTATTGGTAAGAGAAGTTGCAGCGCGGATAAATTATTAACCAAGCGGAAACGAGATTCTGTTGGGAACAGATCCTAGTCCTAGCTGCCCTGCCTGTCTCTAACCACCCCCCCCCCCCGCCCCGAGACTCCCCCTCCCGGTCCTTCGGTGGTTCCACGGACCCTTGTCCCTGTTACGCTCCCTCTCTCCCTCCCTCCGCCTGCAGGGTTCTCTCCCCTTCCCTTTCGGGTTTCTGTTTGGGTCGAAGCCTGGACCTCCTCCCTCCCCCCCCCCCCCCCCAACACCCTCTCGTGAATCAGCAGAAACCGCCGGAACGCTGTTGCAGGGCCGGAGCGGCAGCTGGCCGGGGAGGCTTCTCTTGTTGGGGTGGGGTTTGGTGCTGTTGGGTTTGGCTTCTTGTTAGAAGTGTTTCTTCCCGGCCCGGCCACTACCCGTGGGAGAGGCCGGGGGCCTGAACAAGGGGTCTTTCCCAGGCTCATCCATCCTGGCAACGAGCATCCAGAGGCCACGGCGACAGCCACCCCCCTCCCCACACCGGGTCATGCCCAGACCTTGACTCTGGACCAGCCGCGGTGGGCATCTCCCCATCAAGGAGCCACATTAGACTGCCCAAAGCTGCTCTGCCCTCAGGTCCTCACCTGCCCAGAGCACCTCTCCTCTGCCCCAGTTCCCCAAACTGTTTGGGAGGAAAGGGAGGCCTTTCACTTAAGCCCTGCCCACAACCGACCTCCTTCCAGAACCCTCCATGACCGGGGCTGGACTCTAGGCCAGCAAGGACCAGGTCTGGCCCTACACCCCCAATGACTCTGTGCACGTAGTGGTGTTTGCTAACGTTCCTACCCCCGCAACTGGATCCCATGAGAGTGTACGTGAGGGGCACTTTCTCGCTTGTCTCACTCCATCTCATGGCTCTGGTGCGGCTCAGAGAGGGTAAGCGGCCCGCCCAGCGCCACCCAGGGAGGACTGCGCGGTTAAGTGACTACTGAGGGACGGGGGGCGGCAGCGAGCCCGGACGACAGGTCCGAAGTCCCGTACCCGCCTCCGGCTTCCCCACCAGACACAGCCAGCAAGACCTTCTGCAGACCCGAGGGCGTCAGGCTGCCCTGGAGGACTGTCCAGCAGAGGGTCATCTGGGGAGCCCCGGGCAGAGGGGCAGGGAGGCAAATGCCCAGTGCTGCTCTCCAGGATCGCAGACCCGGAAGGACCGATTCCCTCCCACAGCTGGACGGTCAGAGGGGACGGGCGACATCTTGTCAGGGCTCTGGTTGACCAGACAAGAGTTCGTCTCTCTAGGAGCTTAAACTCTCCTTATCCACAAGGGATACTTTCCAACCCCCCAGGGGATTCCTGAAAACCCAGATGGTACCAAGTCCTACATATACTGTTTTTTTCCTGTATGGACATGCCTATGGTAAGGTTAAATTTATAAATTAGACACCGTGAGAGGTTAACAACGATGACTGATAATAAAATAGAGCAATCATAACCAAATACTGGAACAAAAGTTACGTGAATGCGGCCTCCCTCTCCGCACATACCTCCCTGTGCTGCGCTCTCCCCTCTCGTGACGTGAGAAGATAAAATGTCTGGGAGATGCGATGAAGCGAGGGCAGGGTCGTGGGCGTGGGGACGAAGCGTTAGGCTACTAGGGACCCTCTCACCTCATGCCAGAAGGAGGATCACCTGCTTCCAGACCTTGGTTGACTGTGGGTAACTGATACCACGGAGAAGGTGGGGGTGGGGGACAGCTGTACTGTTTAAAAAAACATTAGAAAAAAAGGATACGTTCTGTTTTGCCCTGGGCATGTGTGGATTCTTCCCACAGCCAAATTTCTAGAATGTTTGGGGTGGGAGGTTCTATCCCAACTGAAGAGAGCCGGGGCTGATCTGCGTGGCCCCCCCGCAAGGGCGACTTCTGCGCCCCAGCCCTTCACCTGGCAAACGTAACTCACCAGACCTGTGTAGGCGTCTGAGTCAGACAAGGAATGGCTCCCCTGCCATTTGCATGCCCCCAGTGACAGGGGCTCATTACCACAGGAAGCAGAAAGGCCAAACTAGACGGCTTGCTCCCTAGAAAGTTTGGCAATATATTTGACTCACACTCCACATAGTCTCTTTGTTCCAGGCCCCCTTTCTCTTACACGTTGGTCCTGTTTTCTCTGGTCATGCTGTAAACACTTTCTAATTGATCTGAAAAAGAACTGAGAGAAGCAGGATTCGCCCAAGCTCTCCTCCTCCCCCACGCCGAGAGCTCAAAAACGCTTCCCCACCGGGGCCAGCAGGAAGGCTCAGCCCCTGGCCTCCTCCTGCCGCGCAGGGACGCAACCTGTTCAGCCAAGGACCGCCTGCCTGGGCGCTGCCGAGCTGCTCTCTGCTCGCCCTTCCCGCGCACCCCTCTCCCCACCCGCGGCCGCCACCCAAACAGCCGACACTTTCATTTAATCCCTCTTTAAAAAGTAAAGAAAAGTAAAGAAGGGGCAGATGGGAGGATGAAAGAAAGAAGGAGAGAGAGAAAGGGAGAGAGAGACTGGGCAGGATGGGGGCAGGGTGCCGGGAGGAGAAAAGCCGCATCCAGAGAAGCCCAGTAAAGTGCATTATTGATTCAGGACTCAGAAAATGCTTAGAGAGTAGGAAAAGCGTCCTGCTCTTTAAAAGCTTGTGCAAAGCCTGAGCCAGACACATGCAGCCTTCCCAAAGAGGGCCTGCTCTGCTGACATGAATATTTTATCACGGAGGAGAAAAAAATTGGCATGGAGGATTTAAACACCGGGGTGGGGGTGGAGGGCGGGGTGTCGAGGGCGCCTCCTCCTCTCCGGGAGCAGCCCTTGGCTTCCCTGCTGGAGAACAAAACAGTGGGGCCCGGTGGTCCCTCAAGAGGCCAGGGAACTGGGGGGGGGGAGCACCCACTGAAAGGGGCGGGTCCAAGAGGGGTGAGGTCGAAGCCCCTCCCCTAACCTTTGTCCGGCTGCCCCATCCCCACCAGACACCCTGTATAAGCCGCCAGGAACCCCAGAGGCTGCCGCTTCCCATAAAGTCCAAACCCAAACTGTCCCCGACCTTCGCCTGCCCCTCGCTGCCTTCGGTTTCCACACTGAGTATTGCTCTTGGCGCCCGACATCGTGATCCTGATTTTTCCTGCAAAATCTCATTTCCTCTGTCCATGACCATCCTGTGAGCTAAGGTGCAACTCTGAATTCTGTTTTTCCGATGACGAACGGGGGCCAGGATAGCCAGGCAACGTGGCCAATGCCACTTTGGTGAGCAAAAGGCAGAACCGGGGTTAGAAGATCCAAATCCCGGGCTCGGTGGGAAGCCTAGCATGCTGCCCCGCGGCTCCTCGCGGCGTCACTCCCTGGTTTAGGGGCAACGGACGGGATTTTCGCACCACAGATGGCTCTACAAACTGTTTTATGGTCCTACTGAAGTCATTTTCCTGCCTCCTTAGTCTTCTGGGCTCTGCTCCCTCTCCTGATGCCCCCACCCCACCCCTGGCTTTCAGCCTGTCTGGAGCTCCTCCGCTCCCGTCCGAGAGGGTGTCTGCTTGACCGTCCCTTCCTCCCTTCCTCGGGGCCTGCATCCCTGGCCACTGCCCTCGCCCCCGGCCGGCCCCCAGCCTGGAGATGAGCACTGTCACTTCTCCTTAGCACCTTTTGGGGCTGATGTGTGCTCCCGGAAGGTGGAGCCCGGTACCTGTAAGGCGCTTAATTAAGGCTTGCAGAGTGACTCCCCCTCCTCGGCAGGTCCCTTGTCTGGGTCCTCCCGATGCCATAGGAAGTCTCCGGAGTCCGTACAGCACCCAGACGGATGGGGATGGGTGGGGACAGCCGTGCCAACAGCCACAAACGGGGACCGGCAAGGGTTTCTCCCTCCTAGGCTCCAAAGAGTTAAGGAGCGGCGGGGCAGTGGAGAGAGGAAGGACTCCTGGGTCTGCTCCACCAGGACCCAGCTGGGCACACCTGGACAGGTGCGCCACTCTGTGCAGGAACCGTTTGGTGAGGGGGGGAGTGGTCAGACTGAGCCAGCAAGACTTCAGTCATCTGCTTATTCGCTTCTTCATCCACTATTTCGGAAAGTCCGCTGTGTGCAAAGTCGTCGTGGGGAAGCAGCCATCAGACCTGGCTGCTATCAGAATTCCTAGAAGAGGAGGGTAGGCAAATATTCCCAGGCCCTAAGGCCAGAGATTCTGCTCCGGATTGAAAGCCAACCAGCCAACCCACCAACCCCGTCTGCAGGCACTCGGATGCCCCGCCAGATTCGGGAGCCTGGTGCAGCTGATCCGAAGAAGGATGCCGATTCTATGCCAGGAGCCCTGCTTTCACCGTCGCCCCCATAGGTGAGGAGGGACCTGAGGCCCCCAGAGGCCAGGCGCTGACTCAAGGTCGAGTAACGCGGACACTTTGAGCCCTTACGAGAGCACTGAGCCCTCTGCGGTGACCCCAGAAAAGACACCTGTGGCTTGGTCCCCACAAATGGCCCAGATGACAAGCCTGGGTGGGAACTGGCTGGGATGGTCAGCAAGCCTTCCTCGGGAAGGTGGGATTCTCGGCGGGTCTGAAAGAAGGGCGGGCAAGGTATGGACAGGTGGAAGAAGGTTTAACTGGGCCGGGAGAGGAGTGCCCTGCACCGTGAGGCCAAGTGAGGGGCGGACCGGTTGTGCAGAACTCGCACAGGGAGAGACGCAGGGAGAGAAGAGTTCGTGCGCTTGGCAGGGCAGGTGCTGGTGGGGGGCGTGGGGGATAAGGGCAAAGGGGCGGCCTGGAGCCAGTGTCCATCTTGACATTTAGCAGCTGCTGACTCTGGCTGGCCAGCCTTCCTCCAAGGAAGAGGGGTTAAGAACCTGGGAGCGAAAGGCTCGGGACACCCGGGGGGAAGGCTGGCATCCCACCGCCCCCCAAGGCCGGAGCAAGAATGGAGCGCCTGTGGCTCAGGCACAAGGATGGGTTCTAAGAACAAACTCTCTCCCCTTCCGGCCTTTGAATTTAAAAGATGACAAGACACTTCAGGCTGGAAGGGACCCAGTGCCGTCCTAGGAAAGGCCGCACACTCAGCTGTGCCCGGGAACACCTGGGAACTTGACTGAGCCCCGGCACACAGGCCCGCCCCGGGGACCCTGCGGGGGGCTTGCGGGGCCCCTGCCTTCTCCACTCCCCAAGAGTCCCAGCTGCCCACCTGGGTTTAGAGCCTTCCAGAAAGTCACTGCAGGGGTGAGGAGACAGGACTAATGGAGGAGACGGGCACAAAATCGGAGCCGCTTTCCTGATGTGGAGATTCGGCTTACGGTGGTTCTCAGGTGAGTCTCGCCTGGGGGCACCCCAGACCGGCGGCATCACACCCTCGGGGTGGGTCCCGGCTCTCAGGCCGGATCAGCTGCCCAGGAAGTTCCAGTGCGCGGCCAAGGTTGGGGCCACTGGCCCCAGGACACTGCCATGGGACAATTCTCCATCCGGGAGTGGCCCCGGGCCCCCCTTCCCCTCCTTCCTACCTCTGCCCTCTCCATGCCCGTCCCCCACGCCGAGAGGCGGCCAGATATTTGGGGAACCCCAGTGGGAAGGGGCGGGCTGCCCGTTCCAGGCAGACATGCCCATGGAAGGCGGACGCCACGCTCCCCCTCCCCGAAGCTCCCTCGCCCCTCTATTTTTAGGTCCATGACTGTCCATTGTTGGGTGTATTTCTTTCCCTACTCCTTCCCCGGAAAAACAGCTCGGGTTCCTCCAGGCAAAACCATCTCGCCTTCCCCAGAGCTGGTGCGTGGGAGCGTGCATGCTGCCAAACAGACATGATATAAGTGAATTATCAAGTAAGTGGATTAGCAGACTCCGCCATGTCTCAAAGGGCGGCGGCGGGGGGGGTGGGGGTGGGCGGGGGGGGTAACTGCCACCATCACTCACTCCTCCCCTGCCCTCCCTCCTCCAGCTGACAGGGACCATACGCTCACCGAGCGCAGAGGGCCATAGCACGCACGCGCGCACACAGATGACAACTAGCTCTATCCATCTGGAGCCTTCTAAGACACCCAGAGTGCCTCACATCAGCTGTAGATGGCCCGGTTAGCAGCTAAGTGCTGGGGCCAGGCAGCCCAAGGTAGAGGGGCCAAGCTCCTCTATTTCAATGCTGTGTGACTCGGGGAAAGTACCTTAACCTCTCTGAACCTCGGGTTCCTTGTATTCAAAATGGGTATAAATATAGGAGCCACCGTAAGACTTCTGTGAGGGTTCGATGAGCTGTTTAGGTTGAGTGCTTGGTATACAGTAGGCACTCAATAAGTGTGAGCTGTTGTTCCTCTGAGGAGAAAGAGGTAAAATCAAGAAAACCCTCAGATAACAGGACCATTCAGTTACAAGAAGACAAACATTGGTTTTCCCGAGTGTAAGGGCCCCCAGAGGGACCACAGGGGTCTACAGGTGGACTCAGGGTGGTCTGGGAAGCCCCATGAGTATCTGCAACCATACATGTGTGCCCTGCAGGGGTGTGTGTGTGTGTGTGTGTGTGCACGCGTGCACGCTGTTCCTGAATGAGCACCATGAATCCCCAAAGGCAGGAGCCCTCGCTCTGGGGTTTTGCTGCTGAGGTGTGGGTTGGGCTCCAGCTTGCTTGTCCCCTCTGGGTCCTCCTGCATGTCTGGGACATTACTGGTTTTTCCCTTATCTCTCCCTCTCCTTTCCCCTCTCTGGTTCACTCTCCAAGTTTGAAAGTCCCAAAGGCTAGAAACAGAACCAGGGAATGCAGTAGGGCTCTGAGGGGAGCGGGCAGGCGGGAAATCTCCACCCCAAGACTTGCCTTGAGGTCACCCGGTTCCGGGAAGCTAGTCCAGTGGGGAGCCCAGACCCTGCCCAGTGTCAGCCCCAGAGCGGCTGGTGAGGATTTCCGAAGTGTGCCCTTTGGCCGACTGGCTTCTCCTTCTACTGTCACCTGCCTTTGGCTGCCTCTCGATTCCCAGAGGGAGGGGACACCCCAAGAACCCCAAATGGGCACCACCATCCACGTGGGCTGGAGCAGAGGGAGGGAGCCTGACGGTTACACGCGGGCTGCGTCTCCCCCTGGCCTCCTTTTCACCTTTGCCCAACAACAGACTCTGCTATGACCGGGGGGAAAATGTCCTGGTCGTGTTTCATTTCCTTTTATTTCCCTGGTCGACACTCGGAGTCAAGTGGACGAATGACACGGGCAGAAGGAGGGAACTGGAACGAGGGACGGAGGGGTCCAAATGGTCCCACAGCACCCTGGCAATGGCTGGGGGACAAGGATGCCAGATCGTTGTTGATGGTCTGAGTTCCCTTCCTGGGGAGGGCCGGGGAGGGCAGCCCTAGAGCATTCCCGGTGGAGGGCAGATCAGACGTGCAAAATTTCTGCAGGGGGAGATAGGTTGCATTTCTCTAATGGAGGTGACCCCGCGCAGCCACACCGTGGGGTCCTGGGGCCCCTTCCTGTCCGCTTCTCACGGCCCTGCCCACCACGAAACACCACAGCTCGTGGGCAGGCTGGGATGGGGGCCTTGGAGCCCCCCCCCCCGGACCCTGGAGAGTCAGCTCTGAGAGCAGCCGTGTCACCAGGGGCTCACCCAAGGGGCCCAGAAAGCGATGTGTTAACCTTACGTCACATCTACACTGAAGGGTCAGCCCGGGCCCCCCCACGGGCTGCAGGTGGCTTTCAGGCAGGCAGCCCACGCCCCCCACCAAATGCCGTAATGTGAGGTCAGATCCCAGGCACAAGTGCATAGACGGAAACGTGGTGTGGAACGCCACATGTCCCCAGGGCTCCGGTCCACTCTTTCAGGAGAGCCCAGGACCTACAGCTGACCCTCTTGGGTCTGCCGTCCCTCCCTAGGGACCCGAGGAAGTCACTGCATCCTGTGGGGCCTCAGTTTCCCTCATGTAGGAAATGAGGGGAGCTGGGGTCACTAGTGGTTTCCCATTGTGTTCACAGGAATCCTAGGACTGCCTGGGGGTGGGGGGCTCAGAGCCTCGGGTCGGGGGCAGAGGGTCACTGGCAACCGGGTCCAAGGAGCCGTCTTTTCCCCGAGCCATCAGTCCCACGGGCCTGTGCTCCTAGGTGTTTTGGTTCCTCTAATCTCTCAGACCCCTTCCAACCTGCACTCCCTACTTGAGATGCAGGATAATTAGCAGTGGCCTTTATGTGGGGGGGGGGCGAAGTGAGACCCAGGCTCCGGTGCCCTGCTGAGTGGGTCCCGGAGGGGGTTGCTGTAGAAGCTAAGGAGGAGACACTCTGAGGCTGGAAAGAAGTCACGGGCTGGGCACCCCTCCCATTACCCTCCTCTGAGCATCAGAGCTAACTAACACCCCAGCCTGAAAGCTTGGTCAGGAATAAAGGAGACACAGGGGAGGAAAGGAGGGAGGGAGAGAAAGGGAGGGGGAGGGCATGAGCATTTGGGCTCCCCCTCCTCCGGCTTCACCCCGGCATCACATGAAATGCCTGGGATCTGAGTTCAAGCCCAGACTCTCCACTTAGTGCTGGGGTCTCAGTCTCCTCATCTGTAAAATGGGGAAAGTAGTTTTTATCCTGTAGGCTCTTTGGGAGGACCTGAGGATACACCACCCACAGGATGTTCAGTGTTTCCTGGGAAATGATGGGGAGCCCAGATGCCAACCCTCACATCGACGGTCAGTGGGTCGTCCACGAGGATGACAAGAACATGTAACGGAGAAAGAACAGTCTTTCTACCACACAGTGCTGGGGGAACTAGCTGTCTTCGTGCAAAAGAAGGAAGCTGGAGGCTTATTGTATACCACAGACCCAGATTAACTCAAAATGGATCAAAGATCTAGACATGAGGGCGAAAACTATAGAAGTCTAAGAAGAACACATGGAGGTAAATACTTGTGACCTTGGACTTTGCAATGGTTTCTTTGATAAGACACCCAAGGCACAAGCAACAAAGGGAAAAAAAATAGATCAATTAGATTTCACTAAAGTAAAAAAAAAATATTGTGCATTAAAGGACACAATCAAGAGAGCGAAAAGGCTAACCACCAAGTGGGGGAAATATTTGCAAATCATACACCTGATAAGGATCTAGCACCTAGCATACATCAAGGACATGTACAAAAAGACAATCCTGTGAAAAAATGGGCAAAAGACATGAATACACATTTCTCCATAGAAGATACACAAGTAGTCACTAGATAAAGGCAAATCAGAACCAGATGAGATGCCACTTCACACCCACTAGGTTGGCCATAGTAATAAAAAAACAAAAAACGGGAGATACGCCGTGCTGGTGAGGATGTGGAGAAATCGGAACCACGTCCCATGCCGGCGGGAATGGAAAGTGGTGTGGCCACTGTGGACGACAGTTTGGTGGCTCCTCAAAAACTTAAATGTGGAATTACCATGTGACGCGGTAATTCCACTCCCAGGTGTATGCCCCGGAGCAACGTCCACACAAAAATTGCACATACACGGACATAGCAGCATTATTCCTAACGGCCCCAAGGCAAAAGCAACCCAATGTCCACTGACTGGGGCACGGAGGCAGAAATGTGCTCTAGCCATACGGTGGAATATTCCTCAGCCTTGAAAATGGAGCAAAGTAGTGACCCCTACGACCACACGAAGACAAGCCTCGAGAACGTGATGCCAAGTGAAAGAAGTCAGGCATGAAAAGGCACGTGTCGCATGATCCCATTTCCACGAAGGGTCCAGGAGCGGCAAACCCAGGGAGACAGGAGGCTGACTCGGGAGGGGGCCTGGGGAGTGACCGTTAACGGAGATGGGGTTTCCTTTTGGGGTAATGAAAAATGTCTCGAAACTACATAGAAGCGGTGGTCACACAACATTTTGAGTGTACTAAATGCTCTGAAACTGCATCCTTAAAAATAGTTAAAAAGGCAGATGTTATGGTCTGTATATGTTACCGCAATAAAAAATGTTAATGGTTCGGGGCACCTGAGTGGCAGGGTGGGTTAAAGCCTCTGCCCAACGTCTAAAAAGAAAAAACGCAGAACCTACCTTTCCCTTAAAAAAACAGGCCGGCTGGGGCCCCTGCGTGGCTCAGTGGGTTGAGCCTCTGCCTTCGGCTCAGGTCATGATCTCAGGGTCCTGGGATCGAGCCCCGCACCGGGCTCTCTGCTCAGCGGGGAGCCTGCTTCCCTTCCTCTGTCTCTCTGCCTGCCTCTCTGCCTACTTGTGATCTCTGTCTGATAAACAAAATCTTAAAAAAAAATGTTAATGGTTCATTTCACGTAATGTGAATTTCACCTCAATTAGAAAAAAAATTTTTAAATTCTTTTAAAAACAGCACCGAAAGGGAAAAAAAAAACAAAAACCTTTAACCATGTGCAGGGGGTAGATGTTAACTAAGTTTATCATGGTGGTCATTTTGTAATATCTACATATATCAAATCGTTACATTGTACACCTAAAACGAATACAGTGTTATACATTAATTATATCTCAATCAAAAAAAAAAAAAAGAATTTCTAGAACCAGAAGGAAATTATGTGATGTACCATTGTATTTTTAGTGCTCATCTTAATTTTTTTTGTTTCGATTTTCATTTATGAAACGACTATAATAAAGGATTTTGAACTTGAAAAAAAGTCTAGCGCTCAGAACCCCTCTATATGCCCTGGGATCCCCCATTTTTTCTGCCTGTGACCAAAGCTGAACCCTAGCCCAGATTTCTCCAAACTCCCAGAATCTATTTGGCCATCCTCCTGGAGTGCTGGTGAATCCAGGCACACCGCATCATGGCGCAACGGGGGAAACTGAGGCTAAGGGGGCCTGGCCTGGCGTGCCAGCAGCAGGGAGGCTTTGCAGAACCTAGAACCGCCTGGCTCCCCTCCCATGCTCGTTCAGCTCTCGCACGCTCCCCCACCCCCTGCCAGCAGTTGGTGTGTGCTCAGGGAATTAGAAACACATTTTCATATATTTAAGCAAATCTGCCACTGAGGAAAAACAGATCAGAACCTGCAAAGCGAAGCCGAGCAGAACCGATTTCTGCATCATCCGCCACTTCCTAGTTTCCTCGGCACTTGGTGCCCGGGGCCCTCGTGGGCCAGATGGACCCTGGCCAGCTCTAAGCCAGGGAGCCTGGGCCATGGGGGCCGTGGGATGGGAATGGAGCTTTGCAGCCCGGGCTCCGGTCCTGGGGTGGCCAGGGCTGCGCGGCGAGGGGCCCCCCTCCTTTGAGCCTGCCACACTCTGTCCCAGACCCTCCAGCCTCTGCTTGACCACTGTCCCCTCCTGCCCTCCCTTCCACCACATCCTTGGCCCAGCCCCCCAGCCGTCCCTCAACACTAGGAGCCAGAGAGAAGAAGGCTGAATCCCAGCCCCACCACTGAGTGGACCTAGGGAAGCTTCCGTCTCTCTGTTCATCTGCCTAATGGTACAGTAAACACGCCACCGCACGGAATTACAGGGAGGGGGGTTAGATGGGACGAGGCGGTGACATGGCTTGTCCCCTCCCAGGCATCCGTGCGCTCCCTCCTCATGTCCCCCGCACACCCCCACCCCATGACCTTGCACGTGCCATTCCCTTCGCGCCGGCTGTCACTCCTCTGCATCCCTCCGACCCTTCAGCCCAGCCCCAGGCCCCCCATCTCTGATCTCCCGTCGTGCACGCGGACTCTACCTCCCATTCCATGCCTGGTCAACAGCATCGCCTTCTATCGGTTATGTTCTACTGTCCCTCCTTTTGTCTCTCCAGCTAAGTTCTGGGATGGAAAAAGAAAATCCCTTTTTTTGGAACATTCATTCTGTGCCAGGCGCCCAGCTGAGGGCTCTCTGAGGCTTGTCTCATCTCATTCGTCAGCCTTCCTCTGAGCCTGTGGCTGCTGTCATCCCAATGATCAGATGAGAACATCGAGCCTCCATCGAACATCGGAGCGCAAGGGACTCAGCCAAAGTCCCACGACCCAGAAGGACGGGGTAACAGCAGCTCGCATTTGCCTCTTCCCAGATCCCAAAATTCTCATCCACAGTCGGGGGTAGCCTGCCCGGCTGTCCATTTGTCCATCCCCTTCCTCCCCACATGTGGGATTTGAGGCAGCTGGTGATAATACAGGCATGAGAAACATGAGAATATATTAAAAACCAAAGCTGGAGAGTGTAGAGATGGAAGAGGAAGATGAGCCTGGGGAAGGCAGGGAACGTGTATGTTGGAAAGTTCTAGAGCTTCTGACACTCCCTTCTGACACTGGAGGCTGCCACCTCCAGGCTCCTTCCCCTCTCCACCGCACTCTGGCCGTACTGCGCCCACCCTCCATGCGGTGTCTGGACCCAAAGCCATTCCCTTAAGAAAAGTAAGGGGCAAGGATCTCACCCATGCGGGTGCTGACCGCCCAGCAACGCTGCCCCCAGCCTGTCACTCATCTGCTCCCCGGGAAGGAGACTTCACTGTGCAGGAAGATGTCACGCATGGAACTATTCTTGTCCCAAGCTGGGCCCTGCCTCAGGCGTTTCAACAGAATGAGCTGCCTTAACTAAGGGTTGGGTGAAGCTCTGGTTCCAAAGTCGCTTCCTGCTTAAGGACAGAGCTGTGCAGACCTCCTGCTGTCACCCCATCACCAGTCCCACAAAGTCGGGGTTTCAGTGGAGCCGAGCGGGAGCTGCCGGTGTTTCCTCTGCCCTGATCGAAACCCTAGTTCTTCCTGTAAGACTGAGTTCTAATCTCTCCTCCTCTGAGAAGTCTTCCTGGATCACATTCACCCTCCACTCACCCAACCATTTGTTCATTAAACGCGTACCTCGCACAGATGGGAGTCCGAAAGATGGGAGAGCTCACAGTCCAAGGCAAAAGAAAACACCAGGAGTGCAATAGCCCGCATGAATGAGCATCAACCATATGCCAGGTGCTGTGCACCGGACAGCCCTGTTTGCATATCCTATTAATAGCAGCAATTTGAGGAAATAAGGTTCAGAGAGGTTAAGCCTCATGCCAGAGGTCACACAGCATGGGGTTCTAACCTCTCTGGCCCTAGGACCTAAGCCCTAAACCACGAGGCCAACATCAGTGAGCACGATGATGGGGATGTGACCAGACGGGGGCCTCCTACCCACCTGGGTCAGGGAATCAGGGAAAGCCTCCTGGAGGAGGTGAGGTCCAACCTGAACCTTGAAGACTGAGCTGGGGTTTTCCAGGTAAATGTGGAAGCCTTGGAAATGAAGGAAGCAAGGCAAGACATTCTGGGTGGGGGAGGCGGCCCAGGCCAGGGTGCAGAGGTGGGAAGCATGGCGGGCTGGAACGCAAAGGGTGAGAGGGGGAGACGCACCTTCATCCTTCGGGGGCTCCCGCCACAGCAGCTCTGTCTCCCCGACACCTGCTGGTGGTGTATGTGGGTAACGTCTGCCGTGCTGTCTCTTTGAGGACAGGAGGGGGCGGGGGCGAGTTGTTCCACACGCTCTCCCCTGCAGGCTTGGGGACCAGGAAAACAGAGGCGGAAGGAGGGCTGAGCCAGCAGAGCCGTCAGGTCAGTGGGGCTTGGTGGGAACATTTTGTGAACATGGAGGTCTGGCAGGAGGCGGGACATCTATGACCTTGATTCTACATATGGTGTTCAATGTCACGGTGGAGAGGGGCTTGAGGACTCAAGGATCCACCCAACCCAGCAGTCCCCTTGGGTGGGGGGGAGAGGATCATGTGCTCTGTATCTGGGTAAACCGAGGCACAGAGAAGGTAAAGCAGGTGCTTGAGGAAAAAGGGTGCCCCAAGATACACCCTCATGGCCTATTCCTGGTTTCCCGACAAGTCCAAGACCAAGGCTCCTGTACATGTAAAGTCTCCTTGGATAAAAAGTTTAATGTTCATCTATTTCAAAATCAAGAGGATCAAGATTGGATCAACAATCATGTCAAAGCCTGACGCGGGAGCAGAACTCACCCTCCTCAAGCACTTCTAGATATTCTGAGAGAAGCATTTCCTTCTCCCAGGAAGCTGGTGGGGCAGCCCACGATCACCCCCCATTACAGATGAGGAAACCGAGGTTCAGAGAATCTAAATGACCTGAGAATGGCAGAGCTGGGATGGGACCTTGGGTCCTCAGACCCCAGGCCTGTGGCTCTAGATGGGATACCCACAGCCTCTCTTTGGCAGCTCCCAGAGGGTCTCAGGGATGTCAGCTCCCAGCTCCAGCCCTCGCTCCCAGCTCCAGCCCTCACTCCCGGGCTTGCTGCTTCCCACCCTCTCCTTGAACAGGGATTCGGCACGTAGCCCACAAGGATCCCCTGGGAACGTCAGCTGTGGGGTGCGCTCACCACGAGGCCGTTACATACCTCGGACCCTACCCTCGATGTCTCTGAGATCCCTGAATCGCGTGTTAAAATGCAGTTCCTGGCTCGGCAGTCCGGGCCAGGCCTGGGATTCTGCATTTTTAATAAGGTGAGTCCAAGGACTACTCTTTAGGTAGCAAGGGGGGACCTGTAGGGTTGCTTTAACCACCACCTGCCTCGTCTGTGGCCAGCACCCCACCCCCTCTCTTCCTCACCATCTCTCTCCTGAGACGCGAGGGTCAGCTTTCGTCTCCAGAGGCACAAGGACAGTGTTTTGGGGCACCGTGGGGCTGTCCCGACAGCCAACAGCACAGGGGATGAGAAGCCTCAGTGGGGACGGCCTCTCCTGCCCCCTGGGCCCTGCCGCGTGGCCAGGCTGGCCCTCTCCGGCCAGGCCCGGAACGGAGGGTGGGGGGCCGCCCGAGCTCTCCTGCAGTCCTCATTGAAATTTTGCCCTTGCCCTCGGATCCTTGGTTGAGAGCTCGTCCCTATTAATTCTCATTGTGCATTTAGAGCCAATAGGTCTTTATTTATTCATTTATCTTGGTCTTCTCCCCGCCCCCTTCCTCACCAGGCTGGAATTTACAATTCAGGTCTCAGGTGGCCTTGCGGAAGGACGGGAAGCCTGGAGGGAGGGAGGGTCTGCACCCTGAACCCCGGAAACAGTGGCTGCTTCGTGCCCTCCCCGTGCACCCTGGGGGCTGCTCCAGGGCTCACACTCCCATTGGCTGATGTGGGGACAGGTCCAGCAGTCGCCGCAGGGACCCACTGGGCACTGGCCGGGCTAACGGGTCAGTGAGTGGCCGGATACCATTAGGGCGCCCCCTGGTGGTTCATGCCGCCAGCGGCGCCTGCAGCAGTCGGAGCTCCCTGACCACCCAGGGCAGGCCCGCGGCCCAGGGACTGGGAGCGCAGGGCGTGGCATTCCGGAGGCTGGACAGAGGCAAAGAAGAAAAGCCGGGGACGCTGCTGAGGGCGTCCTAACGATAGTGATACACACACAACTCCTGCTGCACATTGAGAACCCACTGGGTGCCAGCTCGCTCTCCCGGCGGGCTCCATGCCGCCCGTACAGGACTCGCTCTCGTCCACCGGGCAGGACGCTGAAGCTCTGCGAGGGAAGGCGGAGCCACCTGGGGGGGGGGGAGCACGGGCTGCGGCTGCACACAGGTTGCCGTCTGCCTTCCAAACTGAGTGACCTTGGCGGGATTGAGGCAACCCCTTCTAATCCCTACAACAGGATTAGAACAGGACCCACTCAGAGCATCCTAGAGATGATTAAATGAGACACAGACAGGACCTGCTCTGGGGAGGCCGCACGGGGGCGGGGGGGGGGTGGTTGAAGTTATCTGGATGTGACCCCCTCCCCCACCGCTCCCTGCAGAAGCCAGCCCCCCTCCACCTGCCAGGCAGAGTCCCCACTCCTGTTGGCCGCACATTCGTAATAATAGGCAGAGCGGGACGGCAGCCTGTGATGAAATATTTAAGTCCATCAGACAGGCGTGGGGACACTGAGGACCCTAGGCAGGACCTAGGCAGGAGATGTTGAAGACGCTGCTCTTCCTCTCCTGTATTCCCAGGAGAGAAGGAGAAGGGATGGCAGCTCCTCCCAGACCCCAGTGCTCAATGACACCTGCCAGGGCTCAGACGGCACAACATTAGGATTGGGGGAGGGTGAGTCCCGCACCCTGGCAGGTGCGCTGGGTCCTCCCTACGAGAGTGGGGGCAGGGCAGAGGCCCAGAGCTCAGGGTATCGTGAGCCAGCTTCGGCCAGGAGAGGGCCTCAGACTCGCATTTGATGGTCTTCTCCACCCCTCAAGCCCTTGACCAGATGCTGGTCCAGTGAATTATGATTGAGCTGCCCCGTCCCACACCCTTCCCCCCAGTACATTAAAGCAATGATGAATATTTAAGAGAAGAAATACAGTCAGGACTCTAATACGAGAAGCAGAAGTGGACTCTGTCCCGGGAGTGTGTGGAGAAGCCTTCGCATGAGCTGGGCTGGGTGGCCCTCCTCGTACATAGGCTCAGAACTGAGCTCTGGTGCCCCCCAAGTGTGGCCTCGCCCCTGACCTTTACGAGCCGACCCCCTTGCTCATCGCTGAGCCGTGAGGCCCCGGGATCCCCAGTGCAGTGATCCCCATGAGCTATCCAGCAACCCCCGCTCCCAGCCCTTTGCTGCCTTCTCCCCCCCCCGCCCCCCCCCCCCAGCTTGCTCCCTTGGCCCAGCCGCCGGCCACAGTGACAGCCTCCCTGCTGACGGTCCAGACAGGAAGCTACCTTCCCAGGCTGACTGCTCTGTGATCGGAATCCTGCTGCCGTGGGACTGAGGCGTCCTCGGGAGCCCAGTGCGATATCTGCTTAGTCCAGCCAGAAGCCCAGAGACCCGGAGGCTCCCTCAAGGACACACGGAGGCAGCAGCCACCCCGAAGACGATGCTGAGCCGCTCCCACCAGCTCCCGCAGCCTGGCGGCCCAGCCCAGCCTCCTGCCAGGCACAGGGGCGGAGATGGAGATCTAAGGCTTGGCCAAGTGGGAAGGCCCCTCTCGCGGGGGGGGGGGGCAGCTTAGCTCAGACCCTTGAATCACAGCGTTACCACTTCCTCGTGTGACCTGGAGCCTCAGTTTCTCCACCTGAACAACAGACGGGGCGCTTGCTCTGCGAAGGGCCCTGATCAGCATTTTACACATATGAATCAGCTCACTCGCCCCTTTCAACGCCCATTTTACAGACCATGGAACAGAGGCCCAGAGATGCCACTGGTTCAGAGCCCACCCCCTAAACCTCCTCCTTGATACAACAGAGAATCAGCCTGGTGAGCCGGTGGGAGGACTTGCGTAGCAAGCTCTCAGCCCACACGAGGGGCTCCCATGAACGGTCCCTCCTATTATCACCGCTGTTGTGGTTGGTAACATGGACTGCGCCAGGGCTCCATGGCTCTAAGACCCCGTCCTCCTCTAATGAAGGGCTCAAGTGACAACACCTGAACAGCTGCTGTCCCCCTGACTTAACCAGTGACTGCAGTCACCACACCTCGGGATGGGATTGGAAAGAGAACCAGCCACACCGCCCGTCCTGGTCTGGCTCTCTCCTTCCACCCTCATGAGCCCCCTCGGCACTTGCATCAAACCTTCCCCTGGAGAGCTCCAGCTTGGCGCGTGGCAGGCGCTGGCCCGGCAACACCGTCTGACGGATTGGATCAGGTGGGATAGGATGTGGTTCCACAGAAGGGATGCACAGAGCGCTCTGCCCCCTGTTCCCTTGCCCAGGGGAGGCGGGGCTTGTCTGCGACAAGCAGACCGACCCAGGACCCATCACTACTGTGGTCTTCCCAAGAGAAAAGGATCTAGTGGTCAGCTGGTCAAGAAGGTACCCACCCCAGAGAATGACGTCACATGACCGCAGAGCCCTGGGGGTGGCCTTGGCTTTGGCCCTTTTCCAAGGTGGGGCAGCCACCTGCCCCCAACCCAAGACGCGGGAAAGTCAACCTTGCATCTCTCTGGTCCTGCCATTCTGCCCACCCATCAGCAGAGTCTGTCCCGGACCCCCTCCCCCTTGGCCTGAGCAAACAGAACAGCGGGGGGGGGGGGGCTGACTTACGTGGGAGCAGAATCTCTCAGGGGGGTCTCCGCACGTGATGCCAGAGGGCTCCACCTTCACTTTGACGTAGTCCTTCAGCCGCATCACCTTGGGCTGGCAGGCGTAGAACTCCCAGGTGGGGCCCTCGTCCGTGGTCACCCAGGATTTGCAGATGTCGTAGTCCCCCGAGGCCAGTGGGAGGCAGTGCAGGAAGAGTGCGAGCAGGTGCAGCATGGCTGCGCGGTCCGCAGGGGCGTGGCCCAGACAGGCCCTGGAGAGGCAGCGACTGGGTCAGGCGGGACTCTCGGCCTCAGCATGGAAGTGCCACATCTACCAGGCACCGGTGGCTGGACGTCCCAGGGACGGGAGCAGGGCCGGCTTGCGAAGAGCGAGGAACTTGTTTCTTCCCAAAGGCCGATTCGGAAAACTCGGAGCCAGCGTTTCTCAGACTGCTGATGGGCAGATCAAAAAGTTGCCCGTAACTTCGCGTCCTCCTAACCTTGGTATTACAGCTCTCCCAGAGGCGAATCGGATCAAACCAGGCAGGCTCTCGGATTGTGACAGTGGATGGAAATGGGATAGGGAGCAAGTCCTCAGGGATCTGGCATGAGGCCGGATCAGATTGCTTTTAATTTTTGTCCTTCCAATCAATCCAGGTCTTTAAAGGGCCCTTCATGTGTGATGCGCTCAACAGAACTGCAAAACAACCCTCCAGCCTGCGTTGCAAAGATAAAATAAAATCAGGAGGTGTACGTGTTAGCTGGAACCGTGTTCCCTCTGTGGGACTGGACTGGCATCTCAGACCAATAAAAGAGATTTCTTTTCACATGGGCTTAAAGTGACAACAATCGTGTGGCTGGACGGCCACATAAAAAAGCGACCGAGGTTCTTAACTGGGGAGAAGCTTATTTGGCTCTGCTTTGTGGGGACAGGCACTAATGGGGGCCAGCTGACCTTGGCTGGTAGCCATCGGCAACTTATTATGAAGTTTCTGACACTTCGGCTCTCAATCCATCCAGGTACCCGGGGGCTGGCTTGTCTTTCATTGTAAGAGGGGAGGAAGAGAGCTCATTAGCAACAACACCTGCAACAAATTAAAAAGAGAAGGGGGGGCGATAAAGATGCATAAGAATAAAAGCTCTCTGGCAAAATGTGCACAAAAAAAAAAAATGAGGCTGCATTAGCAAGGTCTCCCGAGAAAGCTGGGTTATTTTTATTAATATTAGATTTGCACATTTGCAGGCTCGGCACATTATTTAGAAGGGGATTCGCTTTTCCCCCCTCTTTTCAGGGGTTATTGGGGTGGCAGAAGTGTCCTTGCCTGGGGTCACCGACTTCCTAAAACATGCTCAGGGGTCAGGATTGAGTGGTGGCTCTCGATACTGTGACCGATAAGTCAGAATGTCAAAGCTGTCACCGTGCGTGCCGACGAGCCTGTACAGAAAGGTACAGATCCAAGTGTGGGCCAGCAAGTAAGAACCAGGTGCTGAGAAATCTCTCCCCAAATTCTACAACGGTCCATTGGATTTTCAACGCTAAGAAACTAGGGATGGTGAAGACTACCGCGGAAGTGACGATGGTTTGTCATGTTAGAGTTTCTGATCAAGGCCAAAATTCTGCAATCATCTTTGGAGGGTGTGTCTATAAATGAGTCACTATTATGATTATTGCTTTACTATTTTAAGCTACTGATAATTATTTAAAAGCCCAAATAGCTATAACGAAGATAAATGTTACATTGCAGAAAACATGACTCCAGTATCGTGGTGTGTCCCCAGATACTGGGTACATCACCAGGAGAATTTGAGTCTGGCCAGTGTGGGATCCTGGCCAAAAATACGAGCCAGTAGGGCAAAGGTTATGCGATGAGTCACACCAGACAGCCCCATTATTAATTATTCTGGTTATTGGACCTATGATGGTTGCCTCTTCATCCCCACGATGCTTGGGCTTTGGTGCTAACTGAGCTCAGCGATTTTCACCTGCCACCCCCTCGGGCCGCCCCCTCCAGGGAAGCCTCCCTAAAGAGTTAATCACTTTGCCATGAAACCCCATTCTCCACCCAGACACAAACACACTGCTGCCAAAAATGACAAACCAGGGAGGCGGACTTTGTCCAGAGGGGGCTGGCGGCTCCCCTGGGCTCCTACAGTAGCCCCCAGCCAGTCCGGGGGAATCATAAATCAGCATTAAGGCCGCCCCCTGCCCCTCTCCCTGGCTGAAGGGCTCTAGATGGAGATGAATGAGAAGCCGAGGGGGGACCACATTTTCAGGGCTCACCTCTGGCTGTTTAAAAGAGAAACCTGTCTTAGAACCTGCTTGGCCTTGAATGCGCTCCTTGCTAGAAAACTCTCAGAAAGAACCCGCCTGGCGACTATTTTTACAACCTGAGAAAATGTCGTAAAAATAAAATAGCGCGGCCGGCAAAGGTTTGGATGCCTCTACCCAAGCTTCGAGCTGCCCAGAAAACAGCACGTCCCTAATTAATTCTTCCAGCCCAGGACTCCCAACTGTTCACGGACAGGTAGGGAGCTCCTGACTGGGGGGAGGAGACCCCAGGGCGCTGGCTGCGGGCTTCCTTCCTCTGCAGGACCAGCCGCTGCCCAGGGTTTTGACTGCGCCGCCAGCAGCCTCCCCTGGCCGGGGGAGGCAGCGAGGCCCGGAGGCCGGGAGGCCACGAAGAGCCAAGTGCGGAGCAACTCGAAAATCTAGGAAACGCTTTGCAGTTCTTTCGGTTTAAACGCGGCGCATTGCCTGGAAAATGGGGTGGCGGTTGGGGCGGGGGTGGGGTGGGGGGAAGCCAAGGACAACCCAGTCTGCTGGGGGCGGGGTAGCAAATGTGCTTACAACTCGTCAATCAGCGGGGCGTTGCTGGTATTACAGCGAGATGAGTGAGCTCAACAAGCGAATCTTACAGCGGCTTTTGCCAAAAAGGAAAAGCAAAAAAAAAAAAAAAAAAAAAAAAACCAAACAACAATAACAACAACCAAAAACCAAGGAGGGACGAGAGAAGCAAGAGGCCCCGGAATAAGGAGGCGGTGCGCGGGGAGTGAGAAGCCAGCCGGGAAATTTCAGAGTAAGAGGTTGTATCCCGGTGGATCGTTTTCTCCTTGGAAAATAAATCTTCACCTGATATTATTAAGAAACTGCAGCTCCCAGGAACAAATAGAATCAATGCGCTTTATTTCTTTTAAGAGTCCTCAGGAACCGAGGGGGGCTGATAGCCAGGGTATTAAAACCCGAAAATTAGATTTTCCCAGGATTTCTGAACGCCGATTTCTCTGTCTTATTGAATTAGCGCCTCTCGGAGCTGGCTGGGCTCGGAGCGGGCTCCTCCCGGAGTTGCCCGCTGCGCCCTCGCCTCCTGGGATACTTGGCGCTGTGGGCGCGGGGCCCCCCGGAGGGCACTGGAAGAGGGGTCCGCGGGGCTGTCCACTCTGAGGTTCCCTCTCCCTTCCCATGGGGGCAGCGGGGCGGAATGAAATCTGCCATCAAGGGGGTGGTGCCCGAGGGCTAGGGAGGAGAGGGGAGCCCACTGCCGCCGGGTCACCTTCCCGCCCTCCACCCGGAGCCGGGTCCTCCGGGGTGCTCTGGGCACCGCTGGCTTAGCTAGCATCCTGCTACCCGCGGCCCGGGTGCCCCCCAGCCCTGGAACAGGGGCCCTCTCGGCTCCTGGCGCCCCCCACGGCCTCTTGGCGGCCGGGGAGCCCCGGAAAGTTGAGGGCTGGGGGGTGGGGCGCGAAAAGGAGGTCTCGGCTGGGCGGGGGTCGGGGTCGGTCTTGGCTGGGCCAAGGGGTAGGGGTGGAGTCCGAGCATCGGGTAGGCTGCACCCGGGCGTGCATCGCACAGGGGCGTGCCCCCAGTCCCGCAGCTGCGTTTTGTCTTTCCCAAGTTGAGTGCAAGCCCCGGCAGCAATTAATAAGCAGGACTTTAATAAAGGCCCCGCCGGCACCGAGGGTGCCCCCTCCGTTGGCACCGCCTCCCTCAATTAGAAGACACCGAGCAAAGCGCCCGGGAATTAGTTACCTCCTTTTACCCCGCGCCGCTGCCAGCAGCGCCCCTGCCTCCGCCGCCCCCCGCCCGGGCGGGCCACTTACTCCGAGCGGGCGGACCCCGCGAGCCCACGGTCCTCTTCCCGCCTTCCAGCTGCCTCTGCTCCCCCCGCCGGCGCGCAGCCCTGTTCCAGGCTCCACTCCACACGGCCCCGAGCCGGTCCCTGCTCACCCCCCTCCCCCATGAGCCCACCCCTCCCCGGCGCGGAAAGAAGTTTCCAGCCTGGCTGGCCGAGAGTTTCTCTGTGCGACTCGCACAGACCGGGTTTTCGGAGAGGTGGGAAGGGGGAGCGGGGAAGGGGGGCTGGCGGGTGGCGGCGGAGGGTGGCGGTTCCGTTGGGGCGGAGGAGTAGCGCGAGAGAAGGGTTAATTTCCTTTTCACAAACACATGCACGCATTCTTGCCACATCTATCCCCACCACACACACGCGCGCGCGCGGGCACACACACGCACGCACACACACACACACACACACACTCGCGCGCGCGCGCTCACACACACGATGGAAGAAGACCCTGGTAGGAAAACGCCAGCCGGAAAGACAAGCTTTTCCTTTAAGATGCTGCCACAAATGCACACTCACACACCCCTCTCGGGCGACTCCAGTCCTCCGCTAGTAACAGCAGCCACCAAACAACTTTTGCATCCGAGCCTCGGCTGGGCCGCTGTAAGTGGCTCCGGGGCCCCGGGGAAGCTTGCGCGGTCACCGAAGCCCTTTAAAAATGAAACCAGGCTGGCAAAGCCGCAGCCGCTCTCCCCCCCGCGCGCCCGCCGGCTCTCCCCGCCCGCCTTACCCCGGCTCGGAGCGGCTTCCCGGAGCGCAGACCCGGGAGGCCGAGGACCGCCGCCCGCGGGCGCTCCGCCTGCCCTGGCCGGCGCCGGGTGGGGGCGCGGGCCGGAGGGCGGCGGGCCGCTGCTCCTCGGCGCGCCGCTCCCGCTCGCCGCTGTGGCCGCCGCCGCCGCCGCGGCCGTCAGATCGGGGCTGGGGAGCCCTCCGGCCGCCGGGGGGGCCGCCCGCAGCCGTCCCGGAGACGCGGGCCGGGGGAGGGGGCCGCCCGCGCCGCCCGCATCGCCCGCCCCGGGCCGAGCGGGAGGTCGCCTCTAACAAGTGCAAACTTTTTGGCCCCCCTGGGCGGCTCGGAGAGGACCGGCGCGCGGGCACCGGGCAGCCCCCGGCCCGGGTGGGCTTCGCGGCGGCTCGTCGGGGCGCCGGGGCATCCCCCCCGGCGCGGCGCGGGCCAGATGGCGGGGCGCTTCACCGCCCCCCCGCACTCCGCTCCAAGTTAATGCCGGGGCTAAATCCTCTTGCCGTCTCTCACGATCACCATCGGGGCTTTTATCTCTCGGTCTGATCCGGGCTGCGTAACTTCCTCTGTGTGGCTTTAACACACCATCCCACCACGGAGCAACGGTCTTCTTAAAGGTGCAGGAAGGAAATACTGCGAGACTCGGGGGACGCGCCACGGCCCGGGGAGGGGCGCCGCCAGCAGGGGCGTCCCGGCGGGCCCGCGGCCAGGGTGGCCCCAGCAGGCGGCCGCGGGAGCGAGCCTGCTCTGGGGGGTCGCTGCCTAAACATCTCCTCCCGGCTCGGGGGCCGGCGGGTCCGTGCGCGCAGGGCGCATCCTCAGCCGGCCCGGGTCAGGCGCCGCGGGGCTGCGGCTTCCTTTTCCAAAACCCTGGGGCCTGACGGGGTGCCAGCGCCCAGGGGTGTGGGGGCTGCCCCATCGGCACCAGGGAGGGGGCCAAGTGAGTCAGTCCACCCACCCCCAACAGCCAAGGGCTCAAGCCTGCCGCTCTGACTCCCTCTGTGAAGTGCTGCCACCCAGAAGGCCCCAAGCAGTGGGTAAAAGGGTGGGTGGGTGGATTTGGGGAGATGGGGAGGGGGAGCGATCTGAGCGCACAACCAGAGCCTGAATACCAGCTGACACATCGCCGCCTCCACCCTGATGGGCCCTGCTTTTGATGAAGCCAAGCCAGCTCCGAGGGAGCGCAGAGTAGGGGGGCAGGAGGGACCCCACTCCTGGCGAGAGGGCGGGAGGGGTGCGGGAGGACTCCTGCAGGGGGCCCGGCCAGAGGCCAAGGAGTTGGCAACACTGGGCAGCCCTGGGCTCTTGAATCCCCCTGGAGGTTTCCTGCCGGTGCTGTCTTCCAGGGCTGTGCAGACAGCTTCCTCCATCTTCCAGGGGGGACGTGTGGATTTCAGGTGCTCCTGGCCTCCACCTCCGGGGTGGGTTCCCACTGCAGTGCTCAGGCAGCCAGGCCTGCTGTTTGGATGCATCGAGAACAAAGCCTGAGGACAGGGAGGGAGAGGGACTGGTCCAAGGTCACAGAGGGTGTCAGGAACAGGAGCAAGACGGAGCACCTTAGGGCCCCACCCCTCGGCCGCCTCTTGCCTCCACCTCGACCCCTCCCTGCCATTGGCTCCCCCCTTAGCTTGGAGGGGGGCTGTCCTGCCGAGAACCATTTCGGCTCTTGTCGCAAAGCAGGCAGAGGATGCAGAATTAGAGACTGTCATCTGCTTTAATAATAATAACAGTAACAATAATTTAACATTTCGTGAACACCTGTTTTAGGCCAGGCTTCATGCAAACCGGGTTTTGTGTATCCGCCACTGATTCTTCCCAACAGACCCATGACTTAACTCCTATTAGCAAAGTCCCAAGTTAGAGATGAAGCTTAGAGACGGTAAGTAGCTTGCCCAAGGTCACACAGCCCAGGGAGACTCGGGCCTGTAGGCAGGGCTCTCTGGCTCCCAGGGAGTCCTCTGCCACTGCCTGGCTTCCCGGTTAACTTGGGGCACAGCTCAGATTGGGGTCTCAGTTTACCCATTTGTGAGATGTGAATCTTTCCTTTTCCAAGGAGGGGTCAGAACAGCCTTTGAGCGCCTCTTCCTTTACGGGCTCTCGGAACCCTCTCGCTGGAGAGGGGCTCACTCCGCAAAGCTGTCTCGGAGAGCAGATCGGTGCCAGCCTGGTCACCTGCTCCCTGGCCCCAAAGCATCTAGTCGGAGGAGGCTCCTCAGAGTCGAACAGATCCCAGCCGTTTGATTTGCAAGCGCCAGGCCCGCAGGCAGCAGAGAAGGGCACAGTGTGGGGCTCCTGTGGAGGCTGGGTGAGTGATGACCCAGGTCGGTCCTCAGCCTGCTGTCGCCCCCAGGCAGGGTCATCAATTCCCTGGAAACGCCCAGGTCCTCCATCATCCCTGACACGGGATGCTGTCAGGAACGCCAACGAGCCGTGGAGGTTGTGGTTCATCTAAATACAGTGGAGGGGCTGGGGCGCGTCCTCTTGTCATGCTTTAAGGGACCCACAGGCAAAGCTCCGGGCCACTGGAGACAATGCTTACAACACCTCTCCAGCCCTGCTCTCCCTGCCCTCTCTGCCTCACCAAGAAGCCGATGCCAACAAACTTTTTCAGGGACCCATCTGGAAACTATCTTCTGGTCTCCCCATCTCCAGGCCCTGGAAATTACGGGATGGTAGAAAGAGCACTGACCTGAGTCAGGATCTGGCGCTTTTCTCCGTTCAGCCCCTAACTAGGTATGTGGCATGGGGTCATCGCTTACCGGCTGTCAGCCTCAGTTTCCCCATCTGCATAAGGAGAGGTTTGCCCGGGGAAGGTGGTCCCTTTGTGACAATCGTGACAGCAGCCACAGGCAGCATCCGGAAGATGCAGGTCCTGTCACGCGAACTACAAAGATGGAAAACAAATAGGATTCTGGCCGTGTAGGGACCAGGTGGTCAAGAGACGTTCATTTTAAAACTTCATAAAGGTACCTTATGACAAATAACCTCTTCCTGGTGGTAATGAAAGGAAGCTGAGCACCAGGGGCAGGAAAGGGTTAATGAGTCTCCCCTCCCCCCCCCCCCCGCCCAAATAAAATGAAATAAGATGAAAATCCTCGTTGCTGACCGCCCCCCTCCGGAGAAGCCCAACCACCCTCCTCGGTTGCGGTTGCGGGATTTTGGCTCTGAGATGCAGTTTTAATTTGAATTGTGTATGTCACATCTTAGTACCAAAAAGCGTCTGCAGAACAATGCATTTAATTTTATTCCATCTATGTTTTTTTAAGGCTATATATAAAATAAAGATACCAAAGTATGAACAGGAGACATGGGGGGGGATGACATGCTTTATTACATACATAATCTCCCCGTGTTGCTTGACTCCTGTACAATGAGGAAATCTGCATGGGGAGGGGGAGACGAGTAATAGGAAATTATAAAGTCACATGCAAAAAGGATCTAGTAGCTTTGCAATGAGAGGTAGCAGATGAGGTCCAGGCCCTCTGGGATTTTTGAGAGAAGGCAAATCCTGCTGCAGACAGACAAAAGGACAGACAGGTAAAAATGAGCTCACGTTACTGGTTCAAGTCAAGGGAACGCTGAAGACCACCCCCTTTGTGTGTTCGCCCTTGCCTCCTTCCCTCCGGTCTCTGTTTTGCCAGACCAAGATTTTGATTTGTCCCCCTGACCTTGAGCAGTTGCGATGCAGCTGTGGGTTGTTAAGATCCAGGGAACTAGCCCAGGACCATCCAGGGGTTTTCAAGCCATCCCTGGGCCCCTTACTTCTACAGCCAAGGCAGGGGGAGAGTGACCAAGGCCCAAGCCCAGGGCCTTCCCCAAGGTGACACCTCCAGGCAGCGGCAGAGCCTTCAAGAAGCACCCTGACTCCTCCCTGCCAGTTCTCCGCTCCAATCTCCAGACCATAGTCCCATTAATTATTATTACTGTATTAATCATACATGTGATTAATTCAGTAATGGTGATTCATAATTGATTGCATTTTATATGGCGCCTTTCATCCACACATCTCCCAAGATGTGCACTGCCTACAACAAGAGACACATAAAGCAGAACGTGTTCTTTGCTCGCCTGCATTTTGTTGGAAAAACTTCTCTTCGCAGAGGCAGGGGGCTAATGGTTTTCGGGCAGACTGGGCTTGCCAGCTCCGTGCCCATCTCCCTGGGTAGTGTAGCTCACGCCACGCTCTCCCCGCTGGGGTCTCCTGCTACACCCTGCCTTGCCTGGGGGTGGCCGTGCCCTGGGGGCCCTGCGGACCCCATTCTCCTGGCAGATAATTCTGCCTGGGACCCAAGTTGCTGGGCAAGGCTGGCTTGGACTCTGTGGGCAGGCCGTGCCGCAGGGGCCCTGGAGGAGGGCTCTAGAGTTTGGCTTGCGGCATACGAGTCCTACCTCTCCTGTTAATTAGCTGTGTGACCTTGAGTAAACTACTGCCCCTCCCTGCCTTGGTTTACCCAAACAAAGAATGGGATTGATACAAGTATCTTTCCACCTAGGGTTATTATAAAATCGACATGCGATGATACACAGGGAAGGCTTCATACCTGGCGCATAGGAAGTGGTAGGTTAATGGGAACAGTGACTGTGGGGGCTGGAAGTCCAGTTCCAGCAGCAGCCCTGTGACCGCACTGCTCTCTTCCTGTCTCTGGGCCTCGGTTTTATCCGCTGTAAAATGGGATGGCCAATCAGCTTTGAGGGTTAATTCTAGGTCTTAAATGAGCACACGCTCTAGTAGAGATTGGGGTTCAAGGCTTCAGAGACAAGCAGCCCTGGGCTCACACTCCTGCTCACCATTTCCTAGTTGTGTGACCTCGGGTCGTGGGCTCACCTTGCCAAGCCTCAGTTGTCTACTCTGGAAAATGGGCATAACAATGGTATCCAATGCCTTGGCTTGGTGGAAGGATTTAATGAGCTAATGCTTGAGACTTGTTTGGCTTCTAGAAAGTGCTTAACACAAGGTGGCTCTGGTATTCCACACCAGGCATGGTGCTCAGCACATTATGGATGTTCTCACATTTCTGCTTTCCTACCACCCTGTGAAAATGCTCTTATCCTCTCCATTGTTCAGATGAGAATGCCGAGGTTGAGGAGCCTGTCCTGGGTGATTCGGTTAGGGCCGCGTCAGGATTTGAACTCAGGTCTCATGGCTGGGATCTCTGGTGTATGGTCCCTCCCCCAACCCCAAGCCCGCCTGGGATCCCAGGATCCACATGAGAATGTCCCCTCCCTGAGCCCCAGGCAGCATGGCAGGATGGTGCCGGTGAGCCCCAGCCCAGGAAGAAGAGCCTGGTTCCTCCAGGCACAGCGGCTTGGCTCCTTTGGGAGCTGGTGTGGGGAGGCTGCTGCGAGGAGGATGCCCCCACCCCAGTTCTTGGGGAGGCCAGCGGACAGCCCGAGTTTCAGGCCAGTCGGAGCCTAGAGTGCCTTTGACAGAGAACAGGTCTCTCGCCTACTGCTGTTCACCCCTGTGGATTCTGGAGTCTCGGGGGGAATCCTTCAGGTCTGGGAGATACCAAGGAGCACTGGCCTCCCCATCTCAGTCGGGGGTGGGTAACTGTCCTGGCCCTGCCAGCTTCCATCTATGGAGACGTGTCCCTGCAGGAGACCATGGGGCACCCGCTGAGCGCCTACTGTGTGCCGGCACCCCACCAGGCCTGGGGATGCAAGTGATCCCGAGTTCTCTGGGTCCCACCTTCAGATGATTCATGTCCCAGGCCCCGAGGGGCCCGTGCACCTCATAAAGGTTTGCTAAGCACCTACTATGTGCCAGACACAGTCAGGTCAAGCTAGGGGGGGCGGCTGAGTCTGGGGAAGTATGAATGTGTATGTGTGTGTGTGCGTGTACATGTACACACGTGTGTGTAAGGCCCAATGTAAGTGTGCCAGCTGCCAGATTTGCCAGAAAACCCTAGACAAATCCAAGTGAACTGCAGAGGCCTAACTCTCGGGACAGGAGGGAGGAAGCTACCAGAAGCAGAGCACCCAGGCTCTTTGGGAACCCATACCTTGACTCCCGCCCTCCCGGCCTGTTTTGTCATCTGTCAGGTGGGGAGGATCGTAGCACCTACTCCCTGCGGTGGTTTTGGGGGGGATTCTTGGAGAGAGGCCTGGGACTCTTCAGCTCTGGTTGTAGTAAATGCTCAGCAAATGTTGGCTCTGGCGAGTGTCCCCGGAGCATCTCTGCGAGGGCAAGTCCAGGACCCCGTGGGAGCCGGGGGGCCAGCAGAGGGGACTCCTCTGCTCGAGTCTGGGAAATATGCGGGAAACCAGCCCCAACATTCCTCCAGGCCCAGGCAGCTCCTCTAGCAAAAGGAGTTCGAAATCCCCACAGTTTGAAATCTGCTCTCGGGAGGCTGAACGGCCACCCCCATCCCCACCCGGTCCTCTCCCCGTGCACGTGGGATGCTCCTCCCAGCTGTCAGTGTGGGGGGCAGGAGAGCTGGGGGTGCTGACGAAGGAGCCACGCCCACTCCCGCAGGTGCGATCCTACACCTGGGTCCTCCCTGTGCTCGCTGGGTGTGCAGGCAGCTGGCAGGGCTGCCTGGCGCGGGGGGTGTTTGGAGGTGGGGGGTCCACACCAGCCAGGAGAGGGAAGCCGAGTCAGAGCAGCAATCCGGCAATCCGAGGGAAAAGGCCGTGTCAGCCGGACGAAGCTGCTCGTTGTTCCCATCCGGCCACCTCGCCTGGAGGAAAACATTTTTCTTTCTTACTGACCAGGTGAGCCAGGCCTCCAGACAGCTGGCCGATGTGGTTTTCCTCTCCGATATGTGCCGATCACAAAATAATTCACCCAGTTATAGTAATACCTGCTGCACCGCGTTGGCCGGCTCCCTCCTGCTCCTCCGTGAGCGCGGGGACCCTGGAGGGGCTCACGCCCCCCACCAAGCAGGCAGGCTGAGTCCTGGGCAGACCGACCTCTGCATGGGGACCAGCCAGGAACAAGAGTCCCTGCGACCCAAGGAGGCTGGAAATTCCGAAAGAGCTCTCGGGGAGAGAAAGAAATCAGCAGAAAGGCAGTCCCTCCAGCTCCGTCCTTCCTGGGCATTCACACGCACGTGGGTCACGTTGCCTGTAACAATTTCCTCATCAAACTATCGGAGGGCCACTGGGCGTACAAACTTCTCTGCCATGAAAACCCTGAATTCTAGGACCCCAGCTCCTGCGTCGAAGGGCCCTCGACTGTGCCTCCGGGAACTTCCGGCTCTCCCCATCACTCCTGGCCAAGCTCTTCTGCCCAGAGTGGGGCCTGGGGATGAGGCCCCCGAGAAGCTGCAGGCACCATCACGCATGAAGCGTGACTCTTGATCCCAGAAACCGCTTCGATTTCTCTCCTAATGGCAGTTGGCCTAACGGACGGGGACAGTTCACAGCTGACTCCCTACCCTCGCTCGGTGGACCGCTGTCTGTCGCCCGCGACCTCCAGGATGTCCACACTTAACCCATGCAGCCCCCGCTCCCCGGAGGGCTCCTCCCGCTCCGAGAGGTCCTGATGAGCTTTTGTCTTCACTGGGGTCTTCCTGACGCTCTGCCTTCTGGTCCCATCCCTGCTCCCCCTTCTCACTAACAGATGTGTCCCGGGCTGGGGACGACAAGCCGGCTGGTCACCTGACCGCATGCTTTGCGTGTTGTGTCATCTGCCAGGCAGAGGGGCATGGCTTCCGACGTCCCACCCAGTGGAGGACTCCCAGAAATGCTTATTATTATTACTATTTTTTAATCTGGAAAAACACAAGCTCCAGATCAATTTCCTCCTTGTCTGGACTCGGCTAATTCCCGAATCCAGATGTGTCGGCATTGTGCACGGATCCCTCTGCCTCTGCCGCCCAGCTCTTCTCACTGCTCCAGACATCGCTGTGGGGCCTCCGGTCGCAGAGCAAGGGGCTATGGCCCCCCGCCAGGCACAGCCTTCAGACCCAGAGCGAGGGTCTCTGGCCACATCTGCACTTAGCCTGGCGTTTCTTTTTTTTTTTTTTTTTCTTTTTTTAAGATTTTATTTATTTGCCAGAGAGGGAGATAGTACACACAAGCAGGCAGAGAGGCAGGCAGAGGCAGCCCCTGGCAAGCAAGGAACCCGATGCGGGACTCGATCCCAGGACCCTGGGACCATGACCTGAGCCGAAGGCAGCGGCTTAACCAACTGAGCCACCCAGGCGTCCCATAGCCTGGCGTTTCTGAGCAGAGCGGCGGACCCCGACAGCCGGGTCCAGCATCCCCACACTGCGGCTTGTTCCCTGGACACCTGCCTGCCCCTCATTTTCCATCCATACAGTGGGGTCCACAGCAGCGCCCGCCTCTGAGGCTCCTTATGAGGATCCCATAATGAAACAATTAACTGGTGCCGTGGGGTGTGCTTGGAGGGCTGCAAGGGGCCCTCCTTGGGATCAGGCTGGTGGGCCAGGTTGGCCCTTGACCCCACACAGCCTCCAGCGACAGGATGTGCTCAGCTCTTGTACCTCAAAGGGGAAATAGCAGCTTTGCTTTGAAGTCCCAGAACAAACTACTGCGCGGTCCAGGATCATAGGGAATCACTCCTGTCCTCCACGGTGCAGAGGAACTGTCCCCCGAGGCCGGCTCAAATCACCATCCCCTGCAGGGCTGGGAGCGCGACCCTCTCTTCCGAGCCCCACCTCCCTGGGATTTCCCGACCACCTGAGCTTCCCTGTTGGCCGGTATGTGCGGCCATGGTGACTCTGGACAGCGGAGTTTTGGAGAGACTACTGGGGTTGAAAGAAATCTCTATCAACTGATAACAGACCACGTGCCCAACCTCAGCGGGGAGGTTCTCTTTTTTGCCTCTACCTTACATATGGGGAAACTGAGGCTCAGAGAGTGACACAGCTCGGACTCAGCCTCAGACCCGCCTGACCCCGCAGCCAATGCTTTTGACTGCCCCGCCCCCATGCCGCACTGGCTCAGAGCTTCTCACCCCAAATGTGTCCCCTGCGAGCTTTGGGACACTGCTTGAGTCCCACACTCCCTTGCTGGGCCTCAGGACCCTCATGGTTGCAAGTGAGGGGGTCCTCCCAGCACAAGCGTTTTCTGAAGAACTACCCTCCTGGCAGGTTCTGTACCAAGGCCACAGTCTGAGATCACCCAGTACAAATGGTCGGACTGGTCAGCACTTGGGGCCTCCGGGTCGTGAACTGTTCTAATGATCACTGCTGGCCAAACCCCCTCCCCACTCTCTGAGCTCAGACGCCAGCCGTGCGGTTCTCTGCTGTCTCACAGGGTCCCCCGTGGATGGCTTCAGGAAGACCCCACTCCCAGGCACCCCTCAGGGCCCTGTTCACGGGCTGACCCACAGGGCTGTGTTGAGCAGGACCCCAGCTTATCAGGACACAGCGCTGCGATGGAGGGGTCTGGCTCTCTGCGCGTGGATCTGGGGACAAGTGCTCAACCTCACATCGTTCTCCGTGATCAGGAGGGAGCGGATGAGTCTCTGTCCGCCCCTTGGACAGCCCAGAATTGTACGAGACACAAATAGGTGCTTGGGAAATGCTGCTCGTGGAGGAGGGCGTGCAGCCTGGTCTCAGCCCCCCGCATGGACCGAGGACATCCTGCGCACGCTTACGCGGACGATTAGCGGGGAGGGGAACCAGCAGTGATGGTTCGGGGACATTTCAGCGTCAGTTAATTTCTCCATCCATCCACCCACCTACTTCACAGCTGTTTTTTGAGTTCCTCCTGTATGCTGAGCTCCGTGTCGGCCGGTGGAGATACAGACCAGCTCTAGGATGTTCCCGGCCGGGTGTGGGGAGACAGACAGGTGACTATGGGCGGTGTGTGAGCTGCTGTTGGTAGCAGGGGGTGGATACGGCCCTGCTGTTCGCCTCCCCGGCAGAGCCGCCCTCCAAGGACCAGCCGGGCTTATTAATATCCTGCTGAGTCAGGGGGCCCTGGAGTCTCCGAGTCACAAGATATTGGATACTCACGACTCCTGGCTGCCCTCTCCCTCCTTCTTCCCTTCCACCTGCCCTTCCTTACGAAGCCTCCACCTGCCGCAGGCTGTCCAAGAGGCTGCGGGTGCTGCTGGAAAGAGTGCGGGGGAGAGAAGACGTTGGGAGAGTCGTGGGGGAGGACAGGCTCAGATCCCCATTCTCCCACTCATTAGGCCCCCGTGGAAAAGCCACGTCTCTGAGTCCCCTCCCCTACAAAAAGGAGAGGAGAGCTGCAACTCGACAGCATTAAAGGGGCTGCTGATGCCTTGGGCTGGCCCCGAAGAGTCGTTCAAAAGTGATGGCCGTTCCTCCAAGTGCCCACGGAGGCCGCTCTGTGTGCCTTGTCTGGGGGCGCGACAGAGAACCAGACCCACATAGTTCTATGGTCGTAAAACTCAGACGGGTCAGGAGACAGATATGGGGCCTCTGATGGGGGACCCCAGGGCCTGGCAGCTCCCAGCAGAGCCCAGGCTTTCGCTCGCATGGAGGCGCCCATGCGGTATGGTGATTTCCTGGTTCCTGATGTCCCTTCCCCACACCCCTGCTGGAGCGTGAGTTCCACCGGGACAGCTGTGCCCGTCTGGTCAAACGGGGACTTCCCAGTGTCTAAACCACGGTAGGTGCTCGGTCAGTGTCCGCTGCCTGCAAGAATGGACGGGCAGCGGGGATCAAGAGGGTGTGATGCTGTTGATTCCAAATCACTCGCGTGTGCACAGGTAAAGCTGAGTAATTAGTGGGTTAATAGGCTCGGTATCGCTGCTAATTGGAATATTAAAATCAAATTTCCTTTCTGCTCTTGCTAGCGCCGTGCTCATTTCCTCTCTCCCCCGTCGCTTCCTCTCCCCCAACTAGAATCGTCTCCACTGTCGGCGCTGACTTGGACAACACACTCTGATAAAAAACGTGGAGGCCTACGTGTGCCTCACTCGGCATCACACACATCTCGGGGCCCGTCCGAGCACTCCCACCCTGTCTGGAATTCCCACACTGGGTCCAGGGGCACCAGGAACTCCTGGCACGGGCGAGACGGAACACGGCCACGCAGGGTCCGCCTCGGCCGCCCGCCACACGGTCCTGGTCTTTCCATCCCGTTTCCAGGTATCCCTTGTGATTTCATGAGCGCAAAAGGCGCTTCTGATGCTCTCACCAGGGAGCGTCTAATCATCGGGTATGTGTGACCTGCGGCTCCGTGAACGCCCAAGAAGAACGTTCTTCCATCCGACCTCAGCGAGCTTTTGAGTTGGGGAGGTGGAAAGCAGCTTAGTTTAAAAGTGCCTCCAGGGAGGGGCGCCCGGGGGGCTCAGCGGGTTAAGCCTCTGCCTGCGGCTCAGGTCATGATCCTAGGGTCCTGGGATCGAGTCCCACATCGGGCTCTCTGCTCAGCGGGGAGCCTGCTTCCCCCTCTCTCTCTGCCTGCCTCTGTGCCTACTTGTGATCTCTGTCTGTGAAATAAATAAAATAAAAAATCTTAAACAAAAGAAGAAGTGCGTCCAGGGAGTAAACGGCTGACCCACGCGGGGTCCCCAGCAGACAGCTTAGTTCTCGTCTCCTCTCTTTGATTCTATTGTCCCCAGGCCCCTGCCGTCCCGCTTCGTTCCGTAGCTGGCCATACTCAGCTCTCAGCCTGGAAAATAAGGCTCAAGGTTGATAGGTCGGTGCCAGCCCAGGTTACCTGCGTGATCCTCTCCTGGCCCTCCTCCTGCTTTAGTCAGTGCCGGGGGGTGGGGTTCCCAAACATGCCTGGAATGTCCCCTGCCCAGATCTGCCTGCCCCTGGCAACAAAGGAGCAGGCACTTAAGTGGACTCGAGCAGATCCGAAGCTCTCCGGATGGGTCCCTCTGCCTCCGTGGGTCTCAGGAAGCTCGGCTCGGCTTCGAAGACTGCGGCCCCCGCACTCTCTTCCCGGAGAAGCCGACCCTGGCCTTCGTCTTGGAAGAACTGACCCCAGTCCTCACCCTGAGGCCCCTGGGCGACTCTCGTGGGGAGAAGACACAGTGTGACGATGAAACGTGTGACTGCCAACGCTTGGGGTCCCGGGCACACCTTCAGGATGTCTATGACTTTGGACACATCAGCTGAACCTCAGCCTCCCCCTGGACGGGACGGGAATAAGGGTCTCCCACGGGATGGCTCTGGAGATGGGAAGAGATCACACACAAGCGTGACTGTGTGACTTCCGAGCCGAGTGCAACGCGTCGTAAGCGCTCGGCAGACACGGGCCGTGAGGACATGGTCACGGACTGACTTACGCTGCCGCTCGTGGCACATATGGCTCCCTCCTCTTCTAGACTGCGAAGAACTTGACGTCAGGGACCATTCATGTCTCATTTTAGTCTTTCCTTCCCTCCCGTGCCTTCCTGCCCTCACACCCCCACTCCCTTGGGAGGAAGGAAGGAGGAAGTGGTACTAGAACGAAAAGGCAATGCCATTGCCAAGTCCCAGCCACGCAGCTGGTTTGTGTGGGGCTATGCGCCCTATAACCATCACCTCTATCCCCCCGGAACTGTGCTGTAGCCCCCTTGTTTGCCAACGAGGAAACTAGGCTCAGAGTGGTGAAGTCACTGGCCCGAGATCACCCAGCTGGTGGGAAGCGGCCTGCTGGGTCCCAAGGGGGTGCTCACGGCCACCACCACGGACAGTGGCTGCAGAGGGCGCTCCCACGTGTACGCACGCGCCCAGTCAAGCAGGACCAAGGGCTCCCAGCCTGTGTTTCTTCTCCAAGACTCTCAAACCAGGTTGAACAGGAGCAGAGAGTGATGGAGAAGCAGTTCGGGGACCACCGTCCTATGGGAAGCAGGACTCGATGTGGGCCGCGGTGGACCAGCCCTGCTTCATTCCCCCCCCCACCCGATGCTCTTTTCACGCGTGGTGGGAAAAAGAACCGTTTCATTCCCCTCTCCCGACCCAGCCCCAGAAGGGGTAGCTTGTAAACATATGGAGAGTGGGGAAGAGAGAGTCTGAGCCTTGACTCAAACGTCATTCGTGTGCCAGTTTTCCAGGCAGACGAAAATGAAAGTCGGTGGCGAAGCACACGGAGGGAAGTGAAACTTGGAGAAAGGGAACAACAACCGAGCGGCTCCTCCTCCCGGTAACTCCTGCTCCCTGGGCGTAAGGCTGCATTCCCTGGCAACAATATTCACACTTCGCTGAAATGAAAGCTCCTACCAGCTAGACCCGTCATTAAAGAGGAGCCCCAGGATCGGCACATTCCGCGTGAGTGCGGAGGGCCTGCGGCTGCCCCCCTGCCGGCTGGACGGGCTTCCGGAGGTGCGGGGGCCCCAAGGCAGAGTTGCGAGAAGCCTCGCTCCGCCAGACCCCGGAGACTCTGTGGCCACTCCACCCAGAGTCTGTGACTGCCGCCGGACCAGGGTGCCTGAGGACACCGGGGGACCCCAAGACCTAAAAGTGGGTCCTACTGAGCCCGGGGGCCCGAGGACGGGGAGGAGTGGGGGAGAAAAAGCCAAGTTCAAAGAACTGCGTTGGCCAATACCCAACTATCAGACCTGGAATGGGTCAGTTCTCCTCTCTGTACTCAGTTTGCACATCTGCTAGATGGGTATAACAGCACACCCCACCGAGGGCTGCACGCTGATCCAGCAAAGAGATGTATGCCGGCGCGTAGCGCTTAGCACGTAGCACTTAGCACTTAGCAGTTAGCACGCAGCACGCGGTCCACACGTCCCAGCTTTCTGGTCAGTTCTTCTAGAGAACCACGGCTGACTTCTCAGGAACGCACCTGTTGTATTAAGGGAGCTATTATTGGACCATTTGAATTTGATGCTCTGCGAACACTTTTCCTGCGGGCCCAGTGCTAAATATGGCACCAAGCCAGGCATGTGAGTACGTGGTGTGTGTTTGTGCGTGTGTGAGAGAGTGCGTGTGTGGCATTCACGGTGCAGATGGAGGGGAGGAAGCTTTGGGGGCCAGAGCGATGGGGTTTGAGTCGGGCTTCCCCATTGACTGAGCGTCCTAGGTGAGTCACCTCACCTCTGCTCCCTGCCTCCTCTCCTCTCCGGGGCGGTGATAAAGTCCCTCCGTCGTAGAGTCGTTGCGATTAAAACGACTGCTGTGCAGGGACCTGACATCGGCCAGCCTCGCGACAGGCAGAACGGCTGGACCCGAATGCGAAGCCAGACCCCAGAGCAGAAAAAGGATGTCAGAGGAAAAACGGGTGAAACCCTTGACCAGATCTGTGCCAGTGCTAATTTCTGTGTTTTGACTAGTGCGTCATGGTTACTCAGGATGCTGACACCGGGAGAAACGAGGTGAAGGGCCTGGAGAACCACTCTGCACTGTCTTTGCAACTTTTCTGTAAATCTAGAATTTTTCCAAAATTAAAAAAAGGATATATGTCTTTGTCATTTTTAAGGGCTGAGCCACTGGTCTTAGGGGCCCTAAAGATAAGGCAGCACAACCCGAATCAGCGTGGGTTGCCGGATTGGATCCCGCGCCAAGGGAAGGAAGGAAATCATCAGAAAGAACAACGCTGCGGAAATCAGCAAAGTGTGCACACGGGCCATGTACAGAGGGGGAGAGTTTCATCGGTGGGAAATTCCTGCCCTGATCACCATCCTGAGGGGGCCAAAGGGAGCAGCCCTCAGAACGCAGGCCCGTGTGGCCGGGACTGGGCAGGAGACTGGGAGCGATCCCGTCGTGGTTACCGGTTTGAGGTTGGGCTGTTGGAAATGTTCCAGACTAGACACAGGGTGTGCTGAGCGCCACGAAATTGTTCACCTCAAAATGGTCCGCTTTAGGGGACACGCATTTCACTTCTGTGCATTCAAAAATATATGGGAAAAAGAGAGAGAAAGCGTCTCTATTCTTAGGAGACACAAACTGCAAGTGATTGGTGGTGAAGGGCACGACGTCCACAGACTTACTCCTAAATGATTCAGCAAAACACCACCAACAAGGCCAGCGCTATGGGGCGGCGGGGGTGGGGTGGGGATACAGCGCACGTGGGGGACAGTGGAGTCCAGGCAAAGGCTGTACTTTACTATTCTTGCAGAGGTCTGAAATTTTTTCGGATTAAAAAGCAGAAAACAGAAAACAAGGACATTTAATTTAAAGCAAGCGCGTGCTGGCTGCATCGCAGGGAGCTCTTTCAATAATGCGGTTACTGTCGCTGTGCACCCACGCAATAGTAGAAGTTCACCCTCATGGTTATGATTTATTTTCGCAGGTATGTTCTGAACCCTCCTCTGGGTGCGATCGGAGCGGAGGCAGGGGTGAGTCAGCAGCGCCCACCCCCGGGGGCTTGGGGGCAGGGTGGGGGGAAGGTCTTGTTGGGACTATAGTCAGGGGACAGCAGGTTTCTGCTGCCGTGCCCTGGTCCTGGCAGCGTGCCCGCACACGAGAGATGGCCACCAGAGAGCAACAGGTTGAGCGCACAAGACGAACCAGCAGGTCCTGGACCCAAAGACTGTAGGTGCCACAGAGCGGTCCAAGGGGCCCTGTCCGAGTGGTGGGGGTTCTGGGGGCTGTGTTACCTCACCCGTCCTTCTTGGCCACTAACAAATGGACTAGAAGTCACTCGGGAGAGTTCAGTGGTGGCCAAGTCTCCAGGGGCTGCCGCCTGGGGCTAGGGACTGGTCACTATGTAGGACGATGTCTGCTGGGCCCTGCCCCGACCTGGAGGAAGCAGGGGCGGGCTGGGGGTGGGAGGGAAGTGGGCGTGGGGGTCGCGTCCGTCACCGCAGCTCACCGGTGCTGGCTCCCGTAGAGCCCCATCAACACGTGAGTCACCACGTCCTGCATTAATGAGAGCAATCAGGTTAGGAGCGCATAATTAGATAATTCAATTGCTTTCCAGGGAGAGCTGCTGTTTAATTAAAGAGGACTTGAACTGAAGGCAGAACGAGGGAGCTAGGCAAGACCCGCTTGATCGGCTGGAGGGACGGAAGCAATCGGACACGGTGAGGGGCGGCCGTGCCCGCACACGCTGCCTTGGGCTGCTGGTGGCTGCCCTGGGCACGGAGGCGGAGCGAGCACCAGCTTGCTTCCGTTTAAGGGCTGGGAGCAGATCGCGGATAGCAAATCAGAGAAAGATCCGGTTAGCCTAGGTTTCGAATCGGTTTGCGTGGAAACAAGCACTGTAGCCTCTGGTCTGTCAGTTTCTAGCTCTGTGACCTTAAGAGCTTCCTTAACCTCTCTGAGCCTCAGTTCCCTGATCAAGGTCGGAAAGTGAGAAATGTGACTCTTGGGTAAAGTGAGGGAGTCTTTTTAACCTTTGACCTTTTTAACCTTTGTAAACCCTTTTTATATTAGCCAATCGCTAAAATGGCCTGCAGCTCTGTGGCGGTGGGGTGTGCACGCGGGGGAGCAGAGCAGATTGTCTCTTCTTTGGGACACACTGATTAGGTGCTCACCCAGCTGGAGAGTGAGGCTGCGGTCATACTATGTGTCTGAGGGTTATGTGAGCTTGTGAATGGAAACTGTCAGAGCAGGCCCGGGGCATGCTCAGTGCTCAATAAATGTCACTTGTATTAAAAAAAAAAAAAAATGGACTTCTCTTGAACCCAGAGAAGAAAATTTCTGCTAAATCCCTGACATGAATAGATTTATAAGGAAACACATGTTCAAGCAAAGTCACTCTTGGGGCACCCGGGTGGCTCAATCAGTTAAGCATCTGACTCTCGGTTTTGGCTCCGGTTGGGATCTCAGGGTCATGGGATCGAGCCCCGTGCTGGGCTCCACACTCAGTGTGAAGTCTGCTGGGGATTCTCTCTCTCCCTTTTCCTCTCCCACTCGTGCTTGCTTTCCTTCTCTCAAATAAATAAGTCTTTTTTAAAAAAGGAAAGAAAGCCCCTCCTAAGACAAGTAGAGATGTTCACGTGTTCTCTGCCCCTCCCCCGATCATTCGCAGACAACTGAGAGTTGCTTTCAGTGTGCTGGGGATATGATAACGTTATCATGATCATTCATTGGGGATTTTGAAAACGCATCTATGTGCTGGGCCCCAGGGAGCACGGTCGGCAGGGTCGGTGGGCAGGGTCCTTGCCCATAAGAATTTTCAGTTGGGTCCACGCCATCACCTTCGGTCTCGGAGGTAGGAGACCCTAAGCGGTAGATGGATGATAAAAATGCTGCGAGGGCAGGAAACAGACACATACGAGCGGGAATAATTTTTACTCCAATAGGACAGACAAAACAAGGAGCAAGATCGAGTTCGTGCCACTTCCTCCCCCAATTTCTTGCAGGGTGCCCCCCCCCACCGCCACCAAGAGCCTCCTCGGAGACCACAGCTGCTGCTCCCGCCGTGACCAGGCCCTGCACGCAGAGCCCTGCCGGCGGGGTTAACATTTTTAATTGGCGTTTTCACCCCACTGCAGCTGCCCGGACGCCGCTGGCTTCTGGGGAGGCTGCCCCATGGCTTTTCACTCCGCCCTCCCGGGAGCGAGTTTCAGTCTCTCTAACGAAGCGGCTCCGTCCTTCCATCTCTGTCGTCTTCGCTGCCGTCTTATTAGGGAAAGCTTAGCCCTGCCCCCCAGGGTCCGATATTGTCCTCCTCTTCCCAGAAACCACCATGGCTTTGAACTACAAAATAAAACTATTAAAAGGCACACAGTCCCTCCTTCCTGGCTGGAGCGGGTGGGGATGCCCCTTTCTGAGCTGCCCAGCACCTGCAGCTGGGGCGTCAGGAAGACCACGGTGACCGTCCCTGAGTCAGTGGGTGGCAGAAATGCTGGCCATGTGCCCTCCAGAGAGGACAATTCTGGGAAGAGTCCAAGGTTTGGAGAGCTTGGGTAAGGGATGGGGCCCGACTGTAGGAAGTGAAGAAATAAGGAGTAAGTGCCTGCGTGCGAAGTATTTTTAAGGGTCATTAATATTAATAGCATCATTCCAAATAGAATAATGAGCAGGACTCTAATTAATCATTTTTAATGGCAGCTTTGCTCCCATTTTCATACTGCATTTTTAATCAACAAGTCTCCCAAAGGGCCTTTCGCCACTGGGAATATTAAGTGGCAGTGGCTGCTCCCCTCCCCCCCAGAGGAAGCCCAGGCCAGCCTGTGGTCCAGCGACGGTTCCCAGGTCAGAATATCCATGAGGCTGCCACCAAGACCTGGCAATTAAAGAGACGACTGTCATGCATTCATTCAGCAAACATTTTGGAAGTCCCTGTCGTGTATCTAATCCTTGGCTAGGCTCTGAGGCTGCACTGTTAGCGACAACAAGCCCAGCCACGTCCCCGCTCAGGGAAGACAGATGCGTGAGCAACCGTAACCACACGTGGAAGGGCTTCCCGGGAGATCCCGGGTGCTACGGGAACCCCTGAGGAGTGTAGCAGGCAGGCTTCCTGGAGGAAGTGGCATGAAGCCGATCCCTGAAGTGTGGGTAGGAGTTAAAGAGGGGAGAGAGGACCTCAGGGATAGACAGGCACGTGCAGAGGCCCAGAGGCGGGAAGAGAGGAGTGACAGGTTTGAGGACACTTCTGAGTGTCGTAGATCAATAGCGAGGTACACACTCATGTTTGCAGCTGCGTGACTCACAGCCGTCAAAATCGGAAGCAAACCAACTGTCTACCAACTGGCAATGGGTCAGTAAGATGCAGTAGGTCTGTACAATGGACTGTTATCCAGGCTTGAGAAGGAATGGGTTGCCGACACCTGCTTCAAGGTGGATGAGCGTTGAAGTCATTGTGCTGAGTGCCAAGAGTCCGGCACGAGAGGCCATGCATCGTATGATTCCCTTATGTAAAGTGTGGGTCCACGGGGACAGGACAGATGATGGCCGCCAGGGGCTGGGGCAAGTAGTGGGGAGGGTAGCCCAAGGGTACAGGGATTTCCCTTGGGCTAGTGTTTGGGGACGAGGGAGAAGTGGTGTTGAACAGCGCTGGGAACGTGCTAAATGCCCCTGAATTGTTCGCTTTAAAACGGCTTATCTGTTATGTGAATTTTGCCTGAAAAAAAAAAAAAAAAAAACAAGTGAGAGAAGAAACAGAGCATGTGAGAAGCCAAGCCAGAGACAAAGCTGCATGCGGTCTGTCTCCTTAAGTGACCCCCCAGCCAGGAGTCCTCGCTCACCTGCCCCCGCATTTCCAATCACGAGCCCCTTGCCAATCCCCCGCCGCCACCAAGAGAGAGCCCTCTCGACCCAGTACCGACACCGGCCAGGTTCTCAGATTTGCAAGGACTTTCTAGAAACTATGGTGATGACTGGCTGGCCATCCCGTTATCCAGGATCCAAAGAATTAATGCACAGGAAAGTGCCTAAAACGGCATTTTGCACAGAAGCAATAGCACCAGCTAAAAAGGATCAGGTGTGTCCTTTGGCCCAGACACACCTGTGTCATTCCATTCCACGCACGGTCCCCAGCCGCATCAACCAGGCACTATTACTATCCCCAATTTACAGATAAGGAAACCAATGGCTCAGAAATCTTAAGTCATTTGCCCAAAATCACACAGCTAAGAAGGAGTGGACCTGGGTCTGGAATTCAGGTCTATCCAGGTCCAAAGTCTGTGTTCTTTTGCCATTATGCTCTGTTGCTTCCTAAATGATAAATTATTAAGGAAAATAAAACCATGGGGGGCCTGCGTGGCTCAGTGGGTTAAAACCTCTGCCTTGGGCTCAGGTCATGGTCCCAGAGTCCTAGGATCAAGCCCCCCATCGGGCTCTCTGCTCAGTGGGGAGCCTGGTTCCTCCCCTCTCTCTCTCTGCCTGCCTCTCTGCCTACTTGTGATCTCCGTCTGTCAAATAAATAAATAAAATCTTAAAAAGAGAAAGAAGAAGAAAACCATGACCTTTTGCAGACCTGGTTGCACTCTGCCCCCTTTGCCAAGTCCTCAGGATGCTTTCTCTCTGTTTTGAAAGCCTGGACACTCATTTCTTTCATCCCGGTCGCACCATCCCCTGGGGGATGTTGGTGGGAGCAAGGTCAGGGCTCCCTGTCTCCAGCCCACATCTTAGAGGCCCTGTCACAGCGACCCTTACGTGGGTGCCTAAATCCAGCCTGCATACACCTGTGTCCCCTTCCCAGACGTAGGGGGCGTGCTGTCCGCTGCGGCAGCGGCTCTAGGCCCAGTACAAAGTTGGAGATGACCGTTGTCTTTACCACTTTATCAATGGCCGGAGCAGGAGCTATTGGAACGTGTGAACCGAGGGGGGTTGACCCCGTACCTTGCATATCGATTGGCCATCAGGAGTATTACATGTACCCAGAAAAGGCATCTTCTCATCCCAGACTGGCCAGGAACGGACAAATTCAGCCTCATTTGTGTGCCATGAGTTGGGCAGCTGCCCAGGAGCTGTCTCTTTGGAGAAGATGTCCCCTCCGGGGTGGTTCCAGAAGGTGCCACACACACCTGCAAAGACCGGAGCCTCCTGCAAAGGGCTTGTGACCAACAGACGCAGAGCACAGAGGGTTGGACGTGGGGTCCCCGAAGGTGGCCGGGAAGGTTAATGGGGCTGAAACAGAGGCGGACGTCGCAATCGTATAAATAAAAGATGGGGCCCTATGCGAAAAAGACTGGACTCATGTTACCGGCGACTTCCCTGGGTCCATCTCAGAACCAGCCGTTTTTAGTACTGCACTTTTTTGCAACTCATCGGAGGGTAATCGACGAGCTTCGGGCCTCACATTGATCTGAAACATAAATGCTAAAAAGAGGAGGGTGAGGTGACATTTTTATTGACTTGGTTGTAAAGGAACTCGGAGAACCCAAGGCAGGCGGCCAGCGAAAGGCACCAAATTGTCGAGAGTTAGAATCCATAGCAACTGACGGCCCCAAACCACCATCATTCCCCCAAGCCGTGGTTCAATGTTTAGAAATACATTTTTGGGGAGTTCTTCAGTAACAACGGGGGAAGGCAGGCTCCGTGCTGTGGCAAGGCCACCCCCACTCGAGGGCCCACACTCCCCACGACCCGGGAGGGACGGAAAGAGAGGCTCCGAGGACTTGACCCCAACACGGGCAGTCGCCAAATAGCCAGGAACCTCTAGGACAAGGAGCTCAGTCGCCAGCCATCTCCCGTGACAGTTAGGGGCTCAGGGCCCTGGCACTGCCCACCCCACCCCGGACAGCGACCTGGCTTGTCTGTGAGGAGCGTCTTCGGAGTGGAGGGCCAGGAAGAAGGCCCGAAGCGGCCGCGGGCCCGGAGTGATGGGGGCTGGGGGAGGGGAGGTCGGCGGAGAGCACAGAAGAATCCCATTAAAGAACAAAGCTGATCAATATTTGCTGCAACCAGGAAGGTTTAAAAGCCTCTCCACAAAGCCTGCTCCCCCATCAGTGGGGGGGACAAGTGGCAGGAGAGCTGTTTGGACCCTTCTCTGGGAAGGAGCACTGTGTCTGGCAGGGCGTGGGGGAGGGGCGGACCACGGCTGAATCACAGCCTGCGTGGCGGGCTGAGGTGGTCGGTCGCTGCCCCTCGGGGATCTGAGGGCATCAGACAGTCTCAGGGAGCCCTTCCTGGAATCTTCACTGTGCCTGCGCTGGACGGGACTTTGGAACCCTCTCAGGGCCCTTCCCTCCCATTTTACAGATGGGGACACTGAGTCCCTAGAGGGGAAAAGAGTTCCTGAGGCCACGTGGCTAGAAGTTTCCAGGCCTCTGTCTCCTGGCACGAGTGAATTTCCTCTTCAAGGCCTATTAACAAGACTGTCCCTCTCACTCTTCTTTATTATCGTTAATGATGCCAGCCGTCTTAGAACCTGCTATTAACTGATTGAAGCCCGGCTGTCTGCTCCGGCTGATGAGCGCGCTGGCCGCTGGGTGTGAATTAGGTGAGTGGATGGGAAAGCAGCGAGGCCGGAGCCTTCGGAGTGCTGTGAAGCCATCCGCTTACCACCCTAGTCTGGAGCGGAGACAGACACTCCTAGGTTCCATGACCGCCTTGGGGCTGATCCCCCTCCCCTGGGCTCCAGAGCTCCGGCTCCCAGATGCTGCACGTGGTGCTGCCCTTGGGAGCCAAGGACCAGTTGAGATGTGACCAGCGGCAGAGCTAGGAGAGGGGAGGCCCTGCTCTGATGCTTCTGTGGCCTCAGGGTTTGTGGGGTCCATTAATTCAGCCACCCCCTAGCTTAGCTGCCTCTCCTGACAGCTGCCCGGGCTGCGCGGGACCAGTGGGCTGAGAGGGTGGGTGGCTCCCCCTGAGTGGGTCCCCAGAGTCAGCCGAGGAGAGAGGTGCTCTCGTAAGCAGGGTCAAGGCCACTAGGAAAGGGGGGCCCCTGTGTCCTCATGGTCCCCAAGTTCTCCCAGCTCCGTCATTCTTCACGTCAGCCCCATTTACAGACACGACCGTCTGAACACTGTGACCGTTCATGGAGGGCTCCGGGTGGGCCAAGCCCTGGACAAAGAATGTGACATGCTCCCCACCTCCCTAAGAGGTAAGTAAGTGCCCTGATAATTCCCATTTCACAGGGAATCGGACTGAAGCCCAGCAGAGCTGAAGAAAGAGCTCAGGGTTTCCCACCACTAAGTGGGGGGACCCAGATCCGTGTGCCTCTGGGGGTGCAATGACAGAAGTACCACCCAGCAGGAGTAGGTGGGTGGCTGGTGGTTCCTTAGAAATATAAACACAGAATCACTGTAGGACCCAGCAGTCCCACTCCCAGGCACAGACCCGAAGGAACTGAGAACAGGCGTGGAAACCAGTCCCCCAGCGCTGGCGTTCACGCAGCACGTTCACTGCGGCCAGCAGGTGGAAGAGGATGGATCCAGACGTGGTGGAGTCACACAGTGGATTCAGTGTATTATCCAGCCACGAAAGGAAACAAAGTACCGATACATGCCGCAGTGTGAAAACATATGCTAAGGGATCAAATATTGTAAGATTCTGCTTATAGGAGATCTCTGCAGTGAACAGATCTCTAGACACAGAACACAGCTCGGTGGTCACCAGGGGCTGGGTTGGGGGAAGAGTACAGAGTGGGTGGGGAGTTCTACTTTGGGGTAACAGAATTGTTTTGGGACCGGATACGGTAGTGGCTGTACGACATTGTAAACGCCCTAAATGTCAGTGAATGCCACTTTACGATAGTTAATTTTATGTTACATGAGTTTCACCCAAATAAATTATGTTTTAAAGAAAAGAATAGTGTGGGTTTTATTGCTGTTGAGCTCCCCCTAATAATGGGGCGGGGGAGAGAAGAGCTAAAGGTCTAAGTGAGAACATGGAGGGAGCAAGTCCTTGGGGAATCTTGATCTCACCTCATTTCTGTTCCCACACCTCCTGAATGTGGCTCAGAGAGGACCACAGGACATTTGCATCTGAAACAGGGCGAGCAGAAGGCATGGATCCACAGCCCAGAGACAGTTGACACAAGGCCGGAGGAAAACAGCACGCACACCTTCACGGCAGGCACACGAAATCCCCAGCTGCCAAGTGAAAAGCTACAAGAAGCATGGCTGCTCCTCTCAGCCCCATCTCAAAATCTGTAAAAGTTCTACAACCTGTTCCCTGGGAGGAGAAGAAAAAAGGCAAAAAAACCTCTGGTGTGTAGAGTTGGCCAATTTCCATGGTGTAAATATTCCCGCCACGGTTGATTTCACGCTGGATGTGAACTTGGGAATAGACACTCAGCGGCCATCCTTGGGCGCCCCTCCACCACACAAACAACCTCACAAGGAAGGGACTAGCAGAATGTGGTGAAATAATTAGGAGGGAGGAGTTTTGAATATTTAATGTGTTTAATATAATTTATTTAATTATAAGTTTAAGATTTTATTTATTTATTTGACAGACAGAGATCACAAGTAGGCAGAGAGAGACAGAGGAGGAAGCAGGCTCCCTGCGGAGCAGACAGCCCGATGCGGGGCTCGATCCCAGGACCCTGAGATCATGACCTGAGCCAAAGGCAGAGGCTTTAACGCACTGAGCCACTCAGGTGCCCCTAATTATAAGTTTACATAATTTAATTTTTTATGAAGATTTCATTTTTTCATTTTAGAGAGAGAGTGCACAGAGCGGGGACAGGCAGAGGGAGAGAGAGTCTTAAGCAGACTTCTTGCTGAAACCAAGAGTCAGACACTTAGCTGACCCCTACATAATTTAATTTTTAATAATGGGTGTGTTCAGGACTCTTGGTTTCGGCTCAGGTTGTGATCTCAGGGTCTTGGGATAGAGCCCCGTGTTAGGCTCTGTGCTTAGTGGGGAGTCTGCTTGTGGATAATAGCTTATTATTAGATAATAATAATCTAATAATCTAATTTAATCTTATAATCTAATGTGTTTAACAACCAGCTCACCAAATTCTTCAACATTTAATGACCAGCTCTGGAGATGGGCCCCTCCAGCACAGGGCAGACCCCTCCCTCACCCACTGACACTTCTCCCCTCCCTCATGCCTGGTTTCTTCGATCCCTTTAACGTGGAGTAAAATTCTTCCTTTCCCAGGCATGGCTCTGGTATAAGGTGTAGGTGTAGCTCACGCCCCTGGAAGGAAAGAGCCACAGATTCAATGCGGATCGGTCGCCAAAAGCGGGACCCTGCAGAGGGCTCTGTGGAGTCGTGGGGGGCTGTGCTGGTGGAGGGGGAGGGGCATAGAGTGAACACGGTGGGGGGGGGGCACTGGGAACCAAGATGCCTGCCGACGGACCCCTGACTGTCTTGCCAAATTTTCACCCCGAACTGCCAACAGCACCCTTGAGCCGAGTCACCTAACCATGTGGGACAGATGTCTCCATAGCCTAGTGGCTTCAAGTGTACAAAGTGAGACCGTTGCCTCCCACAGCAGGGGCCTGGCTCGCTGGCTCAGGGTCCCTCTCGCTAGACAGTGGCTAAGGCTGGAATCTGCCGGAGGCCAAGGCTTGCCCACAGCAGTGGGGGAACCCGTCTCTCCGCGCTCCATTCATCTCCTCAGCTGGGAGCTTCAGAGCCCCCAGACTTCGCACCGGGCCGCTCAGCGCTCCAAGGCACGTGTGCACCTGTGAGGGCAGAGGGAGCGGGAGAGTGGGGAGAGGAGAGAGCGAGCCTCTTTGCTAACGTAGCCTCAGAGGTCACGTCCGCACCGAGGCATTCCGTTTGCTGGGAGTGGGTCAGGAAACCCAGCCCACATTCAGGGACCGGAATTGTTACGGGAGGAACATCAGAGGACTAGAGGACTTGTTCGCAAGTCACCACAGGCCGCTTGCTCGGATGCATCCCGTTCCCCCGCCGAGAAGGGTCATTGTCGGGCTTGCCCATCTCTCCAAGGTTGGGTCCGTCTTTGTGGCCATCCTGGCCCTGGCGGCACCAAACTCAGCCCTTCCCGAGACCCCCTGAGAGTTGCTAAACCCAAGAGGTTTGCTTGGTGTTTGCCATGGCTGGTCACCTCTTCCTGAAAGTCTGCATCTCCCCCCAAGCTGTGCCCCAGACCACCTGCCAGCCTGGGCCGCTCCTCTCTCCTCATAGCATCTTGGTCCCTCCCCTGGTTCTACCTCCCCCCCCCCCCCACTCCACGGCCTCCTCTTCACCTGAGTGGTTGACCCTCGAACTCTGTCTCCAGCCCCTGGTTGCTCCACCTTTGGCCCCTATCTGCCAGTTCTGCCCTCCCCCCCCGACCCCAAACCGAGCCCATCCTTAGCCACGTCTCCCCACTCTTTTGTCAGCCCCACAAACTCTGCATTGCAGACGTCCCTACACTTAGACTCTGATCGCATTCCTGCTGGGCCTTCCCCCACACGGAACAGAGGGGCCAAATCATGGTGTCCCCCTGCAGGATTTCTCACCCCCCTCTACCCCTCCCCTCTTCACTCCTCTTGACTTCACCTCCCACCGGAGCTCTTGGCGACATCTCTCCAGGGCCACTGCAAATCCTCCCTGCTCCAGAGAATCCCGGAATGGTCCCCTCGCGGGCAGAGAAGGCTCTGGGGTCAGGCAGACCGAGTTCAAATCCCCCATGAGCTTCTCACTAACTATAGCCTCCAAGGGCTAGTAAACCTTCAGAAACCCAAGTCCACATCTGTCGAATGGGAATTAGAAGCTGCTTTGTGCACTTAGGTGGGAACTAAATGAGGCCGTTTATAAACTCCCACCTGTGGTTGGCTCGGTAACGCTTGCCCCCCAAAGATGTCCACGTCCTAATCTCCAGACCCCGGAAATATGCTGTTTTACATGACAAAAGCAACTTGGCTGATGTCTTTAAATGAGGACTTTTGAGATGGGGAGATTATCCTGGGTTATTTGGATGGGCCGGTGTAATTACCAAGGTCCTTATAAAAGGGAGGAAGGAAGGTCAGAGTCAGAGGAGGAAACACCAGGATGGAGGCAGAGGTCACGGCAATGTGGGGCCGTGGGGCACAGGTGCCCGTAGCCTATGGAAGCTAGAAAGGCAGGAACAGACTCTCCCCTGGAGAGTCTCCGGAAGGAACCCAGCCTTGCCAACACCTCGACTTGTCAGAGGCCGATTTTGGACTTCAGGCTTCCAGAACCATAAAATAACACGTTCGTATTGTCTTAAGCCAGTAAGTGTAAGATAATGTGTTATAGCAGCTGCCGGAAACCAATACACTGGCCCAGACCAGACACCCAGTAGGAGGAACTTTCCTTCTCTCCTTACGGAAAAATCCACCTGCTTCCTGTCACCACTCACAGCCCCGCCCCCCTGCCACCCCGCCCCTGATTCTACCTAGAGTCAAGTGCCATGTTCCCAGGGCAGCTCTCTCTGTCCCCCCCGAAGCTGGCACCCCAGAAGGGCTCTGTCTGGACCTTTCTCGTGACTCATCACAGCTGACCCGGGGACAGCTTTCTATGTCCAGCCCCACCTCACCGGCCAGGATGCTAGTGTCTCCAGGCAGGGGCACCCCTTGTTCGGGTGCGGATACCTCACGATGCCTGACTCTGAGCCCAGCACGAGGGCGCCTTGACCACCTGTGCGACCAGACTAAAGGGGAGGTGGTGGAAGGAGGTGGAGGAGGGGTGGTGACCGCAGGCGTGGCTGGTCACCATTCTGCCCACTTCCTCATCTTCCTGGGAAAGCCCAGAGCCAGGAGGCTGAAAGAAGGCGGCGGCCAGGGCTGAGCACGTGAATGCTTTATCATGTAGATTTTACACAAATCAGCAGGATCTCCATGGAAAGGGAGGTGATGGGGTCCATTGGCCCAAGGAAGGGAGGTCTGCTAAGGGCAGGATGGAAAGTTCTGAAAGGGCTTAGGGAGCTCCAGACATATGTCTGGGTTGAAATTAGCCAAATGCCTGAGCAAACAGAACAAGGGGGGAGTCAGCTGTCTAGGGCGCTGGCCGTGGCCGCCCTTCGTGGCCCTGCCCTGATCAGGAACCGGCTGCAGAAGATAAGTTGGAGCCGAAGCAGCCGGGGTGAGCAGGTCCCCCACCATCACTGACATGTGCTGGGAGGGGAAGACGCCGGCCAGGAGCTGTCTGGCCTTTTCAATCTACCTGAGAGCTCTACCTGCCTGGAGCTCAGCCACGGGGCGTGGTGAGCCGCTTAGAACCTTCAAGAAGACACAGATGATAACCAAGGGGGGTAGACCAAGGCTGGCGTTGCTGGCAAAATGCAAAGGCCTGAGCATCAGTTGGGGGGTTGGGGTACGGGGGTGTACAGGGAAGAGTTTCCGAAGTGGAAACTGGTCCCTCAGGCTCGGCTTGAGGGGCTTAGCTCGTGGAGGGTACGTGGTATCGAGGATTGAGGTGAGAACACGCTTCCAGCCACGATGATAGGAAGATGCTACAAATCCGAGGTCTCTGCCAGGAGCTGTGGGCGCCAGGCTGAATTTCACGCAATCCCCGCCTTCCTGGGTCTATCTTTGGGGAGTGCGTGGGGAAGGGGCCGGGGATGCTGGAGGGAGGCCATCCTTTGGTCGGCCCCAAGCAAGGAGAGCCAGTCTGAGAGCAGAGTGGGACCCATTGCCTTTACCGTCAGTCTCCCTGGACTTCATTCCTGAGGGATTCTGCCCACAGTGTTCACTGCTGTGTTCCAGTGCCTGGAACCGTGCTTAGCACCTAAGAAGGGCTTAGTATATACTGCAGACGAACGAGAAGGAATGACTATTTATCGAAGCAAGTGTTGGATGTGAAGTGTCGTACGCCCGTGATTTCACTTCGCACCAGGGACGCCGCATCCCCCTCACACCCCAGGCGAAGAAACAGGAGACTCAGAGAGGCTAAGAAACGGGCTGAGCTCACCAGCTAGAGAGTGGTTCAGGCAGGAAAGACGTCCAGGTCTGCCTGTGCCCTGGACCGCAGGCTTCCCCGGTAAAGTGGGGCCGAACGTACCTGAGCCCATTTCCATCACCAAAGGCAGGTCAAAAATACCCAAAGCAGGAAAGAATAGGGCAGGTGGCTGCCCAGGTACGCCCTGTATGAGGGACCCTATGTGATACTACCAGGACAGCTGTGATACAGACCGCGGACAGGGGTGAGGGGTGATAGGGGAGTTGAACCACAGAAAGTTGTTTCTCAGGCTCTGGAGCCTGGACGTTCAAGAACAAGGTGCGGGGAGGGTTGGGTTCTCCTGAGGCCTCTCTGGCTTGTAGGCGGCCATCCTCTCCCTGCGTGTGTCTGTGTCCTAACCTCTTCTTATAAAAGCACCAGTTATACTGGCTCAGAGCAAGCCAATGAGCTCATTTTATCTCTGCAAAGACCCTCATCTCCAAACACAATCACATGCTGAAGTCTTGAGGTTCAGGATTTCAACATGCGGATTTGGGGGGGCAGGCACAATTCACCCCATATCTGGGCTTAAAGGGTGCCTTCTACTCCTTGAAGCGGCTAGCAAGCTGTGAAGCCCAGAAGTGGGGGCGGCTGCAGGAGGGGAGGGCCGTCATCCCCGCAGAGGGAAATACTGCACTTTGTGTTGTCCTGGTGCCTGAAACAGGCCTTCTCAGGCAGCACTCACTGCGTCCTGTGGCAGTTTAAGGACCTGCCCCCAGACCCTCAAAATCTATAGCGAGTACGCTCAGTGAGCCCGCAGCCCACCCAGGCTCCACTCCCACCCGCCTCTCTAACCTTGGGGGGTGGGGCTCAGTAGTACCATGACACCACACTTTGGATATATGGTCCAACCCCCAAGCCCATTCCCCTCGGAAACATGGGTCCTCCGGGTAGCACTGAGAGTAATTCAGTGCCGACCCATCCTCCCTACTCGAGAAGGAAACCGGTGAGCTCTGCATTCTGAGAACCAGCAAGTACTGTGGTCCCCCGTCTTCCCAGGAGCGCCCCGGCTGATGAGACTGAGACCCTGGATGGTCCTGCTCTCATCATTCCAGAAAGGATGGGTTCGCTTCTGAGGCAGGCTGTCCAAAAGGCCGTCAGGCGCCATGGTGAGGGACAGGCGGCTGCCGGTGTCTTTGTGCGTTCCGCGGTGTGCCCGCTGCGTGCGGGACTTTGACAGGGATGCAGCAGCTCCCAGATGGCCGGGGTCCTGACCCCTCTCTGTGTCCAGCCAACCCCCGGGAGCACACCACGCACATCACCCTGCCTCTCTAGTTCCCTCCAACCCCCCTGCTGCTGTCAGAAATTGGACACCTTAGTGCCATGCAGGTGACCCTTTCTACTGCAGAGGCAGCAGAGGAAAACTCACGGCCCCCTCGCCTGGCTGGCATTCTGATAGCCCTTCATCTACCCGTTCATTTATGCGGCTCTGATGAGCCAGACTGGGATCCGGGCACGAGCAAGACTGATATGGCCCCTGCCTTGGGGACTTCCATTCCAGCGGGAGAGACAGAAAACACGAAAGCAAGCAAGCAGAATCATTATGGCTTGTAAGAACACCTACATGAAATACACAATTCCCAGGTTCCCACTCTAGAGCTAAGGCTTCAGCAAGCCTAGGATGGGGCCCGGAAATCTGTATTGTGACCAAGTCCCCCAGGGCACTGGGATGCCCAGGCAGACATGGGTACCCCTGGTCTGAGCCATCTGACTGCCTACAGACACTCTCCGTAATGTTCCCTTCCATCCAAGAATCGCACGTCTGGGAATCTATCTACGGGTCCTTCGGCACAAATCAGAAATGATGGGCAAGACATCTTGCCTTGTGCTATTTATAAGAACAAATAGTCAGACACGGTTCTGGTGTCTCGTGTGAGTGTCTGGTTGGACACGCGACACTCAGCCGCCCCGTGGAAGAGTATGTAGCTACGAAGAATGAGCGCAGCGGCACGCACCGCGGCCGGGGACCCCCCGGGGACACGTCGCTCAACGGAACAGCCACAGAGGGAAGGGTCCATGCTCACAACCTGCTACTTTTGTATGCAAAAAGGAGAGGCAAAATAAGACTAGGTATATTAGATATAATATATATCTCTCTGTTTGTGTCTGCATAGAGAACCTAGAAGGGGAGCTAGGAAGGTAATGAGATGCCTGTCTGCAGGGTGGGGTGGTCGGGGGAGGAGGACCCCTGGAAGCAGGCGTCTCAGTGTGTGTACTCTTTCCTGTGCGGTTTTGATTTGGGAATCACGCAGTTACTTGCTGGTAGGAAGATCAGGCAGGAAGGTGTTGGGGGTAGGAAGGCAGGTTTAAACGGCAGAGACTCCTGGGCTGTGAGCTGGGCTCCCCGGCAATTCTCCTGCCTTGTCCACACCTCTGTTCCGCCTTCGCCTGAGGGTGAGGACGGCCCGCTTCACCTCCGAGGGCTGGGAAGGCGAGTGAGCGTGGCTAAAAGCCTCTGCACAGAGCGTGGCACGAGTGAGAGCCCATCAGCATCTCCCGAGTCTCCCTCCTTTGGGAGGAAGCTGGGTCCAGGGGTTCATGGGGAAAGGAAATATAACGTATGACATCATTAACCATACCCCTTACCTTTTTATAGCAATTTCCCTATGTTTAGAACTTTCCCAAACTGTTCTCATTTGCTCTTGATGTAACCTAAATATCCCTATTTATAGGTAGGGAAGCGGAGGAGGTCCCTGTCCTCTACTCGCCGCCCCCCACCCTGGCCTCGCCTCCCACGCCAGCTGGGACTAGACCTGTGCCCGGGCCCAGCCTGGCAGAGTTCCCACTCTGCGCGGGGAAAGAGCCGTGGGGACCCAGGCTGGAGAGAGAGGCGGGGAGGGGCGGAGGCCCGGGGCCAGGCCGGGTCTGTGCTGGGGCCCTCTGGCTCGTGGCCCACGTTCAGCAGCGGGCTCGCCCGTGTGGGACTTGGAGTCACGTGGCCCTGTGTGGGTCGTCTTTCTGTCACGTACCAGTGACCGTAGGCAAGTCCCCAGATTTCATAAATCGTGTTTTACAGCCTTCATTTGCAAAACATGGGTAAGAAAACCCCATTTCTAGTCCTCTTGAAAGGACTCCCCCAGATCCCACACGCCGAGCCCTTGGAACCATGCCTGACCTTCCCTAAACGGTAAAGAGCTATTACTCGTTTCTCCCCATCATCCGAGTTCTTTATGAAGTGACACAACATACCTACGCGTCACCTGAACTGGGTCTACAAGGGGACCACCAAGGCAGAGGTCTGGAGTTAATATATTAATTAATACATTAATAACTGACTTATTGAAATTCTCTGTGCCTCAGTTTCCTCATCTATAAAACAGGGATCACATCCACCTCGAGGGCTGGTATGAAGATTTGGCGAGACAAGGCTTGTGTGTGTGTGGGACAGGTCCCGGCGCATTACGAGGGAACGGGAAGTGTCCATTACTAATTATTATTATGATTAGTTAAGGAAGCAGCTGTCTGGTTCTGTTTTTCCAAACACTGCTTTCCGCAGGCCGATCACCTCAGCCCGCATGTTGGCATCCCGCAGGCCCAGCCATCATATCCTGCTTTCTCAGGTGGACGCAGAAAAGGGGTGGAAAGACAGTGAAAAATCTCAGTCTTGGTAGGAGTGAAGTTCAAGGCCCTGAGACGTGACTGGTCAGTGACACTTTACTGAGGACCATCATGAGACGAATACCCCGGGGGGTCTCAGAAGAGAATTAGCCCCCCTGCCCTCGCGAGCTCCTCCTTCCCCCACCCCAGGGAACCCCCCACTCCAAATCCAGCTTCCTGTTCCTCCGGGCTCACCAGCCGCAAGTTCTCAGCTCTGCCCTCGCACGTGCTGTTCCTCTGCCTGGAACACTGTTCCCTTCCCTGCCGTCATCCGCACATTTAAATTCTATGCAACGTAAAAGACCCAGATGGAAGGGGTCACCGCCACCAGCTCCCGTCACCTGTAGCCGAGGCCCCTGAGGTTCTAGAGTCATCTCCCTCAGGTCAAGGACCCAAGGACCTGCTGGCAGATGCACCGGAAGGGACCCAGCCAGCCGTGGAGGTCCAGGGCTGCCTGCGGCGGCGCTGATCTGGAGAGAAGCATTCGCACGGATTGCCTCGGCTCCCCAAGTACGCCAATAACCATGATACCACTTGGGGCTCTTAAAACCTATTTTTTAACAATTTTATTTATTTATTGGTCAGAGACAGAGCGCACAAGCAGGGGGAGGGATGGAGGGAGAAGGAGAAGCAGACCCTCTGCAGAGCAGGAAGCCCGATGTGGGGCTCCGTCCCGGGACCCTGGGAATGACTCATCTACCCTCTGTCTATCAGTTTGCCTATTCTGGACGTCTCCTATGAAATGGAATCACACGACATTTTTTTTGTGTGCGGTATCTGGCTTCTTTGACTTTGGAGAATGTGTCCAAGTTTCATCCATGTTGTGGCATGCACCTGGCCGCCGTTCCTTTTCATCGCTAAAAAAAGATGCCCTACTGTGTGGATGGATGGCGAATTCTCTCTAGCCAGTCGATGGTGGGTGAGGATTTGGGTTGTTTTCCTCTTTGGGCTATTATGAACGATGCTATTATGAACGTGCTCATACACATTCTTTTATTTAAATTCAATTTAGTTATGTAATAAATATATATAATATATATTATAATATATATTATATATTATATGTAAAATAATATACAAATATAATAATGTGATATATAATATAATATAACATAACATAATATAATAATAACATAATAGTGTATTATTAGTTTCAGGGGCAGAATTTAGTGGTTCTTCAGTTGCATACAAAACCCAGTGCTCCCCACATCACGTGCCCTCCTTAATGCCCATCACCCAGTTACCCCCTGCCCCCTCCCCTCCAGGAACCCTCCGTTTGTTTCCTATCGTTAAGAGTTTCTTAAGATTTGTCTCCCTCTTAATTTTCATCTTATCTTCTTTTTCCTTCCCTTCCCCTCTGCTCATCTGTTTTGTTTCTTAACTTCCGCACGAGGGATGTCGGATGGCATTTTTCTTTCTCTGACGTCCTGCGCTTAGCATAACGCCCTGAACTTCCGTCCACGTGCACGTACACATTTTTGTGTGGACACGTTCTCGTGTCCCTCGGGTATGTCCCCAAGAGTGGAATTTCTAGATCAAATGGTAATTCTGTGTTTCGCCTTCTGGGGGTCTGCCAGGCTGTTTCCCGGGGTGGTGGCACCATTTTACTTTCCCGCCAGCGGTGCATGAGGTTCCCACGTCTCCTCATGGGCACCTGTCACTCTCTTTTTTATTCTAGCCACCCTAGTGGGCATGAAGTGCTGCCTCCCGGGCTTTGATTTTCATTTCCCTGATGGCTACTGAGCACCTTTTCATATAATTAGCTCAGCAGGGCTCCCTCCCTCTCTCTCTTTCTTCTTCTTTTTTTTTTTTTTTAAGATTTTACTTATCTGTTTGAGAGAGAGGGAGAGGGAGAGAGAGTACAAGCAGGGGGAGGGGCAGAGGGACAAGCAGGCTCCCCGCTGAATAGGGAGCCCGACGTGGGGCTCCATCCCAGGCCCCTGGGATCATGACCCGAGCAGAAGGCAAATGCCCAACCACCTGAGCCACCTGGGCGTCCTCATCAGGACCCTCTGAAATGCAAGTGACAGAAACCTTCCTCAAACCACCGTCAGCACGAAGAAGTGTGTTTTGGTTGGTTTGGGTGAACAGGCCAATATGAGTTGGCAGAAGGGCTCGCTGCATCCAGCGACTCGAACGGGACTGGAGATGTATCTTTCTGTCCCTCTGTTACCTCAACTCTGAGCCCCGTCTGTCAGAGAGAGCAGGTGTGAGGCAGCCCACAGTCTTCCAATTCCAGAACTGTACGGAAAAGAGGAGTTTCCCCTTCTGATTCAGCATGAAAACCTTCAGGGAGGGACTTCTGCGGGCCTGGCTTGGGTCACACGCCCAGTTAATGGGCCATCCCTGTAGTTCCCCAAAGGAAAGTGAGTTTTTGGTATCAGGCGGACGGGTAGACACCAAGTGTATACTGTGTGTCCCCCAACACCTGTGATGGGGGTGCTGGCAGCCAGAGAGGAGCCCGTGGTGCTCAGTCTCCCTGACCAGCCCTGATCCCGCCAGGGTCAAACCGACTCAAACCGGCTCAGAGTTCCTCAACCCCACGCGCTCCCGTGTCGCCCTCACATGTACCGCTACATCCACGCACCCCCCCAGCCTATCGCCAACTTCATATTTTTATTTTGAATTGTCTGATGTGTAACTCAGATATAAGCACTTCGAAAGAACATTTTATATCACAATGGTAAATGGAAAATCAGTACAACTTGCAGCAAACCTCAGGTAACTTTGAAAATAAATACAGCAAAACCAAACGGTGCTGTCAGTCTCCAGAGATAATGTTCCCATTCCGGCCAGGAGCCCGAGGGCGGCTTTCCTCGTAAGGAGGGAGATGAGTGGGTGTGAGAGAGGCTGAGAAAGACACAGGGAGGCAGTGGGGGGGACGACGCAGGAGCCCCCAAGTCACAGAATTCCCTTTAGGGAACATGCAGGTTGAAAGCAAATTGGAGAGGGAGAAATCCTCACTCTGATTTGACGTTATCCACGTCATGCCCGATTTCCACCAAACCCTTTCCACTTACCACTGGGGCCACGCGTCCCACACGTTGGCAGGCGGCGACATGATCCATAAGGCGACTCCGTGGGGGGTCCCCGTGCCAGATTACAGAAGTCCGAATCACCAGGCTTGTCACACCCTCCATCCCCCCTTTGCCCTTGGTCCTTGATGCGGGGGGGTGGTGGTGGGGCTAACTGCCTCTGAGCTCTGAGCCAAAGCCTTCCCTTAAGAGTCCCAGGATGGCCAGGGGCATAGAACGGGCCAGTGTGTGTGTTTCCTCACACAGGAAATCCTGTTCCAAACCCGTTTGGACAAGGTCTTCCCTGTTATGACAGGACCCCCTCCCCCGCAACTTCCAACAGCCTCTGGCACTCCATCCGCCAGCACTGATAAATGGGTAGCATTAGTATTTTGATAACTGGAGGCCCCGAAGCTACTCACCAGTGGAGACAACCCCACCCCGGGGGCTAAATTATTAATACACTGACGATGTGATTGGAGAAGCTAGACTGAGGCCTCCGTGGGCCTTGCTTCGAGAGAAAGAGCGCGAACGCTTGCTGATCTTCGGGGAGGTGGTGGGCCGGGCTGGCTGTCACTGTTTTTATTAATTACAGAGACATCAGCTCTCCGTGGCTGCTTTCTATTCTGTATTTTCAGGACCAGGGGTTCCCTCGTGGGGGAGTAGGGGCTGGAGGAAATCCCCATTTTCAAAAAGAAACTCAGGTCAGCCTTGAGCACCAGAAGCGGGGGAGGGGAGCCTCTTAGGGACCGGCTGGGTTTATTTTGGGGGCTTGCGGAGAGAAGGATGGAATATGAGACTTGCTTATCGAAAAGAAACTATTGATTGCTGGACATCAATAGCAGCGAAGAGTTCTGGCTGAATCACCGGCTTTGAAGGACTCAGAAATCACTCCCTTTCTCACTTTGCTTCTCTGCCAGGACTTGGAGAGCCCTCGTGGGGCTGCAGGTGCGTTTGGAGTCCAGAGGGTGCCTAATGGGAGCAGTGAGTTTGCCCTCCAGCACCTGCACAGGAAGACCTGTGTTCTGACGTTTTTCTGGATGCGGGTGGGCCCTTTCCTTCAAGGAAACCCAATACCCAGTTCCCTGATTCCGGGGGATCTTCCGATCTTCGATCTTCGAGGTCAGGCAGAGGGATTGGGGAGGAAGTCGGGGTAGCCATCCTAAATGATGGGTTTCTACTAGACGTAGGAGAGCTTTGCTGAGTGTCTGGTGGTCTCCTGAAGCCAGACCATCTGCTGGGGGCCGGCCAGCAGGGAAAAGAGAAGACCAGAGGGGTGGAGAGTCTGCTAATACAGGAGGAGGGGGTGAGCCGGCGGGGAGGCAGCAAACAGCTGCCGGGCTGCCCCGGTTTCAGCAGAACCCTGAAATCAACAAGGACTGAAGACGGGGGGAGCTCAGGACCCCGGGAAGAAGGCGAGGGATTAAGCCTTAGGAGCCCTGATCAATACTGAGACGACACCAAGAGCAGCTCCTATTTTTTTTTTTTTTCTGTTTCCTTGTGATCGCCCAAATCCTTTACACAGTTGTCACGTCTCCCCCGGCTCCAGATCCCTGCGGGGAGGGCCGGAAGGGGCGTGGGGCAGACTGAGGTCCTGCCCCCTTGTCTTAAGGTTGAGCGCGCGGAAGCCCGGGGTGCTGTGGGAGCCTGGGGCACACGTGCTAGAAGCTGGGAGGGGGGAGGAGGCTGACGGGGGGTCCTCACCTGGTTCCCTCTGGGTAAACAAATGCGCCATCAGCACATCAGGGCGATGAGCTTCCCAGGGCCCTGGAGGAATTGCCTAACCTACTTAGTATTTTGGGAAAATTATACAGGCTGAAGCTGAGACCGGAAACACAAGATGATCTGTGCGTGATACAAATACCTCAGAAAAGACAGAGGAGTTGCTCTCCAGTCCCTCGCCCAAACTGAGAATGCCATCCGTAAGGCCACCTCCCCAAAGGGCTCACAGAATAACTGCTCCCTTTCTCCCCTTGGTGATGTTTTGTTTGCTCCCCCCACCCCTGTCAGACTGTTACTAGAGCCAGTCAAGCTGATGGATTTTCCCCAGGCAAGGACCTGTTGTCAGCCAGAGGGAACAAACAGGTCGTCCGTCTGGTGTGGGACATGAGCCCAAGCAAGCACGCGTCTCGGTGCTCCGCCGCGGAGCTCCGGCCGTGTGTCTTACCTGTGTGTGGGGTGTCCTGCATCCTTTGGCTTTGTGGGTGCGATGACCCTTCAGATGAGGAGGAGATGAGCTCAGAAACCTGAAGCCTTTTCAGGAATCCCACCCAGCGAGTGTGGTATTGGGGTGGTCCATCTCAGCTGGGTATTATACATTTGGCGTTGCTGTTGCCTCACCCAGTGATCAAATGGGTCAGATACAGACGATTTGGTAGGTAGTAGGGCCATATTCTAGTTCATCAGATTTCGGCATCTTCTGCTTCAAACACCACCCATGCTCAGCCTTCTAAGCTTCCCTAACTCAGGTCGGGATTTCCTCATACCTCTGCCCCTTGCTTCCTTTTGTTTCTATCTTGTCCTTCTCCTCCCTCCACAGCTTTTCCCAGAAAAGTGCATTTGGGTCAGTAGATGTTCACTATACATCTGTATAAACATATTTTGTAATTGTTGCTAAGCTGAACAATATATAATTTTTACCTGCAGAGGAACGATTTGTCATACAAAAGAATCCCAAAGTGAGTCCCTCTGCAAAGTTAAGAGGGTGGACATCTGTCACGGTCATTGCTGACAAGGTGGTTGTATTCAGGGTGAAGGTTGGGGTGAGGCAGGGGCTGGCTTCATGTGAACAATCTCAGGCTTTCTTCTAGCTCCAAAGGTCCCTGTGTCACACGTCTTGACATTCTTAGTTTCTCTTAGACTGTCTCCTAATTTATATATCTCTGTGTTTATTTTACATGACAAATGTCCTTGAGGATGGGCTAAACTGGGAATTCTACAGGGTAAATCATTTAGTTTCTTCAATGGGTAAATGGCATTTAAAAAAAGACATGTTGTAGATGAAGAGATTAAAGAGACATGTCCACCAAATACAAAAATGCGGTCCTTCTTTGGGTCCTGATTCAAGTAAACTAATTGCAAAGAGATATTTTGTAGACAATCCAAGAAAAAAATTGAACAAGGACCAGATCTTAGATGATGTGTCATAAAAATTACCTTTAATTGGGTTAGATGTGATAATGGTCTCGTGGCTACACACACACACACACACACACACACACACACACACACACATTAGAAATCCTTACCTGTTACAGGTGCATTCTGAAGTAATTACTGGTACAATATGATGTCTGGGGTTTGCTTTAAAGTGTTCCAGGGAAGGGGCACCTGGGTGGCTCAGTCGGTTAAGTGTCCAACTCTTGATCCTAGCTCAGGTCTTGATCTCAGGGTCCTGAGTTCACGTCCCATGCTGGGCTCCACATTGGGCATGGAGCCTACTTCAAACAAACAAACAAACAAACAAACAAAAAACCAAAGTTTTTCAGGAAAATAAAAAGGAGAAGGAAGATGAGGAGCAAAGAGATGGAATGAAAACAGCAAAATGTTGCAGCCATGGACCCTGAGGGGTGCGTGGAGGTTCACGTTCATTCCATTTTTGTGTGTGTGTTTGACATTTTCCATAACGACGAGTTCAAGTTTTCAAACACATGCCACACTCAGATATTTTTAAATGCAGCCTATACCTGATAGCATGCCACTTTCATCAGAATCCTGGTCCGCTCCTGTCTCCCTGTGTGGCAGGTGAATGTGCGCCAATGTCCCGTTCTCAGTTGGACTGTAAGGTTCTTGAGGACAAGGGCCGCTTCCTCTGTTTTCTTGTGTCTTCCCAGAGCCCTGGAAGCCAGGAGCTGGTAGGTATTTCGTACATGCTCTTGGCTGGCCAACCAAGTGAAATGGAGATATTGGAGGAAATTCAGCTAACACCCCAAAGGCCACTGACTCCCTGGCAGAGTTTCTACTGGAGACAAGCAGGTTCCTCAGCTCGCTCCTTCTTCTGCTGGGACCTGAAGGGCAGGGGTGCTGTGGATGGCTGTAAGATCAGGTTTTATTAAAACGTTTGCCATAATTTCCTATGAAACTTTCCTTACAAAATAAATTGAAACCTGGAAGAACCTTATGAAATAACGCACACAGGCAAACCAAAGATAAATGACAGAGCGCGGCCTCCCTGACGGTGTGTGGGACTGATGTTTGTTCTGCTCTTAGGTAACATCTTTAATAATGATCTGGAAGACGGAGTAAACAGCACACTAATGAAATTTGCATAAGATTCTTAATTGGGAGGTGCTGCTATTGCCAAGAAGGGCAGAGAAGGAATGCAGATGCCTCAAAGGGGGTTAAAGATATTGATGGAAAATAACAAAATAAGATTTGGCTCAGAGAGAGAAAGACAAATTCAATTGGGAGGAAAGTCTAAAACAGGATACTCCCTGGAGAGAAGAACAACTCAAAAATAATGCTGAAAGAAAGGCAGAGAGCAACCTTAGTTAGAAGAGTGACATGGGAAAAATAGTCAAGATTATGGAGAACACTCGAAGAGCAGATATGCATGCCCTGGGTGGGATCTCCATGCCCCTCTTCTCCTCCAGAATTTCATTTACCCCAGAGACTCCATTCTGGGTCACACAGGTTGGATGGGCTCCAGACCCTCTACTTGGGAAAGTGTCCTTACAGAGAGTAGGGAGTTTTCTGTGTGAGGTCACCCTGGCTCCTTGGAGGCCAGACATCCATTTCCCAGAGGCTCATCCTCCGGGAGGGTACTCTGGTACAGGCTATCAGCTCCTGGATAGCCAGTCATGCTGACCCAACAGGCAGTCCTTTATGGTTTCTGAACCAAAGAAGGAGAAATGGTGGGCTTCTGGAAAATCTTCCCAGAGACTGAGAAATCGGAGATTGGGCTGTATGCAGGGTAGAAGGCATCTTACCCTGCTTGGAGATATCAGTACCATTTCTGGAATTTCATTCACTCAACACATATTTTGTGAGCACTCACTACAGTCCTAGGCACCCAAGCAGACATTGTCCCTGTCCTCCTGGAGCTTGTACTCTGACAAATGGTACACTGGTACTTCAATGGCCGCCTCTCTATAAAGGAATCAAGAAGAAAGTGGTAATGTGATTGTATTATTTTCTAGAAAGATATCCTCCAGATGACTGCACAAGCTCAAACACACACACACACACACACACACACACACACACCCCTCCAGGAGATGAGCAGGTGACAAGCAGTGATTAAAGAAGTAGGGAAAGGGATCTGGAAAGATGAAGATAAACCACAAGAACAAGAAAGTAAGACACGGATCCTTGTCAAATTCTGATACACTGATATCACAATACCATTTTTCCAGTGGTGGCTTCCAGGCTGATGGCTGTTTGGGTCTCGAGTGTGCAATCCAGTGAGAAGAACCACCAGCCAATAGCTTCAAGTGAACTGGTTACCTTCAAATTAACAGGCTGAGTTTCATGTTCCAGCTTCAACTCTGACTAGCTGTGCAGCCTTGGGAAAATCACTTAACCTCTCTGAGACTCGGTTTTCTCCTCTGTCAGGTGGGAATACTGATAGCACCTACCTCTTAGGAGCTGGTTTGAGGCTTAAATGGAATCATGCACTTGGAGTTGCTAGTGCCGTGTCTGACCTTCGGTAAGCTTTTGGTAAATGCAGCTTCTAGGACCTGGTGCACAAGACAGTTGGCAACACAAACATTTTCTGCGTGTCTGAGGCAGGGTCTTGGCCCGTTGTTCATCCTTTCTGTCTGGGGTGATGTCCACACACTGGTCTTCTCCCCGGTGTGTCACGTTGGAGAGGCGTGGACTGTAGTATGCTTTCTGTGTGGTGCTTCTTCTCCAGTCTTCCCTTTCGGTGAGGTCATTTTCCAGACTCTGCATTTATTACTCACCACACGTTTATCGAGTGCCTTCCCTGTGCCAGGCTCTGTGGATACAAAGATGAGTAAGTCCATCCCTGTGCCCAGGACACTCCCAGCACAGAAGGAACAGCGCAACACACTGCCGTGCCCTTTATTTCCTGGGACCTGGGCCAAGAGACTTGGTCCCCAAGGACAGTGCTTTGCCATTTCTTCTTCCATCTTTGAAATTTGAACCTCTTCGGGCTTTATTGCCGCTCTCCTGCCTTCTCATCTCAAATGTCATCAAGACTGAAATGATGGGCTTGAGGTAAGACCTTTTTGGCGCTGGAATCGGAAACCCACCTGTGCCTCTAGTTTGCTGTGTGGCCATGCAGAAGTGAACTTAACCTTTCTGAGCTTCAGTCTTCTCAGCTGGGAAATGGGGATGATAGGGCCCACCTCCCAGGATTGCTGGGAGGATCAAATGAAGGAAATCACCTACCTGGGGAAGTTCCTTTCCTCACAAGCGGTAAGTGCTCAGTAAATAGTATTAGGCTGTGACTGAGCTAACAGCTCCAGTCAGATGACCTTACCCGTGACCATAGTATGCATTATTTTAGCCAGTAAAATCCAATGACTTGTTTCATTTTGTTTAATTTTATATTTATTTATATTCAACTCTCTCTCTCTCTCTCTAAAATCAATCAATCAATCAATCAATTTTTAAAAAGATTTTTATTTATTTGACAGACAGAGATCACAAGTGGGCAGAGAGGCAGGCGGGGGGGGGGGGGAAGGCTTCCCGCCGAGCAGAGAGCCCGATGCGGGGCTCGATCCCAGGACCCTGGGATCATGACCCGAGCTGAAGGCAGAGGCTTTAACCCACTGAGCCACCCAGGTGCCCCAATCAATATTTTTTTTAAAGGTGGAGGGGCACCTGGGTGTCTCAGGCAGTTGAGTTTCTGACTCTCGTTTTCAGCTCAGGTCATGATCTCCGTTGTGCGATTCAACCCCCTATGGGGCTCTGCACTCAGCGGGGGTGTCTGCTCAAGGATCCTCTCTGCCCCTCCCTCTGCCTCCCTCTCTCTCGCTCAAATAAAAAAAAAAATCCTTATTTATTTATATTCCAAAGGCCAAGCTGTCTTGAAAACAGTGACCTTGCAACTCTGTTGAGGTTATCCCTTCTCCGGGCTTCGGTTATCCCAGCTGTAAAATAAGATGACGGGACATGCGATGACCTCTAAGGTCTCCCCCGCCCTCATCTCCAAAAGCCTAGGGTCCGTGGCTGCAGGGGGGGCGGGAGACGAGGCCCTCATTTTCTGGGTCGTGTCTGGAGCACCCAAACAAGTATCAGGCCAACAGCGTGGAGCAGCTTTGGAAAGCGTAGAGTCGGGGTGGAGGGAGGCTTGACTGGTGAGACCCGGGAGCGGGCGGGAGAGACTAAGCATGGAGAACCAGCTCTCTGACGGCGAGAGACCAGCCTTCTTAGAAATTCCCAGCGCTTACAGCCAGAACGCTCAGCCATCCTAAAACCGGGATTGAGCTGACCTTCGCAGGTTGGGGCTCTGGCCTCTGCAGGACCCGAGGTGTTGAATGCCGGGACGGCTGGAGGTGAGTGGTTTGGGGAGGAGCACTTGAGAGCCCCCATTGACGCCAGCAGGAAAATAGGCGTGGGTGGGCGGAGAGCAGAGACCCCGAACACACCATGTTTGCGCTCCTCTCATGTTTGTTGTGCTTTCAACCTGTGTCCTGCCGGGCGCACACACACATGCGTGCACACACGTGCACACACACACATGCACATACACACACACGGGGAATCTTTACATAAGTGCCCTCCTATCCCCAAAGCTACCAAAGCAGGAGTAAATATCTCAATAGCATAGATAAAGACACTGAGAGTCAGGGAGGTTCCATGACTTGCCTACGATCACACAGTAAGGAAGAGGTGACAGTGGGACTCAAACCCTAAAGCCCAGAACCTTCCACTGCCATAGAAGACGTATCAATGCTGCACAAAACAGGGTGGAAACCCTGGCCTTAACCTTGTCCCAGCAAGTATTTGTTACAGGGATCAACTAAAGAATAACACTAACTGCTTTCATCTCAATACACCTTCAGATTAACCCCCTGCAACGGGAAATATATTGTTTCATTTCCGTTTTACAGGTAAGGAAACTGACTTCTACAGACGCTAACTAGGAAGGTCGCCAAAGAAGCTAGTGGTAGAGCCAGGCCTAGAATTCTAATTACCAACTTCAAGGCCAATGGTTTCCTTTCTCTTTGATTTTTCTTCTTTATACTGCACTGTCATCATTGTCATCGTCATCATTATTTTATTACTGAGGGCTTGAGATCTGGTAAGAACCATTCCCTACTAGGGACACTGTGAGATTGGGGGCTGGCTTTGAGGGAAAGCTGGCCGGGGAGGGGCCATCACTGGAGAGAACATAGAAAGAAATGATTAGGCAGCGAAAGGCAGGTGGTTGGGGCCAGTCTTTGGCTAAAGGTCCGGCCTCCTCTGTACCATGCAGGGTGACGACCACCAGCCCCCTTCGGTCTTCTGCAGTTCCCCTCCCCCATGGGGTGGCTGTTGGTGAGGAGGGTGCACGGGGAACGTCCTGTGTCGTGCCTGGTGCACAGTAGGTGCCCAGTCAATGTCATTCCAAAGACGAGGGCGCCACGTTAGTGCTCAGGGTCCTCCCAAACTGGGGAGCTGCCCACGTGTTTAGGGAAGAGAAACAAACTTCAAAGAAGCTATTCCTCAGGCCTCGAGGAGCTCTGGGCTTTTGTCCCTTGGGTCCCACGGGGCTTCGAATGACAGTGAAACAGCAGGCCACACGTACCAGGCCTTTAATGACCAGCTTGTTCTGGGCCTCCTAGTCCAGAACCTTCTCAGCAGTGCCCATCCAGACTCCGGTACTGGGGCAGGGCCCCACTGGGCCCCTCTCTTTGGCCTGCTACCTCCCCATGCCCCCCCCCCCAAATGCCCCCTTGCTGACGGAGCCAGGTATTTGCAAACAGCTTAGGCACACATGCACGCAATCAATATCACAAAAGATAAATCTGCTGCAATTGACTCCAGGCTGTACTGTCACTAAGTGACAATGAAAAATGATCAGCACTTGAATACATTGCGTTTTTATCTTTAAATCTTTCTACAGAAGCCGTGTCAATATCAGAGCACTAAATAATTTCTAGATAGCAAGAAGACGCAAGAACGTTTTTTTTTTTTCCTTCGTGGAAGATGGATGTAGCTTTTTTGAAGGCCTTAAATACTGAAGCAAGGAATTAGCTCTCTAAATGCCCTACAATGACTGGCCGCCTTGTCAGTCCTCCAAGGACGATTTGAATACCTAACTCCACTCTTCCATCAGTGTTCTTTAAATAACAGTGCTTGGCTCCAGGACCGGAGGCCCTTTCCAAACCCTAATGAGTCCATCAGTCACGGCTTGCTGCAGCTTCTTCCTCAGCACCAGCTCAGGGAGCGGACGGGGGAAACTGAGGCAGGGGAGAGTTTAGAGTCTCGTCTAACTGAAGTCCCGGAGGACCTCATTTTTCCCTACGGTCCCTGAGAAGAGGACAGGACCGATTTCACTTGGGGCTGTAAATGGAAATTAGGCGGGCCATCAAGAGTGCGGGGGCATCACCATCAAATGCTTGCTGGACCCTATGGAGTGTCAGCCAGTAACAGGCATTGGAAATGCAGAGAACCAGTCTTGCTCTTTCAATCTTACAAGGCGTTGGGGGGAAGGATGTTTGCTTAGTGATAATAACCACCACACACTGAGCACCCGCAGCACCCCGTTCTGTGCAAATTCTCAGCTGAGTGGCCCCATGGTAGCCCTGCGAGGTGGGTACCATCAATCCTGTTTTACAAATGAGGCAACACTTCCAGTGACAGAGAACCAGGGCAAGGAAGCCGACCCGAACTTGAGTCCCACCTCTGTGTGAACTTGGGCAAGCCATGACCCTCTCCGACAGGTCCCTGGTAAGTAAAGGGAGGGGAAGCCAGACTCAATGACCCCTGATGACTTCCCTGTCTTTATCATTGTCGGGCCCTGTGAATATCCAAGTAGATGGGCAGACTGTGTCCTGCAGGGTTGGTCGGAAACCTGTCGCATGCCAGGCCATGTGAATGCTGGTTGGCAGAGCTGATTTTCAGCGATACATCTCTTATTCTCAGAATGGAGAGCGAGATTACAGAAACCCATCCCCTCCTATAAAGTTATTGCAAAAGTAATTAAATATCAATAAGCTCTAGTGTGCCTGGCCCTGTGGGCAAGGGAGAGGTGTAGGTGTAGAACATGAAAAGAAGAAGAAAACAAAGTTTCTGACTTGAAAGATTTTGCAGTGATGCTGGAGAGAGGAGGCTGGTGTCCAATAGTCCTCCACAATGCGACGTGGGGACAGGTGCTAGGGAAGCTGGGGGCTAGGAGAGAGGGCACTGGAGGTGGAGTCCCAAGCCCTCGGACTGCAACCAGTCATTAGGGAACTGTTTGGAGATTAAGACCCTCTTTCAGTGTGGACCTAGTAAGAATGAGCCCAGAGCATATAAACCTGGACATTTGCTCACTCTGAGAAATAGCCCCTGAATGTCTTGCTGACTTGGAAAACACTCAAATCTAATCAAGGTGGACAGGGTGTATCATCAGGACAGACTAAGAAAGTGGTAACGACATCGATTGTGCTCTAACCTGTCTGGAGAGGAACTATTAACAGAAAAGTACTGGTCAGCATCGAGCTTAAAAGAAGGGAAACTGGGTAGCACGGACTGGTCAGTCTTCTAAAAAATTTTTTAATTTAAAATAAAATTTTTAAAAATCTTAAAAATTTTTAAATTTAAATTCAATTTAATTAACATATAGTGTATTATTAGTTTTAGAGATAGAATTTAATAATTTGTCAGTTGCCTACAACACCCAGTGCTCATTACTACAAGTGCCCTCCTTAGTGCCGGTCGCCCAGTTACTCCAGCCTCCCAACACCTCCCCTATGTCACCTCCCCTGCCCGAGGGAGAGAGACACAGCCCAAGGCAGCATTTTCAGCATTTCTTTGGTAGCTCACCATGCCCTGAAATGTTCGGGGAAAGAGCTCCCAACATGAGCACAGGTAGGAAATGCTGCATGCCACACCCCTTCTGTGTGTCAACATGGACATTAAATCCATTGAAATTTTTAAAAAAAATTTAAAAAAGAACTTTGGGGCAAAATATACATTATATGTTAATTTTTAAAAAAGCAGTGGCTGAAAAACAATAAAAAAAATAAAGTCCACTGGAGTCCAGTGAAGTTTTGTGGTTAAAAAATGAAAACCAAACAAAACCAAACCTACTTATCCTTGTTTAACCTAGAAATTACCACACTTATTTGAAGGTGAGGGGGGGATAGGAATGTTTGTGAATATGAAACATAGTTTAGAGAAGAATGTTCTAAAGATTTAGATCAAAGGCATTAATTGGTCTACAGAAAAATGTAGATAATGAGGAGTAGGGGAAACAATTTTGGAAAGACAAGATGTCTTAAATGCTAAACTAAGATATACAAATGGTGAGGGAGGTACCCAGATGCATTGTCTCAGATGAAGAAAGCTAGATGCAGAAGAGTGTGTCAGGTCTGTTTTCATTTTTAAAAATTTTTATTTTTTTTAAAGATTTTATTTATTTATTTGACAGAGAGAGAAATCTCTCTGTAGGCAGAGAGGCGGGCAGAGAGAGAGGGGGAAGCAGGGTCCTTGCTAAGCAGGGAGCCCGATGGGGGACTTGATCCCAGGACCCTGAGATCATGACCTAAGCCGAAGGCAGAGGCTTAATACACTGAGCCACCCAGGCGCCCTCATTTTTTTTTAAAAAGGGCGAATATATGTGGATATATATTATATGCACATATATAATATGTGTGTAAGTATATATATATTTGTAAGTATATGTGTGTATGTACTTATACACGTAAGTATATATGTGTGTGTGTGTATACATACACATTTTTTAAAAAGATTTTATTTATTTGACAGACAGATCACAAGTAGGCAGAGAAGAAGGCAGAGAGAGAGAGGAAGCAGGCTCCCGGCTGAGCAGAGAGCCCGACGCGGGGCTCGATCCCAGGACCCTGGGATCATGACCTGAGCCGAGGGCAGAGGCTTTAACCCACTGAGCCACCCAGGCACCCCTACATACACATTTTTATAGGCACAAGACATCCCTGGAAATATAAAGTATCAGCAAGAAATTAATAACACAGACTCCAGGGAAAAAATAGGAGAAAGATAGATTTTTTTCAATGACTCCTTTCAAATTTGAACCATATAAAAGTATTGTTTATCAAAAAGATAAAATATCTTGAACTATATAGGTATTATTCAATGTAGAGGAACCCAGAATGTGGTATTACTAAGAGACATTGCTCCCCTAAAATAGGTCAGTAACTTTCCACCCTCCTTGGGATGGAGTCTAGACCTCCATGAGGTCCTGCACAGTCCGCCTCATCGCTCCTCACCTTCCCTCTCATCCTCCCCACCGCCCGCATGGTGGTGTTCTTCCAACTCTTTAGACAAGCCACTATCTTACTCTCGTCTCGGGTTTTCTACGGAGGATAGTCTTTTCACTTGGAGTATTCTCTTCCCAAATGTTCATTAGGAAACCCATGCTCATCATGCAGGTTTCTCATGAGGTTCTGTCTTATCCACGCCTTTGGCTGCTTCCCCTCGTGGGGAGAGAGCACTGTCCGTGGTGCTGTCCGTGGTGCTGTCCGTGGTGCTGAGAACACAGTGGCCAAATGGGCTCTGCACTCACGGAGCTGGGATGCTAGAGTGACAGAAGCTGAAGATACGCAAGGAAGTAAATAAATACAGACTATTTATTAACACTGCCCCCTTCACTCTGACAGTGTCCTTTAGATCGCAAGCCATAAAGTCGCTCCAGCTATGAAGAAAATAAAGCATGCCCAGAGAGAGAAACAGAGACAAAGAGAGAGAAACAGAGACAGAGAAAATTGAGAGTATTGTCACTGCCTTGCGGGTGGAGGCTTTTCATGACCCTGGAGTTGAAGGTCTGTGAAAAACAAATAGCCAGAAGCAGAAAAACAAAGTAGAGCAAAAAGGTTGCTTAAAAACCCTAGAAACAAAGATGTCTCTAAAAGCAGGGTCTTGTCCCTCTTGAGAACTACTTCTGCTCTTGGTAGCTTTTCATAGATGATATCTCTTATCTTTTATCTTTCAGCAAGTACAGAAACACTGAACCGAGGTGAAATCAAATCTTGATCCAAGCAAAGTGGAAGTGAGATTTTCCATCTTGGGGGCCAAGGTGCTTTGCAAACACATTTTATATGTGTGTCTTTCTAATCTATTGGAGAGTGTTGCCTTGGGAACAAGGACGCTGAGAGAAAGTTAGGGAGCTAAGAGGGTGTGTTCCTCTGCTGTCCCCCCAACCCCCCGCCCCAAGTGAAAACAGTGTATTAATGAAGATGTTATCACTTTCTAAAGTTGACATTGTAGACCTGGGCCGATGTCGTCTCATAACCAGTTGTTAATCCACTTACTCCTGTTGGCTGCTACTTTCTAGATCCTGATTTGTCACTCTTTTTGCCTTTTGGTGATGTTGCTTCACCAGGATGGGAAACATGCGTTTTGGAGGGGTGGCACCAGAATGTGCAGTCTTGATCAATGGAGAGGTTTTATTTGTGTAGCTGAAGGTCTTAATCAGGATCCAGTCCTCCAGGCATAATATTATCAACCACAGTTCTTAAGGATTGTGTGCTTTCTTTGTAAATATATGCGGTTCTTGATGCGATGCCAAAAGTACATTTTAGGACAGGCTTTTCTCTTCCTCACTCTGCCCAGAACCTGAAATTGCCAGGCTATATTTGAAAAGTGAGCTCAGATGCAGATTTCCAGACTGTATTTTGTTTAGACAGTTCTTGTCCTAACCACCCACCCAACCACCACTACCTGCAGGAAATAGAGTTGGAATTTTGTATCAGTCTGAGTTTTGCCAACCAACATCTCTAAAGCTCTCATTTGTATCGCTAGTGTGGTTGTCTGTGAGTTTTTTTGGGAGGGAGGGTATTTGCCTGTTGCTTTTCATAATTATTTATCAAACACAATATATAGCAGAGAGGTTTTGAGGGAGCAGAAATACCACTTTCTACAAATACAACTACTTAGGTCTCAGTATTTTGGTTGAAGGGGACCTGAGCTCTCTGACCACCCCTTCCTTATCTCTACCCTTAAGGCAGAACCTTCACAATGCTTGCGAGGAATGTTGGTGACTTGCGGAACTCAGTTTGAAACCCACTGATACAGAGACATAGCGCTCCTTGATATTGGGAAACCTGATTCTGTCTTAGCTCTGCCCTTAACTGTTGAACATCGAGCAAAACAAAAAAAATGCCAGTGGGCTCAGTTTCTCCATCTGTATAGCGTTCCTCTTAGACTGACTGGTTTTAAATCCTGAACTCTTAGCTTTGATGTGGTAGAGATTCCACAACAGTAAGATTTAGATTCCAAAATTTTATGACTGTCAGATTCTGGAATTCTGCAGCTTAAACAATAATTTCATAGTAACTTCCATATTTTAAAAATGTTATCTATTCATTTATTTGAGAGAGAAAGAGCACAAGCCGGGGGAAGGGCAGAGGGAGAGGAAGAAGCAGACTCTCCGCTGAGTAGGGAGCCCAATGTTGTGTTTGATCCCAGGACCCCAAGATCATGACCTGAGCCAAAAACACTTAACTGACTGAGCCACAGAGGTGCCCCATAGTAACCTCTGTATTTAAAAAAAAGAAAAGGAAATGGGTCTGGAGAGTTAAGTTTCTTCTAAGAAAGAGTGGTTAGTGAATATCTTCTAGGAGAAAATGAAGAAAAGTCTTGAGTTATACAAAGACCTGTGGAAAGAGTATTCCTGGGAGCTGGATCAGCACATACAAAGGGCCTGTGGTGGGGAATGCATTTAGTATATTCAAGGAACAGCAGGCAGGCCAGCAGGGCTGGGATAGAGTGAGCAAGGGAGAAGGTGGTAAGAAGAGATGTGGAGACGATAGCTTCTTGGTCAGAGCTATTGAGTTTGAATTTTGTTCTGAGTGTAATGAGAAGTCACAGGAGAGTTTTAAGCAAGGGATGACATAACCTGATTTATAGTTTTAGAAGATGCTTTTGGCTTCTATGAGAAGAACGAACCAAAGGGAGGCAAGCATGGAAAGCAAAAGGACCAGAGAGAAAGCTAAAGCCCCATTCCAGGTGAGTAATGGCTGTGATGCCGAGCAGGGGGGCGTCAGAAGAGATGGCGAGAGGTGGTAGGATTCAAAATACATTTTGAGGGTGGAACAATCAGGACTTGATGACTGATTGGATGCTATGCCACACATACTAAGGTACTGTGGACATAGAAAACACAGAAGAAATTCTAATATGAGCCTTAAAGGTCATGAGCATGGTGTTCAGAATTGTAGATGTTGGTCTGCAATTGGGCTGCTTCTCACGTCGGCAACTTCAGGGAGTCTGCTTCAGAGCAAAGAGTAGCAAGGATGAAATTTATTCAACAATGGTTCAAGATTCTTCTGAGCCACACAAGACGGGCCAGCTAGCAAAAATGTAAGCACAGACCGATGGGATATATACAATAGTATAACAGCCAAAAGTGGAATTGTGAGCAATTTTCTTTTTCATAAACTTACGTATTTTCTAAGTTGTTTCTGATGGGTTGCTATAACTCTTATAATCAGAAAAAAATTATTCCTTTAAGACAAAAAATGAATCTCACCCAGTACTGTTGTTTCCCTTGCCACCTTTGTTGTCTTTTGAATTCCCAGTTCTCTGCTTTTAACTATAGCTTTGGTAATTTACCTCGTGGTCAGCTAACATGTGCCCCGCCTTGTCTGTCCACCTGCCCTTACCCCAAGTTCTGACTTGGGTCTGGGCTTCACATGGCCCCAGGCTGCCCCTGACAGCCCCCTGCTTCGGCACTCAGAGCCACACCTGCTTGGATCTGGGTACGTCCCGCTCAGGCAGCCCCTGTGAGTTGGCTGCCTGATTGATTCATTAGTCTAAGTTTGCTATTTCCCCAAAATGTTTTGAGGTTTTCCTCCTGACAACTGTGCTCATTGCAGTCATGATGAAAACAACAAAATGAAAAGGAACCTCATGGGCCACACAATTCAAAACGATGTAGGGAAACATTTGGTTTCTCGTAGCTGTCAACACAATTATACCCACAGAGGAAGAAAATGAAAGGCAAGGCAGAGACAGCTCAATTTGGCTTGGAGAGTGGGGCAAAGGCTTGGAGCTTTCATGCCTGGGCAGGAGGATGCCAAGACCTCTCCGGCTGGCCAGGGGCAGGGGCAGAGAGATAGGCCAGCGAGAGCAGGTTGCAAAGCTGACAATGGATGAGTCTTCCAACCGAAGACCTGCCAACCTTGCAGAGAGTGCCTCACCAAGCCCCTTCCGCTCTAGGGCAGGGGCCCCTCTAAGGCTGGGGAGCCCTGGAGGGCGACCCTTCTCCATGGCACAGCTTGCAAGGGATCCCAACCCGCCCTCGGGGTTCTTTCCTCTCTGGGGTTCCCAGGAATGAACAGAGCTGAACTTCATGATTTTAGAGAAGGCAAAGTTAACTTCGGACGATTGGTTCCTAAAGGGGAGGAAGGGATGCCCCGTTGGGCGCGGTATCAGAGTCCTAGAGAGAGCTTCTCTCATCTGCTTTCTACCTCCACCTCCCACATAGTCTGATTTTGCTGCCATAGGGAGAAGAGGGCCCCACTGCCAGCTCAGGCTACTGTTACTGACGGAAGCGCATTAGTCACTCATTCAGCAAGTACTTGCGGAGCACCTGCCACATGCCGGGCACAGTCTTAGCCCTCGGGTGGACTGGGACTAGAGAAAAGGGCTGAGCCCCTGTGATTTAGACTCCGCGACAAAGACCAGGTAAATGTGAACCACTGGGGTTTTGTTTAACTAAGTCGTCTCCCTTTCCCTGACACTCCTTTTTTAAAAGGCAGAGGACAAATGTTAATGCCAAATCAAACGAGTGACTCCAGGGTGGCAGACATCCCTTTGCTGCGTGTGCGTCATCATGTCATCCCAACTAGAAGGTGAAGACGTGGCTACTCACCCCCCCTTTTACAGAGGAAAAGTGCTAAGACTCAGGGAAGGTAAATAACCCACCCAGGTCACACAGGGAGGCAATGGCAGAAGAGGGTTTTAACTCAGAGGTCTCTGATGTCATAACACGTGCACCACACCCTTCCAAAACGTGTCATAGCACGTGCATCACACGCATCCAACTGATGTGGACGGGCTGCACTGACATCACTTGGGCTCTTGTTAGAAAGGCACCTGCTGAATCATGATTCGCATGTTAATAAGTACGGAGGTGATTCATTTACACATTAAAATTTGAGAAGCACTGAGCCAGGAAATTCACACACAAAAACAATCTCACTCTCAAACACAGTACACACATTGGAAATCGAAAGGATTCATTACATTTCCCCATTCTAGCTTCGGTTTCTCGAATGCTACAGTACAGACTTAAAGAACACTCCCCCAACCCAGAGTGAGAAACATTGGAGTTAAGAGGTCAAAACTGCCAGATGGTCGTTGTGTCCTGCTGATGCACCCTATGGTACCCTCATGTGGTACTCGGGATGAGTTCGAGCTTGGGAGGGAGCGTGAGGGGGGGAGGGGACAGCTTGATTTACAAAGCTGGGTGGCCAAGCCTGAATGTCCCAGTTCCACAAGGGAAAGCTAGAGGACAGGGACCTTGTTCTTAGGAAATAACTGGCCCCTGTTCTAATATGATTGGTGAAACTCACTTTACCATTTCTCATTTCTCAGATGAGCTAGTGCAGACCTGTTGCCCCTCATGTGGGGCGAACAACCATACAGTTCCATTTTTTTTTTTTAAGATTTTATTTATTTGACAGGCAGAGATCACAAGTAGGCCGAGAGGCGGGCAGAGAGAGAAGAAGGGAAGCAGGCTCCCTGCTGAGCAGAGAGCCTGATGTGGGGTTCAATCCCAGGACCCTGGGATCATGACCCGAGCCAAAGGCAGAGGCTTTAACCCACTGAGCCACCCAGGTGCCCCCAGTTCCATTTTTTTAGAAAAGATTTTATTTATTTGGCAGAGAGAGAGAGAGAGAGAGAGAATGTACAAGCAGGAGGAGCGGCAGGCAGAGGGAGAAGCAGGTTTCCCAAAGAGCAGGGAGCCTCACGTGGGGCTCAGTCCCAGGACCCCAGCATTGTGACCTACTGAAGACAGACACTTCACGGACTGATCCATCCAAGTGTCCCATAGCTCAATTTTTAAAGAAGATTCTATTTATTTGAGAGAGAGAGAGAGCGCACAAGTTGGGGGTGGGGAGAAGCAGAGACAGAGAGAGATAGAGGGAGGGAGAAGCAGACTTACCGCTGAGCAGGGAGCACAACGTGGGGCTTGATCCTAGGACCCCTGGATCATGACCTGAGCTGAAGGCAGACATTTAACCAACAGAGCCACCCAGGCATCTCCGGGATATAATTTTTAAAATCAGCTTTGGAGTTTAAAGACCCTAATAATAAGCCTGGAAATCATTGCCATGAGGCTACTCACAGTTCCCTAACCCCTATAACTTTACAGGAAGTCAGAGTTGCTGTTACCCCACACAGGAGCGCCTTTGTGCGAGTTAGAAAAATGTGCCCCGCCAGCTGGATGCTGTCCCAAACTTGGTCCCAAACTTGTAGTTTATTTGGTGAATGGACTGTGAGATAGATTTCAGTTCCCACTTCCCACTTGGGCTGGAGCCCTTGTGCAGTGAACAGTCTGCACAACCACACATGGCAGCCCTGCCGGAAGCAGTCATTTAAGATCAGTTAGGAGGTTGGATTGTCTGCTCTAGCAGGGTGGAGACAACACCTGTCTTGTTCACTGTATCCAAGTATCTAGTTCAGTGCCTGACTCAGAGTTGGTACTTAATTAAATACATGTTGGACAGATGGATGAATAAAAGAAGGGAAATGGGTTTAATGACTCCTTAGGATCCTAGGGGAATGTCAATGGCATTGGAGAACATGGGCCAGGGGACACGCATGAGATCCCTTTTGTCATCTGCAGCTTTTCATGCCCTTGAAGGCACCACTACTGCATGAGAAGCCTCTGTTGGAAATGGGTCTGTGGTTCTCTGCCTTTGAGAAAGGCAAAGCGGCCCCTTCTGAGACGTAGCATGAGGACTCTTCTTCACGGATACGTAAATCTTGGCTCTTTGGAACTAAGATAAGGAACTAAACAATCTGACTCTCAGGGTGGTGTGGACTAAAAATTCTCATGATGATTTTGTGAGGGATTGAAGAGGGAGACCCAAGAAATCAAGAAAACCAGAAGAATCGGGTCCACTAAGGTCCTGTTCCCAAGGCTCTTCTCCATGTCTGAGGAAATCAATGAAAGACGATGACATCTTGTGTGCACACCAGAAACCACATGGCCCGTGCAGGAGAAAAAGATAAAGTCCCTCCTTACACATTTCGAGGCAGCCTCACCAGTCAGGGGGTTGGGGAACAAAGCACAGATGTGTGTTCTAACCCCCGGGTGCTTGAGATGCTTGGCCGGCGTTTCCCAAAGTGTGTTCCATGGAACGCTAACCCCGTGAGATGCTTCTTGAGACCGTGCAGCTGTCCACAGGTATAAGCTTCTTTAGGACATTTGCAAAGCAAGTTGAAGTTTTCAGCATTCCTGCCCATTTTAAAAAGATTTTATTTATTCATTTGTCAGAGAGAGAGAGCAAGAGAGAACGAGCACACAAGCAGGGGAGGGGCAGGCAGAGGGAGAAGCAGGCTCCCCACTGAGTGAGGAGCCCAATGAGGGACTTGAGCCGAAGGCAGATGCCCAACCGACTGAGCCACCCAGGCATCCCAGTTTCCTGTCTGTTTTAAAAAATTGAGTCCGGCCTTTTCCAAACTCCTTTGACCACAGATAATGTCCCCTCTCCCTCCACACACCTTTATAACTTCTGTTACTCACCAGCACGGCGAGTTAGTTCCCCAGCACACGGGTTTCAGTTCTGGGGGTAATTTGGGGAACAGGCTTAGTCCTTGTTGGGTTCAAGGGCTTCCAAACTGCTTTTCCACCTCTCCCTTTGAGAACAGCAGGCATTGGAAGTCTGGGCTCGGCTGTTCTGACAGCACATCTCAAATGTGTTTTACATAATTTGGTGGTGACTATCAACATATTTATTATAAAGGAGGGACAGAGGAAACCAGTAAAGGCCACCTGCCATTCTCCTGTCCCTAAACCAGAAGCGACCACATTCTTTAAGCACCCCGCTGCTTTTCTGAGTGACTGTGCTGAGCTCCAGGGTGTCCGAGCCTGTGCAACCAAGGTCGGCCTGGGGTCTTTCTAGAATCCCCGGAGTAGCCCTCTTAGCAGCGAAGCTCTTTGTTCTTTTGCTTTTAGAGATATTTGTTTGTTTGTTTACTCGTTCATTTATTTATTTATTTGCGAGAGAGTGAGAGCAAGCAGCAGAGGCACAAGGAGAAGCAGGCTCCCCGCTGAGCTGGGAGCCCGATGTGGGGCTCGATCCCAGGACCCTGGGATCATGACCTGAGCCGAAGGCGGATGCTCAACCTACTGAGCCTCTGAGCGCCCCAGGGCACTTCGCTGCTATGAAGGGCAACATTCCCTTCTGCTCCCTAAGTCCTCCTGTCAGGGTTGCCTCCCTCCCTGGAGATCTTCCCTGATTTGGAGGTTGGAGCAGAGAAGTGAAGACAGAGTGAGTCTCTGGCTGCTGGAGCAAACCAGACTGCATTCACGTTCCCAGTGTCACGGGTGGGGTGGAACACGGGGCACAGCCCCATTCCCCTCCCACTAACCTCCCCAGCTGCCTCCAGCTCTCCCTCTCTGCCTGCCCCACCCTCCCCCTCCCCACCCAATGCACAGCCAGGTCTGCCCCTGGAAGCCGTATCACTCCCAAGCTGACCCTGGCCCGGGGCCGCCAGGCCTGCTGGGAGGACTGTGGGCAGTGACAGGTGCCTACAGCTCTCAGGACCCTGTCCACCACTGCTCTTGCTCTCACCGCAGCAGCCGCTGCGATCGCGGGGAGGCGGAGGGCTTCTGGCCTCATCGGACCTCCTGCAGGTTTGATGTCCTTTGCTGAGATCATCTCCCTCCTGTGACTTAATGAGGCTGGAGTAGGAGAAAACCCGGACCTGCCAGAGGGGCTGTGTGTCCAGGACCCCAACACCTGTCGCCTTGCTCAGGGGGCGATGACATCCTTCCCTTCTTTCCCTTTTAAATTGTTTAAAATGTTTTTTATTAAAGTGGTACAGGACATAGTTTAAACAGTTAAATAGACTGTAAGGCTTATATTTAAAAATAGCCCCACACACCACCCCTGATCTTTTGCCCCAGAAGCAGTCACCTTCAAGTCTTTTGGCTTTATCCTGATTTTTTTTAAAAAAGATTTTATTTATTTATTTGACAGACAGAGATCACAAGTGGGCAGAGAGAAGCAGGGGGAAGCAGGCTTGCTGTTGAGCAGAGAGCCCGATACGGGGCTCGATCCCAGGACCCTGAGATCATGACCTGAGCCGAAGGCAGAGGTTTAACCCACTGAGCCACCCAAGCGCCCCTGGCTTTTCCTGATTTTTTTATCTAATTGACTTCCTGCTGGAGAAAATGAGGGTTTAGCTCTCTTACACACACACACACACGCATGCACACACACTTCAATACCATAGACCCTCAGTTCCATCAATATTCCTTCTTTACTGTCCAACGATTTATGTAAACCGTTTGCCACAACCACCCAATGCCCTGGGATTACACTTTCAGTACAAGTTTACATTTCTCAGAGTTGGCAAACTTTTGGTCGCTTAGTTTTCTACTCGACTGTTGGTAAGTCGTCTCCAAAGTCTCCATCCTAACTCTAAAGTTTTGGTTAATATAATAAAAACCTCTAGAACCCATCAGTTGGGTGTTTCACTTTGAAGCCCGCATCCTGGTCTTGCTCTGTCGAGGCTGACGGCTGCGCTGAGCCCACTGCACGCCTGTGGTCGGGGTTTTCTGGGGTAACTTTGCCTCTCTCCTCCGTTCCTTCTGCTGTGTCCTGAATTCTCTGTCTTCCACTTCCATGACATACTGTCTCATTTGATGAAGCATAGCCTCTAGGAGCTTCTTGAGAAAGGTCCACGGAAGGAAACTTTGGTGAGAACCTAGGTGTCAGAAATATATTTAATCCACACTGACACTTGACTGATAAAATTATCAATAAATTCCAGGTTGGGATCTTTTTTCTCCTTGGGATGATGAATGTCCTGCACCCTATCTTCCAATTTCCAGAGATAATGTTAAAAAGACCAGCATGTGATACCTGGTCCTCTGTGGGCAGCATTCTTTCTTTGGAGGGTTTGCTTTTTAGAAGATTTTATTTATTTATTTTAGAGAGAGAGAGAGCAAGAGGGAGAGAGAATCTGAAGCAAACTCCACGCTCAGCACAGGGCCTGACTCGGGGCTTGATCTCACAACCATGAGATCATGACCTGAGCTGAAACCGAGAGCTGGATGTTCAACCAACAGAGCCACCCAGGTGCCCCGTTTTGGAAGCTTTTGATATGTTTCTGTGTCAGTCACTCTGAGGGCCCTTTAAATCTGGAAGTGTGTGCCCCACAGTTCTGGGAAATTGCCGTGTATTATTTCTTTGATAATCTCCCACCTCCCCTTTGCTTTTGGTCTGAAACTCCTAATTTTGGATATTGAACTTCCCGGACAATGGTAGACAGATGTCCCAAAGATGTCCCGCCCCAAAGATGTCCGTGTCCTAATCCCTGAAACTTGTAAGCATGTTAATCAGAGCAGTGATTAGGCTGAGGACCTCAAGATAGGGAGAATATCCTGGACCATCCAGGTGGGTCTAGCATAATCACAAGGGTCCTTATAAGAGGGATGTGAAAAAGGAGTGTCAAAGTCCAAAAAAGGTGATGTGATGAGCTTTGGAGGAGGAGAAGGGGCCACGAGCCCAGGGATGCTGGAAGAGGAGAGGGAATGGATTCTCGAGCCTCCAAAAGCCACATAGTCCTGGGGACACCATGACTTTAGCCAATCTCAGACATATGGCCTCCAGAACTGTAAGAAAATGAAGATATGCCACAAGCAGAGCATACGAAGACGAACAGGGAGCCCCTCTGTGCCCGGGCCCCGTCCAGTGGTTCACGTTCATGAACTTCTTTGCTGAAGCCTTCCTCAGCCTTCAGATCAGAGTGGGTCTCCCCTTCCAATTCTTGCTCATGGCCTTCGTCATCATCCTGACTGAATAGCAGAGGCTGTGATCATTCCTTTAATGCCTCTCTATGCACTAGACTGTCGCCGTCATGGGGTTGGGGCTGGGATCATGGGTCTCTTCATTTCATTCGGCACTTTGTCCCCTAGACGTTGATAAACATGCACCTTGGGAACGACCAGGTTCATCCGACGAATGACCTCCGGTCATCCTCCCAGCCATGCCGTGACATGGGAACCAGTATGCGTTTCACAGGTAAGGAAACTGAGGCACAGGGGAGGCCCCATCTCTTTTTCAAAGACACATGGATGAGAAGGGGCAGGGACAGGTTTTGAGCTCAGCTCTGAGGGTCTGGGCCCTAAGCCCCCCAAGTCAGCCACTGAAGTTAAGGTGTCCCTCCAGGCTCTTCCCCTCTGCCCGTCCCAGCGGAGGACGGAGCGTCTTTTTTTTTTTTTTTTTTTTTTTTTTATTTATTTATTTGTCAGAGAGAGAGAGAAGCGAGAGAGAGTGAGCACTGGCAGACAGAGGCAGAGGGAGAAGCAGGCTCCCTGAGGAGCAAGGAGCCCGATGTGGGACTCGATCCCAGGACGCTGGGATCATGACCTGAGCCGAAGGCAGCTGCTTAACCAACTGAGCCACCCAGGCGTCCCAGGACGGAGCGTCTTAATCAGGCGGGCCCGCAGCTGTGAAGGGAGCTGCCTGGTCCCCCGTGGAGGCGGAGGTTTTCAGCGACCAATCCCGCATTCTGCGCTTGGCTGGGCCGGGGGCGAGGTGCTCCTGGATTTGTCAGGTCTGCTCTGCGATCCTCTCCAGAATTACAGTGTCATCGTTATTATTGTTTTATCTAATCTGTTCTGGAGAACAACCATTTTGAAATTGGGCAAAAATACAGCCTAATATATTTAAACATATATATTTTTATTTTTATAGGATTTAAAAATAAATGCATTGATGTACATTTTCCAAGTGCCTGCCTGCTGAATTCCTAATGTAATACAACATGACTCAGAGCTAAATTTAAAGAGAGAAGCACATATGTTTAAAGCAGGCAGCAACTTTCAATCTGAGGAGAAACAGAGTCAAAAGTATTTTTTTTAGCGAGTGAACGGACTGAGTGCAAAGTGAATTATCTGCGCGCCATCTGGGCAGTCGGCTGTTTCTCAATCCTTCGCAACTCTAATTTTAAGCCGTTATTTGGCCTTTAAATAACAATGTCTTTTCTTTCCATTGGAATTTGCACCAGATTCCGCATTTATTGCGCTATCAGCTCCAAAAAGAGACCTATCTTTGAGAGCAAAAAGAGCAAAAGTTATTGAACGTATTACTCTGCAGATTGGCTCTGGGAAAAAAACAGCAGTCTGATATTTTGCAAATGAAGTTTGACATATTCTGGGACGGCATATTGTACTCACCACAAACAGGCTGGCTGTGCCCGGAGGGGAAAGCTTAATTAAGGCCCCCTTAACAGCATGCAACTGAAGGAAAAAGACTCGGGGCACACTCCCTGTGACCTTCACGTTGTTCTGTGGGCTTCTCATTTATGAATGGTCTTGATTTTCACCTAGAAGACAGTACAGTTGATTATCCAGTTTTAGCTCCAAGGGGGGCTCTGCTCCAACCTTCCAACCGATGCCAGACTCCCTTGCATGAAATTTCAGATAAATATCCATTTACTTTCTGTCTGAATACCGTTAGTCATGGAACTCACTGCCTTCCCATTGTAGGAAGCCCTTTGCACTATTACGGTGAAACCTTCCTCCCCACGGCTTCCTCACAAGTGGTTCTCGTAATCGCCACCATATGCCATATCCCATGGCTGCGTGAAGGTGAGTTGAAGGTCACCGTCATGACCTTCCTCCTGCCCTCATCTTCTCCTCTCCAAGCTACGGATGCCCAGCTCCTCTAAGGAAAGAATGTGACGACTTGAGGAGGTTCTCTCCAGTAAAGACGGTAATATTTTGGGGACCTGTCCATAGTGGAGAGGACAAAGGAGATGTCTTGAACCTCTGTGAAGCCCGATGTTTTGTCTATTTCATTTGAAACCCAAACACTCTGTTCCCTCCAGAAGCTGTGTCTGTATCTTCTCTTCAGAGGTGTGGGCTGTCCTGAAGACTAGATTCTGATTGGCACGGGGGCTCTCAAAGGGGAAGTCTTGATGACCACAGCATCCAGTCAAAAGACCCCTCAGATCCTTCCTGTTCTCTCTCTTTTACCACGAGAAAAAAAAAATACCAAGGAACTTTCCAGAATTAATGAGAGTTGACTCCAACAAAGACTATGGGAATGCTTTGGCACATCATCAATGTATGGCCCAAGAGTTCTCTCCACAATAGATGTTTGCCCCTCCCCTGACTTCTCCTTTCCCTCCCCTCTGCGAGAATGTTCTGCCTGCAGATATCCCCGCAGCTACTCCCCGAGTTCACACAGTTCACCCCCCAAAGATCTCATCAGACCGACTTGTCAGAATGGTCGCCTCCCTGTCACTCCGTTCACGCGTCCTGCTGTACTTTCCTTCTTAACTGTTCTCACTACATGATAGGCTCCAGGTAAAGCTATGCTTTTTATCATGTTTCTCTTGCCCAGAATGTAGGCTCTGCGAGGCAGGGACTTTAACCATGGACCTTGGTGAATCTGTTGGACATGTTCGATTCATCAATATTTATTGGATAAATGTTTGAGGATCGATTGGCGGATATCTATCTCAGAATATCCTGCAGATGGGCTTGGTAGGGACTGGCTTAACTTTAATGCTACTTCCCTCATGAGTTTCTGACTCCCAGAGCAAGTGGCTCTCCCTACCATAAGTTCTCTTCGACCCCCGGTCATCATTCAGGTGGCCTTTATCTTATAGCAGTTTGAGGTTTAGCTGACTCGCATTCATGTCTTTCCTGTTAGGAGCAGTTCCCGGAGAGCAATCACTCAGCCAGATGCCACCAGGTGCTCAGAAAACACAGGTATAAAAAGGAATGACGTCCTCCTCCTCCTCCCTCTGTTCTCTTTAACAGAAAGGTTTTGGAGGTATTTTGGCTTATGATAGCTCATCATGGTGAAAACCTGTCATATCCAGAACAATTTGGGGTGCTTGTTAGCAGTTTGGGTGAGGCACAGTATATGAATATCTCAAAAAAACTCATACTGTTTGCTCAATTACATTCTCTATAACGTGTGGCACCATGTAGAATTTATTTAAAAAGTCCTCTTACAACTCAACAATAAAAAGACAGATGACCCAACTTAAAAATGAACAAAGAATCACAAAGACATTCCTCCAAAGAAGATATTCAAAGACCAATAACATCTTTAGCCATAGGGAGATGCATGTCCAAACCGTGGGAGTCCGGTTCGCACTAGGACAGCTATCATCAAAAACACAGACAGATGATAAAAAGCATTGGTGAGGATGTGCACAAAGCATGGTTCTCATACATTGCTGGTGGGGATATGAAACGGTGTAGCCACTGTGGAAAACTTGGGCAATTTTCCAAAAATTTAAAGTTACCGCATGACCCAGCTATTCTACTCCTAGATAAACATCCAAGAGGACTGAAGGCATATGTCCGTCCACACAGGAACTTGTACACATGTATTTATAGCAGCATTATTCACCGTAACCAAAAAAGTAAAAGTCACCCAAATGTCCACCAACCGCTGAATGGATGAACAAAATGCCGTACGTTCATTCTCTTTAGCCATAAAGAGAAATGAAGTACTGGCCCATTATCTGTAACATGGGTGAGCCTTGAAAACATTATGCTCAGTGAAAGAAGCCAGACACAAAAGACCACTTATCGTACGATTCCATTTATATGAGATTTGCAGAATAGGCAAATCCATAGAGACCAAGAATCGTTAGCGGTCTCCAGGGACTGAAGGGAGTGGAAAATATTCTGGAATTAGATAGCGGGTGATGGTTGCACCACTTTCTGGATATATTAGAAACAGTTCTTTACAAGGTGAGTATTAAAGTATGTGAATTATATCCCAATAAAACCATTATTTTAAAACAAAAAAGAAAGTCATCACCTTTCAGTAATTGAACACTTACTAAAAGTGATTAGCATACAGCTCTTGCATTTCAATCCATTCTGGAAAACAAAACAGAACAAACTTCATGATGGAAAATGTCAAACAATATAATGAAACCTACAAACTCATCACCAATTTCAACAATTACCTTCTTTAAAAAAAGATTTTATTTACGTATTTATTGAGGGGGGCGAGAGGCAGAGGGAGAGAGAGAGAGAGAATCCCAAGTAGACTCTGTGCCCGGCATGGAGCCTGTTGTGGGGATTGATCTTATGACTCCAAGACCGTGACCCCCAGGTCAACCTGAGTCGGACATTCAACTGACCCAGGCACCCAGTCGCCCCGATTGCCAATCTTCTCTCATCCTTTCCCCATCTGTCTCTGTGCCCCCATATAATTTTGAAGCAAAGCTCACATATCACATTATTTTACCCATAAATACGTACCTCTAAAAAAACACACACAAAAAATAGAGGTGCCTGGGTGGCTCAGTCTGTTGGGGGGGGTCTGACTCTTGATTTTGACTCAGGTCCTGATCTCAAGGTTGTGAGATCGAACCCCGCTCCGGGGGTCTGCTTCTCTTCTCCCCCCACTCTCAGGAGCATGCTCTCTCTCTAAAATACATAAATCTTTTTAAAAACCCCACAAAACATATTCACATCTCTCTTATTGTCTTACAAACTTTTGAAGAAACAGTTTGTATAATGTCCTTTTTTATTGTTACCTCCATTCTCCATGGAAACATGGAAACATGAATAGCAATCATTGCTATTTACAGGAGCAGCTACTGTGTGCCTGGCAGCTCGCTGGGGGCTTTCCAGATATTACCCAACACAACTCTTGTGTCCATCGCGAGGAGTTGGCTGTTATCACTGTCCATGCTCCTTCCCCAGGTCAGGGAGGTTAACGGACTCAGCCAAGGGTCAGGCTGCCTTACCCAACCTCTAGCTCCTACTCATGCCTCTCCCTTGCCTGCCTTTATTTTAGGACTGTGCTCACCAACCGTGTAGCTACTGGCCACACGTGGCTACCGGGCTGAATGATAGCTGATGTGGCTGGTCCAATTCAAAATGTACTATAGGGTAAGATACATGAAGATTTCCAGAGGTTTAGCAGGCAACAAATACTGAAAATCTCAGTAATTTTCATACTGAAATGTCATGGTTCGGATATATCGTATTAAATAAATTATATTATTAAAATTAATTTGACCTGTTTCTCTTTACCTTTTCCTTCCAGTTACGGCAAAATACACATGACAAAATGGACCATCGTGGTCGTTTTTTAGTACCTCAGGGACATCAAGTACATCCACAGTGTTGTGCAACCGCCATCCGTCTCCAGAACTTTATGATCTCGCAAACGGAAACTCCGTGCCCATTAAACACTAACTGCTCATTCCGCTTCCTTCAGCCCCTGGCAACCACCGTCTACTCTGGATTTGATGACTCTCGGTATCCCATGTAAGTGGAATTAGATGGTATTTGTCTTTTTTGTGACTGGCGTAGCCTATTTCACTGTGCATAATGCCTTCAGGTTTCACTTACGTTGTAGCACGGGTCCTTTTTTGAGCCCGAATAATATTCTACTGCACAGATAGTCAACACTTGCTTAACCATTTACCCACTGATGGATATTGGGGTTGCTTCTACCATTTGGCTGTTGTGAACAATGCTACGATGAACACGGGTGTACATACATCTTTTCGAGATCCTGTTTTTGATTCGTTTGAGTGTATACCTGGAGTGGAATTGCTAAACAATGTAGCACTTCTCTTTTTAGATTTCTGAGGCAACACTACCTTGTTTCCCACAGTGGCTGTGCCATTTTACCTCCCCACCCTCAGGGTACCGGGGCTCCCGTTTCTCCACATCCCACCAAAACGTATTTTCTTTCCTTCTTTATAAAATAGTAGCCATTCTGGGGCTCAGTCAGTGAAGCCTCTGCCTTCGGCTCAGGTCCCGATCTCAGGGTCCAGGGATCGAGCCCTGTGTCGGGCTCTCTGCTAGGCGGGGAGCCTGCTTCCCCCCCACTCCCCGCCTGCCTCTCTGCCTGCTTGTGATCTGTCAAATGGATAAATAAAATCTTTAAAAAAAAAGAGAGAGAGAAGGTGGAATTCAGGTTCCCAGACTCCTTTGCAGTGAGAGGTGGCCATGTGACCCTGTTCTGGCCAATGAGGTGTGGGCAGAAGTCTGCTGGTGTCACGTCGGCTCCTTCCTTCTTCTTCCTGCCTGAAATGCAGAGCTGGGACCCAGCCACCCTGCAACCCTGAAGTGACAGAAATGAGTCTGGAACTAAGGGCGCTCAGGCAGACTGACAAACAGCTGTGGGTCCCTGATGACCCATTGCAGCAGCCCCGCATTATGTACCCCTGACCACTTCTCATGTGAGACCCGTCCGCCCTCTCTCTTTAAACTACCTTTATGTCATATGCTATTGTTAGTTTCAGCCAAACGCTTCTCCAGTGGGATCCCTCGGAAGGGGACAGCTGGGATTTGAACACACGTGTCTGTCTGTCCTTCAAAGCCTGGGCTCTTTCCACTTCTACCCACCACTGCCTTCCAAGAATGGACCGGCGTTACTTAGAAGGTGGGAACTGGTGAGGCTGTCCTCCACACCTGCTATCCCTGAACAGGCAAAGTGATTTGCAACCACATGGGGGACAGACATCACCTGCAGGGAACGTGTTCACTTTACACACAAAGATTTACGGTTAGAGTGTCTACAGCTGTACAGTTTCTCATGGAAAAACTGGGCGGTCCACGATAAGGAACTCAAGAAATTACATAAAGCCACTGAATGGAATCTTTGGGAGACTTTAACATGTTTTACAAGACTATTAGATGAGAGGAAAATGTATTTAGGCTATACTATGAACAACAGAGGTCACGATACAGTAGGGTTCTAGTTTTATAAAATAATGTGTACGTGAGAATAACCAAAATGTTGAGGTGGAATTGTGCATAACCTTATTTTCCTATGTAGGTTTTCTCTATAGTTTCCAACATTTCAAAGTACGTGTTTGTGATTAGGTAAAATAAAGCAACACACGAAAAAGAATTAGACTCCAGCGCCAAGGGGAACGGATCGCCTCCTTGTCAGGAATCTGAGGTGCCTTCTTTTGCTGTCTGACCTGAGGCTTAGAGGAGGGGGTGTGGAGCTGGAGGGGAGTGCTGGGAAGAGTAGGAGGTGCTAATGAGAGCTCCTGAGACAGGGATCTTGTGTTGCCCTGGCTGCCCATCTGCCTGGGCTTCCCCTCGGGAACCTGAAAGCCTCGCATCGGCCCTCTGCTCCCACGTTCTGTGTGAGGGTTACACGCTTAGTAGCTTCTGACGCTAGCGGCCCACTGTCAGTCTTGATTAAAACACACAATCCACATAATGCAGTAATAGAATTAGAAGGCAATCCCTCCCTCAAATGGGCTGCGGTAGAGGCTCAACAAACAACCTGCGTTTTGTTCCACTTTGATTTAGCCTAATGTGTTGGTAAAAGGGGCCATCCCTGAGATGCTTTGTGCTTAATTACGCACGAACATGGGAGAAAGCGGAGGTCCCTAACAACATGCTCGGTGGTTGATTAAGTGAGCGTCCAAATGGGCAATCAATAATTTACTAAAATATTTAAAATACCTCCTGGCTTCCTGTGATGGGAAGAATACGGCTCGTGTGTGGTCCATTGTTGACTTCTCTGCAGGTGGGGATAGTCCCCGTCTTTCTGGTGTCTCTGCCTTGAAGCCTGGACACTTCTGCCCACTTTCTTCATGGCTAGAGGGTGTACTTTCGCAAACACAGATCTAATCACAGCACAACCCACTTCAAACTGTCCACTGCACTCCCTTACCTCTATCCCCCACCACACCTGGTTAGCCCCTCGTCTCCTTGGAAGGCTTGACCCAGACCTCCCCTGTGCAGAAGGATGGCGTAACCACCTTCTCTAAGAACTTCAAAATTCTGTGTGCAGGTCTCTTATCTTGCAGTTGAACCTCACTGCGTTTCATGTTCCGTTTGTGTCTGTCTGCCTGGCGAGGCTATGAGCGAGCGCCATGAGAGCGGGAACGAGTTCCACAGGGATCCTTATTTAATCCTTTTATTCAGCGAGTGTCCCTGGGTAATGAATGAGTTGGATTGCAGGAATTCTGGTGCAGTGTTGTGATCAGAATTAACAATGAGTGATCCTCTCCCTTTCCTCCTTCTTGAATCACTAACACGTTGCTCCTAATCTTCCCCACCTGGATTGTTAGTTCTGGAGGTGATCCTACTTCCTTGTTCTCTAGATGCGAGATCTGGGGTTCAGAAGGGTTAACTCATTTGTCGGGGGGGACACCATTCTAGGCTGATTTCCTGCTCTCCAGGATCCTCTGTCTTTGGGATCATTTGATCACCGTTCTCATCATTGTTCTCGTTGTGTTAAAACCACAAGAGGCAAGATAAGAGGAAAACAGGAGTCGGGGGCGGGGTGGGGTGGGTTCAGAAGAGGCCAAAGGAAGTTTCTCAACCATACTTGCATTAGATTAATTTTAATGAACTTAACTCTAAACAATTTAAAACTCAGGGATGCAGTGAGCCTTCAGGTGAAGGTGAAGGAACACGTAATCCACTTCAAATATTTGCAGTGACATTTGTCAGGGCTAGACTGCGCCTGGTTTTACCACAGGCTCCCCAGCTGTTTAACAAAATGTCGAGCACATCCAATATCTATATTTGTTGAATGACTAACTCGCATGCCTACTATGTCCCCAGAACTGTATGCTGCCTCAATTTAATCCTCGGAGCAACCCCTAAGGTCTTAAGCATGATGCCACACTGATTACGACAGGTGGCTTAGTTATGTCTGGCTTATCCAAGGCAGATTTGGGTTTAAATCTATCTGGTGACATTCTGCCCGGCCGTCCAATGCAGTGTTCTGCATCTAGTAAATCCTTAATAATTATTAATTGATGAGGGTGCTTTCTCGGTCTGAATGCTTAAACCACATGCTCTCTGAATATGATGGGAGTTGCAGCATATTTTAATTAAATACTGACAACTTTAATTCTGATTGCTCATTCTAATACTCTTGAGCTGATAGCACCAAGCTAATGGCTTGTTCATTTTGGAAGATATTAGCAGCAGGGTGCTGCCTTTTACCCAAACATAAGATCACAATAATTAAAATCTGATATTGCTCGAAACGAACTCCTTTTAAACTAATTTATATCCCACAAACACACACAGATGCAAGCATATATGTGCCAACATTCTCAAGGATTTACAGCACCTTAGAGAAACTCTGTCCATTCCCTTCCAAAATGAAAAGTTTTCTGTTGCTGTGATGAAAAACTCCTTACTAGGTTCAGGGGGAAATGTGCATTGCCACAGATCAATTTCTGAGTTTCCCAGAAGAGGGGAGCCAGAGAGAAATCCTGAAAACTAATGACTGTGGGAGCGGAGCATGTTGGTACTTTATAGCTCCAATCAGTATCTAAACCACTGAATCAGAGAGTAAGACAAAGGACAATCTTATTGCGTGGGGGGTGGGGAGGGAGACGGTGGGCTGGGGAGGTGGGCTGAGCGGGAGGGAGAGACATCTGAGTATACAAAGGGATGAAGTAATTTGGAGGGAGGATCCAAGAAGGCAAACATAATATATGGTGTTAATTCTTTGCTTCCAAAAACTTACACTGAGCATCTATTGTGCCCCAGGCCTTGGAGACTTGCTGGCTACAAGCTAGCTGTGGGCCATCCCCCCATGGTGTTTGCCTTAGAACATGATTCTAACCAGAGGTCCATGTTTGGACTTTAGGGAGGCTATGAACCCCTGGAAACTGTATGCAAAATCTTGGGTTTGTAAGTACATATTGGTGCGGGCAGAGGTAGACTGGCACATTTTTTTCTTGGGGACAAAGTATGCAGCCAGGGTCACATTCTCTAAGCCTTCAGGGATTCCCAATAAAGTACATAACCACAATAACAGAGTTTGCCTTCTCTAATCTCCCCCTCGAAGGGATGAACAAACTAGAAGGGAAGCCGAAATCAAGAGAAGCCAACAGACACAGATATTTCCCTTCATTTACGAAGCTAAAAGAGGATTTTCTCCCTAAATCTTAAAAAACAAAAGCCAAAACCCTGTATGCCAAAGGAGATTTAAAAAAAAAAACAGGCCACCAAGAAATAGTGAATTATAGGACACAGGTAAAGGACAAGCTCTTAGCAGCAGGGTCATGTCACTAGAGATATTTGACCCAATAGACACATTGTACATCGTTGCCTGATTCTGAGCAGAGTCCTCAAGAGGAGATAGAAGCATGGCTCACAGGCCCACAGGAGGCTCTCCCAGCACATTCTCCTGACAGCTACAACCTTCTGAGTATTTATTACTTGCAAGGCATTATTTCAAAAGCTTTGCCTTCATGGTGCTATTGAACCTCACAGCTATTTAATGAAGGCGGTTATGATTCCTAGTTCTATTTCACAGATGGGAAGACTGAGGATCAGGGAGTTCTGGGACTTGTGAAGAGTTCCACAGCTGGAAGTTTCTCCTATCTCTTACCCCTCCTTAGGAAAAGCTGTCAATGGCAATGCTTGAAGGTGGTGTAGATGTCAGGAAATGACAGCTATGATGTAAGCCCAAGACAATGATCCCCTGCCCCCCACTTTTTATTTTCTCCCGGGATTACTCGTTCATCTAAATAGTGTCTAAACCCTCACGGAAAGCAACGTCAGGGTCCAGTTTTGGAGCAGAGTTTATCTTTCCTGCTCCACAACTGGAGAATCTGAATTGACGTGGTGTGGGATGGGGGGCGGGCAGGGAGGAGTGAGCTTGGAGAAGGAAGAGTGGAGGATGTATTAAGGAAGTAGGTTTGAGGTGAACTCCACAATTTCACATTGCTGGTCAGCACAGCCCGGCAGAACTGAAAATTTCTCTTACCACTTAGACCATGTTTACACTTTCCATGCCCTTTACTGACTTCTGTTTACAACAACTAATCTTGACGTCATTTCAGACTGATAGGTGCAACAACAGTACAAACCATTCCTGTATACTCTTCCCCCAGATTCCGTAATTGTTAATATCTTACCACATTGGCTCTGTACTTCTCTCTATAAATAAATATCTTCATACTATTTTCTTTTTCATAGAGACGCTCTTTCATAAATTATGCTCTTTAATGCCTTCAAGGTATCTTCCCCCAAACGAGGATGACCTCTCTCATAACCACAGTTGAGTGATCAAAATCATGCAATCATCACCGACGTATTAAAATACTATGAACTAACACACAGACCTTATTCAGGTCTCACCAATGGTCTCCGTGATGTCAGCAAAGAGAGTCCCAGGTCACATGCTTCTTCGTCTTCCATGACACGGATGTTTTGTGGAAAAGTATAGGTCGGTCATTTTGTCAAATGTCTTCGAGTTCGTCTCACGTCCTGATCAGATTCTGGTTTCGCATTTTTGGCAGGAATATCACAGAATTCACATTGTACTTTTCTCTGTGCATTGTGTCGGGAGATGGTTTGTCCTACCGCAGTAATGTCAACCTTGGTCTCTTGCTGGGGTGGTGTCTGCCAGGTTGCTCCACTGTGAAGTCACTAGGGCCCCCCCTCTTTAACATTACTGAATTTAAAAAAAAAACAAGAATTATGGTAAAATACACACAACATAAAATTTACCATTTAACCATTTTTAAGCGTCTCATCCCGCAGCATTGAAGGCTTTCACGTTGCTATTCAACCATCACCACCACCCACGGAAACTTTTCATCTTCTTGAACTGAAACTCTCTGCTGATTGAACACTAACTCCTCATTCTCCCCTTCCCCCAGCCCCTGGCACCCACCATTCTACTCTCTGTCTCTCGGGTTTGCCTACCTAGGTATCTCATCAGTGGAATCATACCGTGTTTGTCTTCTTCTGACTGTCTACTTCACTCAGCATCATGTCCTCAGGGTTGACCACGTTGTAACCAGTGTCAGAATTCCCTTCCGTTTGGATGCCGGACAGAGATCCCCTTGCTGTATATACCACACGTTGTTTATGAATTTATCCCATCACGGACATGAGCGGCTTCAGCCTTTTGGCTATTGTGAATAATGCTGCTACATACTTGAGGGCACAAGCACCTGTTCAGTCCCTGCTTTCCTTCCTTTTGAGTATATCACCAGAAGTGGAGTTGCTGGGCCATTATTTTACTCTTCTTAATTAATGAGTGTCTTGTGGGATGATGCTTGGAGACTATGCAAATATCCAGTGACTCCTCACACTCCCACCCACCAGTTTCCGCATTCCTTGACCCCTACCCGAACCAGTTATTCCTCTAATGGTTGCCAAATGGTGATTTTCACTCTATCATTTCTTCTACTTCTATCAGCTGGCATTCTGCCGTAGGGAAGAAATCTCCCTTCCCCCTCATTTATCTAACCGCACGGACTCATTTCATCCAATGGGTCATACTCCATGGCTCCGTGGCCACTTTTCTACTCTGAGCAATTCTTTTCCCTAGTATTTCCAAGAACTCAAGGTTGGGGAAACGCGGGAACTTTCTGTAGTTCCTTCTCACCATTAAGAAGACCGAGAACGCAGCCTGACTTCCCCAAGTCTAAGCGATCGCGTTCCCGCCTGCTCCTTGGCTTCCTTGAGTGGAAACCCTCTTTCGGGCTGCCGCTGCACTGACCCCCCGGGCAGCCCGTCCCCGCGAGAACTACATTTCCCAGAGGCCTTCGGGGTTCTGCGTCATCAGCGAGCGCGGCCTTCAGCGAGCGAGGCCGACTTTGGAGAGCCCGCTGTGGCGGCGGCAACATGGCGGACGTGCTCAGTGTCGGAGTGAACCTGGAGGCCTTTGCTCAGGCCATCAGTGCCATCCAGGCGCTGCGCTCCAGCGTGAGCAGGGTGTTCGACTGCCTGAAGGATGGCATGCGGAACAAGGAGACGCTGGAGGGCCGGGAGAAGGCCTTCATTGCGCACTTCCAGGACAACTTGCATTCGGTCAACCGGGACCTCAAGTAGGTACCGGCTGAAGGGGCCGGCGTCGGGGACCCTCCGGGCGCCCACCCTGCCCCGACCCCGCGCGAGTCTTCCCAGCCAGGGGCCGCTCTCCGTTCCTTGCTCGCTTGCTCTCTGCCCCTCCCTTCCAAGCCCATGCCTGTTCCTCAGGGACACCTCGTCTCCCACCCCCGCTCTCCCGTCTCCCTTCTCTTGGCCTCCTAGTCCCGGCTGCCTCCCGCCGCCCCGCACCTGCCGTGGGGTCGTTGTGTTCCTGACGAGGAGACGCGCTCTTCCCGTGCACTTCCACTTCTCGTCTCCGCCTGGCAGGTTTCTCACCTGTAGGCCCTCTGTGCCCCGGCGTGTCTGATCAAATAGTACCAAACAGGACCAGCCCAGCGCTGCCCCAAACCCAAGTGCACTTGGTCCCTTGAGCACCAGTTCCTCGCCTCGGAACCTGGAATTCGTCCGTTTCACACTACTCCAGACCCAAACTTGATAAAACAGGACTTGCTCTTTCCCTCTCCCCTGCCCCCTCCGGAACCGATCAGAATTCCACTCCCGCTCCGCTCCGGTTCTGTTTCCTCCTCTAGAGAGACCTCATCTCAGGTTTAATCACTTATGTTTAGCCCCCGCCCCCCCCATATTAATTTGCAGTCCTTTAGGGTTAAGGATTGTATATTTCTTTCTCGTTCTTACAAGTCACCTTCTTTACTTGTACTTTCTAAGTGGTCTGTAAGAAATAAGTGAGAGGGTGTTTGTGAGATGCCCATCAGGTTGGAGGAACTCTTTAGCTGGTTAGGTTCTAAACGTGTCTTCCCTTCCTTAAGAGAGTCAGCCCTTCTCAGGGAGGTTGGAGTTCCAGGATTTTTGCCTTTTACTTCTCAGAACTGACCTTAGCAGGGAAAGGCGTTTGCTAAGATAGTCATCCTGTAATTTCTGGAATGGATGGATTTTTTTTCCCCCCCAACTTGGTCTCCTTAGTAACCAGATGGAAGGCGGAGGTAGCATGGAGGAGGTGGTGACCAAATGATGGGTGGTGCCTCTTTTGATTTTTTTCCCCTAAGTAGTTGCTATTCTTTTTTGGTGGAAAGCCAGGAAATCACACACCCCTCCTCAACTCCCACATTCACTTGCTGTTCTCTGGCGCAGTGCCAGTTAATACTTTTCCCTGCTTGAGGGGATGCAGTAGCTCTTCTCTGCTTCTTCCGTTTCCTCCCTTGGGTAATGTTCAGGATCTCACAACCCTCCACCGTTCTAGAAAGTTTATAGTACCCTGTCGCCTTTTTAAATCTTTGTGCAGTAGTGCCAAGAAGAAGGTGGCTGAAGATTCCAAAACGAGTGTGGCATGAGAAGCTGTTCCTAGAGAGTCTTTTGTTGACAGTTTGAGACTGGCCTCACAGAACATGCTCCTGGAATGTGCTTTTGCTGTTGGCTCCTTTTCCCCAGCTTCTCTAGAGTTTTCCTGCTAGACTGAAGTATGTTTGTTTGACACAGCCCCCTCCGTGGTGTCTTCTCATTCCGTTTGTTTATTTTATCTCTTCTTTGTTTTGTTAAGTTTTAACATCTGTGAAGTACCATGTACCAGTCTATTCCTATGTGAATGATAAATAATCATCATCTATTCAGGTACTTGCTGTTCTGCCAAATGTAATGATCTGTATGTGGGTCTGGAAACTCTTCGTGAGAAGCAATGTTATAGCACATTTCAAAATTCCAGAAAGTCGCCCTCCCCACCCTGAGAATAATTTGGGTTGTTACATCCTGACTTTAGGAGTCTTCCCGGTTCCAGTGCTCTTAACTTTTTTCCTCCTTTAGAATGACACCGGAGAGCTCGGTTTTAAAATAAGATAAGCTCCCACTTCAGGGTTTTCTTCATTGTCGGTGATCTTGACCTTTCACGGTGTTTGTTAAGAGCCTTCTGATGGACAATTTGAAGAACAGCCTTTGTTCTGGTTGGCTAAACCCTGGAGTGTCAGTGGACTCAGGTTTATTGCTTTACCTGCTTATTTTTCAGTGAGCTGGAACGTCTGAGCAATCTGGTAGGCAAGCCGTCTGAGAACCATCCTCTCCATAACAGTGGGCTGTTGAGCCTGGATCCTGTGCAGGACAAAACTCCTCTCTATAGTCAACTCCTGCAAGCGTATAAGTGGTCAAACAAGGTAAGGGAGACATGTCAGAAATGGAGCTGATACAGAAAAAGCCAAGTTTTGTTAACATTTCATAAATGCAGAAGGGGAGGGTGTCAGTTTTTGTTTCTTTTTGTTGTTGTTGTTCTTGATTCAAAATTCAGATCTTGTTCTCGATGAGATTACAGAGGTGGAAGTTGTATAATTTCTTTATGAGCTATTCTGTAGTCCTTTGAAGTCTTTGGGGATTAGTCATGATGCTCAGGTAATTAATTTTTTTAAAAAGTCCTAAATCAGGTGTGCTTAGGACTCTATACCTGGAGACTGGGTATAGGGAGCAGCTTTCGTGAACCCCTTGAATTCCTGTGTAAAGTGTTGTGGTATGTGCATTTTGTTTTTCCTGGGGAAACCTTCCTCGCTTTCGTCAGATTCAGAGGAGTCCATAACCCCCAGAAGGTTAAGGACTGGTGGTCCTTATGTTCAGCCACTCACACTGTTTGTATTGCTCGTGCTGTCTTCCCCTGTCCTCCCTGCAAGATCGTGAGGGTGCCGTTTGTCCGGTTGCTCTCCATTCTCTAACTACATCTGGGGGAGACTGTTCTAAGGCTGCTCCGAGAAATCTGCTGTTCGTGGTTTCCTTCAGCAAGCAGCCCTGGGGCGTAGACCCTGGGACAGCTGTAATAGGAAAACTAAGCTCTAGTCTAAAAATAGCCATTAACAGTTAGGCTCATAAGCCTGGAAACAGCTAGTTTGTTTACTCACAAGCTCCTTTTGTTTGGGTGCTGCGAGTTGTTGTGTATGCTTTTTCCCTGCTGATAAAGAACTAGAATATGTGTTTGGAATGATTTGGGAAACTTCTTTCATTAGACTGTGCTACTTCTCTGGAGACCCTTGTTCTCGCAGTTACTGGTTCTGAATTGCCGTGGCCTCCAGTCATCCATTGTCTTTTCCGTCTTTTCTGTGGTCCTTCTGCCCCACCCCACCCCGCCCCTGTTTTGGATGAGAGATGAGCATTGAGAGTTTTTCTGGTGTGCAGATTTTTATCTTTAAGTTGCTCGGTGATATTTAGTATACTTTGGTTTGAAGTGGGGCCCTGGGAGCTAAGTCTGAGAGGGAGGGAGAGGTGAGTGAACCTCTGATACAGACACTCAGCTGTAGGGGTTGTCCCTCCGACCCTGGGCTGCCGTTGGCAGAAGACCCAGTTTGGTCTTGAGCAGCAGGGTGCCCAGTTGGTGCGGGGATCTGTCGCTCTCCTGTTCTCTGTAGGTCTGCTTTCCTAGGTTGGCCTGATGTCTGTAAGTGGTGGGAGAGAGGGCCTGGCGGTTGTGAATTTGCAGCGCTCTCATACCACGTGATCTCCTGGTGTCATGCCAGACCCTGAAAAAGGATTTTAGGCCTGCTTGGTAGGTTGCCCCTATCTAAGTAAACGGTTCATTGAATCCAGGGTTGGGATCCTCTAATTGGGTGATGCGGATCACCTGAGGCACAGGACGTTGGAGAGGCAGTTTCCAAAAGGTGGGGATGCAAGTCAGATAAAAATTATGTCTTTGCCACAGCCAGGCGTGAGATTCTTCCAGCCTTACGCAGATAGCACTGCTCTGTCAGGCTGTCCTGTTGGAGCCTCCTTGTTTTCCCAGGGACGCTGTCGGTCATCCTTAGCTGAGTTTACCTAGGGATTGGGTGGGATCTGATCGTTAGGTACATGGTGTGACGTCCTTCTGGTTGGACTCCTGGTAGAAAGTCTTGCTTTTTGGTGTTTGGACACACAAACTGTGTTGGTGTATCACATGGGTAGTGTTGTTTTTGGAACAGCCTAGAGCTACGGAGACTTTTCAGTGGAGGGAAGACTTAGGCCAACTGAGAAACCATGAGTGACCCGGGACTCCTAGTGGAAGTGACTGGTTTCAGGTTGAATGAAGGTAGTTTACTTGTTCACCGAATTTAATAGTATATTAAAATCCAGTTTCCTGCTCCTGACTCTTACCCTTGCTCTAAGGTGAAAAAGAGGTTGTATTAAGGAAAAGAAATACTGTGTTCTGTGGAACTTCTTGCCCTGGAGATGCTACAGATGAAGTAGTTTGTAAATCCTGTAAGAGCAGTGTGAAAGCTGTGGGGTTGGGGGGATGGTGTTTAAGTCATGTCCCTGGCCTGGGAGCTCCTCGTGCACAGTAGCTGCCTGTTCATCAGCTCCCTAGTGGCCCAGGGGGTTTGGGGGGCTGCTTGTACCACCGATCAGTAGAAACAAAGAGAATGATTAAGGGATGTTTAGTTTAGGCCTTCTTTTATAGCTGAGCAGACTGAGGCCCAGTGAACTGACCTGCCCGTGGCTTCACAGTTAGACTAGAATTTGCATTTCCTGACTTAGTTCAGTGTTCTCTCCTCTAAACTTGATGCTTTAATCCATTTTGGCTTAAGGTTTTCGACTATAGAAAACATTTTTTTCCCTTCCACATTCATCCTGGAAGCAATTCCTGCGTTATCTTTTATTCATGAATCCGTATGCATTTTGCTAATTTGTAATGGTTTATTGAAAGATGGAGATGACAAGTGTGTGGTACTTGGGCCCCCAAACTATTGCTCTTGTCCAGGGCAGACACCACTAATCACTTTCTGCGTTCCTTCCTGCTGAGGTCATGCAGGGGCTCGCAGCTCTGTTCTGGGGCGAGGAGGCCCCTGCCAATTATTCAGAGATGGGCTGCAGGGAAAACATGTTTTTTATTTCCATGATGATAGATAATGTCCTGTTTGACTATGACTTATTTATACCCTACCTTACCCTACAAAGGATTTAAGGTCGATTGCAAGAATACATAAAAACCTTGAAAGGAAAGAGGGAAACAATGGTGAGGGTGCCTTATGTACACTTCTTTAATAAACTCAAGAAGTAGCCCCAAGAAATAAGCCAGTATTCTAATTTCCAGCTGGGGATATGGAAGCAGCAAGCAATTAGATGTGTTTATTTTGCCTCTCTTACAAATGAAAAGAGCTTTTTAATTGCTAAAGCTTTCATCATTCATCATTTTACCCTCAAAGAGTTTAAACCAGTAAGTGCATTAATATGTTAAGTGAAGTTTGGGGTAACTTGCCAATGTCAGCTTTACGCACTGTTGGCTAAGAATTGAAGGAAGTGTGGGAAAGGCTTTGATACCATCCATTATGTGATGAACTTTCTGTTTTATGTGCTGTTGGCCATAGAAAAGTCTCGTTCATGCTTCATGACTAATTATTTTCTTTAGGGGATTTTGTAATTTTTGTAAAGTCAGTCGGAATATTAATTACATGGTAGTTGGCATAATTGTTAGGTTAACACATTTAAAAATTAATCTAATGTAATGAAATGATGGCAAATTGCTGTGAGCAGCACTTTCTCCACGCTGATTTGGGGGAAGAATTTAGCTTTTGACTATTATGCACCTATAGATAATTGTTCTGTAGAGGGATGACAAGCTCTCTTGACGAGGGCAGAAATAATTGGTATCATCGCTGTCCTTAGCTGTGGGACAGTCTGTGCGGACCTTCTTTGGCATCTTGTGTTCTGGAACGCCAAGGGCTAGGCTGAATTTTTTCCGAAGATCCCCTGCTGAAGGTTTTCGGCGTCCTGTCACAGGCTCTTATCTCTGACTTCGACTTTTATTTCTGACTTTTTCACTTGTTTGTGGCAGAGGCTGCTGGTGCATTTGCCCGAACAGCTGGCTGAGACTACATCCCTGCCCAGTGACCTCTGAGGCAGAGAGTGCCCCAACGTGTCCCTTTCTTGGGGGGCTGGGAATTGGGCCCAGAGGAAGGTGCTCCTGCCACCTCTGATTTTTTTTTTACAGGCTTCATTTTTCAGTTTTATTAGAGAAAGAGCTGCTTTCTGCCCGAGAACATTCAGTTGGCAAGTGTGAAGGCATTTCCTCCAGTACACCTCCCTAACTGTTCTTCCCAGAATTTAGTTAGATGGCCTCAAGTTACTGTGACCATCATCTCGCTCAGATCCGTCCTCGAAGGTGCACCTTGTGTTCCTGCGTCTTGGAGCTGACGGGTGGGGTTGTTTGTAATGGAGCCTTTCCTTTAGGGACCCTGTCCTCTTTTATGTCCCTGAGGAGTGATGCTCCCTGCTGGGAGTCCCCAGCACCTAGCAAGGCGCCTAGTCCATAGTAGGCATTCCGTTAAAATCAATGAATGAATGAAAGAATAAATGAAAGCTTTTTCTGTTGAATTTTTAATTTACAACCCCTTTTGTGGTTTGCTTGCTTGTCTTTTTAGTGAAGTATGATAAGGACATTTCCATTTTTGGCCATTACTGAGAAATCCAGTTGGCTCTTTGGAGATGAGAGACAGTTCTGAGATCCTGCGATGGAGGCCAGGGCTGGATTCCAGAAGGGTCATTTGGAAGGACAGGGTGAGGTCGGTTGGTGAACTGATGATAAGCTTCTTGAGGGCTGAGGTTAGCAATTTTATCTACGACGCTTGTCACCCATGTGCCCTTTCTAAGAGAGCCGGGTTGACAGCCAGCGCTTAGGAGGGGATGGGACTTGCTGGAAGCCTTCTGGAGTTGACTGAGTCAGGCTAATTTGAGCTACAGCACCTGCTGTCAGGTGCTGTGTGGCAGCTGTCGTTTTGGCAGTACAGAGAAAACGGGGAAGAGGAGCGTCAACCCCATCAGCCTCGCAGGGCTTATCCCTCTCTGTATTGTCAATCCCCGATTTCTGTTCCTCGTGTTTTCCTTCCCACCAGACCCCCTCCTGCCCTGTTCTTCTCTCTGGTACACATTTGGGGGCTACTGATGCATTAAGCAAATCGTGAGGAGAGACAATCACTTAAATGCCCCCCAGACCTTCATCATCATGGGCTAGGACCAGACGTGGTTTGGGATGGTCCTTATTTTTTGCAGAGGCGTCGTTCCCAGGGCCGCTCTTTCACCAGTATCTCACCTTCACAGCCCCTGCTCGTTCAGAATGGGCTTCCGTGGCGAGCTTCACTCTAGGACTTTCTGCCCTGGTTAGGCCGGAACCCTACACCCTTCTCCTTCCTCTCCACCCCCAAACCTTGATACTGTGGGAGCCATTATGAGAAGAACAGAGAGTAACACAAACAGAAAAAGACAAGAGAACAAAACCAATCTCCTGGATTTTTAGATACTGGTGGAAGCAGAAGTAAAGGACAGGACAGCGAGAAGTGTCTGGGCTTCCAACTAAGTCCTGGACTCGGGCTGCCGGGGCTCTGATGCAGCGCTGCACTTACTCCGTGCCTTAAGCAGGCGAGAAAGAAACTCTTTTAAGACCTCAGTTTCCGAGCACAGGGTGTGGTGCATAAACAATGAATTCTGTTATGCTGAAAAGAAAAAATAAATAAATAAATTAAAAGCTAAACTGTGGGGGAAAAAAAAAGACCTCAGTTTCCTCCTCCATGAAATGGGGATAACTCTAGTGTTTGTATCATAGTGTTGAAGACACATGAAGCAATGCACATAAAATGCCTTAGGATACCTCACGTACCATGCATGTCCTATCAGTGGTGGTCGTGATTCCCAGGTGTGGTAATAGTTGATGTGTGTAAATATTTACGGAGTGGCAGTATTGCTCAGCAGTTAAGAGCGTGGGCTCTAGAGCTGGACTGCTCCGGTTCGGGTCCTGGCTCTGCTCTCTGACAGCGGTGAGGCTCGCCTCTCTGGGCCTCTGTTTTCTCTTCACTGAAATGGGAATGGCCATTGTGCCCACTGCAGGAGGATATCATGAGGCTAAATGAGGTAATACAAATGAAGCACTTTCCTGGCACAGAGTTAATGACCGGTCTCTAGGGGCTGGTCTTAGCTTAACAGAGACGGACAGACCTCCAGGCAGTGCTGGACTGTCTTTCAAGGATTTTTGCTCGATGTTGCAGCTTCCCAGACTTGATTTTGGTATATTCTTCCGAAATTCTGCAAATCAGAGATTTTTTTTTTTTTTTTAAGATTTTATTTATTTATTTGACACAGAGAAAGAGATCACAAGTAGGCAGAGAGGCAGGCAGAGAGAGGGGGAAGCAGGCTCGCTGCTGAGCAGAGAGCCCGATGCGGGACTCAATCCTAGGACCCTGAGATCATGACCTGATCTAACCTAACTCAGTGGCCTAACCCACTGAGCCACCCAGGCGCTCCCAAATCTGAGATTCTTTTAGGTAGTCAGCACCTTTCGTGCCCTGGGGGAGCCCGAGGGTAGGTGCCAACAGTTCACACATTCATATGAACCAGTGGGAGGGGGAATCTTTCCTCAGAGAACCTGGAGCTTGGGTGAGGGATGGGGAGGAGGGTCGCTGACCTCTTGGTGTGGAGTCCTGGCTTTTGGAAGGGTAGGACGGCATGTGGGAGTTGAGTGGCAGCAAAGGCAGGGTGAGGGTCCTGGGGAGGAGCGCAAGGAGGTGCGAGGGGACTGCAGAGAGGGGGATGAGAAGGGCGGTGTATCGCTCAGGGCAGCCTGTTTGTCCAGAGTGGGGAGGAGCCTTCCCGTGTGGGCACTCCATAAGGCCGTGTTCCCAGAGCTCAGCCTTCCTATGGGTCCGTAGTCCTCCTGCCTGGTAGGGAAACTCTTGTGGCCTAGTCAGGGGTTTCTTATGTTGTTTCTTTAGAAAAATGCTTGCACGCAAAGGCCGGTAGGAAAAGAAACATCTGGATTCCATCCACTTTTGTCAGTTGGGTGCTCGTTACTAGCCGGGCTATGGGGTTAGACTCTTGGGTTTGAATCCCCAGCCCTCCTCTCAGCTTTATGATTTGGGGCAAGTTACAGAGCCTGTCTCTGTCTTAGCCTTCTCATCAGTCGGAGTGGTTCATGACAACTTCTGTGTCGGGGCTGTGGTGAGGATTGATGGGTTATGTGTCCCCCCACCCCCCGCCCGGCACCTAGAACAGTGTCCAGTGTGTAGTGGGCATCCACTGGGTTCGCTAGTCCTACTCCTTTTCGTATTTTTGGTAAAGTGTTCAAAAGGCAGCGTGTCGTTGTGGCAGCATGGGACCGAGGTTTTGAGTTCTGGGTGTCGCTGTCTCCTGGCTCGCTGTGGGACCTGCCCTGTGACCTTACACCAGCGGCTTCACTCCTTTCTGGGTTCTGGCTGCCTCACCGGTAGATGAAGTCTTGGACGGGATGATCTCTTGGGTCCCTTTCAGCTTTAGCTTGGAGAGACTGTGGAGTCACTTGTGCATTTCTGTGGTTTTGGAAATGAAAGCATAACCTGGGGAGTGGAAAAGAGCAGTGCTTGTCCGGTAACATTTCTTCAGCACGACTATTGTGTATGCATCTCAGGGTATGCCAGAACAGAGCGGCCGCCCGGAGGCCTCGTGGAAAATTACCTTCCAGAGGTTCTCTGGACAACAGTGGCCCCTTGTAACACACCAAGCGTAAATGTTAATGAAAATCAAGTGATGCCCCTGTAATTGTAAACGGTTTCTATCCCAAGGCTTTGGCCCAGTTCCACATCTTTATGTTCTGTTTACTAGTTGTGGTTTCCGAAAATTGCCACTTTATTGTTGCCTAGAATCAGATTTGTGATTCTCTCATTTTTTCCTCTAAAGGAACAGGCCGTCTCTCTAGAAGCTGCCCTGGGAGGCTGCAGAGGCTACTGGCTGTGTCACGCCTGCCCCCAGGAGGCGCTCTGTCTGGGGGGCACTCACCTTGAGTCCCTTCTTGGCTGCTCACATTAGCCTTCTCTGGGCTGATAAGGTTGGTGCGGTTTGTCCAAAGCCTTCTGTGGATTGTAACCAGAGCCTGAAAAGGGCGCTTTCTCTCCCGTCCCAGGAATGTTTAGGAGAAAGGAAATTGTCCCATATCATTTTTCTTCGCAGCGAGGTGTACATCGATGGCGGGATGGAAGCATATCGTTACAAGAACGGAAAGAATCTGATGTCACACCCCCCCATTTTCTTGTCTGCCCGTCGTGGCGGTGTGAGCCGGGGCAGAGCTGCTAGATAACTGGTGCTTCGCCCCCGTTGTCTGAGCTTTCTCTGGGCCACCTCATCTTTTCTGCAGCTTCACACGGCAGCCACACATCGATGCCACCTCACTGCACTGCCAGCCTAGGTCCCTCTCCTGAGCTCAGACCCACGTAGCAAAGTGCCTGCCCAGTGTCTGCACTCGGAGACTCGGGGGCCTGTGACGCTGGATCCAGAACTAAAATCCTGCTCCTTGTACTGGGCCCCAGCTGGGTGCCCAGACCCTCACACCTGCTGACCAAGATGTATTGATTCTACCTCTTGAAAACCTCTTACCCTCTCCTCCCCATTTTGACTGCTCTTGCCTGAGCCCAGGCCCCCATGATTGCTCGGGACAGTGCTGCAGCCTCCCACTGACTTCCTGCCAGTTCCTACCCCTTTGAATCTATTTTCCTCTCTGCAGCTCTCCGGGGATCTTGAGAATGTAGACATCTGATTGGTTGCCCCTCAGCAGTTTCTTCCACCTCTCTCAGGATGAGTGCCAACTCCCCAGCTGGCATGTGGAAGCATTGTAGTCATCAGGCTGTGGGGCCCGAGTCCAGAAGCAGGCAGCCCTTTGGCCGGATGCCTTGGCCTCAGTTTCCTGATCTGTAAGCAGCACGCACAGTCCTGCGTCCTAGGGCGGCTGTAGGAGTACACGAATCCTGCTCTTGGGTCTTTCACACAGAGCCTGGCATGTTACCCGTTTACTGTCAACAGTCCGGGTGTAGGACTTCATGATCCGACACCAGCTTATTTCTCGAGCTCCCGTCCTCACTCCCTTCCTTCTGGGAAAAAAAGAACCCAGAACTTTGGATTATGGAAAATTTCAAATATACACAAAAGTAGGTACAGTCTTGTTTCAGTGGCGGGAGCTGAGTACCTTAAAGCGGTCTGTAGATGGGTCATTTCGTCACAAAAACTCCAGTGTTCAGCTTCCTTTCTGGCCACTCTGCCAGTTCCCGGTTACAGAATTAATCGCAGATCCCGGTGGGGCCATGATCTTTTCATCTCACGGCTTTTGCACACGTTATTCTTCCTTCTCCTTTCTTCCTTTGGAAACCTCTTACTCATCTTGGTCTCAGCTGGGTTGTTACCTCCCCTCGGAGGTCTTCTGAGTTGTATCCAGAGCAGGTCCCAGTGTTTATACCTCTTCGTGCTTTTCTCCCACTCCGGTTCTTTATGACCCCACAGGATTAAGCCTGGTCCTATACTAGGATTTAGACTTGGAGTCCATCTGCTGGACTGTAAGTGGGCATAATACCGATCTTGGTGCTGATCTGGGTGTCTCGAAAATGTGTATACAGTTTGTAGTTCAGGGTAGGGTACAGAGTGGTGTTTAATAAACAGTAGTTATTGCCAGTAGCTGTTTCTAAAGGTGTCGTAAAACCGTATTTGAATGGGTCACTTGAAGCCTCTAAGTCTCTTCCTCCTTTCCTTCTTAGATGATGTATTTTCCTTCTACTTGATTCTGTTCGACTTTTCCAGATTGTTGTTGTAGGGGAGGGATGGGAGCGAATGCCAGCGGCTATCCTCTGAGTTCCCTGGCCACCAGGCCCCCTCTGAGGAATCTCCGGCCTGGGGCCAGGAGTCCCTGATGGAGGGGAGCTGCGGGTCTGTCTGGCCTGTGGCCCTCAAGCTGCCGCCGCCCGCATCCCCCTTCATTTGGTGTGATTTTGCTGCAGTTACTGCCTTGTTTCGGGAGGTTCCAGCTCATGCAGTCTCCTGGGTTTGTCCCTGGGCTCCGCCTTCTGCTGCTCCTTGCTGACTTGACAAAGTGACTAGAACTCCCGAATACCCTCCCTTCCACCAGGGACAGGGTACTCCTCTGGTCAGTTCTGGCACGGCGGGAACTTCTGTTTCCCCCTCCCTCTGTTGCGCCGGCAAACTTACCATGACCCTGTGTCTTGGAGGCTCTTTCTCAAACCTCCAACTTCATCTTGGCTGCCCTGTGAGCCTGCTGCTTGCCATCCCCTCTGCCTGGAGCCCCTGGCACCTTCTAGAGCGCATTTTCTACTGCTTCCTCCTGCAGCCTGATAAAGAATTGCTTCAGAGAATTCTCTGGAATAACCAGGCAGAGCTGACCTTGTCTGGTTTTGCCCCCAGCCTCTCGGCAGCTGCACTGATCACACCGTGCCACGGCTGCTTGCTGTCCAGGTCTGTCCCCTTGTCTGCGAGGCTGGGGCTGTGGCGTCATCTTTGAATACCCAGCGTCTGGCACATCGTAGGCACCTCGTAATGGAAGCTTCCCTCCCTCCTCCGCCCCACCCTGCCGTATTCCCGAACAGACTCTAGGGACTGTTATCTCCTTTGACTGAGTGTTCGATCTCAAAGGGACCTCAGTGATCTGGTAGGTCTTTTTTGCCCCTCATTTTGAAGAGGTCTCCAAGGCTGTCCTGCCAGTCCTCTAATTGGGACCCAAGGTATTGACAGCTTGGAAAAGGAATGTCAGCCGAATGTCCAGAGCACAGAGAGGTTCCTTCCGCTATTAAGGGCCATTAAAATACTACCTTTTATCTATGGTTTTGCGGCCGCTGACACCCTCTCTGTGGAGCAGGAGCAGCGGTCAGTCCACATGACACCTGGAAGGGAACCATGGGCACAGGTGTGATTTAAAGATAGCAGTAGTCTGTGTGCAGAGTGAGGCTGCGCAGGGCCCAGCCTGGCCATGGACTTGGCTCTGAGGGATTGCCTTGACTGCCCTGCGGAAAGCAGCCCCAGACCCAGAGATTCTGAGCTGCAGGCACCTTCGTCCGCTTCAAGCTTAGGAGCGGGTGAGTTGGGATCTTCGTAACTAAGCGGTATCTTTGCTGGGCACAGCATGAAGAGAGCGGGACTGCCTTGGTCCCCCTTACTGCCCTTGCCGGCCGGGGATGTCTGTGCAAGTATGGTTGTGTAAAGACAGGTGCCAGTCGCCACTGTTTTCCCCCTTTTCAACAGAAATTGCCCTCCACGGGTTCAGGAAATGCCAGTGGCTCTCATCTTTTCCCCGTTAGTGTGTGTCTGCCTCTTTTAGGGTTGGGAGTTACAGCATAGCCTAGTTATCTTCAGTTAAAATAACAGTGGCTTCTTTGATGATTATCGATCACTTGTTAGTAGTTGCTACCACTAAGCATTCTAGGCTCGGCTCTGTCCTGATGACTCTGCACAGGGCAGATTTTGAAGGGGGAGGGGTCTGCAGACTTTAAGAGCATGCGTGCGTTCAGAATGGTTGGACTTGTTATAAGAGGCTCAGTCTTACTAGTTCCCAAGCTGTGCCTTTGGGCAGTGTGCTCTTTGCTAGGAGGTGTCAAAGCCATCCATTCTGTGCCTGCTTACTGAGCACCTACTCAGTTCTAGGCACTCTTTGGGACACAGCAAATGAAAACTGATCAATTTCCGTCTCCTTGGAACTTAGCTTATATCCAAATCTCTAACTTGATCAGAGGAGTTAAATGCCCAAAGCACCTGCTTTTAGGATAATAGTATTAATGGTGGTCTTCCCCCCCACCCCCCTTAATTAGTGGCCTTTACATGTCTCATTTACCAGTCTTTACCATCAGGAAGGAACAGAACTCACGGTATGCTGGGTGACTGCATTGTCATCTGTAACTGATCTAGAACAGCATCTGAACATAGAGGAAAGTGTGTCTTGGAGTCTTGATATCTTAAATATCATCCTGTTTTCATAGCTTGGTGCATTTTAATTCTGTCATATGCTTAATGCAAATGCAAATTTCTTGCTAGTAATACACAGCTTTCTGGCTTATTTGCCCTTGGCATGTCACCTGTTTGTCCTTATCCTGGTCCATCCTAAGGCTGGTGTTTGCTTTAAGGGGTTCTCATCGATTTTAAGAGGACACTAAATATGTATCTTCAGGTGGTGTCCAGAGGAGAAAAACTGTCGCTCAGTGAGCTTCAGGTACCAACTTTTTTGAGGCTGTTGACCTCAGACCTGATGCAGTCAGTCTGTTGCTGTGTAAGAGAATTCTCTGTGTTGTGATGTGTGTTAGTGACTCTCACTCCCTACATTTGCACCTGGGTCTGTTTAAGTTTCATTTAAATTCCTGAAGCCCTGAGGGACGATTTTGCCCATGGGTGACAATTGGCCTGATGCACTGGCTTCAGCACCTCACCCAGGGACAAGCAGGGCCCACTGAGTGCGCTGTGCTCTCTGATTGCCTGACTGCCCACCTGCTTGTCCGTCCAATTAGTTCTCCATCTCACCATTCAGAGGCACACTTTGTAATTCAGTGTGCTTCCTGGAGTTGAGTGCATTGATTCCAAATCCTGCATCATCCATGGTTTCTGTGATGAGAATTAGAATCTTCTGAGTTTCAAGATAGACCAAATTCTGGACTTCATCCTAATGAGCAGAAGATGATTAAGTGACTGTTGAAGTTTTGTTCAGTGACTCGGTAGAAGGGAATTTTCCTGTTAAAATCACTGCAGTAGTCTCTGTATGTCATAGCTCCTCTCCATGTTTCTCCTTCCTTGCCGGCAAAATGAGTTTGAAGACACTTTATTGCCTGGGGCGGGGGGAGGGGGGGCGGCGGTGAATGCACTTAGCCCAGGACCAGCATGGAGGAGGCACTCACTGGGTCTTAGTTGTCCTTTGGTCGCCGTGTGTTCCCGTCTACCGTGCCCTCCACCCCTAAACACGGAACTCGCACCAGCAGAGACATCCTGCTTGTCTAGGTCAGCCCCCGGCTTGGTGTGGGTAGCAAAGAGGCTCGCTAGCCCTGCATGCCTTTAAAATGTTAAAAGAAACCATAGAGGATTATGGAGGCCAACATTCTCCTATTCCTAGTTTTCCCAATCTAAAACAGAGTAGTCCGTGTTAATTTTAATTGCCTGGATGAGCTCAAATGTTGAGATTTTAATGCATTTTCACAGTGGATCCGGTGGCGTAACCACATTATTTTGCTGGCAGTTCATTGGAATTCTTGGCCAAAATGCTGTAGTTGGGGACCTCTGCTTACAAAGCCAGGATGTGGTAATTTCCCAGCAAGATGTCTTGTGGGGAACGTTGCTTTTCCTGTTGAGACTTCCTCCAAACAGTGAAGCATTTGTTGTCCTTCTCTGTGCCGTAGCGTTGGGCATGGATTGTTTTCGAGGAAGGTTTTCAAAGCTTTTGGTTAGCAGAGGGTGTCTCGGGGGAGTTGCTTTTATTCTGATGAGTCACAAAATGGGGAAGGCCTCTCGGAAGCCTCCAGTTTGCTTTTGTTCCTGACGGAACATTGACAGTCCCCGCGCCTGGTGTGGGCTGTTGGGCAGTCCCCAACCACCGCACCTCCCGTCTCCTCCTCCCACTCTGTGGGTGACAGGCCAGCCTGGCCAGGGGTGACACGTGGAGAGCTGATGCCCGGTGGACGGCTGGGAATGCCAGGCTCCAGGGTGGGATAAGGAAATCTGAAGTTGAGCCGGGCAACCTCTCTGCCCTCTGGGGATTTCACTACCCCCCCCCCACCCTCCCCTCATCCCCCTGGCCCCCCCTTCCCCCTGCTGCCGGCTAGTACCGAGCCCTCCCAAGTCCGGCCCTGCACTCACACGGTGGTCTCTGGCACTTAGCATGGAGCCACATACTTGCTTCGAGAGTGTGTGCTGCTGAGTGGATGAGGGAGTGCCCCCACCCTACTCCTGGCCATCTTCTGTGGCTGGGTTGGTTGCAGTAGTCCCTTAACTGGCTTCCCTGTCTCACCACCTCGTGTCTTTCCCCGCACTGTGTCAGAATGACCTTTAAAAATGCAAGTTTGATCACAGAAGTCTCCTGCTTAAAATGAGTTGATGGTTGCTATGCTCAGGATTAAGACATATCCCGTAGTGTAGTTTGTGACGGCCCCGGCCCTTGGCCACCTCGAAGCACTGTGCTTACCCTGCCTGCCTTCCTCCCTTCACTCAGCCTGTGGATGGGCCCCAACACCCTCTTTTGTTTGGCTTATACTTTCTTGTTTTATTTGTTAACATCTTTATAGTCACATACTCGGGAGAGTCTTTAAGTCCCCAAGGGTCCGCTGCTATGTCCTTCCGCAGCCCGCACCGAAGCCCGCGTCACGGCGTGACTCCCGTGGAGCTGGAAGTTCTGAGCGCTCAGCTTGTCTGCCTGTTCGCCGTTGTATTTCCAGTGGCCCGCAAGGCCCCGCCGAAGAAAATGAAGCAACAAGACCTTTCCATTTAAATCAGTTGCTTAATTATCTTTGAAGTCAGTATTGTAATTTTTTAAAAAAAATATTTTATTTATTTATTTGACAGGCAGAGATCACAAGTAGACAGAGAGGCAGGCGGGGGGGGGTGGTAAGCAGGCTCCCTGCCTAGCAGAGAGCCCGATGCCAGGCTCAATCCCAGGACCGTGGGACCATAACCTGTGCCGAAGGCAAAGGCTTTAACCCACTGAGCCACCCAGGCGCCCCAGTATTGTAATTTTTGAATGTGTTTGAGGGGAGAAGGTAGGGGCCTGGGTAGGATTTTGGTCCCACTTTTGTTTAGGTTTGGGTAGAGATGACTTTTAACTACTGTGTTTCCTGGCACACAGCTGCTGAGACAGCCTTATTTGGTTTGTGCATTCCACTCACAGCTTGACTTGCTGAAGGATAATGCCTATTAAGTTGGGTTTTTTTTTCGTTATAAACTAGTTTGAGGATACAAACAGAAGGCAAATTATTTTGATTATTTTGAGGCAGATATGAGAAGGACAGAGAAAGCATACAGTGAAAGTTCTAGAGGTCCCGTATATTTAGCGTAACACTGGGCGCTTCTGAAGCGTGGAAGCATCCCTCCTCTCATCAGACGGGAGAGAGGCAGTGTGGCGTGGCCTTAAAACCATGAGCTCTGGGGCCCGATTACCTGGGTTCAAGTCCTGCTTCTTCCCTTTATTGCTTGTGACCTTGGGCAACTTATTCCCATTTCCTGATCTATAAAATTAGCTTGATGACAGTATCTCCCTCAGTGCTGTTGTGAAGATCAAAAGCCCAGGCTGTGGGAGGGTCAGGAGCGCACGGGTTCGCCGTCGCAGGGGCTCTCTCACTGCCAGAGTCTCTGGTAACCCCACGTCTTTGCCTTGTTTCACCAGAGAGGGAACTCACACTCTTAAAAGATCAGGGACCTGCCCCCTAGCTGCCAGGTGTAGGCGACCAAGAAGATTCGTACGTCATCTGATTCCCAGACCCCTTTATTCTGTAGTCTGCCTTTGCTGTCTCAACAAGGTAAAAGTTTGGGATAGAAACGTCCAAATATTTACTAATGATTATGGAATCTATGTTGCTGAACTTTTATTTAAATCACAAAAGCCATTGTCAGTAATTTTATTTTAAATATATAAATGGGCTGGCAAAGAAAATCTCTTACATGAATCGTAACTCCCTAATTTACCTATATTACGTTATATGTGCAGGTTTAAAAAAAACTTTTTAAAAAATTTTTCGATGGTGTTGTCTTTAAACTTGAGTGGCTAAAAGTATAACTTAGCCCCAAACACCTTTAGGACCAGAGACATGGTCTCTGATCCTGGTTATCATAGTACGCATCTGTTCCTGTGGCTTCTGCTAGCTCGAGGCAGAGATGCAGGGACAGAGTTTATGCATTGGATTGGGGGGAGGGTCGAACTGTATTATATTCTGTGCCTGTTAGTTTTCCACTTTCTCCCACCCTGACTGGTGCTTGCCTTTTTTTTTGGATAAAATATGTGTTCTAAAAAAGGCCCTTCACGAAAGGCAGAGGTTCTCGATTTTGGGGGTCTGTGCTGCGCCCTGTGTTGGGTCTGTGAATGTATTAGGTACACCTTCCGGGAGAGTATCCCTTAGCTTTCATCAGGGTTCTTCCAGAGGTCTGTGGCTCCAACAAGTTTAAGAGTCACCACTATGGAGGAAAAGCATTGTTTGTTCTTTTATTTAACTTGTAAACAAAGCATTTTATTAACAAAATATTTACACCCTTCTTACAGTGCAAGTTTTCTAGTGATTGTGTTACACTCTGTGAAAGTAATTATAGAATACTGAAGCTGAAAATGTAGTTCTAAAGTATGCCAAATCCACCTTCATTTGCAGAAGCGCTCTTCTCCCAGCATAAGTCTAAAAAGCAAAATTTTAACAACCAAAAGCAGAAGGTCTAGGGGTGTTGTTATTTTTATACCACATCACCTCCAACTCTTCCTGACCTGAGCTGGACTATGCTGGCAAGGCTGTGGCCCCAGAGTCTCGAGGGCCAGGGCCTGCAGGCGGGCGTGTAAATGAGGTGCCTTCAGTCTTCGTAGCTCTGGCTTACTGTCTGATCCGAGAACTCATTTCTAGAGTCATTGTTCAGCCTCCATGCCTCATGGCTTACCCGTTCCTTGTCCCTCCTTCGAATGGTCCCTCCCCTCTACCCTTTTCTTTCCTAAAGCGTCCTCAGTGTCGCCCAGATGCTTGCAGACACAGGGGGAGGCTCCTGTCAGTCCTTCAGTTGATGAAGGGAGACTGTTATTTGGGGTTGCTTTGGGGTGACGGGGGACAGAGGTAAGACTTGTGGGTATCTTCCTCCAAAAGAAAGGAGGAAAATGTTTTGAAACTGTTTGCAGGTTGAATTTTGAAGCTGAGCCGTGTAGTATGATTGGTGGAGAGTCCAAAGGGCTTCCTGCAGAAGCTCAGAGAGGGCGACTATCTAATCAGAGATCCAGAGAAACATGATCATTGAGTGGGATTGTGTAGTGGTCCCAGGAACAGTTCCCCGTGTGCTCATTCCCCTGACCGATGGAAAAGAATCGGCCTGCATAGAGTCTGCTTTATGGCACACCCATGTCCCACGGGTGTAGACGGAACCAGCAGCCAGAAAGCCCAGAATGCTGCTGTACGACTTTTTTCGTCCATTCTTGTCACCTGTTCCTTTGGCCCAGCTTCTTCCGGCTGTGTCTGTTGGCGGCCGTGAGTTTGCAGATCTACAAGACCCTGTTGCTGCTTCTTCCTCCCACGGCAGGGGACTCCCTGGTTCTGCCACTCGTCTCTACACTTGGGAGCACATTTCTGCTACTCTTAGGCTTTCCCAGAAGAAATGGAAATGGAATTTTCATTAACTGGTTAATGTTTTTTCTACCTCGAACCACCCCTCCCTCCCTGGCAGTGTAGGTCTGTAGACGGAATCCAGGCCCCACAGTTTAAGCGTGACCTTGAGCAGGCCGCTGGGTCTCTCTTGCTCAGTTTCCACATCTTTAAATGGGGATGATAATCGTTCTTACCTTCTTGGGTAAGACCAGCATTAGGTAAAGAACTTGGCTCTGAGCTCAGTAAATGTAAGTGCTGAGGAGATTGCTAATGAAGCATACTCGTGAAGATTGATACTAATCAACTGGTACTAACCTGACCTTGTCCTAACAATTCCCACTGAGGAGGTTGGTAAGAGAGGGCATGAGGCCTGGTCACCCATCTCCGCAGACAGAGATCTTGAGCTGTGTTTTGGGCAAGGCATATTAATGGCTGCTCCCCCCCCCCCCCCCGCCCCGCCCCAGTCTTTGCTTCCCTGAGGATTTATTTCCGACCGTGATGTGTAAATGGCTGTGGGTGTTCGGGCTGTAATGGATCTGGTGTTTAAGGCTCCCATTGTCACGGCTCAGCAGAGCCCTCCCTCCACCCGCCCCTCGGATGGCTCAGCGCGTGACTGCACCTCCTCTGCCCCTGTCACCTGCCAGCTCCGATTTGGGGGCTGTGACACGCAGCCTTGGCGCGGTTGGCAGGTTGGCCTTAGGAGAAGCTAGGCACTGGAGCTTGCCAGCGCAATTTGTAATTGATTAATTTATTTAATCTCACTATGTTGTATCAACCTGAGAGGATAATTATGCACAAATTACTGTTTAAACTGGAGGCTTGTCTCCCTTTAACTAAGCCCCACGCTGGTCTATAGCTCTTCACTGAAGTCATTCTGAGGGTAATTCTGTCTCCTTTTGCCCTCCCTGAGATCCTAGCCTCTATCCGAAGTGAACACTCTAGTTTGAGTTAGAAGCTTTTAAGAGAGGGGGAGCCCGTGTTTGGATTCTGATCCTGTAGGTCACGTCTCGCTGGTGGAGAACTGTTCTCTTTTATCTTAGTGCGTGAGTTAATTTCATCTTCTCCAGTGTGGTGAGGGTGTGTCGTCTATCCCCTGCCGCTGCTTCACTCTTTCAGATGCGGCGGGATTTCCAGCATGGGGCCAGAGCGGGCTTATTAGTTCTTTTCAGGGATGGGAAGGAGGTGTGGACCGGGAGTGATGGCATACACGCCAAATCCCTTCTGTTTTCCTGAATGTAACGTTTCATTGATTGTAAGTTGCATCGTGATTTTTGTACCACCGAGGGAGACAAAGCACAGCCATACGTAGATTTTCAGACACCATGATCATAAGATGCACTGTGGTTTCAGAAGGTTTTGGAAAGGGTGAAATGTGCTTTACTGATGATGGGTCTGATTAAAAAATCCTTAGCTTTTCGCCAAAGTTATAGAGATGTGCATTTGGAGGCCCAGACGTTTTTGTCATACAGTGCCCTTCACATGACCTTCCAGTTGCTAAAAGTAAGATGTACTTTGCCTCTCTGTGCGTAGGGAGAGGGGACTAGAATCCCTATATAGTATGTGTCATATCACGTTTTTTATGTATGGCTCTCAAATGCTCACGTTCAACATATTTTCACTCAGCCTAATATAAAGATTTTACTTTTATAATTGGTGGCCAAGTTTCATGTAATTCTTAATGTTAAAAAAGGTAAGATTGGTACTTTTGATATTTTTTTCCCCAAACATTCATTGTTTGTTTCACTCACGGGAAGCCACGGTCATGACATCTCCATCAGGGTCATCAAGGACGGGCTGAGGAATTTGAGGGGGTGCATTCTTGATTCAGGCATCTCGAAGAAAGAAACTCGGTTTCTACCTTCAGACCGCTTACCAGTACTAAATTCAGGAAGTCTTTTCATTTTGATCTGTAATGCTTGGGGCCACTTGCTAGAAAACCCCAGGTGTAGGCAGAATTTTCTTGTTGCTAGCTAATTTTGTAACTGGAAATTTAAGTTCTGGCTTCTCATTGGCTTTGATATACGCACATACTTATCCTAGAGTAATTGAAGTTTACCGAGGTCCCACCTAAATTATTCCTGATTCAGGCGGAAGGAATCTGGCTACAGATACAAGAGAACATTTAACTGCCATACCGAGTGTCTATGCCACCCAGCTCTGTGTTCCTTCTTTAGGTGATGCTGAGCTCTTTCATACCTTCTCTGGGACTGTGCCCACATGTGAGTCCCATAGAAATGATCCTCATAGCACGCCATCGCCCAGACTCCCATCCATGATCTCACTTGGCCCTCCCAGTGACTTGTGCATCAGGCCATTTGAACGTGGTGTTCCCTGCTGGTTGGCTGATGACCCCAAGTCTCATCAGGAAGGCAGGCGCCTTCCCTGAAACCAGATAGCTTTGAAATGGCCACGGCCTGAGCTTTAGCCCTGACCCCTCCTTCTCTCCCTTCGGAGTTTGAGGAGATCCACACAAGCTACCACACTTTATTTATTTATTTATTTTTAAAAGATCTTATTTATTTATTTGACAGAGATCACAAGTAGGCAGAGAGGCAGGCAGAGAGAGAGGGGGAAGCAGGCTCCCTGCTGAGCAGAGAACCCAATGCAGGGCTCGATCCCAGGACCCTGAGATCATGACCTGAGCCGAAGGCAGAGGCTTTAACCCACTGAGCCACCCAGGTGCCCCCAAGCCACAATACTTTAAATAATCCTGTTTAATGGCGTTGGCTGAGGATCATCTCAGGTGATGCAGGCTTACTTTTGTCTTTGTCTAGGTTCCTTTGGTCACAAGGAAGAGATTCATTTGAGTTCATATAAACAAAAGGGGGGCGTTTATTGGGTGTTTATGGAACCAGTGGGGGGGAAATAGAGCCAGGCTTTCCTAAAGGGCCGGTGCCAAAAACCAGAGCGATATCAGGAACCAGAGCAACTCCTCTGCCAGGAGGACAGACCCATGGTTCCTTGTCGCCGCGGCTTCACGTGTCTCCATCAGGCCTTCCATCGCGGGCAGGTGGAGACAGTGCACTGGGCGTAGGGCAGCCCCGTAGCCTCTGACTTTACATCACTTCAGTTTCGGTGAACAGCGAGGGCCGGGTGAACCACCTTTCAGTGCCAGTCTCCAGGAGGGGATCTGGAGTCCACTGTTTTTTCTGGTCTAAGGACTGTGTCCGTGGAGATGGGTCGCTCTTAGAGGGAGAGGTCCTGTGGGCCTGGTCCAGAGGCTGCCTCTGCACGGTCACCCCGTTAGATCCCATCTGTACCTTCCCCTACTTGACTCTGAAAGTTGGACGGTTGCTCTTCTCCAGTGGCCCTTACCTGCTTGGAAGTTGGGGATCCTTTCCCCATTGGTGCACGTGTCATTGTAGGGTTGGGAGATGGTCGTTTGCCAGGGCATCTGTTGCGGGAATTTGAGTTTTATTCTTCCTCTTCCTTGACACCACGACGAGTCCGTTCAGATGTAGGGAGATTAATCTGAGTCCCTCACAGGAGCGGGGTATGTTGTAGGACTAACAATGAGCTGCAGAAACTGCCAGCATCTGTCTGCGGAGCGAGGTGTCTGTGATGCAGCGGGACGTAAACAGCGTGGGGTGGTTGTGGTGGTGGAAACGGGAGCAAGTCTTCTTCCTTTTCACACGTGAGGGTGAAATTGCACCGTTAGCTCCACAGCAGTGCAACGTGATGGTGAAGTCCTTGGGCTCCGTCTGAGGCCCAGTTGAACTCTGCCTCGACCGCTTCCTCCCTTGGGGTCCTGGGGGCAAACCCCTTTGTGTCTTCTCATCTGCAAAATGGGCCTAACTGCTGCGGCTGCCTCCCTGGGTCATTGTTGGGGTTCAGCGAATGGATGGACCTAAGGCATTTAGAACGATGTCTGGCATATGATAAGGGCTCAATAAAGAGCCATTTTTCTTAGCATTATTAAGCATTACAGGTGTGCCACGGCGTGGAGGCGGGGCCGAAATGAGGTGTTTGCCTTCTCTGTGGACTTAACGGTCCTGGCTACTCCTGCCTCCCGCGAACAGATGGGTAGTGGGGAGTCCTTTCTGCACGGACTTCGGTCCAAATGCCTTACCTTCCTAATGTTCTGTCTTGGAAGCAGCTCGTCAGTGCTACGAGTGAGCGTAAGGCATCTTAATAGCAGATTTCATTTGTGGTTTGGAGGATGAGTTGACCCACATGTAAATCCTTCTTGATTTAATCGTCTTTGCTGTCCTGTTTGATCTTGTAAATATTAATTTCGTCTGGTTGTATGTGTGGTTTTCAGTGGTCCCAAGGTTAATTACTGTATTTTGTTTATGAAGTACTCATAGAAGGGTAGGCACATGGTGGAGACCTTACAGGAGCTCAGTCCCGGTTGTGGCCTGCAGACTTGCAGCGAGACTTGAGCATCAGTAAGAAAATAATTTCCAGTTCCTTACAGATTTGGTTTACGACATTCCTGCTGGAGTCTTCTATTTCAAGAAATATTTAGGCCATAACGATTTTGTACTATTTGCTATTTGTGGACAGAACTGAGGAATACCTAACCTTGTCTCCTGAGAATGCTCAGGAGGAGTCCCGGCACGGGCGTTTTGGGAACTGTTTCTTGAGGACCTACTGTGTGCAAGGCTGCATGCTTGACTCTCTGGGGGCCCCACTCTGGGGACCCTGCCTTCACAAGCTTCCAGGACAGGGAGAGGTGAGCTGGGCCATAGACTCTTGCAGCCCAGGGCAGAAGGTCATAATCACCTGGCAGGCACAGAGGGCTCTGAAGGCCTTACGGAGGCGACCATTGTGGTGAGTATACCCTAAAGACTAGGAGAGGGGGGTTGACCTGCCCCAGAAAGATGTCTGTGCTTTTGACGGGCAGACACGGAGGGCTGGGAAGAGGGCGAGAATCTCCCATGCTAGGTAGAGAGGACAGTTTGAGCAAGTGTAAAACAATGAAAATCGTAAACCTGGACTTTCTAAACTTTCCAGTCTTAAAAAAAATTAGACTCCCGTGCCACCGTCTCTTGATTTGTGTGTGTGTGTGTGTGTTTGTTGGCCATATTCCTGTATCATTTTTACTTTAGATTACTTGGTATTTTTTTAAACAGATGAACTTTTTTCTTCATACATTTGCTTTCAAAAGGAAACTTTGTGACTTATTCAATTATTATATCTGTGTTTTCTGATAGACATCATAATACATAGGTATTAAAGTGAAATGCCACGTTCACCTGGGAACGATGCCGGGGTGCCCTGGTAGGCACCAACGATACACCTCACACTGTGGTCAGCTCTGTGTTCAGCTAAAGAGACGTGGCTCTTTCGCCTGGAACATAAGGTGTGTGAAGAGAACAGTAGGAGAGGCAGAGCAGTACTAGCAGGAATATTGTACAGGAGTTACAAACCTGTGTTCTGCAAGTTCGGCCTGGGTTCATTGCCTGCTTCTGTCGTTTCCTAGCTGTGTGGTTTCAGGCATGTTGCTTAATGTCTCTGTGCCTCAGTTTTCACATGTAAATGGGGCTAATAATAGTGCCTGGGTCATTATGATGGTTGACCTAATACCTATCAATTACTCCCTATAGGGTTTGACACATAGTAAGCACTCACGACAGTGTCCTCGCGCGTGCGCGCACGCGTGCTTGTATTTTCAGAGGTAAGCATTTTCTCCCGATATCTGCACACGTCTCTCTCTCCTGCTCTCTCTCCCCCCCTCTTCTGCTGTCCCCCTTTCCCTCTCCCACCTCCCCCTTTCTCTCTCCCACACCCCTCCCTTCAGATCTTTGGTGCTTGTCCTAAAGAAACTCGTACTGCCTTCCCCATTACTTTCTTTCCACTCACCGTGTTTTTCTTTATGGCCAAGCTTACAGATCTCTGAGCAACCTTTTCGTGCAGTCATGAAGGGACATACTTATAAACCCTGAACAGAGCAGTAATTTCAGTTGACCCAGAGCGTGGTGTGGGGAGCATCTCACTGCCATTAGTTTGATTGGGCTTTGTTATAGATTTTTTCTTCCTCTCTGTGTATTTAAGTCTTGCCTTTGAAATGCTTCTTCTACAAAGAGTTACTGGGCTTTATTCCTCATAGCCATTATATACTTCAAAAACATACATACTGCGTCGCTATGAGATAGCCACGGTGCTGAATTAATCTTTTATTATTAAACCTCGAAATAGGGACTGTTTGCAGATTAAATGTCAGCTCCTCTCCAAGATGTTTTGTTTTTGCTTGTGAAGCAGAAGTTTGTAGACAAATAGCTGACCCCTTGTAAAGGAAATGTAAAAGAGTAAGATTGTCTTAAGGTGACCACTCTGAGAGCCAACAGATCTGGGTACTTGCTGACGCTGTGCTCTCCCTCCCGCTCCCGCTCCGTGTGGCCCTCCCTCTCTGCCTGGAAGAGCTGCGTGCGGTTTGCCCCTGTCATGCCAAAGGGAACGCGTGGGCTGGACGAGATTAGTCAGAAAGTGAGTGGCAGCCATCTTACTTCTCCTGTTGCCCGTTTTCCTGGACCGCAGTTTGTTTTGCTCTCTTGTTCATCTTTTGTACGGTTGATCGTAATCTGAATGTCCTCGTCATGGTTAAGACAGCAAGGGAAGGGGCCTGCTCTGACGCCTTAGTCCCTCCACTGGAACTCTTCAGGCCGTGGTGTGGCACGTGACCTGCTTGTTCTCTGGCATCTAGAGCAGTTCTCGCCAGTGGAATGTTCTGTGGTGTTGGACGCGTCTTATTTCTGGGTTTTTCCATGTGGTAGCCATTAGTTACATGTAACTAGTGAGCACTCGAAATGGGGCTAGTGTAAATGAGGAACTGACTTTTAAGTTTTATTAAATTTTAATTAAATTTAAATTATAGGGGCACCTGGGTGGTTCATTTGGTTAAGTGTCTGCCTTTGGCTTAGATCATGATCTTGGGGCCCTGGGTTCAGCCTGCATCAGGCTACCTACTCAGGGAGAGTCTGCTTCCCCCTCTGCCTCTGCCTGCCGCTCCCCCCTGCTTGTGTGCTCGTGCGAACATGTACTCTTTGTCTCTCAAATAAATGAATAAAATTTTTACAAGATTTTTTTAAATTAAAAATTCACGTGTGGCCCGTAGACACTGTATTGGGTGACACGGCTTCTGAGGCTGGAAGGCCCCTTGAGCTATATAGATCAGTACTGCCTCCTCATTTATTTAACTGTACATATTTCCAAGTCCTGATGTCTGGCTCAGGGATGTGGGCAGCAGGTAGGATAGGTCTTTGAAAAGTATTATCTATAAAGATGGGATCGAGAAGAAAGCTGACCCTCAGCTAAATTAATCCGTCTGCGGCCAAGACAAGCGTTCTTTTCTCCCCAACGTTATCAGATTTTACAATAAAGTGCATGTGGCATTTGGGTTAATCCTTCCAGAAATTCATGTACCAGCTAGCTATAGTTCTAGTCCCTCCTTTTGTGCTCAAGAAAGCTTGCTGAAATGCAGGTGAATGGCCCACGTGTTACAGCGATAACCTTGCATCTGATCCAGTTTATCAGGAAGTAATCGGCAGCATCATGTGCTGTAGCTGGTCTTGGGAGCACACTGTTCGGGATGCACCTCACAACTGATTAGAGACGCTACTGTCTTGACACTTGAGAAGGGATTCGCTGCTTGGAGTATTTGCAGCAGTGTGTGTGTGAGGGGGCAGGTATTTACATGTGTGTGTAGGGGGGGTGGGTATTTATATGTGTATGTGTGTGTCGAGCCTGGGGTCACCCGGACAAGTTCTGGTTGAGAAACACTGGGGCCGCTGCTGAGTCTTTTCAGTCATCCATCCAGTATTAGCGAGTGCCTACCATATGCTCCGATGCTGGAAATAGTCATAAAAAAATGTCTCAAGGTCATTGCTCTTATGGAGCTTACAGTCTGGCAGAGGAGACAAATAGAAATATATAAATAAAATCGGGCAGTAATAAGTGCTTTAGAGAGAAAATAGCACAGGATGAAAGGCTGGAGAGATGGGCAGGGCTCCTTAGATGGGGTGGGGGCAGGGCCTGCGTGAGGAGCAGAGGCTCGCAGGCAGTGGGGGCCGGCCTGCTGCTGTCTGGGGGGGCGGGGGCAGGGGGGGCTTCCCTCCAGAGGAAGCAGCAAGAAATCCAGCCTTAGGAGGCTTCCAAAGGCATTGTGCTACAGTTGTTGCTGTTAGTATCTTTCATTGTCAAAAAAGATACTCTACATCTGTAATTTATGTTGATTTCCTAGTGTTCTTTTCCCAGTGAATGTAGGAGGGCCTGGACCCTGTCTCTTACGGTGACTTCCCATGTTGGACATTGTCAGCCAAATATGTCAGCGTCTCCAGTGGTGATCCCACTGGCAACTGCCCTCAAGCCTGGCATTCAGACCCCGGCCCACCCTGACTGCCTCTCATCTCTCATTGGATGCCTCCCATGCATCTTCCTTTAGATGGTTCAACTTTCTGTCCTTGGAACATACCTTGTACTTTACAGATTTCCCTTTTGCTGATGTCATGCCTCTTCTGAAACACCATATTCTCTCCTCTCCCTCCCAGGTCCTTCCTGTCCCTGAAGGCCCCCCTGCTATCACTTCTTCTGGGATGTTCCCCATATCACCTTGTTGTGACCAGAACTCTTGTTTCCTGTTTTGTAATGAAGTGCCATTTATAGTATAAGTAATGCCCTAACGTTTGTTAAGTTGGTGATCTATATGATCAGCCCATTCCGCAGTCTAGGGGACGATTTATTTCTCTAGTCTTGGGCTTGAACTGAAGGACTCTTTATGGGATTAGGTTTAAGAAAAAGGAATGCCCTTATTTTAGGATCATACAAAGTGTGTGTGTGCGTGTGTGTACACACAAATATATCTCCCAATTCTGGATTCTTTTAAAGAAATTTTACCTTTTTTTGTTCTTTTTGGATCTCCTCCATTTCTTTCTGGCAGGGTTTTCCGTTTGCTACTTTTACTGAGGATGGAGTGTGTGGTTAGGGTAACGTGGGGCTCTGGGATCTAGTGTTGCCGACAGTTGGTGGACCAGAGAGGACTGGAGGGGCTGCAGAGTGCCTGAAATGCTTTGTTTCTTTCTCAGTCCTACCTGAGTGTAAGAGCCTGTCCCAATCCAAGCACTCTATGATCCCACGTGTGTTCCCAGTTAGGCCCACCCAGCCCTCTGCTGGACCTTCAACCACATCTTTCCGATTTGTCACCGAGAACTGGAAGGAGCCGAGCAGCATGGGCGGGTGACCTTCCGGCTCCTTGCACGATGCCCCCCCACCCCCACCCAGGCAGTCTGGAATCACTAGCTTGCCGTTGCTCTTCTGCCTCCAGATGCAAGCACATGCGTACAGAACCTCATCTCAGGAATATTGAAGTTTTTCCTTGATTTTTCCCACAGTCTGCAGAGCCTGATTTAGGGCCGCATCAGGATTAAGTAAGATTACCAGCATCTTCTCTCCATCTCTCTTGTGTATCTTGTATGAATGTGTCCTAATAACTATTGATATCAAGTTCATCCCTCAAGAAGCCAAGACCGACCTTTGGTGTCCTGCTGAGGTTGCAGTTTTATGATGTGTTTTTCTTGCAAGTAAAATCAATTGAGATAAATCTCGGTAACTTTTCCTGTGCAATGAGGTGGTTGGGCCCTGCCGCTGTGGTGGGCTCCTCCCTCTACAGGGCACACTCCTGTGTCCCCAGCAAGTTTGTTTCACCAAAATTGATTGGTCGATCCACTACTCTTAAAGGTCATGCTTAATCACATTTCAGGAAGATTGAAGAAGATACCCAGTCGCCCGGGTGCCATAGTTGACTTTGTGCTCTCCTTCGGCACTGTTTGCTTTTAACAGCACGGCTCTAATTTACTAGGCGGCTACCCTAGTGCTTAAAGGGCAGAAACCCAGGGTGCATTTTTTATCCTGAAAATTAGTCACAGCTACTCTTCCGTGGCTTAGAAATGGTCTCTTTTGTTCATGGAAATCCTCACGTCCACGGATGACACCCCAGTGTGCTTCCAAAGCCCTGCTCTCCGCCCCATACGCGGGGTGTCGGATGAAGGACAGGCCGTGGCCGCAGAATGGGTTGGCTCCTCCGTGTGGTTGATGAGCCGGGCTGACGGGTCCGGAGGGCTTCTGCCGTTGGTCTTTCATGTGAAGCCCGGTACTATAGAACAGATGGAGGGGAAGGGGCTCCTTGACAGTTTGGGGGGTGGGGACCTTTAAGTTATGGGGAATCAAAAGAACGGTTTAGTTATTAGTGGTGTTCGGTGTGACAGCTTGATGTTCTGTAATTGTCCACAGAGACCAAGCTACTTTGGAATGGTGTTCTTGCAAATGTGTCATATTAAATTTTTTTTTTCCTAATAAGGAGAACTGGTCTGATTTGAATAGTTCTGCAAAATTTCACATTATTTATGAACTGTCAGCAGGGGGAATGTTTTCCCTTGCCATAGTAGTTGACTGGAGGACTAGAAACAAGAGCGACTGAGATTCTTACATTCAGGAAACCTTTTTTTTTTCATTCTTGGGAGGAAAATTTGGGTTGGAAAGTTAGTGTCTAGAGAGAGAATGTTGAGAATGTCTGCAAGATAGGAACACTTTTGCACGTGTGTGGGAAGCAGTTAATTATTGTTTTCAAAGTAATATGTGCTCATTATCCCAATCTGTAAAACAGAGACACAGAAGAAAAAAGTCATCTGTAATCCTTCTACTTTGAGTTTAGCTCTGTTAAACACTTTAATATTCTTTCCTTCTGCTCGTTTTTTCGAGATAAATGTTTCTGTGTTTCACTTTGTTGTGTTTATTTTTCATATATGATAAAAACTACCCCCATCTCATTTCCCATTATATCCTAATAATTTTTTTGATGATATTATATGCTAATATATAGTATTCAGAAAATTTAAATTTGAAAAATGTATAATGTTCTACCATAGTTTCCCATACCATTTCCCTGTTAGGTTGGACATTTAGTTTAGCACTGTAACAAATATTGATGGAATAAACGTCTTTGTGCACAAGGTCTCATCTTTGTTTAGAAGAACTTTATAAAGTTCTTAGAGGACAACGTGGCCCTTGGAGGATAGAGTCCCAGAAGTAGAATTATTGGGTAAAAGGGTATGGAATTTTTTGTTCTTCAGGATTGGGATAAACTTGATTATAAAGCCATAAATCATCAGTTGTACCACTACAAAGGTGGACTAAGGGGTGTGTGTGTGGGTGCGTGCGTGCGTGTTCATTCTTCTAAAAATTCCATTTGGTTCTCTGTATCTTCTGTTTACTTGCTGAGACTTTGTTTTTCTATTCATTTTAAGAATGTTTGCCCTTACTTGTTGGAGCATTTTTATATTTGTCATTTAACGTCTTTGTCAGAAAATTCCAATGTCTCATATATACACAAAATTCCAATGTCTCATATATACTCAGACATCAAAAAATATCAGAAAATTTCACTCATGAGTGGATTTTAAGAAACAAAACGAGCCTAGGGGAAGGGAGGGAAAATAAAACGAGAAGAAATCAGAGAGGGAGACAAACCATAAGAGACTCTTAATCATGAGAAACAAGCTGAGGGTTACTGGAGGGGAGTTGGTGGGGTGTTGGACTAACTGGGTGATAGGCATTAAGGAAGGCACGTGATGCAATGAGCACTGGGTGTTCTGTGCACCTGATGAATTACTGAACTCTACCTCCAAAACTAATAGTACACTATATATTGATTAATTGAATTTAAATAAATTAAAAAAGAAAATTCCAATATCTCTGTCATCTTGTAGTGGTATCTTTACATATGTGTATTGAGATTTTCCTCATCATTTATATGCCAAGTGATTTCGGGTTTTGTTTTAGACATTTTAATAGTATCTTCAGAGGTTCAGTTTAAATTCTTCTGGGAATATGGATTTGGGGGGTGGGGGAGGGAATATCGACATTTTTGCTTTAGGAGGCAGTTGGCCCTTGTTGGGTTTGGGTTGCAAGTTCAGGTCCACCTTCTGTGGGTGGTGGTTTCAGTGTCAGTTTTGTTTTCAGAGATTTTATGCGGCTCTTCCGGTCTGTCTCATGTGTGTGTCCCTCAGAGTCTGTGACTTGGTGTTTGTCTGTCCCATAGTTGAGTTGGTAGAGTCTGCTTTATGCTCTCTAAGGTCAAATCTGTGCTTGTATAACTTAGGGATGAAGACAGGCATTCATAAACAACTTTATGAGTTTGCTTCCCCAAGTACTTCTTCTGCAGTCTGTCTTGTAATTTCTGATTCTATAGGTCTCTCCTTTCTGGTTCTTGGCCAGAAAACTGGGGCTTTATAATTTGCCCTTCTTCGCTATGAGATTCTCCCTGTTCCATTTGGGACAAAGTAATAGGAGGGTAGAGAGAATGAAAATCTCGAGATTTTATGCCCTGTTAGCTGCCGATGCTGTTGTCACCACTGCTGCTTTGATGGCTGAGGGGCTGGGACATAAGAAAATGGAAAAAAAGACAAAGCCAGCTGATTTTGCGCACTTTCTCTGAGCTAGGTGACCCTTTCCCACTCCTTGAGCTGGAACTAGAGAACTTTTCCTGGAGTCTCTCCCTTTGCACTGATGTAACTTCCAGTTTGGGGCAGCATTGAATCCAGCCTGAGGATCGTGGTGGATAAACTCATCACTGGCTCCGTGGTACTTCGAATTCTGGTCTTCTTCCTTGACTCACCTGTTGCTAATTATTCCTCAGAATCCTCCAGTAACTGCTTCACGCATGCCAGCCAGTTCGATAGCTGCAGTCAGCGGAGAGCAGGGAGGAAGGAGCTTGCTCTTTCTTACCTGGACCCGGAAGAGGGATGGGGTTTTTTGTTTTTTGTTTTTTTTTTAAAGACCCTTGGTATGTATTACCAGATTGCTTTCCAAAATGACTATTTCAAAATGACAGCTTATAGTCCATAGCAATATTAGATGGTCTATTTCAGTACACTTTCATGAGCGTTGGAAAAAATTGTCAAAATAAAACAAGAATACTCCCATCTGTATTTAGTTGAGACGTGAACCAGAGCAGCTTACTGTGTTAGTTTGTTTCCTTAATTGGAATTGAGGTTGAACTTCCACCTTTATATTTATAACATAGATGTGCTTCTTTTCTTCTCTTCATTTGTCACTTCTGATCCATCGTCTTTTAGGTTGCTAAATTTAGACATAGAAATTTATTTTTATCAGAATCAGGTTTGGTTGTAAATAACATGGTCTTCTCAAAATAATTCCAGGGCTGGTATGGGAGTTCCATATTGCCAGGGACCAAGGTTCCATTTATCTTGTTGCTATGCAAGCGTTGGTGAGAGATGTCGACTTTTGGTTGGATAGCATTGGGTCCTGCTTAAAAACTTGGCATTCTGTCACTGAGAAAGTAAAGGAGATTGGATATTGACAGGCGGTTAGAAATGGCTACCACGGTATTGGTTTTCTTGGAATTATAAGATAAATCTGTTGTAAAACAAGCAAACAAACACAGAAGTCTGGAAAGTAAAAAATGAATAGTTGGGGTGGGATTCCCTCCATCCCCTCCCTTTGTCCCTCAGATAGCATTACCTCACAACTTGACGCATGTCCTTTAGGGGCTTTGTGTGGACGAGTGCTTCTGTGAGATTACCGAAAACAGATGCGGGATCCTGCTGAACATACCAGCTCACCATTGCCTTTCGTTCAGTAACTGAGAGGTCGTCATCGGTTTGCCAGAGTGCCGGGTTCCGTGCTGGGGTGAACTGCGGAGCGCGTGTCCCCGGCTGCTGTCGTAGACAGGGCGCCAGCTGATTTCACACTTAAATATGCTTGATGGAGTATTCCCGAACACACGTCTTGGCATATTTTGTACAAATATTTTTCACTGTTGCTCTTTGAAACTATTAATATTAAGCCTTTTTTGGTTTGCATATCTCTTCCCAATTTGTTGTTTGCCTTAGATTTTGTTCTGTATATTTTTTTAAACATAGCAAATTTTTAAGAGTTTGTTTAGTCAAATCTGTTGGTCCTTTCCTTTTTGTCTTCTGTCCCTTTGAGCTAAGAAAGTAGCTGTGAGATGTCCGCATCTTTTCCCTGCCGTTCTTTTTTTTTTTTTTTTTTAAGATTTTATTTATTTATTTGACACAGATCACACATAGGCAGAGAGGCAGGCAGAGAGAGAGAGAGAGAGGAGGAAGCAGGCTCCCCGCCGAGCAGAGAACCCGATGTGGGGCTCGATCCCAGGACCCTGGGATCACGACCTGAGCCGAAGGCAGAGGCCTTAACCCACTGAGCCACCCAGGCACCCCTTCCCTGCCATTCTTGTCTGTGACTTTATGTCATACTTTTCACTGGAATTGATGTAAATTTAATTCTGGTGGATACTGTGAGGTAATACTCGGAATCAAGCTTTTTCCCTGTTTTTAATGCCTTTCCACTCAATTAAATAATTTTATTTTTGCCTTGTTTATGGTATGCTTCTCCTTAAATGAAAACCGACTGGAAGTGAAAAAATGAAGTGAGGGTCTTCATTTGATTCCATTCTACAGGTAATTTTCCAACTGTGGGACTTGTGGGTAAAATAAATGTGCCCTGTTTTTGATCATTTAAACAGATACAGGACTGTCCTTCAGATGTGAGGTCAGCAGATCCAACTGCAAAGCAGATAATTAGAAACAAAGTCAGCTTGCAGACTGAAAATTGTGGTGCAGTGGGCAGTCAGGCTGCCAGAAGCATGGGTGGGGAGAGGTGAAGCCTGTGTGCTCCTCCCCATCCTCCCATCACCCCTCGCCCTTGGGACAGGCCTAGGTGCCCTCTCTCCTCCCCCCCCAACCCCCCCCCCCGCTCCCCTCCCCTGCCTGGGCATTTCTGATGAAAGACCACTGAGAAAGGTGAGAAGTAAGAAGAATGCGTTTAGAAAGTGTTGACGGAGTACGTTCACAAGACACAAGATGTCACACACCGTGTGGGGTGCGCTGTGTGCAGGGTGCTTCCCGAGCCTAGAAACAACTCTGCAGCGATGGATTGCTGTCCCTGTTTCACTGAGGACACACTGAACCTGGGGGAGTCCGTGACCCACCCCAGGTCTTTAGGTTTTCCCCGATTCCAAACCTCAAATTGTGCTCACCTTCCCTTCTCCTCCTGTCTGTCCCATCCACCTCTTGTCTTTCTCTCCCTTTTTCTTTTCCTTTCTGTTATCTCATGAATCACTTTAAAAATTGTATTTTTATCTTTATTTTTTTTTTCTTTTTTAAAGATTTTATTTTTTATTTGAGAGAGAGAGAGAGCATGAGAGGAGAGAGGTCAGCAGGAGAAGCAGACTCCCTGCCGAGCAGGGAGCCCAGTGCGGGACTCGATCCCAGAACTCCAGGATTACGACCGGAGCCGAAGGCAGTTGCTTAACCAACTGAGCCACCCAGGCACCCTAAAAATTGCATTTTTACTTATGAAAGACAGCCTGTTGAAATTTGGAAAATACAGCAAATATGAGGGAGAAAATAACTCTCCCGGTTGACACCCTCGACCCCAGTGGGCGTGACCGCCACTTTCCTCGCTTGTTCTCAGCACTGGGTGTCAGCCTGGAAAGTCTTCACCATGTCCCGGACAAGAGATGATGTTTGCGCGTCTTCACTTGCCTGTCGCTGCTTCATGTTTTGCCCTTTCTGATTGCGTGGGTGGTGACTCGTCCTTATTGGCACACATGCTCTGGCTGCCCTGCTGTCCAGTGTTGGGTCTCTTGCCTGGAGAGTCTTTGTCCTGACTTATATAAATAAGTTCCTGACCATTGGCATTCCCTTGTGTTTTTTTTTTTTTTTTAAAGATTTTATCCACTTATTTGACAGAGAGACAGATCACAAGTAGGTAGAAAGGCAGGCAGCGAGAGACGGGGAAGCAGGCTCCCTGCTGAGCAGAGAGCTTGATTCGGGGCTCGATCCCAGGACCCTGAGATCATGACCTGAGCCGAAGGCAGAGGCTTTAACCCGCTGAGCCACCCAGGCGCCCTGGCATTCCTTTTTATATCTGTTAACTTCCATTCTAATGAAAGTCATTTCTTCCGGTTTACTCTTTGCCGATAGCATACATTTTCATCTGCTCTTCACTATGAAGGAATCAGAGAGTCTTTTTCCTTCTATTTTTTTTTAATTATGAAGTATTTCACATATAAAAAATAAGTCTATTTGTATACGAAATAGGGATGCAGGAAGTATATAACTAATAATAAAGTGTACACCGGTGTACCCACCCCTAGCTCAAACAGCAGAGCAGGGGCACTTGTGAGCCCCTGCTTGCTAAACCCTTCTCCCCCAGGTCCTCCGGGGTAGCCACCATCCAGGATTCTCAGCGGTGTGTGCATTCTTTCCGGAAGGTGGACATTTTTATTCCTTTTTTTTTTTTTAATCTTAACATGGTAGATGGGAAAATGGGGCCTCAAAAGGTTAAATGAGTCACCCTAGGTCTGGCAGTAAAAGTAACTGTGACAGTAGCAGCTAAATCCGGGGCTTCTCCTATGATTGTTATTTTTTCTTTCTCTTCTCAAACACCGCACTGCCTCTTCAGTCTGATGCTGGTGTTTCCACCCCCCCCGCCCCTCCCCCCCCCCGCCCGCCTAAACTTGACGGCACAGATTTCTGAAGAGTAAATTCAGGCTGTTTGGAAGTAGTCCTTTTAGTACTGAGAGTTTCTACGTTTGCCTGCTTCAGAAGTTATTAGAAAACGTGCCTTGCCCCTCCAGAAGGAAACTGGTGGTCCGCAGAATGTCTCTCAACCTCCCTAATTCGTTTCGGTGTCGAGTCGGCAGGGGTGGTGTTCACCTGATTCACGGGGACACGAGCACTCCCTTCGTACAGCGCCACGGTGCCAAAAGATACCTCGCTAGCCTTTCAGAAAATCAAATGCTGGGCATTTTCCACTGGACCTAGTCCAGTTTCGGTTAATTTTTACAGCTCACATCAACATTTGGTCAAGGTGTGCATTGCAGGCGGAGCCTCCTAGATCCGACCCGTCTAGCTGGACTGCCAGCTGCCGCAGCCCGCTCGCGGATCGAGAGTCCGGCTTCGGACGTGCGTCGCCTCGTCGGGGTTTTGCTTCAGCGACACCTCAGAGCCAGTGCGGAGCGTGGCCGCTGGACTCTGGGTCCTGGTGGAGGGGACCGAAGGCCTCTTCCGTCCGGAAGGCCACTGGGCACGGTGGTACCCCGGTTCCTCGTGCAGTCTCTGGAGACACACATTCCTTGCTTTCCCACCCCTAGCTGTGTGAGCTTGAACAAGTGGCCCCACCTCTCTGAGTTCGGGTTTCTGTGCTGTAAAACATTAGTACACATACTCTCGGGTATCAGGAGTTTAAGCAAGGTGTAGGATGGGTATAAATGGGAGGGTTTAGTGCAGCCCACATCTCAGTGGCTGGCATTAGAATGCACTAGGAGCTGTTGCTGCCAGTAGGGATTGCTAGTGTCCCTATGGTCACCATTTTGGAGAGGAAGACATGGAGGCCCAGATCTGTGGCCACTCAGAGGCTGAGCGGAGACAGGAAGCCCGGTCTCCGAGCCCCCCATGTGCAAGGCTCTTTCCACCCCACCACCTGCCCTCCGCCACACATCTCTCCGTCATTTACTTGTCACCTTCTTTGGCTCTCAGCAGTGCAGTTTCTTGCCTCCTCTCTTGAGCCGGCAGATCCTAACAACAGATGGTGCTGTTTTGAATTAAAACAATTTAACTCAAGATCCATCAACTGCCAACATCAAACACCCTTAAAAGAAGGAAAGAAACTCATTATCAAGAGTATTTAAGCAAAGTAGGTATTTAATCTATCTTAATCATTTGCATTCTTGAGAAGAAGAAAGTCAGTGGCAGCTGCCACCATAGGCCAGACCCCATGAATGTGCTCGCACATGATGGCTTCAGACAGAATTTTCCCCCTTTCTTCTTTGCCACACAGTACTAATTTGGACTTCGGTCCTAAGTTTTGAAGCCACACTGAATATTTAAAAATTGTAAAACATAATCTTTTTTTTTTTTTTTTTGGTCAGCAAATCCTGTGGCTGCACAGTTTTCGGTAGCAGGGGTTAGCTCTCAATGAGAGCTTTGTCCGAGGCATGTGAGCCCCGAAGGCCGGCCGACTGCTGTGGGGTTCCAGAGGCGCTCTGGGGCAGGACAGTCCCTTCCACACAGAGCCCAGTTCCCCAGGGCAGACGCCCGTGGGATGCCGTCCCGTGCATGCCAAACCTAATATTCTTTCCAAAGCTCAGAGTCCACAGGATGACTCCTTGCGGCCGTATCACAGAGCGGACGGGGAAAGACAGTGGGTGTGAGAGCCGTGGAGACATGCACATGCGATAGCAGCATCCGTGTCCCTTAGCCCCTCTTGAGCCTGGGCTCCCGCTGCCTGGGCTCCCTGCGGGCAGCTCCTCCCGTCCGCCCCTGCGGCCGCTGGGTTAGGCCCTGACCAGTGCCCGCGAGCTGTTGGCCGCCCTCTTTTGAGCTGCCTTTGTTCTTTCATTCTCTTCTTCTCTGCCCTCTTTTCCTACTCTACTCGCTTGCTTCTGGTCCTCCCTTTCGTTCGCCGCTGCCCATGGCTTGGTCTTGAGTCTCATGCTCAACAGATTATGAGCAGCGGCCTGGTGTCCTGCCCCTCACTCTCTGGAGCAAGCCTGCTGGCGCTTCCCTCTGTCCCCACATCCCAGCACGAGGCCAAGGGCTAACGTAAGCATCCGTCATCTTGAGCTCAGCCCAACGGGTAGCGTAAAGTGGCCACGGGGGCTGCCCGGGAAGGGCCGCAGCTGGCGCAGGCCTGTGCGTGTGCCGGGGAGTGCCTGTGCAGCACGCGCAGGGGAAGAAGCAGTCCACTGAGCGAGTGTGACGCTTTGTCACTTTTAACCCTTCCTGGAACCCTTGTGCCCTTGATCCAGAGTCAAGCCCTGACTGGTGCAAGGTCTGGGAGTCAGTGAGCTCCACCGTCTCTTCCCGTCAGGGCAGGGCTAGAAGGGAACATGCTGCCTCCCCGTTTGCCGCATCCCGCTTTGCTCAACGTATGGATTTCAAACCCTATTTATAGCTTTCTCGTGACATTTGCCTGGGCGGGCTGCCGTCAGGTGACACCTCGTCGGAGAGCCCGAGGGCCGGCCCCACCCCTCCGCGTCCTGGGACAGACTCACGCTTGATGACCAGCTCCTCTCGAGTCACCTGCCACGCAGCCTCATGCTGATTCGGTTTAAGCCATTCTCCCACAGGGAAATAAAGCAAAAAGGTGACGGCACGTGCTTTTTCATGTTTTAATAATTCATTTCCCTGCCGCAGGGAAGAGAAGGAGGCCCCGGCGGCTTGAAAGGCCCAGGTTTGCATAGTGTCGATGGGCCCATGTGTGGGGACTGGCACTGAGCACGACAAGACGAAGTCTCACAAGTCAATCTGTTTGTGTCTGACGGTGTTTTGAGAAGTGATGTGTAAGTGCTTGGTACTGGTGTGGTAGTATGAGTGGAATTTATCATAGAGCGTGTGTGAGGGACAATAGAGGTTGTCTATTTTCTGTTTAGCAAAATGTCCTACTTTTTTATTGATACTTTTCCTCCTATGTGGTCTTATGAAACAGAACAAGAAAAAAACACAGAACTTTGAAATTTCAGAGCTGGAGAGGGTAAAGAGGCCAACAAGGTCCCTCTTTTAAAAAGGAGGGACTGGGGCGCCCGGGTGGCTCATTCGGTTGAGCGGCTGCCTTGGGCTGGGGTCATGTTCTCCGGGCCCTGGGATCGAGTCCTACATCAGGCTCCCTGCTCAGTGGGGAGTCTGCTTCCCTCTCTCTCTCTCTCTCAAATAAATAAATAAAATCTTAAAAAAAAAATAAAAGGGAGGGAGCTGTAGTCACAGAGGTGAAGGGTGTCTTCCTGAGAGCTCTTGGAGGCAGGATCCAGTCTTGTGTGCCTTTGTCTCCCCAGGCCCCACCCTGACATGGGATGTGGCGGCTACTCGGGGAGTGATTCTTGTGCGAGGGAACACGCACCTCCTGGCTCCTCTTCCCCAGCTGTCATTCTCCCCGTGGGCTTGCTTGAAGTAGGGCTCTCCCTCTTGAAGTATATGCAGTGTGGCCTTTGACATTGGATAGCCCGGACGTGGATTCAGCTCCCTGCTCTCCCCACCCCGCCCCCAGTGGGAGCCTGTCTCATTTTCTTCCATTGGTATGATGGCACAGAGCCAGTAGGAGGATTGCTCTGTGGCACCTGATAATGACAGTGGCCAGTGTTTACTGAGCACTTGCCCTGTGCCAGGCACTGTGCTAGGGGCCGTGTGTGAATTAGCACATTTGATCTCCCCACACCCCTGTGGTGTGTGTACAATGATTATTGTTCCCTTTGTAGAGGTGAGGAGACTGGGGGCCGGGAACTTATGTTCTACAACGAGGTGATGGGGAACAGGCCCAGGAGCTGTACCCTTGACCTTCCCCAGAGCTCTCCTGGCTCTCAGCAAAGTGCCTGACACAGTGCACGCACGCGGTACACGGCCGGCGTGATGATAAAGTGAAGACATTCGTACATCAAATCTAATCATTCTCCTCGTGTTCCTACTTTGCTCTCAAGCTTGGGAAGTTCTTCCCCATCTAGAAATCATTAGCCATTTATTCCATGGAGAGTTACTTTGTTCTGTGGCGTTCCTTGCAATTTAGAAATCCAAGTTGAAAGCACTAGGACCAAAAGAATAGCACTTAGTTACATCCGACGCCATTGTTAAACCCTGCTCTTGGTCTGGGCCTGCCTGGCCTTGTTGGCTGTCCCTGCTTCTGCAGTTCATTCTCGACCAGCCATCAGACTCCTTTAGCCAGGAAGGTCAGGTGATGTTCCTCTGTTTAACGCTGTGCGGTCGCTCCCGTCTCACCCAGAGTGAGAGCCCACGAGCTCGTGGTGCCATCAGCACCAGCCATGATCTGCCCGCTGCCGTACCTCACCGCTGCTCCTCTCCCCTTTGTTCTCCTGGCTCCAGCCACAGCTTCCTTGCTGATTCTACCCCATGCGAGGTGTGCTCAGAGCCGGCCGTTCTTCTGTCAGATACCCCAGTATCCAGATCTCGTTCTCAGGTCTCTCCTCAACCCTTACCCTCTCGGGTGCCAGGTGTACCATTTGCAGCACCTCCCCCAGGCCCCGACCGTGTGCATTTTAAGCACGAACACGTGTCATCTTCTGACATACATATATTTTAGGTATGTAGGAAAAGAGCTTCTGGTTTACCTGGCTTCCTCTCCTAGGAGGTGTTCTTTGTGTATTTCATGGATGTTTCCCAAGTGCTTAGACAGTGCCTGGCACATTTCAGGGAGTGGCCCATAAGTAGTTGTTGAATGAAGGAACAAATGACTGAATGAAAGAAGGATAAAAGCGTAGCTTTGGTGAAGCCACTTTCTCTTTGGGCCTTTGTTTTCTCTTTTAAATCAAATAGCAGCTTGTGCTGGGTGAGCCGCATATTCTCCCGACTGTAACTGCTATTGATTCTTTGCATTTTACTTGTGTTGATGGGGCCCTCATCATTCCTCACCCCGCCCAGGGTGTTGTGTTTGTGGGGCAGGCAGGATTTAGCTAGTGTTGAGGAGGCAGGTGGCACGTCTTTGCAGGCTCTGGAAACCTGCGTTCTCATCTCATTTCCGGGACGGGAACACGCTCTGTGTCAGCCAAAGCGCGTGCATGGGAAACACGCCACTTCTGCCGGGACTGTAACCCCTGGGCGGTGGCGGGGCGGGGGGGCGGGGCGCCCTGCCTCTTCTGCCTTTTTTCATCTCATGATGTTTCCCAGAGACTCTTTGCCAGGCTGTTCTCACCTCCCTACACCGGCGCGGCAGCTCCAGCTTGCTCTCAGTGCCACCAAAGCCAGTGCGAGCCCATGGTTGCCGCCGATGTGTTTGCATATCACACAGCCATCTGTTCTCCGTGCCAGCCAAGCTTGAGATTTTGAAATAGGAATTACCAACCACTCCGTGGATTTCAATTGCTTGCTGTTTGTTTTGTATGCCAATAACTAGGCTTTCAACTGCTAGAGCCACTGTTTTAAAAGCCTAGCTTACTCGTGTTTCGTGCAGGCGCCTTGGGCTGCACGAGGTGGTATCTAGGTGCCTAACTGAACCGTGAGCTGGAAGAGCTTCTTGCCCAGCTGTGACGGCTCATGCTCTCTTTCCAGCAGGTGATGCTGAATCAAAAAGTCGTTTCAGAAGGCTACCAGTAAATGGTGACTCTGTGTATAGTGAGCCTATAAAATAAGACTGCATTTCCTTCAAATTTGCTTACGTGCATTGTAACTTGAGCTGACCATTCGCCATGGAAAGTGGAGGACTGTGTATGATGATAAGGGGCGTGCTTGTGGCCAGACAGGGTCTGTTATTACTACCAGCCTTTGTTGAGTGCTAAGCCTGTTCCTGGCGCTGTGATGAAACGTTTCACACACGCTCCCTTCTTCCACTTTCTTTAACACGCCAGGCTCTCTTGCCTCTGCTTTTTCACATGCTCTTCCTTCTGCTGGAAATGTCCTTCTGGCGTAGGCTTTTAGCACCTGTGCCTTTCCTTTGAGGCATTTGTCGCAAAGGTCATTCACTTGTAGTTTAGGGGGTTATCTGTTTAAATTCTGTCTATGTTTCTGGGCTGTAAGCGTCCCGAGGTTGTCCCTGGCACCTGGCTCTGGAGCTGGAAATAGAGTCGCTGCCGTTTCTGCGGTGCCGGACGTGCTCGGGTGCGCACCGACAGGCCCGTGAAGCGGGTGCACATTGTGTCCGACAGACGAGCGGGCTGGGGTAAAGAGGGGAGGCGCTGGCCCATCACCACCCAGGCAGTCAGTGGCAGAGCCAGGATTCAAACCCAAAATCCTTTCCGCCTGCTGTCTCAGTAAGCTGATTGCTAGCTGGGGGACATGGTAATGACGAGTACAGTTAAAACACAGTAACATAGAAACCGAAAGACCCACATTCTGAGCGCACCCAAAATGCTTAGGAGAATGAAGTGCTCCTGTTTATTAAATGTTAGAGAAAATTTTTGTTCTGTAGCTCTTTTCAGATGTTTCCAAAATATCTCTCTTTCTGCTTTAAACCATCCAGCACATGAACGTAATTTTGTCCCCCCTCCCCCCAGCCCCCCTCTGGGGAGCCTGCAGGTCTTTGAGAGCCATTGCTCAGGACGTCAGGTCTGACTGGGTTGGACTGGGAGGGTGGGCCGCACAGCCCCTGACCGAGGACCCACGTTGCAGCTTGCCTTACTACCTCTCTGGCCGAGTCTGGGGACAGTACGCTAGTTGACTTCCGGCCAGCTGAAGCTTTGGCCTGGTTGTTGCCCACATGTGAAGAGAAGGCTTCTGCCCCCGCCCCATTCAGGCTTTTCCGGGAACCAACGCGGCCATCTGTTCCCCTTTGGAGGGGCGCTAATGGTCTGGGTGTCGCAGAGCTTCCCTTGGTGAGGTTTGGCCGTGATCTTAACGGTTCTCTTAAACTCTTTATCTTGCAAATACTTCCGGCTTTCAGAAAAGTGACGGGAATAGCACAGTGAACTCTGTACGTTTTGCCTAGATGCACCACATGTGCCCCACAGTTGGTGTCGTGCAGATTAGCAGTCTTCAAGTTTGACTGAAGCATTGGAGGATAGGTAGGCCGCATCCCGACCCTTTATTTCTGAGATCGGAGGCATCCTCACCCATGGCCACAGTACGGTTCCCGCACGTGCTCTTTTGAAAGGCCATTGTTCCGTCCTTGTCACCCTCAACACTTTCTTTTCTGAGCAGCTGGGTGTACCACGACCAGTTCGCCATAGAGGGAATTTAGGTGGTTTCTGGTTTATTCTGGTTTATTATTACAAACAGTGCTCCACCAAATACCCTGGTATGTAAGTATTTGCCCAGACACATGGTTTTTAGAGTGAGAATTGCTGGGACACCTGGGTGGCTCAGTCAGTTGGACGTCTGCCTTCGGCTCAGGTCATGATCCTGACATCCTGGGATCAAGTCCCGCATCGGGCTCCTTGCTTGGTGGAGGGGGCCTGCTTCTCCCTCTCCCACTCCCCCTACTTGTGCTTGCTCTCTCGCTGTCTCTCTCCCTGTCAAATAAATAAATAAATAATCTTAAAAAAAAAAAAAAAAAAGAATGGCTGGCCCAGGAGCAGCTGCCTTTTCCGTTTTGGCAGATACTGTGCGCTTGCCTTCAGGGTAGAAGTGGCTTTGCACCTGCCCCACCAGCAAAGACCAAGTGCCTCGTGCTCTGTAGTACTAGCTTCTAGGCCTCCGCTTGTCCCGCACGTGATCAGAAGCAGAGAACCAAATGCTGGAGGCCGTGTGTGACTGGGAAGGGTCAGAAGGAGCACTCCTTGTGTGGAATGAATTTTGGCAAACTGAACTGGAGAGACAAGAGGTCCAGGCTTAGGACCCACCACAGTTAGCCATTGTGTGAAAACCATGAGGCCAGAGGCTTGCTCACCCACCCGCATGCGCCCAAAGGAAGCAAAGCAGGCTGGGTGTGACACTTAGCTCTCAGGAGCGGAGGCTCCCCTCTCTGAGGTTTGGGCCATGGAGGTGTGCTAGACAGACTGTGGGCGCACCTCCTCTGCCAGAAAGTTCCTTGGTTGTCTCAAAGATGTGTTGTGTCTTTCAGGTCTTGGCTCAGGCGGTGCCTTCTCAGAGAGGCCTTCCTTGACCACCCCGTGGAATATTGCCACCTCCCCACGCCCTCTGCTTCCCCCCTGCATTTTTCTCCATCCTTACTATTCTCACGTAATCATGGGCATGTTTTACTTCTGCCTTTGGTTGCTCACCTTTCCCATCCCCCCAATGGAATGTTCTCTGCGAAGGGGTGGGAGTTTCTGCCTTGCCGGTTGCTTGTTTCCAGTGTTGCCCTTACAGCAGTGCCAGGCATATTAGATTCACCGAATGTATTTATTATTACTTATTACTATCATTCATGAGGGACTAAATGGAATTCTCTTGGGCAGGGCCGTGCAGCTTCGTAATGAAATTTACAGTCTGGGCTCCTTTGGATCCGAGATCAGCTGTGTTACCGGGCAGGTGACTTCACTTCTCTCAGCTTCTCTCCTTAAGGGTGCACGGGGCTTCATTTCCCCTTCGTTGTGTCGTGAAGGTGAAGTGCCTGGCACATGGGGACACTGAGAGGCTGTTCTCACTGTTTGTGAAGTTATCTAGACGCGGAGTCTTGCTTCGTCTTTTCTGCTCACACGTTCTCGTTTGAGGTACGTGTGTATGTCTGTGCACATGTGTGCGTGCACTCTGGTGGGTTATTATGCCGTACACCAGCTAGGCTGCTCTCACAGGTCGTTTTAAGAGCCGAAGTCTCAGCACCAACAGTCCCTACTTTTTACAAGCAACAGTTTGATGGTTTATAATAAACACGTACACGTAACATCCTCCCGCCTCGGGCCTCTTTCTCATGGACTGTGTTCCTAGGCAGACAGGAGAAGGGTGCAGGCCACAGTGAGTGCCTCGTTAGGTGCTCCGCCTGAATCCGCTGTGTGTGGGAGGAGGAGCCAGCCATCCCTAAGGTGACTGGGACATGAGAGGAGGAGACAAGGAGGGCGTGCCGTTAAGTGTCTTTACGGTAACATGACAAGAGCCCAGGCTGTCATTTGGAGATTCAGTGCTCATCCCGTGCTCATTTTTAGCCACGTTTCAGACGTGGAAGCGAGGCGCACCTTGTGCTGCTTCTACAGACATCTCTAGAGAACATCTCTCAAGTTGCACCCTCAGACAGAGCACTGTGATGGCATCAAAGCAAAGGGCAGGCTTTGTCAGGAAACCAGCTCTTGGGGGAGTGAGAACCAGAGTTTGTTTTACTGTTCTAATCAGAATAGGTGACCTCAGTGACCTTAAGTCCTTGAGTCTGATACTTTTAGATGAATTTATCATGTTGATTTGTCCATGTGTACTTTCAGACTCCCTATTCCCTTTCTCCCTGGTATCTAATAAAGGTAATCACTTGTTTTCTATTTCACGTGTGTTTATATTTATGAGAGCGAATGATATGTTATGCCTTTGGGGAAGAAGGGAAAAATACCTCCTGATTCTTGAGCTAGGGAGGGGCTGGGCAGGAAGTCACATTCTTTATTCCTGTATATTTAATAAAGATTGCGGTGGCACTCGCGGTTCCACATCTATTCATACCGGGCTGTGCGTCGGCCCTGTGTTGCCGCTTCGGAGATTGGCGCTGTTATATTATTAATAGTGCTGATCACACATGCCTCGCATTTAATGTAGAACATAAGAGGCTCACCTAGCATGAATGAAAAATCTCAAATTGAAAGTGTGGATGCCATAAAATTTTTAAAGAATGGAATGTGTTATGGTTGAACTTCGAAATAAAAAAAGTATATTTTTTATCGCCAAGTTATGAACGTCCTTGGATTCTTGAGGAGGGAGGGGAGTTGGTGGGGAAGGAAGGAAGGAAGGTGGCTTCCTCTCCCTTTTCTGCCAGCTAGGATCCAGAGACTTCGGCAGAACACTGAGGATCTGAGTTCCACGGACAGAAATGAGGAGGAAATAGGAGGAGCTTAGGAAGGCCGCTCCATGATTAACTCATCTGGTTATGCCAGTGATGGCAGAGCTCTCAGAACAGTTGGGGATTTATATACACAAATGTATGTGCTGAAATGCCACGCTCTGATGACATTCGACGGAGGGTAACCTTTGATGATGAATTTTTTTGCCCTTTTTAGGGGAGTGGAAGGGGAGGTGGGTGGTACTTCATAAGACTCTAAATTTACCAAAGTTTTTTCAAATTTAAATTTTCTTAGAAAAAATGTCAAATGATTGTAGTTCCAAAAATGCCTTTGTTGGCATTTTAATGGTGCTTTTTGAGCCCAGTATGGTGCGCAAGTGAAAAGGGAAGCGATTTCTTTTCATGGTGCGAGGATATTGAATCTGAAGGCCCGGACCAAACAATGTCCCAGGAGTCTTCATGATTTATATATTGTATGTGATCTTTTCTTAAACATTGTTAACCTGCGCCCTTTACAGACAATGCTGGGTCAGAAAATGTCAGGGGAACTTTGGATTGCTTTCCTAAGCGTGTGAAGAAAATTATTGTCCTCGAAATCCAGAGGCTATGATGGGCATTCTTAATAGAGTGACGTGTTTAGAGAGACACACACCATGAGGAGACTGCTTTTGGCTGGTGGGGAATGAATGATATTTGAGCGATCGTCTACTTCTAGTCTGGATCGGTTGTGAGGAAGAAAATGTGTCCTTGCTGCTACCTGTCAGGCTTCTGGAGACGCCTATTGCATTTGTTGGAAAGGCGAATTCTCAAAGCAGGAAGCCTTTTGAAAGGCTTCTTCACACTCAGACAGTTTATCACAGACTAGAAAGAAGGCTCAGCATGGGGTGCAGTGCCAGTCTGTTCCCCGGAGGAGACTGGCCTCCCCGCGAGGCTTAGGGACAGGGGACCTGCGAGGCCAGGAGGGAGACTGGGTGGAAAAGGGCCATCTCCTAGAGACGGAAGGGGAGCAGGAGAATCAAGCGCAGTGATGGGGGGCAGCGCCCCTCCTGGGTGAGCTCTGCCTCAGGAGACCTGTCTGCTCCTTGAGGAGTTCAGCTCTGCAGCTGAGAACTTGTTCTGGACCAAATGTTATTTGCATAGGTGAAAATGAAAAAGTGTCTTCTTCTTCATCTTCTCGTCTAGGTCATTAAAAAAAAGGATTTAAGTGAAAATGGGAAGAAAGACAGTTCTTTGGCAGAGCCAGAAGCGGTGTAACTATTTTCAACCCCTGTGTTTTGAAACAACATTGGTTACTTCGGCTCAGCTCTTTCAGAAAGTAGGAAAAAATCAAATGTGTGGGCTTGATAGGTGGTTTTGCCAAATTTACAGTCCAAAGTTGAATTCAGAGTGCCACATCATATCTTTTCGAAAAGTTCACTTTCTTGGTAAACACCAAACAAGAACCTATAAAAAGGAGCCTAAAAACCATGATTTTATTTCATGAGGCATGGTTGGTCTCTCACTCCCTCGCACGTCTCTAGAATCTTTCCATTGTCTTCCATTTCTCAAGGTGGTTGCCATGTTGTTCTTGGTCCGAATTTGAAGCAGGGGGTGGGTGGGCGGTAGGGGGCAGGGGTGGGTCCTTCAGGCTCAGGGTGGGCGAGCGCGGCCCGAGGGAAGGTTCCTCTGGCGGGGGCCCCAGCTCAGCACCTCGCCCAATGCTTCCACCTTCCGATGGCAGCGCTTTCCACACCTCATTATTTCTACAACCTGAGTGAATTTGCAAATTAATTGGTGTGTGGGAGGGCTGGCATCTGCTATTGTAAAAACCTTTAACTGTCGCAGTAAAACTTGTAATAAAATTAAGTGTTACTCTAGGAAACTAATAGTCCCCAGGCAATGACATACATTTTGTAGTGTAGAGGGGCTCACATTTTCAGGACCCGCTTAACTTGGAGGCTCTATTTTTTTTCCCCCAGTATGATTTTTATGTTCATCAAAGGAATACAAAAAGATGAGTAAGTAATCTGATAAGACCGAGAACATAAGCATTAGCCTGCTGTTCCACTGCCATTCCCCGGGGTGGGGAGCTCCTTGCAACCCTTTGTAGCTCTTTCTTTGGATGCTTGCCGACGTTGTTCTAAATAAGCTGCTTGGACTACTATTTTAGATGTTATCTACGCACCCCCGGCATGGAAGATAGTGATTTAACTCTCGTATCCCACCTTCTGTCCATCAGTTTGCTTTAACTGATACTCAGTTTTTATCAGATTATGAGTCCGCAGTGCTCGCAGTTGAGCCCTGTAGTGTACTAGGATTGTCGTTCCTTTTTTGCAAGGGCTTGGGGTGGGGCACTGGCTTGCCATTCAAAGTGTAGACTTTCCTCCCGGTTTGTGGTTTGTGGCTGTCCGTGAGCCCTGAGCCTCTCTAGGTCAGCCTCTCCTGGGCGTACCCCTCCTGACTTCTGATGGGAGCAGCCACTTGGGTGTTTAGAAGAGACTCAGCCAATTGACCTGTTTTTATTCCCACCCCACATGGACCCTCCACCGTACGGGGTGCCTCCGCTTGCTTGGCCTTTGGGGATTCTGCAGTCCAGTTTGGCTTGTTTTTTGCTGACTTCTTCGACCCTCCTGCTACCCCTTCCCCCTGCTGGGTGAGTTTTCAGCATCCTTCTCTCTGCTGAGCTAGTGCTGGCCCATTGGCTTCTTTTCTTCTGAAATGGGGTCAGCCTCTTCCTGCTCCTGTCTCCTCCCTGCTTGCTTTGTCCTTGTGGGCCGACACCCCATGTTTATTCCTTTGCTGTCATTTTAGTGGTTTGGGGAGGGAGTGAGGGTGAACATGACTTCATTCTACCATGTTCCACATGAAAACTTCTGACTCCTGTCTTATTTTATTTTATTTTTATTTTTTAAAAAGATTTTATTTATTTATTTGTCAGAGAGAGTGCGAGAGCACGCGTGTGAGCACACAAGCGGGGGAGCGCTGGCAGAGGGAAAAGCAGGCTCTGCTGAGCGGGGAGCCCAATGTGGGACTCGATTCCAGGACTCTGGGATCATGACCTGAGCCAAAGGCAGATGCTTAACTGACTCAGCCACCCAGGCGTTCCTGGCTCCTGTTCTACATACATTTTTGCTTTACTTTGATAAGATCGTAACGTATTTTTAAAAAGTACATTTTGATGTAATGGGCTTGTATTTTCCAGGAAGGTCTCCTTTTCATGGTATGATTCTAAGAAATTTGTGCAGACATTTGCACGTTGCTGGCTTGAAATAGAGTAATGTGTCTCTCGGTCCCTAGTACGCTTTCTAAGAAGATCCATCTGATGCTAATATTTCATTATGTAGCAGGAGGGAGAAATGATAAAATGCCGAGTTCTTGAGAAGAAAAGACTGACCTTTTTTCCCCTCTTTTACGTACAAGCTGGCTTTGAAACCTCTTTCTCAGCGGAGCTCTCTTGTTATTACGGCTGTTAGCAGTTAGCTTTTCTGGAGTGTACGGTTGAGGGCAGGAGGACCTGGTGGGAGATGGCAGTGTTAAAAGCTGAACTTTTCAAAGAAGCAGCCCCTCCATTAGAATCAGAGCCATTATCCTTGTGCTGGGACAGGAGAGAGCCCGACAGCCAGGGCTCTGGTGAGGGAGTGCGGTGATGCTGCCCCATCAAGGAGGACGGGTGACTCTGGAGCCAGTGCAGACCCCCTACTTCTGGGAGCAGTGGCGAGTGGCTGGCCAGATACTCGCCAGCCTTGTGTCTCTTGAGCAGATGCACAGTGTTACAGATAGAACGTTCATGTCCCCCCAAATTTCCTTCGTTGAAGTCCCTAACCCAGTGCGATTGTATCAGGAGGTGGGGGTCTTTGGGAGGTAATTAGGTTAGCTGAGGTCTTGAGGGTAAGTCTACCGTAATAAGATTAGTGTCCTTGCAAGAAGAGGAAGAGAGACCAGCGCTCTTTCTGTGGGCCTTCAAAGAACAGGTCGTGTGGGCACACAGTGAGGTGGCAGCCATGTGCAGGGCAGCAGGAGAGCCCTTACTGAGAATCTGTCCACGCCTGAATCTCGGGCTTCCAGAAGTGTGAGAAAGAAGTGTTTGTTGAGTAAGGCACGTGGACAATGCAGTATTTTGTTCTAGCAACCTGAGCTGATGAAGGCAGACAGGTAAAGCCTTTTCACATCTCTTCCTGTCCTTGAAAACTAGGACCTAAGCCACGGATTTAAGTGTTCTGCCTTCGGGAGATCCTATTTTCTGTGTAGGAAATGCAGCCCATTGGAATCTGCCTCTCTTGGCCTCTGTGTCTCCTTCCACAGCGGTTCACACAGGGAAGCCTGTATACCTTGATCTGCAACTTTTGGACCAACCCTCCCCATCTTCTTTTCTTTTTTTTTCTCCTTTTGCAAGGCTAATGCAGAATGCAGCTCACAAGCCTATTTCATACCTTATTAAAACATCATTTCCCCTGCCTTGTTCCAGATTTCTGTGCTTAATCATAGAAAGGCAGCTTGTTCAAATATACATTATTCTTGTTTGGAAAACTCTGTTGGCTTGTCTTCCTTCCCACAACCCTCCATGTTTTGTAGCCCTGTTCTTATTAAATATCATAATTTGCTCATTGGAGAGTTATTTGTAAACTTAATTAACTCTCTGTCAGTGTTTGAGTTAATTTTCTCCCTTTAATTTCTACCTCCCTGGTCATGGTTTTTTCCCGACTCTGGCCTGTGTCTGTTAAAGACTTGGTAAATAGTTTTGAAATGCCAGTTGGTGATATATGGGCCTCTTTAACATTTCTTTGATTTATGTGCAGTGCTGTGGAAAAAGGCAAAGAAAGCAAATTATATGGCGAAAAATGTTGCCAATCTTCACTTTTTTTACTCTTAGTTTTAAAAAGTACACTTATCAATCAAACCTGATGGATTTTCTTTTTTATAAAGATTGAAAATTTAACTGTTTGCGGACTCCTGCACTGCATGTTCTGCATTTGCCTAATCAGGGGTCGAGTGCTAGACTAGGGCATCGGCATTCTAAAGCTCCCTCAGAGTCTGCTGTTTGTCCCCGGGCTGCCCTTCCCACCGCTCTTCAACGATGTGTGCACGGAACAGCCGGATTTCCCCTGGGAGTCGCAAAGGTGGGGGCCTCTTGAACGTTGGAAGCACACTGCCTCCGTGTCACAAACCCGAGTCTGTGTGGTGTGCGACGAGGGCTGCGGCCTCGCATTAGCCAGCTGTGACCTGCCTGAGGCTTCCCTCTGTAGTGTGTTCTTGCCGGGTCCCCGGTGGAGAAGACTTGCAGAATCAATCAGTGAGTCACAGGTACTTCCAGGATTGTACCGTGACTGTAAGACGCATACGGAGTGCGTTCGTGCTGCCTGCCTTGCTTCTTCCAGGGCTGATTCCAGGGTGCCTGGGCAGAGGTGCAGATCCCGCCGCTCGGAGGCAAGAGCCTGCGATCTGTGTTTTTGGCCAGCTCGCTACAGATGGTTCTGATGCAGATGATCTCTGGCTGTGCTTTGAAAAATGACTTGAAGGCTGTAGTGCCCTTTGATTGTACCACTCCCTGCTTAGAACCTTCCGCGACACCCCTCCCCCAGGAGTCTACCAAATAAAGTCCACAGAAGATGTAAAAAATTCATACCATTTGGGAGTAATATGGATTTTTAATTTGTTTAGGCAGGACGTCTGGGTCTGGCTGTGCACGGGGCCCGCAGTGCCTGCAGGCGTTGTCCGAGTGCTTTCTTATTTATTCAGCAAGTATTTATTTACAACTCAGTGCCAAGCACTGTTCTAGGTGTTGGAGCTGTAATAGTGACTAAGGTAGCCACGGCCTGTGTCCTAATGGAGCTGTTACATTCTGGTGTGGGATGGGGGTAGGGGTGGCGGTGAGGCCAGGGAGATACACACTAAACAAAGAAACGGACAATATGTGTAAAACACGTGCTCAGGTTTCCTACTGTGATTAAGATAAAACACCACGGTGTGCGAGCGAGAGCCCAGAGGCTCCCGTCGTTGAGAGGGCCAGAGAAGGCTCTGCGAGAAGGTGAAGGGCAGGTTGAAACCTGCACGAGAAGTCAGGCAGGCAAAGATCAGGGAAGAGAGTGTAAAGAGTGTCCCAGGTAGAGAGGACAGTGAGTGAAAGGGGCCCTAAGACAGGAGTGAGCTTGGGTGTTCTTGGAAAGGAAGCCGGCCGGAGTGGCGGGGGCAGAGAGCTGGGATGGAGCAGTGGAATTACGGCGAGCTGGGCTGTCTCGCTCTGTGCCCTGTGTCCCTGGAGACTGGCTGTGGCCACTTAGATCAGAGATGGGTGCCTAAGTCAGAGGCTGCCAGCAGTTTTGAAATACAGGCTGGCACGGGCACTGTGCCCGGTACCCCGTGCTCCGCTGCACAGCACGGGTCCCCAGCTCCTGTTCCAGAGCTCTTGGGATCGGAATGAATTTTGGATTTTAGAATATTTTGGATTACTGAAAGGCAGTATGGTTCATATACCACATTTTACATTAATTTCTCCGGCAGGGTCTGGGGCAGCACCCTGTAATCAAATACTGTGTAGCAAAATGTTAGACTATTCACACTAAGTGAGATAAATTAAGATTTACATAGACTCACATCAGTTCACGTCAGTTTTTGCTGTCACAGGGGTTTTGGTGCCTACGTTGGCCAGAAAGCGTTTGACTTTAAGAACTTGCTACACATTTCTATGTTGAGGGGAGAAATGATGCTCTGTACTGGCAGATTCTTGTCCCGTCCTCTTTCTCCTGTGTGAGACACCAGCAGGCACTAAGTGTGTGAAAAGGTGTGTACACACGGGTTTGCACATGGGTTTGCACACTCATTCATGCAGCAGTAGGCCTGGCCGTGAGCAAGGGCGTGTGGAGCGGTGCTCTGCGGTCAGAGTCGGAAGCGGCAGCAAGTGGCCAGGGCCTCAGCAGTCACCAGCGGCAGGGGGAGAGGGACTGGGGACTGTCGGAGCTCTTCCTGCTTCCCCGAGGCCTGGCTGTGGACACGGTCCAGTTTCCTCCACTTCCCATGGAGCTGTGCGGCAAACCTTGACGAACTGAGTAGGACTGCTCGTCGCAGCCTCAGAAGGCTGAGCTGGGGAATAGGGGAGGCAGGAGAACCCTGTCATCTTCCGCTCTCCGTGGGGACCTTGTGCAGGATTCAGAATCCAGATTCCTACCATACTTTGACATTGAGTTCAGATCTCTTCTCATGCTAATTGTATATTCATTTGTTTAAAAAATACTTACTGAGGGCAGATGAAATTCTGGAACATCCGAATGGTGGAGTAGTGACAGCAGGGACCCTGGAGCCAGGCTGTCTGGATTCCAGTCCTGACCCTGCCTCTTACTGGTTGCTGATGAGATAGTTCCGGCTTTCTTGATTCTTACAGTTGAGAAAAAGAGTAAAGATAGATATATGCAAAAAATACTGTAATGTACAGAGATCAGCCCTAGAAAAGGTGTTTTAGGAAGACTTCTGGACTGACTCGAGCAAGCTTCAACTCTTCGCAGCTCCCTGCGTGCCAGGTCCTTAAGGGAAAGGCAGCCTATTTATTTGAGCATCGTGGATGAAAATAAAATACTGGATGTGGCATCGCTTGCCTTTTCTTACATTCTTACCCTTGGTCCCCCAAAAGCTCCTTCCCACATCTGAGATCTTCTTCTGGATGGATGTGGTTGTGGTGGAAGCGTCGTGAACATTCCTTCTTGGCCATTCCCGGCTCGGTGCTGCTCATGTGTCTGGTTGCTTGCTTTGTTCTTGACAGCAGAATTTGGTACGTTTGAGTAGGGCCTCAAACATCATGGTAGTAAGTAACTTGCACATCAGAGCAGGGGCTCCAGCCTTCTAGCTCGCTGTCCCCGTACACGCCCCTTCGCCAGATCCACCCAGAAATAGGCCTGGTTTTCGCTGGTCCAGCTCCTCTGAGGTGCTTTGGGGGTTTTTGGGTCAGCAGTGCCTTCCAGCCATTGGCTCGATCACCGTGGTGCTCAGTCTGATTGTTAATGCTCAGCATCTTGGCCTGTTAGCAGTACTCACAGTTAGCCTTTACTGAGTGTGTATTTTGTGCCGTCATTTTGCTCAACACTTTCATGTATTTAACCCTCACCAAGTGTGGTTTTGCCCAGTGAAACCACAGGCTGTTTCTAGAGGAATCAGGTAGTAAGTAATGAGTAGCACCATTATCCTCAGTAATAGACGAGAAAGAACAGAAGTTTCGGAAAGTTGAGCAGCTCACCCCAGCCACATGCTTCAGTGCAGGGCCTGCTGGGTTATATCCGGACTGTGGACCACGCACCTGCTTCTTCATTAGATTAACGATAGTAGAAATCGTGCCGCGGTCACACTGATCGGTAGAAAATTCTCTCTAACCCGTTGTTCATCGTAAACCAAAAACATAACCACTGTTGGTAAGTATGATTTAGGGTTTTAAAATTCCAAACAAAAAAAAAATTATAGTCTTGTATTTATCATAGGAAAATTCTGCCGCCACTTAGGCTGACATCTGCTTTGCCTTTTCTGATACTTCTCCTGCTTTCTCCTACTTTCAGTTCTCATAGACAATCACAGCCAGCCCTTAAACCAACAAAAAACCATCAGCAGTCCTATAAAGGGGACAAGTCCTGGGAGTCTGGAGAAGAGGCTTTGGTCTTCCAGTGCCGAGTACCTTGTGGGTTGTGTTAGAAACACTCTGTAACTTGATGGTTGAATGCACTAAGGTTGAGCCAACTTTCTGGGCGTTTGGGTGCATGTGTAGATGAAAAAGAACAGTTTGCACAGTACATTAGAAAGGGCTTCCCAACTACCCCTCTGGGTTGCTTTTCATTTAGAGTGCTTATTGCGTTTCCGCAGGCCTCGTATGGTTGTCCTGGATTGTAGTGAATTTTACTCAGAGTCGGCCGAGGGGCACCGTCAGTGTGACGGGTTCTCCTCCACTGTACAAGGGTTGCGTTGGGGCGGCTCCTCTACACGGCTACTCATTCAGAGCAGCCTGTAGGGTGCATTTCCCCCCTGTTTTCCGTCGCACTTACCAGTTTATTATCTGACATGTTTGGGGTAACAATATTTGATGAAAAGATGATGATTCTACTCTGTTTTCTGAAAAGTCAGTCATTCTGGCATTGTTCGAGAACTTCTGGGTGTTGTCACGTCTGATCATCACAAGAATGGCTCCGTCTTTGCCGGGCACTGTGCTTCAGGCTTTTGCGCATGTCCTTCCTCACCCCGACAGCGGTTCCTCCACCTCATGCATCGCGCTCATTTCACTGTGTCTGACACCAGCGTTCTAGATCCTAAAGTCCGTGATCCCGTGGCTCCCTATTTCCCTTCTCCTCCCAAGTTTTCTCTGCACTTTCTCTGTCCTACTTTTCCTTCTTCCCTACCTCTCCCTAGTTCGTATGCCAGGTACGCCAGGGTCGGAGGGAAGTCTGACCAGATCCCTCCCCAGCGGACAGCAGAGGAAGCTGATGGGGGCCGCAGGTGACAGGAAGGAAAACGGTGCTGGGAGCAGAAGTGGCACGTGGTGACACTGGCAGATGATAGAGTTGAGCTCCAGTTAAACCTGAACCGACTGGAAGGCACAGAGGGATCATTTTTTACGGCCCCAAAGAGAGGTTGGTAAGAATCTAATCATAATCTAATCATAATTTTATATATATCGGATTGGTCATTTTAAAAAATCATCTTTACTGGCTTCTTGACTGGAATCCGTGAGTGGTAACTGAGCCTTCAGGGTCTGGTTTTGTGATCTGGTGGTTTCCATTTTACTCATTTCTCAGTTGAAACCATTCCCCCTCTTTTAGAGGGGGGCAAGGAAGAGAAATACCCAGGGATACGTGTGTTACCTGCGACTCTTCAGTTCTCCCGTCATGCCCCCCCAATGAATGCTTTGGGAAGAACAAACAAGGTATTTTGATGTGTCCGTAAACGTCCCATGCCCATCAGGCCTCTGCCCTGTGCTGGGTTCCAGCTAAGACCGCAGAGAGCCTCTTCCCTACCCCCTCGCTAACTGCCCCCATTGGAGACTTTTGGTGACTGCGGACGTGTTCACGCTTCATAAATATATTTAAATTTCACCAGCATTGATTTTTATATTAGGAAGTCAAGTTCAGAACTGCATTTTCTTAAGAGAAATATTTATAACATCATAGAATTTCAGTGTTAGAAGGGGCCTTAGACACAATCCAGCCTCCTCTTTTAGACTTTCGTTCTAGGCCTTATGTGTGCATTTAGAGACTGGCATTCAGCCTTTCTGATGGAAGCATAAAGGTAATTCCGGGACATGTCATTCTTCCCTGCCACTTCTGTCTTTAGTCATAACAGGGTCAAGCACACATTCTGTTTTTGCTGAGTATATGGTGGATAAAGGGGTAATTGTTCTGGGCTGGTTCAAGCTTAGCTGGGAGACGAGGACGTGATGACCCATCCGCCACGGACTTTTTCCTCTAGCAGGAGGACAGGTGAACAAGATGGCAGCACGTCGTCTTCTCTCTTCAGAGGGCATGTTCTCACTCACTGTCACCGTGCTTTGATGAACTGTTAGCATTCTCTCGTTGACACGTTGTCACATTTGCCTGGATCCTGTTTCTATTTCCTGCCCGCATCGTAAGCGGTCAGGTGAGCCTCCAGCACGATTTTCCTTTATGACCCTGTGCGTTGCTGTCTAGGAACACGCCGGGCAGAAAGGTTGAGGGCCTGGTCTGAGGAGCGAGGGGAGTAACAGAGACAGGGAGGCACAGATTCTAGTGTACCCTTGTCCTCGTTCCTTCGTGGCTTTCTTTTGTGTTTTTACTCTCTTCCTTTACCGGCAGCCCCCTTGCTGGTGGTTTCCTCCATTTTTAGCCACATTCACAGTCTGCTTCGTTAGTGACTCTGCTCAGATGCATGAGTGTTATCTCTTGCAGCTGATTGGCATCTCCGAAGTACGATAACATGCACACAGCTGTAGGGTAAACAGCAGTTGTGGGGAAAGGCCTATTAATAAAGGTGCGAGATCTGGGATGTACCAGAAGCACCAATCTAAACGACCCTAAGTGTTACAGAGATTTAAGAAAGTAAAAGGCTGCTACGCATCCTCTCTATTCGCTTCTCTGACATTTTGTGAGGTTGGGACAGTTGAGGGTTCATGCGCAGGAGGAAAGAAACCCAAATGGCCTTTGGCATGTAAATGACGCCGCAGTCCGGCAGCAATGCAGCCCTGACTTGGGTCCTGCTGTCCTAGTAATTGAAAGGCCTGAAACCCAGCTTCCCAGTAGAGGACAAATAAGCAGATAAATTGGAGGCTTCCTTCTTATGGTTTATTGATGCTGTTTTGACCGAGTAAAAAGATCATTTACCCATAAAGGCTCAAATCTAAGGTTGTTTTTCTTTTCTTTTCTTTTCTTTTTTTTTAATACTGGCTATTTGAAAGAAGCGTTAGGAGATAAAAGGAGGAAAGAAGCTAATACCATTATCCAATATTTGGATAAAAACCCGAGCAAAACAATTAGATTTATGGTATTTTTCTGTAGCTGTTTTCCTTGGCACAGATAATAACAGTCAGGCTTGCTTGTTTCTCTGCTCAGAGTTATGTTCAAAAGAAGAATCAGAGCTTTGTCGTAATACATGTTTTTTTCTCATTAGCTGGAAACAAAATCTATTTCAATAATGAGGGGCAAAGGTCTTGCAACTCAAAGTGGTGATGAAGTGTTCCTGGTTTTGCACAAATATTGGTTCTAAGTTAACGGTTTAGGGGAAATGGGGATTGCCTGAGAGTCCCAGTGGCCCACACCCCCACCCCACCCTGCCACATCCGCATATCCCAGCTGTAGGGGCTGTGACTTGATCCATGTGTCACATTGTCTTGAGATCAGGGGTGTGAGCTTTGGTGTGTTCCATTGCATCTGGGAAGGATTTTCAGCACACTCTCATGCCAACCGGTGCTGGCCGTTTGGGTCGGGGATCTGCAGGGGACGTGATGCTCTGCGGCTGATGTCCGTGCTTATTGTCCTCGTGATGTATTACACATGTTCTCAAAGAGAATCCCTGAGTAAAAACAGATTATACGTGTGGACTCTCCCAGCCTGTAAGAGAATTTATACAAACCTATTAGGCAGTAGCACCATTGCCCCATCAGAGAACAGTAAATAGTGGAGATGCCAGGAAGGTTAAATGTGTTATTGCTGAGTCTAAAATTTAGATTTTTGGACAGTATTGAGGTTTCTACGATTTCTTGATTTCTTTTCTCCATGGTTTTTAACCATGAATGATATTAAAGCCCTAAGATGATAGAATTTAGAACTTTGCCATACTCCCTGCTTGGGACGTGAGCAGAGTCTGTAGAAGGGAAGAACCTGTGACATCATGGTCCCTAAGAGGGGTCCGAGTGAAGGGAGCAAGCAAATGAGCAGATGCCGTTGATGCCAGCTCATACCGTTCTCCCAGAACACAGTCTCAGTTCCCTGTCTGGGAAGAGGCACTGTGCTCTCCTGCTGGAAGAGGTAGCAAATGCCAGGTCGTCCAGGTGGAAAGATGTGGCACACTTAGCCCCTGCCGCCCCGCCCCCTCCCTCCCGGAAAAAGGCCGGGGAAGTGAATCCTAATGGCTTCCCTCCCTCTCTGGGTGTGTGTCACCTTGGGCCAATGACTTCTCTAAAGCCTGAGTCTCCTCTCCTATAAAGTGGGGATGGGAGGTGGGTGGAGGTTGGTGTCTCTAAGGGCCTTCTCTGACATTAGAGTACTATGATTTGAGGTCATCTGAGTGCAGTCCCTATAGATGCCTTTGCCTGAACTCAAGCCCACACAGAGGTTTAGACATACTCACTATTTTGGGCAGTTAGAATTAGAGGAAAGAGGGGTTCCTTGTGCTTCTGTGCTGACAGTGAGCCCCTGCGAAGCAGTGTCTTGCTTCTGTAAGTGCCCAGCCTTAGGAGGACTGTCTCTTGGGGCCATTGTGTTCTCTATATTGGCTACAGTGACAGGCCAGGCCAGGCCGTAGCGTTTCACTGATCTGCCAGTCCACTTACCAGTTGACAAATTCATTAGCTTCTCCTGTATGCAGTGCAATAGCCTGGATGCTGTTGTGAATGCAGAGTAATCAATAACAAGGTCTGCACCCTCCAGAAATGTCTCCCCAGGTGGCCAGCTTAGCTTTGTTCCTGGACCGAGAAATAACACAAGGCTGCCTTTCCTGGCTGCCAAGTCCCAGTGACGGGCAAAAGCTCTGTGCTCAGAGAAGGGAGACTGGCCTGGAGGGACTGGGGGAGGAGGTGGTGGGGCACCGTGGCCTCTTGATCTCTTCGTCCCCTCCCATGGGCCCCTCGTCTAAGCCAGCCAGAATTTCTTTAACTTAGTTCTGTCTCAGTCCTCACCCAAAGGGTTTAGTTACTGGAAGCACCAGTAAATCTTGCTAGTATTCTTAGAAACTTGCATGAAATTATACATAAAGTGATTTTTAAAAATAAAGCGAACTCTGTCTTAAGGTTAGGAGAGTTGTGGGGTTTTTTTGTTTTGTTTTGTTTTTGTTTGTTTGTTTTCACAACCTCCCTCCCCCAAAAGAAGCCTTTGGTGAATCTTGGAAAAGGAGATCATGATTTTCACAGTGGGAAGAATCAAACCTTGCTTGACCTGGCTTATAAATTTTGAGAATTTTGAATGTCAGGTTTTCTTAAAGCGGGATTCAGGCCATATGGCACGGATAGGATAATCTTGGGAATGAATAGATGCTGTACCATGAACCCCAGAGAGGTTTAAGCAGACATTTCAGCTTTTATGTGCTAGACCAAATTGAATGCCACTGGCTTAATTAGTATATTGAACGGGATAGGTGTGGTGACTTTCCTTCTCTTTGCCCCTCAAACTTCTGTCCGTTGCAGGACATTATCCTCTGTCTGATTTGGAGCAGTTAGGAACGTTCAGTACAGTGTGGAAGAAAGCCGGGAGGAGAGCCGACCAAAGGACAGTGTTGCTCGTCTGATTCTCTGAACCCAAGATATAGGAAAGAGACTTTGCATTTGAATCCTGTTTCTTATCATTTACTTCAATAATATTTCCTTCCAGTATGTGTTGTTATTTGTAATTTGAAACATTAAAGCTAAGTGAATTTAGGCCTCAGAAATTTGGACTTCTTTCAAAGCAGATTCTGTAAAGAATGAGCCTATTGGGTGAAAAGCGTTGTTGAGCTTATTGTGTGAAATTATGGGGACATTGTTTCATCATTTTATGGTGAAGCCAGATACCCAGGTAACTCCTTTAGAAACCCGGAGGAGTGAAACTTCGGAGCTGGAGGAGAAGATGCAGCACGTGTTGTGTCGAGCGGGAAGTGAGGTGTTTGTAAGCTCGCGCGGCCCTCGTTACTGGCAGACGCCGGTCTCACGCCTTCAAAGAGGGTGCTGGTTACAGGGCTTGTCGGTCTGCCCTGGAGCCTTTACGGTGACCGTATCTTCTAACCCTTGGCACTTTTATTGGTTTAATATTACCAGAACAATATACTTTATTATTTTTTTTTAAGATTTTATTTATTTAAGGGGCACCTGGGTGGCTCAGTGGGTTAAGCCTCTGCCTTCGGCTCAGGTCATGATCTCAAGGATCGATCCTGGGATCGAGCCCTGCATCAGGCTCTCTGCTCAGCGGGGAGCCTGCTTCCCCCCTCTCTCTGCCTGCCTCTCTGCCTACTTGTGATCTCTCTTTCTGTCAAATAAGTAAATAAAATCTGGGGCACCTGGGTGGCTCAGTTGGTTAGGCAACTGCCTTCGGCTCAGGTCATGATCCCGGAGTACCAGGATCGAGTCCCGCATCTGGCTCCCAGCTCCACAGGGAGTCTGCTTCTCCTCTCTCATGCTCTCTTTCACTGTCTCTCTCTCAAATAAATAAATAAAATCTTTAAAAAATAAAAAATTAAAAAAAAAAGTAAAATCTACAAAAACCTTTTTATTTATTTATTTATTAGAGAGAGTAAGCGTGAGCTGGCGGGCGGAGGGGGCCAGGGGGAGAGGGAGAGGAAGAAGCAGACTTCAGCGGCAGATGCTTAACTGACTGAGCCACCCAGGCGCCCCCAAACAGTGTTACTTTAAAGAAAATGGCCAACAAATCAAAGTTTTCCAAATTCTAAGAGGTGTTTTGCAGCTCATTATGACTTGTTGAGATGTTGCAGGTATGGAGGTAATTAGTAGAAGTAATTGATTAGAAAGGGCTACAGGTTGAGAACTGACTGAAAAGTCCTAGGTCAAGCATAGAAAATGGGAAGTTGACAGTAATAGCAAAATTGTAGCTGAGAGCAATGCTCTCTAAATCCAAGGAACGCTGAAATCGCTATTAGCACGGAATGGCGGTTTACCAGTAAGTAATGCTCGCCACACCAACGTTCCCATTCCCCACCCCTGTGTGAGGTGGAAGTTGAGAGAATAGATTGTTTTCCTTCTCACCCTCTTTAATTTTATTCTTGCCTAGTCAGTGGAGAAATGATCTTGGATAGAAAAATCGCATTAGAACTTTGATAAGTTGCTTTTTGAAATAGACTTGTTTCCATGCCACAGACATTTGGAACAAAGTATGTTTATTGAAATATATTTTTATAGAAAATATTACAGAACCTGTAATTGAAAACTTATGGCAGCATTTTGGGGAGTGATATGTTCTTAATGTTAATTTGTGGATTTGCTCTGAACTCCCTTCTGCTGTTTTAGAACCATCGGCTGAGTGAACGTTTTCCAAGTCTTTTCAGATCAAAACTGTGTTTCATGGAATGGAGTATTTGGTGCTTAAATAATGTATAAATCCAGTTGGACAGGATCTGCCTGTCAGTTTTATTAACTTTGACCTTTTCTCCCATTATAAAGATGGTTCGGTAAATATTTAATGGGCCCCTTATAGATCTTGACAGTCGGAGCTGTGTTCCTGGAAACTGGGATACGGATACGTATACATGATGTCGCTTAATCACGGTGAGTCAGCGTCGAAGGGCAGGTTTTATTTTTTTGGGAAGAGGAGTCCGTCCCTCTCTGTGTGCTCTTAGAGGTGCAGTGTCTGTTGAAGGCGCCCAAGATGGCAGACATTTTAAAGGAACCCTTTAAAAGACAGCAGCTAGCATGCATTTCTGCTCTTTTGGGTTTTTTTGTTTGAGCAAATGATCAAAATGATGCCAGGTGGGCAAAATCACCCTGCCACTGTGCGTAGTTAGCAGGACTCTTCCACTCAAAGAGTCAGCAGGGCCGGAATGGCTGAGCTTGCATGGACCCTAATAAGATACAAAGAACAAGGAGAGCCAAAAGGAGAGACGATTCCTTGAGCCAGGAGGGGACCCCTGCCAAGCTGTCTTTCCCTTTAATTCCATAAAGCCCCATGCATATTGCACTCATTGCAAATTCTGGTGGGGAAGATCGAAACCCAAGTAGCTGACATTTTGAAACATTGTCTTTCAGACTTGTACTGTCCCTTGCTTCCATTGATTTCCCATTTAAGAAATCTGTAGGAGAAAAACAAATTTGAGCAAAATTCATTGGTCTAAGATGAGTTGTTAGAGCCGAATCATGCCCCCCCCTTCCACCCTGAGAGGAGCTCCATTTTTATTATGAATGTGATACATCTTTGTCTTGTATTGTGCAGCCGTAAGGCTCCCCCAGCAGATCGACCAAGTAAATCAAGAGCCTGTTAAAAAGCAATATGGATGCTCCAAACACAGACATTTCAGTCTTACTGGGTCACTGGATATCTTCATTTTTATGACCACTTTCAAGAAGCAGATCATTTCACTTCGTTCTGTTTTCTTGCTCTCTCTCTGTTTGTTTGCAGCCCACCGGCTTTAGGTAAGCCATCTGTTTTTCAGAACATCATTACCCTTTGCATGCAGGGCCCAGCCCCTTTGATATGGTGGTCACCAGTTTCATTACCACGAACTGTAATGTAGCTGACTCTGCAAAGGAAATCTATGCCTTGAAAGAGCATTTTGAAAAGAAATTGATTCAGAGCTTCAGAGTGAATTACTATTTGTATGTTTAGTTAATTCTAAATAAATGTTTGAAGGACCTTGCTTAATTTGAGAAGGGAAGAAGAAACATATTGGATGTTATAAATGGTCTCAATCCAGACTCTTAGCTTGGCATTTTCACATTTGAATGTTTTATTTACATCTGTTCAAAATTGGGATACCTTTCAAGGATGATTTTATTATCGAGAGATTGATGACAACTCTTAAGATCTAAAATACCAAAGTATGGGATTAAAAAAGGAAGATAGCAGTCACTGTCACATGTCAGATTGGATGTAAGCGCCTCACTTGGCAAAGAGTGAGACTGATTAGTTGTATTTTAAAACAAAGGATCCTGATGGTAGGAGATGGGGGTGGGGAGGGGAGGGAGACTGACTGCACTGGGGCCCTGGGGAACTTTCTTCAGGGATGGACATTGTACCTTGATTGGGGTGACAGTTTCACAGGTATAGACATTATCCTAACTCATCAAACTGTACACTTAAAATGTGTGCATTTTACTTTATGTAAATTTTAACTCAATAAGGTGGATTTTTTTTTTTTTTTAAGTCCTGTTGGGTTTAGAATTAGGGAGTGTCACTTCTCTTTTCCAAAAGTGAAATGGAGGTCTAGAGAGGTAAAATGACGTGTCCTGAGTAACTTCAAAGCTCAGTAGTTTGTCCAGAACAAAGCCAAGGATGTGGGCCTGGAGCTCACTGAAAGTATTTTGCATCCTTACTGGCACTGTATTGTTCCACTTACCTGTACACAGAGTGAGAGGAACTCCTCCGTCCTGTATCCATTTGTATGCTTTTTGTTGTAAGATACACTCAGGAGCTTATCCTTACCACTGATACTTGTATCTTCAGCACTGAAGACAGCAGCCAGCGAATGTTGGGGCTGACTACAGGTGTGTTTCATGTATGTTTATGATAGGCCAGGTTGTGTTCCCAGTTAATGCAGTAGACTCCCAGTTATGTGGTTTTTATTATAAGCAAGAGTTCCCAGAACTAATTTGTCTTTAAGGAGTCCCTGTGGATCTTCTTAGAAAAAATGACGTGGGCTTTGAAAAACCACTTATATAAAGCATATATGAAATAGTAGTGAAAAATAAAGAAGAAACATTATTCAAGCTCTGCTACGTAGGAATGTGCTGTTAATGTTTCTTTCTTTTTTTTTTTTTAAGATTTTATTCTATTTATTAGAGAGAAAGACAGTGCAAGTGGGGGGAGGGGCAGAGAGAGGGTGAGAGAGAATCCCAAGCAGACTTCCCACTGAGTGCGGAGCTGACGTGGGGGCATGGGGGCTTGATCTCACGACCCTGAGATCACGACCCTGAGATCACGACCTGAGCTGGAACCAAGAATCGGATACTTAACCCACTGGGCCACCCAGGCGCCCCTATTACGTTTAACATTTGAGAGACAGTCTTCTTCAAGCGTTTCTCTGTTTACAGTGTACCTGTTTTTGTTTTTTATTCCACAAAATGATGTCATAAATTTCTTTCCGTATCTTAACCAAGCTCCCGGTTATTGCTGGGTGTTCAGGAGTTGCCCGGTTCTTCGCCGTTATGGAATGCTGTGACGAACAGCCCTGTCCACTCTTCTCTTCCTGTTCGTCTCAGTAGCTCTTTACAAATACATTCCTCGAAGCAAAATGTTAGCCGCTGCATTTGCCGTGATTTAAAACGTCCTAAGGGGGTAAGACACATCAAGTAGTGATAGTTTCATACCCCTCGGCCTGCGTTTACCAAACGGTATTTTTCTTCCCCTTTTATTCTGTTTGCCCATGCAGTTGCAGTACCACGCAGGTCTGGCGTCTGGCCTTTTGAATCAGCAGTCCTTGAAGCGCTCGGCTAACCAGATGGGAGTGTCCGCCAAGCGGAGGCCGAAGGCTCAGCCCACTACTCTTGTCTTACCGCCTCAGTGAGTAATGGATTTGCAACAGTTCTTTCGTCCTGGGTGAACTCTTCTCGGTGCTTGTTTGTGGGAGTGGAAAGTTGTTTCTTGTGAGGCTGCTCTTCCTCTTGCCGGGGTACCTGCTAAGGTTAGAAACCCAGCACGCAGGTAAGATCGTTTGCATAGATCTTACGTGAAGCAGTGATCGTGTGGTTCCTAATTAACATATTTTGTGTGACTTTCCCACCTAGGATTTCAAGATACCTCATAGCCTTTTCTTTATTTCCTTGTCACACTCCCAGAGCTGGCAGAGCCTAAGTGTGGTTGTCCTTATCTAACCGATGACACAGCTCAGGGGCACGTTTTGAGAAGCTGCGGGCCACTCAGAGAATCCGGGGGAGCTGGGATTCGAGTCGGGCTAGACTCACTTGTTCTCTTAAATGTGCAAAATATGAGCCCTTCTTTATCCTAGTAGGAGAGATAGGAGATACTGTAAGGTTCAGAAACGTCCAACTCAGTGATGGTTTTCACATGTGCGTACCTCCATGGAGCTCGACCCAGATGAGGCCATGTGGCCACGGCTTCCAGAATCCCATGAGGGGTCCCCCCCATGTTCCCAGTCTATACACGTGCCGCCTCCCTACCCGGGTTTAGCACTGTTCCACCTTCTTCGAACGGTTGATTTTTAACCTGTTCTTGAACTTCATGTCACTGGAGTCGCACAATATGTAATCTTTTGTTTCCAACTCTTTTTCACTCAGCATAATGTCTGTTAGACTCATCTAGATTGTCTGTTCTTTTTTGTTGCCTGGGTAGTGTTCTCGTGACTATGCCGCAAGTGACTCATCCATTACCTGTGGGGCTACTTCGTGCTAGAAGGCCTAGCACGTGAAGGCCAAGGCTCACTTTGTGGGAATCAGAAATGCGAACACACCAGTCTTTGCTGATAGCTTCTCTGTGAGTGCGCACACTCCCCGGAGCGAAGCAGCACTCCCAGCGGCCGGCCTGGGCCTTTAGACACATTCCCCGTCCTGTCCTGCCCTCCCATTGTACCCTTTTTCGGTTACATCCTCAGTCACAAACTACAGTTGATACCTCGAACAATGCAGGGGTCACAGGCACAGTCAAAGATCTTGTATAACTTTTGGTTCCCCCCAGACTTAACTACTAATAGCCTAAGAGTGACCAGAAGTCTACAAATAACATCAACAGTCGATTAACATGTACTGTGTATGTTAAATGTGTTATGTATTCTGTTCTTACAATTACATAAGCTGGAAAGAAGAAAATGTTATTAGGAAAATTATAAGGAAGAGAAAATACATTTATAGTACTGTATTGACAAAAATATCACAGATACGTGGATCCTTGCACTTCCAACCCATGTCATTCAGGGATCAGCTGTACATTTTAAAATTTCCATCCAGAGGAGTGTTTTCGGTGAGACGCCGTTGTTTGCCTTTACATGAGATCTCACTTATTTTCCGTTTGACGAGCAAATATTGTACCTCCTATCTGCAGGCACTGTCCTAGGCTGTGGGGTTACAGTCATGAACAATACAGATGTGGTCCCGTCTTCCCGAAGCTTTTGGTTGCAGGGGGAAAAAGACAAAAAAGAAAAAAAAGGCACCCCTCAACAAATTAATAAATTAATATAATAATTTCTAGTTATGATAAATTAACAAATTAATGTAGTGATTTCTGGTTATTATTGGTGCTTAGAAAGGAACACATAGTGGAGTAAGGGATGAGGTTGAGGAAAATGCTTAGATCGGGTGGTCAAGGAAGGCCTCTCCAGGGAGATGACGTGAGGTGGAGAGAGGCCAGCAGAGAGCTGGGAAGTCACAGCAGATGCCTCGGGATCTTTTCCCTCATTGCTGGACACTCGCCCCACCATTTCTATGATTTTCAGGTTTTCTTCATAATTAACATTTGCTTCCAGGAGAAGATGAACATAACCAACCGGCTTCCAGTAAGTTATTTTCTGCTACTGCATGGCCAGGTGTGCGTTTTTCAGAAACTTTGAGTGATGCAGAGCGGAGAGTTTTCACGGTTTGGTAGGCGCTTCTGAAGGAACATGATCTGTGGTTCCTCATATGTTGACTTGGTGATTCTGCGAACCTTCAACTTTCAGCTCTCTAAAGTCTAACGGGCGTTGTAACTTGTCATTTTCCCTGCATGATGGATGGTCTACGGAGGCAAGATGTTTGGCGAGAAGCGAAAGACTTTCTAATGGTCCCATAAGACTGGAGCCAGAAAGTGTTTGTTGCTAACTCTCTCTTGACAAAAGTCAGCTCGTGGTCCATCTGTTCGCCATTTGTTCATTTGCATTGGCTTGAAACCTGTTTACAGGTGACATGCTATTATGAGGACACTTAGAAACTATTTTAAGCACCAAGGCAATCAACAGACTCTGTTCTCATGCCAAAAAAAAAAAAAAGGAGGTGTTCACAACTGTCATTATAAATTTATAATAAATCATTCAAAATACTTAGTTTCAAAGAGAAAAGTTGTTGCCGTGTCCTAAGAATACAACGTCGGAATGATTTCCTATACTCAGCGTGTTTCCTGTGAAAATTGACTGCTGCCTTTTCACATCATTGAGCTTTTGGGGTTCACGCTCCCTTCAGAGACCTGTCCGGTAGGCAGGGTCTGTAGCTAAAGGACATTCAGTGCACCTTTCTTGAGCACCTACTACATGCTTCTTATTGTGTTAAGAGTCAGAAATAGAAATACCAATAAGACATAGTGCTGGACTAATTGAATTATAGAGAATTTTTAAATTAAAACATAGGCCACTAGTAATATATACATATTGTAGACCTTGAACCAAACAAAGATGATACGAAAGGAAAACATAACGCCCTCACGCAGAGGGAGTTATTGCTAAGGTTTTCATGGATATAATTCTCAACTTTTTCTATGCAAATATAATGTTTAAAAATAAGAAACAACCTCCAAAAAGGATTGTATTGTAATGTTCTGTATCACGTCTCAACATTTCTTGAATATACTTGTTAGACTTGAAGGTAGTGTAATTTTATCTGCGGAACATTTAAATTTGCATATTAATCAGCCATGTTCTGGTTGTATTCTGTAGAACACTGCTAATTACAAAATTTTTATTACAAGCACGACATGACCATAAACTAACTCTGCCATTAAGGAAATCCCTTATAAAACAACACCCAAACCCTGCGTATCGGTCACCTACAGCCACATAACAGATCGCCTCCCAGCATGGTCGTTTGACAACAGTAAACACCTGTCACCTATTTTGTGGCTCGGGAATCTCAGAGTGGCTTGGCTGGGTGGTTCCGGCTCAGTCTCTCGGAAGATTGCAGTCCGATCTCAGCCAGAAATGCAGTCATCTGAAGGTTGGACTGAGGTTTGACGGTCTTGCCCAGGGCGGCTTGCTCACACGGTAGACAGGTTGGTGCTGGCTGTTGACAAGAGACCTCCGTCCCTCTCCATAGGAGACTTGAGTACCCCCATGACTTGCAGGTGACTTCTCCCAGAGCAGGGAGCCCAGCAGAGCCGATCCTTTTTCGGACCTAGTCTCCAAAGACACAGCATCCATTCCGCCCCATTCCGTTGGTTAGAAATGAGTCACTAAGTCTGATGTTTAAGGAGAGGGGATGAGGCTCTCCCTTTTGAAGGAAGGATTGTCAAAGAATTTGTGGTGGTTGTTTAAAACCACTGCAGTTGCCAGTGAGGAGAGTCATTGCACAGAGGGAAGAATGGTGGAGCCTGTAAGCCCCATTCACTTATTTATTCAGCAAATGTGTACTCAGGGCCTACAAGTGTTTGGTCCTGTGCACTGTGCTGGGAATTTGGAGATGAATACGATACAATTTTGGCTTTCATGAAGCTCTGAGCAGAAGCAGAGGAACAAACAAGTAGCAGGGAATCCTGGTAATGTGTGCCAAGCCCTAATGACATCCCAGAGTGCTCAAGACGGCCACGGGCAGGGCGCTGAGAGAGAGCCGCACGTGGGGAGGCCTAGCCAAACGTTGGTGAATTTCTCCACTGCCGGGTGAAGGATGGAAGCTTGACTTCATCAAGAGAGCTCGATGTTTCTCGCATAGGCTCACAGGATTCTAAGGAAAGGTTTTATTTCTCCTTGGAGGAAGCCACCAGAGGACCAGCACTGGACTCCATACTCACCCTCCTCTGGAACTCTGGTGATGTGGTGACAGATGGGTTTCTGCATTGCCTCGTGTCAGCATTTGGATGGCAGGAAGGCTACCATGACAAAAACACAGGCTCTAAGTGTGCTGAGACCACAGGCACGGCGAGGGGGCAGGAGAGGTGTACAGTGTGTTTGTTTTTTAAATGCAGTTGGCTTGAACAGTAGTAGTCTTTGAAGACGCTGATTCTGCCAGAGTTCCCATAGGATTAGTGATTCATGGGATTAATGATTCATACCTTTCTCCTCCTCCAAGGAAGCTTCTAAGAAGGTAAAGATGCTGTTCATGATGAAAGATCTTTTACCATATGTCAGCATTCAGAGGGCACTGACGAAGCCACCTCACTTCTCTGATTCCCCCCGAGTATTGAATCCATTGTGGAAAGGGCCCTGTCATTTTCAGAAAGGAGCTGTGTCCCCTGTTGCTGGGTAAACGTTGTCAGGCTTTTGACCCTTGTAGGAATGAGATCAGCTGACGGTTGCAATATCTGTGTGTTTAATACATGTCAGATGCGACCATGTTTGCTTGTGCTCCCTTAGATAGCTGTCTCAACTTCATGACCCATTGTTCAGCACGCTTTCGTGTTAACATGGATACTGTTTTGATCAAGATTGTCAAGCCAACTGGCCTGGGACCCCTGGCGGCGGCCTGATGAAGTGCCGACTGTCGGCACTTGGGAGTGGGGAGTGGGAGTGGGGCGAGCGAATACTTACGCATTTGTACTTCGCACACATAGATCTCATTTAGATTCGAGGGGAAAAATTGTTCTACAGGAAGGTTATCTTTCAAAGTATTACCGTCCCCTGGAAGTTGTGGGGACGGGCGGTTTCTTTTGTGTCATGTTATCCTTCCTGAAAAGGTGCTGCCAGCTCCATTAAGAGCACTTTTCCTTTCGTAGGCTACCTGTCTTCTAGTCACTCGGGAGGCACTGTCCACGCTCCTAGCCAGGGACAGCCCCTCCTCTTCCCCACTAGGTCCACGCGCTCAGCTACTCCAAGCCACTCAACCGCTGGTCTCCTCTCGCTCCCACGCCATCAGGATTCCCCTTTCTCCTGGCTCATTCCTAGTAGTACGCAAACACGCTTACCCACATCCTCCTCCCGTGGGAACACCCAGCTCATAATCCCACTTCTTCCAGCTCCCCGCTCCCCTCTCTCCTTTTGACAGCAGGACTTCTAGAAGGAGTGGACTATACTTCTTTCCAGTTTCTCGATCAGGCCACCACTGTCCTAATTTCTATCCCTATACCCTAGTCTTGCCTCTGCTAGGACTCCCCATAAGTAGAGTCCTGTGGAACACGTTTTCTTTCCGATTTCTTTTGCTCAGCATGGTGTTTTGGAGATTCATTTCTGTTGTGTGTGTCCGTGGTTCGTAGCATTTCATCGCTGAGTGCCGTTCCTTGGTGTTCTCCAGAGTCTTCGTTACCATTTCCTTAACATTTTGCGTCTGTTTCAGTATTACCTACCACCTCTCAGAGGGCGAGGAGTCTTCATGCTCCTGTTCTTGGATGACCTGCCGCAGGTTTGAGTAACAAAACCACCACCACAGAAACAGCATGCGGGACAAGTGTTGCTGGGGAGAAATGCCACCAGTTCGGGAGGTAGCAGGGATAATGACACGGCGCGTACGCCTCGGGGTTCCAGTGTTTGAACAACAGATTGCCTTCGGTAGGGCCTCTAATTTGGCTGTGGGGGTTTAACTGACAGAGGCTCATTTTCTGCCACTGCCTTACACACTAATTCCCAGGAAGATCATCGACTTGAAATTACACACGGTGCTTATACAGATGATTGGATTCTTTCCAAGATGTGTGGTAAATGCTGCTTCTGTTCTTGAAAGGCAGAGGCTCGTGTTGTCTTTTGCTTAATGTGAAACCAACAGGAATCACGGAGAGCAAAGCAGTGGCATGAATCTGTCCTTGGCGATAGCGATGAACGAGGGTGGGAGCTTCTCGTGGTCATTGATGTTGAAACTGAGCAAGGTGAGTGTTGGCCGGGACAGAGTGCTGCGAGCCCAGAGCCCCCTGTAGCTTCCTGGCCATCACATCGTTACCTTTCCTCTTGCTGATTTTCAAGACTTTTTTTCGGGGGAGAACGTGTTTTTGTCCCTCGGCTGCACAGATATGAAACTCCAGGCTTCTGTAGTCGCTGTGCCATTACAGAAACCTTGATACAGATGTTTGAGGAGTGACGGTGGACGCACTTCCTTGCAGGGACCTGATTTTCTTCCTGATGACTTGAGCTTTGTTTTGCCTCATGAGGATCTTGAAACTTGGTCGAGGGCAGAAGTTGGTTCTATGCTGATAAGTTTATGTTAAGTTCTTCAACGTAGATGATGATGGGAGTCCCGAACAAGAACATTTGGCATCTCTTCTTGTTGGAGTTTAGTTTGCCTCTGAGAAGACCAGCAGCGAGTAAACCAGGAACGAGGAGCACCCTGGTCCGTTGCCACGAGCCTTAGAGACGCAGAGCATTGTATCCTGAATCCCTTCCTGCGGGGAGCCTCAGTCCACAGGCTGCCTCTTCCCGAGCGTGGGCTGCTGAGCGGAGCAAGCCTGCTGCCTGTACGGCGTGTCCCCGAAAGGAAGTAGAGAACTCTGTGGCTGTGAGTCTCGGAAAGTCATCAAAACTTAAGTAGGAACTCACTAAATCCTTCTTTCCCTACCGGCAAGTATTAAGTAACAATATTCATTAAATACCACTGAGAGGCTGTGTAATAAAGAAATAATCCTAGGCCTTGGTGGCTGTAACTCTCCAGAAGAGTTGAAATTGAGAATATAATTAAAGATTAAAACATTGTTTGCATTCTAGAACATGGAGAAATCTTTGTCTCCATTGCGGGACCATATTAATAAGGAAGAGATCAGTTTCCAATAACCGGCACGGCAGAAGCTCATTATTCACATCAGTCGTGTTTCAGCCCTGACTCAGGGCCGCTCTTGCATTTCCCTGCAAGACTGGCACTGCCCCTGGAACGGTGAGAGGTACCGGCCCCACCGCAGAAGAACGGAGCCACGTCTCGTCGGGGTCCCGAGTTTGCATCGGAGTGTGCACACGGCGAGGATCTCCAACCCTGTCCTCTCGTCGTCTTCCTCTGTTTCGTCAACAAAACTATTTTGGGCCTGTGAGTTTCAGGCAGTTTTCCATATGAAGGTTAAAAGGCTGGTAGAAGTGAGCGAACCTGGCTCTTGTCAGGTTTTATGGTTGTGACTAGGAAAGGCCCACTTGACAGTGACGGGAAGAAACCCTCCGTGGTCAGAGCTCCGAGCAGTGGGGGCTGGGAAGAGCCCGGGCCTTGCCCGATTGCATCGTGAAAGTCTAACCGCCCCAGCACCATTTCGTCCGCTCCCTCTGCTTTCTCGTTGCCGCTCACATTTGTTTTCCATTTGCCGTGAAATAGAATCCAAAGGCATCTTGAGGCCAACAGTGCAGAGTGGTCCCCTGCGCGTCCGGGCCACCCTGTCGCCTCGCTCTCCCCGTTCTTGAGCGTCTCCCGTTGGGGGGCTCGGAGGAGGCACACTCAGTGGTGGTTCCTGCGGTGTCCTTTCTCGTGTGTCTTTGTGCTCATGTTATTGGCAGGTAGAGAAGGGAAGTGTGTCTCTCAGTCTGTTACTGACTGGGGAAGGCAAAATGTGGTCCAGTGACTGGGCAGGAAGAAACCTTCAGCTCGTAATCGCTGTGACGCCTGGCTTTGTGGCTCTCCTGTGGCGTTTACCACTCACTGTCTGCCTTGTGTTTTGGTTAGACTGGAAACCCCTTGGGAACTGGGGCCCCCTGCCTCTCCTTTCCCGCCTGGCCTTGTCTCAGGCACCGAGGGCTGGACAGGCACGTCCTGCGGGCTGGTTCCCCTCTGTGCTATACCGTTCAACCCCTTGCCCGCTGGCCGATAAGGCTGAGAACATCTTTCTACAAGATGTTTACCGCTCATGGCTCTTAGTAAATTGAAAGTGTAAGTGTTGGGTATTTAGATGGCTGGGAACCAGGTACCATTTGGACCGACAGAAATATCTCCGGGGGAGGATTTGGAGGTGCCGGTCTGGCCCTGCTGAGTGAGGACAGATAGGATTGGATCTGGAGGCTCGGGTGGCAAGCAGGATCTGCCAGCCGGGCCCAGGCCTTGCAGTGTGCTCCCGCGGGGAGCGGCGGGCCCTGGGGGCTCATGAGCGGGGGGCGGTGTGTGGAAAGTGGTATATTAGGAAGATTAATCAAGTAGCAGAATGCAGATAAATAAGGTAGTCCTTTGTAGCTGTTTAAAAGATAATTGGTTCATGTTACTTATCTTTTATCCCTTCTCTTTGGGCAGGAGAGAAATCTCTGGGAGAAATAAACGAGGAATCCCTCATAAATATTAATGTAAAAATCTGTCTATGGAGAATAAATATAGGGACATTTTGTTTTAAATGCTCTATGTCGTTGTGCTTCATTAGCATATATGTTGTAAAAGATCCTTTTCTTCCCTTGAGAGAACCATATTTAGTTCTACTAATAGCCGCGCGCTGAAATCTGTAGCTTGTCAGGACTGTCACACTTGCGATGGACAGAACTACTTTGCTCTCCTGCTTCAGCCAGAGGGTTTCCATACTCAGAAGTGCTGGCCCCTGGCAGGAAGCCAGTAGGAAGTCCTGGATCCTGTCTTATTAGCTAGACCCTCCGTCTGGACCTTTGCTTCCTGCCGTCTGGTCCCCTACTGTGTCTGTGTACGTGCGTGTGCCTGTGTGTGTGCGTGCACGTGCACGTGTGTGTTTATACTTGTCACTGTGTAAGCATCGACCAAGCACTTTCTACAGGCTAGGTGTTTGCCTGTTTCAGAGTTCCGGCTGGAACTCTGAAAGTGCAGAAGTCCTGCTGTCTGTAAACACAGGAGAAACATCAGTTCTGTCTGACGCATGTTAAGTCGGAGGAGCTCACAGGTCTTGAATGAAGTGATATGATGGGCCTGTGTTAAGATACCCCATCCTCCCCGTTCTCAGAAGTGTGTGTGTGTTGGGGCGGGGGTGAGGGCGGGGAGAATTCGGTAACACTAGCTACTAACTGGAAACTGGGGGAAGAGAGCATGACGCCGCTGACGAGCTCATTACAGTTTCATCAGCTGTTGTGTGTACTTGAACATTTTCACTATCAGTGTTTTTAAAATACAGGTCTGCAACTTGGATTGTTGTTGAAGAAAGAGTTTTGGTAATCAGCTCCTTAGGGTGGTAGGGGAAGTCTTGAGAGTGGATAGAATCTGCCGGGGTGGAGGAGGGAGACAGAGGAGGCCGGCAGGAGGAGATGGGGGGAGCCCTGCCGCCCCGCCCTCCCTGCCCATCTTGGTGGCACTTCAACCCCTTACTGCCTTGTTCTGGTCTTGGCCTCACTCTTCAGCTCATCTATGTTTATCTCAGGCCTGGTGTGACATAGACGAGGATTTAAGTCTCAGTGTCTTCTACAGATACTGAATCAAAGAGAAATTGCGTAAAACAGAAAACTATAATAAACAACTTGGCCATTAAGCACCAAGTCAAATGTGGCAGCCTGTAGAATCAGTTCAAAAATTATATTTCATTGTATCCGCTAATTGCATTTCTCCTTTACAAGGTGATTTTATCCAGGAAGACAGCTGTCTAGTGTGGTTATGACATCACTCTGGCCATTACTGGTGAAGGAAGAGAAGAAATGGGTGGTTGTACACACAATCTCCCCCGCTCCTTTGGATTTTTAAAATTCATTTTTGCATAACAAAGAGCCAGAGTCTCCGGATTGTTAATATTTTGCACTACGTCATTCCCAGCTAACACTGTTGGGAACTGAAACTTTTTTTTTTTTTTTTTAAGTCTTTCTGGTCTTTCTTAATGGAAAGTAATTTTGGTGGTCTCTTGCTGTGTATCTCTTTTTCCTTCTCTCTCTGCCCTGTAGGCTGTTAGTGACCCATAGATTTTTGCCCAAAAAGTCCCTATTTAGGGTTACAAGTGACCAAGAAGCAGTGAGTCAGTTTCTCTGTTCACCTGTGATGAAAACTATTCTTTATATAAAGTTCTGACATCTACAGTGGCCTCAGTAACATGAGAACAAGCGTGGTAGGAAATGGCTCTGTCTCTTTGCTTGAGGCTCTTAGGGTAGGGTAGATTTTGATCAGGTGACACTAGTCGCTCCGATGGTCCCCATTCTGGCATTTTTAGTAAGAAAATGTGAGAAAACCCCTTTCAGCTGAGACCGTACTTCTGGCTTCCTGAGACGCTGGGAGAACATCTCCCCAAGTTTGTGCAGTGCATTGCCATCTCTCTCTTCTGAAGCAGTTTCTCAGTCTAGATTAAGCTCTGAGCTCAGGCCTGCTGGTCCTTGGGATGAGCTGTCAAGGTCAGTTCTCACTCTGGGGACACTCTGCGAGCTGGGCAGTACAGGCCTACCTCGGGGATATTGCAGGTTTGGTTCTCGACCACCACGATAGTAGTAAAGCAAATCAAATGAAAATTCCGGTTTCCCAGTCCATATAAAAATTATGTTTGCCCTCCACTGCAGTTCTGTTACGTGTGCAATAGCATTATTATCCAAGAACAGTGCACATACCTTAATTAAAAAATACTTCCTCACTGAAGAATGCCAGCTGTTACCTGAGCTTTCAGAGAGTCGTCATCACTGATCACAGAGTACTGTAATGAAAATAATGCTAAGGAAAAAGCTTGAAATATTGCACGAGTTACCAAAATGTGATGCGGAGACATGAAGTGAGTGAATGAATGCCTGTGGGAAGACGGCACTGGTTCACTTGCTCGGTGCAGGGCTGCCACTGACCTTGAATCTGGAGAAAGTACAGTAGGACGCAGTCAGACTAGGTAGGCCTGCGGTGGACACAACGGGCTCCCAAGCGGAGGGACCAGCCAGCCACACATGGGGACCCCTTCTCCAGAGACGAGGGGGCCTTTCAAGCAGTGAGTCCCAGCCCTGGCTGCACATTAGAATCATATGATGGTGAGGCCCTGTCATGGCTACGATGAAACGGCTCCCAGAAAGATTCCTGTTTAATTCTGAGATTCAGAAGTGCTGCTTCTGGAGGGGGTGTGAGGAACTGTCCGGAGTTCTGGGGATCTGGGAAACCATCATCAGAACGTCTTTAGGTCAAGGGGAATGACTGTTGTGGGGAGACTTGGCAGAGCTTATTGCCTATGGCTTAATGCCACGATGGGAACCTGCTAGAATTTAAAACCCAGAAGAAGTTGGTTGGTTCCTCATTGGCTCGCAGTTGTGTCCAGTGCTGCCAGTAGCTTTCCTGACCAGTTTTAGCTTGGGACCCTTGGGTCAACAGACCTTGCGGTTTGGCCCCTCTAGTTAAATTAGTATCTCTAAGCATGTTGCATTGTCATTAAAGACACTTTTAAATTTATTTATGTAAATCGGAACTACACAGTTCAGTTCATTGCAAATCTGATGTGTAGTCTTTTTGTCTTACATTTTTAACAGCTTTATTGTACCTGCTTAAAGTGTATACAATTTGACATATGTATATACCTACGAAGCCTTTGCCTTACTTACCAATATCAAGATAACGAACATATTCTTCACCCCGAAACTTTCCTCATGCCCCTCCGTGATTCTTTTTTTTTTTTTTAAAGATTTTATTTATTTATTTGACAGATGGAGATCACAAGTAGGCAGAGAAGCAGGCAGAGAGAGAGGAGGAAGCAGGCTCCCTGCTGAGCAGAGAGCCCGATGTGGGGCTCGATCCCAGGACTCTGGGATCATGACCCGAGGCGAAGGCAGAGGCTTTAACCCACTGAACCACCCAGGTGCCCCCCCCTCTGTGATTCTTCTCACTCTGTCCCCCTGTCCCCAGGTAACCACTGGGTTGCTTTTTGTCACTGTAGATTAGTTTACATTTTCTATAAGTTTATGTAAATGGAATCATAACAGTGCATTCTTTTCTACTCAGTGTAATTATTTTGAGGTTCATCTCTCCTGTTGCATGTATCAGATCATTTCTTTTCACTGCCGCATTGCATTCCATTGAGTGGATATGACCACACTTTGTTTAGCCATTCATCTGTTGCTGGATATTTGGGTGGTTTTAGTTTTTTTACTATTGCAAGTAAATATTCATGTACAAATCTCTGTATGGACATGTGCTTTCATTTCTCTCAGGTAAACACTTAGGAATACCACATCTGGGCCATGTGGTAGGTTTATGTTTAACACGTTAAGAAATGGCCAGATTGTTTTTCCGGGTGACTGTGGTTCTAGTCGCTCCACGTCCTCGCCAACACTTGGTATGGTCAGTCTTCCAATGTTAGACATTCTAAGAGGTATGTAGTGGTAGCACATTGTGGTTTTAACATGCATTTAACATGACTTATGATGTTGAGCTGCTTTTCTCATGCTTATTTACCATCTATATATCTTCTTTGGTGACGTGCAGAAAAAAAGGTGAGGCCTACTGCACGGGAAGGTACTTTGATGGCTTTGGAAAGATCTTACTGTAGATCCTGTCATAGGTAAGTTATTACACATTGACTGGTTGGTGAGTGTCTGTACAGAATCCTGTGTGCTTATCACGTGTGCTCATCATTTCACCAGTCGCTGCAGGGAATTCAGAGGAAACGGTGGTCAAAAACTGGAGCGCACCGGTGTCTAAACCCTCCAGGGTTTACTGGAATGTTCTGTGGTGCTTCTCCACCCTGTTCATCCTCCTTCTTATACCTGTGTCACAGCTGTGAGTCTAGGGTTGATTGGTGTTGGGGACAGGTTTTTTCATTTAGTTTGTCCTGATTTTTCCGGTAGGGACCTGTCTTCCAACCACCAGAGTCTAGCCTCTTGCTGTTCTTTAATCGGTATTTACTTACAGCCTGCTCTGCCTTTTATTAACTTTTAAAATTCAGCAGATAAAATCTAATCTCCATAATGCTAGGTACTAGATAAGGTCAGGGATGAGTAAACTTTCCTCTAAGGAACTTAAGAGTGTCCTGGAGAGACAAGTAAAGAGGCCATTTGGACCCAAAAGAAGGACATGAAATTGACCCTAGGGAACCAGGAAAGGCTCCCTGGAGGATTGGACTTGGAAAATTTGAAATATCCCATAAATGGACTTAAAGGCCCGCAGCCAGGTACCCCCCAAAAAGAGACAGTAGAAAGGGGCTGAGGCAAGAAGTCATGAAGACAGAAGTTGGACCTGCCGAGTAAGACCACCCCTGCACCCTTACTCTTCTGCCCACCTTCTTCTCCTGGAGCCCACCTCTCAGAGAGAAAGAAGAGACACCGCTCCCTGCCGCTCCCAAGAAGACTTGCTGGGGCCCAGGCAGCTGCTTATCCGCATGGGGTCCTATCAGTGGCTTCCGGGGGTGCCGTGGTGTGATTGGGAGACTGGGAAGTTGCTGTGGAAGCGGATCTGAGACTCAGGCCCCTGCTCCGGCTCTCCCTTCAAGGCAGGCCCCTCCTCACGGTTGTTCTCCCTTACCCCTCCCAACGTTGCCCCTAGAAACCTTGTTTTTAACTCTTTAGTAACCATGAGAAACTTTACCAGGCTTGAGTCTCAGATCAAACTTGTAGAAGACTCCAGTCTCTAATCATGGTGGACACATGAAAATAGGATAGGGCAGCCTTTTGGGATTCCCCTGTGTGCCCTGCCCACAGGTGAACTTCCTTGTGCGTTCCTGAGCTGAAGCTTCTCATGCCCCCCACCTCTCTTACTCTGCTGCATCTGGGGCTCAGGCAGAGGTATTCCTGCAAAGATTTCTCAGGGCTCTTCCAGAATGCTCCTGGCTCCAGGGGCTTTCTGTCTATGTAGCCGCCCCAACTCCCCACACAAGGAGTTAGGCTTGCTGGCGCTTAATGCCCCCAGAGGAGAAACTGAAGGGTCCTTAGCTACAATTTCAGTAACTGGTCCTCTCTCCAACCCTAGCGCCACTCACCTACTCCTACACTTATATCTCAGTGCCCCAAACACAATATCCTTGTGACTTCCTCATAGCCTTAAGTAGTTTCACTTCATTTTTGTTATATCATTAAGCCAATGTAAATCCCAAGCACAGTAGCTCTAGGAAAATGTTCTTTTCCTCTCTGACATATAACAAAATTGATTGAGTTTTTTCCTTTTTCTTTTTCTTTTTTTTTTTTTTTTTTTTTTTGGTGTTTGGGCACCTTGGGAAACGTAAAATAGAATAACTGAAATAAGTAAACAAAGTCTCCAAAATCCTTTTCCTTTTCTTCACCAGAAATCCCAGTTTTTGTTGTTCATTAGATCGCACTCCCCTCCCCCTACCCCCACGGTTTGCCCTGCACCAAACTTGACTTTACACATCAGATGGGGAACTAGACTCGGTTGTTACAAATCGCTTCCCCTCTCCCCAGTTTTTGGCACTTTATTTTTTAACAAAGTCTACTTATCATTTAAAGGTCTCCTAAGACCAATTAATTCAATGCAGTTCCATCACCAGACATTTAGACCGTATGTGGCATTGTCCTCCCCACAGAGGCCCCTCCGATACTGTTGAGGGACATGTCTAAGTGTCAGGAAAACCCAGACCCGGAAGAGCCAGGAGGCAGCTACTTCCCTGTCCTGATTTCAGCGTGAAGGAAACTTCTCTTTCGGTAGTGAAGTACTGTTCTCAGAGATGTCACAGAGAGACATTAAGAGTAGCGCCAGGACCGGAAGCTCGTGACTCTTGTTTCTGTAATGGTCCAGCCGAGCCTCGGCCACTGCATCCCGCTCTTGGGTGGGTGAGAGTGATAGAGAAGGAAGAGAGAGAGAAACAACCAGGGTATTAAAAAATGGTGTCTTTTCTTGGGGGGGGGGTGCTGTTTCTGAGTAGACCCACAGACCGCCATCCCTGTTTTGCTATTCTGAGATTGCCCCAAGTGGGACACTTTGCTGATTTCTCCTTGGGTCTTGCTTGCGAACCTGGCAGAAGCCACACGGCCCGTTGTTTCTGGTTCTTTGCAGGTGGAAGGGCTGGTTTCGGCATTTGCGTACTAAGAATTCTAGCTTTCTGCTTCAGCGCTCCTTGTGGCCCTGGAGCTCTGCCCTGTTAGCACCGCTTTTTGGCAGAAAAGCAATACTTTATCAGCCAGTAGGAACAGATATTTCTGTTCTACAAATGAGCCCAGATTTATAGACTCAGAGTTCAAAGAAATGAGATGAGAGATCACCAACCAAAGCTGGGTCTGCAGTGAGGGAAGGAGCGCCGTAGGACTGGTTAATTACCGAAGCCCTGGGAAAGGCACTCATTTAGATTTTCCTTTGTGCTCTCAGGGGTGCTGGTCCTCTCCTTGACGACACTGAGGCTCAGAACCTGTGCAGTCTCCCGGCTGGGGAGTGGGGGCACTGCGGGGGGTGGGGGCACCGGGGCTCCAGGAGCTACAGCATCTTCAGGGCAGGGCTGTGCCTCATATGCACCCCTGTCCTCGGTAAGGGTTTCCAGAAGCAGATGCTGAGATGGAATTGGGGGTGCGGTATATTTACTAGGGATCAACACCTGTGAAAGGAAGGAGGAGAAAGCCAGCTCGGGCAGGGGGCGGCTGTCAGCTGTGATGCAGGCCTGACAAAGCCTTGTCTGCCCGAGAGATCCCTGGAGTGGACCTGACCTGTGAGAGCCTTCCAGTCTTTTCTTCTAGAACCTTGACAGTCTGACCACTCACCATGGCCTGTGAGTCTGTCTCATCTGTGTCCCTTGTTTTTCCATTCAGTGCAGTGCTCAAAGCACTACCTGTTGGGAGCCCCCCCCGCCACTGTCTTTCCTGACCACCCCAAGTGAATCTGACTATAGCTGCCATGCACTGTTGCCTCATACCCACACACCCAGGCGGCCTATCTGTAGAGCAAGCTGGGCCTTCTCCCTCCTCCTTCAGCTGATCAGATGGGGTTCCCTACACAGCCATAGGTATGGGCTGTGGGAGGAAAGCTGGGCCCAACCTGGTGGGCACCCTGGGGTCTGAAGCCTCTGGTTCTGCTTCTGCTCGGCCCCACATGTGCTGCCTCCGGCTTAGAGCTGATTGTTACTGGACCTGCTCAACCTCAGGACAGCACCCAGAGGGGCCCACCAGACACTGGGTGTCTTCCCTTGTGATAAGAAGTACAAAATGTAATGATCCATGTTCTACTTTGGATAGGTATTAAAAGCTGTGAAAGGTCTGACACTTTTATTCCCAGCCACCCTCCCAACCCCCCTTTTAAGCTAAAATGTTAGCTTATCCCAGTAACTTGGATGCTGACAGAGGTCCCAGCAAAATGAGCATTCAGAGTGTCAGCAGGGTCGCATTGGCTCCTTGAACCCCATTCCCATGGGTTGACACAGGGGACCTTAGAGGGATGCCTGCACTCTCGGTGCGTTACAGCACAGGAGTCCTGAGCCCCGAGCCTGGGGCCCCTGCATTACAGCAGCCTGGGAGCAAGCCTGTTCTTTCTTTATGGAGGTATTACCTCATCCTTCAAGGCTGCCCACTGCAAACACAGCCTTGAGCATCGTTCCAGACAAAGAGTGGTCGGGGCCGCAGCACACCCGGCAGATGTGTGGGCGTGTGAGAAATCTGTCTCTCGATAATGAGATGTCCTGGCATGTTGCTGGCCCCTGGATCTCCAAACATTCGATGGATATGGAAGACAGAGCCTGTGTTTACCAAGGTCTCTGATGACTGGGGCGCCTCTTGCACCTCCGACCTGATCCACATGATGCAAAGGATGTCGTGGATCACTGTGCTGATCTGAGGGAGGTCCGGACATCCAGGAGGGTGGAAGTGTGCTTTCCGCTGGAACTGGTAAACCTGTGTCGTCCTGTGTTCCATGGAACGTGAACTGTTTCCGATCTCTTTTTTGATTGGAATAGTAAAAAAAAATGCATTCACTAAGTCAGTGGCTGTGTATGACCAGAGGCTGTATTACTCTGTTCTAGAAAGGACAGCAGATTTGACACAGTGGCCAGGATCAGGGCTGCCTCTCTGATTGAGCTCTCCGTGGTCTGCAGTCTTCCTCCAGGATCCCCCTGGTTTCTGCAGGGGTCAGACTGGATAGTTGAGCAGATATGACGGAGGCCGTGCCCCTGCATCCCGTGGCTCCTTCGCGGTGGCGCTTAACCCCTGCCATTGCCCTGGGGGCCAGTACTGTTTCTGATTTGCTGTCTTGGCCAAGGCTAGGAGTGGAACAGGCCAGGGGAGTGTCAGACCTCTGCTTGGCCTTACCCACTCCGGGCGGTCTTACCCTGCAGACCAGTGACCTAAAGTGGTGATCATGCCAACTGCCGGGTGTGTCGATCTCAGTTCATGCCGCTGGATGGGTCTGCAGACCCAGTGGGGGGAATGTGCTGTAAGCCAGACCTTGGCCAGGACTCTGTCTAGTACCTGGCCCCCAACGTGCCCCACGTTCAACAGTGGGGGGATGTGATGCCACTTCAGGGCTGTGGGAATTAGTGTCCATGCAGGGAAGGGGCTCTCTGCAGCTGATACCCGCCCTGAATGAGCTGACAGCTGGAGCTTGCCTGTCGACTGTGCCCCACGGCCGGGCAGCCGGGTCTTCTGGAAAGGGAGCCGCGTGGTGGTCTCCATGTCCGCTGTGTCTTCCTCCTCTGTGAGATTCTTACTCTGTGGCTAAGATCCAGAATACTGATCTTCAGTCCTACCTCTTCCCCCTTAGTATTAATCTTTCTTAGGTGTAGCCTTTCAACATGGTAAGTAAGGGTTTGCAAGGGAGAAGCTTTGCTTCTTCTTTTTTTTTTTTTAAATAAATACCAACTACTGTTACTTATTATCCGCAAACTTATGTAAGGAATACAGAGAGCCCCTGTTCTTAGAAATCTACCAACTGGGGATTTAGAACATAGTGTGTATGAAAATAAACAAGGACATAGACTAAAAAAGCAGGTTCTCGAGTTGACTGGGTTTGAACGCGGGATCTCCCATTCAGTCTCTGTGTGCCTCAGGGTGTGTGACTCGACTTCTCTCACCCCACATTTTCTCATCGGTGAAGGAGGGATAACAATGGGGCGGGAGGGCCGTATCCACCGTATGGTGACCACGTGGTAAGTGCCGGCTGCTCATTTATTACGATTATTGTTACTTACAGGAATAGTAGTGGGACTCCATGGAATGAGTATTGTGGGCAGTGAGTTCCACCGGCCTTCCAGGGAGGGGCAGCGAGGGGCTCTGTGGTGGAGGCGGGCTTGCAGAATTATCCTTCATTTGAATATGTGTGTTCCTTTTAAGAGTGGGCACCCAAGAATTGCAGTATTGGTAGATTAGAACGTCACAGATTTTTGTCCCTGTTTGCGTGCCGCTCACTGTCTACCATGGCCGTGTCCTGTGAGGCAGAAAGAGTCCTGTTAGTGATGGTGGAAACAGTAATAAGGCCTTCCTTTTCTTTTCCTCAGTTTTAGACTCAGATGAAATTATGTCTGCCATCGGCATGTCTGTTTTCTACTGTGTACATACACATGCACACATATGCTCACACACACACACAGACACGCAGTATGCATGGGAGGACATTGTTTTCTTTCCAGATAATGTCACGGGAATTGGGCAGTGAAGAATAATAAAATGTCATAACAGAGGTCACCAAATGAACTTCTAAAAGCTCTACTACCAGGCATTTTTGGTAAATGTCTTGGTTAGTAATAATTAATGAATCCAAGACACTGAAAAATCTATGAGTTTCTTCCTGAACCTTCAAGGAAAATTAAATTCCATTTTATGTATTTTGTGTTGTGTGTTTTATTGTATTTTAATTTTGAAAATTATTAATTTATGTACGTTAAGTGTGGTGCCTTAAAACAGGAAGTTAGGCTGTGAGTGCCCTGGCTTTCTGTGAGAGGGCGGATGTGTTACAGGGCTCACATTTGCCTGTTACCCTTACTGAGTTTGATTCCGATCTCTGAGAGGTGTGGGCAGGGATAAATACTGAAAGTGTTTTTGTTGCTTTTAACAGGGACTTAGAAAACAGGCTGCTTTGGATTCGCAGCACACCTAATAAAATTGGGGTGCTCTTAACTTGTTCCTGGCCGGGTTAGAGAATGTGGGGATAGCAGCTCTGCCTTCAGATGTAACGGGAGCGCCTGGGTGGCTTAGCTGGGTAAGCGTCCAACTTCTAGTCTCAGCTCAGGTCTCCATCTCCGTGAGTTCGAGCCCCGCGTCGGGCTCCATGCTGGCGTGGAGCCTACCTTGAAAACCAAAAAGGACCAAAAGAAGTTCTGAGTGGGGGTATCTGAGGGTATTTCTGTCTCGACAGGTGCAGACTTAGGTCTCTGACGCACCTGCCATTTCTGAAGTGCAGCTGTGCTTGAGCACAGCAAGCGTCTGCTGTTTTGTGTGGATGCCTTAAAGATATTTGGGTACAAGTAGCAGTTATGGAAAACTGTCAGAATTTGTCTTGGAAGGGAAAACAGGCTCTTTTAGTGCCTCTGGGTTATGATTTAAGAGACAGCACTGACTTTGCTCTGCTCTTTAGCACACCTCCAGATTTCTCATTGTTCCCTGCCCCTGTAACGCCAATGACATTGATCGATGAACTGACCACAAATGTTTATGGGTTTCCCACCCCACGTCTGATTGGCGCATGGTGATATGTGCCCTGGACGGGGAGCTGGCAGTCCCATTGGAGGTTGAAATTCTCTTCAGAGGCAGGTCAGAGAATGAGTTCCTGATGATTTGTATACGCAGTCCTTCATGAGACTGTTGTGAGCTGAAGTCCTCTGGAAAGTAAGATGCGGCCAGATCTCCTTCCGTAACAGAAATCCTAGATTGGGTCAGGCTGAGGGCCCCGGGACGGAACTGCAGAGCGTGGAGTTCAGGGTGAACCAGGAGACACACCCTCCTAGAGCGACACTGCGATCAGTGGTCAGGTAGGCTGTATGAACAGAGTGGATCCAAAAGGACTAAGTCTGTGGTTTTGAACCATTTTTGGAATCACAGACACTCCTTGCCCTTGGAAAATGTGTAGGATGCCCTAAACGTTTGTGGAATCAGTATACTAGAAACTATTCCATATATTAGAGATCTGGGATGCCTAGCCAGACAAGATCCTGGTCTCATGGAGATGATAGTTGGCAGTTTCAGGACCCCAGGTCAAGAACCTCAGGGTTGGTCCGAAAGAGGGAATCCAGGTGGAGGCCCCTGGACAAAACAGAGGATAGCCATCAGAGCAGGAGGGTTCTAGAGGCGTTGACTCCTTGGAGATCCAGAGTTGTTGGAGATGAGCCACCATTATTTATTCCAAGGTATCCAGGGGCTCATCTGTGGGAAGGGAGAGCACTGTTAAGGGCCCCGACCCGCCACAAACAAGATTGGATCCAGACTTTGAAGGAAGCAGAGCCTTTCTTAAACAGAGAGGGTATGGGGAGGAAACGTGGGGTGGTCTGGGACGGGTCAGCGAGGAAGACCAGAGGCAGAGCTGGTCCTGTGGGTTTAGGGGAGTCTGCTGTGCAGGTCATGTAAGCAGGAGCGTGGGAGGCCTCTGGTTCAAGGTAGTCTGAGTAGTAGGGAGCCAGTGCCCGTAGCGGGAGCCAGGTGCTGCTGGGTCAGTCACTTCGCAGGTGAAGGTGCTGCTTCCTGAGGCCGTGCTAAGTGCTAAGACACAAGTGTGTCGTGCTGAAGTGGATTATGGGTCAATTGATATCGAATCTGTGCTGTTCGTTTTCTTAGAGAGAGGGGGTGGGGAGGAGCAGAGCAGGAGGGAAAGGGAGAGAAATCCCACGCCGGCCCCACGCTCGGTGCGGAGCCTGACTCGGGGCTCGATCTCAGGACCCAGAGATCATGACCTCAGCCAAAATCAAGTCAGTTGCTCGACAAACTGAGGCACGCAGGCGCTCCGTGAATTTGTGTTATTCTATTTTAATTTTTGAAAAAGTATGTTTATATGGGGGCCGGGTAAGGAAAGCAAGCTGACGTTTATGAGTTTATGAGTTCATGAGACAGTTCTCTCTACCTCTGGATTTGTTCAGACGTTTTCATAGTAAAAAGTTAAATTAAAAATAAGATAGCTGGTAGCAGGACAGTATGAACGTACTTAATGCCACCGAACTGCACACTCGAAAATGGTTAACGTGGTAAATTTTATGTTGTTTTTTTACCATGACGTGGTTAAAAAATGGTTAAGGTGGTAAGTTTTATGTTACGTGTATTTTACCACATTTAAAAAATAACCCATATCTAGGGTGACTGGGTGGCTCAGTTGGTTAAGCAACTGTCTTCAACTCAGGTCATGATCCTGGAGTCCGGGATTGAGTCCCTCATCAGGCTCCCTGCTTGGCAGGGGGTCTGCTTCTCCCTCTGCCCCTCGCCCCACTCATGCTCTCTCTCCAATCAACCAATCATTCTCTCTGTCTTTAAAAAACATAATAATACGTACCTTACCTACAAAGGGATAGTATCAGACTGTGATTGGCAGCCACAGACTCACTGCCAAGACCTCTTAAGACACAGTTTTAGGGGATGAAGGGTCGAGGCAGATCCTGGGCTCCCGCTGTTATCTGAGACGGCAGTTGCAGGCAAACTGTCGGAACGAGCGAGGCTTCCTTGCTTCATGGCGTTGCTAAGGGAAAGCCCAGTCTGAATTAGTGAAGACTGAATAATGAGGTATTTTCAAAGTGTTACAAATGTGTGTTCTTTTCTAATTTTCCCCAGTTTATATAATTGCCATAGACCTTGGTTTCTTCACCCACAAAATAGGGGCAGCAGTATTTACACTTTGTAGTTGTTATAAAGTTTAAATAAGGTGATAAGTGTAAAGACGCCCAGCAACATTCCACCTCCCCACACTTCTGCACATCTCTGCTCAGAACTAAGCTCATTTGCTGAGTTGATGGTTTCTTTAATGGACAATAACAGTTGCTGTATTAACGATTCCTATGTAAACAGGCATATCTAAGTGACTAACGAATATTTTCTCAATATTTACTCTGTCATTTTTTAAAATTAGAAAATGTGAGTTACCACTGTGCCAGAGAAAATTTTGAAAAAGAGAGAAAGGGCTTATAATTTGACCACTTAAGTATCATAATTTCATTTTACTTTGTTACTGGCACATTTATAAAAGTAACTTTCCTAGCTCGTATTTTTTAAAAAATTGTAAACCCAGAAGTCACCCATTTCGGGCTATGTCTTAATGGACACAAACTGACCTTTCACAGTAGCTTTTTGCCACAGAGAAGCTCGGCGTGTCCTCTTCTTGTGTAACTGGGAACTCTGAGGCCAAGGCAGGGACAGCTCCTGACTCAGAGCCGGGACGGGGGCCTGACTCAGTCCCCTGTATCCTGACTCCTAGTAGACTGCCTTCCCCACTGCCTCAGTAGAATCTAGATTAATGGGGTGTTCTGGAACTTGGTCCAGCGGGGAGAGGACCGATTTCACTTGTGATTCTTCAGGACTGCCCATAGCATTTTAATTGCTTGCTTTTGTGTCAAAATATTGTCCTCCTGGCAGTTGAGATAATGTAAACAGAAAGCAAGAGGAGATAGAAAATTGAGTAAATTTGCAAGAAAATAAGAATGACTTTGAAATACCTGAAAGACTGATTTAATATCATCGGGAAAACATTTTGATCTCATGCGTTGTCAGGTGTGATATTTGGGGGAGGTAGTGATTTCTTTAAGACAGAACACGTTTTCATGAAGTTTCTCGGAGTTGAACACAGCTTGTGGAGAGAGCTCAGGCTCCTGCCTGGCCCCCTCCACCTGCCCCCTTGACCCACTCAGTAAATTGTTCCGCTGGGCTAGTTTCCGGACACACTGCATCACGTCACACTTCTGACTGACTGTTGCTCACTCGCGCCGCTTTCTGCTCGTTCTTACGTCCGTGCCTTTTTTCTCTGTTCCCCAAACTTAACGGAAATTTCGGTCTCTGTGCCAGGCCTCTACTCATACACCTCATGGGAAGAAAAAAAAGTTAAAACCAGCAAAAGATGCACCGGTGAAAGGAAGGAGCATAACTTCTTTGGAAACTGGTGGTCAGGGAAAGTATCAGAAGAAGGTTCCAGGAATCATTCCCTCGGGGTTTTGTCGCAGCACGTGTTCAGTGCCGGGAGACGCTGGAGTGGGGCTGCGAAATTTGGGTGAAAAGTTTGACCCAAGCCTTTGCTGTTCAGCCAGGTTTTATTATACAGAAAGACAGCAGTTCTTACAAGAGGATGGTGCAGGGGGTGGTTTAAACCTTTCTTTAAAAATCTACTGTGACAAAAATCCAGTGAGTCGAGGCATCCATTCATTCATTCAGCGAATATGCCTGTTACTTAACCAAGCTCTGTCCTAGCCACAGGGAATATACCAGTTTGCATTGTGGTGAGTTATTGGCAGAGACATCGGTCATTTTAAATATATAATGAAAGCCAAATGATTGCCAGAAATAATAGTATATCGGAAGGTAAGTGTGAAAAATCATGGGAGTATAAAAATACAGAGCAAACAGAATTAAGTTTGGGTAGGCAAATTTTCTTATCTTATTTGGGGGCCAGAGAATATGTCTAAACATTGAGAAATAGAGGTTTAGGTACATAGCGTAAAATTAGAAAGAAAACCCTTAGAGGGACTTAAAGAAAAAAAAAAGATGCAGCACAATCCCCCCGCCCCCGAGGCAACAAGAAAGACAGTTGTATCGCAGGAGATAAAAACACAATGTAATAATAGCTGAAAACCTCAAATAGGATGACCAGATTTAGACCGTGTCTTGTGTTTTCAGTGAACACCAATGGAATAAATACCTTTTAAAATAAAAAGATTCAAATTGTCCCCCAAAACAAAATCCTACTGTGTACCTCATCCAGGGGATGTTAGACAAAGGCAGATCCTGCATTTCCAACCAAGAGAAAACTGGGTTTGCAGTAAATACGAGAAAAGTTGAGTTCAAGGTGCGTCGTGTAAATGGCTGACCATGGCAAGGTCAGGAAGTGCCTGGAGAAAGAGAGCAGGAGGTGGAGACCTCCTAGGAGCCCTCGACAGATCAGGGAGACAGGCAGGTGCAGGGGCGGATATCTTCTTATTCTACTTTGTAGCTGAAGGTATCACCTCCTCTGAGAGGCCTGAAGTCGCTCCCTAGTCACGTGCTGTCAGACCCCCTTTCTGTGGTCTTTGTAGTGCTCTGCACTCTTTCCTGGTGCATGACCTTGGTTTGTTGTTGTTGTTGTTTTGATTATTTGGCCAGAATGTCTGCAAGAATGAGAGACCCTGTTTGTCTTGTTTCCAGCTATAGCCCCAGTGGCCAGGACAGTGCCTGGCAGATGAGTCATTCTTAATTTAACAAATAGCCACCCTTCTCAGTGCTCAGGATATTTCAGTGAACAAAACGAAGCCCCCTGCCCTTGGGATGCTTGCATTCTGGCAGCGAGTGAGCCCGTGGATGACCAGCATAACAGATGAGAAGCCTAGAGAACGTTAGAGGTGATGGGCGCTGCGGGCGGGGAGTGGAACAGGATAGGAAGGGCGAGGGGAAGTGGCTTCCCATTTTTAAAAGAATGGTGAGAGGAGACTTAGTTTGAGATGGGGACATTTGAGATATGTGACAGGGCAAAGGTTAGCCATGGAGGTCTCTGGGGACAATGTGTTCCAGGCAGAGGAACACAAAAGAAGGGGGAACGAACATTGCCCTTCGGTTGTGAAGACGGACTGGGGCCTTGAACACCAAGTGAGCGTGCCTGGACTTGTTCCTGACACTAGAGGTCAAAGACTGGCCCTCATCAGATACAGCTGAATTCATTGGTGCCACATGGGGAATTGAAAGTGCTACGTGACCTTGAGCCAAGCCGCTGATCATGGGCAGTTATGTAATAGAAACATTCATTCTTGTTTTATAAATTGTTTTGAGGGGTACAATATGTGCTCATTTCAATTATTAAATTGTCCATTTAGAACATTTATTACCACAAATGAATTCAATTATTTCAAATATAGAAGCAAAATATTTTGTGGAATGAAAATATATGATATAATTAGACTATTAATGAAAACACTTGCATACCTCTGCGTGATCGAAAATGAAAGCCTAACAGTCTCAAAAGGATGGTGCTAAATATTTACATATCTGTCTGAGATGCACATTTTTAGATGCTAAAAATATTCATTGTTAATGACTGGAAGGCAAGTCTAGGTTTAATGTAGTAATAAGCTTCCATATATTTGTCTCACACAAAAGTCAAAGCCAATTTTGTTAAGCATTCCAGGCCGCCCTTGAGATAAGAGCCGCTGGGGTAAGAGCAGAGGCTTCACGGGCAGGTAGCAGAGCCGCTGTAGTGCAGGGAGAGTTTGCAGAGTGGCTGGGAAATGAGAAAGTTCACTTGGCAGCTTGGCTCTTACTCTTCAGGGTTGCGTCCGCGTCTTAACATCTTCCCTGAGTGTGCCGTTCTCTCAGGGCGAGTTCCCTTTTCATTAGCTAAAGCAAGTCCCAAGACCATCGTAGACTCGGCGGGCGGGGCGGCACTGCACAAGGGCATAGACAGCGGGAGAGGGTCGCCGGGGGTCCATCAGTGGAGTGGCGGCTGATGGAAGGGCGTGTGAAGTGCCTAATGAGTGGCTCCGCGGCCACCGTGGCTCCCGCTGCTGATGCACGCGCGTACACATGGGCTGGGGGTGGGGGTGGTCTGAGGGTGGAAAGGTCCTTTCCCCGGATGCTTTCTCTCCTGATGATCCTGCTTCCCACCTTCCCTGTTGCTTCCTAATAAAGTGGGAAGAGAACAAGTCAGTCAGTGGTCAAATTGGGTTGGAACTCCGAGGACTGTTTTTGTTGGAAATCGTGGTAATTCCTCACCTGGCAACGTGCCCCTCTCCCCAAGGCCCTCTTGCTCCCTGTGGGTGGTAGGAAGATGATTCTGGGCCCGCACAGCTGATCAGGGCCCTCCTTCCTCGCTTGGCAGCATTGCTCTGTGATGGTGTCAGTGTGAGAAATTGCCTTCCTGCTCTTGTGGGTGCACACCAGCTTGAGCCACCCAGGTGGTTGTAAATTCCGTGAGCCCCTCTGACCCAGTAATTCCTTCTCCTTGCAATAGCTGATGAAGGAAGAACTCTCTGGCTCGCATCCGTTAGGACTGTGACTCACAAATGGCCATAGTTTAAAATAAACAAACCGAGGGGAAAAGGAATTTTGGATCATCTGTGCTTTTTCTTATGCATTTGACTTCTTCATTACCAGAGATGACATTTTAGTTACATTTCAGCACGGGAGCACAGACCCCATGGGGCTTTACGTATGTCGTGTGCCAGTTTTGAGGGAGAACGTCCTCAGCCATCACCCTGTGCAAAAATCAGAGGCATGTCATTTGTTGTAATTGATCCAAAACAAATAGTGGCTTCCTTAAAACTTGCAACAATTGCTGTGAATGAGCAAATGTTTATACAAGGTGTGAAATTAAGTCTCATATACTTGCAAAATGTGAGTCCTAGCCAGCATCTCTGAAATTATATTTATATATTTAGAAACAATGTCATTGGTGTTCTTTGTTGCAGTTAGGAGCCCTGCTGCTTCAAGAAATGATACCCTCCTCCGGATTTAGCTCTTGATGAAGAAAGCTGCGTTGATTTCTGGTGGAAAAATCTGCGGTTTAATCCTTGCTTTTAAAATGTAAAAATTCTGTCAAAAATTGGGGGTGACTGAAACTCTTCCTCCAGGATTTTAGTTCCTAATATGCTCCATTGAACTGTTTCTTCCACTAACAAGGAATTAAATTGTGTCTTTGCTGACTGCTGTCTACTTTGAGAGGTGTCAGAATTCATTGAACTAAAGAGGCTATAGCAGTGAAGTAGTTAAAAAGCTCGACATTTCTGGTGCCTTTTTTTTTTTCTTCTTAAATGGGACTAGGCAGGCTAATGTTTCTATACAGCTTTTCCACAAAACAGTCAAAACCCATTTTAAAGAGATCACTTCCAAGAAGAGCAGAATTCACAACATGATTGAATATGGTGCACTGATTTTTAGGAACTAATTGGGAAGCCTAACTGTCTCCTGTCAGATCCTTCCTGATAAGTGAAGAGTGATGTGTTATTTTGTACCCCTTACCTCTTTGCCCTAAGGTCCCATTTGTTTTATGGAAAGACAAGGTGCAGACACATGCATTAGCTGACTGTGGACATGAGCTGGTGCCTGCCGGTCTGTTTGCAGATCTCCTGAATGCTGGAATCTCCTAATCGTTGCAGCCTTCTGCTGAGTGCAGTAATCCGTGGTTCGGGGTCAAAATCAGGTGTGCCGTGAATGGGAGGAAATGTTTGCCTGGTCCGGCATTTGATACTTGATGAACTGGGTGGCTGGTTCCTTTCTAAAGCGGGTTAGTGCCTAGAGCTGTGGCTCTTGTGAACGGTGGCTCCTCGCTCTCCTCTCCCCTCCCCTCCACCACTTCCCTTTCTAAAGGTCGTTTGCACATTGTAGCTCATAGATACATGTGTCTGTACGCGTGCATGTCTCCATCCCTCCCCCACAAGAAACGGCGATTTTCTTGCTCGTGATATATTTGTACTTTGTCAGTTTGCAGACCAATAAACATTTAAAGAAGCAGGTACAGTTTGAGCTGGGATTCTGAATTGAAGATTCATAAACTTTTATTATGTTTTAAATGAAAAGTGGAAATGTCAGTTTGGGCAGACCAGCTAGTTCAAGGTCTTGAGGGAAAAAGGAGACCCTACTGAATACTGGGGGGGGGGGGGGTGTGGATTTTATTAAGTATCTGCCTATCCATCCATCTTTCTTCCTGGTGCCAGGTGCTACTCTATAAGGCGGTAGCATTGTCTGGTGGGAAAACCCTTTTCCAAGAGAGGGGATATTCCAGGTGCGTGGCTCTGCCACTGAGCAGATGTATTTCTGTGGGGGTGTCATGTGACTTCTCTCTGAAATGGGGAGTGAGGTTAAATCAAGAGCTCCATTCATTTCTTCATTCAGCAGATACTTTATTGAGCACCTGCTAAGTGCCGGCCGCTGGGCCAGGGGCGTAGTAAGTAGCACTAAGCCCAGGATTCCCTAAGTGATCTTCTTTCAGTCACAAAATTCAGGGATTTAAAAAATATTCAGTAGCAATATTGTAATACAATAGAATACTCAGTAAGTAAGGTGACTTAGTTGGAAAAACCGAATATTTGCTCGTATATATCATATGCTTCTAATACAGGAAGAAAGATAAACACATATGGGTTAAATTTCTGAATCTGCATAAAACAAGAGCTTACAAAGATACTCTGGGTCTTATCTGTTGTAGTTCATTGGTTGGCCTGATGTTGTTCTTAAGATGATGAGACAAGAAAGAAGGTGGTAGGTCTCATGTTTGACCTAGATGGGGTGTCTGCAGCCTCTGGCCTCTGCCTCCAGAGAGCCAGACGATACCCAGGGGAGCTCCCGAGGCCCAAGACCTAGGTCGGAGGGAAACAGGGAAAGGCATGTGATGCAGGTGACAGCCGTCATCTCTGCGGGGTGTCACTTGCCTGTTCCCACTTGTGCACCAGGTTGTCACCAGATAGCTGTAGCCGGATCAGCCAGCGTACACGAAGCTTAGGACTGTAACTCATTTCTGCGTACGATGGGCTCTTTTTTGGCATAATTTTTAAGGTTTTGTGTTATTAAACAAAGGGCAAGGGCTGTGGGAGAAGGAGTGTAGATGACCTAGCCATATTAAAAACAGTGATGACATTTCCTTTGCCGGAAGCTCTTTATATATGTAACGGTAAGGCTGAATGAAAGATCCCCTTTGAGATGGTTTGTCCAGGTCTGTAGTTGTTTTGACGAGTAGCAGGGTGTCTCTGCCAGTGTGAACTCCGGCGCACTATGGCGCAGGGTTCTGCGTTGTGGTAGAGTGCCTGGGACAGTTTGTTAGTATTTTAACTTAATCAGCTTTAGAGTGGTTTCAGGTTCACACCAAAACAGAGGGAAAGGCGCACGGCGTTACCCCATACTTCCCTGCCTCCCCATGTGCACAGTCCCGCAGCAGCCTGGCAAATCTGTTACACTTGAAGATGCTCCACTGACCCTTGTCACCACCCAGAATCTGAACTTCACGGGCTCCCTGTTCATGGCCTACATGCTCTGCGTTTTGACAGATGTCATGACATGGATGCACCGTCGTCATTCAGAACGGTTTCACTGCCCTAAAATCCCCTGTGCTCTGTCCATTCTTCCCCTGTAATTCTTTTTAATGCTTTACTTTTAAAAAGTTTGCGATGGAGAACTTTAAACATGCGCAGAAGTAACAGATGGTTGTGACGAACGCGTCGTGTACCCCGGCAGCCACCAGCCTCTTACATTATTTTGAAGCAAACCTCAGACCTATCACTTTATCCTAAGTCTTTCAGTGTGTCCGTGTCCATGAAGTATAAGAACCTGAAAATACGTAATCCTGAGACTGGTGCCCCACTTAGAATAAAACTAATGAGAGTTCTGTAACGTCAGATGTCCAGCCAGCCCTCTGAGTCCCACTGGTCTCCGTTTATTATTATTATTATTTTTTTATTTTTTTTAAAGATTTTATTTATTTATTTGGCAGACAGAGATCACAAGTATGCAGAGAGAGAGGGGGAAGCAGACTCCCCGCTGAGCAGAGAGCCAGATGTGGGCTCAATCCCAGGACCCCGAGATCATGACCTGAGCCTAAGGTAGAGGCTTAACCCACTGAGCCACCCAGGCACCCCTGTTTTTTAATATTTTTAAAAACAATTTGTTTGACTTGGGATCCTAATAAAGCCCACATCTTGGTTGCTGGGCCTTTTGTGTCTTTTATTCTATAGTTCAACCCCCACAACATTTCTCTCTCTCTTCTCTCTCTCTCTCTCTCTCTCTCTCTCACACACACACACACACACACACACACACACAGACTTTTGTTCCTGCTCTGACCAGGTCGTTTGTCCTTTAGAGCCCCCTAGCCTGGGTTTTGCCGATTGCGTGGATAGAGTCCTCTCGGGTACCGTCATTGCCAGCTGGATCAAGAAGGTCGGTCAGAGCCCGGTTTGCTTTGCCTGGTGGTTTTGGCAAGGCTGTCCCGTCGACGGCGATGTCTTCTATCAGGAGGCAAAGAATGGCTCCGCGCCCCTCTCCCTGATGATGTTAGCGGTCGTTTGTGCACAGTGTCTAGGTTCATTAGGGTGCACAGTGGTGATGGATTAATGCTCTCGTTCTTTGTTCCTCTATTGCTTCTATAAAGAGAAACTTCCCATTATCAACGATTTGATTACCCAATAGGACAGGAGAGTAAATGCTTGATTTTGTTCCATTATTTACCAATTTTCAAAACAGAGTTGGTTCTCCAGCATCCTTCAGTAATAACTAATCCACTTGTTTTCTAATTATTTTAAAACTAAAGTTTAAAAAATTTTTTTTTGTTAGGAGCATTCAATTTTGAGACGTCTTAGATGGTCTTTTCCATGGACCCAGAGCATCCCCAGGCTGTTAGAGAGCTGATTGGATCTGGATTCCAGAACCTTCCCAACAAAGATCAGTACATCAATTTCAAAGGGAGGGAAGAAGCCTTCCTCGGGCCGGCCGGTAGAGCCCATGGGTCTGAACCACTCAAGGAGCCTGTCTCAGACTGGGTTGGATAAATCAGGTTGCCCTAACCTTGGTTTTCAGGGAGTTGGAACACTCCTTAGCAATCATCTAGACCAACTTAACTTTTACAGATGAGGAAAATGAGGCCCAGAAAGATTGCCTAAGGCTACAGCCATAGTGACAAATGGCCACTAGAAACCCAATTTTCTAATTTTCCACAGTTTAGTAGTACTGACTGCCCTGGGTTCTTCTAGATTTGCCACTTCCTAATTTGGCATAGTCTGTTGCCACTTCACGGCTCTGTGGCACAGAGCAGAGACCCCCATCAGAGGATGTGTCACATGCAGAATGTTTCTACAGAAGCAACTTTGTCTGAAGTCCCAGAAACCACGACTGGAATAACGAGCGGCCTAAGGGTTACCTTCCTGACTCACGGGCTTGGCAAGGCCATCAAGAAATCTGCTCAGATTCAGCCTTATAACTGACATCAAAGTAGTGCGGCTGCTACTTAGAGTCCCAATTAGTGCTTTTCCGGTTTAGATGGGGCTCCTGCAAGTCGAATCTTGAAGTAACTGTGTTGTGATCAGGGCTGGGGAGAGCAGATTTGGGGAAGGCCTCTTATAATTACAGTGTTCTTAAAGCATAATGATCTGTTTTTCAGTCTTCCCTGATTAGATAATAACATCGTAGCTTCGATACAGAACCGGCTCAGTTTACTGCTGTGCTCATTTGGTATTTGGTTGCATGTCTTTTGGTAGTTATTTCCATAATCACTGTAAATAGTTTACATTTACAGGTTTTTTAAAAGCAAGCAAGGAAGCAAATTGGTCAGAAGTTTAGTGTGTCAAAGAAGAAAAGGGACTTTGAAGGTATTTCTTTGCTTGCTTTCCTAGATTGCCTTGTTTTTCCCAGTAGGATTAGGTTTGTTTGAGGTTTTTGGTTTTGTTTTTTTTTTAAGATTTTATTTATTTGAGACAGAAGGAGTGAGCATGCAAGTGGGGTGGGGGCAGACAGAGGGAGAGGGAGCAGCAGATTCCCAGCTGAGCAGAGCGCCAACTCGGGGTTTGATTCCAGGACTGAGATCACGACCTGCGCCTAAGGCAGATGCTTAACTGACTGAGCCCCCCAGCGCGCCTCCCACCCACTCCCGTCCCCCTGACCCCCCTACCCTCCCGCCAACAGGATTGGTTTTAAGTCATCGGCAGGGCCTCACAGTATTGGACAGTTGGATCAGTGACGGCATCCATTCCGGTTTGGTTGCAGGACTGGTCCTCAGGGACCTGGGAATAACCCCATCACTCATCTCAGTAACAAAATAACCTAATGCACCCACTGCCCAGTATCTGTTCTCATTTTCCTCTTTTTTTCTTGGCCTTTGATTTTAAGAGCATAACTTATCATCAAGTGATCAGGATAATGGAGAGGATAATTGAATCTCTAGCATGAAAGCATTTTAGAGCTCAAGTGTGGTTAGATTCCGGGACAGAGGGAGAGACAAGAGGCTGGGCCCTTCCTGGGCTTTCTCAGTTTGGCCAAGTGACCTCGGGCCCACCTGACTTTAGTTTACCTCAATTTACTTTGCTTCTAACCATGAGAAGTTGGACCACTAGGGTTCTAACAGCTCTTTTAACTCCCCTCTCTAGTACCACTCTGGTCCTCACAGAGCTTCTCTCTCCTGGAATGGACAGTCATTGTCTATACCAGTTGTTACCTCTGCCCTCGCCACCTCTGCCCACCCCACACCCCACAGCCTTGCCTCACAGACCCTGCTGAGTGGAATGGCCACCAAGTCCCCAGAGAATCAGATAAAGCTAGCCCTGAGAGAGACAGATAGACAGATGCTGCCTAGACCCCAGCACCCTTAGTTCCTAAGCTGTGTCTCTTGGGGCTGGCAGCTTTTCTCTTATTCAGGTCTGTGAGAGACATTTGGGTGTCCTGCCAGTGGACTTCCTCCCCCTTTTTCCTGCATTTGGTTTTATTGGATTCCTATTCCTTACAGTTGATCCCACTGACGTCGGTGTCCTCCTCATGCCCTGACATCTCTTTCTGTTTGTTGTTCCTCATCTCGTTGGAAGTGAGGTGCTCATGTTTCTTTTTGCCTCAAGGCTGTGGACTCTCTGAGGGCAGGGACTGGATCCTGTTCATCTTTGTTCTTCGGCTCTGACGACAGTATAGGATGTGGTAAATGTTGGTTAAATGAATGAATGGCTCTCGCTGTTTCATATTTTTTATAAATAAATTGATTAGAATCATGTAAAAAAAAAAGAATGAATGGCTCTAGACCACAGTATTTTTTTTTTTTAAACTGGACAACTGAAACCCAGAGAGATGGTATTTGCTTAAACTTTAGGAAGCTTGTTTATTTAGAAGCAGAAGCTAGACCAGAATTTGGGACTTTTATCAAACTGTGCTTCTCTGTAGCCATTGGTTTTAGACCCCTTTCTTTTCTGTCAGTTCATTCCTTGAGTGTTCCAGCATGGAGCAAAACCATTCTCTTTGTTTCTGCCCACTGTCTGTTGGAGATGTTAATAGCAGCAGGGTTGGCCAGCAGGAGTAAAGGAAGAGTACCATGGTCTGTGTGGCCATCAGCCACAGCCCCCTACATGTTCTTTGGAACACAGAGGGATAGCTATTTACAATATTAAAAATTAGATGAACTTCTCATATTAGAGATGTAATGCAAAGCTGCCATTTATTTGGTGATAAAATTGGAGATAGATTCCTTTTAAAAAATATTGGCTCCAGGATATTATAAAAACTTACTTAAGTATTCAACAGACCTTCTCCAAATCACATATTTCAAGATAAAAAAATAAATAACAGTAACCAAAACAAGTTTTACAAGTGACTGCAAAGTAATTAAGTTTCTTTTTCTGGTGTTTTACATTGGCTTAAAGGTCAGCGTGAAAGCATAGGAGAGTTAAACTTGGAACTGATCACACAGACAGTGTCACTTGGGCTCCGTCGACCACCCACTCCCACCCAAGCTTTTCACACCTGAATCACACAGTTCTCCCTGGTACTTATGGACTTTGCTGGTCTTAAAAAATGTGCATGCCCTTCTGAACTGATGAGAAGTGGAGGAGAGATCTAGAAAGCCAGCACTGAGGAAGTGGAGGAAGTTCACACGGTAAAAATCTGTGTCGTTAGGTATAACCACACGTCCTGAGTGTCCAGGGTCATTAAAACCTCAGCCTAGGAGTAGTGCAGGTGGTAAAGGATGGGGATGAGGATGTGGGCTCCGTGTGACATGGAGTGGCAGGTCATTCTGAATCGGGATGTCAGTTAAGCCTGGAACCTTCCTTCACAGGTGTCAGAAAACCCAGTGTCATTTAAACAGTAGGACAGCTTGTTTATCGTCACAGTTTGTTCTATGGTGAGTTCCAAGGCGGGGTCACTCTGGTGACTCTGGTGGGGCACTTACGTCTTGCTGTGTTTAGTCAAATCTAAGGTGTCTCCAGCCATACGATGCACCCTTGTTTTTCATTCCACTAAGAAAGGAAAATCTGTCAGTTCAACTATGCCGGACTATTGATTACAAAACACATCTGATTTGACTTCAGAGATGATTAAATGTGGAGGAAAATGTATCTTAGAATCCAGGGAACTACAGTAATTCGGTAGCTCATGGATATCATCTTTCCAACTGCCATCCGCAACGCGTTGGCCTTGCCAGGCTAGCTCCTTCACGGCAGTCGTGAGATGGCTGTAGCCCATCCAGTCATGACGGGGTCAAGGACTTAGGTGGTTCTTCCTCTTCTGGAGCCCTCACTAAGACAAAGGAAACCTGCCCCAGGAGTCCCGCAGCTGATTTCCCCACATGCCCGTTGACATCCTTGTCATTGCCAAGGGACCCAGAGTTATCCTGGTTGTGGTTAGAGTCAGACTGCTCCGGGTTTACCCTCCAGATGGGGATCGGTCACCTTCCGAGGGTGATACCTGTTGTAGTCAGGGTTTGATTCCCAAGGAGGAAAGAGGGAAGACTAGGTAACTATTGAAGCAAATATGCAGATGAGAATTTAGAATTTTTCCAGATAGAAATTGGCGACAAGAAGATGGTTTGTGATTAATGTCAGCTATCTTCTTGCTCTGAGCATGGGTGTTTGAAATTTTATTGCTATATTAAATTGTTTATGAATTCTGCTATGGTAATTACTTTCTTTACATTTCAGTGGCAAAGTACATAATCCATTTTGGAAAAATTATCAACTTTTTTAAGCCATGAAGTTTATTTCTAAATGTTTAGTGATTGATTATATTATGACAGGATACCCTTAAAATTCCTTTAAAGGGGGTTTCTAGATTAACAGTGTTTGAACGTTTCTTATCTTTCTCCCTGCATACATTTTTTGGCTTAATTTTTATTGTTTTTAAATGCTTTAAACAAAAGAAGTAGGTGTTCTCAATGTTCCTGCCTTTTTAAAAAAGATTTTATGATTTATTTTAGAGGGAGAAAGAGCACACAAAGGCACATGTGAGTGAGCAGGGGGAGGAGCAGAGGCGGAAGGAGAGAGAATCCGAAGCAGACTCGGAGCTGAACGTGGAGCCCTGTGCAGGGCTTGATTCCCGACTGCGCGATCATGAACTGAGCCGAAACCAACACTTGGACGCTTAACCAACTGAGCTATTCGGGGGCCCCGTGTTCCCACTTTTTTATTTGGAATAGGGTAGCTGCTTACTCTTCTTTTTCTTCTTCTTCTTCTTCTTCTTTTTTTTTTAAGATTTTATTTATTTATTTGTCAGAGAGAGATCACAAGCCAGCAGAGAGGCAGGCAGCGGGGGTGGGGGGGCGTGGTGCAGGGAGGCTCCCGACCAAGCAGAGAGCTCGATCGACTCGGGGCTCGATCCCAGGACCCTGGGATCATGACCTGAGCCGAAAGCAGAGGCTTTAACCCACTGAGCCCCCCAGGCGCCCCTTACTCTTCTTTTGATAGAGGTCTAGGAAAATGTCAACACTGTAGCCCACTTGCTGCTTGATAAGGAAGCACGGTGCCTGGCTTCCCCTCTCAGGCCCTCACCTGCATGCCCACAGGGCCTCTTTTCTTTAGGGGCAGAGAGGTGACCCATTTCCTCCACCTTCCTCTTTGCTTTCGGTGACTTGGTTATTTCCTGCTCCTCCCCCTGTACGTTGGTGAATAATTTGTTCCGGGTTTTCTGGACAGGACTGATGGAGCAGACTGTAGGCAGCTGGGGGTCCAGACAGTAGCTTTTGTGCTGTAAGAGCTCTCTTTGGGGATGTCAGCTGCGGTCTTCTGGACCTTATTGCCCCAGGAGCGTTACCCCTACTTAAGGCTGTCTTCATTCAGCCCAAGGACTTGAGAGTTCAGGGGAGAAGGATGGTTAGAGTCAGAGACAATGTTCATTCATTCGTTCAGCGGATATTTACTAATAAGCCTCCTTGTCTGCGAGGCCTGGTGTTGCGGGCTGCGGACCACCCACCACAGAGGTTCCGTGGGTACATCACTTTGGACTTCAGTGCCCTGAGGAGGAGGATCTGGCTTTTGAGAAATCTGTTCCTGGAGGGGACATTTGTTCTGTGCCGCCTTGGTGGTGTTTCTGCACTTTGTCCCTCAGCCACACGGGTATCTCCTTGACTCTCTTTGTTTACAGCGCAACGTCTCTGAAAATCGGCATTTGATACGGGAATAACAGCAACGTGACAGCTAGAGCTGTCATTCTCCAGTAAATCTAAACACACTGCTTTGTGTAGAGGACTTGCTCCAGCTGAAAATCGGAATATGAAATTTCGACCTCACTTCCCGTGTAGGGAGAAGGGACAGATCATTTTAGTATTCATTCCTCCAAAAGGATCTGAAATAAATATTCATTGGTTCAGACCTCTCATATTTGAAACCTTTAGGTTCATGATGGAACAAATCCAATTAGAAGACGTCTGTACTAGAACTAAGAGGGTTGGGAGGGAGACAGCAGTTGCCAACATGGGCAGGTTTTGGAAGGTGAGGGAGTTCAGTTGGCCTTGTAGGAAAATCTTTTCTGTGAGTCGCCTGCAAAGTCTGCGAGTTTATGGCCTTATTATCTGTGGGTCGGGAGTGGCCTCAGCTGGGGTACATGTAAATCAGACTTCCCAGGGTGATTTAAATCTGACTGCTTTTGAATTTTCTTTTTAGAGATACAGGCTCCTTTGCATAGAACACCTTTCAGAGATGACCATAGAGGGTGCAGAGTTTTCTTCTTGTTTCTGGGGGAAAAGTTACGGTCCCACAGATAATTAAGGCAAGACCAGCATCCAGGAGTCAATGTCTCTTTTCTTCTCCTGGCCTCCCTCCCTGCCAGTCTAGCCCAGGAGCAATATCTCCAACCCTCCCCTTCTCTCGGTCATCACTCATGTGGCCGGCATACCCCTCACACCTGTCTCCCTGCTTCGATTCTTGCTCCGACGCACAGCAGCCAGAACAGTCTTTTCACGATGTCAAAGTCATTGTATCTCTAATGATTAAACCCTCCAGCGGCTTTCCAGCACACTCGGAAAATATTCCAAACTCCTCCTAGTGGTCCACAAAGGCCTGTGTAATCTGGCCCCTCCTGGTTCTACAGCCTTCTCCCCATCCACTTCCCCCATCCTGCCCTGTGCTAGCCACAGACTCTCCCCTGTTCTCGAAGTCTCCATGCTTGTTCCCTCCACATGCCTCAGCACTGTCTTTCCTTCTGCCTGCCATGCTCTCCCCTGATCCCCACCCCCCTCATTCGAGTTTCAAAAATGCATCAAAGAAGAGAATAGTAGAATGGACTCCCATGGGACAGTCTCCTGCATCCTAAATCATTGTCATTTGGACATGTTTTCTGTAGCCTTTTTTCTTTCTTTTTTTCCTCTTTTAAATTGTTGTTGCTGCTGTAATTTTTTTTTAAAGATTTTATTTATTTCAGACAGAGAGAGCAGAGCAGGGAGGAGTCGATAGAGGCAGATGGAGAAGCAGTGCCCCACCAAGCAGGGAGCCTCACGCGGGGCTCGATCCCAGAACCCTGGGATCATGACCTGACCCAGAGGCAGACACTTAACTGACTGAACCACCCAGGCACCCCCTGTAATATTTTATTTTTATTTTATTTTATTTCTGTTTCATTTTTAAGTAATCTCTCCACCCTATGTAGGGCTTGAACTCATCGCTCCAAGATCAAGAGTTGCACACTCTACTGACTGAGCCAGCCAGGTGCCCCACTACTATGTTATTTTAAAGCTAATCTCTGACACCATTTTATTCCCGAATACTTGTTTCTGCCACATAAGGACATTCACCTTTATAGTCAAAATGTCATTACCACACATAACAAAATTAACAAAAATTCCCTTTATCGTCTACTCAGTCTGTATTCACGGCTCCCCAATTGTCTTGAAAATGTTCTTTCACACTTGGTGTATTTTTTTCTCGGGATCTGAACAGACTCCACATAATGTCTCCCGAGTGTCATACCCCTCACTTGTCCCCCCTCTCCTCCATTTCTCTTCTGTGCTTTCGGGGGTGTCTTTGCTCTTATTTTTCTTTTAATTCATTCTTTCTTCCCAAAGCTTTTCTCCCCCCTCGTACTTCACTGAGTTTCCGCCGCTCTCCATCATATGTTCCTGTTGTCTGGCCGTCTCAGTCCTCAGAACTTCTATTTCTGACTTGTGCTGGTTTTCAAACCGGTTAGTTTCTATGATTTCATCTGCTTGCAGTCACTTTTTCATGGTGTGGACTGTTTGTTCATTGCACCTTTTTGTCTTACTCTGTTGAGTAGGGCAAGTTCATTTCTCTTGTGTCGCCGTGTGACGGAGGGTGGGTCCGTGGACAGAGCATGGTGGCCAGAGTGGCCTTCCCAGCTCACAAAATACATGGGTGCTGGGTGCCCAGCCTTTCAGTGCTGTGTTTGCTACTCTGCCCTCACTCTGGACAGCCTGTCCTCCTGCCTTTTGGGGTTTCCTACCCTGTTCCATTTGATCACTCCTCCTAGCACGTGCGTAAGGAGGAGGGTCTGCCTTTCTGAGTGGAGTGTTTCTGGATGGTTCTACTGCTCAAGCAGCCCTGGCTGACCCTCTTGCAGCCCTCCGTGAGTCCGTCTTGGGTGCGCGTGTCACCTGTACTCAGACCCCAGAGGAGGCACTCAGTGTGCCAGCTGTTTCCACCCCCACTACAGGGCTCCTGCTCACGGGGGGTCCTGCTTTTTGGAGGAGGGTATTTCCTGGTGGCTTGGAGGCTTTGTGGCCCGTAGGCCAATCACTTGTCCCTTTTCCCGTCACTCCACCCAGCCTTACAGCCGCTGACCCTGGCAGTCCTATCCATTTGTATTTTGTGGTTCGTGGAGAATTTTTTTAAATCAAGTTTTACTGAAGATTCATCCATCTCTCACTCTTCTAGTTGCCCTGTCCCGTTTCTAGGAGGAGATTTAGAGAGATTCCAGAATTATGCTGGCTCATCAAATTCATTGTTGCCTCAGAGGCCTCCCTGACCACTGTCGAAGTAGCCACCCCCCCAAGCTGCCTTCTCGCTCCCCCCCCCCGCCCCAGCTTGAGCTGTGTGCCTGATAGGCATGTCTACCTGAGCAGAAACTCCTCTTCATTCTCTAGTTCCTTGTCAGGGACATCTCATTCACTCCTGAATTCAGAAGGGTGACGGCCTGTAACAGCAGGTGGGAGGTCTCGAGCACAGAAGACCCTGTCCCTCTCTGGCTAGCCCAGACATTGTGAAAGTTTCCCCCAAAACTAACCCTTTCAACCATGATTTATATTACCCTGAAAAACAAGTAAAAGAAAAATCTTTTTCTAAAATGTTGAGGGCACATAAGCTGAAAAAAAAAAATGCCAGAGGAGGGACACCCGGGTGGCTCAGTTGGCTAAGCACCCAACTCTTGATTTCCGCTCAGGTCATGATCTTGGGGTCATGGGATTGAGTCCCATGTTGGGCTTTGTAGTGTGGAGTGTGCCTGAGATTCTCTCCCTCCCTCTACCTCTTCCTGCCCTCCCATGCCTACACTCTCCCTCTCTCTTAAAAAAAAAAAAATGCAAGAAGAATTAATTCCATTTAAGATATTAGAGGGGCACCTGGGTGGCTCAGTTGGTTGGGCGTGTGACTCTTGATCTCAGCTCAAGTCTTGATCTCGGGGTCGTGAGTTCAAGCCCTGTGCTGGGCTCCATGCTGGGCATGGAGCCTGACTTAAAGAAAAAAAAGAAAGCTACTAGAATGGTAATGAAATATTCACTGAATTAAATATCAAAAAATTTGAAGTCAGGATTAGCTGTCCCAGTAAAGAGTAGTGATGTCTTGCTCTCTGCCTTTCTGCCCTGGAGTCTCATTACGCCATGTTTATGCACATGCACACATCTACCGTGGTTGGAGACAGAAGAGTAGTGGTCACGTATGACGGTGTAGACTCTAGACTCGCAAGCAGAGCATTTCCACTGCAGCCCCGTCGTACGGCGGGAGGAAGGATGGACTCGGAGCTAGAAGCAAAGCAAGATTCTTGCCCCGCCTCTGCCCCTTCACAGTTATAGGACCTTGGGTCTCCCACTTACTGCCATTAGGTTTCTTTCCATCAGCTCTGCATACTAGGATTCTTGTAAGGATCAGTATCTGTTAGCTTAAGACAGTCTGTAACGCCACGTGCAGGTGTCTTTCCTGAGGTGGCGTCTCTGCTGTAAATGCAGCCTGTGTTACAGAAGCGGAAGTCATCCCTTCAGCCGGTCGTACACCCTCCAGTTTCATTTTACAGCTCTCCATGCGCAAGTAGCCCTTGAGCATTTTTGTGGATTCGTAGTCATGGTGTCATGGGGGATGCATTTAAGGGATATTTCTTGGTGAAGTAGAGTTCTGAAAACAGTGCTATGCTTTTCTGGTACTTTTGAATTAACACTCACAAGTTGGAATGGCCCCGGGCTGCATTCTGAGTAGGCTTGCGGCATACCATTTATTCAGGCGCAAAGATTCGTGCGCAGAGTAGAGAGCAGTGTGAGGAAGCTTCCGTTACTGATAGAATCTCGATGATCGCTACCGCATACCGTGTCGAGCACATGTGTACAGGGCCCTGTGCCAAGGACATCACATACGTCGTTACTTAGCAGCGTCGTGAGAAAAATATTACTATTCTTCCTGTTTTACGGAGGAGGAAACTGAGATCGGGAAACAGTGCCACACAGTTAGCGCAGAGTAGTTCTGGTGAGCGTGCGGCTGGCATTTACCAGGTGCCGTGCTCTGTCCTAAGTCCTCCGCACCTACTACTCCAGCTAGTCCTTCCGTGTCCCTGTGAGGTTGGCACTGCAGTAGTCTCCCCCTTATCTGTGCGAGATCCGTCCCAGGACCCCCAGTGGATGCCTGAAACCGCAGTTAGTACTGGACCCTGTGTCATCTGTGCTTTTTCTAATTCTTTTTTTTTTTTTAAAGATTTTATTTATTTATTTGACAGACAGAGATCACAAGGAGGCAGAGAGGCAGGTAGAGAGAGAGAGGAGGGGAAGCAGACTCCCTGCGGAGCAGAGAGCTCGATGTGGGACTCGATCCCAGGACCCTGAGATCATGACCTGAGCCGAAGGCAGAGGCTTTAACCCACTGAGCCACCCAGGCGCCCTGTGCTTTTTCTAATTCTTACATACCCATGAGAAAGTTTAATTTCTAGATTAGGCACTGCAAGAAATTAGCCACAGTAACTAATAACAAAATAGAACAGGTGTAACAATGTATTGTCATAAAGTTGTGCCAGTGTGATTTCTCTCAAAATATATTGTGTTCACCCTTCTTCTTGTGAGGATGTGAGCTGGTAAAATGCCTGTGGGATGGGACGAAGTGGGGAGTGACATTGGCATGGAGACATAGCGCTAGGCTACTATTGACCTTCTGACAACACATCAGGAGAAGGGTCGTCTGCGTCCGGACCGCAGTTAACTGTGGGTAACTGAAACTGCAGGTAAGGGGGGCTGCTCTGCTGTGCATCTTTTACAGAGGAGGAAACTGAGGCACAGAGAGGGTAAGTGACCTGGCCAAGGTTGCATAGCTAGTTAGTGTCAGAGTGAAGATCGGGACTTGGGCAGTCAGGGTCTCTCTGCTATGTCATGACGCCTGGCAGCGGCGTGGTGACAGCCCGACTCCAAAGTTCTCACTGCCAACCACGTCATCAGAAGTGTGCTGAAAGAGCACAAAGAATCCTAAGAAATTTTAAACTTGTTCTTCCTTCTCGTAGGGCCAACAGTGAGTTTGCAACCTTATTGCGTGCGACCTGAAATCAGCAAAAATAGAACTTCCTCTTGCCTGGTGTTGAAATCTCGCATTAGGGACCATTATTAGCCGGAATGCACCCTTCATCTCAGGGGTCAGAACCATATTGTGAAGTGGATGGCCTCTCTACATACCCATGGTTACTGAGAAACGTTCGAGACTCCTGAGTCTGTGATTGTCACCTGCTGTCTTGCTGATGCTTGGTTACCGTCACTGGGACTTTCATGTTTCATAGCTATTAACTTTAGAAAGAGAACTCTCAGATGGGGCGGGGAGGAGGAGGACTAAATTAATGGCGCACTTTTATGAGAAATTTGAGGTGGTACTTGCTAACAAATGAGAGTGGCCTAGGCTTTGTCGTTTAAATGGAATGCTGTGTTTTTTTTGTGATTTGAGCTCTTTCTTAACTTCAGAATTGTATTAAAAAACAGGTGAAGCCCAGCGATGCCTTTGAACATAAGGTAGTCCAAGAGTCTCAGCGACATGGAGACTCCCAGGAGACAGATCGAAGCTCTGCATCTTGGCTGGCTCTGCCCCTGTGCCAGCAGCAAGCCAGCAGCACTGATCCAGGAACCATAAATGACAGAGAAGGGCCAAGATCAACAGATCAGCATGACTTGGTTATTGAGCTGATTGCTTGGAAAGTCTTTAGTGGTTTTTCAACTTGAAAAGGACAAATTTGAAATAAATAAATTGATCCATTAACCTGTTACAGGAAGGTTCCCAGTGTGCTTAGTTCCCCCAAATCATCTCAGATAGGGTTGACCAAGCCACACTGTAATAGATTTTCAGGGTAATATGTGGACCATAAAATGACCATTAACCAACTTGTTTTGTTGATGAGAGGCAGGCACTTAATGCCACTGGCCCCGTGCTGGAAGCACATTCCACTGTGGTGTGTTTCAACACTGCGAAGTCATTGATCAGATGAAAATGACCAGTTAGCAAGTAAGTGTTTCCTGGGCTGTAGGCTTTATGAATAATGTGTTCTTCAGTTAAAAACAGCACTTTAAGCAATTGTTTAAACCTAACCATTTGGGAATGAGGGAAAGAGCTTCATGAATAATTTATTTTCAAAAGAAAAGATTAAGGGATCTCAACTTTTTCACCTTCCCAACCTTTTTACTGAGGTTGAAAATACCTGCAAATGATACAGATCCAGATAAATAACTCATCGTATACAGGCTCTAAGTTTATGTACTTCCACTTTCAAAAAACCTTTACTGAGAAGGGTGCGTGCGAGAAAATACAGTGAGTTTAAAATAAGGGAGTATGGAATTGCCGGAAGGGTTGCAGGATTTCAGATGTGACACTGAGCAGGCGCTAGCATAGCGCCATGGGAAAGCTTGAAATATGGTTAATATGTCCTTGTATCAGAAAGGACTCCATCAAAGTGGACCAGTTTGATCCCTTGTGCTTAAACATTCTACTTTCCGTTTTCTAAAACAGACCACCATCTTATAAGAGTTGCACGTCCTTGGTTCAAGGTTTAAATAAGAAGAGTTTGGGGTGGGGATTCGGTACCAATCACGATGCCAAAATCCCCCCCACCGCCACCTCTGCTTCCTCTGGCCCTTATGTCATTAAAAACTCCCATGGTTTGGTACTTGTGGACCTGATGTGTGGCCAGGGTGATTTGTCTCAGTGGATGCAACTTTCCTTGACCATCTTGACCTTGAAGAAATTAATCAAGGTGCAGACGAGCCTAGATGCTGCCTCAGTCACACCACCTTCGCCACCACCATCAGTACCATCACCACCCCCTCTGCCACCATCAGCGACATCATGGCCGCCTCCACTGCCACCGTCACCAGCGGCACTGACAGCTGGGATTTCTTGAGTGATTACTTGGCTTCAGGCCTAGTCTACAGCATTTAACACCTTATTGAATCCGAACAAGCTTCTGGGCTAGGTGCAGCTCTAACGATCACTTGCCCAAGTTCACCGGAGCCGATGGTTTGCAGCCCTTCCTGCACCTGTGCCGCCCCCTCCACAGCCTCACGGTCAACCAGAGGCACTCACGCCGGGCGGGCAGTTGGCACACCTTCGTGGCCCCTGCTCGGGGCATTGGCGTGGAGGACCCTCTCACAGAGCCCGTTGTCTTCAGGTTGTCAGGGCAACGCCTTTGGAAACAGGCAGCGCACATAGTAACAACAGCCAGGAGCCGATGCTTATGTAACAGGAGGAGAAATAGGGGGAAAAAAAAATGATAAATATGAAGCAGAAGTCTTCAGTCGGTGCTCCTAACATTAATGAAAAATCAAATTGTTTTCTTGTTAGGAATAAGTAGGTCTTCGTTTTTAAAAGACATTCATAAAAACAGATGACATTAATTTGAGGCATCCAAAGAGACAGGCGGGAGGGATCAGAAGCGTCTGCTAATGAAAAAGCAGTGTCCGTAGCTGTGGGCCAGTGGGGGTAGCCTGTGAGGGTTGAGTCTCGCACCTTACAGCCAGTGGTGGTCGAAATACTTTTGCCTTGTTACAGGAATCTTGACTGTTCCCATCTTTTTTTTTTTTTTTTTTAAACCCCCCTGCTTGCTGCTTCTGGGGGCTCTAAAAAAGGTCAAGTTTAAGATGGTGGGCCTCCCATTTGGAGCCAGTCACACTTGAAAAATATCCCTTGAAATTATCTAAACTTAATTTCTGGCCATTTTGTTTCAGAAATACTAACCTCAGGGGGTCTTTGTTCTCCGCACTAAAACTTAATCTATTTGGAAAAATTCCATTTGCTCTCTGTAGAAATTGACTGGACGAGGCTCCTGCGAATGATACAGTTGCTATTATCCCTGGACACCGTAAAAATGAACTTTGAAACAGTTGGGTAGGACCCAAACACAAAGTGATGTATGGCTTGAAAATGGTTTAGTTGGACATTATGCTCCAATATTTTACTGGTCATTGCGGCACAGGTTTTAGAAATATATGTTCGGTTTCTTAAAGTTTTATTTTTGGATTGGAAACTTTCTCGCAAACCAAAATAGATGAATCAAGTGTGCTTGAATCAATGCTGAAATGTCATCCACATCTGCGGAATGAAAATCATTAGCAAGTTACTTGAAATCCACATGAGACGAAACTGTCTTCCTGTGTATGCCGTCCAGCTTTTCCTCTTTGCTGAAGGGAAGAATGCTGAGAATCTTTACAAAGACTGGATTATTATTTTATTCCAAAAGTTTTTCGGAAAATATCAAAGCAGCTATTAATTGAGCATGGGGTAGCTCCCAGCATGGACTGATTTGAGTACATCCAAGTGTACATTTAAACACAAACTCATTATTTCTCCCAAATCTGTTCTTGAAAAGAGATCAAGAAGATTTCCTAAAACCTCGTGGCATAATTTCAATCACACTTAAACTGTGACTAGAATTTACTGTTGGAAAAGCAAGAGTAGATATGAATATTATAAAAAAGAAATGCAATGGGAAAATACACTGAAAACTTTTTTACATGTGGCTAAAAGAGGCTCTTAAATCTGTCTTTTAGAAGAGTTTACTGGTTCATAATCTTTATTAGTAGGCACATTTGAAAGGGCCTCTATCCAGGACAGTTTCAAAAGGTTTGAGTTCTCATCTCAGCCTTGCCTACAGCCAGCCAGAAGGCTTTAAACAAGTCAGCCAGCCCCTGGGTGCCTTGTTTCACTCTCCAAAGAGTAAAGAATTTGGACTAGATACTTCTCGGTTGCTGCCCAGCTCCACAATTATGTGATTCCTTTGGGGGCTATTACTATAATTCTCAAATCTGTCAACTTGTGGAATATATTTCCAAGGAAGAATTGATTCTCTAAAGTGCCTTCAGTCCTTGTGGAGGTAGTACTGCTAGAAAAGCAGTGTACACGGCCTCCGTAGAGGGCAAGCAGAAGGCCTCGTAGCCTTCGGGAGGTACCGTCCCAGTGGTCACGAATGGGTGCTGCTGTTTGGGGTGCGAAGGAATGTAGAAAGCTGAGTTTCCCCAAGCCTCCTCAGCTAGTTAATGAAGGCAAAAGTTCAGTCACACACCCTGCTGCCTTCATTAGGCCTCGGAATGCAGAGGCCAGTGGTGGATCATTATTTACTGTGGATATCTAGAGAAAGTCCCTATTTCCCAGAGCTGTCAGCAGGCCCTTGGAACCTTCATGAAAATGATGAAAAGTTTTAGAGTCATGCTAATCAAGCTTAAATGCTTTACATTGTTTAACAACAAATAATATGCTACTGTTTTGAACTCAACAAAGAAAGAAACCTTTGAATTAAGGCTGAAAAATGTCAGAGAGCATTTCAGGCAGGGAAGAAATATTGTTCAGTGGTTGTGATGTGCATTACTGAGAGCCACCTTCCAGACAGCTAGCCTTTCTTTCCTCTGAACGGAGTCACCCTTGTGTTGATTTCTTGCCAGTTGTGGCATATGCAAGGCCATTGTAAGGGGCATGTGATGGGTTTAAATGTCAAGAGTTTGGCCCAGTGGGCAAAACCCTCACTTATACCGGAGGGTTAAGAATGTTGCAGAGCAGGAGTTTAACCTCCTTGTTTTCATTCTCATTTAGATCCAAATAGACCTCTCTAATGGGACATTTCTCCCGTTCTTGTCAACTGTGGCAGGAATAATTCCACTCGTAATTAGGCAGGTGTCGAGTTTTAACCCCGAATGCCTCTACAGGCGGTCATTTCCTTGCCTCTCCCAGCAGCCTCTCCACTCTGCTGGCAATCCTTCCTCTTGTAAACTTTTGCCTAATATTTAACCTCAGTGTTCCCTGCCGGAACTCTCTCTCCTATTATTCTCATCGACCAAGAATAATTGATCTGTCTTCCCTCGGCAACTTTCATTTGCATGTTTTAGGAGTAACTGTGTCATCTGTCTCATCTCGGCTAAAGACAGACTCTCTTCCCTTGTTGTTACATCTTTGTCCCCCTTGTTTCCAGAAAGGATTACTGGTTGTGTTCATCTTCTGTGCACACCCTCCAACTCGTCATCCCTTTACTATTCACATTGGTGCTGCACCTGTTTCTACCCAAATGGAATGACTGTGTGTCCTTTTTGCACGTAATCCTCCATATTAACACCGTTCCAAGCAGTTGACGTTAACACCGTAGTGGTGTTGACTCATTCACAGGGTGATTCACTGCGGTCCTCCCAGTCGAAGACAACTGTGGGATCTCAGCAAGAGAAACTGACAGTGTTTTATTGTTAATGAGCTGTGTCCCGAACTCTTGAATAATCTGCTCTGCCCACTGAAATGTTGCGTGTGCGTGTGTGTGCACGCGCATGCATGGACACGCACACACACGTGCGCACCCGCCCACTCCTTCCCAGGTCGGAGCTCGAGTTACACCTTCGTGAGTAGGTGCATATGGTGATATTTGGAGAATTAAGTGGAGTGATTGATATGACACAGCTCAAACTGAGTTATGTCTGCGTCTGTTCTCGCGGCAGATCTGTTTACAGGAGTGGGTGTTGGAAATACAGGAACTTAAGGACCTGTGTGCGTATACTTCTGCTTATGCTCCTTGTATTTCTAAAGCAGTTAACGCTTAAATGAATAATTGTTTTTATCTATTTTATTCTGAGGTCCTCAAGCGAAAGGCATATTAGATATGTGTCCTTTAATTACACATGTTCTCTGAACATCCTACTTGGCCACATTAGGGCAGCCTACGCAGCCACAGTCAGCGTTCACTTGTGAACCGTAGTGGGGGGAGTCCTTCCTGTAAATTTCCTTGATTACAAAATTGTTGTTTCCTGGGGCTCTCGTTAAGACACTCCTCTTTTAGTGCTAAGAGTTAACTACAACGGTCTTTTCTGGTCACAGATTTCTTCAGAAGTATCTAGCAATGCCCCCCCCACCCCAGACAGTGCCGAAGGCAACATGTTTTATGCAGAACTATACTTGGAATGATTCTGTTATTGAAATGTTGATGGGGATGGGGGCACCTGGGTGGCTCAGTCAGTTGAGCATCTGACTCTTGATTTTGGTTCAGGTCATAATCTCGGTCGTAGGATCGAGCCCTGTGTTGGGCTCCGCCCTGGGCCTGGAGCCTGCTTGGGATGCTCTCTTTCCCACTCCCTCTGCCCCCTACCCCCACATGCTCATCTCTTGGGGGATAAAAAAAACGGCGGTGGATCTTACTAAAATCTCTCAAGGATAGCAGATTCCAGTTATTTGCAAAGGCTAAGGAATAGGGTATTCTGGTCAATTGAGTTTTCTAGCGTGATTACCGGATGTACCGTTCAAAGATGGAGAGTCTTTGAGACTGTGTAATTGTTTCTTTGTGCGCATAGCACACTCCGAGGAAATGTATACTGACCTGACTGGAACTGGAGGGACCGTCAGAGACCTTCCTCTTCTGAAGATAGAAGTGAGCCAGCACGTGAGCAGGAGAGCGGGGGAGAGCCGGGCCTTTCCATACCCCCCGCCCCACACACAGTGGGGTGATGGAGGAGCGATGGAGGACACATTGGCGAAAGGACCCCATTACGTGGATTCTGGGTGAGAGTTTGATGTGTCCACTTACCATCATCATCGAACCTAGTATTACCGTGTGTGAGAGATACTAGGAGATGCGCTGATTCTTCTGTGCATTATGTCCTGTGGTCCTCACAACCACCCCCTGAAAGATACTCTTTTTATCCTCATCTCGGGAGGGTTGAAGCCCAGTAATTTGCCTCACTTAGTGGCGCCGGGACTTGATCCCACCCAGTGGGACTCTGGATCACCTGATCTGAACTACACTACTGCCTTCCTCACTTATTTTCATTGTTCCCTCTTAATAAGAAAAGAAAATATTTTCTATCCAAAAATTATTTTGAGGAAAATATCTTATTTTTGATAGTGATATACAGATCTAAATATACCCAAAATACTTTCTATATTCAAAAGCATGTGAAATGCTTAATAATCCAGATGGGCAAATACAGAGGCCAGAGGGCTTCGCCGTATGAGGTCGCCCTGCTGAAAGTCGACCGCTGGGGGGCGTGCTCGGCACTTGGGGGCCCGCAGCTCCTCGGGATGGATTCATGTCCATCTTCCCCAACCAGAAAGATCGGGCCCAGGCTCCAAAGAGAAGACAGAAGTGATGAGAAAACCCGGCTTTTGTTAAGGAATGATGTGTCTTTGTTTAAGAGGAGTATATTATTGTAGTGGCTTTGTCTCATTTCAGTGTCAGGGAGGGTACTGGCTGCATTAAATGAATTGAGAAACGTTCCCTTCCTCTTTTTTCTGAAGGTTTCTGTACAGTTCATGTTACTGCTTCCCTAAATTTTTGATAGAATTAACCAGTGAACCCACGTGGGCCTGGAGCTTTCTTTATTGAGGAAGTTTTTGATAGCCAGTTCAATTTTTAAGGAGCAGATATCAGAGCTCCTTAAGTTTTTATTTCTTCTTAATCACTTGTCTGATTTATGTCTCAGGGGCTGTCCGTGTCATCAGAGCCACTGAGTATATTGGCATAACATCGCTCATAATACTCCCTTACTACCTTCCTGATATCTCTGGAGTCTGAGTGGTATCTCCTCATTCAGTCCTGATATTGGTAAATTATGTCTTTGCTCCTTTTCCTTCCTTGATCAGTCTAGCCAGAGACTTCTCAGTTTTACTTAGTTTCTTTCAAATTATCTGCTGTTGGTCTCAGTGATTTTTCTCTACTTTTTGTCCGTTTTCTGTTTCATTTATTTACATACATTATTGCCTTCCATCTCCTTACTTTGGGCTTAATTTGCTTTTCTTTTTCTAACGTCTTAAAATGGAAGTGTAGATCTTTGATCTTTCACTCATTTTTTATTGTTTATGTAAGCTCTTTTGAACTATAAACTTCCCTCCAAGCATGGCTTTGGCTGCATTCTACACATATTCATATATCTTTTATTATCATTCAGTTCAAGATATTTTCTAATTTTCTTTGTGAGTCATTGTCTCGCGAGTTATTAGGAAATAGGTTGTTTAATTTCTAAATATCTGGGAGGCTTTAAACATATATGTATTTTTTTCTTTTAAATATTTTATTTATTTGACAGAGAGAGAGAGCACAAGCAGGGGGAACAGCAGGCAGAGGGAGAGGGAGAAGCAGGCTCCCTGCTCAGCAGGGAGCCAGATGTGGGGCTCGACCCCAGGACCCTGGGATCATGACCTGAGCCAAAGGCAGACGCTTAACCAACTGAGCCACCCAGGCGCCCCAATTCCTGATATATTTTTGTTATTGATTTATAACTTCAGCTGTGGTCAGAGAACAGCATATTCTGCATGATTTTTAGACTTGTTTTAAGACCCAGCTTATGGTCTGTGTGAGGGAATGTTCTCTTTGCACTTGAGAAGTGTGTATATTCTACTATTTGGGGATGGATGTAGGATATATATGTCATTCAGGTCAAGTTAGTTGAACACATTGTTCAACGTTCTGTCTTACTGATTTCCTATCTGCTTCTTTTAATAATACTAAGACAGGCCTGTCGTTGTCGTTGACTCCGCTTAGGAGCATTTAGGATTTGTTGTATCTTCCGGATGTAGTCACCCTTCTATGTCATTATTCTTTTCTTTGTCTTTTAAATCATTCTTATGACCTTCCTTGTTTATAAATGATGGGCTTTATTCCCCTAAAGTTTTCCCCTCTCCTCGGGCAGAGGAAAGTTTCCTTGGAATCGGGTGCCGCAGGGACTGGACTCGTAGGTAGAGCTCAGAGGAGTGGTGATGGTGTGGGTGAGCAGGAGGTCAAACTGACTAACTCTATTTCTCCTCTGATTTGCAACGTTAAGAGTTTGTGCAGGATTTGAAAAGACAGCCACAGGATTTCTCAGTTCAGGGAAGTAAAGAGAAGTGTTGTTTGTAGTTTGGTGAGGCCAGTATACACCTGTAGAGGGCGCCCTCTGAGAGTTTGTTCGGGGCCCGCGGGCGGCACCCACCTGTTTCAGGTAGAATCCTAGCTCTGGCTGCACTGGGAGAAATGTGTCACGGCACAATTTTTTACTCCTTTTAGATGACAAACGGAATTTGGGGGCCAGTGGCCATCCATGCTGCTGCCTATGTGAAAGCCATCTTACTTTCTGTTATGGAGACTCACTTCCCATGCCCGAATTGCACCTTCCCAGACACACGTTCCAGGGTAGCCAGCTCCCGGGGGTGGATCGTTCACAGCCCCTGCTTCATGGCACTGCCGGCGGAAACACCCTGGCCCCTCCTGGTTTGCTCATCCATTTCTCTCTCTTCAGTAGCTCTAGATGGATGCCTGAAGATCTTTTTTTTTTTTTTTCTTTAAGATACAAAGGTGAAGATATATTTAGAATGGAAAAAAACAGTTTACAAAGACAAGCAAAATCTTCCTTGACCCAGGCTGTTTAATTACCTGCCTTACTGGAAGGGGTTTTCTCTACTCAGTCATCTAGAAGCCACCTTTAGGATTTTTGCCATAACCTTGGTCGGCTGTTCTGTTATTTGCATAATATTTTCCTTTAAATAACCTCATCATTAAAACTTAGCCTCATCCTGGAAATGGAGTCACAGGTTTTATTTGTTAGTATTTATTTTTCTATATACATATATATTCAGATGCAAAATGCTTGTTCATCTGCATCACGTAACATCACCTCATGTGCTGCTTTGTGAATGTACACGTCACACTGCGGGAATTGTTAATCTGAGGCAAATGTGAATTTGGCAGTGGCCTTAGAAGAGCAAACTAGTGCTTGCAGTGGTCCAAGAGGAGGTGCCCCCTCCCTGCAGCCCAGGGGTGTTGGTCCCCTTGCGAAGAAGGAGGGAGGAAGGGAGGGGCAGAAGATGAGACTGGGATCTCCATTTCTCAGGGGGACAGTCCTTTCCTTGTGATTGCTTTATCCTGTCTGAATGCCAGGCATTTCCGAACTGCCCCCACCACCCCACCACCGTTACAGCATCTAGGAAATCCCTGTTAAACGAATGCTGTTGAATTAAGTAGTAACCAGAGGCTCTGCAAAGATTTATTTTGTTACAGGTTTAGACTTTTCATATCACCATCGCCCTCAATTAGTTTGACTATTTTTCAGTTTGCCGTATTTCTTACTCCGGCGGGGAAATTACAGGGCTTGTTTTAATGTCGTAGGTTTTATGTGAGAAGAGTCTTCGACTGTCCCGGGAGGTGACTCCAACAAGGGGTCTATTTCCAGTTTGGGGAGACTTTACAGAAGACTGTTACCAAGGCGCAGGGGGTGGGGGGAGCCGCAGGGAGGAGTGCGGTCCCGCAAGCTTGTTCTTCCCTGAAGGGTGCGATTACCAGATGCCTGAGTTAGAGCCGTGATGAGGGGTGTGACCCGTTCCTGGTGATGTGCCGGCGGAGTATCTACCCTCAGCACCTGCACAGGCTACCTTCCATGTCACCCAGAAGCCGGTGGGAAAGGAGCCCGTTGTGGAGGTCCACATGGCTCTCTGCAGGTTGGGGCAGGGAACACTGTGGAGGAGTAGGTTGGTCTTACTCCCACCCCATGCTCTTTATGTTTTTGTAAGGTAGTAGTGGGACAGGGGCGTTGAAGAAACAGGGAACAGAAAACATAGCTGTTACCCTCCCACCCCGCAGCTGGAAACAAAATGGAACTGAGTCGTTCTAACCAACTTGTGCCACCTCCCAGTCCCAGCCCTCGTTGCGCTCTGCTGCTCGTATCTGTGCCGGATGGGTGTGAACCAGACCTTCATCGCTGTTGGTTGGGGTCCTTGGTATTTGTCAGTACTGAGTTGTCACAGCCACCCTGCGTGACCCGAGCCTTCAGGCTTCTGTCCTCTGAATCTCCTTCCATTGGCCAGAGTCCAGCTGGAAGCCAGAGGTTAGAAGGCTTGTTGATGTAGGCTGTGTGTAAGGTGGAGAGGCGGGAAAGGTATCCAGTGTCAGTCCCATTCTTGAAGCCAGATCTAGGCACGCCATCCCACTTTCGTACTCAGCCCTGTTCCCGGAGCAGCAACAGGTTTCCCCCTCCCCTGTCTGCCTTCCTTCAAAAATACTGAAAAGAACTCCTCTTACTAACTACAATGCAGTCATGGGTTTAACAGTGAGCAGGACACCGGAAAGAACATTCCCTACCTTTAACGCGTATTCTTTGAGTGGTTTTCCGTCTGTGGTTGTCTTGCTGGGGCTTGTATTCCTCCAGACTCCAGCAGAAGTTTCTTGAGAAAAAGGCAGTATTTGCGCATATTAAAGGAGCGGCTGGTGGTGCCCACTGCTTGTTTTCTGCCGAGTGCTGTATGTGCTCCGTGTTCCTGTAATTCCCACAGTGACCGCACGGAGAAGGTAGTGCTTTTATCTTTATGTTACAGAGGAGGAAACCGATGCTTAGAGAGCCTTAAGTAACTTGAGATGAGGGCAGTGCGTTGGAGAGCATCAGGGTCCCTAGGATTCCTAAGCCCCAGCCTCCGGCTCTGCTCTGCCGCAGACCCTTGCGAGGAGTCGGGTGTCCCTGGAGAGCTCGCTCTCCGCCGGCCAGTGTGCCCGGAGCTGGTGGCAGGGAACAAGACGGGCTGTGCCTCCCTTCATGGAGTTTTCCGTCTGGTGGAAAAGGTAAGCGTTAAACAGTCAGCGTCCCAGATGTTGTATGAGAGTGCGGAATATACTGTGAAGGCCACCGTGAGTGACAGTGCTGGTCCATCATTCACTGGGCGTCTTCTGCTGAAGGTTCGGGCCAGCAGAGAAACGGGGTCCAGTTTGGGAGGAGTCAGGCAGTGAGTGCTCCAGGCAGCCTTGTGTGAGAAAGCTCCTCGAGTGCCCTTGAGAGACCCTGCCCCAGAAGATCTGCTTCGGGTTCCATTACTTTCCATTTGTTGTCATCAAGTCTGCCTTCTAGCCCAGCTGCCGGCAGAAAGGGGGAGCAGAAAGAGACAACCTCACTGTGTCTACAAACTGGTGGGTGGTATTTTCTGGTTTCGAATTTTTTACTCTTTATTAAAGGAGCCATTGCAGAACACGGTTCTGCTCACTCTGTTTTTTATTTAGCCTTGATCCAGTCTGCTGAACCCAGTCCTGGCCACGGAATGCTTACGAAATGTGTATTAAGTGCAAAATCATCGCAGGGACTGGAGACTCGCTCCTCAAGCGGTGATGGCCTGATGAATGAAAGTAAAACTTGTACAAACAAATTTGTCCCAGGATCGGGGTTGGAGGGTTTGTTTTGTGTCTTCCTGAAATGTGTTGGCTGTTGCTGGCCGTTTCCGCATTTGCTTAGTGTGTCGCTGTGGGTGGGACGAGTCCGGTGCTCAGCAGCTATTGGCGCTGTCTTTGACATTTCTCTTCGTGAAATCTACCGCGTATGTTCTTTGGGACACTGCAGGTCAGATAGGAACACAATCTTGTCCTGTGCGTGTGCAGCAAATTCTGAATTAGTAGAACACAGTCACCCTGTGAAAGCATTGCCAAGAAGTGCCCAACGTGAACAGGCCAGTCTACCCCTGGCAAACCAGGCCTTGGCTATACCCGGGGTTGGGAAGGAAAGCCATGGGAAGTTGGGAAGGGGTGTAGCTTTCCAGCATGCCTCGTCCAGCTCCCTGGTCGAAAGTCAGAGGCCCAGGGGTGCTTTCTCACGGCGTCATTTGTTCACACATGCCTCACTGCCCATCTGAGCTCCGAGTGTCATCTCACCAGGTCGGACCGGAGATGACTGATTTAGTAACTGTTGCTAATTGGTGTTGCTGGAAAGCTCAATATGGGTTTTTTCTTGTTTGGGTTTGTTTGCTTTTTCTCTCTCTCTCTGTAACATGTAAGGGCTTGTAGAGGAGGTAGATGTTGAGTGAAATTATAATCCTTTCCTAAGCTTAATACACTGTTCAGATGTTTTAGGAAACACTGGGGCCCACAGATATCTGAATCAATGTTTAGTCATTAATAAATAAATCACAAGTGTTTCACCCCTTCCTGCTACCTGACATTTTGCACATCAATTGGGGGTCGCCGTGTCAGTACCCAACAGGAGAGTGGAAGGAAATTTGTCTCAGTTATCCTGTTTCTCTGGAGCTCAGCCTGTGGCCTTGAAGGAAAATGGCTTGTCTGCGAGTGGGGCATGAGCCCCGTGAGGATGGAGACCACCTTGCTCAGTGGTGTTCCCCCGCTCACTTAGGCACCGATTGAGTATTTCCTGGATGAGTGGGAAGAAGGGACATCATAAATTGCTTTCATTTCGTTAATATGCTCCTAAAATTTCTCTGTTGTTATATAAAAAGTCGGGGGGGGGTGACAAAAATGAAATCTGTTTTTCTACAGCCCTAATGAAAGCGCAGTGGTGCGTAGGAATCAGACATAGGACCTGGGCTCGCTCTGCCTCTCCCCTGCGCTGCTCCCTTGGGCAAGTCGCTTGACCTTCTTTTTTCTGTCATTTATCAAATGGGAGTTTTGGATACGCCTCTCTTACTTCCCAGAGTTGGTGAGCGAACAGATGAGATAAGGAGTGCAGAAGTGCTTTGAAATCTGGAAAGTGCTGCCTGCTTTCCTGCTCATCCTGACTCCCCAGCAGAAAGCTAGAGCCATCCCCAGGCTAGAGCCATCCCCAGGCTAGAGCCATCCCTCCGGCCATCTGGTGCTCACCGAAAGCCTTCTGTGGGCAGCTCATTCCACGGTTTTCTGTCCCGAGTATTTAACAGCACTCCCCGAACACAGTCATTGTTTGCTGAGCACCGTGGACACTCAATACATATGGATTAATAGATCTAGTAGGACTAGTTAATAATGCACGGCCTCTCTAAATTGTGCTAAAATCATGTGGAAGAAGAATCCGGGTTTTATGATGGTATTTGCCATGTGTTCTAGTTCGTACACACGTGGCCCCCACCCGGGAAGAAGGAAGGCAGGCAGGTTCGTTTCTGTGTTTCCGTATGTGATGGGTCTTTGTGCATTCGTTTTAGCTTGAGGAAAAGTGGGTTAGCTTTTGTTTGGTGGTTCCCCTGCCTTTGTTCCGACAACATATTCATATAGTTCGAACTTCCTAAGGGAAATCTCCCACTTCTCTGACCTGGCCACCGTGTCGCTCCAAGGAAGCAGCTCTTCCTAATCTAGACAGCCCTCTCTGCTGGTGGTGAGTTTCTATAGGAGATTGTGAAGTTTTGAGTGTTTCTTTAGACGAGAGTGAGAGCACAGTTGGTGCTCTGGGCAGCGAGGGCAAAGCAGCGCAGTAGAAGATGGAGAAGAAGCCTGAGCAGAAGCTCTCATTCCTGTATGTCTAGCCTTGCCTTTTCGTGTACAGTCGAGAAAATACGTTTAATTTTCTCGAGAGAATAACCAGAAGGCTTTCACAGGCACGATCCAAATATCTTACAAATCCGAGAAGTTGGCTGTAGGTTTCCCGTCTTCTTTCTTCAGCGTATACTGAGACCGATTGTTGAGTCTCAGGCAGCTTCGTTCTCATGCAGTAATTAAACCCCCTTCTGTTCCCACCCACTGGCAGCCCTCTTGGACTCCTCGTTCTGGACAGGTGTGGAGGGAAATCTTGAATCGTTTTCAGAGTGTGCAACGATTCTCTTTTTGATAGCTTCTGGGCATTACCCTCTCCCCAAAAAGGTGGTTTATTAATACATGCACTCCTAGCTTTCAGATTTCATATGGGTGGAGAAAATGAACAGCATGTGTCGTACACACTGTGTGGGGTAGATGCTATTTAAATCTGATTTGAGCTGCTAAACGTCTCACCAACACAGGATCCCTGGCTGGAGTCCAGGTTTGTTGGTTGGGTTTTTTTTTTTTTTTTCCTTTTGAGGAGGGGTCAGACTTTAGAGAACCAAGCCATCTGTCCAGCAAATTATTTTAAGGTTTTTAATAACAAATAGTTTGCAATATAGTTTAATGTGTGGAGTAGAAAATTAATGTTTTGCAAAACTGGTGTCTTTAGAAATGTCTTCTGCATTCTGTTTTGTTATCATTTTGGTATCGTAATCCCAGTTTGGTAGCACGTATCTTTGTACGAATGTTTTTGCAGAATTAATTAGTTCATTAAAAGCGACATTTTGAAACCGGCCCGTCAGTAACACAGTGCACTTCTTTAGAAGCCTCCTGCTTCTAAGAGGCATTGAGCTTCTACTCCAACAGATGCGGGGATTTTGTAGCTGCGTGTAAAGCTGTAAGACTTTGAAGACTCTCTCCTGCTTTCTTTGAGGTTTGTCTCTGGAGCTCTTCGGTTGCTCTGGTTCGTGCCTTTTGGTGGCAAATATGGTGCCCTGTCCGCACCTCTGATCTCCGTCCGTGGCAGAGAACTCTGGATTTTAGTGGTTTCCTACCTGCCTGGCCTGGGCCTCCATGGCTTACTTTTAATGTCCTGTCTACTCGTTCAGCAAATATTTAAGGAGCATCTAGTGGGTTCCCAGCACCGCGGCAAGGTGCTGGGATTCAGCATTGAATAAAGCAGCCAGCCGGCCCACAGAGAATCCTTTCAGGGAGACAGACACTAAGCAAATAATCACTAGAAAAATTGCTTAATTAAACTGGGATGGGAGCTACAAAGAAAATTAAAAGTGCCATAAGAAGTGAGGTAGGGAACACTGACTGATGGGGGCTGAGGGGAGAGTCCGGGAAGGCTCCCTGAGAAAGTGTCATTTAAGCTGGAAACCAGACTTGAAGCGTGAGCTGGACTGACCTGGGCCTGGGAGCAGAAGTGGATGTGGGAAGACTTCCAAGCAGAGAACGCGGAGTGTGCACCGCGTGCAAGGTAGTGCGAGCCTGCTCGGGCTCGTGGAAGAAGGAGGCGGCTGAGGCTGGAGAGTGGTAGGAGCCTCCTCGGCCCACTCAGGACTCGACACTTAAGCTCACCATCGAGCCATGTCTTATGCAGTGATGCAGAAGGCAGGGACCTCGTTCTTGATACAAGCAAGGAGCTTCTGGAAAGCACGGTGATGCGACTTTGGAGGGCAGAAATGGTTACTCGCTCTAGGGTGGCCTCTAAGGTCACAGAAGCAGGTCCTTGACTTTGTTGGAAGGGCTCAGTGACAGCAAGAGGCAGGTGTTCAAATACAAGCAAACAAACAAAAACTAACCGTGGACGCCCGTCGTGGAAACATGATTTTAGGGCTACAAGAACTGTTTGAGTCGTTGTACCCCAATTGCTTCAGTGTGTTCACTTCTGGGCTGCAGCGAGAACGAGCTTATTTCTCAAATGAAGGCAGCGTTGTTGAAAAATAAAGCTCACCGTTCAGAAACAAACAGAAGAAAACCAGATACCTCCATTCCAAAACAGGCCTAGAACAGTTGTTCTGAACTTGGGGTTCAGAATGGACTTCAAGGGGCCCATGAACTCCAGTTCATGTAAAATGCTGTACAGATTTGCATTTTGGTTTGCAGTACCTTTCTAGAGGGTTCCATGACCCGGGAAGATTGAAAGACACCGATAAAAGAAATTGGAAAACCTGATAGTCTTTTATGTGTTTGCAGAAAGCCTGGAGGTTTCGGAGGCAGTGTTTGTGTGTCCTTCCTCGAGGCTGCAATGGGGGACGTGGGTGGAGATGCTGGGGTGGCGGTCCAGGGGCTGCCTCCTGGGATGTGGTGGGGGAGCCACCTCTTGGAGATGTCATCAGTCATTTGTAGATTCACAGGTCCCCCGACGAGAGGACCTCTGAGTGCCTGGTATTTTTCAATTCTCTGGATAAGGACATTGAAAGGAGCAGGCCAAGCTGCTTGAAGACAGTTAGAAAGAACAAGGCTTATAGGCTTCAAAAATTAATGTTAGAAATCTGAGAATGGCATCATCATTTCTGATGCTGCCAAGATGTTGAAGTGATTGAGACGGAAGCTTGGTCCTAAGGAAGCCTTTACCGATTCGAGAAGGACGGGGTGGATCGCACTGGGAAGAATTGAAGCGGAAACCATTGAGAGTCTGACTGGAACTGGGGAGAACAGGCAGATTGGATTCTCTAATCGCTTCAAGTTAACTTCCTGCCTGAAAATACTGACGTTCAGAATCACACCTTGATCTGAACCTGTGATTTCTAGGACTTTGTGTTTCTAGCCCAATTCTTGGACCAGAAGCCGGCTCATCGACCAAGTGCTCTGGGACGAGAGCTTCAAGCAGCTCTCCATTTCGAAAGGCCTCGGTAATGTAAATAGGAACAGCGATCTTTCCAAGTTATTACCCTGTTAACAGGTTGACAGATATGTGCAAATTGTGACTCACTGCTCAATTTGGCACTAAATTAATGTCTTTGCGCGCCGCGTCTGCTCAAGTGTAAACTAGTCACCGCTGCTGTGTTACTGCTTGTTTGCCTATATTCCAAAGGTAAAAATTAAGGGAGTTTGATCCTGCCACAGTACGGAGTGGAGCATATGGTGGACGTGTAGGAGGAGAGCACGCTGTTCCTACCTGTCCTCAGCCCTGCACTTGGAGTGGGACGCAACACGTTGCCGAGCTCTGTGCAGACGCTGGCGAGCTCACGGGCTCGGGAGGCAACATCCCTAGAAGTGCTGAAGTGCTGGCAAGGAGGTGGTACGGCAGAGACCATCTCCCCTGCCAGCCTGCCCTCCCCTCCCCTCCCCTGCCAGCCCCCCCACCCCCACACCCCTGCAGCAGAAAGATAGTGTCATTCTCTCTCCAGCTTTCTATCATTTGATGTTCCTAGCTTTCCTTATTTCTGTCAAGTAACTGGTGGTGGATTTGCGTTTTAAAGGTTGGGTGTATCTGAAAATGAAATGTTTTGATTTTTGCTTCTAGGATTTAGACATTGTTTTCCTCAGTTAAAAACGCAGCTGACTCTCTTTCTCTTTTTGGCAAATACATAATGTCACCTGTAAAAAGAAAATTTGCATCTCCTTTATGTTAGGCATGTGAATGAAAAACAGTTTCCTTGAGGTGCATTTTTGCTGCACAAAATCTTTGGATTGAGTTTGCGGAGCTTCATCTGAGATCACCAATGGGAGAGGAAACCAAACGTTCTGCCCCAGATCTCTCTGCTGTCCTGTGTTCAGAGATCTCGTAAATGAAGGAATCCAGAAAGGCAGGGGGCGTTTCTTGTCTGCTCATGTAGAGCTCTAGCCCTCACTAATAAGCAAGCAAAGTCAAGTAGTTGGTATGGAATCCTGGAAATCCACACTCTGATCTTGGTTTCCGGAATCATCACGTAACCTACTCGTTCCCCTATTTCTCTAGCCTACTTAAGAGCCAGGTTTTCCAGAAAGCATTTTGAAACCTTCAAGGTGAAAGGTACAAAGGAGTGCAGATTATGATGTTACCTTTGTACTGAAGTCCCGCATGTTCATTTGCATTCTCCTGTCCAGAACTATGATGGTTATTGATTGAGGATTGGTTCCGAAGACATTGCCCGCCCCCCTCCTCATTAGCATATGCTTAGCAATGACCTCCAATCACACAGGACAGCGGATTGTTGCTTCCTGCTGAGACTGAAGTAATTGGGTTTCAACCATACACACAGATTTAGAAAAGAGGTATGTAAATGCAGAAGTGTTTCCAGTGACTTGACATGAAGTTTGCCTTGTGTCATCCACCATTTCAAAAAACATCAGGCAGTGATGCAGCATGGTTTCACTTCCTCCTTCCTTCATCTTTTACCTGTTTATGGCATTTATGCCTAAAGCCAAGGTTGTATCATGGATCTACAAATCTAGAAGGGGACTGCGTGAGGTGACATGCAGTATCTTGGTCTGTTCTTTACAGGAAGGGTTGTTTCCTCAGCCATTTTAAAAATCAACAAAATGGGAGGGGGAGCCTGGCTGGCCTAGTCGGTTAAGCATCTGACTCTTGATTTCGGCTCAGGTCATGATCTCAGGGTCATGGGATTGAGCCCCGCATTGGGATCTGTACTAAGCATGGATCCTGCTTGTCTCTCTTCCTCTGCTCCTCCCCCTGGTTCGCGCCCGAGCATGTGTGCTCTCTCTCTCTCTCTCTCTCTCTCTCTCATAAATAAATAAATAAATAAAATCTTTAAAAAAAAAAAAAAAAGGAATTGGTGGGGGCACATGGCTGGCTCAGTCGGTGTTCCATGTGACTCTTGATCTTGGGTTGTGGGTTTGAGCCCCACATTGGGTTTAGAGATTACTTTAAAAAATAAAATCTTAAGGGGCGCCTGGGTGGCTCAGAGGGTTAAGCCTCTGCCTTCGGCTCAGGTCATGGTCCCAAGGTCCTGGGATCGAGTCCCACATCGGGCTCTCTGCTCAGCGGGAGCCTGCTTCTTTCTCTCCCTCTGCCTGTCATTTCCTCTGTTTGTGCTCTCTCTCTCTGGCAAATAAATAAATAAAATCTTAAAAAAATAAAATAACATCTTAAAAAAAAAAATCAACAGCATGGGGCCTTGCCTTTAAGAAATACTGCTCATTCTTTCTGAGCTAGTTCACTTTTCAAGGCCTGGCCCTTTTCGTACGGTCCTTTCTAGAGGTGGGAGAGAGCTGTTTGGTACTGAGTTACTAAAAGCCGCTCACCCACTCGAAAGGTGTCAGTCTCCCGTCGACTCCCTTTCCCAGGAGCAAGTGGCTTTCCGCACCCCCCTTCTCACACACTGTTGCTCCGGTCCGCTTACTGTCCTTGTTACGTAGCGCTGGGTCTCCTGCGGTTTTCCCTCCCTTCAGTTCCAAGTCTGAAGCTGGAGGACATTCTCTGAGGGAAACCTGACAGGTTCCTCAGTACAATTACTCCCTGCCTTTTATAACTGACACATCGGTGTTCACTTTTTAACAAATGGCACTATGTTGTCTCTTATCTCTTGTGAGCCCCCGGTTTTGAGCTGAAATCGTCATGCTGTGAGTGGAGAGTTAATCTCCCTCTTCTCCCAAGAGAACATAGCTTGTATATGTCCCTGATCTAATGGATATGTAATTTAATTTATCATGCCCAATGGATACGAAATCCAATACAAAGCTCTTAATAGATAGTTTTGCATCTCAGCTATTGTGTTATACCTCCCCAGTGTGATTGGGTGGTGAGCACAGATGCTGGTATGATTTTATTCTCAGAGGATGTGAGCCAGACCCAGCTCTGTCGGTGCTGTGGGTTGACGTCATCACAGTGAGCCTCCGCTGGTAGGGAGCGTTCATCCTGCTAAGAGAGGGCATTTCTGCAGAGTATGTGCCAGCCACCATGCTAAGAACTTAAGTGTCGGGGATTAGTAAACTTGAGAGTTAAAAGTTCCATTTGGGCCAAAAAAAGAGAAGACTTTCTTTCAGAGGAACGTGTCCAGGAAAAAACGGAACTGACAGGTTGCCTGGTATGTCTGACGGTAACGAAAGAAGTTTTAGAGTCGGGCAGAGAGTTCGGGGATAACGTGGATAACATTGTGGTCGGCACAGAGAAAACTAACCTAGTGAAAATCAAGGCTAAACGGGAAGCTGCACGAATGAATGTATGTACTCATGCGGCCCTGTGTGGCTCAGCTACTTAAAATACATGCAGGGATTTGGGGTGCCAGGGCAGCTCCGTTGGTTAAGTGTCCGGCTCTTGACTTCGGCTTGGGTCATGACCTCAGGATCATGCATTCAAGCCCTGCGTTTGGCTTCATGCTGGGCATGGAGCCTGCTCAGGATTCTTTCTCTCTCTCTCTCTCTCTCTCTCTCTCTCTCAAAAATAAATAAATAATATATATGCAGAGATTTTAGAATGTACACACCAAATACTGACTTAAGCAAAAATGATGATATAACTTGAATTAGAGTCCAACCAGCAAGATAGGAATTCAGGTATTTAAATCCAAGAGAATTCAATCCAGGGAATCAGTTATGTAGGTAACTGAAGTGAAAAGCCAAACAGGAGACAGCGAGGCTACTGCCATCCCTAGACCAGCAGGGCAGAGGGAGGAGCCTCTGTATTGGAGCCCAGTGGCCAAGATGGTGACAGCTAAATTCTGATCTCTGTAGAAGAAAGTCACTAGGTCATGCTTACAATGAAAAAGCTCCTTGCTACAACAGTAAGACAACAAAAAAGAGAAAAGGTGCCCAAATCAGCAAGGGGGCAGTAAAATTTGGACTATTTGCAGATGACATGATACTATATATAGGAAACCCAAAAGACTCCATCAAGAAACTGCTCGAACTGGTACATGAATTCAGTAAAGTCACAGGATATAAAACCAACGTACAGAAATCTGTTCCATTTCAATATACCAGTAACCGAGCAGCAGAAAGAGAAATGAAGGAATCAATCCCATTTTCAGCTGCACCAAAACCAGTAAGATACCTAGGAATAAACCTAGCCAAAGAGGGGAAGGCCTGTACTCTGAAAGCTAGGAAACACTGATGAAAGAAATTGAAGACACCAAGAAGTGGAAAGACACTCCAGTTTGTGGATTAGAAATGCCTGTACTGCCCAAGGCAATCTACACATTTAATGCGGTCCCTATCAAAATACCAACAGCGTCGTTCACAGAACTAGAACAAACAATGCCAGCATGTGCGTGGAACCACAGAAGACCCTGAAGAGCCAAAGCCGTCTTGAAAAAGAAGAGCAGAGCTGGAGGTATCCCAATTCCAGGCTTCAGGTTCTATTACAAAACCACAGTCATTGGAGCAGTGTGGCACTGGCACAGAAATAGACACGAAGATCAATAAGACGGAGTAGAAGTTCAGAAATGAACCCACAGTTAGAATGGGCAGCGAGTGAGCCTTCGACAAAGCAGGAGGAAAGATGCAATAAGGAAAAGACTGTCTCTTCAACAGGTGGTGCCGGGAAAGCTGGACAGAACCTGAAAGAGAGTGAAACGGCCATTCGCTGTCACCTTACACAAAAGCAAATTCAGAATGTATTAAAGACCTCAATGTTAGACCTGAAACCATAAAAGCCCTCGAAGACAGTGTAAGCAGTAATTCTCTGACGTCAGCCATAGCAACTTTTTTCTAGACAGAGAGACAAGAGAGACAAGAGAGACCAAAGCAAAAATAAAGTGCTGGGAGTACATCAAAGTAAAAAGGTTCTGTACAGTCAAAAGAAAGAGCCAACAAAACTAAAGGGCAACCTATGGAATGGGAGAAGGTATTTGTAAATGACATATCAGTTAAAGGGTGAGTAACCAAAATATATAAAGAACTTATAAAACTCAACACCCAGAAAAAGAATAATCCAATTTAAAAAGTGGGCAGAAGACATGAATAGACATTTTTCCAAAGAAGACATCCAGATGGCCAACAGACATATAAAAAGATGCTCAACATCACTGATCATCAGGGAAGCACAAATCAAAACCACATAAGATACCCCCTCACGCCTGTCAGAAGGACCAAAATCAACAACACGAGAAATGACAGGGGTCGGCAAGGGTGCGGAGAAAGGGGAACCCTCTTGCACTGTTGGTGGGAATGCAAACTGGTGCAGCCCCTCTGGAAAACAGTATGGAGGTTCCTCAAAAAGTTAAAAATAGAGCGCCCCTACCATCCAGCAAACTCACTACTAGATATTTACCCAAAGAATACAAAAATACTAACTCAAAGGGATACACACACCGGGGTGTTTATAGCAGCATTATTTACAATAGCTAAATTATGGAAGCAGCCCGAGTGTCCATCAGTTGATGGATAGAGGAAGAATGGATAAAGGAAAAAATACACACACCCACACGCGCGCGCGCGCGTGTGCGCGCTGGAATATTATTCAGCTGTAAAGGAGAATGAAATCTTGCCATTTGCAATGACATGGACGGAGTTCGAGAGTACTATGCCAAGTGAGATAAGCCAGAGAGAGACAAATACCATATGATTTCACGTGTATGTGGAATTTAAGAAATAAAACAAATGAGCAAAGGGGGAGGGGAAGGGGGAGACAAACCGAAAAACAAACTTGTTAACTATAGGGAACACACTGCTTGCCAGTCACCAGAGGGGAGGTGGGGGGCCGCTGGGTGAAACAGGTCGTGGGGATTCAGGAGTGCTCTTGTGAGGGGCGGCGGGGGTTGTACAGAATTGTGGAATCACGGTGTTGTACACCTGCCAGTGGTATCACGCTGTATGCGAACTAACTAGAATTTAAGTGAAAACAAAAAAATGAAATGAAAAAGCAAGAACTGGCATTAAAAACATATCGTATAGAAATATGGCAGTAAATACCAGAAGAAAGCACTAAAAACTGGCTGGCACTGAAAAGGAGGAACGAGGGAGTAGTATTTTTTGTAAAAACACTTATAAACCCCATTGGCCTTCTTGACTGCATCGCACTGATGAACAGCTGAGGGGGGAAGCTTTCAGGACACTGTAGCTTCAGGTTCTTTGAGTGAGGCTCCAGTTCAGACGCGTGCGTTTCTTTTTCCCACTCAGGTATGTTGATGACGTGATCAGCCGCATTGACAGGATGTTTCCTGAAATGTCCATCCACTTATCCAGGCCCAATGGCACATCAGCAATGCTTCTGGTAAGTTCTGCTTGACCTGTCTGTAGGGCCACGTAGAAGACTGGCCTCAAGATCAAGTCTCCAGTTCTGTGTCGTAGGATCCAGAGAATGGAGACTAACTCCCAGTCTGATGGTGAATAGCGTGTTTCTCTTCACTGTGTCCTATATATAGTTTCAGAATTCTGCACATTGAAACCTGGGCTTTTGAATGAAACTGTAGAGCCCATGTGAGAATGACCCAGAGAGGAAATAACACTGTAAGACCCTTCTGCCCGTCAGTCAGTTCAGGATATTTTGGTGAATCTTTTCTGTTGTCTCAAAGGTATGCCCAACTGTTGGATCCTGCTAAGAAAAACACACATCTTACAGTAGAACCAGGCTCAGGGCTCCTGGTGGTTCAGCTGGTAGAGCGTCTGACTCTTGATTTTGGCTCTGGTCATGATCTCGTGGGCCATGAGACTGAGCCCCGTGTCAGCCCCACGTGTGAGCCCCACACTCAGCGCAGAGTCTGCTTGACGCTCTCTCTCCCCCCACCGCCCCTCCCCCACTCACTCAGGTGCTCTTGCTCTCTCTTTCTCTCTCAAATAAATAAAATCTAAAAAAAAAAAAGAAGTAGAACAGGTTCTGTGGAACATCACTTATAAAATCCATTGTGTACTTGAAGCAAGTGTTCTGGGACCTTATCCCTGATGAGTTCCAACCTTGTTTCTGGTTTTGACTTGCTCTGAGCAAGTTGGCCTCACAACTGCACCACTAGTGTTTGCCTTTGTGTGACTTCACCAAAGGCAGGTGTGACTGGGGAATACGCTGGGATAGAAATGCTGAATTTGACTAGTAATCAGGAAGGCACAGAGAGCTCAGGGGTGCAAAGCTTTTCTAACGCTCTGTGTGATGTGTGCTTGAAGAAGTCTTCTGAACGGATTTTGAGGAGCCCCACATTTTACAAAAAGCAGAATTAATCGAATCAAGAGTGGTGGTTTTCCACGGGCATCAGGGAGGTGAGCTTCAGGACTGAGCGTTTTTTGTGTCTTGGCAGTTATTGTCGCTTGGGCCCTTTGCGAACTCCCCGTACTTTAGCATTTCACTTGGCACCATCTTATAAAGAGCCAGTCATCCGGGACGAGCTGCGACTCCCTCCAGCCGTTCCGCTGAGCAGAACAGCCTTGCCGTGTGTGTGCGTGTGGCTTTGTCCTAAGAAAGGAAGAGATGTGGGACGCCTGGGTGGTTCACTGTGTTAAGCGGCTGCCTTCAGCTCAGGTCATGATCCCAAGGTCCTGGGATTGAGTCCCACATCGGGCTCCCTGCTCAGCAGGGAGCCTGCTTCTCCCTCTGCCTCTCCCTCTGCCTCTGCCTGCCACTCTGCCCGCCTGTGTGCTCTCTCTCTGACAAATAAATAAATAAATCTTTAAAAAAAAAAAAAAAAGACAGGAAGAGATGTGGGTTTATTAAATGTGTGATATCTCTTTCGTGAGAAAAAAATTAGTGAGCATCCGGGCATCGTGCTACCTTAAATTCTTTTCAGTTAAAAAATTCAGTGAGTGAGGTAATACAGTGTTCTTTTAATAGAAAAGGAAAACAATTTGTATCTGTCTACAAAGCACGTAATATCTTCTGCCTCAGTTAAATGTACAAATTGTCGAAATTTTGAGATCCTCCAGACCCAGCAGCTAAAACATAAATCCTGCTTTCAGCGTACTTGACAGGGACCAAGGAGTTAATGAAGATAAAAATGAGAGCATCCTCGGTGAAATAGGTTTGTTCAAATTATTTCTGGGTCGCTGAGCTTCCATTTCCCGGTGGAGGTGGGGATTCGGCCTTGCAGGGAGACAGCAGAGGGAGCAGGGTCGTCGCTAAACCGGGAACAGGCCTGAGATGAGTTACTTCCACCTGAGGAAGCGGCCTGTTACCTCACTGCCACTGTCACCCCGTCTGCTTTCCCACGGAGCTGCTGTTTTGACAGCCCCGATGGAGGAGTTTAGGGGCTCGATGCAGGGGAGGAGCCCCATTCGACACGTGCATTGTTGCCCCCGCGCGTGCCTAACTCAGAACATGCTCCGCATCTCGCCAGCGAGCTGCCGCCTTCCCCCGGGGACGCAGAGCTCACACAAGGTGGGGCGTATTTAGAGGGGGAGCAGTGGGGGAGCTGATGCGGAATCAGCCTGCGGGGTGGGTAACCATGGTTTTAACATAACCGCTCGCGTTGGCTTTTACTTTCACAAGATGGCATTTTATCAGGCCGCACACCTCTGGGCCCATTTGCTGCTACACGCGGGCGCCTTCTGCCAGGCCGGAGGGAGTTCTCGCCGGGCGGAGGGGCAGGGCCAGCCGCTCCCCGTCTGCCCGAGCTCGGCCACGACTGCCCGTGCCCAGCGGAGGGTGCTCGGGCCCGACACCGTAGGCAGTGAGGGCACCCGCAGGAGGTGCAGGCAGGAGTTGGAAGGGGTGTGTTCCGGAGATGAGTCTGGGTGGATTGTATACGTCTGGAGTCCATTGTATTCTGGAAAGCTTCAGGAGGTGAGCGAGAGCGACCAGGACAGACCGTTAGGGCTGGTGACGCAGGACACACAGGAGCAGCCTCTGCTGACATCTCCTTGTACCTGCCTCGGCCAAGGTGCAGACTGCACCTGTGCCTTTTAATAAAATGACATCTCCTCCTGAGTCAGCCAGGCTTCCTTGAGCGCGGCCAACAGAAACCTGCTCTGATTAACTTAAGCAAGAAAAGGGTTCGTTTCTGTCTTTGTTTTGCTTTCTAATGATGCTGGCTACTCACAGCCCGGAAGGTAGAGGTGATCTGCCAGGAGGGACAAAAACCAGGGCAGCCCTGGGGCGTCCAGAGCAGGGTGACGGTCCTCGGGGACCCTGTGGCCCAAATGACTCAGCATCCCCTGCCTTCCATCCTATGCCCGTGCTCCTACAACCGGGACGGAGAGCTCCTGCTGGGCTCTCCTGAGCTTGTTTGCCTGTGATGGGAAGGAAGTCATGCCGTGGTGGCCCCGCAGTTCCGCGTGGGGGAGAGGAGGTGATTCCCCGCAGGAGAGAGGCAGGGCTGGGAAAGCGGCAGTCTGCCTGGTAAGGGAGACGTCCACGTGTCCTGTTATAAGTCTCCAGGGTCCTTTCCTCCTCCCATCGGTTATAGCTCTTGGTGGCGGCAAGTAAGATTTGGACTACCGGGCATTGAGCTGGCAATTTCTTCTTAAAGTTTTATTATGGCATTTCATATATATAAACAAATGTTTATAATAAGTGTCGATTATAAAGCATAACGATAACCCCAGGAGCTCACCACTCAATTTAAGAAGCAGAGAATAACCAATCTATGCCTCTTCCCAGTCCCTACCTCTCCACCCAAAGGCACCACCATCCTGATAATCGTCCTCTTCCCTTCCTTTTTTAAATGCCTTTAACCAGCTGGGCATGCTTTCCTAAATAATACACAAATTAAGTTTTGTGGAATTCTGAACCTTATAAAAATAGTGTCATACCGTGTGTATTGTTTCCCCTTCCTCCCTCTCTCCCTCCCTCCGTCCCTCCCTTCCTTCCTTGTGTGTGGTTTCTGGGGTGGATCCTGAGTCAGCCAGGACGCACCGGCTGGGGCTCATACCTGGTAGTTGGGTCATCTTCACTGTTACGTAATGGTCCATTCTGTGACTGGACGCACTGTGGTCTTTCTCTGTGTGTGTTGGGTTGTTTCCAGTTGTGCTTTCTGAGTAACGGGGACCTGAGTGTTTTGGCACCAGAATGCACGTGGCTGTTTAGCCCGAGCTCCAGAGCCGGTGTAGGCCCCCATCGGGAGGAGGAGGGGGAGTGCTGGGAGCAGAGCAGAACAGACCGCTTTTTCCTCGGGGCCACTCGAGCTGTGGAATGCGATGGCGTGGTGCCCACACTCGCCTGGATGGGGGCCCGGAAACGGCTCTGGTAAAGTGACCGTCAGCTTCTGCCGTCAGCACGTTCTGCCGACTTGCTCCAGATCTCTTCCGGTTTGGGTGTGTGAGTACCTGCCGGGGGGGTTGTGCACATACACAATAAAACGACGTAAAGTCATCGAACTCCAGGGCATTCTGTGAACAAAAGGCAGGTGTGGTGTTCCATTCTGATCCTCCTTCCCTCTGCCCCCAAGCAGCCGCCAAGAAGCAGCGGAGGGCCTCAGATGTACAAAGATCTGTAATCGGGAGCCACGGTCTGGCATCAGGTTTCTGCGCAGTGAAGAAGGGTGAAAGGGAGGGTGCAAGTTTGGTACTTTTCTGGGGGATCGGGGTCACTTTGGCTCCCCAAAAGCAAAACCAACCTTTCTTCGTTGGCTGTAGGCATCGGGGCTTCCGAGCCCACTGGAACCATTAGGGGCGGCCAGCTTCCGGCCTGGGCACTGCGTTCGACTTGAAGCATGTGTATGTATCCCTTTCACATGTGTGGACCCCCAGATGGTGCCTCGTGGGAGGGGCGGCTAGACGATGGAAGGGAGGACTCGTAGGTGCTCAGGGAGTGTCTGCTGCGTAGATACGCGGATGACAGAGAAAAGCATCTTTCTCTTCTGTGTGTATCACTTTGTCCATCTTGGCTGCAGGGGGCCTGCTGCTCAGGGGATAGGCAGCAGCTCTGGTGCTAGTTTGGTTCCAGACTGTCAGAATCGTTATCGCCCTAACTTCTTCTGGCATCTTTGTGAGCCTTAGAGAATTGGCTGTATCCTGTAAACCCCGAGTCCTCGCTGATGGGAAATACAAACTTTCAGCCTCTTACATAATCTTTAAATGCACTATGGCTGGCTCTCTGCTCTGTTGGGGGGGTGGAGGGGGCTGTTTTGGTGTTGTGTAAGTTAATAACTCATGATATAATCAATCCTGTTTCCGTTCTTTGAAGGGATGAGCTCAGCCATCCAAAAATAAATCTAGCTCTGTTGATATTTAGTTTCAGTTAATCTACCACCTAACATCCCATTATTAATTTTCTTCGAACAGTCAAAATATTGTAAGAGCTTAACTGAGTCAGAGACTAGAACAAGCAGCTGGCTTCTTTTGGCATTTAAAATATTAATCTACAATTTTTGACTGATCTACTAGGTATATGAGCATAGAAAAGGAGGAAAAGATGAAGCCTTAATCATGATACTTGAAATATACCTTGATATTTTATAAATTAATCTTTGTGGATGTTATATGATTTACAAGAGATAAAACTCATTTATCAATCTTTCTAAATACACATTTTCACTAACCTTTAACTTTAACATGTTCATGCCTTGCTTTTGAATAACGCATCTTTTTCAAACCGTTCAGACTGACTATCTGATTTTGCTCTATCAGAAGCTCTCGTGGTAGGAAAGTGTTGAACAGCTAACCTGCTTAACTGTTCTGGGCTTCGGTGTCTCCACTGGGTTCCATAGTTCTCGAACTTTAGTAGATCCAAGAATCACTAGTCTTGTTTGTGGGAAATGCACATCCCTGGCAACAGCACAGAAACTCCCGTTCTTTGGCTCCAGAACAGAGGCCCAGGGACACGTCTCACAGGTGCCCCACCGAAGCCTCAGATCATCTCTGCAGCCCCTTTTGAGAACCGATATTCAACCCATTGTACCCGTGGAGTTCCGGTGAAGGAGAACCTGTTTGCTAAGTCCCAGCTGTGGCGGCAGACTGTTTTCTGAGCTGGGTTCCCAAAGCATTCCTTCACTTCCTCAGTGAGTACCCGGAGCACCAGGAGAGGAGAGCATGGCTGTGGGTGCTGCTCAGTTTTAACTGAGGTCCCTGCACTCGTGCTGCCGGTGTTGGTGAACGGGAAGTAGGCAGGACACCAGCCAGTTGTCGCGTGATATGGGGCAGGTGGGGATAAGGCCAAGGGGGAAGGAAGCAGGACTGGGGCTAGAGAGAGACAGCGGGGCCATGGGAGTGGGGCTGGGGGTCAGGGAAGCCCTCTTCGAGGAGACACCCACCTGGAAGTGGGCCTAGGTGCTGAGCTGGGTCCAGGAGGTGCAGGGCAGGTGCAGAAGACCCTAGTGGGATGACAGTGGGGATGTTCGGAAAAACCCAAGAAGGCAGGATGGCCGGAGTGCCAGGAGCCGGCGAAGGAGATGAGACCGCGCAGTAGACCAGAATCATGGACTGTGTGGAGGGCTGGGATTATTTTAAATTTTACTTTATTTTGTTTTTATTTTTATTTTTTTAAAGATTTTGTTTGTTTATTTGACAGACAGAGATCACAAGTAGGCAGAGAGGCAGGCAGAGAGAGAGGGAGGAAGCAGGCTCCCCGCTGAGCAGAGAGCCCGATGCGGGGCTCAATCCAAGGACCCTGAGATCATGACCTGAGCCGAAGGCAGAGGCTTTAACCCACTGAGCCACCCGGGCGCCCCTATTTTAAGTTTTATTTTAACCTTAGGGGTAGAATTGAATTGATCACAATCCTCGATTCCTGACACACTGTCCTCATTGATCCAGGTGTGGCCCTTTCATATTTCTTTGATAAGACAGGGAACATTTGTGAACCTACCACCCAGCTCCAGAGCTAGAATTTAATCTGCGGCGTGTACACGACTCCCAGTGAGCAGCCCCTCCTGTCCGTCCCCTGCCTCTGCCCCGCAGGGAGCTGTCAGCCCTCCCTTCACGCATCTTTCTCTTCCTTGCCTGTTACGAGGGAAGCTTTAACACATACGTATGTATTCTTAAATGATGTATTCTTTAATTTTGCCTGTTGTACTTAATTATTTTTAAAAGCTATCATATGTTGTCTTTAGGGACTTAATTTTTTCACTTAGCGTTTTTTTTGTTTGTTTGATATCGCTCAAATAGTTGGTTTAGCTATAACATATTCATTTTGCTCAATGAAATATTCTATTACATTGCTAATTTAATTATCCTTCTTTCTGTCAGTGGTTGTTGATTTGTTTTGGTTTTGGTTTTCATACTATGAACAGTCTGCTCTGATCGTTCTTGTTCGTATCCTTGGGGCCCCGGGCTTAGGTTTTTCCTGGAGCTACCCCTAGGAGCGGAGTGCTCGGTTTAGGGCAGTGGTTCCCAGCGGGGGTGATTTTTGCCTCCCAGGGGACATTTGGCAAAGTCTAGAAATATTTTTACCTGTCACAGCTCCGGGGGAGGAGTGCTCCTGGCATGCAGAGGGTAGAGCCCAGACCTGCCACCAGCCATCTTACAGCGAGCAGGGCCGCCCGCCTACCCCCCTCAAAGGGCCAAAGTGGAGAAACCCTGAGGTAGCGCGTGCGGACGTGTGACCACCCGTGAAAACACCATGGGGTTTTCCTAGGTGGTTAAACTCCTTTACACCCACCAGCAATTCCAAAGTAGCAAAACGTGCCTTCCTCAGACATAGAAAGATTCAGACGGCGGCTTCAGCCGACCTTCAGACATTCCTGAAGGTCATTGGGTGCTGACGTGCTATGATGCAACAGCAGTCACTTGTGGAAACTCCACCCGTGTGTTGGCATTTTTGTCACAGCACAGAACATTATTGGAATTTTTTGTTAAATGCCTTTTTTTAAAATACCGTTTTGTAAGATTTATTAAAAAATCCTGTCAAGAAATGGGCAGAAGACTTGAACATTTTCCCAACGAAGACATACAGATGGCTGAGTGACACATGAAAGAATGCTCAACATCACTCGGCATCAGGGAAATACAGATGGAAGCCACGAGATGCCACCTCACACCAGTCAGAATGGCTAAAACGAACAAGTCAAGAAACTGGATGTTGGAGAGGATGCGGAGAGAGGGGAGCCCTCTTACACTATTGGTGGGAGTGCAAGCTGGAAAACAGTGTGGAGGTTCCTCAGAAAGTTAAAAATAGGGACGCCCAGGTGGCTCAGTTGGTTAAGTGTCTGCCTTCGGCTCAAGTCATGATCACAGGGTCCTGGGATCGAGTCCCTCATAGTAGGGCTCTGCTTAGCGGGGCGCCTGCTTCTCCCTCTCTGCCCCTCCGGCTCACGTTCTCTCTCTCTCTCTCTCTCTCTCTCGCTTTCACTTTCAAATAAATAAATAAAATCTGAAAAAAGAAAAAAAAGTTAAAACCAGAGCTACCCTATGATCCAGCAATTGCACTGCTGGGTATTTAGCCGAAGGATACAAACATAGTGATTCAGCAGGGCACACGCACCCCAGTGCTTACAGCAGCAGTATCCACAGTAGCCGAACCATGGACAGAGTCCAGATGTCCACAAACCAATGAATGGATAAAGAAGATGTGTATGTAAGAGTGTGTGTGTGTGTGTGTGTGTGTGTGTGTGTGTGTATACACACACACACACACACAGGAATATTATGCAGCCATCAGAAAGGCTGAAATCTTTGCATTTACAATGATGTGGATGAAACTAGAGGATATTGTGCTCAACAGTGGAAGTCAGAGAAAGACAGATACCACATGATTTCACTCATAGTGGAACTTAAGAAACAAAACAGATGAACAGCGGAAGGGAAGGAAAAATAAAGTAAGATAAAAACAGAGAGGGAGGAAACCATAAAAGACTCTTAACTCTTGGAAAGAAACTGAGGGTTGCTGGGAGGGAGGTGGTAATTGGATGATGGGCATTAAGGAGGGCCCTTGATGTAATGAGCTCTGGGTGTTAATATTAGAATGATGAATCATTAAATTCTACCTCTGAAACTAATAATATACTATTTGCTAGCTAAATTAAATTTAAATTGTTTTTTAAATCTGTTTTTTAGTTCTACTTCATTTTGGACACATCAAAATTGCTTTACCAAACCTCGATCCAAAAGACATTTGTTTCCAGAGATCAGATGCATTCTTTGTGGCAGCAGCTCTCCATTACGGTTTGGCAGCAATGGGTCATGGAGACCCTTTCAGGAGGTCTGCAAAGTCAGAACTGTTTTTTGTGGCAACACTAAGACGCCGCTCTCCTTTCTTACTCTTGTTTACTCACACATTCACAGTGGCATTTTCCAGAACTTCTGTCACATAAGATGATGTCATCACATGGACACCCATTGAATGGCTCCGTCTTCAAACATTTCTGTTTTATTGGTAGCCGTATCCCACAGAAACAGAAGTTCCTTGGGGTCCTCAGTAATTTTCAAGAGAGTAGAGAGGTCCCGAGACCAAACTGTTTGAGAACTACTACTTCCGGGAGAAGTATATTCGACTGTTAAGCATATTCAAAGCAGTATATCGAACTAAATTTCAAAAAGGTGGTTCCAGAAATGTTCGTTGCAATGGCAGTGATACGAATGGAAACTTACTAGCGATAGAAAACTTTGAGGTTTAAAAAAAAAAAAAGTCAGAAAGTACAAGGTAAAGGAATGGCGAACAGCATACAGGGCAGTTAGCTCTGTTTCTTCGACAAAGTCAGTGATGGGAGAAAAGCAGGGAGCATGGAATGCTGCAAAGGCTTTGTAGCAGTATGTGAAGTGTGGACCTTGTTTGGATCCTGATTCAACAAACCAACTGTAAGAGAAAATTTTCTCAAGCAATCCAAGTGATCTGCTCATGGTCTGAATTTCAACTGATAGCAAGGAATTTGGGGTAATTTTGTTAAGTGAAACCAAAGGTTTGTGTTTTAGAGGCGGATACTGAAGTTTTAGAGCTGACAAGACATGATGTAGGAGGTATGCTTTAAAATACTGCAGCAGAAGGGGAGGGACGGATAAAGCAGGTGTGGCAGAATCTTGATCGTTTTTCAGTCTGGGCAGTTATTAAGCAATGTCTCTTCCTTTGTGTCTGAACATGTTCACAGAAACCCTGTGGATGGCCATCTAAATTCAAGTCTCTCCACAAATTCTTCAAACAATACAGAAAAACAAAACAAATACAACTACAGAAACTACACAGTAAGCACAATTAGAAGACCAAGAATGCCCACACTCCAAACTATGTGTGATTTAAAAAGAAAGAAAGAAAGTACAAACAAATCCTACTGCACTGTATCACTTGTGTACTCACTGTTAAGCTTTACTGAGGGGAAAGTGCCTCATGGAAGAGGACGTACTGTGTAGTTGCATTACATGAAGTTCTAGAACGGACCATGATTAAGGTGGATAGAAGCAGAATAGTATTCCCCTGGGAGGGATGGGGCAGGAAGGAATGTTTTGTGGTGGGACAGGAGTTCTGTATCTTCAGAGAGATGTGGGTTATATGGCTGTATGCACTTTTCAGAATTCAGAGACTGGTACACTAAAGATGGTACATTTCATTACAGGCAAATTTTACCTCAAAAAAAAATTTTTAGGGGCGCCTAGGTAGCTCAGTGGGTTAAAGCCTCTGCCTTCGGCTCAGGTCATGATCTCAGGGTCCTGGGATCGAGCCCCACATCGGGCTCTCTGCTCAGCAGGGAGTCTGCATCCCCCCTCTCTCTCTGCCTGCCTCTCTGCCTACTTGTGATCTCTGTCTGTCAAATAAATAAATTAAATCTTTCAAAAAAAATTTTAAATCAATGTTAAACTCCACTTGAGGATGTGCTTGCCTGAGTGTTTAGGATGAAGTATATTAATGACTGCAACTTTAAAATGCATCCAAAAAACAAGGTGGGTCGACAGATGACTAGATAGGTGAATCTGGGATGGATGGATGGATGGATGGATGGATGGTTGGATGACTGAGTCTGTGATGAGGCAAGTAGAACGAAATGACAGTCACAGGATCTGGCTCACGGGAATATGGATGTTCACTCTGCAGTGCTTCTCACTTTTTAGATATTTGAAATTTTTCATAATGAAAAGTCGAACAAATGCATAACCTCAACTGAAGATGTGCCGCACCCCCCAAGGAGAAAGACACCACAGAGCAGAAAAAAACTGTCTAGTGTGGCACACCGAACTGGTTTTAATATCCTCAAGCATTTGGGGAAAAAGACTTGAATCAGAAATTAAGAACAGAAATGAAAAGGATTTAGTATACTCTGGAAACTTGGGAGAAAATGATAAAACTGTCTCGGAAATTAAGGCTAAATTTCAAGATCTTTGAGGAAGAAAATATTCACATGAAGTTTAATAGAGAACATTGAGGAAAGGCAGGGACAACCTGGAGAGTGACAGACACTAAGACCAAGAAGCAGAACGGGTCAGAGGGGAGGTGGTTGAAGTGAGACTCAGGCAAAAAGGAGACAACACGGACATAATCAGAGTCTGTGGAGAAGAAAAAGAAAGAATGGAACCGATGTAAGTATGGAAGACTGTGAGAAAAATTTCTGAGTTAAGGAAGGGCTGAATCAGCACCTCGGATGGGCTCAACGGATGCTTGGGAAATTGACCAGCAGCAGTGAAGTCTCAGATACATTCTAGTAATGCCAGCAGACTTCAAAGACAGAGGGGAAAAGTCCTCAAAACTTCTTAAAAAAAAAAAAAATCCCAATAACTCACAAGGCAGAAGAATTAGATTGGCATCAGATGTCTCCAAAACAGTACGTAGAGCAGAGCAGTGATGGACTGACGGTTTCAGAGACGGTGCGAATCGACGATATGTGTGTCTTTCTAGTAGCAAGACCCGGAAAGACCGTTTTAAACGTACAAGAATTCTCTGTGCAGTTTGCCCGGGGTGAGCTACAGCGCCCCCCCCCCCCACGGCTGAGTGGGGAGCCTGAGCCTAGGGACTGACCGTGTTCAGTTTTTGGTGCAAGATTGTTTGGGTGTGTGTTGGTGACCATGGAAGGAAACCATTAAAAATTGGGAAACAAGATGCTATCTAAGAAAAATGGGAGGGGCGCCTGGGTGGCTCAGTGGGTTAAAGCCTCTGCCTTCAGCTCAGGTCATGATCTCAGGGTCCTGGGATCGAGCCCCACATTGGGCTCTCTGCTCAGCAGGGAGTCTGCTTCCTCCTCTCTCCTGCCTGCCTCTCTGCCTACTTGTAATCTCTGTCTGTCAAATAAATAAATAAATAATCTTAAAAAAAAAAAAAAGAAAAATGGGAGTCTGCGGGCATTGACACGTATAGGTACGAAGGTGAGCATGAGAACAGAAGCAGAAGGCCTCCTGAATACAGTCCATCAGTCAGTAGCGGAGTGAGCCGGCAAAGACAGCATCACTCAGAGGAGGAGGTGTTGGAAAGGTAGAGCACATTATGGCAGTACGATTATGTGACTAAGTTGAGACCGTACACATCAGTAAATGTGAAGAATTTAATGCAATCACTAAAAGATTTTTTTGGGTTGATATTAAAGTTCCTAAGGAAGAGAAACATGGAAGAGAGGATAGGAAGACACCAAAAAAGACCTTGTCTCTTGGGCACTGAAACCTACTCTAAAACTTCTGTAATTAAAACTGCGTGGCATTGGCTTATCCGAAGACAAACAGGCTAGCAGAGTAAAATAGGCAAGAGGACTCAAGTACGTGTGAAACTTTAGCATAAGGGAAGGGTAGCATCTCCAGTGGGTAGGGCCTCAGTTGTAGAAAGGAAAAAGCCTTCATAAAGCAGAGTCAAGGCAGCCGACAGTCTGGGAGGAATATTTGCAACATGTATCACAGATACAGAGCTAACATCCCTAAGATCAGTTTTTAAATCTTAAAAATGGGAAAAGACCAAAAATGGGGGCGGGGGGAGACAGTTCATGCCCCCCCCCAAAAAGATGTAAAATGGTACTTACGCAGGAAAAGATATTCACCCTTCCCATCAGTAGCGAAATGCAGATTAAAACTGCACTGAGGTACCATTTCTCACTTCCAGACTGGCAAAAATTTTAAAAAGTATCATAACACGTTGGTGGGCCCGGAGGACCACAGAGCGCTGCAGCCCCTGTGGACGGACTTGGGCAGTGGCCGACACAACCGTATGTACATTGCCCCTTCCACCCAGCAGTGCTACCCCAGGAAGTCGTGCCGCTCACACACCTCCTACAGTACGAGCATGCACACTCATAGGCTTATGAATTGCAGCTTGTCTGTAATTGCAAAACCAGGAAATGATCTCCATGCCCCAGCAGAGAAGAGGGGCTGCATAAATTATGACACAGCCACACCATGGGGCCATGCCGTTCCTGGTTTTTTTTGTTTTTATTGTGTTATGTTAGTCCCCCTACAGTACATCATTAGTTTTTGATGTGTGTTCCATGATTCATTGTTTGCGTATAACACTCAGTGCTCCGTGGTTTTGTTTCTTTTTTTAAAGAACACAGAACACCTCTATGATTCCCACGAAGTGAGTTGCAGGATATATTGTTGGGAGAAAAAAAGCAAAGTGTAAGAGTGTTCTTCCTTCTTGGTAAGGAAGAGGATATCAGATAACCATCATCTGCTTGTCTGTAAGGGGAAACACAGGAAAGGTAAAGCCGCGACAGAGAAATTGGGGAGAGGGAGGTGTGTGGGCAGAGAGTAGGTCGGATGCGTGTGGGGAGAGGTGGCAGGGCTCTGAATGTACCTTTTGTATAGTTTGGACTTTCAGAACCATGTTAACGTTCCACATAATAAATAAGCATTTATGTCATCATGCATGATTCCAGGACTAATTTGTAAAAGAAACACTGTCCTTCCTGGTGTAGAATTCACTGGGCACAGAGGCTGTCCTGATACTAGATGTTTCTTCCGTAAGGGTCCTTGTGTACTCAGTGTGTTCTCCATGCCAGGCTGCAGCTCTGTTCTTTACATGGCCCCAGCAGGGACCCCAGGTGCTGGGTGGCTCAGGGCACACAGCTGAAAGATAACCCCCAGTCGTTAGTGACAGTGTGACAGTTCCGACCCTAGTCTGTCAGACTCGAGACTTCAGACTTTGGTTGGTTGGTGGGACATCAGCTTAGTGAAGCTCCCGCCTGCTGGGCGCGCCACTCACCCTCGGAGTATCTAGCCTCCCTGGTGCCAGAGACGAACTTGGGACTCAGCACCCCAGGAATGGGAAACCACGCTAGGGACACAGAGAGGGGGTCGTGGCCTCGGTGACCTTTCTGAACCCACTTGATTTGAGGTTTCTTAGGCAAAGTACGTGAGCGCTTCTGCTGAATGTGCTTGGGTTTGGCTTTGAAAGCGTATGATTTTAAGTTCTGTGTAGATACAGTATTCTGTTAAAACATACAGATGTCATTTTGTGGGGGCTCCCTAACCCGTTCCTACTTAATCTTTTAAAATTAGCTGTTCTGTAATGGCAGGGATCTTAACCTTGGTCCGTGACCCCCTGGGAGGTGATGGATAAGCTTCCAGAAATCTCTGCAGTTTTTGTGTGTAGAAGCACTTGCTTCCGTGCTTCTTCCTGAGGGACAGGGGCTGTGGCTTCCATTAGAAAGGGCGCCTGGTGCCCAGAGAAGGCTAATTACACTGCACTTAAACCCCAGCTAGAGCCCCGTGTCCTGTCTCTTTAGGCTACCTGGTCGGTCACCTGCTGACGCAGCTTCTACTCTTAGAATAACTATTTCTTTCTACTCTGCGTTCTCTCGTTTTATATTCAGTATGTCTTACCATTTGTACTTGGCTTCCGGGTGAGTTTCTGGTGGCTTCCAGGTTATAGCGCAGCGCTGGAAATTCTGCTGCTGGCTGTGCGCGCCGTGGATAGGAAGCAGGTGGATTCGATACTTTTGGGCACCAGGATGGAGCGGCTTAAAAAATGCTTGGGCGTTAAATCTGGTTTACAGTTTTCTGACAACTGAGTCTTTAAAAACGTTTCTTTTTGAGTTATATAATTTTCTGACACAAGCATAGTTTTTTCTTAGAACTAATTTCAAAGAACAGTTTATACTGTTTCTTTCCTTCCTTCCTTCTTCCTTGTTTTCAAATACCATTTTCTAGGTGTATGTTTTGCCTTTAGTTTCTGTAGCTGTTAATTCAACATAGTCATTCCCAGAGGCAGTGGCGCACTTACATCTATCATTTGAATGTATGTTTAGTTTGATAGTTTTCCTATGATTCTCTAGAAATACTTAACTCTATAGGTGCCTGGGTGGCTCAGTGGGTTAAAGCCTCTGCCTTCGGCTCAGGTCATGATCTCAGGGTCCTGGGATCGAGCCCCGCATCGGGCTCTCTGCTCGGCAGGGAGTCTGCTTCCCCCCTCTCTCTGCCTGCCTCTCTGCCTACTTGTGATCTCTGTCTGTCAAATAAATAAATAAAATCTTTAAAAAAGAAAGAAAGAAAGAAATACTTATTCTAAATTAGTGAAAGCCCCTTGAGGCACCCTAGATCCACACCCCAAAATATCAGTATGTCAGTAGTCGTTAGGTTCTGCCATTTCTTTTTTTTTTTTTTAAGATTTTATTTATTAGAGAGAGAGAGAGAGAGACAATGAGAGAGAGCACGAAAGGGGAGAAGGTCAGAAGGAGAAGCAGACTCCCTGTGGAGCTGGGAGCCCGATGCGGAACTCAATCTCGGAACTCTGGGATCATGAACTGAGCCGAAGGCAGTTGCTTAACCAACTGAGCCACCCAGGCACCATTTCTAATGATACCCGTTAAAGCCCAAAACTCAGACCTATAACTTCCCTCAACACATGTCAATTGCATGTGCCCCCCCAAGCAATGGGAAGCCTGTTCATCGACCTTAACAGGTGTGTCTCCTTAAGCTGGCATTTACGATAGTGAATATAAATGTTGGAGGAAGCTATTCCAACTCCAAGGGGGTTGGATTTTACTTTAAAAATATTTTGAGTGCTTTATATGAAATTAATGTCTGGTAGAAACAGGTGGCACCTACCTTTGTGAGCCAGGGTGAACAGTGGGTTGAGGGAATGCACCATACCACAACTGCCGTAGCTTTTTTTTTTTTTAGTTGTCTAATTCAGTTGTATTCAGTGCTAAGTGTTGGGTCTTAGTTCAGGGTACCTGGTTTCCAGACTCCTCATCTTACACCCTGCCCCTAATGTGACAGCCCTCTGTTCCACTACTTACTTCATTCTTGTAACAAATACTGGTCAGATACCATGTGAAAGATAACCCCAACCGTCATCCCTAGCAGTGAGCATCCCCGTACACGCAGAATGCCACAGACACACTTCCTGATGTGCCGTCCTTCCTGTCTGGTGTCTTCCAGCCAGCGCCTCCGCCCATCTGCCCTGCTGTCCACCCTGTTGCCGGAACTATTGCCATAGCCATCCAGTTGGTCTTTTGGTCTCGTTTCTGGACATACTGCCTCCTCTCCATCTTCCACATCTGACTGATCATCCCAAAGGGTGGGTCTCGCCTTGCCCGTGTCCTACTCTGTTGGCTTCTTGTCGCTTGCAGGATATAAAGCCCTCCTCTGTATGGAAGCCTGTGTGGTCTCTGTAACCTGGCCTCAGTTTACCTTTCCGCCCATCCTTCCCTGACCTGGGCATTCTCAGTGCTCTCTAATGCTCCCAGGGGAGGCACCGTTGGCATTTTGGATGGCATGGTTCCCATGATGTGGAACTGGCCCACGTATTGCAGATGTTTTAGTGTCCCTGGCCCCAAGCTGCTGAACGCCCTAGCTCTCCTCCACTTACTGTGACAAGTGCAAACACCTTTGTGTTTCCAGAGGCTCCTTGAGAACCACAGAGTCCAAATACTCCATGCCCATTTGCTTCTGTGTTTCGTGCCTGTCCTTACCTCTGCCTGTGGCTTTCTTGTCCACCTCCTGACTTTCTGGCAAACTGCTATGCATTCTTTAAGATTGGGATCTAATGTTAGCTGTCAAGAAGTTTCAGGCTAAGATGTTTCTTCCTTTATGCTCCTAAACCCTGCTTATGCCTATATTAAAGGAATATACTCTGTACAGAGATGCCATGGATTGATCTGAAATGGATCGTTTTGCTTTAAAATGCACTTGACCGTATCTACAGTATCATCTGGTAGTGCACAAAGCCGTCCTGAAAACCCTAAAGGGGAAGTGCTGTGATCTGGCCAATTACGCGTGAGCATCTATGTGTCCACGTCACTATGTGGCATGACACGCCTCTCAGTACTAGACATCGGGAACTTTACAAAGAAGGAGGGTTCCCCTGGGGCTCCATAATCACCCTAGGACAAAGAGACAATGTACATTATTATTGTTGGTCTTGTTACTAGAAGAAAAACGATACAGATCAATAGAGTCTCCAAATCCCTTGCACCCTGCCTCAGCCTTTGTATTTGACCAAATGGAGCCATTTCTCTCGGCGCCCGCTGCAATCAATAATGCGAAGCCAAAATGATGTTACTCTTCCCGAATCATAATCTTTGTTTTGAAGAGTTATTAACACAGGAGCCCAAGCTGCTGTTTCCTTTAGACAATCAGGTTGTCCTGTTTCAGATTTATACACAGCAATTGAATCTCATTAGCCCAGATACACACTGCATAGACCAGGCATGGAAATAATTGAGACCTTCCAGAGCTATATTAAATCTTCAGCTGATTTTAAAAGCAGTTTATCTTGGCATTTTACTTTATTCCCTAATCCCAATCTACACAGTTGATTTTTCCTCCAGTTAATCTTGTCCTTTTGTCTGGGCGTTGAGATAAAACAGTCGCTCGATTCTAATAAAAGTGACATACACAATCCATTTCCATTGGCAATTGGATTAAAAGATGAGTGTGAGTCTACACTAATATGGTCTGCAGTAGTATTAATTATATAAACTATATAGTGTTTCATTTTAATTACAATTAATTGAGTGAACTGTGCTATGTGCAAGTCATCGGCGCAGTGGTGGTCATCATCGTCATTAACCCAATCCCTCGTAAGCAAACCACAGTGAGGACGCGGCCTCTGGAGCCAGCGCTGGGGTCCGGTTCCTGGCCGGGCCGCTGCTGGCCACATGACACCAAGTGGTCACCTGGCCTCTGTGCCATCATTTCCCTGCAACACAGAGCTGCTCCGCGACCTCTCTGGGGGGTTTTTGTGAGATCTGCCTCCACTACTACCGTTAATCCCCAGGCAGCGTGCTTAGAGCGCCCCAGGGGCGCCTGCAGTGATTCTGCCGGACCTTTGGTGAGGATCATGGCATTTCATAGGTGTTGTTCATGACATAGTTGCCGTGATGACTGTCAGTCACAAACATTGTAAATAAGAAAATTCCTTTGTTTCTGTTCAGAAATCTCTTGTGATCATGTGGTACCCTTTTTAAACATGGAAAGACTTAACCTTCTGTTTTTGCCCCTCATTCTTGCCTCACAGTTCTAGCTAAAGTTACACAGCGATGGTCTTTGTGTCTGTTTTTAAGGTGGCTGCTCGTTGGTTGTGGTTTTTACAGGAGGTAAGATGTCCCATCTCTCCGGTTTGCACAAGTGGGGCTGCTCGGGTTTCGTCTGTCATCACAGCCCCTGCTGTTCCTTCAGGATCTCTCCTCCCTTCCCTGCGTATTGGTTCTCAGTCTTCGCAGATCCCTCTTCCCAAAGCGTCAGTGTGTCCCGGGCTCAGTTCTTGGACTTGGTCCCTCCTCTGTCTACTCGTATTCCCTAGATGACCTCAGATACCCCATGATTTTAAATATGTTCTGTTAGCTGGTGACACCCAAGTTGACAACCTCAGTCCAGATCTTTCACGGGGCTTCAGCCTCAAATCCCCACACCTGCTGACATCTGTACTTGGTTAGTGGCCCCTGCGCCAGTCAGTGACATCTCCCTTCTTCCTGCTGTCCAAACCGGGACCCTCAGAGCTCTCGTACCTCTTCTTTCTCAGCTGGGTGACAGCACCCTCCCAAATGGCACGTCTGCTTTTGCCCTGGCACCTCTGTCATCTCTACACCCTGCAGCTGGAGACTGCCCAGAAGACTCTGCTAGCTTCCCATCACACTTAGAGACCTCTTCGCCATGATCTCTGAGCCTTACCAGGAACCGCCCCCTTCTCCCATGTTAGGTCAGGCCCCATCTCCTACCTCCTGGCCCCTGGCTCACTCCACGGCAGTCACACTGGCCTTCTCATGGCTCCTAGAGTACAACAGGCCTGCCTCTGCCTCAGGGCCTTTGCACCAACTGTGCCCTCTGCCCCGGCTCTCTCCTTCACTTCCTGAAGGTTCCTAGGCCTTCCATGAATACACTGTTTTAAAACAGCACACTACCCACCCGCAGCCACCCTGTCTCTGCCTCTGCTGTATTGTTCCTCACAGCGTTTGACCATATGGCATGGTACTAACTTCTTGTCAATCTCCACCCACTGGAATATAAGCTCTGTGAAGGCGGAGACCTTGTTTTGGCCACTGCTCCATCCCTACTGCCTAGAAGAGCGCCTGGCACATGCTGAGTGCCCAGTAAGCATTTCTGAAGGGCGGGAGTATGCTGTCTCGCAGTGTAACCCACCCCAGCCTTCCCAGGTAGGTGCCACACCGAAGGCAACATAATTGCCAAAGGCATGTAGCACATAAGTGGCAAAGTTAAGGTTTAGCCTCTGTCAGTTTGACTCTAAGTTGCATGTTCTTTCTGCTGTCCCACATAGCTTCTCATTTCTGGGTGCTTCTGAGCGAGCACCACATCTCTAGAATGTTAACTCTGCTTTTGAAGCCTCCCATCTTGATTTTGTTCACCATTGTCATCAGATACTTCTCGAGCGCCTGGTTTCCCCAGAGCTTGCACCAGTCACAGGAGGTAAAAGGTGGGGGTCAGTGCCTGGTGCCTGCCTTTCCACTCCCAGCCTTGAGCAAATCCCCCACTAGACGGGGAGGTCTTCCAGGAAAACATAAAGTTACCGAATTCTTTCTTGCTCTTACTCTTATTTCCCAGGCTCAGAACCGCACCTAGCACAGAGGGGGCACCCGTTCACAGCTGCCAAACTAATGAACACGAGGAGCACAAATGACTGCTGGGAGAGTTCGAGTTCTGTGTTTGTTTTAATCCCGCAAAGACTGACTTCAGTACTGCCCCTGTTAGGCACCTCACCAGTGTTCAGAGAGTCACTGGAGTCCCCAGTGCTTGCGGGAGAGGTCAGTTTGAGCCCGGCGCTCACTGGGTAAAGCAGAGTTGGGCATCTGATTCCGAAGGGGTTGGGTGGGACTTGGCCTTAAGAAACCCCCCCCCCCCGCTGCTGCCCAGTGAAAACACAGACTGCAGGAGAGATGTCACAGCTGCACCAAGGAAGGGGTGAGATTGTGGTGAGCTGGCAGGAAAGCTTGCCGTGCAGGGAGAAACGAAACTCACAGGGAGACTTGTGACCCTAGAACGCTGTGCCCCTGCCACTGCTGTGAGTATAATTCTGAGCGCTGCTGCCCCATCAGTGCCTGCCGTGTGCCCCTCTCGTTGGCTCTGCATCTCTGAATGCTTAGTGATTTGATTTCCCCAACCTGCCCCCAGTGCGAGATGTTACTGCACATCACTGTGACCCAGAGGGTAGATAATGAGTTCAAGGTCACATTAAGTGGTGGGGCTGGGGTTTGAACTTGAGATCCAAAAAGTCCCAAAGTCCTGGGCTTTCTGTCACTCTCCTTCTGTCCAGGAAGGGGTCCCGTGGATTCAGAGAAATACAGGAAGCTCCCAGTACAGGCAGGTACTTGGGGGGAATGCACTGAAATGCATCCAGTTTCCTTTAAAGCTTCTTAAAAGAATGATGGTTTTGCTAACATTTAATTTAGGTGGGCAGTGCTTTCTGAATATACTCCCGACTTTCCCTATTCTGTTTTCCTCTTTCACGCAGGCTCTATCAGATGATTGTTCTGTTGATAAATTTAGTGTGCAGTTGGGACTGCTATGTAGATTGTACCTACCCTCAAAGGGAGAGAGGATTTTATAGTTTCCATTCATTCTCATTAAAATCAGAACATTTGCATCTTAACTTTTACATCTTGTTCCAGGAATTTTAAGCAGTCTGATTGTATGGAAGTGGGTCGTATTAATTGCAAATGGGCTAGACATCTGCTCACTAACACAGAATGATTTTTTTTTTAGCTCTATTTTGTTTTTATATATGATCTACCAGAGCGATTAAGTGAGAGCTGTCGGTGATGCTGTTTCAAGACTAGGATTTTCAGAGACTTACAGTGTAACCATAAAAATAAATTTAAGAGTGAATCTTTGGAAGTTCTTGAACTGGGAGTAATTAAATGTGTTAGAGTTGATAGATTTTTATCCACAGCCTATCTGGGAGCCATTTTCGATCCTTGGAGCCTCTGTGGGTCTCATGCACGAGAGCCCGACTCCAGTAGGTTGCAGGCTCTGGGGTAAGGGAGAGAGGGGAAGGGTTGCTGTCTTGTGTCTGTCTGCAGGGAATGGATGAGGAAAGGTGTGTGTCTAACTAGAAGAAAGGGATCCTGGCTGCTGGTGGCTGGGTAAATTAGGCAGGTTATTTGTTTCCTGCTAGTAATGGAACAGTGGATTTCTTGGAACGCTGACTCTTAAGGAAATTGATATGTGCCATAGGTTTAGGAAGTACTAACTGGTTAAGTAAAGGTAGAAATAAGGTTCCTTTTGTTAACTTTAAAAATAAAAGTTACTTCACCAGCACAAATGGGTTTATTCAGAAATAGCAGAGAATTGCAATTCAGGACATGCACGTGACAGCAAGACCACAGGCAAGTCCAACAAGAAAGGAGGGTAGCGTGGCTTTATGGAGAGGACGTTGGGAGGGGCTATCCTGGACCGAAGTCCCCTGGAAAAGCAGGACTTCAGAGTGAGGACGGTTCCTCACTGGCTGAGTTGCTGGGGTAGTGGATTTCTCGCTGGAGAAGCAGCGTCCGTCCTTCCCTGTTGGGTCTGTAGTCACTATTCCCTCCTGTGGCGGGGGCCTCTCCTGGGGTCTCTAAGTGATGGTTCTCCTGCGACTACTGTCAAGTGGTGTGGATCTCTCTTCTGGCCTCGCACCTGTACTTCGGGTACAGTCAAGGGTTCCCTTGACTCATTTCATTTTCTCGCGGTCCTCTTAGAACATCTAATGTGCCTGCATGTGCCGTGAATCTTCGAGAGGAGGACAGGCTATACAGAGTTTTCCCAACATGGTTGACCACGGCCTCCTTTTCATGGAATACACATTGGGAAATGTTTTGGTGAACTCCTCCAGGACTTCTTTTTAATTTAGGACCTGAAGAGTCCCCGTTGATGCAGTCTTAGTCATACAGCATAATGTCTAGTCTCAGTTCTTTGGGGAGATAGCCCCAGCCATGTTGCCACCCTCGGCCTTTAAGGGCCTGGCTTTCTTCAGAGTTTCAGGTTCCAAGCCAGTGGTGCCACTGGCCCAGTTGGGGGTCAGTAAGGAGTTGGGGCCTCTGTGTACCCATACATGTCCACGTCTGGCAAGGAGAAGAAGGTGATACGTGGGTTATATAGCGTCAGTGATTAGGAAAGGACAAGTAAAGTAGGTAAAAGGTAAAAAGAGTTCTAGAGCAAGTGACATTTTTCCTAAAGTAGTTTCCTGACCCTGACCCAGTGCCTGTTCCCTAGAGGGGCCCCAATCAGTGTTTATTGTATGAATAAATTGTTAGGTGCTTGAGGCCTTTGCAGAAGAGATCTAATGTTGATACACCGTCATATTCTGTTTCAGGTTAGTTGCCAAATGTATACAGTCTTTCACACCTTCTGAAATCAGAGGGTAAAGCACAGTAACTTATATTTCTGCAAATAACAGATGTCCTTTTCATACAGAAAGATCTATGTGTACTTCCTTGCCACAGAGCAAATGTTCCTGGGCATTATTATTCTAGGAGTGGGAATGGATTGTAACTGATTGATCCAAAACCTTTACTTAATCTCTCTTGGAACCAGTGACAGAAAGCTGACACATGTAAGAGCTGTCATCTGCTACCATGGAACCGAGCAAAGCTAGTTGACCCTCGAGAGGAGTGAGGCTGCAGCTTGAACCCGTGGCCTAGACCTCATTAATGCCTGGCATCTGCAGCACCAACATCATGATCATGGTGCAGCACCTGTCTTCCTAGCCAAACCCTTCTCCTGGTGCTCAGCTGTGATGTTTTCCCGCTCAGTGCCTGCCGGCTGCTGACTGGGGCTTGTTACCCAAAGGAAGGATCACTTGCTCACCCTTAATATGGGGAAATCATTTAGAGCACTTAATTTGTGTTGACTCTTTATTGGTGCACTATTGCAATTAAGTTAGATTAATGAAAGGTAAATTCCAGTCTATACATGAAAAAAAAATCTCTTGTAAAGATCCTAATTAGTATGTGTGTTTGTTCAGCCTCTCATGGCTTAATTGCATCCCATCTTGCTATTTACAAACAGGCATCATTAAAGAGTAATGAGCGTGTGAAGAGCATTAATACTGGCAGCGGATGAGGTAACTGGAGGTGGGGGGGGGGGGTGGGCACGGATGGGAAGGCCGCGGGGTTGCGTTGTTTCGAATGAAGGAGAGTGCAGAGTGACCGACCCTCTGAGGCAGTCGTCGCGGGGAGGACGGAGCCGACGTTGTGCGAGGTGGCAGCTTGTCCTCTGGCTGCAGAGTTGGGCCGCTTCTGGTGTGTTGCTGCAGCCTCGTCTGTATGGGCGAGCACAGCCCCACACAGTGGTCTTGTGAGCTCGGCCTGGCTCAGATCGAAGCGGCCTTCTGCGCCCCGCTGTGCAGGACACCTGCACCTCCCCTCCAAGAGGGCTCCCGAGGAGGCCCAAAAGGCTGCCCCAAGCATGCGACATTCCCCACGGATCCGAGCACCAGTCCCTTCAGGAGCCTCTTTGTTTTTTCCCTAATGTCTACTTGCAAGATCAGTTGAGAAACCAGTTTCTCCTTCCCTGGCGCACCCCAGGATCTCCTTCCAGTTTTAAGGAATTTGTGGTCGTTCCTGGAAGCCACAGAGCAGTCTTCCCTTTGTTAGGTGGCTGCGTGATCATTTATGTTCTCTCCCAGCCTGGCTTACGTGTGGAAAACCTGAGATTCCAGACGGGACGGCGGTGTGGCAGAAGGAATCCAATAATAATACGTTCCGTCGTTTCTTGCAAGACTCTGATTCAGGGCATAGAAGAAACGTTTCTCATTACTAAGAAACAAAGTGTAGACGTAGAGGCATAAATCTGAAGAGGAAGCGTGGCGTGGCGTCCCGTCCCGTCGGCTAATGCTTGCAGGAGAATAAGACTTCTAAATTCCAGTGCCTCAGTTTCCCCTCATGTTACGGTTACAGTTGTAAGCAATTTTGTGAACATATTCTATATAAATGCAAATTGCTGCTATTCAGACTGTATTAACACCTTAGGTTTCTCCAGGGATTCTGGGTGAGAAGTCCAGGGCTTAATTTATTTAAAATTGGGTTATAGGAATCCAGTTTTCAGTACATTTTACAACTTTCTTCAAACAAACTACAGTTTAATTTTAAGCTACCCTACATAGAGGCCCATCCCCCACCCCTAAAAAAAAGTTTGCCGGTCTTCTGACTCCTGAATGTACTTAAGGACACAGCTAGCTGCGTTATCGAATGCAGAAGGACCGGCCGGCTTTGTGTGGACGCCTCTTTTGTTGTTGCTAACTTGCAACTGTTCCATTTTCTGCTCTCGGAACTGTGGGGCATATTTTCCCATTCATATTAATTGGATTTTAAAGTGACCTTGTCCCTGTATTGATTTGAATTAAAATTTTCTACATCAAGGTCAAGTTGGCACACATCCTACAGTCAAAATATTAAAAAGCCAAGTGCTGCCTAACGGCATATCAACAGAAGAAGTGGACGTAGCAGGGCTACGTGTGCCACACACGGCTCCGCAGGTACCTTTCGAATGCCTGTGGCAGGCAGCACACGTGCCCCGGGACCACCTCCACCTGGGCTGGAATGTGCCTCATCGAAGGGATCCTTCCTCCTTCAGTTCTCGGACCCGCCTCTCCTGCGCATGGGGCTGTGGGTTGAGATGAGCTTTCAGCTCCTGTGCATCTAGGCAGGCGCGTTGAAGACCAGCGACGGTTATCCTCACTCAGAAGCTCGAACCGTGAAGCCTTGTCTCCAGACTGCCCGTCTAACACGTCTCCCTTTAGGTATTTCAGAAGTACCTTCAGCTTGCCGAAAAGGAGGTGATTATCCCCACTCCCTGGTTTTCCTCTCTTCTTCATCTCAATTTGATAAATAGCAAAACTCGACCTGCTGCTCCCGCCAGAAACCTGGAAACCTCCTTAGCTTCTAGCTCCCTCTCCCTCGCCTCACGTCCTCTAGCAGTTTGTGTCAGTTGTGTCCTAGATCCATCAGGTTCCTGCTGTCTCGCCCAGCATTGCCCCTGCTCAGGGTCCCCCCGCATTTCTTCTCTTGCTCCTTCTGTGCAGCAGCCAGGGGCGTGTCTTGCAAAAGCACACGGCAGACTTGTCGTCCCTCTGCTCAGAGCTCTGCGGTGGCTTCCCGTGTCTCCCGAAGTCAACTCCTTCCCAGAGCCTCCAAGGCGCTTGGTGGCCAACCTGGCCTGCCACCAGCCACGTCAGCACGTGCCACCTTGTCACCCACCCCGCTGGCCCTTCTGCTCCTGGGACACGGGCTGTCCTCCTGCTCAGGCCTTCCCACAGGTGTCTCCCCAGCCCGGGCTGCCGTGCCCCAGCACTGGACACGAACTAGCTCGGTTTCAGCCCAACTTGAACCACCCCCGGTCCAGCTTTATTGTCTTCTCAGCCCCCTGCAGTGAAATGGTCTTACGTTTGTTTGCTGTCTGCCCAGACCCACCCCCCCCCCCGAAGAACGTCCACTCGTGAGACGTTGTGTCATTCCCTCCCTCTCTAACCCTGACACACAGTCGGTGGGCGTCTGTTGGATAAATACTTGAATGAACTGAATCATCTGATCCGAACGTCACTTTTCTCACACACAGCTACGACCTCACTAATCTCTCTTTAAGCTATCCCCCTTTTCTGCATTTCCTTCAGAATTCCTTGCAAATGGTGTTTCTATGTATACGGATCTGTCTGCCGTCAGCTCCGTGAATGTGTGTTTCTCCGTCTCCGCGTGCGTGATGCCTAGCCTGCACGCTCCCGCGTATTGAGTAAATATTACCCGGTAGCAGGAGGGAGAAGAGGAAGCAAAGTGCAAGCCATTTGTGGCCCAAAGGCAGCTCTGGGTTGCAGGCTGCACCTGTCTGTCCTTCTGCCGTCCTTCCCCACCCGTTCATTCCTTCCCTCTTTTCCTCCACAGCCTCCTCCTCATGGGTGCTGTGGCTTGTTCCCACCCTTCAGGCTTTGCAGAGCGAATTCTGGAAGGAGGCAGTTTAATTGGCCTAGCCAGAGTGGGCAGAGCCTTCTGTTCCAGGCCACCATACAGGGTGGCCCTTGGACAGTCCCGCCTCTGCCGCTCCCCCCTCCCCGGCCCCAGTGCAGGAGGCAGCAGCTTCCCCGGCACAGGTAGGCTCGGTGAGCCAGGACCGTTGCACGTTCCTTACCTGCGTGGCCGGTGTAGGGGACGAGGAAAGTGCGCCTGTCCTTGAAGATCCTTCTTCAGATCTGATAGGAGAAACTGACCATCTTCAGTATGTTCGAGAACATAGTAGTCCGCTTCTCCTTTCATCGGCTAACCTGAACCCCACTGCAGTCACATAAATCTTCCTGGAACTGGGACACCCTGTTTTCATGCAGGCCGTGCATCAGTTCCGCACTCTGCTCTTTCCCAGAAGAGCTGTTCTTACATAGTTGAAGATACGTTTTATAAATTAGAATGCGCTGTGTTATTTTGACGATTTGCGGTATTTCTCCTAACAGCAGAGGAAGCCCAGGGAAGCCCAGGGTAGCTGGAGATCCAGATCAGGACGGCTGGCCCTTCTCCTTTCACTCTGGTTTTTGTTTTTGTTTTTGTTTTTTTACCTCGTGTGTGGATTTTTGTTACTGGTTTGAGGGGGACCTGGAGGGAGCTGGGGTAAGAAGATTACGAGGAAATTTATGTTCAGCACGTGAATTAGGAGGTCATTTCTCAGGCCATCCTTCTCATGAAACCTTTCGGCCAGACTCGGCAGATGAGTCAACCCTCTGTAGTGTTCCCCTCCAGCCAGGTTAGGTTTGACCTCAGAAGAGAGGTATGGGGGGGTTCAGGAGGAGCAGGTACCCAAATGGTTAACATGGCACCCCTCCGCAAGTGAGTCCATTCGTCAACAGGATAAGCCGCTGAATGCAAAATAAACCCCATCTTATTAGTCAGAGTGTTTAATAATTATTAAAAACAATTGCTACCATTTAGCAAGGGCCAGTAGTGACCACCCCCCACCCTGGCACCTAATCACACCAGCTGTCCAGTTCACATAAAGATTCCGTTTCAGAGATGAGAAAGCCAGAATTCCCCCTGGGTTGCCTTTCCCAGGGCCACGCTGCTCTCTGTATGTGGCAGGAGCAGAATTTGAACTTGGGTCTCTGGACTCCAAGCCCCGGCTCTTGCCCCTGCACCATGCTGCTTTCCCCCAGTGACCAGGAGACCAGTGGGAGGAGCCCAGCTTGACCTCTGCTGAGTACGGCACGTGTCTGGTGTCATTTCCTCTCACAACAACCTGATCCTGGGTTTACAGGTGAGAAAACGAGTTTTGAACAGCCCAGATAACTTGTCCCGGGTCACAGGGTCAAGAAGGGGCAGAGCGAAGATCTAAGCTCCCGTGTCTTTTTTGTCCCAGAGTTCGTAAACATAATTCCCGTGCCTTCTTTCCTTGCTGGCAGTTGATTTTCTGACTTGTTGGTAGACAGAATCTAAAGTTGGCTTATCTGCCTCATATTTCCTGGGCCTTTGTCAAAAGGAAAAATAGAGTTCCTGTCTCGGGGCTGTGAGGACTCTGTATCGCAAGTCCAGTCCATACATTGGGGTTGCTTTCCGGTTTCATTTTTCCTTATATCGCATTGCATTGCGTCGCATTTATCATCAGAGGTCCGTCCCGTTGAGCAAAACTAGCGGCCTTCAGCGTGCGGAAACGTCCGTCTCATCTCTGACAATCCCTTGCTTTGACCCCTTGGTTTCCAAGTCACGTCGCCCGTTTCCCTTTTACAATTCTGTTACCGGCCAGCTCTCCGCCGTGCTGGCGGCCTCGTCTCACGGGCCGCTGACAGAGAGCGGATCTTCTGCACCTCAGCCTTCCTGGAGTGTCAGCCTCGGGGCGGGTCTGTGTCCGTTTCCTTGTAGCTGTATCCACTGTGAGCGTTTGCCTAGCAGGAGGCAACAGCCCGTTTCCCTCTACCTCTTCGTGGTCAGTCCCCCTCACTGCTGCAGCTTCTGGAAGCCTGCTGTTGGGAGGACTGTTCGCCCAGCGTGAGTGTTGGGACTCTACATACCTACCAGCTATGCAGAAGTCAGAGCACTAAGTCATGTTTGAAAAACGCTAAAATTTAAAAAAAAAAAAAAAAAAAAGCTAAAATGAGATGAAACTTGCGCTTTAATCGGGTCATATAGATGGGATCCAGAGTGTGAGTTTAAAGCCATTTGTGAGGGAAACCAGGAGTCTTGTGAGCTCAAGTCCAGGTTTCGAGCCACTTGCCAGAGCCCCAGGGAAGACGGCGGGACGGCTAGAGGGTGAGATGGAGGACGACCGTGCGGCCACCGTTGCTCGTGAGGCAGAGGCAGTGATGGGGGTCATGGGCTCTGCGTGGGAAGGGGGAACAGTGAGAGGCGCGCTTCTGGCCCTGCACAGAAAACAGGGAACTTAGACTCGAATCTTTTGAAACCTCAGCTGCCTTCTCTTGAGAATGATAGACTCCCGGCTTGGCTCCATCCCAGGGTTCTTAGAGGGGGAGGCTCTGGCCTCCTGGGCGCGCCCCGTCCTCGTCCTAAGAGGTGAGTGAGGCTGCGGCGCGCAGGGAAAGACCCCCAGGGCTCAGGGAAGCTGCATGGGCATTGGACATTCTGTTCTAGGCCGCATCTGAGAACATCTCTTGGACGAATGTCCCATGAAATACCACTCGCGGACCGCTCGTCTGTACAACCAGCTCCACCTTTCAGAACGTGTGCTAAATTGGACAGAGGCCGAACGAAGCATTTTCTGATGATGCCAGACGGGCTCAGGGACGGAGCACCCCACCCTCCCCGAAACTGGTCACGCCCCGCGAGTGCGACGTTGGTCTAGTACTTACGTGCCCTGCAGTTAACTCAGGCGCCTGCCGGCCCTGTCCCCCGCTGCAAGGCAGGAGCCATACTGGACCCCTAACCTCCGTAGGCTTCAGTTCACCCCTTTAAGAGTGGGAGAGTTGGGAAAAATGATTTTTAAAGTCCTTTCCAGCTCTAAGGTCATGTGATTCTCTGAATCCACGTCTTCCCTCAGGGCCTCACGTAGCACAGGCACAGGTGCCAGTAATCGCCTGCTGAAACCGTTCACTTTATCCTTCTCTTTATGTGGAATTAGTACGAAGAAGAGGGCTCTTAATACGCTGCACTGAAGAGAAGTTGTTCCGAGCCTCCGTCGAGCTGCCTCTCCCTCCCTCCCTCCCGATCCCCCGCCCTTCCAAGTACACTTGGACGAACATCACTTAAAATACCGCAGACCCCTTAAGGACACCCACATGTTACACTGGACCTCGTTTATACTTGGAAAATAACATTCGTGGGTGACCAAATGATTGACTCCTTTCCCCCTCCTTTGTCAACGTACCCCCTCCCCTGAAGCAGAGCTCGGCCATCCTGCCTTCGTCTGAATGACAGGCATCATGCTACCCCTTCACCTCACACATACTTGATTCTTGCCTGGTCAGGGATGCCGTATCTGGTACCAGGTTCCACATGCAAAGGAGCTTTTGCTCCCCTCCCCTCCCCTCCCCTCTCTCCCAGACATGGCCACCTCACTGTATCCTGGACTCAGATATTGCTCAGTTTGGAAGTGCCTTCCTCCCCGCACCGGCCTCGGAGGGATAAACTTTTCAAGTGAGCCATTTCTCTCACTTCTGACCTTGTAAGCTCACGTGGTCTGCCAGGCTGGGTAACATCTCAACTACCAGATTTGTTAAGTCTGTGTTCGACAACAGTTGGTGGCAGAGCACAACTAAATATTTTTGCTATTATCCTCAACTTTCCTCCCACTTTCCCTTCTTATCTTGTGACTTGCCATGCCATCATGAACAGGAAGTTCTCTTACTGGGATTCAACTTGGCAGGTGGCTGTTAGACCCGATAGAGAAGACCATCGATGCAGCCCCAGCTGCCCAGAGCACAGCTAGCCCACAGGCAATGAGGCAGTGATGGCCCGGCTGAGGGCACCTCCATGTCAGAGTGATGACCGGCCGGGAGGCCCGCTGGCTTCCTCTGACTCTTCCCAGCCTGACATTTGAGCACTCATGGGGACACAGGAGGAGTAGTGAGTGAGCTCTTTGGAAACGTGCTGCTCGGTAATAGGAGTGTTACCTTGGTAACAGCGAGCCCGCTTCATTACCAGATGGCATTAGCTTTATTTGTGGTATCCCAGGCAGTTGCCAAGAACCAGCCGGTAGCCCCTGTCACTGGGCATTTTGCCCAGGACCACGGCCGGCCCTGGCTGCTTTGTGGAACGATGTCCATTGGCCGGTTTACGATGCATTGCCGGGTCAGGTACCAGAACTCCGAGGTCATTACAACCTGGTGCAGCCAGTTACGTTTGAAGCTAGCGTAGTCTGGATTCGTGAGAATCTGAATCCTTGTAGAGTGACGTGAGGGCTGGGAAGAACATCCGTGTGCATTAAGCTCCATCTCGATGGGAGCTTGAAAGGCTCCTGTGGCCCTTTCCACCACACCAGGCTCAAGAGAATCGGAGGCCAGCCGCTCTCAGCTTTGTCGTGTGCCACACCCGCAGCCACGCTTCAAGCGGATCCCCTCGATGATTCCCTCACGGTCCCTCCGCATTTCGCAGCTGAATAAACAGTCCTGAGAGGTGGTTTGACTTGCCGTCAGTCACATGGCCCAGTGACAGATGTGGGACTGAAGCCCAGTGTACTTGACCTCCACACTAAATGGCCTCTTCTGGGTGTCAGCAAGGTATGTCTAGATCAGCGCACAGGGCAGCTTCCCCCATGTCTTCCCCTAAACTGCCCCAGCTCTCAGGCTTGCAGACCCCACTCGGCAGTCATTCGTCAGAAGGCACATTTTTGTTCAGACCTCAGGGCCCAGCACCACTGTCACCCACTCTCTGCAATTTTCTGTCAGCCCCAGGTCCCACAGCAGAAGGGTAAATTAACATCAGCGGCAAGATCACTGAACTGCCTCCAGCTGTGCCGTTAACTGGCTTCAAACGGTTTCACTTCTGCCAAATCCAGACCGGGCTCGGGCGGAGGAGCGGCAGTTACTGCTGGGAACCTGTCCCCCGTCCGGCCTGTTCCTCGCCCTCACCCTCGCCCTCGCCCAGGGCACTGTCTTGCTGACCTTCACAGTCACTCTGAGGTAGAGCTGTCGTGACCTTCGCTGGGTGAGAGCTGGTAGACGGCCGGCCAGGCTTTCCAGCCTCCCTGAGACCTGACTCCAAGTGCGTCTGATTCTGGAGCCTCTCGCTCTCAGGCTTCAAAGTTGTGTACGTAGTTGCGTTACGGCCGTGCTAAAATTTCAGAAAGCCATAAGCCTACGCATATTCCACCCAGATGAGCACCAGGGTCCTTTCTGGGTTTCTAAAAAATAAGAATGGACAAACCTGGGGCACCTGGGTGGCTCAGTAGATTAAGCATCTGCCTTTAGCTCAGGTCATGATCCCAGGGTCCGGGCTTCCCGTTGAGTGAGGAGTCTGCTTCTCTTATCTGTGTGATAAGATAAAATCTTTTTTTAAAAAAGATGAAAGAATGGACAAACTTCATAGAGCTTTACCGATTTGAAAGATAATGGAGTTGTCCACAAACTGCTGCAGGCTAGTAGGGGCACAAGCCGTGGGGACACTCACTGAGGGAGAAGGTGGAAAGGAGAATATAGACCTAATTCATATTCATAAAATGAAAAACAAAAATTTTAAGCCTTCAAAATTCTTTGCGCCTCTTGCCCTGGCCATGGTCCTGAAATGCCGTTTTCCATTGAAAAGAGCCAGGGCTGTGGAGAAGATGACTGACTCGTGACCTCAGGCAGGAATTGTACCAGACCAACCTGGACTGTCCTGTACCAGATAGCAGGGGAGCCGTCACAGAGACTAGAGTGTGTCAGAGGGACTCGACCAAGGAGACGCCCACGGGCCACAGGGCAATGTGAGCATCAGTAAGAACATAAGACTAATGATTGAATCGGGTATGAAGACGTCAGATATGTTGACATCCATGAGTTTATAATAATGTTGGGTGGAAAACTGAGCCGTCTGCATTGGAAGGAAACTGGTGGGCCAATGCCTTGTTTTGAAAACTGGTAAATGGAAAGAATGGAGCATTAACCTGCCTTTCCTGTGTAACAGACTTGATCACTGAGTAGCCAAGTAGTAGATGGGGAAGTTTTTCTTTATAAAAGTGTCCCAGCTAGTAAACAAAGACGGAACGATCACATTGGTATGTGGCCGGCTGGAGACCCTGGTGAATTAAAGGGTCAGCCCCTGCCAGCGTCACATGCTGAGACACCCAAGTTCACTTGGCCCCCATTGGTAGACCCTAACACCGCCCGTGAACTCGCCGGGCCAAAAGAAATCAGGCCTGAATCCTCTCTCATGCCAATTTGCAGGAAGTACAGAGTAAGGAGGAACGTGTAAAGTACACCGTGGGGATGCCGTCAGCGAAATCCAGACTGCGGGAAATGCTATAGAAAACAATGACCCAGTTTCTTCAACAAACAAAATAAGGGGTGGGAGTAGAGATGGGGAACCTTTAGTTTAGGAGAGCCTCTTGAGACATGTCGGCCAGTCATGTTGTGTGGGCTATATTTGGATCCTGGCACAAGCAGACTTTTTTAAAAGTGGCATTTATGAAACTATTGGAAATTTGAACCCTGACCACTTCAGTTTTGATAATACTGAAAAAAAAGTGTTGATTGAGGTGTGGGATGGCATGGTAGTCTTGCATTTTTTTTGTTTTGAGAGTCCTTTTAGAGACACAGAAGGATATGTTTACAGATGAAATGATGATACTATGGCTGTTTCTTGTTTTGACGTAACACAGGAAGGGAAAAGTAGGTGGGGTGGAGGAAACAGGATTTGCCAAGAGCTGTGGTTGGTGGAGTTTGGGGGCAGGGGTCTGTGGAAGTTCTTTCTTCTGCTTCGCTTACTTTGTATATGTGTTTAAGTATTTCATAATAAATGGGTTCGGGGCGCCTGGGTGGCTCAGTCAGTTAAGCATCCGACCCTTGATTTCTGCTCGAGTCATGGTCTCAGGGCTGCCGGGCTCCACGCTCAGTGGAGAGTCTGCTTGCGGATTCTCTCCCTCTGCTCCCCCCACTCACACGCACACACTGTCTCTCTCTAGAATAAATAAGTCTTTGTTAGCATTTTTTAGATAAATAAATGGGTTCAAGAAATTAACTAAATTGCTCCTTCCAGGAGGGGATGGCTTTTACTTTGTTTTCTTTTGGTTTAATGATACCTTTTATTGACAAGAGAGGACTGAAGTAGGTATGTTTGTACCTTCGTAGCTGGCATAAATAACCCTTATGGCTCATGTTGGCAGATTGCATCAGAAGACTTTAAATATTTGTACTGTTGGCCCTAGTAATTACAAGTGTACAAAGCTGTCTCCAGGAAATAATCCCAAACACAGCAAAAGCTTGGTGAACAAAAGTGCACATTGTAGGCATGTTTATGTTGGAGAAAACTTGGAAGCAACTCATGTCCAGCAATAGGAGGGTGGTTAAAGAACTGTAAGTGGATGCTCTCAGCAGAGCACCAGGCAGCACAGGCTGCGTTTTTGAAGACTGCACAGCAATAAAGAACAATGCATACATCATATCTTTAAATAAAAATTTGATTTGAAATTAGGTATATAGTTTCAGGTTTTTGTTTTGTTTTGTTTTTTAAGATTTGCTTATTTATTTATTTATTTGACAGAGAGACAGAGATCACAAGTAGGCAGAGAGGCAGGCAGAGAGAGGGGGGGAAGCAGGCTCCCTGCAGAGCAGAGAGCCCAATGCAGGGCTCGATCCCAGGACCCTGAGATCATGACCCGAACCAAAGGCAGAGGCTTTACCCACTGAGCCACCCAGGCACCCCTATAGTTTCAGTTTTAACCATGTTAAAAATTCAGAAACAGAATTCAGAAAATCTTTTTTTCTCCCAGTTTTATTACAAAGTAATTGACTTACACCCCATTTGAGTTTAAGGTATATGACACAGTAGTTTGATGTGAAATGATGCCCACGGTAGGTTCAGCCAACATCTGTTGTCTCAAACAGATTCGATAGAAAGAAGAAGAGAGAAAAGGAAGAAAAATCTGTCCTTGTAATGGGACCTTGTAGGGTTTACATGGTACACAGCTTTAGTGGTCAGCATCTCCACACCACACCCCCAGGACATATTTATCTCGTAACTGGACGTTTGGGCCTTTTGGCCCCTTTTTTCTAGTTCTTCCTGCCCTCCCCTCTGCCTCTGGTGACCCCAAGTCTGACCTCTTTTTCTCTGAAATCCACAAATCTTTGATAGTAAAAACATGGAAAGGAAATCCCTTTGAAATGTTAATGGTTTAGAAGGGCAGACTGTGAATGATTATTTCCTTCCTTTTTACTCTAATTTTAGGTTTTTCTATTACAAGCCTATTTATTAGTTAAGTTTTTAGTATTCGTTAGCTTTAAAATACCAAAATTCACTTTTAAAAACAAGAATTAAATACAAAAATTTCTCGTATCTTTAGTGTGTTTTTGTTTTTGTTTTTCTAAATTCCATCTTAAAATACTTGAGAAATGACAGAGGCAGTGTATTGGTTAGCTAGACTTTGGGTTGTTTTGTTTTGTTTTGTTTTAAGATTTTATTTATTTATTTGACAGAGATCACAAGTAGGCAGAGAGGCAGGCAGAGAGAGAGGGGGAAGCAGGCTCCCCTCCGAGCAGAAAGCCTGTTGCGGGGCTCCATCCCAGGACTCTGAGATCGTGACCTGAGCCGAAGGCAGAGGCTTTAACCCACCGAGCCACCCAGGCGCCCCAAGACTTTGGTTTTTTAAAGAAATAATAGCTTAGTTATCTCTGCTAATTGGCCAAGAGCATTGAAATAGGCAGTTGAAAACGGCGGCCCTGTTGGAGACGCTGTGTTGGACCTCCGCCGCAGCCCAGTGAGAGGCTCGTAGTTTCAGTGCTTAGAATCACAAACCTGTGAACTTGACTCTTTTCCTCCCTCTCTCCCTTCCTGTGTGTAGACTCCATGTGAACTGGAGAGAGTTGGGGCTCCTACCTTGGTGGTTTACTGCCATCCTTATCTAGTGATTTCCAGTTCTTCAAGAGATGCCCCATTAAATGTTACGTGGTGTAGCAGTACTTGAAAGTACTATCCAGAAATGAGAAGTTTTTATTAACGTTCAGTTGAACGTAAATAAGGGTATCATCTCTTTTTCTTAATGCCGTTTATAATTCTGGACCGTTTTAGGCGTACAAAAACAGAGAGATCCTCTCAGCACTTTGAAGTTATTGAAGGAACCAGATACTGGGAGTGTTTGCTGATACCCAGGACTCATCAAGGAAAGAGGAGGGTTGTTGCTGGGGACGGTCGGACAGCAGAGGACAGGGAAGTGAAGAGAGGGTGCTTGAAGGTGGCATCAGCAGCAACGGAGTATATGTATTGGGTCAGAGGAGTAGGCTTGAGGTGGGGGCCCTTTTCAGCCCATTCTGTGATATGGGAGCCCCATCAGACAAGCTGGACCGTGGGCCCTGCGTGGGTCCTGTTCCCAGTCTGCCTCCAGGGTCTCGTCTGGGGAATGAACAGAAAAAGTACAGTAAAGCATCAGAAAAGTTACATGAGCCCCTAAGAGAAAGGAAGGTGCTGTTTCTATTCTTAGTGCTGAGCCCATTCCAGCAAGCCCAGCAGGTTACTTTTTCCCCAGCATTATATGAAACTACGCTTTTTTTTAGGTGTGTGGGTTTTGTTGTTGTTTTTTTTTTTTTTATCCATAATACATGCTTAGGTTCTGAGAGAGTAAAAGCACTTAATGTATTTCCAGGATCATGTTCCTTTTTAGAGATAAAATCCAGCTACTTTCCTTTTACCTTCAGAACTTACTAGAATCACTTCTGCACTTACTCTGAGCTGTTATAGATAGATAGTTCAGCCAGGTGGGTGTCTGGCGCCTGCCTTTAATCTCTCCGCTCTGTTCTTCTGCGTATTCCATGGGTGTACGTAGGGCCATGAAATCATAGGAAAACAAATGTGCTTACCAAATCCTAGGATGCCAGAATCCTAGGATAGCCTTTGAAAAAGATCATCTTAAGACAGAAAAAAAAGGAAATTTTACTTTGTCCAGCAGGTATTAAACATATGGAACTTATCCCGAGATTTATAAGCCAAAAATTCATGTACATTCAGTGTAGCTATCCTGCAGGAGGGCCGTGCTGTTCAGAGCTTGTTCCCGAACGCTCTAGGATGCCCTCCCTCGGAGGGCCCTCCCCTGCGTCCGTCAGCAACAAGGGGGAGAGGTGAGCCTTTCTTCTTCACAGAGTCTTGCCCAGCCTCATGCATCTGCATGTTCAAGTGTAAGCTTTCATGTTTGCATGCATGTGTTTTGACAGGTGACCTTGGGAAAGGTGTTGAAAGTGATCGTCGTTATGCGGAGTCTGTTCATTGATCGAACAATAGTAAGGGGATATAGTGAAAATGTCTACACAGAAGATGGCAAGGTAAGCATTCTGGAATCTTTTGTTTCGTTTTCCTTTCTTTTTCTGTGTCCCAGAACAAACGTAGTAGAGTCCCAGATGAATGACATTAAACACCAGCAGTCATCGCTGAAATGATCCGCAAGCGTGGTTTCTCAGTATGAAGATGAACGTTTTACAGAAAAACATTTCTCTCTCTCTCCCCTTGCATTTTTCATCAAGCTTCTGCTTTTCCCTTTAAGCCTGATGCCCTTAGTTGAATTTCTAATTTATCACCTTAGACCCCAGTTGCCTCATTAAATGTGTCTTCTGAGGAAATGGATTTCTTTCTTTCTTTCTGCCCCCCCCCCCCCCCCCCCGGTAGCACAGCACATCAATAGCCCAGGGTTTGGCATTTTCGGCATTTTGCTTTTCCTAGAACGATGAGGAAAATTCGAGCTACTTTGACTTACAACTTGCTCGGGATCTTTTCCCGTGGAACTAACAAGGAGCCCTGAGGAGGCGGCTTGTCCTCCGAGGTTCACATTGAACACTGCAGCTGAAGAGAGAGGACTTCTTTCCATGGGTGGTTTGTCTCGTGGAAAGTTCACCCATGTGAACCCCTGATTTCTCTTGACTGCACACTGGCCGTATGGCTCTCCGGGGAGCTTCAGAGGGTGCTAATGGGAGCTGACAGCCTTCGTTTGAGTTGGTGTCCGGAGTGTGGCGAGGGCTCCGACTGAGACCCCCAGCCGGGTGCTCCCCGGCCGCTCCCGGCGCTGAGCCTCCGTCTGCCCCTCTCTCCTGCGCTTTCCCATCTCTACACGGAGTCCGTTCCAATTCTTTTTAAAGATTTTAGTTGTTTATTTGACAGACAGAGATCACAAGTAGGCAGAGGGGCAGGCAGAGAGAGAGGGGGAAGCAGGCTCCCTGCCGAGCAGAAAGCCCAGAGAGGACCCTGGGATCATGACCTGAGCCGAAGGCAGAGGCTTAACCCGCTGAGGCCCCCAGGCGCCCCACCCATTCCGATTCTTAAAGTTTGCGGTGGTACGAGCACTCACCACCCAGTGCCACATTATAATGAGGGTAGAGCGCTCTTCAAAAAAAGGTCACCAGCGTAGCTTAGCCCGTAACGGTGCCTGCGCTGAGAGCTGGGACCCGCAAAACGATGAGGTTTGTGTTTGGAGCAAGTGACCCCGCGTCTCCACAGCCCACACAAGTGTTGTCAATGAGGGAAGCTACTCTTCCTTCAAGGACCCGGCCAAGTTCTCGTAGCTCTCCCCATTGAACACAAAGCGTTCAGTGCCCTTTTTCTTTCGGGAAAGCACCGGAGTGTCTTCAGCGCACGTGTGCGGAGTAGACGCGTCCCTGGGGCAGGCGCGGTCTGCGCGTGTGATGCGTGAACCCCGGCGGCAGCGCTCGTGAGTTGTTCCCAACTAGGCAGCAGCCGCAGAAGCGACCCCGGCCAGGAGCCCCCGCGACCCTGGTCAGCCGATTAGAGATGTGGTTCTTGCCGCCTTTGTTCGAGGTTCACGACTCCTTAGTCCACCCGGTATGAATCAGGGTCCTTGCCCTCCGGGGACTTAGAAGCACACCGGGGAGAGAGGGCTCGAAACACAGGACGGCACGAGGAGAGGTGTGCACTCGGGAGAGGGAGGAAACGTTCTCTGAAGTTAGAGTCCAAGGAGTGAGGGTTTACCTCCTTGGCCGATCTCTCTCACACCGTATGTTTCTCCACGCCGGAAATGTCCTCACTAAGCCCTGTAAAGCAAAGCACTCAGCACTCTGCCACCTCGTCACCACGCAGTAAATCACTGAATGCCATTTTTTTTTTTATAAAGATTTTATTTATTTATTTGACAGACAGATCACAAGTAGGCAGAGAGGTAGGCAGAGAGAAAGAGGGAGGAAGCAGGCTCCCCGCCGAGCAGAGAGCCCGATGTGGGGCTCGATCCCAGGACTCTGAGATCGTGACCTGAGCCGAAGGCAGAGGCCTTAACCCACTGAGCCACCCAGGCGCCCCATGAATGCCATTTTTATTGTGCGCTTAAAACAAGGGATTTAGAAAATGGTCACGTATGTATGCGTCTAGGATTTCTCTCAGGTAACTTCCCCTCAGGTGCTTCCGACCATCCCCCCACCCCCGCCCCATACCGTGGTTTCCTGTGTCAGCCCGCGGGGACCACTCCCGACCTGTGTCTAGGCGGGACCTCTCCTCCCCAGGCGCACCTCAAGTTCAGCCCACCCAAAACTCTGCTCACCGCTTTCTTCCCGAAACTCAGGTTCCCCCCGCTGTCCCTCATCTGGGTAACTGTACCACCACCTCGTCACTCAAGCCATCCTTCCCCTCCCCCAAATCTAGTCTGTCCGCGGGTTCTGGTTTTCCCTGCTGAAATCTCTCCCAAATTGGGCTCCTCCTGTCCGTCTCCCCTTCTTCCAGTTCTTATTTCTCAATGGAGCAAGTGCGCTGGCCGCCTCATGCCTCGTCTCCAGTCTTCCTTCCCTCCCACGGTCTGTCCTTCACTGGGTTTCCAGAGCAGTCTTCCCAAAATACACATCCAAGCACATGATTTCTTGCTCGCACCATCCCCTGTTGCCCAAAGCAGGCAGGAAGGTAGAATATTAATAGGTCTTAGACACAAAGCAGTCCATGATCAAAATGTCTGAGAAACACGGGGTTTGAGAAGGTTCACGAGGTTTCTTTACTACAGAAATTCTTGGAAACTTCAGTTTGCTTAGTGTCCTTTGAATCTCCTAAGAGGAGCATATAGTATGGGGTATTTTCCTAACTTATTTGAACCCCGAATTCATTTTCTGCCTTTCTTCTCAGTATATTGTGGCACTGGCGTTTTGCAGAACATGCTTCTGAAAACCCTAGCTTCTAGAATAAAATCCAAACTCTTCAGCAACACATAGAAATGCCAGGTGATCTGACCCCTGCCTTCCTTTCTGACCTCAGCTGCCGTCATTCTCTGCACACGTTTTGTCTCGCTCTCCAGCCTTTTGTGCTGTTTGTGGCTCCCACAAATCTCTCACTCACTCTCAGCACCCTCAGTGCCCTCAGCACCCTCAGTGCCCTCAGCCTGGGATGCTTTGTGCTCTCGCCCACCTGACGCAGTCACTCTTCCCTTCACCCTGGCTTACTGCTGGTCCTCTTTCTCATCCTGTCCCCGTTTCCCAGGGTCTCTTACATGAGCCCAGACTCTAGAGCCTCCTCGTGAATACATCATGGAATTTTGAACAGTCTTTTTCTAGGACTAGAATCAGTACATCATGGTTATTTGTTGACATGTTTCTCTTGCAATTAATAGAAACACCGAGTACTCCATATGTTGTCCTGGTAGGCGTCATGCTAAGCAAACTTTGCCCACAGTGGTCATTGAGTCCTGGTCATTAAGTTCTGCTTAAATTAGTCTCGTTCTCCAGAGAGGGCAGCCGAGACCTCGAATGTACGGGGACTTGCCTGCAGTCACACCCACCAGGCCTCAGAGCGCCATCTGCTGGGAGCACCTCAAGGGCCAAGACCCTGTCCCGTGATGCTGTCCCAGGGAGACGGTGCCGTGCCTGGAGTGCTGGAGAAGCCGGGGGCTGTGTGGGAGGGGACAGTGGAGAATCCTGCTTGGGATGTGCCAGTGCTTTAGCCAGAGTGGAAGGGTGGAGAACGGAACATCAGAGACGAGGACCGAAAGAAGCAGCCGGCAGTGGAGTCACAGTGCAGAAAATGAAGGAGACACACACGCGTGCGCACACGGTGTGCGTCTTCTTAATGAGAGATTAGCGTGGGTTCTGTGTTCGTCAGAAGGAAAATGAGTATGTGTCTGGGAACCTGAATTCGGCTCTGACTCATATCACAAATGTGATACAGGAGGCCTCTTGCTGCAATTTACAGCTGCACACATTGGCCCAAGTGGTCAGCAGGGACCCTAAAACGGGGAATAGCGAGGTTGAGAGGGCCGGGGCGCTCGTTGTTAGAAAGGCCCACTAACCGCGTTTGGCAGAGGAGCGCTCAGCACGACCGCTCTGCCCAGAATCGAATCCTAGCCAATTTGATTAGCCCCTTCTTTTTTTCAGAGCACTTTACAAAACCATGCGGACATTATTAGTGTTCTGTTTTGAGTACTGATGCTGGTATATGTGAATTTATGTACAGTTATACGCATATAAGCCTTAGTGTAATGAATATGCTGAAATTTCTGGCCCATCCCAAACAAAATGTAACCTTTGGAAGCAGACCCTGGAGCATGGGGTGTGGTCCTTGAGACCAGATTGCCACTTGCAGTTCTGTCCGCCTTTGCTGAGTTGGTGCCTGAGCGCGTGTGGGGGGTTGGTGCTGAGCGCCGCAGTCTGAGCGCTCAGCCATGCATGCCGGATGCCGTGGGCGTGGCTTGGAAAGCCGGACGTGCTGGGGTCTGAACTTCTATGACTGCTGGCGTCTGTGTCCCCCAAACCCAAAGCAGCCAGCACCTCCTGAAGGGTTTGATTATCCCGCTGCTACGGTAGTGGCCCGGTGCCTCTCCACCCCCGAGCCCCAGCTTTCCAGAACTGGCAGGACTTTTCCCCATCAGAATGCCAGCAAGGCTGTCGCTTTGCACTTTGCAGTAACTCCTGCTGCTGCCCTCATCGTCTGCCTCTTTACCTGGGATGCATATTTTTGAGACCAAGCTCTAGTAGAGTAATTCCTCTAATAAAATATAAAAATGTTTTTTAAACCTTACCAACCTGCTCTTCACTGTAACCAGGGAGGCACAGAGAGCCATGACTCAGCATGTTAAAAGGCAGATTTAAGTTGAAATACCTGGCCATTGTCCTGACTTTATACCCACCAGACTTAAGTGAAAAAATGTGTGTCTCGGTTGAATTTATCTTATTAGGGGATTTAGGTTATGTTAATGCTATAGCTTCATTAATTACCCCATATCAATAAAAAAGGCAGCTTTTAGCCTCCTAGCGAAAGAGAGGAAAGAAATAGTGGTATCAAAGGGAACCTTCAAAGACAGCCAGAGCTGTCTCCAGGGTAATTTCTGATCCCCGCATTCTTCCCACTTCAAAGTTGGATGTGTGTGTGTGTGGGGGTCGAGGGGGTTGGGGAAGCTTGAATCTGATTTCTCTAATAAGTGTTGGCATCAGCCCCGTTTGATATTAGATGCAGGGAACATTTTGATTTGTTATAGCCTTTGAAATTGTTCAGACGACCTTCAGAAAAACGGCCTCTTGTTACTTATGGGGGAAGGGGGGAAAGCCGGGGAAGGGGCCTCCTGTTTAATTCGCATGCGGACGGTGCCCGGGCTTGTGCCTTCAGCAGTTGCTAGTAACAAATGTGTGTCCTTATCGCAGGTGGAAAGTTGAAGACCAGCAGACCCATAGCACCAGTTCTGGGGTGAGACTTGTTCGCTTCCTGGTTGGCCAGGGAGGACTGAGCGCAGTAAGAAGGCGACTGGGTAGAAGTTTATGTTTTTGAAAACTTTTGCGTAATCATGGAGAGACGCCCCATCATTGCTGGTTTACGGCCCTCTGCCCCACTGACGCACCACCTGTTGACCTCACAGTGTTCATAAATAAAAGCTTCAGAAGTTGAAGGCCCTTGTGAGGCTTAAGAGTTTTATTTGGAATTGTCAATTTTAGATCATTTATGGTACCTTGTACTATTTTTTGGAATGAAGAATTGGTAACTTTCTGAGAAGCTGCCAGAATTTCCACTGGCTGCTAAGCGAATTTCAGTGGCGATGATTGTCACATGAGCGGGCCTCGGAGCACATTTGTCATGTGGAACTTCTGCAAGAGTGCCACCCCCCCGCAACAGCTGCCACCGCTTGGGGGTGGGGCTCGCAGTCAGCCGTCCTGAATTCTAGCTCCAAGGCGGTCTTCCTCCCAGGTTGAGAGCTGGGCCTCTGGAGACAGAGCTGGTTTTGAATTTTCTTCCACGTACTCGTGTGATGTCGGACAGGTTACTTAACTTCTCTGAGCCTCGGTGTCCTCTTCTGGGAGGTGGGATAGTTTCATCATCCCTGTCCAGATCTCTGGGAGGATTTCGGAAGCTAACGCAGCCCCGCGTATGCTTGGGCTCCGCGCCCAGAGGGGAGTCTGCTTGTCTCTCTCCCTCTGCCCCCCCCCCCCAATAAATAAAAATCTTAGAAAGAGAGGGAGGGAGTGAGAGAGGAAGGGAGTGAGAGAGGAAGGAAGGAAACGCAGGTGTAGTTCAGGCCGCATGCACGGTCCTCAGTGAATGATGTCTGCCCTCGCTGGGTGTGCAGCCATGCCGATGGCAGGGGTCCTTGTCATAGCTGGCGTGCCATCTGATACTGGGCCATTCTGTTTTTTCTTTTCAATAAGTCAGTTTGATCATCACCATTCTTACTAGTCGAGAGGGCTTTTGACGTCTTGATGTTTAACCTGAGAGCAGATGTGTCTGTGCTAGAGTGGTTGGTCATCTGTGGGGTTTGTTTCCATTTTACCCAAGAATAGAGCACATTCCTACCCCTAAAATACTCACTCCAGTCCCCAGAGTCCCAGAGGCTACTCCTAAGACTGCAGATTCAGCCACCAATTACCATAAGGCTGGCTTTTCCATTTTGAGATCTTTCTAATTCTTACCCAGAATACTGAGAGGTGCTTTACTTTCTTTCCCTGACATTATAGTTCAGAATAATTTCCCATTCACCCAGCTGAAGTTTACAGCTTCCAGAATGCTCCTTTTTGAATATCATAGCCAGCAAAAAAATTGGTAGCCATGCCCACCTTTGCGGTCCATAAGCTAATGCTGATAAATATTCACTTGGGTCGGTCCGGGCTCCCTGAAATGAATTTCTGAAATCTTCTTGGCCCTGAGGAGAGGCAGGGCACTGACTCCAGAACGCTCACTTAGATGGCTTTCTTTGGCATAAATCTAGCAGAAAATGAAGTCCAAACTGCCTGCTGTGCCGTCGCAGCAATAGGGAGACCCATTGTTCCCGGCTCCCTTTCTTACCGTGCGCACCTGGTACGTGGGGCGTATTGTCTGACATCCTTCCGTCCCAGACGGCTGCGGCTCTTCCCTAGGGCCCTGAATTATATATTTAAACCGCCTTTCAGAAAGAGCAGCCCGCTGCCTTTGAATGAGCGTGGTGTGTTTGAGAAGCCGCAATTAGGCTGGAGAGTGCATCTCTTAATTAAACTTGGGCGCGTTTCTCCCTAGATGATTTCTCTATTAAAACATTCTGCAGATACTGAAGAGTTGGGGTGGTTGGGTTTTTTTTTTGTTTTAATAATTTCCTCTTTTAAATAAAAGCTATCACTTTTTGGTTTATGTGCCGCTTCTTCCTTTTCTCGTTTTCCATAGCCCCATGTTTATGTCTTGGTCTGCCTACGTGTGGTGGGAACAGGCAGGAAGGATAAACAGCGGAGAAGCTCCGAAGAAACAGCTGTCGGCTTCAAATGGAAGGGGAGCTGTGTTAGTTCCGAGTTGAGACGCTGATGTTATACTCTCCCTAAAATTTAGAATCTTTGGCATCTCCCCGTCATCTTGGCAGTGATTTGGCAGAACTGAGAGATACAAAAAAAATCATTCTTATTCATTCTGCACTCTCTGAATAATCTTTAAGTGCTGCATTTTGTAAGCCCTGGCTCCGCTGCGGCACGGAGAGCCCGTAGGAACCGGCCTTCTCCTCCCCAGGATGCTGGCCGGCAGTTTTCTTCAGCAGAATTGACAGTATGGGGTTCATTCCATTTGTCTTTTTTTGAGGTTTCCTTCAAAGTTATCTAAGTAACATGTCACTTTTCCCTCTACAAATTGCTAGCCTACCAAATTAAAATTCTAATGCCTAAAGTTTTTTTTTAATCAGCTGGCTTGGGGGGTGGTGCAGTGACTGAAAATTGATTGATACCACCTTTCTGCAGAGCAGCTGAGCCAGGGCTGAAGGAGAGGGGTCACCTGGGGGCTTCTCTGGCAGTCCAGGGAGGAGATGGTAACACCGGAGGGGTTAGGGAGAGGTGGGCCCACTCGAGTGACTGTTCGGGCAGAGTTCTTCCGGTCCTTTCCCTGGGCGTGGACCAGCTAACACTGGCCCTCTCCAGCAGGAGCCCCAGGGAAACCCTCTCAGAACCCTCTCAACCTCTTCTGTGGCCTGAAAGTTCTCACACACGGCGCAGCCTACGTGCAACTCATTCTGAACAGGAGGAAGCCGGGGAGGACTGAGTGGGCGCCTGTGCGCAGACCACCTCTCAGTTCCGAGGACCATTTTCAGAAAACCAGATTTGGGTGTTTTCCTCAGAACAAAAACAGAACTCTAAGCTGCCCCGTGTCAAGTGCAACACTTCACTTCCTGTCTTGGAGGAATCTTCCCATGAGATTGCTGCTGGTGTTCCCAGGCGCTCCACAGTCAGTAACACAACCTACAGGCCATACAGCCGTGTCTTGGGTTTCCACTGTGACCCCTGGCGAACCCCAGAGGCAGGTTCCAAGAGGCCCATTTTGTTCAGCTCTGGAATTCACATATTACAGTTGACTTTCTAGCACCCGTGGGACATACTGACTCTTCTAATCTGTACTGTCCTTGAGCTGTCTCCCAACACTGTATTGGGGCAATTCTGTTTTTGTTCTACTTAATTTATTAGTATGAACTCATGAAACAATGAGTTTGTTTGAAACTCAATAATAAATAAATAATATATAAATAATAATAATTAATTAATCAAGTATTGACTTGATTTATCAAGTATTGATAAATGATTGATAAATGATACTTGATATTGATATTGATATTGATTTATTGAAATGATACTTGATACTTGATATTGATTTTTTTTTTTTACTTGATATTGATTTATCAAGTATTTAATCAAGTATTGACTTGATTTATCATACAAAACTGTAAAACAAAAATCCTTTTGGTTAAAGTAAGCCGCTGACATGCTCTGTGCAAGACCCAGTGTAGCCCGAGGAGGATGGACCGGGTTGACTCTGAGCCCTAGCCATGACCTCCAGTTTCCTCACTTGTGAAGTAGGGGTGCCCTCGATCAAGGGTCCCTGGCCTGACCAGCCATCAGGTTACACCACTGCTTGGGGAGCAAACAGACAGACAGATGAACAGATTCTCAGGCCCACTGTAAGCCTACTAATTCCGACACTCCAGGGGAAGAACCAAGGAATCTGTATATCAAAAAACAAAAAAATTCCCCCAGCAGCTTCTGATGCCAACCAAGTTTGAGCGCCCTCAAGGGAGACCGTCTGTCAGAAGCCCCTCCAGATCGCCATGGACGATTGAATGGCTCTGAAACCATTGTCTCGTCGTCTGGAAAGGAAGGTTGCTAGTGGGACCAGCCGCACTGGCTTGTTCTGGGGATTAAATGAGCAAGTGCAGGCAAGAAGGGCCCAGTGTGGTGACTGGTGTGGAGCAGGTGCTCAGCAGCTGGGAGCTAGTTTTTCTCCACTCAGCACGGACCTATTGATGCCTGTGACATGCTAGGTCTCACACCAGGACAACATAAGCGAAAGAAAGAAACTTCCAGGGGTCCCTGGGTGGCTCAGTGGGTTAAGCCTCTGCCTTCGCCTCAGGTCATGATCTCAGGGTCCTGGGACCAAGCCCCACATCGGGCTCTCTGCTCAGCAGGGAGCCTGCTTCCCCCTCTTTCTCTGCCTGCCCCTCTGCCTACTCGTGATCTCTCTCTCTCTCTTTGTCAAATAAATAAATAAAATATTAAAAGAAAGACAGAAAGAAAGAAACTTTCCAGGTGGTTTTAAGTGCAATGAAAATCTCAAATTTTTGAAACAATAAAGAGAATTAAGACAATACATATGGAAATAATATTTTAAAATGACAGGGTAACTGGAAAATGACTCTCAAGTAAGTTGACATTTGAACTGAAGAAAATTAGGAGGAGCCATGTGTTTGTGGGGAAAAAGAAATCTATGCAAAGGTCCTGAGGCACGGTCAACACGGCCATGCAAGAAAAGTATGGTAGGAGGCCAGGCTAGAGAAGGGAGCCAGGGGCTCCGCTCATGCAGCCTTGGATGCAACAGGTGCCTCTTGCTCACTTCCCTGTATCCCTCTGTGGGTTTCCTTACGTCACTGACAGGTTGAGAGAGAAGAAATTCAAACAGGACATTTAAGATGCACACACAATGCCACGATCCTATTATTCCATAATTGTGTTTATTAGTTCACGCTGACGAGTGTAGAATGGTTACAGTGTCCTCTCTCGAAGCTGACAGTTCTAAAATCGATGCTGATGATGTTTTATGTCTTTCCCCCCAGCTGGATATATGGTCCAAATCCAACTATCAAGTATTCCAGAAGGTAAGCTCTACTCTTTCCTTCTTACTCAGGAGCAGGAAGGGAAATATGAATGCTTAAAGGTATAAATATTGGTCTTAAGTTAGAGGCTTTTTCAAAAGTGGAAGCCAGACACAAAAGGCTGCTCACGGTATGATTCCATTGATAAGACATTCTGGGAAAGATAAAACCTTAGGGACAGAAATCAGATCGGTGGTGTCCAGGGGCTTGGGAGTCAGGGCAGGAGATTGTCGCCAAAGGGGCAAGAGGAAATGTGTCGGGGTCGTGGGAATATCCTGTGTCTTAACTGTGGTGGTGATTACACGTTGTATTATGTTCCCAAAGTCACGGATCTAATACTGTACCGACTGTAGAGGGAAATCTGCTTTCCTTCCTGCATAGGGAAGACCCCTGTTCTGCCCTCTTGTGTTTGTCTCCAGTGAATCCCCATTACTGTGCACATGAAACACTTCACTTCTGCCCCTCCCGGTCACCGAACATGTGGGGGTTTGTCCCCACGGAAACAGGTCACCAGCTGGGTGTCCTCCAATTCAGCTTGGCCTGACACGATCGCCCCAGAGCTACAGACCCCAGTCACAAGTTCAGGGACCTGTGCTTCTGCCCCACCAGTGGTAGATCGGAGGTTCCCGTGCCCACTCCTCAGGCTCTGTCCGTCTGCCAGAGCAGCTCACAGAACCCAGGGAAATGCTCGCTGGGGTTTCCTGGCTTATGAAAGCACACAATAAAGGATACAGATGAACAGCCAGGTGGAGGGACACACAGAGGAAGCTCTGGGAGGGCCTCGAGCCCAGGAGTCTTGGTCCCCATGGAGTTGGGGTGCATCAGTCTTCTGGCGTTGCATTGTCTAGTCTGGCAGCTCTAAACCCCCTACTGCTGGCATTTTACGGAGGCTCCCTCATGTAGACATAATCGATCATGAACTCAGTTTCCAACCCCACTCCCTTTCTCTGGAGGAGGGGGAGCAAGACAGAAAATTCTAAGTCTCTTATTACCCAAATCATGGCTTGGCCCTTCTGGTGACCAGTCCCCACCCAGGGGCCCACACAGAGTCACCTCGTTAGAACAGGATATGCCCCAATGCTCTTATCACTTGGGAAATTATAAGGATTTCAGGAGCTCTATGCCAGGTACCAGGGGCAGAGATCAAACAGTGTATGTATTTCTTTCCTGTTACCTCACACCTACAAAGGGTGACTTTTGCTGTATGGAAATCATAGCTTAAACAAGAACAAGCAGCAGAGGCTTTTGAGTTGATCCAAGCTCAGCCAGTTTTTAAGCTCAGTTTGCCAGAGCCCTGTGGTCTACGCGGGTGCCTAGTATGGGCTGAGGGGGGCGCGCTGGCCCCATCCTCCCCCCCCACCCCCGCTTGACAGTCTGGTCACCTCTTTTTCTGATGTCAGGATTCCCCGTGAAACGCTATTTGGGAGATGTCAGAAGAAATGGGACTAGAGAAAACCCTTTCCCGGCTTCTGGTGGTAGAAGGGGCCCTTCCCTGGAGCAGCTCGGCACCTGGGGCTGACAAGGGCTGCCACGGCCCGTAGCACCCAGGCCGGCTCCCCTGCAGGGCACCGGCTGCCTCTGTCTGCTTCCTGCATCCCTTCTCCGCTTCATCCAGCGGCACACGTGCTGGAGGTGCTTGTGTTTTCATTCCGTGCCCCATCCAGCTCCCTAGCAATGACTTACTGGGCCCCTTTGCCGTGAGCCAGGCGCTCTGCTGGGTGCTAGAATTCGAGGGAAAACCAGACAGGGAGGCACGAGAAGGAAGGAGGGTAACTCCAGGGTGTTCCCAGGGGACCGCAGTCAAGAGCAGCAGGAGGGGCCACTCACGCTGGGGCAGCCACAGGAGGCCTCTACGGGCCAAGACCTAAACTGAGATGGGCCACTCCTGAGAGGGCACCGGTCACTTGAAAGGCCGAGAGAGGAGATCCCCAGGCAGTGGCGGCCGCAGCTCACCAGGCCCATGCCGAGGAGCGTGTTCTCAGAGCTGTTGGAAGCCCGTGCGATGGGAGCGCACAGTGGGCCGGAGGGAACGCTGCGGGGGACGGAGGCAGAGCCAGGGGTGGGCCTCTGGGTCTGGGGACAGAATTCGGATTTTATTCTCAAGTCTGCTGAAGGGGTTAGTTATGTCCAGGGGACGCTGGGTAACTTAGAAAGCATAGAACTTTTTTTATTAATTGAGGGGAAATTCACATAACACAAAATTAACACAATTCCATGACTTTCATAGTGCTGTGGAACATCACCCCATCTAGTTCCAAACCTTGTCATCACCCCGGAAGGAATCTCTGTCCCCATTGAGCAGTGAGCGTAAGACTTTTGTAACAAAGCAGCATAATGGACCAGCTCTCTGATGGTGTTTAATACATCACTTCACATTGTTCCCGCACCTTCTGCACGAAAGGCTGGGCCAGGGGCGGATGCCTGCAGCTGCAGAGGAATCTGAGGCCCAACGCCGCCCGTTTAGGGAGCCTGCTTAAGCAGTATAATTTCACAGTCTGGTCACAGTTAAATACAACATGCTGTCTTGGGCTGGATCCTGAAAGAGAAAGCGAGACTAATGAGAAAATGAGCTTAGTCCCTAATAAGTAACCAGTGTTGGTTTCTTAGCTGTGGCCGAACGTACCGGGTCATGACAGGTGTCACTGTGGGTGAAACTGGGCAAGGGGGGGGACATTGGAACTGTGTGTACCATCTTTGCAACTTTTCTAGTCCACGATTAAGTTTACCTTAAAAAGAATATCATCGGGGCGCCTGGGTGGCTCAGTGGGTTAAGCCTCTGCCCTCGGCTCAGGTCATGATCTCAGGGTCCTGGGACCAAGCCCCACATCGGGCTCTCTGCTCAGCAGGGAGCCTACTTACCCCTCTCTCTCTGCCTGCCCCTCTGCCTACTTGTGATCTCTCTTTCTCTCTGTGTGTGTCAAATAAATGAATAAAAATCTTTAAAAAAAAAAAAAAAGAAAGAAAGAAAGAAAAGAAAGTCATCATCTTGACTCCTCTAACACTCTGCTACCCAGCTGAGCTGGCTAGCAGCTTCTCCTAAAGGGAAGGTGTGTGTGGTCATAGGTAGGCTTTTGGGACAGGCGGCTACATTTGAATCTTAGCCTTCTTATCAAAGTGACCAGACCTGAGGCATTTACTTGCTCGGTATGCCAAAAGTCTCAGCCTTAAATGCTAATAACTTTGTCCATGCTGGCTGCTTTTGTCATGTTTTTCCCCAGCAGCTGGTGGAAAAGTGCTCTGAAGAGAAAGAACACTGGTCATTATCTGCATCGTGTTTCGCTTTAAGAGTGTGAACATTAAAGCAGTTTTGGTTTTTTTGCCTGGTTTGTCTCCGTGTCCTCGGTGCTCTTGCAGTGAGTTACCCGCTTCGGGCCATGGCTTGGGGGAGCCATGAGCATTACAGACCCTAACTGCTCTTTTCACAATGGTCCGATTTCCGTTCAAATACGAGGGGCTTGCACATGCTCACCTTTGCATAGATACATTTTTTTAAATGTTCTGTGTAGTATTAAGTATTTTTGAATGCCAGCAGAAAGTTTATTAGGAAGTTGTAAAATGTGTGAAACACAGATTTGGTGAGGCATAGATGTGGAGAGACAGGCTGTATTTTTATTCTACCTCCCCTAAAAATAACCTGCCAAGTGCTCTTTGTGTTTGTTGAAAACTACAAGCGCACACAGCAACAGCGTTTAAAATCTGACATTAGTCTAGTCGGAGAGACGTGGGTGCGCCGGCCGTGCCTCCCTCGCAGTCTGTGTGGCGTGTCGGACGATCTGTCTCTAGGGATTTTACCTCACCTGGGGCATGGCATGTTGTCTGTGTGGGCAGAGCCCTTTCTGGAAGCCCTTCATCATCCCTGCCTTCACCTGTGTTAACTAAATGGGCTTGACCTGACACTGACCCATACTCAGCGAACCACAATTTGGGGACGGGAGACCGTGTTCTCTGATTACAACTGCCTGCCCGTAATGAAGTCTTTGTCCTGTCCCAGGGGCAGGTGAGAGTAGGTGGGTTAGGGAGTCCTCTGTCTTCCCTACTAAAACATTGTCTTTTCGCTGTCAAAGTAAGGAACATATTGGAAAATACTGTGGTACAGAATTAAGCTTCATCCTTAACGCTTTCAGCTAATCATCATCACATGGAAGAGGTTTGGGATTTTGTTTAAAGAAAAAGTCACATGTGTGCGGAAGACACTGGTGGAGAGGACAGAGGACACGTAGGATGGCCTCAGGAAGAGGCAGGGCCGTCCATGCTTATTTTTCTTTCAGTCTCAGGCCGCGTTGGTGGACAGAGGACAGACCATGCCATGAAAACAAAGCTGGTGCGATTCATGGGACGGTGATTAGCGTTGCCAACCCAAAATGCCAAAAGAAAAAGATTAGTTGGCAACATTTCTAAACTCTGCTTTTTAGTCTCAGCTTTTTCTCAGAACCCTATTTGCTTCTTGTCCACCCACTTAAATTGTGGGTGTCCCGATCGATGTTACTGGTAGCGTTTCCCACAAAGACACTGAGAGCACTGTGGTAAGCATTCTCCCTGCCTGTCATCTGTCTGCTCACACCTGTGCCCGGACACCGGGCAGGGGAGCCCTAGTTGTCTGCATTGTCTGAAATGGCAGAGAAGTGACATGGTCACTCAGACCACACTGACACAGTCAAGGAGGATCCTTGGTCATCGGTGAGAAGGGATCTCTCCAGCAGAACAGAGTTCCCGAATGTGCTCGCCATGGCGATCAGTGCCGGAGTCAGGAGTCCTGGACCACCAGCACGGGCTCTCCCCGCATGGCTGGAGGAGCGCACTCCGGCATTGCTCTGGTCTAGAACCCCAGGACCTCCTTTCTTTGGCAGTCATTGTGTGGTCGCAGTTTCTGCAGACTGCGGGTTTCCCTGCCCACGAGCAGCAGCAGTGGCCGCCGCGGAGTGGTGCCTGCTGGGAAGGTGGGACCCCTCCCGGGTCTTTCCCCTCGATGTGACAAAGCAGGGCGGCGGGAGGAAGGCTGCCTCGCAGAGCCCACCTGCGCTTCCACTTGCCGTTCCGTCCCTGGAAGAGAATGTCGGGAGCGGAGAGAATGAAAGCGCACCTGTCACATTGTCCTCGGCCGTGTGCGCGGGACTCCCTGGGTCAGAGACGAGCTCACGAGGTCCTGTCGCAGATCCCACCACGTGAAACAACGTGCGGCCTGCCTTTTGTCTGCAGCCGGGACTGGCCGCAAGCCCTCTCCCTCTTCCTCATTAGACCCCTTCCCCGGGTGCGGGGGAGCGGCGGAGGGCCGGGGACAGCTCGCTGTGGGGCCACGGCTGCCGACAGGCCCCGTCATTTACTGCAGAGCCCTGGAGGCTCTGTGCGCTTCGTCCTAAGGCAAAGAGGCTTTTTATAGCCAGCGCGTCCAGCAGAGCAGACTCAGAGAATGGGACTTAGAAATAGGGGGGCCGTCTGAAAGGGCAGAAGCACAAAGAGCCAGGAAGGGTTTCAGGCGTGTTCATATTTTTCTGACATTTAAACTCTGCGGGGGCAGTCACCGTTTTGATCTTTAACCTCTTCATTTCACAACACTGTGCATTTTCATCCAGGAACTTAGGGAGAGGGAGAGTGAGTCTGCAGCTCCTTACTGTGTTAAGTCCTGGCGGGGAGGCTGAGGAAAGTGGGGGTCCGAGTGCGCCGTCGCAGACGGGCAGGCAGAGACGGGAGAGGCAGTACCAGGGGACAAGCGTGTCCCGCGCATAAGCATGCTCGCCCGTGCACCGGCTCAGAGCCCATAGTCATTGTTCCAGAGGCTTCGTGGCGGGGAGGAGCAGCCCTCTCGGGGCTGTGCCATCAGAACTTTGCTGTGGACGGGTGGGTCGTCCGGTGGCGGAGAGCACTCTGTCTGCTTCCTGGTGCATTCCCTCACTGGTTCATTCTCGGAGACAAAGACCGACCTCGTCCTCGCACAGACTTTGTTGGGGGTGGGGAGGTTGACCAAGTGGCCGCCTGGGCCTTTTCCATGCAAGAGACGGAGTCATCCACAGGAGAGTCATTGCTCTGAAGTCAGGGATCCGTCGGTTACTCCCCACAGGTTGAGTGCCTGCCTGGGTAGTACACGATAGACCCACTTGTCACTAGTCCCAGGCCCCAGGAAAGGGAGCCGTCTCAACCAAGGATGGCTCCCGGAGGACAGGACCAGCTCTTCGGGAGGAGGCTGTGTGGCGGGTGTCACTGGAGTGTGCGTGCCTGCCACAGCGTTGCACGTCGCTGAAGAGACGCGGCAGTGACTTCCAGTCTCCATCTCTGATGTCCAAGCTGCGTCCCGCTGGCCCGTGCACACGCCTTGCCGCAAGCCCCCTGAACTGCCACGCAGACCTGGCATCGCCGACGGCTGTGGCCAGAGCTCGAAGTCCCGGAGCCACATCTCTGTCCTTGCCCTCGCTCGGTGTCCTCCTTCCAGGAGGCCGTCGGCAGGGGCCCCCACGCCTACAAGGTTTCTGCAGCCTCCGAAAAAGGGGTCTCTTTCAAGTTGTAGAAGGGACCTCTACTTTTTCCCGATCCCATCACTCTGACAAGTGCCCTTTTCTCTTAAATGCTGATTAACTTTTCTCAAGGAGGAGAATGTAATGTTTTTAGACCAGATATGGCGTCAGTCGGTGTCGCGTTTCCATGATTCCCATGGCTGCCTCAGTGTGTCTTGGTGCTCCCAGACAGAGGAAACCGAGGGCACCCCTCAGTAGCGTGGGGGTCGGTGGGCCGACAGCAGGCGGGGATGGTGCAGGAGGGGGGCCTGTGGGAGCCCAGTGTCATCAAGCTGTTGACACATTTCAAGGAGGGAGAGGAGGCAGACAATCCCAGGGACATCCCCAGTGGCAGCCTTTCCTAAGCCGGCAGCTGGGCTGTACTGACCAGGTTGGGAAAGCAGAAGGAGAGCGGGAGTGCTTGTCGGGGAGTGTCAGCCCTGGGGGCCGTGGGTGCCGAGAACGGCTGGCGGGGATCACCGCACTCCCCCTGCTGCTGGATGCCTTCTATCACCACCATCTCTCTTCAAGGGCAAGTTTGAATATTCACACACTTCCAAGCCCAGAATAGATTGGATCGCTGATTCTCCCCTTGACGACACCCCACTGCCTTCCTCGGCAAGGCTCCCTCCACCACCGCTGATCCTGGTAACGACCGAGACAGCCTTGTTCAGGTCCGCACACGTACCCAGTTCCACGGTTAGGGGGGAACAGGAAAGCCGGGCCCACCTGCCGGTTTGTGGCTCTCTGTTGTAGGAGGAGTCGGTCTCGACTCTGGAGCTCGTGTCTTCCTGAGGGCTCGCACGAGTGAGCCTTGGGATACCGCAGGTCAGAATCCAGCAACAGCCTCAGGGAAGCCCGGCCACTCGACATTGCCCAGTCCCCGTTCCCACTGCCCAGCAGTCCTGACAGCCTGTTGGCCCCGCCCAGGAGCGCCCGGGCAGAAGGCTGCGGGCAGGGCTCCCTCGTGCTCTGCACACCGGGTTCCTTACCCTGCGGTTGCCTTGGCTTTGGTAGGGAAGTAGGTGGGATTGTCTGGATTTTCTTGGGAGCCCAGATGTCTCTGGATGTGTTTCTCTAACTGCGAGGCTGTTCCTGCAGAAAATAACATCACACCAAGTGGGTACAGAACAGTTCAGGTATCTTTGGGGCTTGGACTTTGCTAGCAGCCAGCAACAGAATCTGGCATTTTACCATCTGGAAAGCGTTGAACTTTTTTTCATTCCTCTAAATGAAGAGCTTTAATTCCTTAATCCTGGGAAATGTCAAGGACCTTGGGTGTGCAGCTCCTGTCAGCCCCGCACAAGGGCTTTGGCAGAATGAGGCTGGTCGGGACTCTGGAGAATTCCCTCATGGCCACCCTGGGCTTTCCCTGTTCACCCAGGCCCTCCTCCCCACCGTGCCCCATGACCTCAGCTTTTCCCACTCCCAAACCCCCTTTCGATCTGCTCCCCTAACGCTGCTGGCCAAAAATAATAGCATTGAACCCCGCCTTATCGCTCGCTCACTCGTGCCGCCCAGTGAGTGACAGCAGCGTGGAGCCACATTTTTGAGCACTGTCCTCCCCGTGGACGCCCTGAGCCAGGCCCAAGGAGGCCACACGGGCCCAGCACGGCCTCATCCTCACGGAGAGCACGGCCCGGGTGAGGGCTCCTGGTCCCAGTCAGGCCAGTGCAGGGCTGGGCCGCCCACAGGCGCTGCTGGGGAACAGGCACAGGGACAGAAGGGCTTCAGGGGAGGAGCGTCCCAAGCTTGAGCACAGAGCAGTCGGCAAAGCAGGTTTGGGAAGAGGAATCCTTGGGACGGCTGGCAGGGTGGGAGCGTGTCGTGGGCTTGGGGGAGACAAAGCTGGGACCCGGTCATCCAGGCCCTCACATGCCTTTCCGTGGTATTTCCAAGTTCCCTGCAGATGCTGGGGGCTCTTGTTGCTCGGCCTCCGGAGGCCGTCTGCCACGGTCTGCACTCAGCTCGGGGAGTCTCCTTCAGGGTGTCCGTGCATCTTGGCTGAGGCTCTTAAGAGATTGGAGTGAAACCCCCAAACCAAACAAAAGACACCTTTACGGAGGCCCTGGCACGTCACAGGCTGTGTTCAGTTAGAGACAAGGTCTCACCCTTCTCACACAGAGCTTGATCTCGAAACTCTGGCCACGTTTCCAGTGAAATGAAGCAGCAGGGTCCGTGTCCGCCTGCTCCCGCCCGGACGGCCCGGCCTCTGCCCTCACCCCCGGCCGCGCCGCCGGGCTCTGGGGACAGTTAGAAGCCCTGCAGAGCCCCTGCCGACGGCCCCTTCATCAGGCAGAGAGGGAAGTATTGATCTTGTCTAAGTAATCCCCGGTCTCCCTGGACTGCGATGCTTCCTCCTCGGGCCTCCGGGCCTGGCGAACCCGCAGCCTACAAATCCAGGGCGCAGATTGGAGACTAGGGCTGCATGATAAAAACGAAACCGCCTGCCTCCGCTCTACTGCACTTTTACCCCACTTTTAGAAGCAAGTCCCTGCTCCCTTCACCATCGCCCCCAGCCCCCTGCCGCCCAGCGCTGTCAGGACTGACTTCATAGCATCCCCATTTTGAAATCGCGATGGCTTCTCTTTTCGCGGAATGAGCACTTCTGGGACTGTTTTACATATTCTCCATAAAGCCAGTGCGCCTCCTTGGAGCCATGTCGCTGGCAGGGATCACGGTCCCTTGAAACGTTTAACACACAAGGTTCACATCTTTGACTGCTGGACCCACACGGAAAATTCTCATTCTGCGACATTCCCAGCAGCCCTCTCCTTAAGGGTGGGCCTGTCCTTGGCAGAACCCTGAGGAGAGACCCGAAACTCTTGGGCTGATCTCCTTGTGGAGCATTCGGGCACATCCAGTGAGTGAAAGTTCATTTTTATTCTTTGGTTTGCAGCGTGGGTACAACCAAGTGGCCTGTGTTTGGTTGGTGCCTCTTTGAAGCCCATCTGGGAGGCTTCTAGCACCAAGAGCTGCTCCGCGCCGACCGTCTCCCTGGTTCTGAGCTGGGTTCTCCGAGCTCTCGGTAACTAGAAGCTGAGGTGGTAGAAGGTCACACACATCAGGCAGTGGGTGGGTTCCTGGAGTGCGGCACGTGGGTTCGTCCTTTTTGTTAGAACAGAGGGCTTTAATGTCACCGCTGGTTGGCCTGAGGGTGGAACTCCAGCACCGATGTGCCCTCGGGCCGTGCAGCCAGGCCCTGCAGCCGTGTCCACTGAAAACCTAGACCCAGGGCTGCCAGTGATCCAGCCTTGTGCTCCTCTACCAGGGCCAGCGGGAGAGTGATGCGGCCAAGGTCACCCAGATAATTAGTGATGAATCCAGGACTGAACCCTGTCTCCTGACAGCGGCACATCACCTTTCCCAGCACGCTGCCTTTGGTTATGTTAATGTAGGCCACAGAGAACGTTCTCTTCGGAGGAAGTAGAAGCAGGTATTGGCTGGGGGGAAGCTGGAATCTGGGCCTCTACCAGGCTTCTCTTTTAAATAAGCAACTCCTAAACACTTGGGCACTTAACTTTCCCTATTCATCTTGTGGGACACACTTTTTTTTTTATTTTTTTTTATTTTAATAAACATATAATGTATTTTTATCCCCAGGGGTACAGGTCTGTGAATCGCCAGGTTTACACATTTCACAGCACTCATCATAGCATGGGACACACTTTTAATAGAAGCCTCAGCGTTGCTGGCTTAGTGGGGGCAGCCTCCGGCCCCACGGGCCCTGTGCTGGCAAACACTTGGCTCCGTGCTATCGGCCCGTCGCAGTAGGAAGCGCGGCGTCACTGCCAGAGCCCAGAGCCGGCTCAGCGCCACTGGCCGCAGCCCTCGCCCTGCTGGTAGGAAGCAGGCAGTGGCCCGCAGCGGCCCGTTCGTCTGTGGTCCCTAGTCCTGCTGACGTCACAGTCACCTTGGGGAGCTTTGTAACTACACACATCCTGGCCCCCAGCCTAGACTCCCTTTTAGAAGCTGAGGGAGGCCTCACCTCCGTGCTCCTCACCTCAGCTGCTCTGCGAGCCCTCCACCCCGACCTGGAGGGCCGCACACAGGCAGGGTGACGCCTACACCCTTGGGGAGCCCAGGAACCCCTGAGGACAGGCTCCGGGCCACCAAGTAATGCAGTACAGCCACTCCCTGACTCACAGAGGCTCAACTTAGGATCTTTCGCCCTTGCAGGGTGCGAAAGCAACACACATTCAGTAGAAACAGTACTTCGAAGTTTGAATCTGGGTCTCAAGCTAGCAATGAGCGAGAGGTATGATCCTGTCTCGTGATGCTGCCGGCAGCCGCCACCCTCGGTCAGCTCCGCCTTCGTGAGGGCCACCGACCCCCCCACTGCCCGCTGATGGCCGCTCTGTGCGGCGCTCTCAGTATAGTCTTCAGTACGTTACATAAGGCACCCTGCGTTTCATTATAAAATCGACTTTGTGTAAGACGAGTGCCCAGCTGTAGGCGAGCGAGAGCGCTCGGAGCACGTGTGAGCGAGGCCAGGTTACGTGTATCGGCTGCATCTCCAGCTTAATGCCATCGTAAGTCGAGAAAGATCTGCAGCACAGACGGTCTTTTTAGAAGAGGAAACTGCTGAGGAGTGATAGCATGTTGAGAGTTTTTGCCCCCTCCGTGTCTCGCCGACTCTGTTTGTCACCACTCCGTCCTTTGTTCTTCCCTGACAGGTTAAGCAGAGTCTTTGCGGTCGCCATGAAACCCGGGCTCTGCGGGGTTGACCCTCAGCAGAAAGTAGCCCTGCCGGCCCCAGCCCTGTGCTCTCGGCCCTGCAGCTGGCCAGAGGCCACCAGTGGGAAGACGAATTTGGATTTGACGTGCCAAATGTAACAGAGGACCCCCCTCTGGGTAGCAACCCCCCCCCCTTATTCTTTTCACAACGTTCTTTGGATTTCCCTTCATTAACGTGTGTTCGCCGACCGAATGCTGCCAGCTCTCACTTGCCCCATTCCCCCCCCCCCGTCATTCTGCGTGGCAGGGAGACTCAACCCACTTCTGGGGGGCCCAGTGGGATAGGCGCCAGGGCTGTGACGGGGCAAGAGGCAGAGGGAGAGCCCCGTGAGTGGCAAGAGCTAGGACACTGAGTCCTGCCTCCTACGAGACCTGAGGGCCCTTCCGCACCCCTGCGGCCTCTGTCGGGGCGCAGGCACCTGCTGTGCGGCTCTGGAGCTGCTTGAGCGGCGGCACTTGACCTCCCGGGACCCCTTCCTCTCTGGGGAACGGGCGGGCTCATCACAGCGCCCTCCCGCGGTGGCCGTGAGGATGGGGCCAGAGAACACCCGGAAGACCCACAGCACGGCGGGTGCTGCTGTTCTAGTGCTTTCCCTGCCCCGGCCACTGAACCCTTGTCCGAGGTCCTGCGGCTGGAATGTAGCAGACCGCGCTCAGACCCGCGCCAACTCCTCCCACGCCGTGTGGTGTAGACCACCTCGAGCGGGGCTGCGGCTCACGCGGCAGGCGGCTACGCTTTGCCTTCGGCTGACATGACTCGTGATCTCCCGCGCACCCTCTCGCGCTCGGGTTGAAGACGGCAGAAGCTCGTCGCACACAATATGGTGCAGGAGCTTCGGGAGATGTGTTTTGACTGGCATCTCCTTCACCAGCGTGTTGACTGACAGCTGTTTCAAGGGCTCTTGAAAGATTCCTTTCTCCCTGGGAGCTTAGTTCCCCACCAGTCTGGGTGCATGAAGACCTTCCCTGCCAGTCTGAGCTGGGGAGAGAATTTCGGGAAGCCCTGGTTGGCGGAGGAGGAAGAGGAAGTTGACAGGGAGACTGATGAAGCCCCTCAGATCTGTGGTGGCCGCGGGGGTGTCACCCTCCTCAGGAACCCACCGGCAGTGAGCCGGCCGGGGCAGCGCGCCCCACACCGGGCCCCGGCGTCTGCAGTGGCCCTTGCCCGGAGGTGGAAAGGGACAGCTCTCAGCGGCAAAGCCCCTGTGTGGCTGTCTGCTCACTGCTTTTCGGTTTTATTGTTTTTAAATAAGTTCTGCCCCCAAAGGGGGGGCTCAAACTCACAGTCCCAGGATCAAGAGTTGCACCCTCGGGTGCCTGGGTGGCTCAGTGGGTTGGGCCACTGCCTTCGGCTCGGGTCATGATCTCAGGGTCCTGGGATCGAGTCCCGCATCGGGCTCTCTGCTCAGTGGGGAGCCTGCTTCTTCCTCTCTCTCTCTCTGCCTGCCTCTGTCTACTGTGATCTCTCTCTCTGTCAAATAAATAAATAAATAAATCTTTAAAAAAAAAAAAAAAAGAGTTGCACCCTCTACCGACCGAGCCCGCTGGGCTCCCCGCCCACTGCTTTCTGAGTGGCCCTGTCCCTCTGTGCCTGAATTTCTCCTGCCCTCGCTGCTTACCTGGCATCAGGTCCCCTCTGCTCTTCTCTACGGGTCCCCTGTCTTGCTGGTCTATTGTTACTTTGCTCCTCCTTCCCTTGCCACCGCCCAGCTTGAGGTCTGCTTTGATCTGTTCTCAGGGCTTTCCTAAGGGCACTCACTGGAGGGATGAATGGCCTCCCCTTCGGGAAGCATCAGTGCCCTTCCTCTGCCTCCCCCACTGGGCAGGGTGACTTTGATCTCCCAGTGGAATCCTGGGAGCTGTACCTTACTTTGGGGCCATTATGGTGGGGCCCAAGCCTCGGCTGGGCTGGCACAGAGTAGATTTAAATTAAATTGGTTAATAGCAAAATGTTTTTGTTGCCTCCCAGCCTGTTTTTTTTTTCTTCAAAATCTTGGATGATGAGCAAAATACAAAACAAAACAACAATAAAAACTTCGTTATTAAAAAGTTTAAAACAGGGGCGCCTGGGTGGCTCAGTGGGTTAAAGCCGCTGCCTTCGGCTCAGGTCATGATCCCAGCGTCCTGGGATCGAGCCCCGCATCGGGCTCTCTGCTCAGCAGGGAGCCTGCTTCCTCCCTTCTCCTCTGCCTGCCTCTCTGCCTACTTGTGATCTGTCTGTCAAATAAATAAATAAAATCTTTAAAAAAAATAAAAAAAAAATAAAAAAAAAAAGTTTAAAACAAGAAAACAGTGAAGGTAGAATGCTTGACGGAAAGGAAGACCATTGCAGGTGAATTTTCCCCACACTCTGCAGCCATGGATGAGCCTGGTGCTTTGGAGTTTGGCCACAGGAACCCCAAAACCAGTAGTGGAGGAGTTTGTGAGGAAGAGAGAGAAAATACAACAAATCTGTCAGTTCTGTCTCCTTCTAGTAAGATGTCTGTCATTTGTGATGGGAAAGTGGGGAAATTAAATGATCGTATCAGCACAAGAAAAAACTGCCACCATTTGGCAATATAAAGGAGTAGTTTGTACTGGACCTTGTGAAAAAGTGGCGAAATTGGGCCGGGTTGCCAGCCTACTAACAGAGAAGCTAATGAGGCACCCTCTCCAGGAGCCAGAGGCCGAACAGCACTGAGCTGGATCTGGGGCAGGACCCGGAGGATTTTCTGGTCCATTTGGTTGTTCTGCTGTCAAGTGCCCGGCTGTCCAGCAGTCACGTTTGCACATCTCCTGACCTGGGCTTCTGATCGGGCCTCTGGTGCACTGGGGACTTCACTGGGCTGGGACACGAGGCAGACGATGCCCGGGCCCCTGGGGCCTGTGCCTTTTCCAGAACCTGCATTGCTGGCCAGGGGTCCCTGTTGGGAGGGGTGGCCCAGGCTTGGGGCCCCCACTGCCCCTCCCCAGCTGTGTGAGCAGCCGCCTGCCCAACCTCTAGAAGTCTCCGTCTCCTCCTCTTTAAAATGAAAAGGAGAGTACACCCACCTCAGTTAACTTTCAGTGTGCTGCCGAATTTTATATGTTGGTCATGTACAATGGTTCTTACTAAAAATTCTACAAAGAAGAGCAAATAAAATGTGCAGCCAAACAAAGCAGGTCAACCTGGGCCGTGGCCTCTGGGCAGCCAGTGTGACTGGGGAATGTGGCCCCAGGACAGTTGCTCAGTCTGCTGAAGTGGACAGATCTAGGCCCGTCCCAGGGGATTCCTGGGACTAGTGATGAGCTCCTGGGGAAAGGAGCGCACCCATAACTAGGGGACAGCATGCCACCGGCGAGCAGCTAGCCTGGCTTCCCAGGTATGACAGCACTGACATGGGGGGCAGGGCTTGTTAGAAGCATTATAAAGTAAATAGCAGGGGCTGGAGAAAGAATTCTCCAGAAACTCTCTCTTTCATAAATGTTCCACAAAATGGCATGTGCACGGGTGGTTTTATTTAGCAATGGGTCTGGGTGGGCAGGAAGCAGCCTCCAAGCTCAGGGGCCACGGGGCCCAGTTTGCTTTGCTATGTTTTTATGGCCATAATTTCACCCCACCGATCACCACCCACCATCTTGCCAAGTTATCATTACTACTGTTTAAAAAAAAAAAAAAAAAAAAAAGCATTGCTCATTTTAGAAAGCTGTCTGTCAGAAATGCTTAAAATAAAAACAGTCTGCACTTGGAAGGATAAGTACCACTTATCTGAAAGTCACTTGGGTAACAATTTCTCAGCAGTGTTGGATATGTGACCTGTAGGTTATGTTTCCAAGAAAATCACAGGTGTTCTCGGTAGGTGGCCTTTGGTGAGTGGGCGTTTTTAAGTTTATTTCTTGATCCAACAAATATGTATTTATTGAGCAGCTGCTGGGTGCTAGATGGTGTTCTAAGCCTTGGGGACGTAGCATGAACAAGATGGGCATGATCCTATCCCCACAGAGCTAATCGTCTTGTGGCTTCACCAGCCACCAGGCAGGCCACGGAAGTCCAGCAGGGAAAGAGTGCTTGTCCGGAGACGAGAGGAGCAGAAGGGAGGAGAGACAGGCAGGGCTGCAGCCTGGCTGGGCGGGAGGTGCTTCCCACGCACGGCCATTTATTTAGGGGAAGTGAGGCCCAGGTTCTGTAAGCTAGGGAGCCTGTGTCCTCTGTCTGGATCGTGGCCTCTCTGACCTTGAGCGTGGACACGGCTAGACTGACTATTAGATCGTTTGCAAACTCACCATGTGGAGCCTGGAGCAACCTCTCTGGGTTCCTTCCACCTGACGGCTTTGTCCCCTGACGCTTAGGTCCATTGGCAACATCACGTGGTGTCTGAGGACACGTAGAAACTGGGGAAGTCTACACCAGGTAGACCCATGTTACTCCTGCTCAGAGTTGAACATTTTACATGGGGTTTTTTGTTTGTTTGTTTCATTTTGTTTTTTAACCACAACATTTATAATGACAAGAATCCTATTGAAGACAGTCAGTTAAACCAGGACTTTAAACAACTGTCAAATCAGGTATATTATCTATTACTTTGCTGATTGGTGGCAGGCATTAGCAGTTTCTGGTGTCACATTTCAGAGCTACAAGGGATCTTAGATTACTCCTTTGTTTTTCAGAAGGGACACTGAGACCCAGAGAGATTAAGTAGTTGAGGGCTTACTCCCACCGTGCCTTGTCTGGTCGTTGGTTGCCTCTAGAAGGCCTAAAGCAGTCTTGCCCTTAGCCCTGCTGATAAAGCCTCTACTTGGATTTTGGAGACAGTGGGTGTGGCCCACCAGGATGCTGAAAACGGGCCGCGGCTTTGGGAGAGAAAACCACATTTTGAGTGGCAAGGCACCTCGGAAGGGTAATAGGAACTGTGAGACCCAAGGGAAAGATCATCAGAAATTGCCAGATTCTGGGTGATGGAATCATAGAATCTCTCCAACGACAAACTGTGAGGCAGAATGAGAATTACAGGAAGCAGAAAGAGTTCCCCACCGGGGACGTTGTGCCAGCGTGGGGACAAAGTGCGATGCGACAGGGGGAAGCGTCTTTGCATCCGTGCGGTCTCATCCTGCAGTGACTGAGCTAAAAACCTCTGGGGCCTGTGGGCCTTTCCCCCTCCGCTGGCTGTGGGCCGCCGCCCTCCTCTCAGGTGCACATCCCCGCTGCGGTTTCCAGTTGTTGCTGGAACTCACTCCTCCTTCCTCCAGGCCTGAATGCTTGATGTCCTCCGCCTACGACACTCCCGCTCCCCAGCTTTCACTGATTTTCGTACTTGAGATTTTCTTTTAGATGCCCTTTCCTTCAGATCACTTTATCACGGAAGGGGAACGCATTGGTTTTCTTTTCTCCGTGCTGCTTTGGAGTGGCCTCTAACCCCTGTCGTTGTCCCTGGTTCCAGGTGACAGACCACGCCACCACCGCCCTACTGCACTACCAGCTGCCCCAGATGCCGGACGTCGTGGTCAGGTCCTTCATGGTGAGTGGCCTCAGGAGGCACGTGTCCTTCGAAAACCTCAGTTTCCCCCTAAGTAAGAGCGGGTGGCTCGGAAGGCAGTTGTTCCGCCTCTGGGCCACGGGGCCTCGCCGTGGGAGACGGGCCAGCCTGGGGAACTGAGGCTTTCTTTACACTGGGAAGGGATTTATGAGAATCCGTTTCCCACTTAATTAACTGGTGTACTCTGTCAGGCTGAACAAATGGTGGTTTCAGAAGTGATCTCCCAACACAGTTTCCTACATTGATTTAGTCAGTAGATATTTATTGAGCGCCTCATCTATGCCAGGCCCTGTGCTTGGCGCTGAGCAGGTGGCAATGACTAAGGCAACTGTTGCAGGGCCCCCCAAGACGTGTACATTCTCAGGTTGGAACTCAGGCTGGGGAGTGACCCCAGAACAGCCAGACAGCCGTTGTACTGGTGTGTTAGAATCGGTTCCTGCCGGCTCTTGTGAAATGTCGAGAATTTTGCAACCTGGTTATTCGACCACTAGTAGCTTGAAATTGAACCAGAACATTGGCACCACTGACGTCAGCGAGTGCTGCGGGTCAGAGCCCGCCACCGCCCCAGGGGCTGGCTCATCGGCACGCCTCTGCCCAGGTCTGCCATGTGACCCCCTGGTCGGCCCGAGCTAGGTCCTTCCAGCCAGAACTGGCAGCTGTGTGTGTCCGCATCATGCGGACATGGCTTCGTGCTCTCCCCTTGCTAGGTTCCCTCTCTTGCTGCGGCTGAAGCTCCCTTCTCAGTGCGTGCCGGGAAGGCTGCCAGTTAGAGACCTACTGGGAAGACCTACCTGTTAGCAAGTCCAAATCAGTGTTGACAGCCAGGTGGGGTAGCGCTCAGCCGCGTCATCACGTCGGTTTCCTCAGCAAGTGAGCTTCTTAGAGAACCCGCAGTTCATTTCTTGGAAGACACAAACCCGACTTATTGATCCGCCTCACGGCGCTGCGGGGTGAACGAGCAGCCCTGGGCGCTCGGCAGAGCTGTGTGAGGGGCTCTCTCGTGCGTCGGGAGGACAGTCCTCTGACAGCTTCTGCGAGCTCTTCCTTTTTGGAGGGATAGAGGTTCTTGCTTTTTAACCTAACATGTCGTCATGCCCAGTTTCCCTTTGGTAACTGACTCTGGGATTTGGGGAGGGTCTGGCTTTGGTCAGGACTGGAGGATAAACAGTCTACCTGAACGGTCATTGACCTCCTCGTGCTTATTGCCAGAACCTCAGCCACCTGGCCCTTGGAAGGGGGACGGCAGCGATGGGCCACAGTCTGCCACCACCAAGGCAGCTGTGATGGAGACGGAGGATTTGTATCAATAAACTCGACCTCCCTCTTGAAAGAACAATTTTCTCCTATTGACATAATTCAGGAGGACATTAAAGGATGAGATTCATGTGCCCCTGTCACAGTGAGAGCTTGCTTAACTTGCTTGCCTGTTGTGGGGTTTGGGTTGGGTTTTTTTTTTTTCGGTTTTTGGTTTTTTTTTTTTTTTTGGTAGCAAATCTCCTTGAGTTTGAGAATTGAGTTACAGGCGTCTCATCCTTATGTATGACGCCCGGGAGAACCCTGCACTCTGAACCACTCAAGTGCGTATTCGCCTCTTATTATGTTATTTGGTGGCACCAGGGTGTCCCCGCCCTCCTCCAGGTGCGTTGGGCTGCATTGTGACAGTGAGCGATGACCTCTGAAATCAGATTAGAAGAAGGCATGTTGACCTCAGTGGAGAGTTGGAACCTTGTCATCGACGCGGAGCCTTCCTCCACAGTGTCCATGCCCGCTCCTTGGCAGGGAGCGAGGCGAGGACCGGTGCGCGTCTTCAGGGGACACGGGACACAGGACTGAAACGTGGCTGTGTGCGGCCCCGAGCCCCAGGCTGTGCGCCGGTGCACGGCCGCTCCTCCAGGGAGCACTTCCTGCCCCTGGAAGCAGGAATTCCTATTTTAAAAATACCCTCTGCTGCGGGGGTGGGGGGTGCCTGGGGCAGCGCCAGAACTGAGAATCAGCAGCCTGGTGACCTTGTGGACGACTCTGCGTGCGGCGCTCTCTGAAATCACGGGCCGTCTTTTGGGTCACAGCCAACTTGAGTTCTCTGGCCTCGAGGTCATCGGGCTTGACAGGAAGGATGACGTTGGAAGCACCCGGGTCCCATTTCTTTTATTTCTCTCCTCACTTCTCTTTGTAGACCTGGTTGAGGAGTTACATAAAGCTGTTCCAGGCCCCGTGCCAGCGCTGCGGGAAGTTTCTACAAGACGGCCTTCCCCCGACCTGGAGGGATTTCCGAACCCTCGAAGCCTTCCATGACACCTGCCGGCAGTGACGCGGCCCCAGGCCCAGCCCGGTGGGCCTGTCGGCCCCGCCCAGCACCTTCCCAGACGAGCCCCCCGTCAGAGGTTGGCCCAGACCTGTCCTCTCGGCCCAGACCCAGGTCCAGCGCTCTGCCCCGACCGTCAAGCAGCCCGTCCTACGTTAAGGCTGAGCCGCTTCCCCGGCAGATGCCATCTCGTGTGTTTGGGACTCATTATACACTGTAACCGGTTTATGGGAGGCAGAGAGGACCTTTTTAGAACTCAGAATGAGAGAGTTATGCAGCCTGTTCTTTCTTGCATGCGAGCAGCGCTGGCGAATTGATTCTCCCGGGTCTGTGTTCTAAGTCATTGTCACGAGCCGTTATCGTTTACATGAGCCCGTGTTCATTGCATATCGTCACGCTGGGGGTTTGGTTTGGTTTGGTAACTTTTTTTTTTTTTTTAAATAAGCAGTAAATCTTCGTATCCCAGATAAGGCTTTGTCTCCTATTTCTTAAAGCACCTTCTGCACTCAGTTGAGTGAATATGTGAGCGGATCTGGGCCTTTTGAAAAAAACAAAAACAAAAACACTTAGTAATGTCTGTGTTTAAAACATTGCTCTTTCCAAGGACACATTTCCTTGCTGCTTGCTTTTAGGAGAGAGGACAGTGTTGGCAAATACTCCATTTCAGAGACGTTTTTGCAGTTTGCAAAATGGATTGTTCTTTTTGAGGAAGAAAGCGCACACATGTTTCTTTCTGCTAAAGCAGTAACACACATACGTACCAAAGGGGAAGGAATCTGCCCATGTTACCAGCTAGAACACATATAAGCAGGCATGAGAAGGACGCCTGGCTTGTTTGTCCCATGTTGTATCCTAAATATTACTGTGAACAGACGCCGGCCCAGTTCATGCAGAGCCTTGACCCCAACACGGAAAGGCGTATACTGTTTATATGAAGAGACGTTGACCTGGCGAGGGTATTGAAGGAAGGGGGCGTTTCCTAGAGCTTTCCCAACCCAGCCATCCCCTTGCTGTGAAGATGCCAGAGAGCCACTGCCTTCTCGAGATGTCCCAAAGAATGGGGGTTCCTCCCTGTGTGCTGGTACCGCCCGCGCCCTCCCCACCTACCTTCACCCTGCTCAAAGGAGCTGAGGACAAAGGGGATTTAGTGAGGAGGAAAGGATAGGACCCTGTCTCTCGGGGTGTGGTCCAGCAGCAGTATCCTGGGGCTGAGTAAAAACACGGAGCCTCAGGCACCTCCCCAGACCAACGGAAGAAGATGCCATGGGGTGAGGTCCAGCAGTCTGATTGTTAACAAGCCCCTGGGGGACTCTGCTCGGGACCGCAGTCTGAGAACCCCGTTCCAGGAGATGGGCATGCTTCCGGTGCCCCGTCTGGGGAGGAGTGATAAGAGGCAGCGCTTCCGCATAGCCAGCGATTACAGACTGAATACCATTCCGGCTGTTACCGCTCATGAGAGGCACCACGATCTCACGAACCATTAAGAAAGGCAACATGCTGCCAGTTCAGCCACCACCCAGGCCCTCATGAGAATCCCGTGTGACACGGGAGTCGCTTACACCAGCCTTTCGTTGCTCTGAAACGTCTTTCATCTGTTCCAAGGGGGCTGGCAACTTCTCCTGCCCAGGGTCTCCTTGTCGAACGGGGGACAGACCAGAACATGGCTTCGCTGGCTTGCGGGTCTCTTCCCTTCTTATTCTCATAAGACGCTTGTTTGTTGCTTTGTGAGAACATCCCGAATTAAGGACGTGGGGTCTGTGACAACCTCTTGTCCTGTTGCTGCCCGTCCTTTCTAAGACGTTGAAATAGCGCGTAGACTGGCCCCCCACCCCTCCGCGGGTCTCCAGTGTGCGTTGTCATGTGCAGTGAGGACGGTATAACCAGCTGTGACCAGGTTGGAGCACATGGAAATGACAGTACATCATGACCGCCAGCTGGCTGACAGCACCTGTCAGAGGTGTTGAAATGGGGGGTGCGGGGTGGGGGGAAGGGAGCCACTGATGAAATCACGATAACGAGAGCGCCTTCTAGAAGGCTATGTGGATTTTTACCTGTTTGGATCCTGACTGCACCAGACCTGAGCAGACCCCGTTGGTACTAGAGGGTCTAACTCCTGCCAACCTCCGCGTTCAGAAGAGAGTGAGCCAGCTTGACAGAGCCCCCGGCAAGTGGGAGTTGCTACTTAATGACACTGTTTTCTCTGTGTCACGTTTAGGGATACCTTCCATTTGCGACAAATGATGCTTGTTTCCCATGTACAGGAAGGTGTAAAGTTGCCACTTTAAACAAATGTATTGAGGCAGGAAAGTGGCACCGTTAGAGAGAAATACGAATTCTAGCGCAGGTGCCTATAGCAGCGGGTGGGGGGCGGGCCCCTAGCTGGGGGGGCATGCACGGCCAGGGCCTGAACTCTGGCCCCCCGCTCTTGGTGGTGGGGGCCCAGACAAGTCACCATTCCTTGGTATCACCCTGTCCGTGCTTCTGTGAGATGAAGACGGATCGCGAGTTTGCAAGAGGGAAGCCAGGGGGTGGGGTTTCATAGACGAACCAAGAATGGCCGTGAGCTGATCACTCACCGCGGCTGGGCATTGTGTATGTGGGTGATGATTGCTCTTCTGTTCTCTATGTTTTATAATTTTTCCTATATTTTATATACTTTTCTAAAAATCTTTCCCTAATTAAAAGCAGGACGAAAAATACAAGGGTTGGCCCAGTCAACCATTAAGGCTTCCCATTGTGGCACTTGCGCTCTTTGGTCCTGAGAGGGGGAAGCTGAAAGGAAATGCAGTGAGGTCTGGAAAGGTGAGCGGGGCTGGAAGGGTGAATGCTTGGTGCTTCAAGAGTTGGACACGAGGGGCGCCCGGGTGGCTCAGTTAAGTATCTGCCCAGCTCAGGTCGTGATCCCAGGGTCCTGGGATCGAGTCCCACTTCAGGCTCCCTGCTCAGCGGAGAGCCTGCTTCTCCCACTGCTCGCTGTTCCCCCTGCTTGTGCTTTCGCTCTCTCTCTCTGACAAATAGATGAATAAAACCTTTTTAAAAAAAAAAGAGAGAGAGAGAAACCAGGGAGACTAGCTTTGTGTCAACCATTAAAATCCAGAGAACTTATTGACCCAAAGTCAGCCAAAGTAGAGACCAGTGGCTTGGGACCAGTGCCAGGGTGGCAAATGCAAGGGGAGCTGGGAGGCCTGCTGCCCCTGGGAGCAAGGCATCAGGTCCCAGAACTGTCCCTTGGTGCCCCTCGCAGAAAGGAAGGTGGCCATCACTGTGTGTACTACCCAGATACTACTTCTTGGGCTGTCTACCGTGACCTCTAGACCAGACCTACAAGGTGTAGTACGTGACTTAGTCATCACCCAGCAGCTCAGCCTCTGCTCTGTGCCAGGTGCTCCATCCCAAGTGGGGACGTGGTGTCTCCCCTCATCATGTGGACTGGGAGAGGGTCTCACGCAGCAGTACACCCAGGGGCTGGATATGGGACCGACCATGTCATCGGGCCCTGTGGCTACGGAGCGGCAGGGCCTCCCGGCAGAGGGAAAGGGAGCAGTCCCTGCTGTGTCTGCTGGAGAGTGCTCTTGGCCAGGGCTTGGGTGTCTCTGCCCCGCAGGTGCTTTCCTGCTGTGAGGAGTGAGGCATTTACCTGTGCCTTCTGCCAGCCTGGCTCCTGCTGATGAGCGGGCCGACCGGGAGGGACAGACAGAGTGGAATGAGGACATCTGTGCAGGGTTGTCCAGATTTTTTTCCTAAACTAAATCGGGAATTGGCCTTTCGGTATCGAGTGATATTTTTCTACTTCACACCACTGACGGCGAGCTGCAGGCACGAAACGATGAACTTTCAGTGTTAATGTGCAAACTTTCCATTGCGTTCAGACTGTCAGAGTGCGGGCCTGATGCTAAAACGAGAGCCTCGTAAGGTCACCCTAGTTGGGAGGAGGAGGGACATCAGCCTCACCCCCAGGATTCTCACAAGATCCGGAACCTTGGCCAACTTGATGGGAGGCGCCGTCGGGCCATCGGGTCTGTGGGCAAGAGGACCGAGCAGGAGGACTCACCTTGCTTGTCTGTGCCTCCCAGGGTCTGGGTCTCCGCGGGCGCGATCTCCGTTGAGGAGGATCTCGGTGAACTTCCGTTGTCCTGCATTTGACAGGAAAGGGTGGACCAGTGCCCTTGCACCTGCTCGGAGCTCCTCCAAGCCTGCACCATTGTGTGCCTGGAAGATGATGAGCGGGAGCGAGCGCGGGAGCGAGCGCTGCGGCCCAGCCCGCCCGCCGTCGCTCCTTCCAGTCTGTCCGCGTCTGCTCGGGGAGTAATTAGGCTTCACTTTCTAGGACAGGCAGGTCTCCTTCCCCCGTCTCTGCCGTCCTTCCCCCACTCTCATCCCCACCCCAGCTCCTTCAGTTAGTGGAAAGGAACCTCAAAAATCACTTTCAAGTTGAATTTTAAATTGCAGGTTGGCTGCTCCTTGTCATTAGTGCTTGAAGAGATAAACCTTAAAGTTCACGAGCACGTCTAGGCAAAGCACCGTCTCGGCAGCTTTCCGCTGATTAGTTACTCAGGAGCAGCTCCCACCTGTCTCTGTGCTAATGGAGTTTGAAATTTCCACTGGAGATCGGCTGTCCTCTGGGAACGTAGGAGCTCGGGTTCGGTGCGAGCTGAACAGGCAGGTCCTGCCGGCAGCAGGCTTCATCGGCGCTGCGCTTGCCCAAGCCCAACAGAGGCAAAACAGTCACGTGTCCCTGGTGGGGAAGTGGGGGGTGGGGGGGGGGGTGGCAACGAGAGAGGCCGTGAGCTTGGGAGCTGGCCTGGGCCACCAGCGAGCCCTGTCACCGAGGGACGGCTTGTTCCCGTAACTGTGCTGCTCCGTTTCTCCGGTTCCCAGCTGTCCGCTTGCTTTCTTAATTACTAGAGGAGTGCGCGTGTTCCGTTTGTAGAAAATTAGATAATGTGGATGAGCGAAAGAAGATATTCGTGATTCCCACCAGCGCACGATAATGACCAGTCCGCTTCCCCGTCGGTCTTCCCGGACCCTCCTACCCTCCGGTGGATATGTTTGTGCGTGTCCGTTTTTTGCCAAAAATACGAGCGTACCGCGTACTGTTTTGAAACCTGCTTTTTCCCATTTCACAAAGGCTAAGTTGCTATGGCACAGAGGCCCCAAAATACAGCGGCTGAAAGAATGCAGACGCGTCTTCTCTCTCACCGCAGAGCTCCGGAGGGGCTGCTTCGGACCTGAGGGTGGCTCTGCTGCGCGCCGAGATCGCGAGGATCCTCGTCTTGCTATGCTGCCTGTCCAGCGCCTGACTGAGGACATGGTCCTCGGCAGGGTGGGGGGTGAGGTGGCCCGTCCAGACCACCTCCTGCTCCAGCCCGGCGGAACTGCGTGTCCCACGTCCCTCGCGTCTCAGTGGGGCTGTGGAGCGCCAGCGGCAGTTTCCTGTCACCCGCAGAACCGAAGGCCTGCCTTTCCTGTGCTCTCGCCTTCTTTTCTGAGGCCATGTCGGAAGTGGCACACGGCAGCGGGACGTGATGGAAAGATCGAGAATCCCTGAGTCCCTCCCTGGAGAAGAGCCGGCCCCGTGGGCCTCCCAGCCAGGAGCTTCTGCAGCGGATTCTGTGTGAGGGACGTGAACTCCCAAACCCTTCGTTGTGTTACGTCACTGAGATTTCAGGTGGTGGAGGTTGTTTTAAATAGCTGCCGGCTTTATTTACCCCAAACACCATCTGCACACGCTGGACACAGGCCACAGGTGGTAAATACTGGATCGATGGCAGAGGTCACTGCTTCCACCGCTACCGCATTCATTAGCTTGAGTCCAGATCGTCTTCATCCGTATAGAAGAGGACCGCATAAACGCCACCTCGGCCTGGCTGTTGCGCTCCCCCCGGGAGAGCTACCCTATCAGACAGGCCTTGCCTGACCGTTCGCTGTGGAAGTGCGCGTGTCCCCGTCCGTCCCTTCCCGTCGCCTCCCTCGGTTCGTCAGATCATCCGTGGCCTTGGACGGGAGCTGTGTATCTTGTCATTTGCACCCCCCACGAGAGTGTCTGGAAGGCAGGGACTGGGTCTGTCTCGGGCACTGCTCTGTCCTAAACAGGTGGCCCTGGGCCAGTCCCTTGATCCTTGGAGCCTGCATTCTTCATCGGGGAGCTGGGCCGGTGAATTTGGCCTTCCAGGTTCAGAAGTCTTGCGAGCGACCACACCAGATAGGTGTTGTGCACCTACTGGGTGTACGTACTGGGCGCGAGGGATAGTTGACATGTCCCTGGGGAGCGGGCCCGACGGCACAGACGACATTGTCAATGCATCATTGCAGGCAGGAGCACGGATGCTGTGGGGAAGTCGTCCGTGTGGGGCCTGTTCTGTCTCCTGCCGTGCCTTTGTGCCTCCCTCCCGTCTCTCCTTACCACCAAAGAAAAGCCTCAGAGAAGAATCCAGAAGTTTGACGGCAGTGCCAGGGGATGGACTGCCCCCTGCAGACACGGCGGAGCAGCCTGGGCTGTGCATGGAGACCATCTCTGAAGCACAAGAGATTTAAGACACCGTTTAGAAAATGCGAGTGTTCGGAAGAGACTGTCAGAAGCCCAGACCGCCGCCCCGCTTCCCGATCCTATCTGCATTTCTGGGACTGTGCCGCCTCTCCCTGCCTTGATTAGAGCGGGGTCCCTCTTTTTGCCATGGCCTTTTGATATTTGACTTTGCACTCGATGCCCCCAAAGCTAATAGGTGCTGGCCTTTCACTTCCAAAGGGTAGTTGGTCAAATTAATGATTGCTAAAAGGCCATAGTTAATTTGCTGTCCTTCCTGTTTCTTTCCATTAGTTTGCAAACCAGCAAAGTTCAAGAAAACTTCTGAGCATAAAAGAGTAGGGATCTAATTAGGAAGCAGGCAGGTAGTTCTAAACTTTTTCAAAAACTTAGGGGCCGTAGCCAAGGGAGGGCCGGGAGACCGTACCAGCAAGAGAAAACCAGTTCACCGCGTGGTCAGTTCCTGGCCGTGGGGCTGATGCACAGAGGCCTGGGCAGCCTTTTAAGTGGGTGAGCGTGTGACGCCGTGTAACTTGTCCTCAGCGAGGGATCACAGCCCGGACTGTCCGGCCAGACCCCAGGGCGCCTTGCTCGGTCCACGGGGAAAAGGGCTGAAGGCACTGGGGACCAGAGCAGTCCTGCCGGCTGCCTGCCTTCTCAGAATAGAAATACTGATGATCAGGGGCACCTGGGTGGCTCAGTGGGTTAAGCCGCTGCCTTTGGCTCAGGTCATGATCTCAGGGTCCTGGGATCGAGTCCCGCGTCGGGCTCTCTGCTCAGCAGGGAGCCTGCTTCTCCCTCTCTCTCTGCCTGCCTCTCTGTCTACTTGTGAACTCTCTCTGTCAAATAAATAAATAAAATCTTTAAAAAAAAAAAAGAAAAGAAAAAGAAATACTGATGATCAGAAGCAAGTGGGATAAGGTTAAGAGTTTGCACTTACCGGAAGTGAACCGCACCTCACTGCATACAGGTTCTGGGTCCTCACGAGCCTCAGCCCAATAACGACTCCGTGCCGCAGGCCACCAGGCCCACGTCAGCAATGCCATCCTACCACAAGCCACGGTGGTGACTGGCGCCTGCCCCGTGAGAGCACATGATGACAAGAATCCAGACCCCAGGCTGGGGTCACCCCTTCTTAGAATAAAATAAAACTTCGCCTTGCCTTGGGGGAACTCCCCTCTGTCCCCTCATCAATCCACATATTTCCATTAGATTGGCTCCGTCAGTCACCCCCTTTCCGCATCCACCCCAGAGTAAGGAAATCCTGGCCAGTCTCAGTCCCAGACCCCCCACACACACACATGCACACACACGCGTGCGCGCCCGTGCACGCACACACACTTGCTGTGATGGGCTCAGGGACAGCACGCTGTCTAACTGCCGAAGGTCCGCAGTTGTATCTTCCTGGGGAGCTAAGAGGAAAGCGGCCACCATAATTTCTACTGAACTCGAGCAGAGGGAATTGCGACAGAGCCAGGTCCCGGGGCCGGGGCAGCCTCCCTCTGCGGGACGCTAGCTCACTCCAGCACGGCTCCGGCCAGGGTGGAGAGAAGGGGAGCCTGTACGCTTTTTCTTGCAGTGCCTGTTGTCCATGCTTCACATCGCACCAGTGAGCAAAGAAAAAAACATTTACAGGGCCCCGATCCGTCTTCGAGATCCGGCAGTGACGGATGAATTTGGAACTGAAAGACCATCAGTTGGCAAAAGGAGGCCCTGTGTCGGGCACGTCTGCGCTATCACCAAGGGTCCAGCCTGGGTTCGATCTTTGCCCAGAGGCCATTTTTTTTTGTAAAGATTTTTATTTATTTATTTGACAGGCAGAGATCGCAAGTAGGCCTAGAGGCAGGCAGTGGGGGGTGGGGGGAAGCAGGCTCCCTACTAAGCAGAGAGCCCAATGCGGGGCTCGATCCTAGGACCCTGGAATCATGATCCGAGCCGAAGACAGAGGCTTTAACCCACCGAGCCACCCAGGCGCCCCCAGAGGCCATTTTTTAATTTGAGATTTTTTTTGCCATCTGGAGAGGCTGGGAATGAGAAACCATTTTCTTTTCAAACCCGGCAAGTTATGGCTCTTTTACATTGCCTTTCAATTGTCTTAAAAAAAACTGGAAAGTTTCCTTTTTAACCCATCCTTCCTCATGCATTTTGCTGTCAGCAGCCAGAAGAAACGAAGACACGTCTTCAGCCCTGTGTTGCGAATCTCTTGGGAGGCTACCCGAGTCCCCGGGCAGGTTTCCGGGTTCCCCCAGGCCCAGCACTCGCGCTTCCCGGCACCACCTACGTAACAGGGCTCCCCTTCCTCTTCCTCCCAGGAGCCTTCCCTTGCTCCCCTCTAAGCCCTCTCCAGGGGTCCCCTCGAGCCCCCTCTGGCTTCTGCCACCCAGCCCCCAGCCCACTATCTCCCAGAGACACTTTTGGGTGCCACCGTCTCTATTGTCACCTACGGCCACTCAACAACCCCCTCTCCCAATTTAGTGGTTCATCTCCCCATTTTGAGCGTGGGCTGAGCTTAGTGTCCTGCTACTAGTGAAGACATGGAGAGGTGGAGAAACCCGGCGGGCGCCTCCTTAACCATCAAGGTCAAGGTCGCCGGAACCAGCGGTGGTGTAGCTGGGCTCCGACGGCATGGAAAGGGCCCTCCCCCTCTGTGGGGCTCTTCCCCAAGATCTATACCCCCCCCGTCTGATCTTGGGAGAACACTCAACAGACCCAAATTGAAGGGCATTTTACGCAATACTTCACTGCTACTCCAAAAAGTGTCAAGGTCGTGAAAGACAAGGGAGGACGGAGAGAAGCTGTCACTGATGGAAGGAGACCAAGGACACAAGGCCGTATCCTGGATGGGGTCCCAGAGCAGAAAACCAACGCTGGCAGGAAAAGAGGAGAAACCCTATAACCTCTGAGAGTTAGCAGCAGTACATCAACGCTCGTTTCTTTCTTTTGATAAACGTGGTCATTGGAAGACGTTAGTATTGGGTGAAGGGTCCATGGGAACTCCGTCTACTGTCTTTGCAGCTCTTCTGTAACCCTAAAACCGTTTCTAAATAAGAAGGTGTGGGGGCGCCTGGGTGGCTCAGCCAGTTGGGCGTCAGGCGCTTGGTCTCGGCTCAGGCTGATTTCCTGATGGCGGCTCCGCGCTCCGTGGGAGTCAGCTTCAGATTCACCCTCGCCCCTGCCACTGCCCCGACTCATGCCGACTGGCTCTCGCTCTAAAATCAGTAAGTCGAATCTTTCTAAAAATAAATCAATAAAAAGGTGTGTGTTTGTTAATTCAGTGTTTCGAAATCTACAACCACCACATATAGCGCTCACAGATTTCCAGTGTGGGTGGGGCTTGGCTGGGAAGACGCAGCTCGGCTCAGCGCCCCAGGGGACCACGGGGACCAGCAAGGGCGGCCCCTCCAGGGCTTAGAGGAGATGTCCTCGAGATGACTCACCTGCATGGCTACAGACAGATGCAGCCATTGGCCGGGGGCTTTTCTGCTTTTCAGCTTTTCTGCTTGGGCCCCTCTGCCCCGTGGAGCTGGGTCCCGGGCGTTGGCAGCCCAAGAGAACCATGTAGACGCTGTATCATTTTCTACACCCCAGCCTCGGAAGTTACACAGCATCACTCTTAACCAGCCAGCCTCTAACGGCCCAGAGTTGAGGGAGGGGACCCACACTCCCACTCTGATTAAGAGGGACACCTGGGTGGCTCAGTTGTTGGGCATCTGCCTTCGGCTCGGGGTCCTGGGATCGAGTCCCACATCGGGCTCTCTGCTCAGCAGGGAGCCTGTTTCTCCCTCTCCCACTCCCCCTGCTTGCACGCTCTCTCACTGTGTCTCTCTCTGTTAAATAAATAAATAAAATCTTAAAAAAAAAAAAAAAAGAGGGGTGTTAAGAGGGTGTGACCTTGTTTGAAAACCAGGACGGGGCCCACCCTTCTCTTGTCCTCCTCTTGCGGTGGGATACGGAACTGCCATCTTGGACCGTGAAGTGGTCTTGGGAGTGCAGGCCACGCATGCAGAGCAAGACAGAGCAGACTTGGTGTGTGATGGCCCCACGGAGCTCCGTGCCAGCCCTGTCTGCCCACCTCCAGGCTCAGATGAACGAGAGGAGGAAAGTCTGTTGTGTAAGCTGCTGCTCCTTGTCTCTGTCCCTGCCGGCCCAACCCCATCCTCACCGACACACCCCTCTTCCTGGCTTTCCTGGCCCTTACCGACCCCATGGGACATGTTGTATTTATTCCTGTGAGGGTTTGATCAGAGTCTGACTCTGTTACCTACCCTGGGAGGTTCTAAGCGCACAGTGGGTATATATTACGAAACTAAGCCTTTTTTTACGGCTTGTTTCATGGTTAACTGGGGGTTCAGAGCAATGGACAATCTTTCCCACACCGTGGAGCCCAGGGTCCAGACTGAGGATGGCGCGGAGCCGTACGCACAGCAGGACTAAAATATGAGGGTGCTGAGGGCGTGCCGGACTGCAGACTACTTGGATCGGTCAGGATGAGTTTTGGTTTTCCGTCTAGATAAAGGTTAGCATTTTTACACTGTGTAGCATGAATAGCGCCATAACTGAAATGTCACAATTTACATGACTCATTCCATGTCCTTTTAACACTCTGTCATGTTACGTTTTGCCCCTTCCAGGCTGGTTCACGCTCCCTGATCGTCAGCCTCCCCCTCCCCCATGCCACACTCAGAGCAGTGTCGTGTTCTGACCTGAGACCTCGCTTTGGTTGGCGCTGACTGTATTCTGACTTCAGGGCATGCCAGAGTCCCCTGTCTGCCTTCCCAATAACCACACTTCCATCCTTCCTTCCAACAGAGCTCCCCATTTGAACCTGGGAAAAAGACTTCCTATCCCAGCTCCTTTACAATTAGGAGTGGCCATTGAGATGTGACTCTAGTTACGTACAACTGCTGGGAGGTATTCCTGAGGAGGTGATGAGAGGAGGGAGGTCATTTCTGCCCCTTCCTCCTTCCTGCTGAAGTGTGGGCGTGATGGCTGGCACTCACGCAGCCATCACAGACCATGAGGTAGAAGCCGCATGCTGAGGATGGCAGAGGAGCCTGGCTGGCTGGCAAATCTGACGTCCATCGCTGGTCGTCTTTTGTGTGGGAGACAGCTAGGCTACCTTGTTGAAGCCACCATTGTTCTGGCTCTTGTGTCATGGCTGAATTTGATGCTAATTTATATAAGGATATCTGATGGAAGTTGGCTTTTTTAAACAGTCGTCTGTATGAGCTTGTTTCCCTGTGTCTCTTTCTCACCTTCCCGAGGAGCTAATTGAAAGTCCCAGTTAATTGCCTTTTTTTTGTTGTTCTTGTGTGCGGTGTTTGTCGCAGGCACACGGAAGGCCCAGCCTGCGCTGAGAGCTGTCCTCCTCCTGTGTGTTGTTGGCTGCCGTCCCCAAGATCATTAACGCCCCGATTCCATCAGCCTCTTTGAGACCCGCACGATTTCGGTGTCTGCTGGTGTTTAACACTGCTAAAGGTTATTGAATCCATCTTTAGTCAAGAAAAGCGATTTAATGAGCATGTTTCTGCCTTATGATGAGACAGTGGCTGCACGCGTGTGCTCTGCGCTCCAGTCAGCCCCGTGGCTGTCCGTCTCCTCCTCGCCGATTTAATTTCTTGGCTGGTGTGGGGCAAATAGAGCAAGCTGGCTTTTTCATGTGCTCCTCCCAGCCCCCCCCCAGCCCCTCATGCATTTTTCATCTCAGCTCCCCACTCCCTCTGCCCTGAGAACAATATTGATCGCCTGATTAAGCCATCAAGTCACAGCAAACACCAGGGCCCCCACTCCTTCCTCCCCTGCCAAGTGTGCCTCTCTCACACGTTACAGTGGAGAGATGCTTCCACAACCCACCCACCACTGACCTCGGCATCCCCCGCCCTTGTTTCGTGGTATTGGGATAATCAGCAGATGAACTTTCCAGAAACCAGGTCCTCTGTACCTGTCATCTAACTAGAATACTTTGGGGCTTTATTTTTAAACCAAGCCTCTGAAGATCCCCTTGCAAAGACCTCTTTAAAATGAACTTCAGGGGGCGCCTGAGTAGCTCAGTGGGTTAAGCCTCTGCCTTCGGCTCAGGTCATGATCTCAGGGTCCTGGGATCGAGCCCCGCATCGGGCTCTCTGCTCCGCGGGGAGCCTGCTTCCCCCTCTCTCTCTGCCTGCCTCTCTGCCTACTTGTGATCTCTCTCTCTCTCTCTCTCTCTCAAATAAATAAAATCTTTAAAAAATAATAATAAAAATAAAATAAAATTCAGTATTACTTATCTACTGCCATGTAACAAATTGCCCCCAAATTTAGTGGCTGTAGGAACAAACCTGGAGAACGTCACATTTTCTGTGGGTCAAGGATTCAGGAGCGTCTTTGCTAAGTGGTTCTGTCTCCGAAGGCCTGGAAGTTTCCATCAAAATGGCAGCTGCAGTCCCCGGAAGGCTTGGCTGGGGCTGGGAGATAGGGGTCCACGCTCACCTGCCCGGCCGTGGGCAGGAGACCCCAGTTCCTCACCAGGAGCTTCTAGAGTGTCCTGCTGGCATGCAGCGGGCCTCCCCCACGGCGAGGGATCCGAGAGAACAAGCAGGACCCCACAGTGACCTGGTGTCACCTAGTGTCCCTGCCTCCTCGGTCCCTTCCACCTTCAAACAGCGTCTGCCCCACCCTCCTGGGCTTCTCTTCTCCCGGCCTGGCTGCTCCTTCCCCGCCCGGTGCTGCCCCATGCTGCGGGTGAATCCTGCCTCTCCCTTCCCCAGCTCGCTGCAGTGCCCGCCAGCACAGGCCGGGCTTCCCCCCCACCCCCCCGCACTGAAAGGCAGGGACGGTCACCCAAGCGTCCCCAGCATCTCCTCCAGGGCTGGCCTCCAGCGGGTCCGTACCAACTGAGCGAGGGAGCCCTGAGTTCGCCACTCGCGCTGGCCTCCGCGGGCACCCTGTAAAACCTCCCTGTGTTTGTCTGCTCCTAGGGGAGCAAGAGAGGGAAACTGGTGCCGGGCGTGGAGGGATTTGGACACCAGCGTGAGGAGCTTGTTCCTGACTGTGCTCCCCAGCTTCCTGGAAGGGCCCGAAGGGGGCCCAGTGTCTGCCCGGATTCAGGGAGGAGCAGGGAGGCACTTCTGCTGCCGGCGGGGTTGGTCTTGGTGGGTTTCCGGGGCTCCAGGCCTGAGGACGGCCCAGCCCAGCTCCCCACTTCCCTCTCTGCGGCCCTTCTGCAAGCCTGCGCTCAGGAAGGCAGCTCCTTTTCTGGAAGCAGAGGCTCAGAGAGGGCTGGGACTGTGCTTAGGCACACTCACTGTGCTCCCCGCCCCGGGCGGCACACGTTGTCCTAAAGGGAAACACAGAAACAGAACCTCGTCATCAATTCGCCCATAATCAGTAGCTGCTTCCCAGGTTCTCACAGGAGCCGCCCCTCTTCCCCTGAGACGGTTCCCCGAAACCCACATCGATGACTCCCCATCTCCGCATTTCTGTCAGGAGCCCACCGGCCCCCGAGTGCAGCCCCGAGCCATCCCTGCGCTGCCCTGTTCCCTGAGAAACCTGCGAAAGCAGGGCCTTTCGTGGCCAATTTCAAGGTGTTAATGGGAGGACGGAGTGGAATTCACTTACAACAGTGACTCCCCTGAATGCTTTCACCAAGCATTTTGCAGCAAAGTTCTTTGATTTCCCAGCCGCCCCACGCCCCCCTCCCCACCGCCACCGTGTCCTTTCCCGCCATTACTAAATACCAAGAGATATTCTGGTCCAAGTTCCCACTCCCCCAAGCCCTGATTCACACAGTTGTATGTGCTGGGGAGTATGAGACTTGTCACCCTGCCGCCCGTGAACTTGGATGGGCGGGCGACACCGACAGGAGCACCAGGAAAAAAGCTGGCATTTGAGCTCAGAACAACTTGGCTCTGCAGACATCCCCAGAGACCCAACTTAAAACACTCAGAAGCCACCCATGTGACCAATGACGTCACCTCCCATTTAAACCACTTCTTTCTCTGAGCTTCTTTCTCTTACCTCAGGGCCTGCGCCTTTCTAACTGCCCAGCTGGCTCCCGGGCTGAGTCTCTGCCTTTCTTGAGTGGCCCCAAGCAACCCCATCCCGGACAGGACTTTTTACCTGGTCTTTGGACACTGCACCTCGTTTGGGGCTCTGGTTTGTCATCTCCACCCGATTTTGAATTCATCTACTTGTCTTCCATCCCGACATTTGAGTTGGGATGGGCTTCGTAATAGTAATGATAACATAGTCACAGTAATAATAACACAGTAATTGGACACTCCCCGGGGGCCTGCCGCACGCCTGGCGCTGTGAGAAGCCTCTGGAAGTTGGATTCTCTGGAAGCGGGGGCTGAGATGGGATGGAAGATGTTTAACGTCTGGCAACACCCTTGAACAGGGGAGGGCGGAAGCAAGATTGGCCAGAGGGAGTGGCGGACCCGTGATGCAGGCCAGCCCCGAGAGGGAGCTCAGGACGAGCGCGAGCTGTCCAAGTGCCCCACATTGGCCCACGCCCCACGTCTCAGTCTCTGGATGCCTACTATCCTCCAAGGACATGGACCCGCTGAGGTGGGTCTCCACAGCCCAGGCCCACCCTAGAGGAGCTGAGAGCTGGGACCCTTCTGCTCCCCGCACTCCTGCAGCCGGGTAGCAGGTCCTTCCTGAAGATGATGAGGGCAGAGCCTCTCCACGTCCACGGCAAGCCTTCCGTGTCTACAGTCCAGCTTGCCCCTGACGGCAGGCCCCTGAGGTGCTTTTGCAAATGAAAGAGCAGGCTCAGAGAAGTGAAGTCACTCCCCCGAGGTCACACAGCTCAGGTGCTGTCGCACATCTTCGCGACTGCAAGGTTCAAATTCACAGCTACCACCATGCTGCCTCTCGGGCCGATTAGTGGGATTTTAAAGATGAAATTGAGGTGACTGGCCCTCCCTTATCCTAAGGAGCAGACGCCATGCTCTGCTGACTTCCTGGCTCCCTCCTGGGAGAGTTTTATAGTTCTGAGTTTCCCTGTCCGCAAAGCGGGTCAGGCCAGCCGGTGATCCCGCCTTCCTTCCCATGTCATATCTTCATTCTGCCGTGAAAACTGAGATGCTTGGCTCCTCTGCTCCCGCATCGATTCTGGGAGCTTTGGGTGTCCCTCCAGGTCCCCCCTTTCCTGTAGAAGCTGGAGTCTGTTTAGGCTGTTGCCACCAGGAGCGCTCACTCTCTGAAAGCTAAAAAGCTGTGACAGTGGCCGGAACCCCCGGGAAGACAATGGACACATATGCCTGCAATATTTTACACAGATCAGCTGCTTGAGGTAGTGAGTTCCCTGTCTGGAGAGGCAAACAAGCACAGGCTAGAAGAGCGATACCTGGATTTTGTGCAGATTCAACAAACATGTTAGATAAAAGTTAGCGATTGCCAACTGTCCTCGTTCTGTTCTCACTACCAGCCGTAGCTTGTGACAATACTTTGGTGTCCGTTTACAACAAGGTGCTCGCCTTGTAGCCCAGCCCCATGTTTGGTTTCCAGGCTAAAATGGAGTGTCCTTCCGAGGGAAGGAGAAGGGTTTGTTTGTCCTTGTCAAAATCAGCATCATTGCACCCGGGGACGTGGGATGACGCTCACAGGGCTGGGTCCATCCCGAGCCACCTCCAGAGGTGCCTGGCTTTTGAAATGTGTGGATGTTTTGGGGTTTTTTAAGAAGATAAAGTGGGGGGAAATAGGAAGTGAAATACCAGATCTGTTTTGTTCTCCCGAAAATCAGTTGTCGTAAGGGCCAGAATTTTTCATGAAGCTATTGTCAGTGTTGTTTCCCTTTTCAAGGCTGGTGTTCATAGCGAGGCGGCCTCCTCTTTCTCAGCGGCATGGGGTTCGGGTTTCGGGTTTGGGGTTCGGGTTTCGCTGAGGCCACAGGCCAAGGGTCGTTAAGAGGGACAAGATACGGAGACACAGGGGCCCGTCCGCTCCCAGGGAGGTTTCGTCACTGGGAAGCACCATTCACGAGGAACTAGAAGCGGACAGCAGGTGCCCCAAAGCCACGCCAGTCCTCCCCCCCACAAGCTCAGCTCTGGCCTGGACACGGGACTCAGCCAACTCCAGCTTAAGGCGTGCCTGGCCCCTGTGGCGTGCAGGCTACTGAACAGGCGAGAACCTTGGCTCCTTCCTCCCTCCCACCCCGTCCTGGCATGTCCTCCGCCCCCACCACGGTGCTCTCAGCCCTCTCTGAATCCGGGTCCTTGTGGCCGGCAGCCCAGCGGGGTTGGCCGGCTTCCCCTCTGCGTCTCTAGGGGAACCTTCCCCTGGTCCCCAGTCTCACTGCCCACCGACAGATAAAGCACTTGCCTCAGATCACAGGCTGCAGAGTAGAGAAGGTGGGGTTCTGCCACAGGCCTGTGGTGCCCCAAAGCTCTGCTGCTTCTGGTGTGGGCCCGTCCCTCAGGACATACCTGGTCCAGTGAGGTCACAAGGCCCTCGGAGAGGAACAGACATCAGGCCCCAGGGGATTCAGAAGAGGGACCTGGGTATCGAGGAGGGCTTCCTGGAAGTGGTGGCATTTGAAATGAGCCTGGAAGGACAGACGGGGTTTGAGCAAGAGCTGGGGCCATGAGCATCCTCGGGAAACCCGTAGGCTGGTCCAGGAAGCTGGTCGGCTGAGGACGGCGGCCGCGGGTGAGTGCCCCGCCCCACGTGCCTGGCACACCCTCCACCAGCCAGCAGACGCCGGGGTGTCCAGCATGGAGAAGAGGCAGGAAGCCCTGTGTCTGGTGCCCTCAGAGTAGGGAGGCCATCCGAACTGGGTCCCTGGGCCCCGAGCGTCTCTCCCAGCTCCAGGACTCCGGGGCAGGCAAGCCGGCATCGTTGGCAAATCTGTGAGATGTGGGGGAGGGTCTGCAGCCTGCGTCGAAGGGATCCGGGACCCGGAGGTTTCCACAGCCCCAGGGTGAGAGGAGGGTGCGGACACGGGATGGGCTGTGACTAAGGGGAGGAAAGGTGGCTTCTATCCTTGGAGGGGCTCAAGGTCGGGCATCTCCAGTCCCCGAGTCGCCACCGCTCTTTCCGCTTCCTCAGAAGCTCTGGGAGGGGAGCAGCCCCCGGCCGGCCCATGGCTCCTTCAGCCTGTCTGGGGCTCCTTCCCCTCTCTCCAGAGGAGCCTCAGCTGTGACCGCGGACGATGGGCCTGTCGGGCCTGACACAGCCTCTCTTCTGCTGAAGTCTGCAGCCAAAAATACCTTGGGTTTTACGCACTGTGTCTCCACCCTGCCCTGTGCCGGGGAGGGCGGTGACACCTTCCCTCGGCCCCCAGGCCCCCTGCACACTCGAGGTGGCCAAAGGCTGCTCACACCTGTGAGGGGGGCAGTGAGTGGCGGCCAGCCGGAGCCCAGGGGGAGAGGTGGGCTGCCTGGCCCGGGGCTCTGGGGAGCTGGGAGCTGTGCTCAGGGCCCAGGCAGAGGACCCACAGCTCAGCTCCCCGCCGGGACCGAGAACTCAGCATATCGAAGAAGGGACAACAAACAAAATACCGAAGATGGGAGGGACCCATCACACAAGGACTGGAGTGTTAAGAGCACGTCCTGAGGCGTCTGGGGGGCTCAGCCGGTTAAGCGCCGACTCCTGGTTTCCGCTCAGGTCATGGTCTCTCTGGTCGTGGGGCTGAGCCCCACGTCTGGCTCCGCGCTCAGCAAGAAGTCTGCTTGAAAGATCCTCTCCCTCTCCCCTTCCCCCATCCCTCCAATAAATTAATAAATCTTTAAAAAAAAAAGAAGAAGAAGAAGAAGAAGAAGAAGAAGAAGAACAGGTCCTGATTCCTCCCCTCCCCACAGCAGCACGGTGTCCCCACCCTCACTCGACCTCACCTGGCGCCGTGCACTTCCTCCACCCTCGGATTTGGGCGTGGCCGTCGGACTGGCTTGGGCTGGAGGAGGTTCGTGGACCCTGAGCACCGCCTTGACGTGTGTTTGCACAGCAGGGCTTGCCTTTCACGCTCAGGTGGTCCCCCTGGGAAAGAGCTGCCCCCGGAACGAACGCAGGTCAGTGCGGGACCTGGGGTCTGCCCAGCAGTCAGGCCCAGCTGCACGACCCAGGAGCAGAGTCGGCTGCCGAGCCGGCCCCGTCAGACCTCCCGGCGTAGACTCCTTACTGGGCCCCTTGCCGCCTGCCCGTCAGCTCGCGGGGGCTGCTCAGACGCCCTGTGCCCCACCTGCAGTACGGGCTGCATCAGAACCTCCCAAATTACTGAAGGTAACCAAACCCCAAAATATTCAGGCCATAACACAATAGGAATGTATTTCGTATTCACCTCCGGTTATCTACTGATTTATTTATTTTTTTAAAGCTACTTTGAAAATCAACTTAAAACGGCAACCGTTCTATTAAATCTCACAATTTTGTGGGTGAGGGATTTGGGCAGAGCTGGGCTGGGTGATCCCGGGTTCCACGCGGCTTTGACTGAGGCCATTCACAGTGTTCGGCTGGTGCTGAACTTGGCTGGGGAGTTCAAGACGGCTTTACCCATCAGCCTGGTTCCCAGGCCTAGCTGCTGGAGGGCTGCTTCTGCTGGCCTTCTCCTCTCAGAGGTCTCCCAGTCTCTCCCTGTGCGCACAAGGTCTCTCCTAGTCGTATGGCCTGTCTCTGTGGTCTCTCCAGCGGGGCGAACATTCTGCACAAGACAAGAGACGGCAAGTTTAGTGGGCCCAGAAATGGACAGTGTCATTTCCACCAAATTCTATGGGTCGAAGCAGTAACAAGACCACCGAAGGGGAGGGAATTTAGACCCCTTCTTTCAGAGGGAGAAGTCACAGAATTTGTGGCCCATGTTTAATCTACCACATGCATGAAAAGTACAGTCAGCATCCCAGAGGGGCTCTGCTCCACACGGTGACTCAGAGACCTAGGCCAATAGGCACTCTGCCGTTTTCTGCGTGTCACTTCCAAGCTTGTCCTGGTGTCAGCATCCAGCCAGCAGATGCTGGGAAAGAGGAAGCAAGCATTCCCACGGGACAGTCTGTGAGCCAGCACATCCACACACATTCCGTGGCCAGAACTTGGAGCATGGTCTCACCAGGCTGCAAGGCAGGCTGGGAAATGTATCTGGCCATGAGCCAGGAGGAAAGGGAGACGGATCGGCCAGACCACCCGTTCCCCTCTCGAGGCGCCTGAGGAATAAATGGCTCAGTATGAGGAAAGGGTGGCTGGCACGCCATCAGCAGCCCCGCGTAGCCCTCCTCCACCCTTCCAAACGCATCTAGAAGCGTTCAGACACACATCGCACGTCTGCGTCTCTTCGTGGTTGGCTTGGATGGGTGGTACCTGCCAACACCCCAGCATCTTCGCAGGGAAGCCTGTCCCCGTGGGCGGACAGCCATGGGCGTCCATACCGTGTGTCTCATGCTCCCACCTTGGCCACAGCTGAGGGGACCGAGAGTTGGCCAGGCCCTCGCTGGTCCCTGGCCCTCAGAGGGCCCTGGTGTCAGCAGCTTTGCCTAGATAGGCTGGACCAACCACACAGAGAGGAGCTGAAAAGACACAGAGACAAGGTCATGAAGTGGAGTGTGGGGCGGGCAGGGCCGCGGAACCAGAAGCTGAGAGGAAGCAGAGACACGGGGCTACAGAGGAGAGCGCTAGAGGAGGAGGGAAAGAGGTGGGTTGGTTGCAGGAGTTCTGACAAGATACGGAATGAGAAGCCGAGACCAAAAGACAGCGGAGGCTCGCTCGTGACCACTCCAAAAACGTCGAGGACGTGGCTCTGTCTCTGAGAAGCCGCCCTACATCCTGCCCTGGGAACGAGCCCCACGAGGTGTCTTGGTCAGGGGTCAGCAAACTTTCTGGGAAGTCGGTTGTCGGCATTGACAGCTCTGCACGTTTCTATCGAAATTGCTCAACTCCACTGTTGTCGTGCAAAAGCAACCACAGACGATAGGTAAGCAAACGAACAGGGCTGTGTACCAGTAAAACTTTATGGACACGGAAATTTTCGTTTTGTAAAATTCTCACATGTCTAGAAATAGTCTTTATCTTTTGATTTTCTTTTTTTACTTCTATATTTAAAAACGTGAAACCACTCTTAGTTCATGGGCTGTACAAACACCCGGGCCATAGTTTTCGGACTCCTCGTAAGAGCTGAGGGTGCCATTTTGTTTGGTCACCAGCACCCGAACCCCCCTTTCTGGGTCAGCAGACAGCTTCCCCTGATGAGGCAGAGCCCACCTTCCACTGTCAGAGCTGAGCACACAGAGGTGCCCCAGACCCAACCCGACCCACCTGCCCCAACCTCCAGCAGAGGTGAGTGGTGAGAAACAGAGACCCTGCAGGATGGGTCCCGGTGACGGGCAGTGACCTTCCAAAGCAGGCGTGACAGTGCCCGTGGCAGTGGCGTCAAGGGTCACCCACGGCATCTCACCCCCCTTGTCAATGAAGGGGTCCTGCTGTCTTCAGTTCTCCTGGGCTCCGAGCCCTGTCCTCAGGCCCCGTCCGGTGAGGCTGTGAGCCCCAGCGCCCTTGTGAGGAATCCAGGTCTACTCAGATTAGCTGGCGGCTACTCCCTTTGCTGATGAGGAAGAACCCCAGTGGCTGTGGGAATTTCTCACCAGGGTTTTCTCTGGTGAAGCCCTGGGACAGTAAAATATACTGTAAAGATCTTCCCTAACAAGTTTTTCTTTAGAAGTTATCACATCAACATCGCATGTTCATTATTTTAGAAGGCAAGAAATAAAAAGTGCCACAGAGGAGAAATAAACATTCCTCGTCATCATAACACGCGGAAAGAAGCACAATTAGTCTTCGACGCAAACCCTTGCAGGTAGAGATCTAGATTTTCCTCTCCACTCGCCAGTATCTTGGAAGTGTCGTGAATTGCTAATAAGCGTGTGTTTCCATCTCTTTATAATAACTGCCTGATGTGCCCACAGACCCACGTACCTAATGTTTCCACCAGTCCCCTGCTAGTGGGCACGTGGGCTGTTTCTGGGTTTCATTGCTAGAGGTAATGCTTGGGTAGGAGAATGCTGTGGACGGCTTTGCACCCCCGCCCCACAACTCCGATGGTGATGTCCTAACCCCCAGGATCTCAGAATGTGCTGTTTTGGAGATGGGTCTTTAAAGAGGTAATTGATGTAAAATGAAGTCATATGGGCGAACCCTCATCCAACTTGACTGGTGTCCTTATAAAGAGGAGACGGGGACACACGCGACACAGACTGATGCGGGACCGTGCGAGGCCACGGCAAGAAAGTGGCTGTCTGCGAGCCGAGGAGAGAGGCCTCAGAAGACACCAACCCAGGGCGCCTGGGTGGCTCAGTGGGTTAAAGCCTCTGCCTTCAGCCCAGGTCATGATCTCAGGGTCCTGGGATCGAGCCCCGCATCGGGCTCTCTGCCCTGCAGGGAGCCTGCTTCCTCCTCTCTCTCTGCCCCCCTCTCTGCCTACTTGTGATCTCTCTGTCAAATAAATAAAATATTAAAAAAAAAAAAAAGAAGACACCAACCCTGCCTCCACTTTGATCCCAGAAACTGCGAGAAAATAAATTTCTGTTGTCAAAGCCACACAGAAAACAACCTAGGAAACCCTAGGAAATGAATACACCGTCCTTTTAACTCAGTCTTTGAGTACATGTAAAATTTTTCCTGAGGCTAGAATCACAAAACAGGAATTACAAAATCAAAGGGTATACATGTTTTAAAGACTTTATGTTTTGAAATCATGATAGACTCACGGGAAGTTGCACAAAGAGCCCAGAGCCTGTGGGGACATTTTTTTTTTTTTTAAGATTTATTTATTTATTTGTCAGAGAGAGAGAGGAGCGAGAGTGAGCACAAGCAGACAGAGTGGCAGGCAGAGGGAGAAGCAGGCTCCCTGCTGAGCAAGGAGCCCGATGTGGGACTCGATCCCAGGACGCTGGGATCATGACCTGAGCCGAAGGCAGCTGCTTAACCAACTGAGCCACCCAGGCGTCCCCTGTGGGGACATTTTATAGAACTAGAGTGCAGGATCCCAACCAGGAAATTGGCGCTGGGGCAGAGCTGTTGCCTGGTCACAGGCTCCATTCAGTCTAGCGGTGGGTCCCATACACCCTTCCGCAGATGGATGCCTCCGACTTTCCTTTTTGTACGCTATTGCAAATGTTGTTTTCTGTTTCGTTTCCTTTTCGTGTGTTCCTGGAAGAAGGAAACCGAATGATTGGCCTTGCTCCTGCCATCTTGCTACATTCACTTACTAAGCCTGGTGGTTCGTCGTAGATTCTACTGGAATTCTAACGTATGCGATGATAGCGTCTCTAGCTAATGGCAGTTGCTGTCCCTTCGGTCCTTATACTTCTTTCCTTGCTTATCACGTTGGTGAGGAGCCCAGGACGATGTGGAATGAAAACGATGACGGTGGGAAACCTCGTTCGCTTCCAGTCTCAGCTGGGGGAGGGGAGGCTCTATAACACGCTCCCCAGTGTGATGTCTGCGGTTGATTTCCAGGATCTCTGTTTTATCAAGTGAAGGACGTTCCCGCTGCTCTGGCTTCTCAGAGCTTCCTCGTTCATGGATGGTCCCGAGGCCCATCAGATAATTTTTCTGCATCGATGGAGATGATCCTGTCGTTTTTCTTCTGGTTTTTATTATGATTGATTTTGAATGTTAAGCCAACCTTGCATTCCTGAAATAAATTCCACTTGGTTGTAACATTGTTTTACTTGACTTGCTAACATTTTGTCAAGTGTTTTTACGTCTGTTTTCTCGAGGACAGTTGATCCCTAATGCTCCTCTGTTGTGATGTCCTTATCGGGATTTACTGTGAAGCTTATGATAACCTAATAAAATGACTTGGGAAGGAACTCTTCTTTCTCCAGGAGATCTTGTGTAAGATTAGGAGGTTGTTTCTTTTTTAAATGTTTAGCAGAATTCACCAGTGAAGCCATCTGAAAATTTCTTTGTCAGTTTTAATTTTGGATTCAATTTCTTTAACAGATAAGGTTTTTTCCTTGCAGCAGTTTTGATAAGTTTGTTTTTAAAGTATTTTTTCCACTACATTTGATTTTCAAATTTATCAACGTAAAACTGTTCCTGATATCTTCTCCAAGGCAGTGTAAGCGTTAAACTTCCATATTATTATGGTACGTTTCTATGTGGTTACCCGTAACTCCATAACACCTCCTTCATAGCACTCAACGACTTGTATCTGCATGTTGTGAGCCTGTGTCTGTTTTGGTCACCCCACCCTGCCCCCCATCCCCCAGCTGTCACCAGATAAAGCTCACGGTCCAGACAGACCAATCACGGGCAGTACCGAGCCAGGGCCACAATGAGCAGCTGCCCCCCAAGATCCCAAAGCGACCAAAGTGACCGACATCTCCCGAGCATCTCCGATCTCTTGAAAAAGAAGCTTCCAGATGCCGTTTGCATTGAAGTGTCCAAGGGTTCCCCAGGTCTACCCAGCCAGAGAAAGTCATTGATAGATTAGTTTGAATGAAGACTAATCAATAATTTATGCTGATGTTTTTTCTCATGTAGCAGGGAGACCCGTTTGGATGTGATTTGACGGGGTCAGGCACACCTTGGTTTAATTAAACCTGATACAGAAAATTAAAAGAAAAAAAAAGTGCCCACCAGCCCTCCGGTGATGGGTTCCCCAGAGTGGACTCGATCTACAATCGATGAAGAGGGATTGAGGAGCACATGGGGGTGCGGCAGGAAAGTCCGGAGTCAGCAGACGCCTCCGCGCGGCCGCCCTGATGGAGCAGAGCAAGTGTAAATACACTTATTGGCATCTCCTCATAACGTGGCCTTTAGGAGGCAGGCCGTTTGCACGCGATGATGGATGGTTCTGCCTGCGGGCGCGTACGCCATGTCTGGAAACCGGCTCGGCTTTGACCTCTCTTAGAGGAGCCGGAATGCCGAAACTCACATCCCCAGCGCGGCCGTGGAAAGCAGCGAGTGGACATGAATGATCATCGTCTTCCTGATGGACCGGAGACAGTGTTGGGACCTGGCGGAGAATCAGCATCAGGGCGAGCCTCTCGGTGGGACCCTCCCCGTTTTCTGCCCCCCAGGCTGTCAGCAGGAGCTCCGTCCTCTCTGCGGTGTTCTGTTAGGTCCCGGCCGGATCTCATCCGAACGCTTGGGATCTTTCTGAGCTAATGGAACTGCTCTGACAGTTTTCACATATGGCCTCCCTGTCCTCTGGACATGGGTGTAAATCTTTGAGGGGTGAGGCCGAGGGTAAACTCAAGTAACTGTCCAACTCAGAATGGTAGCTTTGCCCTAGGCCACTGAGACTCGTCGCTGAGTCAGGCTGGTCACCTAATGTCCCCTCCCAGAGGACAACTTCTCACTCAGGGGATCCTCCATCCCGCCCAACAGGTTTGCTGGAGGTGGCCAGATAGGTCTCAGAGGCAGACCTGGATAAGCCCCGGGTGACAAAGGAGAAGCACACAGATCCCCTCCCCGCATTGCTGGGTCCATGGCGGACGTCGCTAATCTAGGCCTGCATGTCCTCCGGATGCTGGGACGTAGGAAGCCCGAAGCCCAGTCTAGTCTGCCCGTGCCAAGTAAAGTTCTAGTTCCAAACTGGACAGGGAAGGGCAGAAGGTGGAAAGAGACAGACAAGAGGTAGGAGGTGAGCGCATGTGTCCCCAAGCCTCCTCTCCAGACTTTGGCCCGGAGGGATGCCGCTTTGGATAGGAAAGCGGCGAGCAGGAAGGTTTCTGTTCAGGTTCACGTTTGGGACTCTGGAAGGGGCTCACCTCCCAGGCAGCGCCCCACCCGCAGGGGAACCTCAGCAGCATGGTGACGGGTCCAGTGGGCTCTGTCCGACGCCTATGGCCCCCCCAAGGCCTGGATGGGCTGCAGAGGCCCCCACGTGCCTGGAGGCGGCAGAGAGTCTGCGGGGCGCGCTGGCCAAAGGCATGAGGACCCTGCAGCAGAGGCTGTGCTGGTCGGTGGAGACCAGGGGTCACGTGGAAGACATGGGGTTGACGAAGAGGGGCAGAAGGGCTGAGGCAGCCAGCGAGCATGCTGGGGCCCAGGCAAGAGGGACCCTCTGGGACGTTACCTGTAGCCACACCAGCAGTCGAGCGCTTGGTCCTGGAGGCTCCTGGGCAGCCACAGCCAGCAGAGAGCAGCCGGGATGAGGCCCCCCTGAGCCTGCAGACACCCTTCCCCTCGGCCGCCACGCGTCCCCTGCTCCACGAGCCGCTGTGTCGGGGAGGAGCAGGGGGGACGGCGATGGTCTGGGAGATCGGAGATCCATCTGTCCGTGCCGAGCCAGCCAGACGCTGCTCCCTGGCACGCCGACGCCTGGGCTGAGGGACCCAAGGCCAAACAGCTGGAGAAGCTTCTCTCCCACTCAGGCCCCCCAGGCCCCTGCAGCTGCCTGCCACCTGCCCCTTCCACCACGGGCTTCTTCACCTTGGCGCCTTTTTTTTTTTTTTTTTTTTTTTTGGTAATGTGGCAATGTAGACATAAGAGTTACCATTTTAACAATTTTTAAGTATGCACTTCGGTGGTACTATGTACTTTTGCACTGTTGTGCAAGCTCACCCCTGTCGTTTTCAGAACTCTCTATCTCCCCGGACTGGAGCTCAGCCCCCATTGCACACCGACTCCCCCAGCCCCTGGCGCCCATCGCCCCCTCTTTCTGTCTCTGTGAATGGGATGCCCTGGGCGCTTCCCATCAGAGGACTCACACAACATCGCTTCACGGACTGAGCCACCCAAGCGCCCATGCACTTGTTATTAGAGCCCGTATCTAAAATCAGAGGCTAAACATGCCCAAATATCTGCCTTCCCCGGCTTTCTTACTTGTAGACATGGACAGGTGGCCCACTTCTGTCAGTTGGGACCTGGAAACTGTTGGGGGCCTCTGGGAAAGTTTTGACTCCCTGACAGGAATAGTAGGGAGTAGCATTTTTCTCTTCTTCCCTGTGGGCCTTGTGGGAAGATGTGATGTTTGGAGCTGTGGCAGCTATCTTGCCACCATGAGGTGAAGTTCCGTCATCATGCCAGGGAAGTGGAAAATTAGGAAGATGCTGGGCCCTTGCTGCTATCACTGAGCTCCTGAGTCGACCTCAAGTACCTAATTAGATGAGAACAATAAGCCCTTGTCATGAAGGCTACTTTTCACAGAATATTCTATGACTTGTGGCCCAGGGCATTTTCTCTGAAAAGAAGAGGACTAAAACAAAGAGCCACATATTCAAATGGAAGATTCCAGCTGAGCTGCATCCGGGGAAGGAGCTGTACATGGTGCGTTTACTAAGGGGTGAAGACCCAGGCAGAGAGGTCAGGATAGCCTCCCCAAGCAAGACACCACTGAACAGAGGTCTGGATAGAAACCAGCGGATCTCAAGCAAAGGGAGCAGCCAATGCAGAGGGGTGATGGGAAGTCCCTAGACGTGCACCGGAGTCACTTCCAGACTTTTAACAGTTAAGACACACCGCCCCCATTCAAATTAACTGTATCTCCAGGGTTGGGATTCCAAACGTGCCGCGGACTTGAGAACCGTGGACTAAGGGGCAGGGATGGCTGGCCTGCAGGGTGTGCACGAGGGAGGGACAGAGGAGCCTGGGGGGTGGGGACAGCTACAAACATCGCAGACCGTGCCCCACCATGGCCGGAGCTCTGAGGGGCCAGAGCACAGCCCGGGAGCCTGGCACGAGAGAAGGTGATCGCTGAGTCACAGCAGCGCTCGCTGACCTTCACCAGCCGGCCGCTCCCTGGCATGGGACCCACTGAATTTCACCTTCCTGATCTGCTCGTTGGGGACCACAACATCCCAGCCGACCCAGGGCAACTGGAACCTGGGGACAGTGGCCTGCGTCAAGGAGCCAGGCAGGTCCTGGTTCCTGGAGGGTTCCTTTCAGCGTCGTGGGACTCTGTCCCCGGTGGGGCTTTGGGCCCAGCTGTGCCCTGAAAGGAGGAGGTCACTGCAGCCATGAGGCTGGGCCGTCCTGTCCCTATTGTCCCACTGCTGTGTCTCCCACTGAAGTGAGTTAAATGGTGGCCCCCGAAAGATGTGACCACCCAGAACCTCAGAACCAACCTGATTTGGAACGAGGGTCTTTGCAGATGTAATTAAGATAAGGCTCTCAAGTTCGCCTTGAATTAGGGTGGGCCCTAAGTCCGAGGACAGGTGTCCCTATAAAAAGGGAAGAGCCACAGATACAGAAACAGGAAGGACAGAACGCCACGTGAGGACAGAGGCGAAGACCAGAGTCATGCGTCTGCAAACCAAGGGACGCCTTGGGTCGCCGGCAGCCTTCAGAAGCTAGGGGAGAGGCACGGAACGGATTGTCCCACAGAGCCAGGAGGAAGCCCGCCGCCAACGCTTTGGCCTCTGGCCTCCTCAACTGGGAGAGAAGACGTTGCTGTTGTCCTCAGCCGGGCAGTTTGCAGTCATGTGTTCCGGCTGCCCTGGGGCCCTCCTACACAACCCTCCCGGGTCCCTCTCCCCTGCCCCACTCCCGCCCACCTCCTGCCCCCCCCCATCAGTCTTGGGGCCCGGACAGAGCAAAGCACAGCATCCTGGTTGAGGAGCCGAATCACTAGCCCTTCGTGACCAGCGTGCCTGGCACCGGGGACGGTGGCCCAGGGGAGGAGGGGCCAGGCCGTCAGCTCCGCGGGAAGCCTGGGATGCTGTGGCTGAAACCGGCCCCACCCAAGGTGACCTTCTCATGACAAACCCCCGCACTGGCATCAATTATTCACACGGAACATCTTGGAATGGGCTCAAAACACACGGGCCCAGGCTTTTTGTTGTTACCCCCTCCTCTGCCTTTAAAGACATTTGTCAGATCCGTGCCTGGCAGAGGCACAGAGAGCCGGAGCGCTGCGGAGGGGCGGGGAGCGCAGCGCCCACGGGGGCCGGGCAGCTCGCAGGCAAAGGGCTCTCAGCGGCGGCCCCTCGGTGGGCCTTGAAAGCTCGTGTCTCCTTGCGGAAAGAGCTGTCCGCCGGCCACCGGGGCCTTTGATTCCTCCCTGACAGGGCGCTGACGGATTGATCTGGCGCCCGTACATAATTCATGAGCCCCTGAGCAGCTGTGAATTCTGAGCAGGCCTTTTCCGCAGCGCGCAGACGGAGCTGGGGGCTGGAGAGCGGGGTTGGGGAGTGGGGCGTGGGGGGTGGGGTCTGCCCCACTGTCCGCTCCCCCCACCCCACCCCCCACCCCCGGTGTCATCACCAGAGGAGCTTCATCAGGACGTCAAGAGCTAAAGGGAGCGCTCGGGGGCCTGGGCGGGGAAAGCAGGCCCCTCCTACAGGACAACCACCTGTCCGCGGTGGTCGCAGTCTCAGGAATGGGGGTGCGGGGCGCATGCCCCGTGCTCCCCTCCGTGTTGGCCTGAACATGCCCCTCCAGGTTGCCTACCAGGGAGGGGCTGCAGCCCCACAGGGGCCCTCAGGCCACGGTCCTGCAGACGCGACTAGCTGGGTGACCTTGGGCGGGTCACTCAGCCTGCCTGAGCCAAGCCCTGTCCCCATGGAGGCACGGTGATAACATGCTCTAGGCAAAAGGCACTGTCCTCCCCCCCCCCACCCCACCGCATCAGAGCACATGGGGCTGTCCCTGTGCGAGGTGAATCTTCTAGCACATCATGCCAGCCTTCCACTGGCCTCCCCGGGGGTGACGGCCCCACTTCCTGGAGTGTGGCCGCAGGCGCGCCCTCAGGACCTGGTTCACACTCGAACTGCGTACACGGACCAGGATCCCAACAAAGCATGAGGAAAGCCAGCAGCAGGCGGAGAAAGGGTTTTCAGATGCAGTTTCTCAGAACCTGGGGATATGGGCTCCCCAGAACCCCCTCGGGGCAGCACCTGGGCCTCCCCAGAGACTGCAGCTCGGGCTGCCGGTGGCCAGGAGTCCACCAGTCCTCCGGATCCTGACCCAGCAGAGGCCCGGGACTGCTGCAGAGTATTTTCCAGTTAGAGCGTGGCTTGAGGTGTTTTTGCAAAACAATTAGGTTGTCCTTGTTTTCCCTGTATTTCTGTTTGGCTGAGGACATTGATTTTTTTTCCTCACTCATAGTATTTATTGTTGATACTTTTTTTTTTTTGTCAAATTGGAAAAGCAATACTTATATAAATGTTTGTTCTCTCTTTTTCATGCTTTTCTGTATTTAACTTTTTTTGGCACGAAAAAAAAGCAATATATATCTCGTGCCAAAAGGCATGGAAAAAAGAGAAGTAGAGAGAGATCAGAATGTCCCACAATCCCTCCCTCTGGAGACGATGGCCGAGAGTGAGCATGTCAGTCTGTGCCTTCCCAGGACTGTGCCGATGTGAATCCAGAGACATCCTGTTTTACTGTAATTTTTTTTATTGTGCTAAAATGTACCTAATGCCAGGTTTACTATTCTGACCACTTTTAAGTGCCTAGTTCAGTGGCCTGAAGTACATTCCATCAGCCCCATCCGTTTCCAGAACTTTCTCAGGTTCCCCACACTGAAACTGTCCCCATAAAGCACCGATCCCCGTTTCTCTCCCCAATTCCCGTCCCTGACAACCACCATTCCACTCTCTGTCTGTGCGACTTTGAGGACTCCAGGTACCTCCCATGTGTGGGGTCACACAGAATTCGTCCTCACGTAGCGTCAGGTCCTCCAAGTCCATCCACGGTGTCGCAGCTGTCAGACGTCCGCGTGGGACGGACTGCGCTGCCCCACGTCTTTTTCATACAACATTAGGTTGAACACATTCTCCCAGCAGAAACCAAGCTGTAGCTTCCTCTACTTCTTCTCCCATCAGTTGTACCCTCCCCGAAGCAGCCCTGGGTTGGGAGCAGGAAGCCGGGAGCCCCTGTGGGGGGTGAGGAGGAGTCCCCAGGACCGGCCCAGGATCGGTGATGCGCTCGAAAGGCCGACAGGACTCAACATATAGTAGTACCTCAGCAAAGGGCTAGGAAGCAAAATTGGCAAAGGGAAGAGGCGAGGGACGGATCCCAGAGGCAGCCAGGCACGAGCTCCCGAGCGTTCTCCCCCAGCGGAGTCACACAGGACACGCTCAGCCTTCTCCGCAGCGTGTTGAGACAACACATGTGAGGTGCTGTCTGCCAGGGGAGCTCCATCACAGGCTGGTCACGGAGGCAGCCCCCTGCCTGACGCACGCCAAACGTGCAGACTCCTCGAAGGAAACCGGGAGCTCGGCATAAGCCACGTGGTTTGCACCAACAACAGCGAGCCGTTCTTACCCGTTAGGGAATGGTGGGAGCCCTCCCGAAATCCAGGCTCCCAGATGCCAGTCCGAAGCCCACCTTGTGAGCAGACCTTTCAAAGGAGAGCTGCCTCAAGCCTCCTGTGTTAACTCTTTTCTGGATGTGTACCACCAAAGTCCAGGATTTTTTTTTTTTTAGATTTTATGTATTTGTCAGAGAAAGAGTGCACACAAGTAAGGGGAGTAGCAGAGGCAGAGGGAGAAGAAGGCTCCCCGCTGAGCAGAGAGTCCGATGTGGGGCTCGATCCCAGGACCCTGGGATCATGACCTGAGCCGAAGGCAGACACTTAACCAGCTGAGCTACCTGGGCACCCCAAAGTCCAGGATTTTTAAAGTCTTAAGACGTAAAACAAAAATGCAGAACATCTGGCCACTATGGGGGTCTCATTCACAGACCCGCTCAGCTAGGGCAGAACAACCACATCTTTAAGGCAGGAGGTGGGGGCTGCAATTGGTCATCGGTTCTAATCTTGTAAAGTAGCTGTAGGTTTCAGAGCAGGAAGAAGTCTGCTGAAGACAGACAAGACCACCCCCCACAGAATGGTGGAGAAATTAACAAGGCTCTACACAAATAGGGGAATAGACCATGTTCATGGATTGGAAAACTGCAGTACTGTAAACATGTTCCTCCCCGACTGATGTCTGCACTCAGTGCAGTCTCAACCAAAATCACAGGAGGTTTGGGGCACCTGGCTGGCTCCGTCGTTAAGTGTCTGCCTTCGGCTTGGATCATGATCCCAGGGTCCCCACATCGGGCTCTCTGCTCAGCGGGGAGCCTGCTTCCCCCTCTCCCGACTCTCTGCCTGCCTCTCTGCCCACTTGTGATCTCTGCCTCTCAAATAAATAAATAAAATCTTTTTTTAAAAATCACAGTAGGTTTATTTTTGGTGGAAATCGGCAAGCTGATATAAAATTTATATGAAAAGGCGAAGGGCCAAAAAATAGCCAAGAAGATCATGAAAGCAAAGAGCAAGGTTGGCAGACGTGCTACCAGGTGTCAGGCCCAGGATAAAGCCACAGCAGTTAGGACACGATGGGATTTGTGCAAAGACAGACACACTGACCGATGAAGCACAGAGTTTCCAGAGCAGAAGCCCCTCCCCACAACACAGTCAACAGGGCCAGCCCGGGACAGCGAGGGTAGAAATGTCCTCTCAAAAACATGCCTCTCAAGTTAACAAAAACCGAAACAAAACAAAAAAGCCCTACATTCTAGATGGATTGCTTCTCTACATGCGAAAGGCAAAGCAGTGAAACACTTAGAGCAGACATCTTTGTGACCTCCGAAGAGACAAAGATGCTTTAAACAGGATTCAAAATGTACTCTCCGTACATGAAAAAAATTGATCGATTGGACTATTATAAGGATGTCCTGTCAGCAGAGATGCCTACTGAGAGAAGGGAAGGGAATCCACACAGTCGAAGTTACTTGCTATGTAAGGAGAAAACTCGGCCTGAACAGGTACCTCACAGAGAGGGTAAGAGGCTTCCCAAATGGCCAAGAAGCGTATAACAAGAGGCCCCACCTTGGCCGTTGGGAAAATGCAAGGGCAAGTCGCCATGGGATGCCCCTACCGTCCCCACCACCACCAGCACAGCCAAAACGAAAAAGATGGAGAAAACTAACAGTGGACAAGGGCGTGGAGCCCCTCGGGCCCTCGTCCACCACGGGGGGATGGGGAGGACGACACCACTTTGGAAGACTGTGTGCCACTCTCTAATAACGCTAAAACATCTATAAATACCCAGTGGCTCCACAGCTCTGCTCCAACCAGAAATGCACAGGCACACTCAGGAAAAGACACACCAGCGTGTTCGTCCCTGTACACCCACCCAGAAACCCAACAACAGGAGAATGGCTGAAGGGCGGGACTCCCGGCCAAAGGAATACTATACAGCCATGCAAAGTGCCCATGAGCCACTGCGGGCGGCAGCACAGGTGAGTCTCCCAAGCGTGATGGCGCGGGTGGGAAACCAGGCACAGTGAGCACGCGCTGTGTCCTTCCGTTTACACAAAGTACGACCAGAGATGTGAGGCATCTTCTGAGTGATACAGTCAAGGAAATGTTCAACTTTTAATGTCTGTGGGCACGGCTCCTGGATTCCCAGGGAAGCTATACTTGAACATTTACCAAGGTCAAAATGACTTGGCACAACCTCAAGGCATGGGCTCTATTTCTGCCCTGAGCACACATTGTACATCTGCTTCGTTTAAAAAATAACCAAAAAGGAAGCATTCCAAACATAAAGATAAGAAAAGGGAAAGAAACCTCCCTGGTCCCCGTAAGGTTAAAGTCATACAGCCCTGTGTGTACTAGAAACTTAAGGTCTGCAACTTTCTGAAGTGTCCTAACGATTTGTAACTTTTTTATGTAAAGAATGTATGTTCCTTTTCTGAAGACTGTCTATCCCAGGCAGCTGTCCCAACTGGGGCTTGAATGAAACTCTCTTTTAAAGGTTCTAGAAATTTCCAAAACATTTGTTCAATTTGCATTGACATGAGGTGCTGTTACATGGGTGTTCAGTTTGTGAAAATTCATATGCTCGTGGGCACTAATTCATATACTCATGTATACTCATGGGCCCTTTTTTTTTATGTGTGATCTACTTGAGTGTAAATAAAAATTGGGGGAAAGAAAAGACGAGGCATGGCCCTGGTTTCCCGTTCCCCCACTAGGCACTGGTGGGCACTGTGACCTCTAACACGAGTGACCTCTAAGGTGCCTCCACCCTATCCCATGAGGCCGCCAATAGAGTGTATCTGTTCTCAGCTGCAACCCAGAATCGTGCCCGTAAGCCAGACAATACCATGTCGTCAGTGGATCCAAGTGCTATTGTGATTTGTTAAATTACGAAGGTTCTAGCAATTCAGAAAGTCTAAAATGCCCTGGGTGAGACCCAGCCCTGGCTCAGGGTCCAGGTCCAGGACCAGGAGTCCAAGAGGTACAAAGGGAAGGAATTGGGAAGCCCATGCCCATGCCTCCCCTGGGCTAGGTGCGCTTGCTCCCCTCCCAGCCAGGGGCTGGCGCTGTAGCCTCCACACACCAAAGCCAGGGCAGCCTGATCCCACCACAGATGGGTCAGAAGCAGAGTGGCCCGAATCCTAACTCCGACTCTTACCGACTGGGTAAGCCTCTCCGGACCTCCTTCCCTCATCTGCAGTGTGGGACCAGTAGCACTCTTGGATGGGGCTACTGCAGAAATGAACTGGAATCGCTTAGCACAGAGCCCGGCCCAAGGCCAGCCCGTGGCAGGTGGCACCTGGCACTGTCACTGTCATTACCGTCAGTGTTGTCTTTCTTACTCTTTTGTTCATTTCCTCTTTAGATTTCAACATTCCGCATGAGGACTGTGGACTCCCCTTCCCTCCCTCAGACCCACAGTAATACGAACTGTTAATAACACAAAATAACACCACTGGCTACTTTACTGATAAAGTGGGTTTGGTCGGAGAATTGCAGTTCGGGACATGCAAGCTACGGCAAAACCACAGGCAAGTCCAACAAAGAAAGGAGGGGAGCGTGGCTTTATGGAGAGGACGTTGGGAGGGGCTGCCTGGACCGAAGTCCCCTGGAGAAGCAGGACTTCAGGGCGAGGGCGGTTCCTCGCTGGCTGAGCTGCTGGGGTGGCGGATTTCTCGTTGGAGAAGCAGCGTCCGTCCGTCCTTCCCTGTTGGGTCTGTAGTCGTGATTCCCTCCTGGGGCGGGGGCCTCTGCTGGGGTCTCTAAGTGAAGGTTCTTCCCGGAATTGACATGCAATGACACGGCGTGCGAACGCTTCTTTCTGGTCTCCAAACGTCATTCTAGTGAGCTTTTCCTTTATTAAGTTTCACCAAACAAGAGTAGAAGACTGATTTCTCAGATGAACTACTTTGTAACCAACCTGTCCACACAGCTGACCGGGTACAAACATGCTTGCTCGCGCCCTCCTTCCTTTGTGCAGCACACACGCAGTCCACACCACTACTACCAGGGCCGGGGCTGCTCCCAGCACCGCAGCAGGTCAGTGAGAAGGCTCCGCGAGGGCACTTTATTTCTGAGCTTGGAGATGCGGAGGCAGCCCGAGGTCATGGGAGCCAAAGGTCACTGGAGCTTGCCTTTCATTTGGCTTTGATGAAAGTGGCGTCTGCATTCCACCAGCCCGCCTCATATCCACAACCCCGGGGGAGTTCTTCGACTATAATATGGTCCAGCTCCAAAAGGTGTTCTCTGAAAAGGTTTAGTAAAAACCCCGGCATTCTCCCTGTTGTGGGCTCCGTCCCAAATCCAAAGTGCATAAAGCCTTGAGCACTGGGGCGTCACTGTGGATGCCCAGTGCACACACCAGCTCGGTCCTCACCGTGCCCTGGGCCCCTCCGTGAAGCCCCCGGACAGCAGCTGTCTGACCAGCGGGCATGTAAGGCCTCAGGGAAATCAAATGGACTAGAAGTCTCCACTTCTAGGGCGGGAAGGCACCTACCAGCTCAGGGCCAGCAGGAAACAGTCCAACAAGGCAACAGCTAGTGGGCAGGCAACTGCTCCCTGCCCACACCCATGGCAGACATTGCTAATCAATCCCAGTGCCCATTCCCACTGAGCCCAAGCACGGCTTCTGGGTTTTCAGTGCAGGGCTCCCCACAGCCGGACAGACGCGTGGGAGCCAGCCAGTGGACTGTCTGCCATCCCCAGTTGGGGGGAAAGGACCCTGGTTCTAGCCCCAGTTCTGCCCAGTCACCATGATAACTTGAGGTGGTCATGGAGCTCACTGGGCCCCATTTTCTCGCCTGTGAGATGGAGAGAAAAGCAGGAGCGCGCGGGTCACCCACCTGGCTTCCGGGGCTCTCCCTCCCGCTTGGTGGGTGCCGGTCCCCACTGTCGCCCAGTGCACGGTATCGCTGTCTCCTTCCTCATTCTGCTGAGGAGCAGTCTTGCGTCGTTCATGCCGCTCGGGCAGCAGAAAACAAAGACCCTAAGCCCTGCCTTCCCTCCCCACCCCCTCCCTGCCATGTGCACGTCAGTCGCCTGCAGAGGAAGGGCTGGTCCGTCAGCACATGCTGACTGGGAGCTTGGGAAGCGGCTCGGACTCGGTCAGACCCTCGGACTTGGCTCACTGTGAAGGGCTGACTATGCTGTAGGTGTAAAACGACCCACCCCCACACTCAGTGGGGCCGAGAGAAATCCAGGAAGACTTCCTGGAGGAGGAGGGAGAGGTGTGGCCAGCGGATGGGGGATGGGGGAACATGGTCAGAGGAGTATGACAGTGGCCAGTTGCTCACCTCATGACTTCTCCCACCAGGATGATGGCGAATCCCAGAAAGAAGTGGTACTGAGGGAGGGGAGGGAGACGCTGGCCATTTCGCAGGCGAAGATCTGCTCCCTGGCCGTGGCAGCGTGGCATGCCACCCATGGGGACACAGAAGGGCCCCCTCCCTCACTCATACTTAATAGTCACGGGGGAGTCCCCCTCGCCTCCTGCTCCCCTTCCTTCCCCTCCCCCCTCCACCCCTGCTGCTCTTCCTCCTTGTTCTGCTTGCCTGTGGGCAGGGGAGGTGGCGTGCAGAGACCATTTCTCACCCAGCTCTGCCCTCATGGTCCCCCCTCCAGCCCAGGCCCTCCTCAGCCCACCCCCCCCCACCTGTGGGCAGCGGCTGGCTCCTTCCCACGGCATGTCAGCCCGGTGCCCCCCACCCTGCTGCCCCCAGACTAGGACCCAGGGGCGCCTGGGCCGGCTTCCAGTGCCCTCTGCCTAAAAGCGTTTGGAAGCTGCCTCTGGGCCAGCGCCAGAAGCTTCCGCACAGACTGGCAGGTTGGCCAGGGTCGCTGCTCCTGCAGGAAGGTCCTGGAAAATTCCAGCCCTCCCACGGCTTCAAGGGCTAGCTATCCCGGGAGGTCCCCCACCCCCACTCCCCACCCCGGCTGGCCTGGTCCCTGACGCAGTCTCAGCTCCCGTTGTCCTCACTGGCCGGGCCCTCGGGAACGCCAGCGCGGCCCTGGGAGAAGGCAGCTTGGCTTACGGGGGGAACAGGGGTTGTGGGACACGGTGACCTTGCCCAACTCCCTTGGCCTCGCGGGCCCCCCGCTCCATCTGGAAGCCAGTCGTCTGTGAACACGATTAGCCAGTCCAAGGGCAAAAAATTATGTATGTTTTCAAAGGAATCGGATTGGTAGGAGTCTGGAAACGCCTGCCGCTCCCCAAGTTGCAAGGCACATTCCCTCAGCCTCGCTGTTTGGGAGACAAGGGCTTGAGGCTGATGAATCTGTCGAGCACACTGCCAGCTCCTGGTAATGAAAATAAGAACGGCAGCGGCGGTGACTAAGAGGAACAGAGCGCTCGCCACGTGCCGGGCGCCGTGCTCCAGGCTTCCCGTGTGAAGCCCGCGTGGTCCTCAGCGCACCCCCCGTGGGGCAGGAATCAGCGCCCACTTTCATCCACGTTTTACAGAGGAGGAGACTCAGAGGGGTCGAGAGACTGGTCCAAGGTCACACAGCCGGAGAGTGGAGAGGCTGGGATTTCATGCCTCATCTTGGGGGGGGACAGTGGCTCTCCCTCTCCCGCCGCCCACCAACTCGTTCTTCATCAAAGCCCTTGACTCACGGGCAAAACAGCCTCAGCCTGAAAATCTCCTGCCACAAATGCCAGTCCTGAAATGTCACCATTGTCCCTGAGTTCCCTGGGCGGGGTGGCTTCTCTTACCAGCACTGCCTCCTGCTGGGGAGAAACCCGTCTGCGCCTTAGCCCTGCCCTTGCAAGGGCGCTGGGATCTTTCCTAAGCCTGGAGGGGAGGCTTCTGCTTCTAGAATATAGGTGACGGATCGGAACCCTCGGGGGGAAGCTGTGGGCAGAGAGAAGGGAGCCGAGACTGGGATCTATTTCGGGCCAGGCAATTTCACGAACACCTCACTGTGCACAGTAGGGGTTATGACCCCCCAATGTACAGATGAGGAAACTGAGGCTCCAGCAAGTAAGTGGGCCACTTTGTGCTGCTGGTGGGTGAGCCACCCGGGCGTCTCATGGGGTCCGATGAGGGGAGAAGAGCAACTTTGGGGGAGCACCGGGGTCCCCGGGAAGAGCTCCCGTAGGCGTAGGCGGTCTTCAGGCACACAGAAGGGCTTTGTGTCCTACAAGAAGCCCAGTCCCCTGGTTTCTCCTGAAGTCTTTGCTGGCCGTGGATGCAGCGTGGCCAGTGGGGGTGATGGCAGCTCCCACAGAGTCATGGGGCCAGAGTGGAGCCACTGTCACCAGCTGTGTCCGCAGCCCGATGCCCTTCCAGATCTTGGCGGGGCCCCATCCGTCCTGCCGGCTCAGGACAGCTGCTGCTTTGGACGGCTCCGGGGCAACCAGAGAAGATCCCTCCTGCCCCCATCCTAGGGCAGGAGTGAGCGGCCTCCAGGCCTGGAGACCAAGAGGCTAGCCAGGAGAGCTGGCCCCCCCTCCCTCCCGAGCCCACTGTGCGCTGTCCTGCTCTGTCCCCAGGGCTCCCTGTCCCATGTCATCTCATTGACTCCTCCCCGTACAAGCAACAGATGACAACCCCTGCCCAGAGAGGGAATGATCACTTCCTCAAGGCCACCACTAAGCCAATCAGTGACGGAACAGAAATTCGAACCCAGGGCTGGGTCTAGACGCCATCTGGATGATTGAATGCCCTTGGCAGGCGTCCTGACCACTCCACATAGCCTTGCGTCTCCCTCGGATAAGCATCCTGAACTATCGGCACTCATTCTTTCCTTCGAGCAAGGGTTTGTGAGCGCCTGTACAAGCCAAGCCCCACGCCGGCATCCGAGGAGGAAACAGTGACCAAGCGAGACAACCGCTCTCCTCGGAGACCTCCTGCAGGCGGCTGGGTCAGGCGGTCCCGGGAACAAGTGGGGCATTTCAAGCTGGGAGTCGATGAGAACCCAGGACACGGGGCCTCAGGCCAGCCTGGGGGTCAGGGAAGGCCAGAAAGGAAGTCTGGGGTTGACATCTGGTCAGCGGGCATCAGAAGAGAGAGGTCAGCAGCTGGGGGAGAGAGGGGAGAGCCCTGGGAGAGAGGGAACCGTGGGTGGTGATGGGGGCAGGGCACAAAGGAGTTGGGAACCACAGGCGAGGGTGGCCAGGGGCGGAGGGAGGTGGAGACAGGCAGGGCCAGTCTCTGATCAACCAAGAACAGTGAGGGTCCCGGGAAGAGTGGCGACTCTCAGAGCAGGTCGGGGACAAGGTGCACGACGTGATGAGAGCATTGGGTGACAGCTGAGCAGTCCTCTAAGGGGCTCCCCCCTGCATAAGTGGCCCCCAGATGGTCCTCTGCTCACTTCCTTTGTGGACCGCTGTTGTCTCTGTGCCCAGGGGGCCACATCTTGCGGGAACCGATGCCTCCTCAGTCGCTCCTCCGCCCCGGCGTGGGCAGGACGCAACCCCTCCACGTCTCCTGATCACCGTAGGAGCCCCTTGCGAGCAAAGCGCCTGGGCTTTGGGGCCGCTCTGATGACCCCCTGAGGGGTTTTGCCTGCTCTTTGCTGAAGTCTGGCCTCTGGGGGCCCGCCCCCATGAACTTCGAGGTGTCTCGCACACCCCATCCCACGGAGAAGGAGGCTCCCGGCCGCCACAGACGTGCCCCTCCGGACCCCGTGCGGCAGCGTTCCCAGCCTGCGTGAGCCCTGGGGCGCTGTCCAGTGCCGCCCGCCCGCTGGGGGGGGGCACACGCCCTCCCAGAGCCCACGGGGGACCAGTTCTGCTGCTGCCTTCACTTCCCACACACACACCCAGCCCCCTGGGCCCTTGTGGGTCATTCCGCAGTCGTTAATGACAGGCATCTGGCACTGTCCTCGAGGGGCGGAGTCCCCACCAGGAGACGTCCAGGCAAAGCGAGGCTTACCCCGCAATAAGCCAAGGGCTAAGCCTGCTGCGGGGCCCCCCTTCCTGCCCTGAGCACCTTGTGAAAAGCTCCTCCCCTACGTCCAGCTCCTCTCCCCCGTCTCCTCCGTCTCCTTGTCACTTGCCGCCTCCTGTGACTGATTCAGATGCCATCCAAGCTCCTTGGCGGCAGTTCTAGATTCATCCTGGAGGCAGGACCCCTCCCCCCCAGAAGGGCAGTCAAGAGGCCTCTCTTCCGCCGAGGGAAAACAGAACATTCACCAAAACTCGGCGTTGAGCAGATTCATACGAAGCTAGTGTGGTGTTTTCGATTGGCCGGGGGCCTAGAATCCGGCTGGCAGGGATGGGGCGGACAGATGGGATCCTATATGAAGCTACTGACTCATTCAACTTCGAAAGAGAAGAAAACCTTATTAGTCCATGTTTCAAAGGGCTGTGGCTTCACAGGAAGCTTCTTCAGCCCAGCCGGCTGGGCCGGCCTCCAGGCTGGCACCCCCATCTCTGTCTGGCCCCGCTGGAGGCCCCCAGCCCCCAGGCCGGGTGCCCGCCAGCCCGTTCTCATCCCCAGAGCTGCCGCTTCCTGTCCCCCAGGGGCACCGGCCGCGTTCCCCGCTCTGAGGCCAGAGTGACCTCTTCTGTGTTGAGATGTGCCCCCCCCCATTCATAGGTTGTCATTCTCACCCCGAGTGTCTCAGAATGTCACCGAATTTGGAGACAGGGTCTCGACAGAGGTAACTGAGTTACAGTGGGGTCACCGGGGTGGGCCCAAATTCGACACGATGTCCTTCCAACGAGAGGAGACTCGCACGCAGAGATGCGCACAACCGAGAAGACAAAGTGAAGAGACACACGGAGAAGGGGCCTGTCTGCAGACGGGCTCAGGAGAGAGGCTGTGCCAGGTCCTCACAGCCCTCCGAAGGACCCGGCCCCGCCACCACCCGGATCTCCAGCCCTCAAGCTCTCGGCCTCCAGAACTGAGACACAATAAATGTCTGCCGGTTAGGCCACTGGGTTTGTCACAGCAGCCCCAGCAAACGTGACCTCACCCCAGGGGCTGCTGATGCCATGGGGGGCACAGACACCTGCCCAGCCCAGCCTGATGCTCACCAGCCTGCTGTCCTCCCCAGCCCCCTCCGTGGCCCCCACGGCCATCCACTGTGCCGCGGAGCTCCCTGCCAAGAAGCTGGAGGGGTGGTCGAGGCTTGATTTTGTTCAGCATTGCCATCTTCTGCGAGCGCTGCCCACGGGGTGTCAGCATCCTGGACGGAGCCCAGGAACCTCACGTCTGAATGCGTCGCCTCGCCCAGCGTCTGCACAGCTGCTATGTCCCGGGCTCCGTGCACACCGTCCATGATCCCGGAGGCAGGTGATGTGTTTCCTGTGGTCTCAGAGCTTTCAGGAATCCTGTGTATTTGTTTTCCGGGAGGGTGCGTTCAGGAGATCAGTGAGGAGACCAACCAGAGGACAAGGCATGCATAACTGTGCCGGTGGGCCGCTGCTCTGCTCTGGGCCACACGGGGCCAGTGACCTCACGGGAGCCTTCAGGGAACCTTCTGGGGTAGATCATATCTTCCCATTTCAGGGATGAGGGGGCCTGAGCTTGCGGAGCATGACAAAGCTGCAAAGTGACCAAGCGGGGTGCTGAGACCACCCCGCACGCTGTCTCCAGGTCCAGCCTGCACGCCCCGCACAGGGTGGCTCCGGGGGCCGGCGGGATCCTGCCCAGGCTGGGTGACTCCCCCACCCCACGCCCCGGGAGGCCTGGGCCCTGGGGGCGCCCCTCCCAACCACTCCCAGAACACACAGTGCTCCTGGGGGTTGCTTTATGAAAAACTTGTGATCTTTACTGCCACCGAGCATATAGGACTGTGGCTTCATTTTATGGGGTAAGGAGCCGGTTTTATGTGCCCTTGACAGTTTCAAATTCACTTTCCTCGGAAGGGTGGAGGGGTGGATATGTAGCCCCTACCTGGCCGTGACTCTGCAACTCCACGTTTGTGTCCAGCCACACATGTAGCCAGGAGCCAGCCGTCGTTGTCCCCAGGCCTGTGGTGAGCCCCTGGGGCATTACCCCTACAGGACAGTGAGGGCGGAAGGACTTCGAAAGTAAGAGTCCTCGGGAAGGCAAGAGCTCAGCTTAAGGGGGCTTCCAATCCAGGCAGCCAGAGGGGCTGGGAGGGTGGGGAGAGGATGAAGGCTTTGGAGAGGGAAGGGCCCCCCTCTTCTGACTCCAGCAAAACTTTCTTAGAAAACATTGCATTCAGTCTACGGCCATACCACCCTGAACGCGCCCGATCTCGTCTGATCTCGGAAGCGAAGCAGGGTCGGGCCTGGTTAGTACTTGGATGGGAGAAAACATTGCATTCAGTCTCCCCATTTAGAAGAGAGGAAAAACCGAGGTCCACTGGTCCCCGTGGAAGGTTTTGGGCCAAGTGAGGTGAGGGGGCCTCTTGCCCCCCCCCCGCCACTGGGAAGCCTCTGAGCCCCCCCGCCCCTGGCCAAGCCCCTCCTCTCACTGGGTTCCCATTTCGCAACTTGCTCACCGATCCATTCAGGTCAGAGCAGAGGCCAAGCAGAGGGGTCATCGCTAACTATATGCTAATGACAGCGGGGACCAATCCATCTCCCGTTAATCAGGCAATCAATGTGCACTGCAGGTGTGTCCGATCCTGGCCTGCCACCGGGGCGGGCGGTGGGGTTGGAGCGCCCGCGGAGGGAAAGGAGGAGAAGGAGGGGAGCCAGGAGGGAAGGGGCGGGAGGGGCAATGCCCAGGACCCCCACCCCTGACCCCACCAAGGGGGGGCCTTGAGCGGGGGTCCTGCCCTCCTGCCCACCCCGGAGAGAGCCGGCTGCAAACTGAAATCACTGCTCGGGAAAGAACCAAGAGGGAAGGCAAAGAGGGGGAAGAGGCAGCAGCTTTTTAATCAAGGCTCAGAGCTGCAGCCACTAATGAATTCGAGGCTCTCAGGCACCCCAGGGAAAGTCTGGGTGGAGAGAAGCCGAAGACTCCCCCTCCGCCCACTCCCGCCCCGCAGCCCCCCCTCCTCAGAGGCAAGGGTGGGCGCAAGCTGGGGGTGGGGGGCTTTTAAAACCTTCCCCCTGGAGGACCTTTAGACATGGAGGGGCCGGCCAAGCTCACAGGCAGGCAGAGGCTTTTCACCAGCTCTCAGGCCCCCCACAGCTCCTGGGCAGGCTCCCTCTCAGCCCCCGTTCCGAGGGGCTGTTCTTAGAAGAGACGCACACAGCCCGTTTCCTGGTCCTTCCTCTGAATTGGAACGGTGGTTCTTGGCCCATGGTGCACCTCCTTCGGCCCAACTTTACATACAATAGCGCCCGGACTTCTCCCGACACCCTGGTTGCTCTAATCATGCCCATTTTATAGACAAGGGAACTAAGGCTCGGTCAGGATCACGGAATCTGCTAATGGTTCAGCCAAGTTGGGAGCGGGGAGACACAGCCTCTTGGCCTCCAGACTCTCCCCCGGGGACCCCCATGACGGTTCCTGCTTCAAGGTCCCGGTGTGGGCCGGCCCCACCCCTCCCCACCCTCCTCCCGCTCTGGGGTGCCCTGATGCTGCCCCGTCTCTGCAACTCCTTGGCCCCCCCAGCACCTGCCGCAGGGGTTATAGGTCGGCTTTGAATTCAGGTCCTGTTTTCAGAGTGTGAAGGCACCAAGGTAGGACTGGTTGGAATTTAGCCTCTGTTTGGTCCTCACTGGCTGTGTAATTCTAAGTAAGTTCTTGGCCGTCTCTGGGGTCCACAGGCCACGTGTGGCACGACCCAGCTGCTCTCCCCGTGCCCCCTGTGCGACCTTTCCTGTGGCTCACTGCCCCTCTCGACAGGGCTCAGCTGGAGCCCAGAGGGGTTAACTCACTTGCCCAGGTCACCCAGCAAATATGGCGGGACAGCTACGGACCTCGCTCTGCCCCAGCGTGCCCCACGCCCTGCCAACCCTGACAGTCCCCTCCCCTCTCCCTGGTTCTCTTTGCCACCTCCAGAGACGCCCGACGAGAAGCAGAATGAAAGGCTGGTCTGAGGAGGAACAGGGTAAATGATGCTGGTTAAGGAATTCGAGGCCTGGGAAGCGTATTCCCAGAACAGCTCGTTTCGGAAGATCTGCTGTTAAGAGCTCTGTGCGGTGGTAACTGTGGGTGGAAACTGAGGTTCAAGGCCACACCCATGGAGGAGAAAACATGGGCCTTGTCTGCTTCTCCGGCACACCAGCCTTCCGGCTTGGCACTTGGTCCCACCACAGGTGCAGCCCCAGACGCCCGAGGTGGGCGGACCCCGGGCCCCGGAGAAACCCCACTCGGGGTGGCTTCCATCAGACGCGTGGGCTGGGCAGGTGAGAGAGGCCCCGGCAGCCAAGCCCTGGAGAGGTTGGAGGCAAAGCCCTAGGACTGCCAAGATGATGGCCACTCGCCATATTTGAATTAAAAGTAGTGAAATAAACGTGAGTCGAATTTAAACTCACGTCAAGTCACTAAGGTGCAAAGTCCAGTTCCTCTGTCGCACCTGAAGGGCTCAGTAGCCACGTGTTGGGGACCAAGGCTGTGGCCCAGAGACCTGCTGTCTGCCCCAGCAGTCAGGTACAGATGCAGAACCTCCGAAGGTTCTACTGGGCAGGTGCTTCCGGACACACTGGGTTTTCCTTTCTACGGGTTGGAGCCTCCCGCTTGCGCCTCTGGTGCATGGCCCTGCGTGGCTGCCGGCAGCATTTCTGTCCTCGTGGGTCAGAACCCCGGGAAAGCTGCCGTAGGTGGCTCAGCCCAGTCTGCAGATGAGCCCCGGTGGGTCCCTTGTGCAGCTGTGCCCAGGGCCTCAGGCTGTGGCCAGGGGGTCTCCTCGGAGGGGACACGTTTCCAGGGCCTGGAGCGTGGACAGTGAGAGCTGGAGAAAAGTGACACTCTGCAAATGCCGCTCCAGGCGGGGTGTGCCTCTGCTGGAGACTGCCTGTCGCCGGCCACGCTAGGAGCGGACAGTCCAGTAACTTATCTAGGACTGCGCAGCCAGTGATAGACAGACCTTCAAGATCAAGTTTCCTAAGATGACTGTTCTGAGAGCAAGGCTGTCTCTCCAAGGCCAGCAGGCCGGCACCAGTGCGGGCCCCCCTCTCCCTACTTGCACCTGCCCTTAGTCCTTTATCACTCCCTCAGGAGAGAGGGGCCCCCACCACTCTGTGAAAAGTCACCGGGTCTGAGTGACCGTGGTCCCGCATGGACGCTGGCCGGGAGACAGGCCTGTTTCCTGGGGTGTGCGGGGCACAGAGTGAGCAAACGGGCCGACAACCGTGCTTCTGCTGGTCCCAGAGTCACAGCTCCCTGGGCAGCGTACACCGACGGCAGAGAAACTGGGACAGCAAATAACCCCCAAATCTGAGAGACGCAACACAGTGAAGGTGTCGTTCTCGCTCATGTCACAGTCCAGTGGAGCGGAGGGCAGAGGGGACACTGTGCCCCATGGAGTCATCTGGGAACCTAGTCCCCCTCCAACTAGTGGCTCCACCGTCCCCCAGGACAGGGGCAGGCCATACAGTGGCAGCTACTCGATTCTGCCGCTGCGGTGTGGAACAGACATGGACCACAATAGAAAGGAATGGGCATGACCACGTCCCAATAAAACTTTATTTATAAAAACAGAGGGAGGGCTAGATTTGGCCCCTGGACCATAGCCTTCCTACCCTCATCCTAAAGCCTGAGAGATCCTCACTGGACCCTCTGCATCTGATGAAGACACCAGAAAAGAGAACGCTATGGGGGATCATGCAAGAGGTTTTGGGGTGAATCCTGGAAGTGGCATACATTGCTTCCGCCTATTGGCAGAACTCAGTGGCAGGAAATAGTGGGGCTAGGAAATGTAGGTCTCCTGTGTGTCCAGGAGCAACACAGGCTAGAAGAAGTTTGCAGTGGTCACCTGCTCTGTGTTCCTACCCCTGGTCCATGCTATAATCGCCCCCAAAGAGGAGGCCTTCCTCGTCAGTTTTCAGAAGCTTTAATAACAAGGATGCGTTCCCGGCATGCTCCTGAAACTGTTCTTCTAGTTTGACCGTAGAGGCCCGGGAGGGCTGGAGAGAGGGGTCCACCTGAGCACCCCAACCCCAGGGGAAGCCATCAGCCTCTATCAGGTGGGATAAAATGATTACTGTGATCTGCTACCCTTGTGTTTGGAAGCTTACATCGTGGTCAGCTCATTCATTCATCAGTTATTATGGAGTATTGGGGGGGTGTTATCATAAGGAAGACCTGCTTGAACCCTGCTCTCATTCCCCCAAAACCTGTGCGTTTTTGTTTTTAAGCTCCTTTGTCGCCCCTCACATGAAGTAGGAGCTGGGTTAAGGGCTTCATGTCCTTCTTAGATCATCTCCCCAAGAGCCTGGGAGGAAGTCTATGATGGATCAGAAAAACGGAGCTAAGGCTTCACCCTCTCTCTGCATCCACATCTTATACCATGTGACTTGGCAGTTCTCCTCTCCCACCCTGGAACCCCCAGGGGGCTGCCTTTTGCCCAAAGGAATTTTAGCAGCTGATGCCACAGAGCTCCAAAATCTCTCCCGGAACAGGGTCTGTGCTCACTCTGGCACTCTGCAAGGGCACTCTGAACGTGCCTGGGCTAGCCTGATGGAGAGCAACAGCCACATAAGGTAGAACTGAGTCTCCCGAGCCCCCCCAGCTGACAGCCCCCTGAACTCCAGACGCGAGAGCGAGCCCAGCCAAAGCCTGCAGAGCTGGAAGACCTGTGGGCCACCAGCTGACGCCAGGGGTGTGAGAAGTAAGAGCTTCTTGTCGCATGCCACCGAGACCTGGGGGTTATCCGTCTCGCAGCATCACTGCCACCGAGACCTGGGGGTTATCCGTCTCGCAGCATCACTGCCACCGAGACCTGGGGGTTATCCGTCTCGCAGCATCACTGCAGCCGTAGATAACCGATTCCTTCTTCTTCTTTGCATTTTGAAGATGGAAAGTAAAGGCTAGGAGATGTTCGGTAATTTTCTCAAGGTCTGACAGTTGGTAAGTGGCAGAGCCTGGATCTGCCCCTGTATCTGTCTAGCCATGGCCCTTGCTGCTAGAACACAAGCTCCGTGAAAGCCAAGGCTTCTGTTTAAGGATTTAACAACTGTGTGATCCTCTCAACTATAATGGTGTCTGGCACATAGTAGGTGCCAAGATTCGTCCAGTGAATGAACAAATTCTTCTTTTGAGTGGTAGCAACTGAGAGGCCCTAGTTGTTCTCAGGAAACATATGAGGGCATTGACTCGTCTATAGCAAGGAGAGGAGGAAGCCACTGAACAAGCAATCAAAATCCTCCCATCAACAGGACCCTGAAGTCAAGGCCTACACTACGGATACATTACCACTCAATCATGCACTCTGTTCTCTAGAAGACGCAGGGAAACGAGCAGAACCAAAGGGTAAGGAGAGAAAGGTTCTTTAAAAAGCACTGAGCTGGGGCGCCTGGGTGGCTCAGTGGGTTAATGCCTCTGCCTTCGGCTCAGGTCATGATCCCCGGGTCCTAGGCTCTCTGCTCGGCAGGGAGCCTGCTTCCCTTCCGCTCTCTCTGCCTGCCTCTCTGCCTACTTGTGATCTCTGTCAAATAAATAAATAAAATCTTTAAAAATTTTAAAAAAATAAAATTAAATAAAAAGCACTGAGCTTTTGACATGATGACAGCTCCTTTGGGACAAATGTAGGGAAGAGGGTGCGGGGTGTCACCCAAGGGGTAGGCTTGAAGCAGGGATGTTGCTGCTTGGTACAAACCAGGATGTAACAAGCTGAGGCCAAGGCAGTGCCCAGAGGAACATCTTGGGGGACGGCGGGGAGAGAGTCTTGATCAAGCCCTTCACATGCCTCCTGTTCACCCCAACCTTGCAACTCCAGGAGCTCCCAGAAAGCCCCTATTCTGCTCACCCTCAGCTCTGAGAGCAGAGGAAGCAACATTTTCTCATTGGCTGGGCTTTAAAACACACGCGCACGCACACACACACACACACACACACACACAGAGGAAAATCGATTTTCACTTATCTTATTTCCCCCATCGCGCACCCACGCTCCAATAACCTTATGAGTTCATCATGTTCCTGCTCCTGTTCCTTGTCAGCGTTGATATGTCTCTAATTGAAAATAAAAATGCAGGAGGGCATAGACATACATGTGCACCCATCACCACACAAACACATACATGCACACACAGAAACCTATTCTCGAGGACAAGCTTGGGCTCTCTGGATGGTCTGATGTTATTCAATAGCCTGACAAAGCAAAGCAGCCACCAGATAAGGCATGTCTATGGTTCACTGTCTCTTGAAAACTCTAGAGATGCACCTCAAACGTCTTTTCTCCCTTGGAGCCCATGCAGGTTTCAGAATATGCCAGGGTCTTTCTGAAAGCATAGAAGCTCGTGTCACCTATTGACTGAGCCCCAGGAGAGAGACAGGACTGGGCCACTGAGTCCTTTTCTAATTCTTTCTCCAGAAGTTTTAATCACAGGCTGACAGTGTCAACTTGCATTGTATTTATGTCTGTCTATCCCAGTACTCATTGTAATGCATGATGCATGGCATGCAGTGGGTGCTTAATAAATGTTTATAGAAATTAAGGTCATTTCTAAGTGATGAGAATGTTCTTAGAAGCAAGGGAAAGTTTGCAGTGCTCTCTCCTCCACCATGGTAAAACAAAAACAAAAACAAAAACAAAAAACCTTGCCATCTCTGAACCTTCTAGCACTGATTCTTTCGGAGGTACAGTTTCACCATAGCAAGCAACAGAGCTGGGCTGGTTTCAGTGTGTGTTTCAGTTATGGGTCATTGCTATGAATCAGATAGACTGAGAGTTAAAAGCTGGACTCTGAGGCCAGACAGACCTTTGCTTGAACCCTAGCTCTGGCGTATGTATGGCTTCAGGCAGGTTACTCAATCCCGCTGAGCCTCCTATTATAAATGGTAATAATAATAGGACCTGCTTCAAAGATTTATTGTGTTCTCAGTGAGATAAAGCATGAAAAGGATCAACACAGCCCAAGCACAGCATTAGTGTTTCTTCATGGTGGTGGTGGTGCTGCTAATGTCGATGTTCGTGCATAGTGCAGGCTTGGCTCTGCTGAGCAGAGATGAGAAAAGGAAGAACCCGGTCCCCCGTGGGCCCACAGCTGGGTGTGGAGACAGAGAAAGTTCATGAAGAACTAGAGAAGCACTGCTTGCTAAACTTGGCTCTAAGCTTGGTAGGAAGTCAGAGGAGAGAGAGGGAAGAATGGGCTGAAATGGTCAAGAGGGGCTTCCTGGAGGAGAAGACACAGGGGAAGATATGTGCCTTGAAGCAGGTGAGAGGTGAGTCAGATGATGAGATGATGGGGAGGGGAGCAAAAGGCCTGAAGCTAAAAGGAAGGGAATGTGTGCAATGCCTGCAAAGAGCTACAGGACAAGAGGAAGGGGTGTGAGCACAGAACACAGGTCTGGAGACATGTGGTGGGTTTGGCTTTCCCCATAAAGGTGGCATCGGAAACACAGTGGGTGTGGGAGAGGTGCCCCTGCTTCCCACTGGGGAAGTTATTGCCTGGTGACTGCAATAATGTGAAAACAAAAATCTCTCCTTCTAGTAGTCTGGCAATGGTCGTGTCTGACCAGAAGCCTTTGTTTGGTGTCACTTCACACTCTTTGCCCCATCTCCACTTCTCCCTTTCTCCTCCGGCTCAGAATTCCCAAAAGAAGGCGGCCAGGATTCACTGAGAGCAGGCAGAAGTGAGACAGCGGGGCCCGACCAGCAATGGTCGCTTCAGCACCACGGAGAGCGCCCGGCGCCACCGCACCACCGTGCTGTTCCCCTCCTCTCCTCTGGGTACTCTGTATTGTTCCTCTGCTGTCCCCATTCTCAGGTCTTACTCCTGCCTTCTTTTTTTTTTTTTTTCCTTTCTGTACCTCATACTTCTTAAAGCCTAGTTCTGTCTTCCAAGAGGTCAGCTGATACATCTGCCTCATCCATCCCATAAGTATTTCCCGGTGTCCCGTCTGTGCCAGGCTCTTTACTGACACAACGTCTAGGCTTATCTGCTGATGGGAGTGGGGGCCAGTGAGGTCCTCTCTGGTATCAACTAATGTACACTTCCCTAAGCTCTCCTGAGACCCCTGGGTACCTTCACCAGAAGCACAACTTCAAAGAAGTGAATGCTGGGCACCAGCCAGAGGACGGTTGCACTCTCCCAGTGACCCATGACTTACTAGTCAATGCAAAAAGAGCTGCTGTTGAGAGTGCACTGTTACTGCACCAGCCACTAAAGTAAGCACAGCTATGTAGAAACCCCATGTCTTCCTTGCAAGCTGGTACCCTGATTACCTACACTTAAGAAGTGTACCCAGAAAGTTGGGGCCACTCTCCCCATGCCACACAGCTGACAAGTAGCAGAGCAGGATGGGACACCAGTTTCTGGCTCTGAAGTTCTGCTCCTTCTTCCTCTCTTCCCTCTCTATCAGAGCAACTTCAGATGGTCCTGTTGGGTTGAAACGCCATTCTTGTGGGTCAACAAATGGCTGAATATCAGAAGTATCACCTTAATTTTTTTTTTCCTTTGAGAACATCCCTCCCCCTGTCAGGTGTCTGCTTCCTCCCAAAGATTCAGGCCACTGGGTTTGGTCAGGAGCAAACTTCCCCTCTGTTGACAGGCTGGGTAGAGCTTTTCCTCCAGGGCAACTGTCTGCTCAGAGGTGGCCCCGCTGAACCAGCCAGGCTGCATGACCCTTGCAGCAGCTAATGAACACAGGTCACAAAGAGAAAAGCAGCTTTGTGAAATAATCCTTGATCTGGGAAGCTGCCTGGCGTGAGCATGCGGCTTCATCAGAACGTTTCTGGAGGGGAATTAATCATGAAGCTCAGTGGCGTCGCTAGAGGTGGGAAGGGGTGAGGAAGGTGGTAGGGTTTGGGGGTAGGGAGGATATTCCATGTCAGCAATCAACGCTGGAAAGAATTCTGTGAATATCAGTGGTCCAAACACAGTCTGGAGGCTGGGTGAGGACACCAGAAAGCAGGAAAGGCCAGGCTGAGACAAATGCATGAATGAGAAATCACCTATCGGCCTTTGCAGCTGGAGAAAAGAAGGATTGGTCGTATTGGTTCATTCATTCAACTTTCCATTCAAGCAGTCTGTGTTCGCAAAGATCCTCTGTGTACAGGCGCCTGTGCTGCGGGCTAGGACTGGTACAATAGTGACAGGACAGGTGTGGCCCTGCCTTCACAGACCTGCAGAGACATTCAGAATTAGGGGTTCTGGACCTATTCCCAGCTTCCTGAGTTCCCCCCCTTCTCCGCTGACCTCTACCATGTAAGATCATTAATATTGAGCCTGTGCCACATGCCAGACACCGTGCTGTTCTCTCAAAAAATCCTCACAGTACATTGTGGAATTGGACGCTATTTTCTGATATTACAGGTGGGGGAAGGAGGCTCAGAGGGGTACGGAACTCACCCAAGATCCCTGAGTCAGGAGGTGGTGATCTGGGTTTCAAACCCAGGCCAGTCTGAGTTCAGAGCTCACTCTCTTAGCCACTTCCATTTCTCTAAGGGAACAAAACTTGTTCATGCTGTGCCTCCACATCCCCTCATCCTCACTTCTCCAAGCTCACCGCCTTGATGCAAGGCCCTCTTGGCCCTCCTTAATCTTTCGTGTCCCCTCACTCGCTGTGAGGCTGGCAGATAATTAAGCAAAGCGAAAAGATTTAAAGGAAAACTGAAGGTCTTTGAAGACAAGGAGAGGAAACCTCTGATGGCCAAGGACGTGGGAGTGCCTGCCCTGGCTGAACACCATGAGGGCAGCAGGAATAGCCTGATCCAGTCCTTGCCCTCACAGAACTGAAAGTCTCACCAAAAACACAGACATCCAACAGATAATGACAACCAGTAACAGTTCCTTTCCAATTGCGATGGATTCTTTGCAGACAGGCTGTGGGTTGAGTAGGATCCCCCAAAGTTTGTGTCCATCTGGAGCCTCACAATGCAAACTTATTTGGCATCAGGGTCTTTGCAGATGTATTTGGGGTAAGCATCTGGAGATGAGAGCATCCCAGAACAGGGTGGGTCCTAAATCCTATGACAGTGTCTGGAGGGGACCGAGAAGAAGAGAGGAGAGGAGAAGGTGATGGAGGACAGAGGCAGAGGCTGGAGGGAAGGCATTACCAGCAGTCATCAGAAGCTGGGAGAGTGGCATAGGACAGATTAGCTCTGAATCTGCAGCGGAACCAACCCGCCAACCCCTTGATTCCCCTGGCCTCTAGAACCGGGGGAGAATAAATTTCTGTTTTAAGCCATGCATTTCATGGCAGTTTCTCATGGCAGCCTCAGGGAACTAAGACAATGTCCGAGGCTCTGTCCTGATCTAGGCAGTCAAGGACAATCCCTTGAGGCAGCGACACTTGATCGGAGACCTGAAGGTGTGTAGGAGTTGGCAGGAGAGTGCGTTTCAGGCAGAAGGACCAGCAGGTACAAAGCCCTGAGCCAGGAAGGAGGACCTGGGAAAGGACCGAGAGGGCTGGCACTCTGGGAACCGAGGTGGTGGTGCCAGATGTGTCTGGAGAAGTGGGCAGAGGAAACCCAGTGGAGTGTGGACTTCTTGCTGAGAGAAGCAGGTGCTGCTGCAAGCTGGGAGCCCGAGAGACCTCAGCCCTGTGGGATCTGAGCCGTGCTGGTCTCTGCCCTGCAATACAGGCGGTGCTGGGTAAATATTAGTTCATGGGTTCTGGGGGGTGTGTGTGTGTGTGTGCGTGTCTGGGGACTGTCTGTGGTGTGCATGCCGCCTCCCGGGACAGTGTGTCCCACCTGCTTCCAAGCCCTTGCTTCTCCCTGAGAGCTGCCGCTTCATTTCGGCCTCCCAGACACATTGTCTGGAAGTCCCCTCCCCATCCGCGCCTGCATCCTGGGTCCTTTGTCCATGTCAGACAACCCTCCAGGTTCCTGTCCCCCCCTCCAAATTCCTGTCCCCCACGCTTGTCATCTTAACAGGGCGCTTTCTCTGCTTTGGTCATCCTCAGACTGAATTAAAATAGCATTGCCACGGAGCCGTGTCAGATGTGCCCAAGGAATTCCGAGTCTCCGGTGACTTCATTAGCTGCAGCGCCTTGAGTCATTCGGGCCACGGCACTTTCTTGTCCCGAGCCCCTCCCTCCTGCAGAGGGGTCCTCATTAGCGGGGAAATATGAACCACTTAGCTCCATTAACCGGGTGCTTCTCACACCTTCCATCTCTGCCTTTCTTCCCCCTCTGCCCCTTCACCTGTGCGTCTCTGCTCTCCACTCATTAGCCAGAGGGGCCTCGCGGCTTTCCATCCCCTTCCTCTGCGCAGTGTCAGGAGGCCAGCCCGGCCCACGTGGCCCCCCACGTCTCCGGGAGTCGCTGAAATGGGCGTCACGTGTGCTCCACACCTGTCTGCGGCTCCCACCCCCCGCCCCGCTCCTGCGCCCACTCGTCTGCTTCCTCTACCCATGCCCCTGCCTGGGAACCCCTCAGGAAGAACAGCAGGGTTCCTGCTGGGCGGGGGCGCTCCTGGGGGCTTCCAGATCTCCCATCCCCCAGGGAACGAGATCCTCCTGGCGTCCCCTGACCCCACAGCAGCGGGGCCGGTGTGCGGTCTGCCCCAAAGGCCACCTGCCCGTGACGCCACTGTGAAGTTTAGCGTGACGGGGCAGTGGGTCTGGGTCCAAAAGGCCTGGGTTTGCCGCTTGTTTCTGCCGCTCACAGGCTTGCGATCTCAGGCAAATCACTCCACACTTGGGACCTCAGTTTTGTCATCTGTAAAATGGGGGTCCTGAATGAGTCATCTCAGTTCATTCTTACAACAACGGGGTGGACGGGGGTTGTTGTTCCCCGCCCGTCACATGGTATACGTGGGAAGGGGCGGGAGTTGTGGACGTGCAGGGGAGGAAACTTCCTGACTGGTATTTGAGCTGAGCTTCTGAGGGCCTGGAAGGTTCCATCAGGTGAGAAGCATTCGTGTCGGTTGGGGAGGGTTGGCAAGTCGGAGCGTGGAGGCCTGAGTGTTCCCTCCTGTGCCACATTTGTTGAGCTCCTGCTGGCTCCGGAGACCAGGGCTGCCGAGGGCCAAGGAAGCCGAAGGGAAGGGCGCCCCCTGAGGTTGTGTCACAGCAACCCCCAACCCGGGGGCTGTGCTGGCTGGGCGCAGGGCAGACCAGCCCCTGACTCACGGGGAGCTGAGACTATGTGCAGGAAGGAGGTGGGAGAGCGGGGCCTCAGCCGGGACTCGCAGCTTCCCCGACACCCACCCGTTCCCTGGGAGTCGGGCCCCCCAGCATCTCTGCAGCCTCCTTGCCTCTCCCTGCAGAGATGGTTGTTCTCGCTGTGTTCTGGCTGTGTCCCCGCGGATCAGGGAAGTAAGGAGCAAGCTTGCCCTCCCCTCACTTAGCTCAGGGCTCTGCGAGGCCAATTAAACCGCGTGCTAATCACCGACACAGGGGAGAGTAGAACCAGGGTCGATGGAAGCAAAAATACTTCTGTGCTCCATTGTGGAGAGGGGAGCTGTCACCCCAAATCCAGCTCACACACTTGTGCAGAAACACAGACAATGGAGCCTCACGGGGGTCACGGTACTGCTGCAGGGGGCGAGCAAGCAGCCAGCCAGCCGGCAAATACGGATGGGGGCTCTTCTGTACCGGGCGTGGGGGACGCAGCCCCGCCGCACGGGGGCTCAGTTGTAGTTGGGAAGGAAGGCATTAGTAAGTCCGAGAATCTTGGAAGGCGATTCGCCCCAGGGAGAAGACCAAAAAGCAGGGCTGGGGTGGGGATCAGGAGTGTGGGGTGTTGTGTGTTGGGGTTCTAGCAAAGCCTCAAAGAAGACAAGAGAGTGAGCTGACGGGATCCACAAATGGGGTAGCTTGATACAACAGAAAATGATTCTTAGTCCAGGGGGCCAGAGCCCAAAACCAAGGTGTGGGCAGGGTCGGTTCATCGGGAGGACCAGAACATTCTGATCCAGACCTCCTTCCTGGTTTCTGGCGGCTCCAGACGCTGTGGTCTATGGACTCATCACTCCAAATGCTGCCTCCTTCTGTGTGTTCCCGTATCTCTGCTTCTTCGTCTAAGGGCATGGGCCACTGGATTTAGGGCCCCCCAGGACCAAGTGTGGCCTCTCTGAGCTAATTACATCTGCAAAGACCCTATTTCCAAAGAGGACTGCATCCACAAGCTCGTGGGCATTACGACCTGAACATACATTTGGGGTGGAGGGGTGACACTTAACCCATAGCACTTTGGTTTTCTTGAACGTGGCTTCAGCCTGAGACTGGCCTTGGGCAAGCAGGTCACCCTTCCGGTCATGAGGCAATGATGAGGACAACAAAGTTCGCATTCCCAGCACCCTCTCTCTGGGCCAGGCCCTGCGCAATACGCCCACATGGACTCACTCGGGGAGGAAGGGTGTGGTGCCCCTGTTTGTACTGTAGTCTCTTCTTGGACCTATAGAGCTTGGGGGACCCTGGCCTCCCTCTGCCTAATCCCGTGCCCTGTGGGACCCCTCCGTCAGCTGCTGCCTTGGTCCCAGGTGGGTCCCCAGGGCACGTTTCAGCAAGGTGGGAGAAAGAGCCACCGCTGTGGTGGCCCCAGACAGTGCTGCGAGGAAGGGGCCAAGACAGCCCCAGCCCACTAAGTGCATTATTTCACCAAATCCTCTCATTCGCCCAAGTTAGGGGTCAAGGTCACCCCCATTCTGCAGGAGAGGCAGCCAAGGTGTCGAGCAACAACGCCGCATTGCTGGTCACGCAGCTGCATCAAAGGAACCCAGCTGGGGCCACTTCCTGCCAGTGCACTCCTGGCGCCCCCCCCCCGGCCCCCCGGACCCCCGACCCCCCCAGCCCGGTGTGCAGGAGGCAGGTGGTGCCTGGAAGTCGTGATTGCGTTATCAGTTCTGGTTCTCTGTTTTAACTGTCTGTGTTTTAGCTCTTGGGCACCATGAGGACAGGGATTTGAATTGTTCTCCCCCAAGTCTCAGCACCCACCCAGAAACCTTTACTGCATTCTTGAACCTCTGACCCTCGGAAACACTCATTACTCCCTGCAGTGATTTCACCGGACTGTCTGGATTGTGAGCGCCTTGAGAGCGGGGCCCCGATTCTCACCTCTGCGGCCTCCCAGGGAGCCCAGGACAGTGCAGGGTCCGGAGGACTGGAGCGTATTAGCCAGACAGCAGCACCGCCCCGAGCAGGGGACGCCAGAGTGGGGGCCGCAGAGCCCCTCCGTCACCCCCCCTTTTATAAATGGGGCTCATGTCTCTGCCCTGCCTCTCCCTCCCCTGGCAAAGCCAAATGAGCCCAAACCCCGGGCTGCACTGGGGTCCTCCACGTGGGAGGGAGATACAGAAGGTGCTCCCCGGGGAACCCCCCCCACTCACAGCCCACGGCCTGGCCGGGCGCAAGGCCCTCCCGGGAGCTGGCCCCACCTCCCGACCCCCCCACCACTCGCTGTATCCTGCACCCACCCCGTGTTTCTCGCCCCCTTGCCCAGACGCCCTCTTCCCAGCCCCTCTCTGTCTCCCGGATAACTCCAGGTCATGCTGTATGACTTCAGCCACTGGGTGGCTAAAATCCCAAAGGCTGACAACACCAGATGTTGGCGGGGAGATTGGAGCAATGGGGACTTGGCGTACGTTCTCGACGGGGTGTCAGGTGGAAACCTTCTCACAGGACTGCCCGGCCGTTATCTACCAGGCTCGGCATCCACCTGCCCATGGCCCCAAGTTCCCCTCCTGGGTCTCTACCCAAGAGAAATGGAAGCACGTGTTCACGCAAAGACTTGCTTCGGAAGGTCTGTAGCGGCTTTAGTTACGGTGGACAGAAACACGAAGCAACCCGAAGTGTCCGCTGGTAGAGGCATGGTTAGCGAACTGTGGGCCACCCTCTGGTGGGATGCCGCCCGGCCTGGAATGACCTGGTCCCTCGCCCAGCAGCGCGGAGGACTCTAGAGATGGGCTCACCGTCCGTGGTTCGTTTAAATGAAATCCTAGAACAGGCGAAAATGGATCTATGGGTCCAAAAATCAGAGCAGCAGAGGAGGGCGATTGGCTGGAAAGGGTGTCGGAAACGGTTTCTGGGATATTCTGGGCGGCAGTTACATGGGTGTGTAGAACATACTGAAGTGACTATATAAGCTCTGGGGACTTGATCGTACCTTGAATATACCCCAGTGACATACGTGTATGTATGTGCCTACGTGCGCGTGCATAGGTAGAGACCCTCCCCCCTGGTCTTCCCCACCAGGACCCCTTCCCCAGGTCCACCCACTCTCAGCCCAGTGGAACCAGGAGCACCTTCCTCCTGCCCCAGTGAGCATCTGTGTCCCGCATCTGCTTCAGTACGACCCACCTGTTGGGCTGCTCGGCACCCCGGCCCTCAGGGCGCCCCTGTGGACCCTTCACACGTGTGTCTCCCTGAGCCCAGCATAGCTCCTGATGCATCTGGGGGATCGACAGACGTGAACTAAACAAATAAGGAAACGATCATGGGGTCTTTATTCATAATCGTAGCTGCAATCTAGACCCGGGTTTGTACCCACAAACCCTACTTCTACCTCCGTCACATTGATCTCCATTAAACCCATATAGATCCATAAACTCAATTTCTAGTGCGTCTGCATCACTGTCTCTGAACCCCTCGAGCTCCTGCGAAGGTGCAGGCGCAGGTCCCCGCAGGCGGACAGATTGGCAGCCTCTGCCAGGGCCTCCCCACAAGCTTGCCCGCTCTCAGAGATGCCCCTGGTCTGGCTTCCCCTCCCCCCGTGTGTGCTCCGCTCCTGTCCTGAGACGGCAGAGAGCTCAGGGATTCCAAGGTCAGGCTCTGATCTGGACATAGTTGGGTTCGGTTTCCAGCATTGCTTGGCAACCTTGAGCAAGTCACTTCTCTCCAGCCTCGGTTTACTCGTCTGTGAAATGGGATAAGAGTAGCGCTTGCTTCGCAGGAATGTCAGGGGCACTTGGCAAGGTTTTATGTGCAAAGCACTTAGCTGGGTGCTTGAGGGGAACTGGGCAGCAGGGCAGCCCCTGGCATCCCCCAGGGTTGTGAGAGTGGAGTGGGTCCCCCAGCCAAAGACCGAGTGATTCCTGTCCCACCACCCCTGCACCCGGGCAATCTCCAGTGGCCTTCTCAGCTCAAAGGGCATTTTCAGCTCAGGGGCGCCCGGCTGGCTCAGTCGGTAGAGCGTGCGATTCTTGATCTCAGGGCTGTGAGTTGGAGCCCCACGTTGGGTGTGGAGATCACTTAAAATAAATAATTTTTAATAGCATTTTCAGCTCAGACCAAATAACCCTAGGCTAATTTGAAAAGGACACTGTTGGTGGAACCCCAAACACTAGGGAGGGGCGGCAGGATGGGGCAGACATCAGCACCGAGGAGCTGGGCTAGTGGGGAGATGTTGGTCTGGGGCACCCATTTCCTGTTAGGAGATGAATATATTCTGGGGAATCCAGTGCAGTGGGGGACGACAGGTGATGGCGCTGCGTTCCGTACCTGGAAGTTGCTAAGAGAACGAGCCCTGAACGCCCACACCAAGGACAAGAAACGGTAGCCACGATGTGATTGAGGTGTTCGCCCGCTCTGCGGGGGCGAGCATTTTGCAGCTAGAAGTTTCTCAGCCAGAAAGGTTGTAGACCCTAAACTTACACAATATTACGCATTGATTACATCTCACTATACATGTTAATTACATCTCAAATAAAGCTGAGGGGAAAAAACATTTTAGTACAAAAAATTAGAAAGGCATCCTTTTTAACGAAAGGCAATTATTTAAATTTTAAGAAAGTAATTTACATCTCAAAAAAAAAGCAGATTATAGATTGAGATTAGAGATTGCCGAAACTGCCCCGATTGCAGGAAAAAGGAAAAAATGAGAACTTTGCGAAAGCAGACGGCCAAATGCCGAGTGTGAAAATCACTGTGGGCAGAAGCGGGCAGTCCGAGCGGAAGGTGGGGAAGCTCTTCTCGCTTTCCCAGTGGGGACCACAACCTGACGGCCACCATTTCTCTGCCAGGCCCTCACCCCGTGGCCTGGCCCCGGGCACCTCCAATCGGTCACCTCAGACTGAAGAGGAACAGAGGCAAGATGGGCGTGATGGGCCCACAAAGCCTGGGACCTAGGCTGGCGGCCGGCTCTACCCCTTCCTCAAAGCTGTGTGACCTTGAGTAAGTCACCGAACATCTCTGAAGTGTTTGTTTGGATCTCAGGCCCCGCTCAAGGATCTGCCACAAAAGCGAGCCTTGACACAGACTTGATATAGCACGAAGGACGGTCCCAGACGGACCGCGCTCTGTGCCGAGGGAGAGCATGGGGAAACTGAGGCACGGAGTTGCTGTTGGTGACTCCGGTCCTAAGAGACACGCACGGAGACAGGATGCCAGATGTCACCGCAGATGCTCCAGGCAGGGCCCCTGGGGACATTTGTCCTCTGTCTCCTGTGGACTCCTCAAAGCTTCTTCACATGCAAGTCGGTTTACTCGCCTAATAATCGCACAAGAAATACAGGTTCGGAAGAAATTAAGAAAATACAAAGAAGGGAGAAAAATCACCCCAAGTCTCAGCACCCCACACCAATATGGTATCCCTCTCGGGGTGCTTCTGTGGGTGCGTTCATAGGTGCCCTTGTGGGCACGATCTCACGTGAATGGGATCGAGGGCCACGCTAGCTTCAGACCCGGGGCTGTTCACGGGACCAAAATTGTACCCATCTTTGTTCGTCAATAAAAACACACCTCCAGCCTCGTTTTTCCCGGGTGTGTGATACTCCACGGTGCGGGAAGCTACTGACTCAGTCAGTCCCCAGCCAGGGTAGAGATCTATCGGTGTTTTTCCAGATAGAAACCCAGGCAGCAGGTGACATCCTTCTCAGAAACACCCCAGGTGACAGGTGCTTGCTACACCCGAGGAGCCTCTTTCCATCTCCGCACGGCTCCAGGGTGAGGGAGCCCTTCCTGTGGACAAATCCGCCTCCCAAGAACCTCCCCCCGGTGGTGCCAGTCTGCACTTGGGGTGACCCGGACTGTCCACCCCTTGGTCTCGGCCTCCTGATCACCCGCACCCCGGAGCCCACTAGCATTTTCCCAGCCCACCGCACCCCCACCTGTCTGAGGGAAGGCCACCTTCCCCACTTGCCTTGGGAAGCCCCCCCAAGTAAGTGTGAGGTTTGCAGGTTTTGAGGTCCGGAGCCCTGGCTTTAGGGCCAGACAGACCAGGGTTCGGATCCCACCCCTTCCCGGCTGTGGGACCCGGGGAAGCCGCCTGGCCTGTGTGAGCCTCACTTTCCTCTTCTGTAAAATGAGTTTGGAACTGTATCGGCCTCAGGCCACGTCGAGGATTTCCCGGAGGCTGTCGGTGTAAACCGCTTAGTGCAGGGCCGGTGCCTGGTAGGGACTAGGTGGATGCTAGATGCTGATACTGTCCATGGTGGGGAGTCCCTGTTTGGGGAGGATCCTGGAGGACAAGCTCGGCGGGGCCGCGGGGCCTCGCCAAGATGCCCCAGCCCTGCCCCCCACCCCTGGCCATCAAGGCCCCTGACGAGCTCGTCTCCTGTGGAGGGGAGGACCCTGGCGGCTCAGGGAGGAGGGAGAGCAGCAGACACAGAGCGGGATCGATACATTATTTAACAGCAAGAATGCAGATGAGGAAAAATTAATGAAGGGGCTCCCTCTGCCTCCGCCCCCAGCCCCCACTCTTCCTTGGCTCCGCGATTGCTGACAAATTCTCCAGAAAATATCAAAACAGCCTCTGGCTGGAACGGGCACAGAGAGGCACCATTATCTATTATTGATGTAAACCTTGACAAGTTCTCTTTTTAAAGAAGGCGAGCAGGGGAGGGAGCTGCTAATCTGTGTTTAAAGGGATAGACCCTCGTTTCCCCCTCCCCAGGGCCGCCGCCAGAGGGGCACCTCCCAACCGCAGCCCTTGCATCTGCCCCCCCCCCATCCCAGCCAGGCAGGGAGAGGAGGATGGAGACCTGGAGACCCAGAGGTCGGGAAGGGCTGGTGCTGCTCACCAGCTTCCCCTGTGGTGCCTCAGTTTCCTTTTGTGTGCATTTTCCCAGCCAGCAATTAATGGCATGGCCTGGGGACAGCAGGGTGGGGCGGGGAGGATGATAGGAAGCCGGAGAGCTCTGACTCCTGCCTCAGGCAGCGGAGGAGAGGCGCGCCCGAGGCAGAGGGCCGTCTGCCGTCTGCCGCGCACCAACAACTCACCCCGCCAGGACCCTAAGATCCATTCTGCAAGATGGGAGGGAGTTCAAAGCTGGTGATCTTAAATTTTTAATACTGGAAATACCTCAGTCATCTAGAAATCACTTGATGAACAACTCGAGTCATCCAGAATATTGATGAGAAGAAAAAAAAATGGAAAGTAAAAAATTTTCCAAAGGACCCATTTCAAGCTTGCAAAATCCAAGCCTCGGAGTCCACACGCTTGACCCACAGGGGCGTTCTCGGGTCCCGTTACTCTCGTTCGAGAAGATTTCTAACCGGCACGTGCTGTTCTTTTATCTGCTTCCGGCAGGTGATACTCGGACAGGGCGAAGGGGAACTAAGACTTGGTCAGCGGCACCAATGAACAACGGGGAGCCGGACGGGAAGCGGCGCCCCCCGGGGCCGTTTAGTGTGGGAGCAAGTGCCCTCGTGGGGCTTCCGGTTCGGCCAAGAGTTAGACCTGAGTCTAACTTCCTTACGTCCAAGCAATTACAAAAACCGCTTCAGGGAAATGGTCATCAGATCATCTGAGAAATGTGGGCTCACACGCTCCTTGCTGTGTCCACGGACGATCACCGCGGGCAAAGATCGAGAATTCGAGAACACAGCAGCCGGAGGTCACACACTTCGAATGTCCTCATGGGAGCAGCCGGGTGGTATAAATGAGAGACCCAGGAGGGGGCGGTCATCGCGAGCGGTGACCGGAGCCTGGCTCTGCGGGGGACACCGTCCCCGCGCTCCGGCCCCCGGCGATGGGAGGAAGTGGGTCCACTTTTCAAGAGAAGGAAGAGATAGAAATTCAAGATGAGATGACCCAGGCCCCGAGGTGAAGGTGGGGGCATCCATCCGAGGACTGGACGGCGTATTGCTTCACCATAAAAGGGGAATTAAGGGTCGGGGGCAAGTACAAAGCGGGGGAGTTATCGTGTCCATTTCCTGAAGCTACTCTAGCAAATTACCCCAGACCGGCGGCTTTGAACTTCTGCATTTGTTATCTCACAGTCCTGGAGGTCAGAAGTCCTACAATCTGGTGTCAGCGGGGCTGGCTCCTTCCGGAGGCTCCAGGGGAGAGCCTGTTCCTGGCTTCCTCCGGCTCCTGGAGGCCATCTGCACACCTTGGCTCCCGGCCCCTCCCTCTGTCTTCAGAGCCATTTCTCCCGTCTCTGACCTCTGCCGGGGCTCTGACCTCGCCTCCTCTGACCCCCCTTCCTCCCTCTTATAAGGAGCTTTGTGATTACACTGCCCCCCCCCCCAGGAGCAAGGCGGTGCATAGATTCATCTCATCCATGGTGTCCCTTTGCCGTATCAAGCCACGTTCCCCCAGGTCTCGGGGATCTGGACACAGGCATTTTCTGGGAGCACTGTCGTATCCCCCACAGTGGTCTGCCCCACCCCATCTGTCATCACTGAGTGTAGGGGTGGCGAGGATTTCAACAGCGGAGAGTTCTTTAGAAAGGGTCCTTTTCTTTTAGAAAAGGTGACACTAGGTTGAGGGCAGGCAGGTCCCACTGAGAGGCGGGAGAAGCCCGTGAAGGAAGCCGGTCGCTGAGACCTTTAGCAGCAGCTCAGGGAGAGCTGGGTGAGAAGGCGGCATCCCTGGCCCCACTACCCCAGCCCCGAGGTTGGAACGACAGTTCCCTGACGTCAGGGCCAGGCCTTTAGCGACAGCTTACCCCCTGCCAACCCTGAGGGGTCACTTCCTGGGAGAGGGGCTGGGCTGGAAGCCTGCACTCCGTCGCTACACGCCCCCTGGGATGGAGGCCTCCTCCGAGTCTGGCTCTGCGGCCCCAGACAGCACCAAGGACGCCAGGGGTGGGCAGGGGACACACAGTGGCCATCAGCCCGTGCGTCAATCCATGGGGTACCATTCCCTGCTTTCCTTCAAGACACGTTGATGAAGCCCCGCTCTGGGCCTCACCCCACACTAGGCCCCGGGACACAGCTGTAAACCTGGCAGATGGGGCCCATGCCCGGGGGGAGCCAGGGGTTTGGTGGGAGAGATGGGGATTAAGCACAAAATCATTTCATTTCAGATATGAAAGAGTGCTTTGGGGACATGGACTATTTGAGAAATGAGGCCTCGGAGGGCGCCTTTTCTGGAGAACTGAAGGGTCCTCCTTGAAGGGATGTCCTAAGAGGTAGAGGAGGAAGGGGGGAAGGGAAGGTGACGTCCCTCTGAAATGCACCACTTCCTCCCCCCCCCACACCTATCCAGCTGTGGTCTGACCTTTGACCTCCAATGCCTCTGGGCTGGTGCTGACTCCCTCCTCTCATTTTGGGTTCTCTCCAGTTTGGGGTTCCACATCTCTTTCCCCTCCACTGACCGTGGGTACCGCTTCTCCCAGGGAAAGGGGCCTGGCGCTTGGAGCAGCACCACCCCCCTCCGCTGTACCTCTGGGGCTGGTGTCCGGGAGGCAGGGCGGGGACCTCCACGGGCAAGTCCCTCCAGGCTAGGGGAGAGCAGGGAAGCCCGGGTCCTGGAAACTATCCCCGGCCGGCCGCACCCCTGGAAACCCAAGACCCTTGTCCCGTACCTGATGGCCCTGGGTGAGCCCCGCCCCACGTCTGAGCCCCGGGCTCTCCACCTGGAAAGGGGCAGAACGGATCAGACCATGTCTCCGGCCCCTTGCCGCTCTGCCCCGTAGGACCCTTCCTTGATTTCTAAAAGGGGTCTCGTGGTTCTCACGCTGTCTTCCTGGACCAGACTGCTGGCACTCTGGACGCAGAGCGGATGCCCCACAGGAGCACTGGCAGGAGCAGCCCGCGAGCTGCCGCAGGGAGAGCGGGCCTCCCTGACGTTCTCAAATGATGCTCGCGGTAGGGCTGGCAGCGGCCCCGTGGCCGTGGCCCAAGGCTGCAGGCACCCCGTGGGGATGTGCCATCCTGCCACTCCATGGGGGAAGCGCGGACACTCTGTCCTTGTCCGGGGCCGGGCAAGAGCTGAGGCCGGCAGGGGACTCCTAGGGTACGCTCGCTGAGTTCCTTCGGGGCTCTCAGCCCCCTGGAGAGCGAGCTGAGTGGGGCAGCCGTCAACGTGTGCCCTGGGGAACCTAACAGCTCTGGGTTCAAGTTCCACTCTCTGGCTTGCTAGCCAGTGACCTTGGGTGAGTGATGTAAACTGTAGACTCCGTTTTCTCATCTGCAGGAAGGGGCACCCACCTCCCAGGGTCACTGTGGGGCTAAATGAGATCATCGCATCCCGTAGGGTGTTGGGTGTGTTGTAAGTGCTCAGGAAATAAATGGTGCCCAATGAGATAATTAAGTTGACCGATCAGTCTCCTGGTGTCAAGGTTGGCGCTAGGAACTCACTGGCGGCCTTAAGAAGTGGGAGGGGCGGCAGTCCCAAGGGTCTCTCCAGTCCCTCTGAAGCTCAAAGTTCAGTGGCCTGTGCCAGCCAATGCTCTCCTGTCCCTTCTCTTAGTGGCGCAAGACTGTGGTCTTCTGAAAGGCGGGACCACCCTGCCCCCACCACCTCGCCAGCAGTCGGCACCCCCGTAGGGACCAGCGGACAAGCAGGGGAGCATCAACTGGGGAGGTGAGCGAGGCTTGGCTGGGACAGGAGAAGCAGCCGGTGCCACCACACTGAGGGCAGACCCCGGAACAGAGGGCATTCTTGCCCCCCAGGCCAGCGGTCATTCTTCTGATCGTCTGGGCCCAACATTCAGATAAGCCAGAAAAGCTCCCTGGATTTAAGAGCTTATGGAGAGTTTAATTAAAGAACCTCAGTGTTACTTTTGGAAAAAAAGAAAAAAGAAAAATCCTCCTGCCTGCATTGATCCTCCTCTGAAAGATGTTTGCTCCGACAGAGCATCAGGCTGAGAGGGAGGAAGGGGACTCACCAAAGGGTCACAAAAGGATGTGCTTGGGCAAGAGGCCTGGCTGCCTGGGTCTGCAGTCCTGTGACCGAGCCCTGCCACTGGGGAAGAGTTTGCTTCCTGGAAAGATGACGAATTCGGAGAGGCCTGGAGGCGTCCCTGGCCGGTCCCCAGGGCCCAGCTGGCCGGCCTGCCTTCTCCGGGCATCATTCTGTCTCTTGTCTCTCCCCAGGAGAAGCTGGGGTGGCCACAGAGACAGAGCGGACAGTCTGGGCCCTCGGCGAGGAGCCCAGGACAGTGAGCTCTGTCTGCCGCTGGGAGTGTCCTGAGACATCAGGAATGGCCCAGCGGACCTCGGCATGGCGGGGGAGGGGTTGCTGGCCCATGAGACTGGGCTCCCACACAACACCCCTGCACCCCAGAGCTACTGTGGTGTGGGGCAAGGCCCCTCCTCCCAGCCCACTGCCTAACTCCTTCCATCAACGCCACCCGGGCTGCCCCAGGCCTCCCAAGCCCTGGGGTTGGCCGTTTGACCTCTCTGTGTCCCAGGAATGGGAGTCACCTATAAAATGGGGGCTTTCGTGAAGTTGTAGGGAGAGGCCATGGGGCACTGGGGATACCAGGGCAGACTTTGCAGGTAAAAAGCAGCAATCCTTGGGCACAAGGGGACATTAGAAGACGCAGGTGTCTCTGGAATATCCAGGCTCTGGACAGGGCAGAATCTAAGACCTGGAAACCAGGCCACAGGCCCCTGGCTCCTTCCTTCCCTGAGAAAAATGGCAGCTCACTAACCCCAAATGGACCCAGTGCCATTTTCGGTCCTGCCTCCAGTCTCCTGGGAGGGTGAATTGACTCTCCTTATGCCTGCCTCATCCGATCAGCCCAGACACAGGCTGGGCACGCGCCCCTGAGATGAGGGGAGTGGCGTTCCCAGAGGCTTTCCTCGAGCAGGAAGTCACTCCCAAGGAGTCCCTGAGAGGTGGCGTCTGTCTGTGGTCTGTGGTCAGGAGTCTGAAAGAACGGGGGTGTGTGTCGGGGTGGGGGGGTGCAGTGTCCAGTCCAATTCAGCACCTTGGACAAGACACCGGCTTCTGATCCGGCAAAAGGGCCATCATAACACCACTGCCCTGTGCCCTACCTCCCTCACAGCGAGGCCAGCAAGGGGACACCAAATGGCCAGAAGTGGGACTCATGTCCTTGGACTCCTTGCTAAGGGCAAGCTCTCAGCTGTCCACCCAGCCGGGGATGGAAGCAGGCATTCACAGGTGAAGGCGTTCTAAAATGCAAGTTTTCTTCTTATTCAGGTGTGGTGAGGCCAACAGATCAGGAGACAACCGCGCTGAAAGGCTACTTTGTCATCCTCCCAGATCCCAAGGCGGGGAGTGCACCACACCACGCAGGGCCACACGGGGAAGCGCCAGGGTGGGGCAGGAGGCAGACAGATCGAGGGAAAGCACGAGCAGGAGCCCTCATGGTGGTTTCTGCGGGAAAGGCAAGGCAAAGCAGGGTACGCAGGCTTAGGATGGACGCGTTTGAGTCACTTCAGCGTGCTACGGGGCACAGGGGGCTGTGGTTGTCTGGCACCTGGCCCTGGGTGATGAGGGCAGGCAGAGAGTGACCCGGAGCGTGAGAGTTGCATACAGGAGGCCAAGAGCGGGGCTTGGGACCGGGTTGCCCAGGTAGGGCATCATCACAGGCATACCGTTCCAAGACTTGGCCAACCCTGGGAAGGGCAGTCCCCTCCAGGGTCAGCAAGAACCCAAGATCACAGCATCAACAATTCAGAAAATTAAAAGGCACAATTCATACAGAAGGATGGAAGTCTGGGCAGAGAGGCCACGCGGCCCAAGCTCCTAGGCAGGAACGGACCCCTCGGGGGGGGTCCCATCTGCCCCACTGAGGAAGGGCGGAGGAGCCCTGAGGGAGGAGGCTGGCATGGGGTAAGTCAGCCCAGTGTCCATCCCCAGGGCCCACTCTATGCACCCGAGGCTCTGTCATTCAGCTCTGCACAGCCCTGGCCTCCATCCCCCCACCCCCCACCCCAGAGCGGCTGGCGAGGGCAGCTGTCTGATGTGCTTCATGTAACCCGCCGGTAACAGCACGGGCTCCAGTCAGACCCAGCCCTGAGACTGAGCTTCACAGCTGGGGCACCTGACGTGAATTACCTTTCTCTTTAGACCATCAATCAAAATGGGACCACCGAGAGCACCGTCTTCTGGGGCGTACCATGGGTGAAATGAGATGGTACTTGCAAAACTCTTAGCACAGGACTTGGCACAGAGGCCGCCCTCAGTAAGAGGTAGCCGATAATGGGTTATTTGAAAGGCCTTTCATGATCTGCCCGCTCACCCTGCCCTCCACCCTGGAACTTTCATGGCTTCTTCATGCTCTACACTGTCATTTGCCCCGGACCTTTGCACCTGCTATGCCCTTTGCCCAGGATCCTCTTCCCTGCTCTGCTCTCCCTGACTCCTTCCCTGGCTAACTCCCGCTCTAGCTCAGATGTTCTCCCCATCAGGATGTCCTCTCCGCCCCGACCCCTTGCCTGAGTCCCCCTCACAGGTGCCTAGCACACCCTGTCCCCACCTCCGACAGGGCACTGACCACACTGGATTGAAACCGCCTGCTTTCCCCATGAGCCAACTAGACGGAGAGTTCCTGCCTTTGTATTAGTTTTCTGTCGCAGCTGTAACAGGTTACTCCAGACTGGGCACCTAAAAACAACAGAAAACATATGCATTCATGGTTCAGAGAGAAGTTCAGACATTCAGGAGCCCAGAAGTTCAAGGTCAGTTTCACCGAGTCAAAATCAAGGTGTCAGCTGTGCTCCCTCCTCCCTCTGGAAGAGAATCTGCTCCCTGTTTTTTTCAGTTTCTGGTGGCCGCCTCCTGGCCAACATCACTCCAGTCTCTGCCTCTGGCTTCTCGTCCCCTTCTCTGAGAGCGCGCCACCTCCCTCTGCCTGTCTCATAAAGACACTCACGATGACGTCTAGCCCTCACATGGGTAACCCAGGATGGTCTCCTCATCATAAGAGCCTTAACTTCATCACCTCTATGAGGACCCTTTTCCCAAATGTCCCTCACTCATTTGCCATCAGGTAGTAGTCGCAGGTCCCGGGACTGGGAAGTGGACACAGGATACCTCTCGCTTTTCAGAAGTTCACATGGTGCCCCTTCACTGCTCCAAAAAAAGCCTGTATTAGTACCTGGTTTCATTAACTGAAAGAAATCCAAAAAGGATTTTTTGCGTTTACCAAAAAAAAAAAAAAAAAAAAAAAAAAGGAAAAAAGCAAAAGAGCGCTCGGCATAGGTTTCACAGGGAACGGCACTGAGGCAGCGCACACCCCCAGCGCGGGGGCCGCACCCTCTCCTTCTCCGGGAATGACTGAGGCTCCGGCCCGGCACCAAGTCGCCGTAGCTTTGAGCTGTGTCTGTGAGCATCTGGACTTTATCTCCATTTATTTCATGCTTCCATTAGCAAGATCGGTTATCAAAAGAGCCTAAGACATTGTTTTTGGGGTCTAGGAAGGCTCACAGAATTTTCCGTATAAATTGATGGTAATGGTTTCTTTCCCTTACACCATCGAGGCTTACGAAAGGTTTCAGAGGAGCACGCTACTCTCCGAGAGCAGAAGAAACCCGTGTGTCTTTGCAGAGCCATTGTTTCAGGTGACCACAGTGTCCTGTCGCTGCCGGCCGGAGCCGGTGCCAGGCGCCGTGCTCACTGGGCACTTGTTGCCGGGCCAGGTGGAGGCCGTGTGGGGCAGGGGGGCCCAGGCTTTCCCCTTGGCCAAGCTGGATGGCTCCAACCTCTCAGCCTCCTAAAGCTGGAAAGAGCATTTGCTTCAACCCCCTCATTCTCCTCTTCTTTCGAAGCGCGGGCAGAGACGGACCCAGGCTGACAAGCTGGTTTGTGCCCACGGTACCCGGGAGCAGGTTTCCGGGGCCAGAGCCTCATGTCTCACAATCCTGCCGGCCCGAGGCAACCCGGCCCCGTCCGCGGCCTGCCACGGGCAACAGACAAGGGGTGAGCAGAGCCTTCCCCTGCCGCTCGTGCTGGTTCCCCGCAGCTGCTGGTTTCCAAACCCCACTTTTGTGACCTCGCTTTGGAATATCGACTGTATTCCCTGCTGGCCCTCCTGTTTGTTACTCGGGCTTTTGTTTCGACGAGCCCTCCCCGAGGCAGCCTGGGTCACCTTCACATCCCGCCGGCCCTGCCAGAAGGTCTCCTGGCCACAGAGAAAGGCGGGAAAGAAAGGAAGGACCCTGGGGAGACCCCAATCGATAGGGGTCTTTCTTCCGTCCCTGCGGCAGCCCAGCAGCGGCCCTGGCTTCCGGGCAGAGGTGGGGAGGGGCTCGAACACCTCTGTGCACCTGGGACTCTGCAGACCGAGGGGAGAAAGAGCTGGGCCCCGCAGAGGAGCCGAGCCAGGGCCCTGGAAGTTTCCGCGGTGGCCAAGTGGGAGGGGCACAACGCCATGGGCCGGCGTCTGAAGGCTGGGGTGCCAGCCTCCGAGGGCTGTGTTGACCCCGACCAGGGCCCTCGGGGTAAAGCCACGCCCCTGCTACACCAGGCAGCGAAGGGGCCCCAGTGGAGGCTATGAGCTCTGGAGTCAGACAGGCCTGGTGACATTCTGTGACAAGCCACCGCTCCACCCCTGGTCTCAGTGACCACATCTGCAGAATGGGGCTAATAACCGTGCTTCCTCCTAGGCTGCAGGAGGAAGGAATCAACCGATAAGGTACTCGGCGCGCCGTGAGATCCACTGCCGTGGTTACCGTGATAATTACAATGTCCAACGTGGCTGCCCCCCCCCCCCCCGCCACGCACACCCCACACTCCGGCCCTGAACTTCCCTCTGCTCGCAGAAGCTGCCACGGCCTCTCACACATCCAGGCTTACGCACACGCTGTGGAATACTCTCCCTGCTTCTCTCACCCAGCCTCTGGGTCTCAATGTCCCCCGCTCCAGGAAGCTCTTCTGGGTTAGGCACTCTTGCTTTCGGCCCCGCCGTGTGCCCCGCGGCGCCTGTGATTTCTGCTTCTCAGCGCTTCTCACGGGGGACGGATCGGTGTGGTTGTCGGTCTCTCCCCAGGGCTGTGAGCTCCCCGCGGGTGGGCGCATCTGTCTCGCGCACCCCTGTAGCTCTGGTACCAGGTCCCCAGTGAATGACGTTGCGGATCACAAATGGATAAATTTGGCCGAGTGCGGAACTCCATCCCCGGTGTCGGGGCTGATTATGACCCAGGGGGGGCCGAGAAAGTCCCCGGTACCTCGGGGAAGGGGTTGACAGTGACGGCTTATTTGCTTCGAGTTTTCAGGGGAAGGTGAGCTATTTCCTGGGAGACAAGGTTGTTTCCCATGAGGCTCAAGAAGCTGCATCAGCCTCGGAGAAGGAGAGAGCTCTGAGCCCAGCACACTGGGAGTCAAGCCCCACTTCCTCACCTCCTCCCTCAAGGTGGATGGGCTCCCCTGGCCAGGGAGGACTTTGGAGGGAATTGACTGATGCTCTAGTACCCAGCTCAGGGTCTGGCGTGGAGCAGGTGATCAATTTTTTAAAAGCAACGTTTGTTAATTTTTTAAAAGACACTGTAAATCAAAACCGTGCATTACATCTTCTCCTTCGACTTTTTTTAGCCGACCCCCAATACGCAGTTCATAATTCCTTCCCCACGACTTTATCTGCAAAATAATGTGTTCAATTTATAATTTATTGGGAGTTTTTTTCCCCCAAGACAGACATCTTCAAGTTTTGATCTAAAGAATACAATCGACAAAATTAATATTTAAATCCAGAAAACTCCAACTTTGGTGACTGATCTCGGGGATTTGAATTGACAGCAAGATTTTTAGGTCTTTTGGGTTCTGCATGAAGCACTGGGTTTTATATGACTCTTCTGGTCCAAGGAGGACGGGAAGACCGCCCCTCCACATCGCCCGCGGCTGGAGTGCTTGGCACAGAAGGGTACAGTTAGTAATTACTACGGGATGACAGCCAGGAACCAGGACGATCGTGGGCAAATGGGGAGCTCTGGTCCCCCTCCCGATGGCTGCTGTCTCCGAAGAGTCCAGCCCTATCCCCAGGGAGCCCACTGGCCTCAGAATCCTCTCTTACCCCAGGCACCTTCTAGCCCCACTAGATGGGATGCCACACGTGGTCCTCAGTTCTGCCCGTGTTGTTCGAAGCGTGTCCCCAGAACGTGGCTTACAACAATGCCTGGCCCGTGGTCGTGCTCAACGGATGCACGTTGGATAAGTGAGTGAATTAGAGTAGACTTGCGAGATGAAGCCTTACGCCAAACCTGCCGAAAATGGCGAGTTTGGTTTTAACGTTCTCATCACTTCTGGGGTGCCCGGGTGGCTCCGTCGGTTGAGCCCCCAACTCTTGGTTTCAGCTCCGGTCATGATCTCAGGGTCGCGGGATCAAGCCCCGTGTCGGGCTCTGTACTGAGCGCAGCGTCTGCTTCTCCCTCTGCCCCTTCTCTCGCTCTCTCGCGCACTCTCTCTAAAATAACCAAATCTTTACAAAATAAAAAATGAAAAAAATAAAGTCATTGTGGCCTCTGACACACGTGGTATCGGTATTTTATCTCTTGGGTTTTCGTACATTTCAAACGTATTTATGAAAACTGAGGTTTAAAAAAAACAAACTCACAACAGCCAAGTTGTCCTTCCATGGATGCGCAGACAGACAGACTGTGGTCCGTCCAGCCAGTGGAGCGTGACCCGGGGCCACGGGGCCGTGAAAGTGGGGTGCACGTTACGGAGCAATGACGCCAATCTGGGAATAGTACGTGTGATCAGACTCCAACCGCATGACATTCCGGAAAGACGGCTCTCCGCAGACACGGAGACTCCTGGTCGCCGGGGTGAGGGAGGAGGGAGGGATGAATTAGGGCAGGGAGACTACTCTGAAGGATGTTATCAGGGTGGATTCGTGTCACTACACATTTGTCCAGACTCAGAGAATGTGCAGCAGCGAGAGTGACCCCTGAGGTAGAGGATGGACTCCGGGCGATAATGACGTGTCACTGCAGCTTCGTCAATAGGACACATGTCCCTGCCACTCCAGAGGGGCACGTCCACAGTGGGGGAGGCGTGTGTGCGTGTGTGTGTGTGTGTGTGTGTGTGTGTGTGTGAGAGAGAGGAGAGAGAGAGAGAGGGAGAGGGAGACGGGGTATATGGGAAATCTCTCTACTTTCTGCTCAGTTTGGCTGCGAACCGAAAACCACTCTCAATAGAAAATAAACTCTAGGTTTTTTTAAAACGCGGTTCTTATTCTTAATTTCTAGCCAAAATTTGAAGGAGTGTAAGAACTCTTACTCCATCTGAACAGAGTACCTAAGTCCCCTGCAGTTTGGGGGAAAGTGCTCCCCTGCCCAGGGTGCCCCACTGCTGTCCCCTGTTCCTCTGTTAAAGTGCGTCTCCCCCTTGAAAAATGAAACATTTTGGCTTCGTTCCAGCTCCGCGCAGTGGGTCCCCTCCCCCTTCACAGCACGGATATTCGTCTAAGTGTGATATGTTTGTTTACTAGTTTTCCTAACAGCTTTGTTGGGGAATAATTGACATAGGCATATTTTAAGTGTTCCATTTGATAACTTTCTGTGCCTGGGAAACCATCACTACCAACAAGACAGCGAGCGCACCTGTTAGGGGTGAACTGTGTTCCTCCGAAAATTCCTATGTTGGAAGTCCGAACCCCCGGGACCTCAGAATGTGACCACGTTTGGAGACAGGGTCTTTACAGAGGGTACTACATTAAAATGAGGTCACTAGTGTCTGGTGTCTTCATAAGGAAAGAAACCCAAACATAGACACCCGCCGAGGGATGATGGGATGACAGTGTGAAGACACAGGGAGGTGTCACCTGCATGCCCAGACGAGGGGCCTCGGGGGAAACCACTTCAGTTGTTCAAGCCACCCAGGTTGTGGTGCTGAAATACAATGGCCCAGCAAATGAATACAACACCCCTTGCCCCCAAAGCCTCCCACCCCGCCACCGTGCCCCTTCGTGGTCCCTCTCAGGCCCCAGCATCCCCAGAGAACCACTGACCTGCTCTCTGTCCCTCGGAGTCGTCATGTTATGTGTGTCAGCGGCTCATTCCCTTTTCTTGCTTAAGCGTTCATCCAGTGGACTGATACGCCATCGTTCATAAATTCCCGACAACCAAAACCTGGGACAAAGTCCAGATGTCCACTAACAGATGAGTGGACATCTCCTTCCCACTTGGAGTGGACACTGTGAGAGCAGGACTTCGCCTATAGCTATACCCACAGCATCCAGGAACCCATGCCTGGCGCAGAGTGGGCCCTCAATAAACAGTGGTTGTATTAATGATTGAAAGGTTCATTGCCACGGACGGGGCAAGGCCAGACCCTGCAGCCAGGCGGACCCCTCTCCCCGGAACACAGCAACTGCGGCTCCGTCTCTAGCCACAACCTCCTTCGCCAGATGGCAGCTCCTTGTCCCGCATTCCCCCTGCCCACCGGCATCCCCCCTACCCTGGGAGGACCTAGTCCTGGGTCAGACACAGGATTTACCTCCTGGGAAGCTTTCCTGACAGTTTCTGCCCGGGAGGATTTCCCCTTCACCCCTGCCCTACCTCTGGGTCTGGCGGCTCAGTCAGCCCACTTGCTGACATTCTTATCTATTCACAAACTTTTGCGGGGCACCTGTTGTGGACACTGCGCTGGGGGGCTGGGGAGCAGACAGACATGGAACTCACGGTCGGGGGGGGAAGCCAAAATTAAATGAACACTGTATGGATCCCCCACTTAGATCTGCTATCCTGTGCCATGAAGGGCAGGAGTTCTGGGGGAGAAGCAGATCGTGGTAGAGGGACTTAGTTTCCTTTGGGGGCTGTCTGAGGGGTGGCGTAAGATTTGGGGAGAGACCGGGTACTGTGGGACAGAGTTGGGGGAGAGGTCTATACGCGTGTGCGGGACTGGGGGGGTACAAGAGGGTGGTCCACTGTCATGGCTGCGGGAGGGTCTGTGTGTGTGTGAGCACCGTGAGCATAGCAAAGGGCCACCAGGGAGGGTCAGGACAAAGATGGGGATTTAGTTCGAATAACCCCCTTCTCTCCTGGTTTACGCTGCATTCCTCAGCTGTGCCCAGAGCTGAGGCCCTATCTCTGTCCGGCCAGGATTCCCTTTCACGTGTTGGGATCGTTGATTTCCTTATACCTGCCGTGACCCCAATGCACCCACCACTATGTGGTCCATGTTGAGCCGATAATGGACATTTCTAGATTGATGGGTTGCTGATGTGGATTGATCGTCTCATTCTTATGCCGGGGAAGGGGAGACTTTTCGGGGAAGGGCGCGGTGTCCTTCGGGGACAGTGGCGTCCGAAGACGTTCCCACAGAGAGAATGAGGCTCCCCTTCGGGGCTGGGCTGGCAGAGAGTTGACTTACAGGCCAAGTGCTGTTTCTGGCGGCCCCACTCTCTTCCCGCTGGAATAGGGGCTATTCAAAATGTTCCCAGTGCAAGGGTACAGTCTCACTCTCTGTGTCATACACCTTGAGAGTGGCTTAAAGTGGGGAATTTCTTTCTCTGCATTCAAAGGAGAGGGTTGGGAGCATGGACCAGAAAAGGATCATGAAAACAACGTGCATATCTCTTCGATGCTCACTCTCCTTTTTGTCGTGGGAGCGGCTCCTTCCGGTCTCGCTAGTTAATAACACATTCTCTCCCAGCAGACCCCAGTGCCCCATCCCCGAAACAGCATAGGGTCGCCTCGTTGCTGTGCTCTTTGAGAAATACCGCGGCTCTGGGCTAGGGAAGGGGTCGATAATGTCACGGGGTGACCGTGTGGGCAGCTCCCCAGGGACAGGCAAGGCTGCCGCTCCAGAATGAGAAGAGACTTCACGGAGAACCTGGGGGTGCCAGAGCTGGATGTAGGGTTGGGGACTGCCTGAGACTCGAGAAAGGAAGTCTTAGGGTTAACGACAACAACAACAAGAAATCTGTACCTAGTAGGGAAGAGGTAAATTGAACTTAATAGCTAAAAATACAAACAGACTCAAGAAAGGTTTTCATAAAATATTTAAAACGAGAAGGGACCTCAGAAATGATGTAGTCTCGTGGTTTTAAACATTTGTTTGGCTAATTTTAGCATCAGGCGTCTTTTTTTAGAATAAAACACACAAAGCCCATGAGAGCTGCTTTGAAAGAAGTGGGGGAGAGGGCTTGAGACCACAGGACCCCACGGCCGCTGACCCTGACCCCCAAGGCCAGAACGCACTGGTGTTCTTCTAGTCTCTCACACTCCAGGGGAAGAAGCGGAGGTTGGGGGGGTGAAGGGAGCCCCCCGCGATGACATGGATGTTGCCGCCCTCCAGCATGGTGATGGCAGGTACAGAGGGCACCTGGGTGTGACAACCACCTTGGAGGAAGGGCTTCAGGCCTTCCAAGTGGCCGCTGAGCATTGCCCTGCAACCCTGAGGGGTGCTCTGTGGCCAGACAGCCTGAAGTGGGGTAGGGGAACCCCAATCCGGCTCCTGAAACTTGGATGGATTGTCTTGCCCCTCGGTTTCCTTGTCTGTCCAGTGGGAGTAATGACAGTACCCATCGCGGTGGGCGATGGCGTGAAGGAAGGGCTCAGGGCACGTGGAGCCAAGAGCAGGACACCCAGCACGTGCTCAAGGGCCGACCACTCGCCACAGGTGTCACTTTGGCCATCCTTTCCTTCTTCGGCTTCTCAGGGGGCAGCTGTGAAGATCATCTTGAAGAGAACGCTCCGGAAGCACCTGCCAGGTGTCCAGCACAATCTGCCACAGTTGGTAGCATTAGTGTCACCACCGCTAATGTCATTACTAGAACTCTCCGGTGACCCACAAACTGGGTGAGGCCTTATTGCCATTTTACAGGTGTGGAAACCGAGGCACAGGGGGTTGAATGGTTTTCCCCAAGTCTCAAAGGTGGTGAGTGAAAGAAGCCAAGTGGTCCTTGGACAGCCTCCCCAGGGCTCGGCCCACCACACCAGGGTCTGAGGTGGCGGGAAGAGTGGGCTCCGCGTCGTGAGACTGGAGATGGGCCGGCCCCTGTCCGCTCCTGTCCCTGTGCACTGCGGCGGGGCCGGCTGCGCGGTCCTTCTGCAGGACTGTGCTGCCCTCTAGTGGCTTCACGTGCACGACTCTGGCCGGCAGAGGGGAGGTCCAGAGGAGCGCCGGTCCCTGCCCATCCTGTCCTGGAGCTGTGGGCTTGTGACCCAGTGCTGTCGGGGGAAGGACCACACAAAGACCCCGCTCAGAACTGATGTCAGCCACGGCCAGTGTGCAGCCTCCAAGAGTTTGCTAGATGCTGGGGCGGGGTGGGGCTAAAATCGGGCTGGGTCAAGGAGCGGCATGGCGTCTTTGTTTAGGCGCCTGAGCTCAGGTGTGCAGGTGTGCGTGTGTGTCTGTGTGTGTGTGTGTGTGTCTGTGCCATGTAATGGCAGCATAAATAGGTGGGAAGGAAAACAGACGGCATTTCAGCACACACCCTGTCCCTCATCACCTGCTGATTGAAATCGACACCGCAGTGGCGTTTCGGGAAATACTGGAACTCCTCCCAGGTGCATCGTTCACAGCTGCCTGCGTCCATACCGCACATTCTAAAGCCAAGAGACAGGCAGGCGTGTGCTTTGATACAACTACCTGGGGGAAGTGTTTGAAAGTAGTGACACGCACACACGTGTGTCCACTGAAAGACGGACACAAGGATGTTCACGACTGCTTTCGTGGTGGTACCCCACACCTGGAGGCACCACGCACGTCTGTCGACAGCAGAACGGATGAGCAAGCTGCGGCCGTAGACCTTGCAGATGGCGGAGTCCCGGCCAGTCGCGAGGAACTTCGTGCAGAGCAGAAGTGAGTCCGAGCAATGGAAACACCCAAACTTCCCATTTCCTCACGTTCAAAGCCAGGCCAAGCGAATCTGTGGTGGTGGAGGTCAAAACAGTGACTTCCCCGGGGGGAAGGGAGGGTCTTATTAGAAGAGACACAAGGGGGAGTCGGGGGCGGGGGGGAGATGTTCGCTGAAAATGTTCTAGATTTTGTTCTGGACAGTGGCTACGTAGGCCTACACACGTGGAAAATTTCATCAAGCGTACACTTAAGATTATCCTTCTTTAGGGGCGCATGGGTGGCTCAGTGGGTTAGGCCTCTCCTTCAGCTCAGGTCATGATCTCAGGGTCCTGGGATCAAGCCCCGCATTGGGCTCTCTGCTCAACAGGGAGCCTGCTTCCCTCTCTCTCTCTGCCTACTTGTGATCTCTGTCTGTCAAATAAATAAATAAAATCTTAAAAAAATTATCCTGATTTACTGTACGTCTGTTAAACCTTAGAAACAATCTAGAAATAAAATAAAGCCAAGAGAGACTGCAGAACAAGAAGGGTGGCAGGCTTGCTGGTCACTAGAACAGCAGAGTGGTTGTGGCCGGGACTCTGAGGACAGGTGGACCTGGGGACCGTCGTGGGGCCTCGCTGAGATAATTTGCGTGCAGTGCGGGCACAGAGAAGGTCCCAAGCAGGCTGGCTTTTATTTGTTGTTTTCAAAACCCCGGAGGATTCTCTGAGATGTCTTCTTTTCTCGAAATGTACTTAGCTGATTTCCTAGTTCAGAGCTGTGGGAGAGGATTGTGGCTTCTTTGGCTGCCCCCCCCTTTTTTCTGCTTATCTGTATTTTTACATTTATTTCTACCATGAAAGCGTTGTAGATTTTGTAATATGAAGAAGAGCAATAAAAGCTATTTTAATTAAAGGAAAAAAGCTGTGAGTGCAGATTCTGGTGTGTGTGTTTTGCAGAAACGTTTTGCTACATTTGGTAGCAAAGCCAGACTCTGAGAAGTTACAGTCGTTGGGGGGGGGGAGGGTGGAGAGAAACATGGGGACTTGGAGCCTTTTGTCTAGAACTGCCCCTGCCTGCTTGGTCTGTCTAGAAGCAACCTACAGGCAAAACCATAGCGTGACATCATGACTCACCGTGCCATGTCATCCCTCGGGTGTCCACTCAACCAAGGGACTTTCTCTCCCCCGGCTTTATAACAAGTTAGCAGGCTCAGAGCGACAGTGGCTTAGAGGGCCATGAGTGGGAGTCGGGAGCTCGGTCTTCTGGTCCTGGCCTTTCCCTTGACCAGGTGGTACTCTGCCAATCATCTCCTTTTGGCTTCCCTTTGTCTGGCCTTTCCTGCAAAGACGTTGAACTAGAGTATAAATATTTTCTCCCTGTCTCATGCAAGCAGTCACTATTTTTATACTGATTATACATTCAAGGACACAGGTTTAAGAGTTTTTAAATAACTTGACCCAAGCCATCCGACCTGTAAGTGACGACATAGGGAGTCAGTGGCCAGAAGGAAGTCCTCTGTCACCCAGCTGATGCTGCCTCTGGCCCTAACTGTAGGGGTTCCCTTATTCTGCTGTTCTGCATGTGGTGGACGAAGGGAAAAAAATCACTTTTTCGTGTCTAGGAAATGAGAGATTACATAGTTTCTTTTTCAGAGCAGCAAAACTGAGGATAGAAAGGATTTCAAGAAAGCTTCTCAGATAAAGATGAAAGGAAATGTCATATCAAAACTAGGAAAGGTTGATCTTTTTTTAAGTTTAAAGCATTGACTTTTTGTTCTAAAAAAAAAAAAAAAAGGCAGCCTAGGTGATGAGTTGATGTATTTGCCTCTCAGGAATTTGGTAAATAAGGAAGGTGTGTCTTTGTTTCTCATTCTGACAGCCTGGATTGTATGTAATATAGAGGTTAGATTATCCAGGATTTTCACTGGCTGTGCCATTTCTTAACTTAAAGTGTGGATGAATGAGGAGAGAAAAGGATGGTTAGTGCCAGAGGATGAACCTGTCAGGGGAAGGTAAATTGATACACTCTCTCTGGAGAACAATATGGCAACATGTATCCACATTTCATACATGCATATTTCCTGACCCAGAAACATCACTTCTGACAAAGATACATACACCAGGACGCTCACAATAACATGGCTCCTAATGATGACAATTAGAAAAGATGTAAACTCTAACAATACGGAATTGGTCCGATGAAATATGCACCCAGGGAAAGACAGCACAACTTTTATAAACAAAGATGCGGAAACCGATAATGGTGGTTCTCCCAGGGAGGGTGGGAAACCTACTTTCCATGGGTCTAAATACTTTAGGGATTAAAAAAAAAGTCTTATTTTGAGATTGCTGTAGATTCACATGCACTTATAAGAAAAATAGGGAGAGATGCCTAGTACCCTCTGCCCGATGGTAACATCTTGCAAAACCATATTGTTTTGCAACATCTTAACCATGATATTGACATTGACACAGTCAAGATACAGACATTCCGTTTGCAGCAACCATGGGTTGCTTGTCCTTTTGCTAATGTTGAGTGCGGAGAATACTGTGTATATTCTAGATACTAGCCATTTATCAGATACGTGGTTTGTAACAGTAGCTGGTCTTTTCAATCTCTCTTTTTTTTTTAAAAGATTTTATTTATTTATTTGACAGGCAGAGATCAGAAGTGGGCAGAGAGGCAGGCAGAAAGAGAGGAGGAAGCAGGCTCCCCGCTGAGCAGAGAGCCCGATGTGGGGCTTGATCCCAGGACCCCAGGATCATGACCTGAGCCAAAGGCAGAGGCTTTAGCCCACTGAGCCACCCAGGCGCCCCTGGTCTTTTCAATCTCTTAAAAGAGCCTTTGCCAAGGGCTTTTCTCCCTCTTTCCCCTTCAACTGTTACACTTTTACATTTTACATTTAAGTCTGACCTATTGCAAGCTCACTTTTGTATAAGGGATGAGACTTAAGGCTTCATATTTTTGCATGCAGGTGACCGGTTGCTCCAAGAACTTTTGTTAAAGAGGCTCTTTCCTTCTCACAATTCTTCTGTGCTTTGGCTTAGCATGGGTTGGTCATACTCTCGGGGATCTATCTCTGGGTTCTCTAGTCATATGTGCTATCTATTAAAAATTAATTTTAAAACTGCATTGATTATATGGCTCCATATGCCCATAACACATAGAGTAGGGGGAAAAATCTATTTAGTAGAATCTGCTTTTTTTGTCAAACTTTTTTTTTTTAAAGAGTGCATTTGTACGTGTGTGTGAGACCAATTCGTAGAAGAGACCCTGAAATAGTGTTTTCCAAACTGTGTTCCTGGGGCACCTTCTGAAGGGCTTTAAGGCAGAAAGTGGTTAAAACAAAGCTGAGGAGCGCCCGGGTGGCTCAGTGGGTTAAGGCCTCTGCCTTCAGCTCAGGTCATGATCTCAGGGTCCTGGGATCGAGCCCCACATCGGTCTCTCTGCCCAGCAGGGAGCCTGCTTCCCTTTCTCTCTGCCTGCCTCTCTGTCTACTTGTGATCTCTGTCAGATGAATAAATAAAATCTTTAAAAAAAAAAAAGCTGAATTTGGCAACTTTACCCTGCTGGTGAGCTATGATCTTTGATGAGCAAAATGCAGCTCTTCCTGGGGACTTTTGACTATGGAATCCCCATTTTCCCCTATGGAGCTTCTCACAGGGCTCATGTTCAAAGGGTTTTCCTTTGGGAAACTGGTCTGAAAGGCTTATCTGCCAAAACGTTAACAGTGGTTACCGCAGAAATTGCAGGATTTAGATACTAACTAGGATTTAGAGTGGTGTTTCCTTTTTCATTTCTCCTTCTAACTTCTGTTAGCTGAAAAAAAATCTTTTTTTTTTTTTACAACAAACAGGTGTTTATTTGATAAATGAAAAGGGTGATAAAGATGTTTGGGGGTGTGTGTGGAGGGGGCCAAGCAGGTCCCAGAGGACTAGAACAGAGAGGCAGATAGGAGCCAGAAGCAGGAAAGAAAGCGAGGCTGGCAAGGATCCCTGGACAGCACTGCCAGTTCACTGACGGGAGGGAAGGAGAGAAAGATGGGGGCCGGAATGCCCACGGGCCTCCGCAGGGCTGCCTGGTGATGGTGGGCGTCGTCATGCCTCACACTCCCAGCGTGTCCTTGGGAAGACCTTGCTGTGCAGACAAGAGAGGAGCAGGGGCTGCCGGGAAGAGCAGATCCCGATGCCACCCACTTGGGGGAGGGGGCGAGAGTAGGAAAGCGAACGGCTGTTACATCCCTGAGACTTTGTAGAATAGTATTTTGATGAAGTCAGTCTGAAGAAGAGACTCCTGCTAATTATATCCACAGACCATTCTTTTTTCAATTTTTGCATTTATTTATTTTTACCCTGCCTTGTTCTGGGCAGGAAAAAAAAATAACCTCAATTAAGAATGGCTCACGGGTTTCATAAAATAAGATAAGATAGCAGAAAATTAAACACAGATGGGAGAAGAGAGGAGAGCAAGGATGGGTGCCAAGTAGAGCCAGCAACAGGCTTATTCTTGGCTCACTCCTCATTATCCAGCAGAACAAGATGGCCCCGTGGAATTCCTTACATGAGCTGGGGTTGCCAGGGACCACCGCGCATCCAAGCCCGACCCTGCAAGACGTACCTATTGAGTGAATATGCATTTGACATTAAAACACCAAAACTCCTTTGGGTTTGCACTGGGGACTCCCAGGCTGTGGAATTTCTGAGCGGACAGAGCTGAGGTTTCCCAGCAGTGAGATCTGTATGGCTTGGAGACCAGGGTGTCTCAGGAGGAGAGTTTGGAGAGGGATAAAGTCAATCCTCAGAAGGTGACTTTCCCTCATACCCATTAAAATGGCTATTACCAGGGGCACCTGGGTGGCTCAGTCATTAAGCATCTGCCTTTGGCTCAGGTCATGATCACGGGGTCCTGGGATCAAGCCCCACATGGAGCTCCCTGCTTGGTGGGAAGCCTGCTTCTCCCTCTCCCACTCCCGTTGCTTGTGTTCCTACTCTCGCTGTCTCTCTCTGTCAAATAAATAAATTAAAACTTTTAAAAAAACACACAGAAAATAACCAGTATTGGCCAAGATGTGGAGACATTGGAACTCCCATGCCCCACAGTGGGAATGGAAACTGGTCCAGCCACTGTGGGAGGCAATATGGCGGCTCCTCAAACAAGTGTCTGTAGAATTTCCATGTGATTCAGCCACTCCACTTCCGGGTATACAGGTCTTTCTCACCTTATGCTGGGGTCACACTCCGATAAACACACGTAAGTTGAAAACATTGCAAGGCGAAAATGCGTGTGCTGCACCTCCCCTACCAGACATCATAGCTTAGCCCGGCCTACCTTTAACGTGCTCCGAATGCTTACGTGAGCCTACAGTTGGGCAAAATCATCTAACACGGGGCCTGTTTTATAGTAAAATGTTGACGATTTCGTGTAGTGTACAGAAAAGCATACTGAGAGTGAAAAGCAGAATGGTTGCGTGGGTGCGGAATGGTGGTCCTTGTTATCAGCTACTGACTGTCATGATTTCGGGGCTGACTGGGAGCTGCCCCTGCCCAGCATCACAATGAGAAAGCATCGTGCTCCAGATCGCCAGCCCAGGAAAAGATCAAAATTCAAAATTCAAAGCATGGCTTTCTACTGAACGTGCCCTGCTTTCACAGCATGGTAAAGTCAAAAAACAGTAAGTCAAACCATCGTAAGCAGGGAACCGTCTGTAGACGCTCAAGAATCAAAAGCAGGATCTTGGAGAGATATTTGTACATCCGTGTTCAAAGCAGCACTATTCACAACACCCAAACAGTGGAAGTAACCCAGATGTCCTTCAAAGAATGGACGGATAAGCAAAACGGGAGATACACACATCCACGCACACTAGAATATTATTCAACCTTAAAAAGGAGGGAAATTGGGGTGCCTGGGAGGCTCAGTTGGTTAAGTGTCTGACTTCAGCTCGGGTCATGATCCTGGGGCGCTGGGATCAAGCCCTACGTCTGGCTCCCTGCTCAGTGGGGAGTGTGCTTCTCCCTCTCCCTCTACTCCTCCCACTCCTGCTCATGCTCCTGCTCTCTTTCTCTTTCCCTCTCTCAAATGAATAAATTAAAAATCTTTAAAAAAAAAAAAAGGAGGGAAATTTCTGACACCTGCTATAATGTGGATGAACCTTGAGGACATATTGCTAAGTGAAATAAGCCAGACACAAAAGGACATGCACTATATGATTTCCAAGGCACCAAGCACCTAGAGAAGTTAAATTCATAGAGAAAGAAAGTAGCCTACTGAGTGCCAGGGGCTGGGGGAGGATGGGGATGGGGAGTTAGTGTTTAATGGGTACAATGTTTCAGTTTTACAAGATGAAAGGGTTCTGGAGAGGGCTGGTGCTGATGGCTGCCCAGCAACGTGGGTACGTTCCCGCCACTGAGCTGGGCACTTAAAAGTGGTTACGAAGGTCAATTTCACGTCCCGTGTGTTTTGCCACAATTTCAAAATTTAAAGGAAAGAGGAATAACTTGACTTCCAAAAGGAAGCTGTGTGCTGGGAAATGCGGGCCCACCCCCTGTCCAGGAATGAGGCGGGGGGCATGGGGTACCAGAGAGAGTAGATGGTCGCTAGACCCCTAAAACAGAGGTATCCCAGAAGATAATTTTGTGCCAGCAAGCTCCCTGCCCTTTTGGCTGGCTACAGAGAACAAAGATCTCCCTGATCCAAATAGCTCCTGCCCCAGGGACACTCCCAAAGGCCATGGTCATGTTGGATTCCTCAACAAGTTTTCACAGAGCACCTATCACGTGCCGGGTCTTGGGCACAGTGCAGATTCACACAAGACACTCTCCCTGTGTGTCTGACATGCTGACCCCAAAAGCAAACGAGAAATTATAACATCGAGATAGTGCCAAGAAGTACACACCATGTGATTCCATTATATAACATTCCAGAAAAGAGGTGCCTCGGTGGCTCAGTCAGTTAAGCATCCGACTCTTGGTTTCGACTCAGGTCATGAGCTCAGGGTCGTGGGATCGAGTCCTGCATCAGGGTCTGCTCTCAGCTTGGATTTTGCATGTCCCTTTCCCTCTGCTCCTCCCCGCTTTCTCTCTCCTTCCCTCTCCCTATCTCTAAAATAAATAAATAAAATCTTTTTTAAAAATCCCAGAAAATGCTAAAGAATCTAGAGTAAGAGGAAGCAAAACAGTGGTTGCCTGGGGCTTGTGGTGGACGAATGGACCCACAACCAGGACACGAGGAAACCTTTGGAAGTGATGGAAATGTGGAAATGTTCTCTATCTTGATAGTTGGTGGTGATTTCACGGGTGTATACATCTGTCAAAACCCATCATATTGCACACTTCCAAGGGATGCAGTTTACTGTGCACAAATTCTATTTTGTTTGATAAAATATTGTTTTAGCCGAGTGATAAGCTAGGAGGTGGTGGATTTCATTTCAAGTGAGACCTGAAGGGTGAGAAGGGCCATCTGGACAAGGACGGAGGCAGGGGAGGACGGGGGAAGAGTGTTCTCGGCAAAAGGAACAGAGTGTGCAAAGGTCCAGTGGTAGCAGGAGACCTAGCACAGCAGGAGAACCCAAGTGGTTGAGGCTGCCCAGAAGGTCCCGCACGAGCCTCATCGCTTTTGGTGAAGGAGAGCGGAGGTTGAAGATGAGAGCGGTGGTTCTGCATTGTGCCGAGGCGGGGACGGCGGGGGGGATGTCCTCCACTGGCCCCATAACCTCTGCTTCCCGTCTCTCAGAGGCCAGCTGCCGTGTCCATAGGGCATCTTCCAGAAGACCCTACGCTGTGAGAAACCCAAGCCACACGGAGAAGACCTGGGGAATGAGATGATCCCTGGAAACAGAGAAGAGGATACAGGAGAAAGAGAGAGAGGCCAAGGGCCACAGAGGCCCCAGCACGTGCTGGAAAAAGCCAACTTGCCAGAGAACCCTCTCGCTCCACCCTGGCTGGTGGTGCCAGGGGCAGGCGTGGGCCGCCCGGGAGAACGCTTCCTGGCCCGCAAAAGCTCACAGGTTTACGCCACTAAGTTTGAAGGTACTTCGTGATTCAGTAATGAGCCGGTGTAGACGGCAGCAGGTGGGCTCATTTCGGGAAACAGGTGGAGAAGTGGAGGGTCCACACTCCATCCTGAGAATCGTCCCAGAGGCAGGAGAGGAGGGTTCCGAGCTCCGAGCTGTCAACAGCACGGCCTCTTCTCCATTCCTACTCCTCTCCTTCCTTCCAGATGGAGGGAGCCCGGCTAGCAGAGCTTCCCTGGGAAGGAGACGGGCCTGAGCTGGTGGGTGAGTTGGGAAGGAGAAAGTGGGTCTGGGGGACTATGCCCTTTCCACCCTCTTCCTCTGGAGCAGGCGGCTTCACGAGGCATAGTCCGTGCTCTCAGCCCACACCACGCTTTAGAGAGGCGGCCCGAAGCTCTCCCGCACCTCCTCGCTCTGGCACTCCGTCCTGTGAAGTCTGGCTGCTTTGGACTCCCCAAACTCACAGCTCTGTCTCCTGGACCCACGCTCTGCCCGGGTACCCCCTCCCTGCAAGGCAGCCTGGAAACTGTCTCCAGGCATTACGCTGGGACGTTTGTAAGGCCCATCTCATTCGTATCCAGCCCTCGAGGACCACTGTCCTTTCTTCCTTCCCTCGCTGTTCAACCTCGATCACCTTAGGAAGTAAGTACTCGTATCCTTATTTTCTTATCCCTGTGTTACAGATGGCAACATCAATATAAGGCAGGCCCTAGTGCTACCCCCATTCCACAGATGAGTAAACTGAGGCCTGGAGAGGTTAAGTGACGTGTACGAGGTTGCTTAGCAAGTAGCAGGACCAGAACTTGGACCTGGCTGTTTCTTTCTCCAAAGATTTTAAGCGCTATACTCTATCACCTCTCCAAACGCTTGCCACAACCAAATGTAATTATTCCAGATCTTTCTCCAGTGCCCAGGTTGTTGTGTTCCCGGGTCCTTACCAAAAATGATAGGAAATAAGAGCCCGCCCTCCAGAAATACTAGCATGAATGCACACGAGCTATACCAATTTTGATATTTATCACAGTTAATGAGTTTTAAAAAGTGGAAACAACGTAAGTGCCCATCAAGAAGGGAGTGATTAAATACATTCTGACACATCCATACAATTGAATGTATGTTAGGGCTGTTAAAAAGTGTCAGGTGGAGAGGGGGCACCTGAGTGGCTCCGCAGGTTAGATGTCTGACTCTTGATTTCAGCTCGGGTCATGATCTCAGGGTCATGAGTTCAAGCCCCACGTTGGGCACCATGTTGGGTATGGAGCCTACTTTAAGAACAAAAGTATCTGATAGATTCATCTGTATGGGCATGAAAAGTGTTCAATATATCTATATGTATATAATTTAATGAATAATGCAAGTCGTGGACTGCATGGCACAAGGTAGGCTCACTGCTAAGGCAAATTCATTTCGGCTTTGTCTCCGGCTCGTGTCATAATCCTTCAATCCCACGCAGGTCTGCGGGCAGGGGCAACATTGTGTCGCAGTTCAGGGCCCCTCACCCTTTCATTGTCACTGTCAGAAAGAGAAGAGAGACCAGAGGATCAGGTGTGGGAGATTTTTATGGGCCGGGCATGGCAGTGGCAATCATTATTTCTACCACTTTCCACTGCCTGCAGGGGGAGGCTGGGAGAGCTCGTGCGGCTGTGTGCCCAGCGAATGGGCCTGGTGAGCATTTAGCTAGCCTCTGTCATGCACACTGAGATGTACCAGATAACCCCATTTGTGCAAAAAACCCACAAATCTGCGTGTGGAGGTATTTTTCAAAGGGAAAAGTCTGGAAGGATATACACTACTGTTCCCTCTCCTGAGTGAAGGGGAGACTTTCGCTTTTGTTTTATTTGTCTCTGTTATCTTTTAAATGATGACACGTAATTTTCTGTGATTAACATTCAAAGACTCGTAAAATGATAGTACATTGCTTTTTTTTAAAAGGACTTTAAGCCAATGGAGTTTAGAATTCTAAACGTTCACTAGGGGGCAGGAGAGACGCACGTGAGTGTACTCGCGAGCCTGTGCCTGGGCTGTTTGCTAATAACTGTTTACTACATTTCTTGCACAATTTCCTCATTCAACAGGCCATCTGTAACATTCGCCGAATTGTTTAAGGAAATGACAGCAGCCAGGCGTCACACTGGCAGGCTTCAGCTGTGGGCTCCACCATCCCATTTTAACGCGATTCTCAAGGCTGTGGTTACCTTACGTGTCCTCAGAGAAAATGCATCTGTTTCAGACCAGCTTTTTGAGCACTGAGAGCTCAGAATTCTGTTAACTGGCCCGAATCCCCGCTGGTGAGAGAAAAAGCCAAAGGTAGCACGAAGCCAGTCGGTGTCTGCTCTGCCGGAGTCAGCCTGGGAGATGCTCGTTTAGATGTGGAGTAATGATCAGACATCTGTCCCCACCTTTCTGAGGATGTCTGTCTGTGGCCATTTCCCCAGTTCCCTGAGTTCTGGCACCAGATCAGGATTAAACTATTTGGAGTCCTGGGGCATGAGGGAGCGTGGGACCCTCATGCTCGTATAAACAGATAATCAGAAAATCTCAATGAAAACAAAATCACGGATCCTTTAAAGTTACTAAAATAGTTGCCTCTTCCATTTGAACTTTCCTAGTGCTCCAAATTGGCATGAATACTCCCACCCCCAGACAGCATGGTGGGCACCGCCTGCTGGAACGTTCATCATAGCCAGTCTCATGGGAGAGCCGGCTGGGACCCGAGAGTCCCCTGAGCCCCAACTCCCGCAAAGCTCCCAAAGACCAGAGCCCCAGTCTTATTCACCTCCGTTTCCCTCATGAGGCCCAGCACACTGAGGACATATGCTCTCGGGGATGGCATGGCATAGGACAGCATGGCATCAGAGGGCACAGGAAGGATGGCATGGGGTGGGATGAAATGGCTTGGCATAGCATGGCATGAGATGGGATGGCACGGCGACAGATGGGACGGGAAGGAGGGTACAGCATGGGATGGGATGGGATGCCATTGGATGGAACTGGACAGAGACAGAGCACCATGTGAGATGCCCAGGTAAGCCGGGGTCGGGAGGTTGTAGCCCAGTGGTGGAAACAAGAGTTGGAGCAAGCTGACCACTTACTAGAAACGGGTCTCTGTGTTACCCACTCAGCCGAGGGGTGGTTAGCAATCACCGTAGAAGACAGAGAACTGGACCCACAAAGGTAGACCCTAGCAGGTGTGTTTGTACGTGGAACCCCACCAGCCTGCCCATCCTGACTGGACCCGGGCTGGGCCCCTGACTGGAGCCGGGTCTGTCCGCGGGCTGAGATGGGAGAGGAAGGATGGGGTGGGGGGTGGGGGGTGGATAAGTGACCGTGGGAGTAGGGCACTTCCTGTCCTTCATTCCCACCCATGAGACCCCCACCCCGTGCTTTTCCGCAAATTCCTCTGTTTGCAAAGCCATGATTAAATTGGTACCTGTGCCCTGTAAACAAACACTCGCTGATCTAGACCCCCAGCCTCCCAGGATTCCTGTGAGCATCGGGGCAGAGCCGGAGCCCACCCCAGCCCCGGGCAGCCCTTGCTACCGTCACTCGCCCGCCACGCTCTCCGTCTCCTCCCTTGACCGGCAGTCAAGATGCAGTGAAGTGATCACCTTAGGCCCCCACGAATGGATTGCCAACCATCCCAGCTGAGGCCTGGAGCCAGCAGCCCCACTTTGCCTGTTTTCTGCCTCAGTCTGCCTGAATTCCTGTTGTCCCAATGGCTGAAGCTTGTCTGCAGTCCCCAAGACGGGAAGGAGACCCTTTCGGAAAGGGCTCTGCCTTGGCTAGGCTCTCGGCACGTGAGCCAGATATGGTCCCCGGGCCAACGATGTTTTTTCGTGTTCTTTGTCTCATGTTTCGACATCTCAAAAATCTGCTGGCCTAGGAGAGACTGCCCTCCCAGCCAGTTCTCAGAGATGGGAAAGGGAGCACGCCTTTCCGCACCTCTCACACACCCAGCCAGGATTTCCCCTGCCCTAAATCGTCCCAGGGCCAAGCAACTGACCCCCCCCCCCTATTTCCCAGAGCCCGCTGGGCTTATTCAACCCTGAACTGTTGACTCGGCCCTGCCTTGCCTTTCCTGAAGAAAACACAATAAAGGCTCGGGCCTAAACTCCCTCCCCCCCGCACCTCTGCTTCTGCCCCCTGACCCTCTGGGTGCTCCACACGCGGCCCTGCCTGGGGGGCTTGGCCCCTCCTCTTGGGAAACACGAGGGACACTTTCTTCCAATGGCATCGGCCTCCCCTTGTCACCACCGAGTCACCTCTGTGAATTAAAGACCCATGGGTACAAATGAGCCCGTCCCCACCTGCGCGGATTCAGCGACCTAAAGGGGCCAGGCATTAAACAGGTCCAAGAAACTGGAGAACCCCTGCGAGGCATGGTGTGTGGAGGAGAAACACGGGACGCCTCGAGCCTCTCAGCCACCTGAGACAGCAAGATGGTCATCTGCGGGCTTTGTCCGTCAGCGTGTCTCCTCCCTCTGACCCCCCGCCCCAGTACGGCTTTGAGCACCGCACCCATACTTCCCCTCTCCCGATGTTGGTTCTACAGCACCCGGTGGGAGCTTTCTTGCACTTGGGCTGTCCCCAGGTCTGGCCGATTTACGTATTCTACCCGCTCCCCTGCGGTCATTGGCCCAGGATGGCCCAGGATGAATCTGCCGGGTGCCCAGCTGGGCCACTGTGTGGAGAGAGACCGCCCCCTGGGGAAGAGAGCCAACCCAGAGGAGCATGGCCAGGGTTCCAGAGCCTAGAGGTAGCCGTGTGGGTCCTTCCCTGCTTTGCCAGTTCCGACTTCTCACAAACTCCCTTTTGGTCCAACCAAGCTGAGCTGGGTTTCCGACCCCCAAATCAGGCATCCTGAGCGATGTAGAGAGCTGGCCCCGTTGGGAGTGGCTGGAAGGGGTCCCCGTAGAAATGACAGGTGGAGAAGGGAAAGGTGAGTGGGAAGCAGCCGGGCAGAGCGGAGAGAGAACGCACCAGGCAGGGAGGGCAGCGTGGGAGAAGGCCCTGGGTGGGTAGAGCTGGGCTTCTGCAGTTTGCTCGCGTCGGGACCCGGGTCTTCAGTTGTAACCACCCGTACCTTTGACGAACCACCTTTGTTAGGCGAGGGCCATCCGTAGAGAAAACTGTCGTTTGGAAAATCCCCCTTGCCACTGGATATGTCATGATTTACTGGACAGATTTGGTTTCACGCTCATTGAAGCCCGGACTGGGCCTACTTATTTATTCAGTCTCATTTTCTACTTTGTACCTAGGATTTGGGGCCTGAAATCCTGGCTGGTCTCAGCGCAGAACCTTAGAAGGATCAGCGCGGCTCTGCGCAGAGTGTCGGGGAGGTGGGTGTGGGGCCAGGGGCCAGTTTTGCTTGGCAATGCGGCGGCAAGGGGAGCTGGTCGGTGCCACTCTGGCTCAGAGCAGCCATTCATCAGCTCGAAAAGAGAAACGAATTTGTCAGTCTTTGGCTTTGCCCTGGACCCCCCGAGGGCCAAAACTGACAACTCTAGAAATGTGGCTGCCTTCAGGGACAGAATCAGTAAGCCCACCAGAGTAGGCAGGGAGATAGAAATGGGATCTCTTACAACGTCAGCTACCCTCCTCCTAACCCTGCACCTCGCCCAAATCCTGTCCCCATCACCGGATTATTTAATTTACCTATGTGGCGGGGGGCGGCGGGGGGATGGGGAGAAAACTCGCTGAGTTGGTTTTATGTTGCTTCTTTGGATTCCACTTTGGGCCAGGGACAGTGAGCAGGGGAAGAGGAATGTCCCACATATGAACATCCCTTGTGTCACTAACATTTGTTACTAAGATATACGTGCGTTATATGACTTAACTTTGACGCCCCAAGTTTGAATTCTTTGGAGGAAAGAATGGCCCATGCTTACTTTCATAGGACACACAGCACCCAACACAATGCCTAGCGCTACTAGGATCCCCGGTTCTCGAATCAGTGACTTTTACTTAACTAATCACCATGCCAAACAACGTCCGCACCGGAGCTTCAGACTGGATGATGCATCAAAGTCCTCATCTGGGGGTCAAATGCGTGGGGCAGGCAGGGGTCGCTTATCCTAGTGGGCTGGGCCCAAGCCGTGGCATGGATGGAGACTCTGAGCCTTTGGGGACACTGAGTCCTGGGTGGGGTCAGGCCCAGACCCGTCCAGGTGGCTCCTGACCTCAGGCTGTGCTGAGTGTCGGATAGGGAAGAGCGAAGGAGGGCCTGGAGCCCCTGAGACGGCAGGGAACAGTGAGTGTGGAGTGGGTCAAGCCTAGTCTTGGCCAGGTGAGCTGCTGAGTCCCAGGTGATGGGAGGGGAGATTGGTCCTATGACTTGGCAAGGACGGTTGGCCAGCATGGGGCTCTGTATCCCGGATGGAGTCAATCACAGGTCCTGGTACGGAGGTAGAGTTTGGAAAGCGGCAGTGTGTCTCATGTCAGGGGGCATGCCAGGCTCTGGGCAAAGGAGGACACAGAACTCTGGGCTGGGGATGTCGGTCCCCCACCCTGGCTTGGAGACTCCAGGCCAGCAGGGAGTGCTGCGTCTCGGGTAGCAGGGTCAGGGGCTGAGAGGGGGCAGCGATCTGGTGGGGGGCGTCATTCCAAGGCTCTGACGAGGAGGTTTCGTCCTGCAGAGGACTCTGAGTCCTGCGTGATGGGGGCAGGGATGTTAGATCCAAGCCCTGGCTTGGACACTCTGGGTCGGCAGGGAGGGCTATGCCTGCGGTGAGATGGTCACGTTCCACAGGCAGAGGCCGCTGAGTCCTGGTCCGTCTTGGGCCTCGGTGTAGGCAGCGACGCGGGCGGGGGTGCTGGTGCGGGTCGGTCCCTCGCCCTGGCGTGGAGACTCCGGGCCGGCAGGGGGCGCTGCGTCCCAGACCGGGAGCAGGAGGGGCGGCGGGCTCCCGATCGGCTCCGGGCCGGCAGGGGGCGCTGGGTTCGCGGCGGCGTGGCGGGCGCCCGGCAGGTGGCGCTCTGGCCGCGGCCGAGGCGGCCGAGGCGGGCGGCGGCAGCGGCGGCAGCGGCAGCGGCGGCGGCGCTGCGGCCGGCTCGCGGGCCCCGGGGAAGCGGCGGCGGCGGCGGCGGCGGAGGAGGAGGAGGAGGCGGAGCGGCGGCGGCTGGCGGCTGGCGGCGGGAGCAGCGGCCCCGGGCGGGCGGGAGCGCCGCTGGCCGAGCGCACAGGCCGCGGCCCGCGGAGCCCGCCATGCCGGCGCGGGTCTGAGGCGCGGCGAGCCAGGGCCGAGGCGAGCGGCGGCCGCGCCGGCCTGTGGCCCCGCAGCGGCCGGGCCCGGGCCCCATGAGCGGCGGCCTCGGCCTCCGACGCAGCCCGGAAATGTCCGGCAAGCTCGAGAAAGCAGGTGAGCGCGGGCCGCGGGCGGGGCGGGCCTGGGGGCGCGCGGGCGGCAGGGGCGAGCCGCCGCCCAGGCCTGGGGCCCCGCCGCCCCGCCACGGCCGCCTCGGCACGCCGGCCTGCTCGCGCTCCCGGGCCGGCGGGGGCCGGCGGGGCGGCGGGCTCGGTCCCGCGGGGCGGCGGGCGCGGGCGGCGGACGGGAGCCCGGCCGCGCGGCTGCCGTGCCCGGTGGACCGAGCTGAGCCCGACAAGGTGTCACTTCGGCTGCGCCCCGAGTGTAAATGTAGCCGGGAGGAGCCCCTTGGCTGGCGGCGGAGGAAGCGGGCAGGATGTGTCTGGGCGCCTTCGGGGCTCGCTCGCCTTCCCCTGCGGCGTCGAGCCGGGCTCTGCAAGCAGGGCCCCGGGGAGCCTGTGGCTTTGGGGGCGAGGACAACCTCGTCTCTTTGTGTGTTCCTAGAAATCTCGGAGAGCTGCCTTCCGATTACCGGCTTGGAAAGCCCGTGCTGGGAATGGAGTCCCCAAAGGCTCCGCGAGGGCTGATGCCTCCCGCGGGGCCGGGGCGTCTCTCGCTAGCGACACCCCTCAGGGTGAATCCCTGGGTCCCGGGTCCCGGGAGGTGGGCGGGCGGGCGGGCCAGGGCTCCTGGGCCGGGGGGGACACCCGTTGCTTGGCATAGCCTGGGCGCCGGCTTAGCTTGGTGGCCGACTTGTGCAAGGGAGGCTTTTGGGGGCTGCAGGGGGTGGGGGCAGGTGGCATTGATTTGGGAAGTTGCTCGTGCTTCCCAGGCGGAACCGGGATACTCTTCTGAGATGGGCCCCAGGGCTGGACTCAGAAGGCGGTGGGGACTTGCCGGCTGTGGTTGAATTCAGCACAGGAAGGAAATTTCTGTTGCCTTTACTGAGGGTTTTCTGTATATCCGGCGCGGTGCTGAGCACCTTATGTGTGTTGCTTGGTAAATCCTTGGAGGTTCTGGGTAGGAGAGGATTTGAGCCTGGTGTTAGGTGCTCCCCGCAGGGGCAGTGAGTTCCTGCAGGCCACCCAGCGAGAGGGCTGCAGGCCGGCAGCAGGCCGAGGGGCTGGAAGCCTGGCTCCCTTCCTCAGGGGCAGGGCCGTGGGTTTCAGAGCTGGTTCTTGGGTCTTTTTCTCAGTTTTTCAGTCAGGGCCATGCCCAGTGACCACGAGCTGCCTCTCTGCCCACGTGCCAACCCAGAAATATCTTGGGTTAATTTGGGCAACATTTCTCGGAAACTCCGTGAATAGCGTCTCTGAAGGGTACTGTTGGTCAAGTTGGATTATTTTACATATAACGTTAATGGGGTTTTCTTTGATTCTAAAGATACATTTCTTATCAAAAACGTGAAAGTTGTGGCAAAGTAAAAAGCAAGCTGAAAAGCACCTGTCATTCTGTGAGCGGTCTGGCACAGCTCAGACCGCTCTGATGAGACTAGTTTTCATTTGTGTTCCGTGTCCCCGGGGAGCAAGGAGGCCCAAGGCCAGTGCGCTGCAGCAGAGGTTCTCCCGTGGCCTTCTCCGGGCACCTCCTGCTGGGGCCACAGCAGATGCAAACGCCATAAGTGCCTGCTTCAGAGAGGCTTGTCTGAGGCCGGGAGGGCCGGACCTAACCTGACATCCTAAGCCCAGGCCACCAGAAATGCCCTGTGACAGGGGGCTGGGCCTGGGCACAGGAAAGGGGGGCTTCATTGGCGGGGCAAGGGGGAGGCCCTTTGTGGTTAGGCTCCGAAGAGAGGGTAGGGGGTCCCCGGGTGGAGTGGGGACGGGGATGGGGGGGAGGGTAGACTCAAAGGAGCTGACCAGAGGCTGTGGGAAACTCAGGAGCCCCACCCGCTGGGTGAGAGGCAGCCTGGCAAGCAAGCTCTGAGGCTGGCGAGAAGTCCGTCCTTGTGGTATAAGGCCTTCGGCCGTGATCCACACACACCGTCGTCAGGGGAGGTTAGGACACTCCTGGAACGAAGGGTACCTCTTCCTGGTGTTTCTGCTGGTCCTTGTAGGTGGATTTCCCTTTGCACTTCAACGAGATTTCTGTTGGCGTTTTCTAACGGACCTCCTCCTCTTGAGTCACCAGCAGAGTATCTCATTCAAAGGGAAGGTCCTTGGGCGAAGCGGGGACTCCTGTTAGCAAGTGAGCAGTCTCTGGTGAGTTACAGAGCCTGACACCCAGGAAGCAGTCATTGACGGCCTCTGGGGGAGGTTTTCTTGAGGCCGTTCTGCTGCCCTTCAGTACGCGGTGCTGGCTGCGGGAGGGGCTTGCACACCGCCTTCCTCCAAGAGCCTCAGGCTTCTTAGGAACACAGAAAGGCAAGCCTCAGTTCATGCTTCCCTGGTCGTCTCCGCTCCAGGCCCCACGCGGGATCAAGGCAGTCTGGGTTCCAGACAGCGGCAGAGGGTCAGCTTGCTGGTTGGTTGGGACCTGTCCAGTGAGGCTTAGTGGAAGAGGGTTGAAATCGGAGGACCCAGGAAAAAGGCTGGCGTGGAGGTTGATGGATCAGGGAGCTCCCTGGGGTGAGCTTGTGGGTGGGCCTGGCAAAGAGAAGAGGCTCTTCCCTAGGAGCTAAGAGGGACCTGTTTTGAAAGACCACGCTGGCAGGAGATGTGTGTGGCCGCTCCAGAGGCCGCTTTGGAGGAGCCAGTGACCGTGGTTCTGGTCGTGCAGACAGGTACGATGGGTCTCATTTTGTCCCTGCTTATGTCTAACAGACACGTCGCCTATGCACTACTGATGTTCCCTAGTGTTTCTGGAGCTTAAATGCCTCTTTATTTTTTTAAATTTTTTTAAAGATTTTAGTTATTTATTTGACAGAGATCACAAGTAGGCAGAGAGGCAGGCAGAGACAGAGAGAGGGGGAAGCAGGCTCCCTGCTGAGCAGAGAGCCCGATGTGGGGCTCAACCCCAGGACCCCAGGATCATGACCTGAGCCGAGGGCAGAGGCCTTAACCCACTGAGCCACCCAGGCGCCCCTTAAATGCCTCTTTAAATGCCGGTGGGTTCAATCCATAAATGTGTTGTGTTCGATCCACACCTGTTCTTGAAAAAAGGAGACTTGGTGGTCAGTATTTAAAAATCAGGAAATCACTCCCATATCTCAGATTTTTGGTTCTCTTGAAAAGTAAGAAGCCCTTGTACCTCTGAGGCCTTGTTTCCTACAAGGCCTGGTGGGTGGGGAGGGAATAGGGTCCTCTTTCCCACTTGGGCTGTTGACATTTGAGTCTACATCCCCTTCCTTGGAGAAACCATTTGTGTCTGTTTGCTTTTCCTCTGGACTTTGAAATCTTTGCCCCATTCCTTCATTGATTCATTCCTCAGTCCCTCCAGTCAGCACTGACTGGCTCCATCAGGCTCCACACCAGACTCTGGGGATGTAGCATTGAACTCGGCAGACATCACAGTGTAGCCCAGGCACCAGCTCTGGCAGTGGGGAGTCCTAGGGAACTTAGGAGGGGTCCCATTGGACTTACGGTGCGGGGAAGGGTCAGGGAGCCGGCTCCGTGAGGAACTGAGATTCAAGGAGAGACTTGGAGGGTGAGTCGGTTAGCAGGGCACAAGGGAGGGATGGGGAAGAGAGTGGCTTCCGTTCTCCTCACTGTGCTCGTCAGTCTCTTGCTCGTTCGTGCGTTCATTCCTTCATCAGATAGTTTATCCAACATCTTCTAAGGGCCTGGACCTGTTCTGGCCCTTGGAGTACAACAGAGATTGCTGCCTCCTGGGCCTTACCTTTTTCTAACAGGGGCAGCCAAAACAGACATCAAAACAGACATCCTGAAGATGTATATTATGCAGGTGTTTTTGTTTTTTTGTTTTTCTTAGATTCTCTTTCCCTGGTCTGTGTTCCCAGTAGACCTGTCTGTCTAGGAGTTTCATCACTCACCAAACCCCTGGCCAGCTCGGTAGGCTCCCCGTGCCCCCGAGCTGTTCCCTGGGGCTGATGTGGCAGGCTCACCCGTGCACTGCCAGAGGACAGAGTAACTTTGGTGTCTCAGACTCAAGTGTATGTGTTTCAGATATGTGAAGAGGCTTTTATTAAAAAGAAAATTGCCTGCTGACTGCATTCACAGTAACTTTCAGTTGTGTATTTTGTCAGAACAGAAAAATGCAGGTACTGTCACGTGAGGCTATAGGCTTTTTCGGCCAAGGAAAGAGTCCTTGCAGATCCGTAGTCACTGTACTTTTTTTTTAAAAAGATTTTATTTTTTTAGTTGACAGAGAGAGATCGTAGGTAGGCAGAGAGGCAGCCGGGGGGGTGGGGGAGTGGGAAGCAGGCTTCCCGCTGAGCAGAGAGCCCGATGTGGGGCTCGATCCCAGGACCCTGGGATCATGACCTGAGCCGAAGGCAGAGGCTTTAACCCACTGAGCCACCCGGGCGCCCCAGTAGTCACTGTATTTTGATCCATTTTAAACTTCTTTCAAATTTAACATTTCCTTTCCCCCCCCACAATTAACAGTCTCTGTGGTCAAAATGAATCCAGTCAACAAATACAACGTTTTTATGGCCCCGGTCGTCCTTCATTTACTCACACATGCGACACTTACACGGAGTCCCTCCTTGTTGGCAAACACTGTGACGCCTCAGAGTGGCACAGAGTCCGCAGGAGACCGGCCCTTCCAGGGTCACAGTCCAAAAGGAACATCAGAATGGTCTTGAACATTTCTGCGGCGTCCCATGGTTTTTGAGAACGCATTGAGAGCGTGCCTCATTTCACGCCTTCCTCAGGACCGTCCCTGGGGCGCGATCAGGGCCGGGCATGTCCATTCTGCACCTGAGGGCAGCTGTGATCGGGGCGGGCTTGGCCACTTGCAGGGGGCTGCAGCTCCATTGCCGTGAAGTGGGGCGCCGACCCCGGGGGTCTCCGGCCACCTTTCTGCCTTCACGGAGCACCGCTCACAGCCTCTGTGATGCTGGACACGCAGCAGCTTTCCATCTCGATTCTTGTTCGTGTTTCTGCGTTTCTTTTCTGATCCTACCAAAGTGGGGGCACCTCGGTTAAATGAAGGCAGGCCCGGTGCAGTCTCTAGGGTGCAGATCAGACTGATGATACCGGTAGCATTGCCAGTCCTGTGAGGAGATGAGTAGCAGGATGCAGGCGGCGCTTCACAGAATTAGCCACAGGATCCCCAAAGGTTTCCTGGTCTCCTGAGCAGCTGTTGGCAGTGGTGGTTTGAATGGGATTCTTGTAGCCGACAGACCTGATAGGAGGCCTAGAAAGATGAGTCATGTGTGAGCTTGCAGAAAAATCATTTCCCAAATTAGCCCGGGTTGGAGAATGCCTTGAGCATGGGGCCGGGTCTTACCTCGGGCCAGCTGGATGTGTTCCCGTTGCCATAATAAGATGACGCACTGGAAAGCGCAGCGGCCCGGCAGCCCGAGGAGCCCCGCCCGGGAAGCGTCCGGGCGCCACGCTGCTGGGACAGGTGTTCCTCTGCTTCGTCACCGCCCTGCCCCAAAGCCTCTTCTGTGATTAAAAAACAAAACCCGCAGTTCGGGAGTTATTAAGGGATCTGTCATCTTCGTTGCTGGCTCTTTTGTTTCAGGCCGTTTGACTTTGAGGCCCGTCATCGTGACCTTAGGGAGCCCTTTCCCTTTTCTGGGTCTCATTTTCTCGGTCAGCGCTCTGGATGGGTGGACTCTCGATCTAGCGCTTCCCTGCTTGCTTGAAAGCAGCAGGTCCTTTTCTGTACATAAGAGGGCCATTAGATAGTGGGTAATGGGGAGCCGCTTTGAGGACAGTGAGTCCTTCCTGCTCAGCCATGGCCCCCGTGGAGCCTCCTCGGTCCTCCACCAAACAGTGTGAAAAGCCGCCTCCTGCGTGTGCGCGGCCTCCTCTGCCGAAACCGGCTTCCTCTGGACGCCTGGTGCCGTCTCTTCCTCTGGCAGATCCTGAGTCCCTTGGGGAGGCCCCAGATAAACCCTTGGGTAGAATGGTATTGTTTAGCTCATTCAGAAACCAGAGCTTCGCTTTCCTTCCTGAAAGTTAAAACTCAACAAACAGAGAGTCTTGACCATTAGCTTCTTGAGGGAACGTGCCTGTCTGGTCCACCACGGGCTTGCGTGGCTGTGCCTGGAATGTAGGAGGTGCTCAGTAACTACTTGCTAGAACGATGAATGAGTTTAGGTGATACTATCCTAGAATTAACTTAGGTCTCTGATTCCAAGTCTCAGAAGTAATCTTTTTTTTTTTTTTTTTTTTAAGATTTTATTTTTACATCATCTCTACACCCACTGTGGGGCTCGAACTCAACCCGAGATCAGGAGTCACATGCTCCACCAACTGAGCTAGCCCTGCACCCCAAAATTACTTTTAAGTGGAGCTTCTTCCTGGGCTTTGAGTTGCCAGTTAGGATGTTTCTTGGGGAATTAGTAGGACCAGTAATCTGGCAGGGATCTGCTAATAGTTGGGAGTTTGTGTTAACCATATACCTTGATGGCTGTCTAACTGTAGTTTCCTGAGAGCTGTCATGGTGGTGCTGAGATCAGAGTCCCAGAACACTGTTGAGAAAGCTCTGTGGTGTGTGGTGAGAGACTGAGCCACACTCGGCTCTGACTCCTAGATGCGGGTCTGCGGGACACGCGGGCCCAAGGTGCTCTCCGGCAGCACGCACACCGACCCATCACGACTCCCCCTTCCATTTACCGGCCACTGGTTTATGCGGGTCCTGCTCAGCCTGCTGCCCACGGCCAGGCCGCGATCAGAGACTCTGTGCCTGCTTGTTTTTTTCACTTGGCCTCTGCGTGTTACCTAGGACAGGCCGCCCGCACCATCAACTCTGTTTACCATGCTCGCTCCCTGAGGGGGAGTGGAGGTGGGCTGGCGGGTTGTCCCGCTCACTTCGATTCTTTGTCATGGGGCTTCGGCAGAGTCTCTCACGCGCTCTCCTCCTCCTCCTCTGTGGGCGAAGGCATAGTGGAGAGACTTCCCTCCCGGATTGGAAGTCTGCTATCCGATGGCCACCGTTCCTTGTTCTCCGCATGGTTTTCTTCCAGGCTGTGGTTCAGAAGACGGTGATGGTTCTCTGAACCAGAGTCGTGGCCGGCGGTCTGGCCTGCGTCTTCCTAAAATATGGGGACTGCCTCTCAGCAGCTTAGACCCTCCGTTCTCAGCGGTTCCTCACGGGTGACCTTTCTCCTTGCTTTCACTCGATTGCTGGCCCCACAGTCCTTTTACTGCAAATTAAGTTTTGTGATCAGGAGACTGCCCCACTTTTAAAGCATAGGAGACACGGAGGTGTCGAGTGCCGGGTGACGTGTGCTGCCTCCCAGGCTGGGAGACGAGGGTGTGGCGTTCAGACATTTGCTTTCTGGCTTTTCAAAAATGTGTGCCGTCGGCGTAGACTTGACAAATGCGGCTTTGAGCCGCATGCCCTAGTGCTGAGGATGGCAGCCCGCCCGCGGCCTCCCTGAGCCCGCGACTGATGCCGCCTGCCTTGCAGAGAAGGCCCGTGCGGATGTGGAATGGGGAGAGACACGGCGGAAGCCCGCTGGACCGTGGGACGGGATGGGTCCCAAGTGCCACGTAGTTGGCCCCAGACAAACAAAAACACCAGAACTTCTGTTTGGTGGCCGTGGTTGTGCTTACTGCTGGTTCTGGATGCTCACGTGTGCCCTCTCCTTCACGCGGCTGCTTGTGCATGGAGAGGTGGGGGATTGTATGTGGGTCGTGGACGGGCTGCCCTCAGTTCCTCCTCTTGGTGATGAACGCAGGTGACACAGCAGCTCACTTTCACTGCGCACTTACCTCGATGCCCGTCCCAGGCTCTGTGTTGCATGTGTTACACACGCAGTCTCATTTATCCGCACGGAGGAGCTTCTCATTCTGCAGAGGACACTGAGACACACAGAGCTTTCCTTTTGTGTGTGGAGTCCGGAGGTGGAGAACAGCTGAGATTTGCCACAGGTCCCATGCAGAGTGGGGGCCGCGGCGGGACCTCAGCCCACAGGACTGCTTCCCATTTATCTGTGTTTTCACTGGCTGTGGGGACACGATTCTCCTGGCTGCTGTGACTTGGGTAGAAATGAGCCTCTACGTTTCCAGGGACCCCTGTGCTGCTGAGCCAGTCGCTGTGCCAGAAGGGCCGCTAGATAAGGCTGGCGGGGATGCTGGAGACAGCGGTCCGGGCTCCCATGCTCCAGCTCCCGAGGGGGCCAGGTAGCCCGGCTTCACGCTGGGTGACCTGGGGCAGCTGGTTTACTCTTCCCGAGCCTCGGGTGCCCTAATGTAACCTGATTGGGCAAGCGAACCCAGCTGAGAACAGTTTCCAGTGCTGATGCCATGTGGGCCCTGTCTGCACTGTGAAGGGGGGAGTTGGACATACTGGATTGTTTTGTCGGTTTTTAGCCATACTGATACTGCGGGGCACTTAACTGTCATCACAATAAACTTCATAACCCTTTATAGCTTTCATAACACTTCTGGAGATGTGAGGGTTTTTTGTTTGTTTGTTTGCTGTTGTTTTGGGTTTTGTTGTTTATTTGGTTACGATAGAGTTCTGGAGTCCTGAGTTGTTCTCTGCGGAAGAGGACAAGAGCCCGCAGCTGCTGGGTACTTCCTGTGTGCGGGGCACTGTGCTAAGAGCTCTACCTTCAAAGAGCGTATGGGTTTATTATTCTGTTCTTACAAAGAGCAGAGTGGCAGGTATCGTGCCCATTCGCCAGTTGAAGAAAGGGAGGCGGCAGGGCGAGAAGTGACTGGCTGAGGTCACATGCTGAGTGACAGGCTGAGTGGGTTGGGGACTGTGGGTTTCTCGCACTGCTTGTCTTCCCCTCCTCCTCTGCGTGTGCTCCGCGGATCTGGGCTTTAGTGTGGGTCCTCTCCAGGGCCACCAGGAGGCTGGTGTGGAGCCACCCTCCGTGACTTTTGTTTGGCATCCCCTGGCAGTTTCCAGCTTCTCTGAGAACCGTGAAGGTGTGTCAGCATCTGTCTGCAGGGTTTTGAAGCAGCTTCTGGTTTCTCAGAGGTGACTTAAAAAGTGAATTTGCAAAAGAGATTGTATGGGAATCTGCTTTGGATATTCGCAGTGCTGACAGCCCCTTAAAATAGCTCCACCCGCCTGCCTCCCCGCCCACCCGCCGTCCACCCATCTCGGCATCAATGGCTCAGTGCTCACTGGGTGCCCAGTCGTCTGCTGGGGCAGTGCAGGGTACTGAGAAGATCAGAGGCATCTGTGCCCATAGGGAGTTGACAGTCTGGCCGCCACCTGTGCTGTGTGCAGGAGACTTTTGATTTAGGCTTTTGTACTTGTCGGAAGCAGTGTGGGCCTGGGCCAGAGATTGGAAGACCTGCCTCGTGGGCCCTGGCTCTGCATGCCAGCCCCGATCGGTGCACCTCTGAGCTCTCAGGCTCCCCACCTGCGGAGAGAGAGGCTGGACTCAGTATGGAAGGGTGGTGGGGGCCTGGGCCTCCCGGTCCCACACCTGCGGGTTGGCATCTAGCTCTCCTGTAGGGTGGTGGTAGGATCTTAGACAGTCACTTTGCCTGTGTAAGTCTCCTCTCCGTCATCTGTAAAATGAAGACACTCATCAACATGCCTGCCTTATGGTCTTGAGGGAGGATTAGATGAGATGATGGACGTAAAGCATATTAACAAAGTCTTGACACGTAAGTGCTCGAGAACATTAGCTTTTGTTCTGTCCTAATAGCTCCTTGTGCTTTAAAATGACGGTTTCTTTGAAAAAGGTCATATGTAAGTGAAGTTCAGACCTCCACGTTCACAGAAGAAGGGGAGGTCTCTGGCTGTTGAGGTATTTCCTCCTGGGGTTTCTCTCTCTCTCTCTCTTTTTTTTACATTTGAGGAAGCTGAATTCCAGGGAATAGGTTTTCATAACTAAGGAATAAACCTCCAAAAAGATCATTCAAGGAGGAATAGATGGGGTTTCATTTCAGCCGCACGTGGCCCCAGCACATGTGGGTAGACTGAGGAAGATCCTGATAATGTTCTTACCTCTGTCTAGAAGGAACAGGCCCAGTGTCAGGGGTGGCGGCTCGTCTTGGGGTCAGAGCCCAGCTGATTACCTGCAGGTGTAGCTTTGCTTCATCCCAAGAGACCCCGCCTCAGTTTCTCCTTGCAGGGGTAGTGCTCAGGGGTCATTAAACTGTCTTCATTCAGCTCTGAAGGTGAAATGGTCACGGTATGGTGCTCTTGTCTTGTGCCAGTTAAAATGCCGCACGCCGTTCAAGGTCCTCTTGTACAAGTCACTTACAAATTGTGCCGAATGCCGCAAGCAGGTGATTTCATACCCTTTATTTTTCCTCCTTGATAAATTTTCGCAATGAGGGTGAGTTGAGAAATCCTCGTGTATTGTTCTGAGTCCTCCCTCCCCCGTGCTCCCCTGGGTGCCTGTGACAGATGAGAGGGAATGTGTCTCGTCTCTGTGCGGGTTTGTCAGCACAGCTCGCTCCCAGCACAGGGCTGTTTACAAAGAGCCCAGAGACCAGTCAACCCTTTTCACTTTCTTTAATCACTGGGTCCTGGAGCTACAGGACTTCTCACTTAATTAGCATAACCACACTAATTTGTGCTCCTGCCCCAGCTTGTCAGGAGTGCCTTACAAATATTAATTCTCTGAGCTCATCAGAAAACCAAAGGCGCAGATCAAAAGCATGGTTTCCTGCATGATCTGTCCTTGTTTTTTCTGTTCATTGGGAGCTGTCTCTATTAATTACCTTAAATGTGCAAGGTTGTAGAATGCAGTTTATAGATTTGACCAAGATAGTAATTGGGTTGGGGACCTGAACCACATTTCAGCCCTGTGTTGCCGGGAAGCCCCAAGTTCCCTGGCTCCAGCTTGGCAGGTGAAATGCCCCTACCAGTGAGGAAATTGTGTGGACTGCAACCTCCATGGGGAGCGCATCACTAGGAACGCCTGGAACTGTGGCATCTTTGGGCGATGGAGAGAGAACTGGCCCGAGTGTCTGGCACTGCCGTGGGCCTGCTGCGCCGTGTGGGGCAAGCCACCCTCCCTTCCTGGTCCTTGGAACTGGAGCGGCAATTCCCCAATTTTTTAAGATCATTAAGTCCTACTAAGGATCTGGCGGAAGGTCTGTAGGCCCGGTCCCTGGGGCGAAAGATTCATTTACGTGCGGACATGGTTCTACCCGTGCTAACTTGCTGCCACGGTAGGAGAAATGATAGCCAGCAGCCGCTCCCCGCCTTGGAGAGCTTGCGCGGGGTCTCATGAGTCCAGAGTAATCAGGGCTTAGTTCCTCTGGGGCGATCAGACCTGGGTTCAGGTGACCATTAATAATGACACAGTCCCAGGGGTTTGTGAGGGTTCCGTGAGATGGTGCCTGTAAGCTGCTTCAGCATAACGTCTGCGTGGGTAAAAGAACAAATCCTTTTGCCTCAAGCACGACAACTTCTTAATTTACATGCAGTAAAACGGGCCTTCTTTTAAAGGGTGTACAGTTTGCTGAGTTCCACCTCTCCCCTCCGTCTGTGTAACCACCACCACGGTCACAGTTGAGACCGGTTCCATCTTGTTGTCCCTCTGTGGTCAGACCCTCCCCCCACCCCCGACTGCCAGCAACCATCAGTCTGTTTTCCATCTGTATAGTTTTGTTGTTGTTTTTTAAGATTTTATTTATTTATTGGACACAGAGAGCACAAACAGGGGGAGCAGTAGGCAGAGGGAGAGGGAGGAGCAGGCTTCATCACGAGCAAGGAGCCTGATGTGGGGCTCGGTCCCAGGACCCCGGGATCATGACCCTAGCTGAAAGCAGCCACCCGACTGACGGAGCCACCCGGGTGCCCCTTCCAGTCCTGTAGTTTTGCCTTTTCCAGAATGTTACATTGTATGTAACTTTGGAGATCGGCTTCTTTTACTCAGTGTAGTGCCTTTGAGATTTATGAAGTTGTTTTCCTCAGTTCATTCCTTTTTATGGCTGAGTAGTACTCCATTGAATGCACGTAGTCAGTGTTTATCTACTTAGAATTTGACCTGGATTAACTAGCTCTGTTTTCTGAAAATAGATAAAGATGACATTTGAGCCACAAAAATCAAGCAACCCAATTAAAAAACTTGAGTAGACCTCTCCAAAGAAGACACACAGATGGCCAATAAGCACTTGAAAAGGTGCTCAGCATCATCAGTCATTAGGGAACTGTAGACCAAAACCACAGATACCACCTCACACCCACTTTCAAAAGAAAACAAACAAACAAACAGGAAATAACAAGTGTTGGTGAGGATGTGTAGAAACTGGAGCCGTTGGGGTGGGCCGCCGTCCTTCCACATGCACAGCTCTGGAGGCGGACCTCTGACCCTGGCTCCGGGACTCACTGAGACCCCTCCTACCTCAGGTCCAAGGCTCCCTGGCACTCCAGCTTTTGTCCTTCGTGTGGCATTGTGGCCGCAGAGATGACAGAGACCACATGGAGAGGGGAGGGCTCTGAGACAGCATGAAGGAGAAGTAGGGACCCAGTTACCAACAAGAACCTAGTGAACCCATCCCAGCTGAGGGACAGTCATTGAGGAAAGAAGGCGTCTAGCTTGTTCCATCCATCTGAGTGGTTCTTCATTACCTAGAATAGAGTTAATATTGGACATCTCTGTGTGTAACTCCAGATCCTGTCAGGCTTACCTGCCGTCTAATCCGGCCATTGCCCCCCAGATCAGTTCTGCCTGGGTGCCAGCCAGCTGCGCACAGTGTTCACTCGGCCCCTCTCCCGGGCTTCTCTTTACTGCTGCAGTGTGGGAGACCGTAGAAATCTGCCCAGCATGCACGACCCAGAAGTGCCAGGGACTTAAAACGCTTTGAGGCAAACTTTGACCAGTGGAGATGAGCACCAGTGGACAGCTGCCTTCTCGCCCATCCTCTGAGATCAAAAGTCTGAAGACAGAGTACCTGCCACTTCTCAGAAGGTCTGTGGGATTAAGGAATAGATTTTTTTTTTTTTTTTAAGTGGAGCCCAGTGGGGTGAAGGGACTTGAGCTCACAACCCTGAGATCAAGACCTGAGCTGAGATCCAGAGTTGGATACTTAACCGACTGAGCCACCCAGGCGCCCCAGGAACAGATCTTTGATCATGCCTCCTTATGCTTCCCTGCGCCTCTTTCCTGCCCTGAGATCACACTTCCACGCTCTAGTAGCGCGTGCGTGTTAAAGAAAGAAAGATATGGGGCGCCTGGGTGGCTCAGTGGGTTAAGGCCTCTGCCTTCGGTTCAGGTCATGGTCCCGGGGTCCTGGGATTGAGTCCCGCATCGGGCTCTCTGCTCTGCGGGGAGCCTGCTTCCTCCTCTCTCTCTGCCTGCTTCTCTGCCTATTTGTGATCTCTGTCTGTCAAATAAATAAATAAAATCTTAAAAAAAAAAAAAGATATTGGAACCATCGTGCACTATTGGTGGGAATGTAAAATGGTACAGTTGCTATGGAAAACAGTATGGCAATTCCTCAAGAAATTAAAAATAGAATTACCATATGATCCAACAGTTCTACTCCTGAGTATGTAGCCAAAAGAAATAAAAGGAGGATCTCAAAAAGACATTTGTATACCCAGGTTCACAGCAGCCAAAGGTGGAAGCAATGCAGGTGTCCCCTGATGGATGAATAGATAAAGTGTGGTATGTGCGCACCAGGCAGCATTATCCAGCCTTAGAAAGGAAGGAAAGTCCGACTCGTTTGGTCACAAATGAACCTTGAGGACATTATGGCCAGATGAAATATGCCAGTCACAAAAGGACAAATTCTATAAGATTCCACTAGTACAAGATACCTAAGAGTAATCAAAATCATAGAAACAGGAAGGAAGTGGAATGGTGGTTGCAGGGAATGAGGGAAGGGAGAATGGGGAATTACTAGTTAATAATGTTTAAGTTCAGTTTTGTAAGACAAAAAGAATTATGTGGCTGGATGGTGGTGAGAGTATGCAACAGTGTGATTATACTTATCATTGAACTGTGCACTTAAAAATAGTTAAGGGGGGCGCCTGGGTGGCTCAGTCATTAAGCATCTGCCTTCAGCGCAGGTCCTGATCCCAGGGTCCTGATTGGGATCAAGTCCCGAATCCCCCATCGGGCTCGCTGCTTGGCAGGAAGCCTGCTTGTCCTCTTCCTCTGCCTGCTGCTCCCCCTGCTGTACTCTCACACACACACACACACACACACACACACTCACTGTCTCTCTCTCTCTCTCTCGCTCTCGCTCTCCATAAAATAAATCTTTTTTTTTCCTTAAGATTTTATTTATTTATTTGACAAACAGAGACCACAAGTAGGCAGAGACAGGCAGAGAGAGAGGAGGACGCAGGCTCCCCGCTGAGCGGAGAGCCCGATGTGGGGCTCGATCCCAGGATCCCGGGATCATGACCCGAGCCGAAGGCAGAGGGTTTAACCCACTGATTCACCCAGGCGCCCCAATAAATTAAATCTTTAAAAAAATGGTTAAGGGGCGCCTGGGTGGCTCAGTGGGTTAAAGCCTCTGCCTTTGGCTCAGGTCATGATCCCAGGGTCCTGGGATCGAGCCCCGTATCGGGTTCTCTGCTCAGCGGGGAGCCTGCTTCCCCCCCCCCCCGCCTGCCTCTCTGCCTACTTGTGATCTCTGCCTGTCAAATAAATAAAATCTTAAAAAAAAAAAAATAAAATAAATGGTTAAGATGGTAAATTTCATGTTGTGTGTAATTTTGCTACAATTTATAAAAAATTACCATGGTTAACATATTTCTCGGTATTTATTTACGTAATCATTTAATCTTAAATGTCTTTTTAAATTAAGACGTTAAAACCACTATGGTGTATGACAGCTGTATTACGGGGGCACAGTGCTCATGGTAAAAATGACTTCTTGTTTAATTAATCGCGTCTGAGCTGGGAGAAATTAGAAATAGTCTGTAAACACTGGTGGGATGCCATACTTTGGGCTTTACTGAGCACAGCGACTCCTGCAACTGGGTGTGTCCCTTGAGGAGACCTGTGTGATTATGAGATGTTGGTTTCTCTGGGGCAGGCGGCTTTTAAGCCGGGCTGGGTCCTGTACCCACTGAATGTGGGTCCTGTACCCATCGAATGTGGGTCTCGTTGCCTTGCACCTGCGTCTCTCAGCTGCGTTGGGCTCCTTCAAGGACCCTCACAGACGGGTACTGTCCAGTGCTGCCCCCGGGCAACCTTTCGTTCCCTCCCTGTATCTGTCTGAGTAGACCACTGCCAAGCGTGGCCAGCGGAAGCCCAGGGAGCCTGAACATCTGCTGGGGCCACGGAGCCTGGTGGGTGCTGTAGACCAGAAGTGGCGAGTGCTTAGTGCATGTCAGCCCTTAATGAAGACTCTCACTCTGCCCCGTGGCTTCCATCCCAGGCTGCCTAGTTACCATTGTCGCGCCACTTACTCCGAGCTGACAACACAGATGGCATCTACTCCAGCACCGTTTGGCAGGATTCCAGGCTCTTGGCCCCTTTCATGAGAAGGTAGCACTGACCTGATGGGGAGGGGAGGGTAATCTATGGAGAAGCAAGGTCAGGGCTTTCTTAAGAATTTTCAGGCCAGGCGGACTCTGTTAGATGAAATGGGGCATCCATTTGGGAGCTGCCCCCTTGAGTTGCTACGACACGGTCTTTGGTCCCGTGAGTATCAGTAATGTGTCTCTGTGAATCTGGGTTGATGGGCCGTTACTGTGTTGTTTGGATCCTGTGGCACCAACACGTGTAAGATATATTATTCATTTAATAACACTTCTTTTTTTTTTTTTTTTTTTTTTTTTTTTAAAGATTTATTTATTTATTTGACAGACAGAGATCACAAGTAGGCAGAGAGGCAGGCAGCGAGAGAGAGAGGAGGAAGCAGGCTCCCCGCTGAGCAGAGAGCCTGATGCGGGGCTCGATCCCAGGACCCTGGGATCATGACCTGAGCCGAAGGCAGAGGCTTTAACCCACTGAGCCACCCAGGCGCCCTCATTTAATAACACTTCTGAGGGAAACGAAAACTCCATCAGCAAGGTAGATTATGAAAGAGCACAGCCTGGTTTCAGAAGTTAAATTGTGAAGAGATACACATCTGAGATTCAGGGAAATACAGTGGGAAGCATTAATTCATTCTTTCAGCTGGTTTCTTGAGCACCTACTGTCTGCCGCCCATGGTGGTCGATGCTGGGGAATGGTGGCAGTAAGCCAGGGCTCCTGCTCTCATGGAGCTCCCTGCAACTGGTCCAGCCTCCGCCCCGCAGTCAGCACCTAGCCTTTGCTCGAAGAGGCAGACTCTGCGGCTAATAAATGTAGCTCTATTCTCGGCTCACGGTTAGCTGTCTGGTCACCGGAGGAAAATTACTTTGAGGATCGCTGTGCTCATGTGGACTGTGACAGATGGGGTGACGATCACGCATTCCGGCTTACACCTGCTGTCCTGGCACAGTTATTAATAGCACCCTCCCTGTCACTCCCCAAAGTGTCCTGGTTTGGATGGGAAAACACTGAGGGAGGCCTCATTTACAACTGCTGAGCTCCACATTTGTGTTGGAGAGGGTCTTGGTTTGCAGTGAGAGAACTATTTCAAAACCAGGGTCTGTTCCAACGCAGGATCAAGCCCAGAGAAGCCACAGGAGGGTCAGCTGAATTTGGTTTGGGTCCCATTCTCCCCGTGGGCATCTGCCACTTCATATGTTCCAGTCACTCAACTCATGGAAGCATCAAAATCTGGGGCAATTTGGTTTAAAAAACAATAAACATGTACATACAACAATCAGAATGTGTTTTCCTTATGAAAATTAGGTTAACCAGATCTTAAATTCATATTCTTGGGAATGGCTAGAAGGGATATTAGTGTTTGTATCAGGCCTTACAGGGAAAGTTGAAAAATAATTATGAGGCAACACTAGTCTAGGTTGAGTTGGAAATTTTGTTTTCTGTGTTGTTATAGAAAGGAGTATGGGGATTGAATTTTTACAAGAAGTTTCATTTTTATTCCAGTAATAGATTTGACGGTTAAAGAAAAGAGTTGGAAAGACCGGAAGCTTTGCATTCATGGTAAATTGGTAACCCGCAGCCTGTCATGTTAGTGGGCACTGATCACAGAATCCTCCGGGGCCAGGTGGTCCCTGCCTGAGGACCTAGGAGTCCCCCAAAATGCTGCCCACCTTTCGTAGTGGGTCTGAGAGTTTAGCACCTGAAAGTGCTGGGCTCTAGCCCCCAGTGTCTGATTCGCTAGGTCTGGAGTTGGGCTGAGAGTTGGCATCTCTAACCCGTTCCGTGGTGATAATGCCCCCGCTGAAAGGGTGGGCGAGCAAGGGACGGCCTCTGGGATCACTGCTTACGGCCACGTATGGAGAAGACAGAAGCGGTCTCAGGAATTTGGCCTAAAATGTCGTCAAAATAGGAGGAGAGTGAGGAGGTCAGAGAGAATGTTTGGGCATTGATGCCAGGAGCTGCACCGTGCATGCGTTTAGCCATCTTTTTTTTTTTTCTTTTTTAAGATTTTATTTATTTATTTGACAGACGGAGATCACAGAACAGCAGGCAGAGAGAGAGGAGGAAGCAGGCTCCCTGCTGAGCAGAGAGCCCGATGCGGGGCTCGATCCCAGGACCCTGGGATCATGACCTGAGCCGAAGGCAGAGGCTTTAACCCACTGAGCCACCCAGGCTCCCCGCGTTTAACCATCTTGATGGCTCTGCTGGGAGGCAGTAGTGGCCTCCTGATACAGACGAGCAGCTGAGGGCCAGAAAGGTCTATGGGGCTTGCCTGGCTGGCATGTGGGAGAGCTGGGCTGAAGCCGCTGCTCGGTAACAAAAAACCCTTACAAAACAAGTAAGTGTCAATGGCATCAGAGAGTGAAGACAGTTCTGGTAATATGAACGTGAGTGAACAGCCAGTGAAGGACCAGGTTGACACCAACTTCTACTTGGCAGTCCGTGCTTTTGTCCTCTGTATTAGGAGCTAATTAGCTCTGACAAGATGGTGAGAAGATTGGCAGTGATGAAGAAACTCTTTGATGAATCTCATGCTAAGTGGATATTGTGCCTCGGCATATTCACTAATTAATTAGGTTGATATATTAGTCATCATTAGCAAGACGCTTTAAAACTACACATCTGGAACTTGAAGACCAAATCTAAAAATTTAAATGATGTTTGGAGTCACCCAACATTCAGTTTAGGACTTGAACCCAGGGCGGTAGATATTTCCAAGCTGCTCCTGAATTGTCTCACTGTACGCGTGCGTCCTAGTAACGTGAAGACACGCCCATCTCAGCCCTCCTTTCCTGGCACCTCTCTTCCAAAATCAGTTTGGAATGTTCTAGGGCTGAGTCCTCCGATTTCTTTCTCAGTAGTCTTAGGCCCATGTCTTTAAATGCCATCTAAATGCTGGTCGTTTTCCAAAATGCCTATTTCCAGCCCCAGACTCTCCCCTGAACTACAGACTGCCCACTTACCGTCCTCTCGGGTGTCTCACAAGCTCTGAGCTCATGCTTCTCCACTTCACCCCCTGCCTAACTGGCTCCTCCTGGGGTGCCCGTGACAGTAAATAATGCCCTTTTTGACCTAGTTGTTCAGGCTCAGCCATCTTGGAGTCATCCCTGACTCCACCCCCAGCCCGCATCCAGGGCATCTGGAAGTCCTCTTGGCTGGCTTTCGATGTACCTGCCTCCTCTCTGCAGCTCACTCCGGGCCACCACTGTTTCACCTGGACCACTGAAGCCCCTCCTCACTGGCTTCTTGGTTCCCACTCCTGCCTCACAATTGTCTGGTCCTTATTCAGCTCCGGGGCGTTCATTAGATCAAATCAGGCGTGTTTGCGGTTGTTGAATGACTGCTTCTCGAGCGGGGAGGTCAGCCGTGGTCCTTACCAGGGCCGGTGGCACCCTGTCCTCTGGCCCCTGAGCAGGCTTTGAGCTTTCCTTCAAGTGATCCTGGAATATACCAAGTATGCCCCTGCCTCGGGGCCTTTGCACTAGCTGTTCACCGCCCCGGCGTGCTTCCCGAGAACCCTTGGTCGGCAGCCGTGTCCAAACGTGGCGTCTGTCATTCGCGGGCTGTGGGCCTTGGAGAGTGGCTCACCCCTCCTCCTCTTAACATCCATTTTCTCCCTGGAGAAGTGGAGCCACTGTTTGGGTCATGGCGCGTTCCTGACGGGAAGCTCTTAGACCCTAAGTGCCGAGGAACCCTGGGCTTTTCTCGTGTGTGTGTCTGTGCCCCGACTCCTTCCGGCTCTTGTTTGCTGTCCTACCCCTGGGGGCTGAGGTTGCTCTCCTGTCACTGTCTCCTCACTGTCCCCCCAGCCCAGCCTTTTCTTGCCTTTCTTTTAATGTGTCGCATGTGTTTGCTGCCTTTGGTGATCTTGTCCCTCACTGGGAGGTGAGCTCCTGTTTCTCCAGAGCCCAGAGGGCGCCTGGCGGATAGCTGAAGCTCACTGGTGTTTGTTGAATGAGTGGTTAAAGGCACATGTGGGGTGTGGGCTCAGCTGCTTACTGGAGAGGGGTGTGCTTCTGGAAGAGCTCGGAGACCCTGACCGGGGCTGACTGTCCCGTGCCCAGCCAGCTCAGGGTAGAGGCTGTAGCGAGTCAGCTGCTCAGTCAAGGGGGTGACTCTATCTCTGGAAGTCAGGAGCTGTGGAGGGCAGGAGGCCACAGATCCTGGAGGGCCGGAGGGAGGGCCGGGAGCCTTTCCGCGGTGAGGGCTTTGCCTCTTCTGCCACTCTCGTGGTCCAAGCAAAGCAGAGTCTGTGGGAGCCCGGTATGGTTGCCCATTGAGAGTCTGTTGCTTAGCTGGAGAGGAAGGAGGTGAGGGACAGTGCCGGCGAGCAGGAGTGGGTTTGGGCGTGGAATTGAGTCCTTGGCCAAAGTGAAAACCCCAGAGTGGGGAATGTCAAAGGTGGGAGAGGTCATTTGGGGGCCAGACTCCACAAGGCCTCGAATGCCAGTCCACGCGCCTGAGAATTCTGGGACGCATCAAAAGTTTCCGAAGTGTTGTCCATACATAGTTAGACTTTCCCCAAGTATTCGGTATATCATGAAGTAAGTGGCAGAGAGGAAAAATACTATTGTTCACTTAAAAAAATAGTTTGTCTCAATTCCCAGCAGAGTTATAGAATTAGGGGTGTGGGCTTTTTTCCCCTTTCATGTCCTGTGGGCTAGATTTTATCCCCGGCCCCGTCCTGACTTTGAAGAACAACAAAAGAACAGCTTCTTGAGAAGGCCGGCTGCTGATTCAGCCGTCAGGGGTCTGCCGTGATGTCACCCAGCAGGCCCCGCCGAGCTCCTCAGAACCCACGTGGCTGTCTCGGGAGGATGCCTCGGACCCAGAGGTTCTGACCCCTTGTATTTTGCAGGTCAGGTTAGGCCTGAAGGAAGGTGGAGCAGCAGCCGACTTTGTAGTTCATTTCTGTGGAGTGTCTCCTCCAGGCCTGCGGGGGCAGAAACAAAGCAGCCTTGTTTTGGATACAGTATCGATATTCAGTGGGGGTTGGTACTTTGTCGTTGCGGCCACACCACTGCCAGAAATAAGACAGTGGCTCCATGTGGAAAAGCACCAGACTGGGATTCTGTGATTTGGTTCTTTGCCTGTCTGTGGAGACCTTGGGGAAGGGTCTCCCTCTGGGGACCTCACTTCCCTCATTTTGGAATGTGAGGGTTGGACTGACTTTGTGCTTCTTAACCTTCGGCAGTCTTTCTGTTTTTGAGAGACAGAAAGAGAGCACGAGGGGGGTCGGGGCGGGAGGAAGAGAGATCCAAGCTGACTCCCTGCTGAGCGCAGAGCCCGAAGCAGGGCTCCATCTCGGCACCTGGGCATCATCACCTGAGCCAAAACCAAGAGTCTCACGCTTAACTGACTCTACCACCCAGACGCCCCTTAACCTTTGGGACTCTTTGAGACTTTGATGAACTCTGGGGACCGTTCTTCCCCCAAACTGAACACTCATGGTTTGGCCAACACTTTAGGAACCCCCTGAAGCTCATGAGATGACCCCTAAGACCCTGCCCCAGCTGACCCCCATCTCTGCCTCCCCACGTTGGTCTACTTCCACCTACCGTAGGGCCTTTGCACATGCCGCTGCACGCAAAACACTCTTCACGCCTTTGCTTGGGCATGTCCTGCTGATCCTCTGAGTCTCACCCTTCCCTGACCTCCCAAGATTAGATTAGGTTGCCTGGCTAGACGTGTTTCCCTTACCCTGAACTTCTCAGCACTGATCACAGTGGTCACTAAGTAGGCCCTAGCACATGTATCTGGCTCTCCCTAAGTTCGGTGTTGGTATTTACTGGGTGAGTCCCTGAGGTCCCTCCGGCCATGACATTCTGTGACTGATCTGTGACTGTGTGTCAGAAGAAAATACCAATCTGTGCTTCCTATGATACACAGCACAAGATGTGCCTGTGCCGTGGATGGTTTCCTCTGGGGCTGGGCGGGGAAAGCACTTCAAAGCGGAGCCGAGAGGGCTCAGAAGCTTGGCTCCCAGACTTTGTGCCTTACTGCTCTGCTGGGCCTGACCTCAGGCTGGTCATTCCCCTTTGTTTATGTCCTAGGCTGAGCTGGAACTCCCACTTGGAACCTTCCCACAGTGCTCGGCGCTTCCGCATATTGTTGTATTTTTCTCCAGAGGGGAAGTGACCAACACAGACTTTCCTCCTCACAAAGTCCATGTGCAAAGCCTTGCATCAGCTGGTGGGCACCTGCCTCTGCCTCCTTGCCACTTGGGGGAGGTGACTGTGCATAGTACAGCAGTCCCTTGCTTTTCCCATGATTTCCCTCAAGAAGTGATCAGTGCCCTGCGGACTCCCCGACTCGGGTCCCTTCTGAACCAGCATGTCGTGTTCGGAGGGGAGTCTCATTCAGAACTTTGGTTGTCACAGTATTACCTCCCTGGTTTAGGCCTCTTTCCACAGTTGAAATGTGATTCTGCTGGTACAGATGTTGTAAATGAAACTTTATTTGCACTAAAGGAATGAGTTGTTTGCCAGAATATTGCAGCAGGAGGATAAGTAGTTTTTCTTCAACATATCTAGGGCTGGATGTTTACAGATAATAAAATAATAAAACCAGCCAAGAGTAGCTATTCTTTAAGAATGTCTGCTGTGTGCCAGGCGCTTCTTCAATACCCTGTTTAACCTTTAACCTGCCCTCTGAAGCCGGCAGCATAATTATACACGTTACACAAGTGAATAAAATGAAGTCCAGAGAGGTTAAGTTCTTGTCCCAAAGTTGCCCAGCTGGGAAGTGCCTGCAGAGATTCAGATCAGGCCAGCTTCCCTCCAGGGCCAGCACCTTTCCCCTGCTCTCCCACCTTCTCCTGTCACAAGGGAATGGGTGGTGGCTTTCCCAGCCAGGGATAAACATGGAGCTAGAGCCAGCTGTCTCACCAGCTGGGTGGCCTTGATCCCCTCCCGCCCCATTGGTGGAATAGGGGAGGAGTTTGGGGGGCCTTGTCCTTCTGTGAGTGATCTGGGCTTGTGGTAGTGATGCTTCAAGGAGGAACTGGTAACATATGGCCAAGTGGGGTCCGTAGCATCCTTGAAGCACTCGTGCGAGTCATAGCATGGCACCTGTCAAATTGGCCGTGCGGTGAGCATCCTACTTCGGATGGCGTTTCATTGTCGATTCATGTCATCTCGTAGTGTCCCAGGTTGCCTCCCTAATGTGTGGACTGGAGATGGGTCCCCTACCACATTCCTCACAGTGCTTTCATGAGAAAGTGCATCTCAAATGAGAAACAGTTGATTGACCATTGAACCTTACAAATGACCTAGAAATTTACTTGAGAGAACACCGTTGACATCAGGACCCTGTGATTTAGCTGCTCCTCAAGGAATCATGGCCTCCGAAAATGATTCAGATGTAAACTTTCTGGAGGTAGGTAAAGATAAGTGGGCTAGCCTGTTCTTAAGAACTCCTCACTAAATCTCAGCTTGGGAAATGTTTCTCACGGCACACCCCAAACTGGTCCATTTCTAGCTTTCAGCTCTCTGACCACCTGATTCCCCACTCCTCCCCCAAGGAAAGGCAGCATTGAAAGTGTTTGGAAATGCAGTTCACTCTCAGGCCGACGCTGTGCGGATGAGTAACAGAGTGTCAGAGGAAGGCAAAGGAAGAGCTTCCTAATATAGACGGACGGATGGACGGGGACGGAGACCCACCCGTAGGGCGATAACAAGCCTTTTCTTCTGGCTTCCTCTCTGGGAGTGAAGGGAGTTTGAAAGGCAGGAGGCAAGGGCCTCTGTGAGCAGAATTCAGGTTTTTCTTGGAGGGGTTTGCCAGGGCTTGCTGCTGCTTGGTGATTGGGATGTGGGAGAGATGAAGTCCCTTTCAGCCGGTGCCGCAGTCCTTACTCTGTTCAGCGAAGACACCTAGGCTCGGAAGGGGCCTTTGAGCTCCTGACTTTAGAATGGGCAATGCTGCTGAGAAACAGAAGCCCCGGAAACGAAGCCGTCTGTGCCCCTGGAAGCAAGGTAAGCAGGCCCTGGGCTTCATCTCCAGAAAGAAGGAGGCAGCATTGGGATATTTTGGCTCAGAACCAAAGCTGGAACTGCTTGGGAAACACCTTCCATGCCAGAAAGCTCTGCAGGTCAGCATAGTTTAAAGAAAATGAACAGACAGCTCTCCCAAGGAATAAAATGATTCATATCTCAATGTGATAGCGCAGCTTGGCTGAGAATGAAGTGTGGCTGGAGGCTTGTGTTCAGTGCAGCATGTATCTGTTGGTTGAAAATTTTAAACTTTAAAAATATCCCAGGGGCGCCTGGGTGGCTCAGTGGGTTAAGCATCTACCTTTGGTTCAGGTCATGGTCTCAGGGTCCTGGGATTGAGCCCTGCATTGGGCTCTCTGCTCAGCGGGGAGCCTGCTTCCCCGCCCCCCTGCCTGCCTCTCTGCCTACTTGGGATCTCTCTCCCTGTCAAATAAATAAATAAAATCTTAAAAAAAAAGAAAAAGAAAAAGAAAAAAATTTCCCAAATAAAAATTTTGATATCCGGGAGTTTGAATCTTTTTTAACAGTTCGGTGAGAGGCTGTTATTAATAGCTTTTAAATACATAGTGTCTTTCTTCCAAAGAATTCAGAGTCCTTTCTGTAAGAAGTCTCATGGTTACCCATCCTGGATGCCCCTGCTGCTGGCCAGCCTCCACTGACACCCGCTCTGTGTGTCAGCAGGGCTGTGTTAGTGTCGGCTCTGGGGAGGAGGACGCCAGTGGGACCCTGGGCACTGCCACGGTGCCCTTGAAACTGGGGGCCCGTCTCACCGTGTCCCAGGGCAGTTTGGTCTTCCCACGCACCTGGCTGCCTTTTTCATGGTCATTACCCCTCAGACCAGCTGTTGGCCTTGCGGACTTCAGGTCTTGGCTCTTTCACCTCCCTTTGCCACATTTAAAAGTAGAGCTGGCTCTCGACTGGCAGCCAGACCGTTTGATTGCAACTGTATATATGAGTGTGTCTTTATGTGGAAAATACAACCTGGAAGAGAACATAAGGAAATGTTAACTACCGTTGTCTTTTGCGGTCTGGTTACGGGTAATTTATTTTTCTTTTTGAAAGGGAAAAGTAGGTAGGCTGCTAATTCCATGCCAAGTTCCTGTGCCTGTGACTTTCCATCAGTCGTTCTTTGTGTCCCATGTTACTGTGAAACCGGTCCTCCCTAGCGGTGTTTGATTGGGTCCTGGTTTGAACAAAACAGTGATAAAGACATTTGGGGACCGTTCAGGAAATTTGATGTGAACTGGGTAGTAGGTTATAATCTGGGGACTGTTGCTAATTTTATTATGTGTGATAATGATGATGAGTCATGCAGGAGAATGTCCTTCTTTGGATAGTCATGCTAAAGTTTTTAGGGGTGAAGGGTTATACTGTCTGTAATTTTACTCCAAAATGGTTCAGGTGAATGAGTGCATACCTACACACAGAGAAGCAAAATAGGATAAGTTTAACAAGTAATAGATATATGAGGTTTGTTATAATGTATTATAATGTATTTCTTTAATGTATTTTTACTAAAGGGGGGACCATTAGAAAAAATGGTTGCTGGCTGCATCATTCTACTGTCTCCTTCGGAAGAATGGATCTTTCTTTAATGTTTTTTACATTAATGTAAAAAATTAATTTTTTAATGTCTTTTTCTTTAATGTATTTTTACTAAAGGGGGGACCATTAGAAAAAATGGTTGCTGGCTGCATCATTCTACTGTCTCCTTCGGAAGAATGGATCTTAGCAGACATGGTTATTTACGGAGGTGGGTCAGGATCCAGCACTCTAATTCAGTGCCACATGGCTGGTATCTCTTGCCACCAATAAGCAAATCGTCATAAAAATCTGGCAACTCAGAAGCATCACTTATTATAACAGGCATTTAATGTGTTTACTTTCAGGTAGTCTCTGGTTTTCCTTAGAAAAATGTGTAAGAGTTAAAACTTCTTGAAATTTCCATTGGAAGCAGCCGAGTTTACAAACAAAAGTAGAGCCGGCGTCTGTGTTTTATTTTGCAGTTTGTGCATGTGTGTTCACTAGTTCCAGCGAGAGGAGCTGTGGGAGCACTGTGGGTGGTAGCCGGCCCTGCAGCAGGGTCTGCAGAGAGTTGGGGTAAAAGAAGGAGCAGCTCCCTGCCCTGATTTCCAAGTCTGCATGGATCCCTTTGACCAGGAGTGCGTCTCGGCTGGTGTCGCGTCAGGGTTGGTTGGTTTGTGCAGGGTTAGACCCTGGGAGAGCAGTTTGTCTCCCTGATCCAGAGTCCCGTGGAGCCCTGCCGGGGACCCGCAGTGGCAAGGCTGTGAGGCAGTCTTCCATATTATCAGTTTGTTTCTGTCTTTAAGGGTTGTTGATGTTTTGGAAATAGAATTTTAGAGCAGTATTTAGGAATCAGATTTAGTGTATCCCAGACACCACGGTGACCCTGATCTGAGCACATTTTCCATCGTCCGCACGCTAGCATGACTGAAATCTCAGTGTGTGACTGATGACTCCAGGCTCCAAGGCAGAACAACGTGGTGTCAGTGGCTGCTTTGAGGGCAACTGAACGGGAAACACATCTTTGTGTGCATCTGATGCAAACAGCTTAGGCCGCCCCTGACTTCTCCCTCCTGTCTGTTGCCCTGTCGTGGCAGGGGCTCCTGGGAAGATAGACTTTAACCAGAGCCAGATATTTGTGATGAGGAAGGTCAAGCCCAGAATACATTCCGAACGCAAGTTTACAGGAAATCGTTATCTCCCCTTTAGGTCATTTACATTTCTGTTTCTAGGTTGTGCGCTTGGAAAGTTGAAAAATTTAAGTGACAGAATACTAGTTCGAGAAACATAAATCTTACCACCTCTGCCAGCTGTCTCCCTCACCTCAAGAACATTTTATACCTGGTAGAGAAATGTCTCTGTAATGACTATTAATTTTTTGTCTTTAAAGATTTTATTTATTTGACAGAGTGACGACAAGAGGGTGAACACAAGCAGGGGGAGGGACAGAGGGAGAAGCAGGCTTCCTGCTGAGCAGGGATCCTGACGTGGGGCTCGGGCTCCATCCCATCCCCACGACCCTGGGATCATGACCCGAGCTGAAGGCAGACGCTTAACATCTGAGCCACCCAGGCGCCCCTGTAATGACTTTAAACAGTGTGCAGTGTGCCCCCTTTGAGGGGCTGGCATTGTGCTCTCTCTTACTCTCACTTTTCTCATTGCTCTCGGAACCCGGAACATAAGGAGAAAACAGTGCTGCTCTTTTTGGTTTTACAATACCAGGTGCTTGCAGCGGTTGATAAAGGTGTGAGTCGTCTGTAATACCATAGGGAGCTCTAGCAGGCCCCCATCCAAAAAAAAAAAAAAAAAAAAAAAGGAACAAGAAAGAAAGAAAAGGATGGGAGGTAGTCGAAGGCCCTGGCTTCCAGCGTAATCCTGGAAATTCCAGCCAGAGCTCTGCCCCACACTTGCCGTCCGACCTTGAACACCTGGGTTTTGTAATCCCATTCCCAAACTGCGCCCACCTCCCACGGCTTCTCCAAATGACTGTGTTTTTCTGTGTGATTTCCTTATAGCCCTCACCACAGGCATTTTTTGCTGATCTATTTATATACTCATGGTTCTGTCTTTCACCCCAGCACAGGGCCTGTTGCTTGTTACCTGGGGCTCTCCGTGAGTGCGCTCAGTGACAAAACTCCGTGCTCCCAGGCTGGCTGTGCTACCACGGGTATAAATGAGTTACGAACGGCAGAGCCTGGTTCTGGTGCGTCTTAGGTGCTCAGTAAATGCTAGCTAGCAATGCTGGCTGGTGTGTGGTGGTTACTTGGACCTGGAAATGTCCTTTCTTCATCCTTCTCTGCTCCAGGGGGAGACGTTGGTGTTGAAAATAGGTACATCTTCCTCTGTTCTGCAGCAGTTCTGAATTTACAAAGAGTAAATGTATTGATGATTATTCACATTTGGTAAAGATTGCTTCGCAAAAGCACTTAAATCATAGTGAACATTTAGATGCTGATTCATTGACCCAGACACCTGGTGAAACCTTCCATTTAGAGCGAACTTGAACTCTGAAGACACCTATAATCCTGTCCTCTCAGAGGACTCATTCGTTTGTTCTTTTTTTTTTTTTAAATAAACATATAATGTATTTTTATCCCCAGGGGTACAGGTCTGTGAATCGCCAGGTTTACACATTTGACAGCACTCATCATAGCACATACCCTCCCCAATGTCCATTTCCCCACCATCATTCGTTTGTTCTTTTAGAGAATTCATTTGAAGGGTTGCTTACAATGGCCGTTTTGGCTCTTGGGAGTATAACACAGGCAGACGTTTCCTGGGGAATTAAAAATTGCAGGAGTAATTGCAAATTGAATTATCTCCTCCAGAAATCCCAGCAGCTTGGGGCCACACCAGCCCGGTAAATGGAACTGCTGATGATTTCCATGTTTGTACACAGTTGGGCGTGAGCGCATGAAATTAACACCCTCCTGGAAGAGCTGATGGGGGCTGCCTGGGGAGAAGGAGATTGGCTCGCTGGGGTGGGGGTGGGGGTGGGGAGTCCAGGATTCACATGAATTCCTCCCTTTCCCTGGTCCCTCTGCTGTAGGGGCAAAGACAGCATTGTTTGGATTCCAGTCGGCGGTGGTGTTGAGACTTGCCACTGCAGAGTCAGGTGGTGAACAAGCATCCAGGCCTGCTGGATGCCCGTGTGCCAGGCAATTAATACTGATGGCTTTTCTGGCCAAAGCTGAACCCGGCCCACCTCCCACCATCCATTTTCTGGTCTTTATTCCATGGCTTTGGGGCTTCAGTGGTGTCTGGTGTCAGCCTCTCAGCCAGTACACCAGAAAGCAGAAGGGCTGGATGCTGCCCTCGGGCCACCCAGCTCGGTGCCTTTTAGCTGAGCCAGGCGAGCCACATGACTTCGTGTTTCCAAGCCCGTCTCCTGGTCTCTGTGGGAGATTAAGAAGAACTGCTTTGAAGGGCTGTTGAGAGAATTAGATGAGATAATACAGCCTTTAGCAGACAGCAAGCACTTAATGAATGATAGTAATTCTTGTTATTATACATCCACGAATATGGATCATGGGCCTGGCTCTGTTCCAGCCCCAACTCGCCACGTGAGTTTGCCTGATTCTGCCTGTTTCGGTCTCTCGGTGTAAGAGGCCACGTGTAGCTGATTGCAGAGGTGCTTGTGAGGCCTGTGAGTCAGTGACCATCTGCACTGGCCAGTGTTCTTCCTGCTGCAGGAGCTCTGGGGGGTTCAGCGTCTGAAGAAGGCAGCCGTTATGCTGAGCACCAGGGGCGTGGGGGGATTTTTATGGCGTTGAAGTTCTTTGAAAATGGTTATTGCAGGTCCCACCGTCACTGACTTGTTCCTACTTTAACTAGGGTATTAAACTAATCAGGACCGTCCATTTTCCTGTTCTGCGTATTGTAGTATTGCCATTGTGACTAGAAGCCCGGATGCTGGGGTTGAATCTTTGCTCCTCCACTTGCTGGTTGGCCGATCTTGGGTGGGTGAGTTCGTTAGCTTCCAGGCCTCAGTTTTCTCATCTGTAAGTACCTGTAAAGTGCTTAGACAGCTCCTGGCACATAGTAAGTGTCCCTTAAGTATTTATGATTGGTGTTATTTTTAGGTTAAATACAGAGGAATCACATTTCCTTTTAATTGAAAAGATGGTACTTTATTAAAGATTGGGTAAAATGGACAGATGCAAAGAAGAAAATGCATGTTGAGTGTCTAAATCTAAAGGGCCCGAAACATAGTGAGGGAGCGGAGTTAGCTGCTACTGTTGATCTTCTCCAGGGCTGCACATGCGTGCGCATCTTTCAGAGTTGGGATCATGTGCAAGTCATTTTTTTAATTTCGTGCTTCTGTGAGGTCTTCATAGCTACTGTGATGACTGTAACATTTCCATTATGTTAATATTCCATAACTTATTTTTTTTTAATATTCCATAACTTATTAAACCATTCACCTGCTGCTGACTACTGAAATTATTTCCCCTTTTCACTGTTATTATAGGTGAAGCAACGGTAAGTAGCTTCATTCATATATTTTGTGATTACATTGCATGACTTCCTTAAGAAAGACCCTAGTATAACATTCCCAAGCCAAGAAAGTAGGAATAGCTTTAAGTCCCTAAGGGACATATCTGTATTTTCATGAGTGATCGGGTTGTCTGTTCGCCACAAGCATATCAGCATTGAGTATTATCATTTTGAAATTGTTTCTTTTGTAAAACTTACATTTACTAATGTCATTTTGATGAGTTATCTAATGGCGTGAGACTCAGAGATGGGCATGGGCAGTTCAAAACTCAATATCAGTGTTAAGGTTTTAAGATTCTGTTTTTCTCATAGTCGTTTGCATGGGATTTGGCTCAACCTCATTCAGGTGCTGAGTTTCACAGAAGAGAAGCATGAGATTTTATTTAAGAATAGGCATTTACCACCACAACTTTTTTTCTTCTGCCTCCCAGGGAGCAGTGAGTATTAAATAATACCAATATGAGGGGCACCTGGGTGGCTCAGCGGGTTAAAATCTCTGCCTTCGGCTCAGGTCATGATCCCAGGGTCCCGGGATTGAGCCCCGCGTCGGGCTCTCTGCTCGGCAGGGAGCCTGCTTCCTCCTCTCTTTCTGCCTGCCTCTCTGCCTACTTGTGGTCTCTATCTGCCAAATAAATAAATAAAATCTTAAAAAAAAAATAATACCCATATGAAAGGTACAGAGTGAGTCCCCCAGAATTGTTCACATTGTTGGTGTGATGACCGCCCTTAGTGTGACTAATGAGCAGTTCTTCCTCTTGGCTCCTGTAGGGCTCCCCCCCCTGCTGTCGTCTCCAGCTGCTTGCGTGTGATGGGCCGCCAGCTCAGGTGTTGTTAAATTTTTTTTTTTTTAAGATTTTTTATTTTTTATTTGACAGGCAGAGATCACAAGTAGGCAGAGAGGCAGGCAGAAAGAGAGGGGGAAGCAGGCTCCCTGCCGAGCAGAGAGCCCGATGCGGGGCCCAATCCCAGGACTCCGGGATCATGACCTGAGCTGAAGGCAGAGGCTTTAACCCACTGAGCCACCCAGGTGCCCCTCAGGTGTTGTTAAAATTGGCACACTGCTATTAAACAGCGTGCTGCCGACTTGGTTTGGATCAACGGATGCAGGCATCAGGACTAGAGGAAATAATCGTGGACGAAGGCGATGTCTAAGCCTGTTCCTCAGCGGGGCTCGGCCTTGGTTGGATGCGACCTCAGATCAGGTGGGAGAAGGAGGTTCTGAAGCCGCATCTGTTTACCACGCTAATGGAATCACAGATGCCTTGAGCTAGAAGAGAATGATAAAACAATTTCTAAAATGATTCCTTGGTTTAACCAATGAGGAAATTGAGGCTTAGAGAAATGAGGTAACTTGTCTGAAGTCCTTTGTGGAGTTTGTGGCTCGTGCCTCCTGTGTCAGGATAGTCACAGACCGGCAGTGTAATAACGGATGTGCTAAGGGTACAGAGCAGCACCATGCATTGTGTGTCTCATGATTGCATATCTTATACCTGTGTTCCGTATTTCCATGCTGTAAAATATAACATGTTCGATACGTTATGCATGTGATGGCATTGCTGTGTCATATCTATGCACACGATATGCCACAGTAACATTTGTAATAATAGCGCAGTGGTACTACGTTGGGATGTAATGTTGCAGTTATGCTGCCGGCTTCCTGTCTAAAAGATCTGTATACATAATGGACTTCCATAAATTGGATTTTGTTAAGCGAAAGATCAGATGTAGGAAGTGGAGACATAAGTGTGAGGAATTTTTCTCGTGAGAAGTGTGGGGTGGTGATTTGGGTGGGGTAAGAAAAGGGAAGGAAACTTCGCTCTGTCATCAGATATTTCCAAATTTAGAACAATATCTGTCCCTAGCCTTTGGCTGTCGTCTATGCTTCACTCTGGGAACACGCGTACATTTCTGGGTTCAGCTACTTTCCCAGCTGTGGAGAAGGTGTCACCATTACCTTGGATCAGAGCAGCGGCCGGGGCCACTATATATCTAACTCCATTTCGGCGAGTGCTTCTAGGGCCCTTGATTTCAGAAGTCACTTCATACTGAAATACCAGATGACTGTTTCTGGAGGCTTTGTGGACCACAGTTGAAGGGCACTGAGGTCAGGGATAGGTCAGTTTTGCAAAAGGTCACATAGTGACTGTTGTGGACCTTGCAGGGTCAAGAGGCACAATCAGGACGATTACGTAGGTACTTACATAACCAGCAGAAATGAAACTATCTCCGAATGTGGAAACCATTCTTTACTTCGCAGGTTGTAAACAAGCAACCCAAAACGACAACCAGGAGGCTGGTGGGTTTTGGGCTACAGGCAGAAGGTTGCCAGCCCCTTCTCTGTGGGGTCATTTTCGGTCTGGGTACCCTCTGCGGTCATTATTATGAGTCTGGAGCTCTGAAATAGGTCATTCATCAGTTAGGGGAAAAAAAAAAATCTAAGTTTTCAGGCCAGAAGACGACTTAAGTATCATCTTCTGGCTGTCTCATTTTGATAATCGGGATTACTTAGCTGAGCCTTCTGGCTTCTAGTCTTCCACACACACATTCAGGTCTTTATTGATAAAAATAGTCGTCCGCATCACTACAGGCATGAGAAGATAGATGACAGAGGTTTGAAGAACCCGGCGCTATTGAATATAGATGCCTTAAGTAGGCTTCCTTTACTGGAAAATGGGACACGTACTAAAAAAAACCTCCGTTTTCTATAGTCATTCATTCCTTGATTGATGGATGTTCGCTCACTCAACTAGTACTTACGGAATAGGGCCTGCGTCAGGCACAGTTTTAGACACAGGGGAATGCCTGATGAGAAAATGAGAACTCGCTGCCCTCTGGATTTTATATTATATACATAAACAAGTAAAACATACAGTCCCGTTGGATGACAGGCATTATATAGAGGAGGAGGGAAGGGTGTAGGAAGTCCCGGCTGGGGGAGCGGTCCTCCATTCGGGAGGCTGGAGCCAGGGAGGGGAAGTTGCTCAGCAGCGGGGAGTGGAGGCTGCTGCTGGGGAGATGGGCGGCAGGTGCAGAGAGCCCGAGGGGAGCACAGGCCGCGCGGCTGGAGTGGAGCTGCCTCAGACAGAGTGGTGAGAGCTGAGGTCAGGGAGTAGAAAATCACGTAGGGTGGGACCTGCCGCAGGCCTGAGCATTCTGTCTGTTATGAACACGAGGGCACCAGCAGAGCGGGTGGGGCACGGGACCAGAGAGCGGGAGCTGCACGTGGAACCGTCTGAGATGAGTCTGAGCGGAGTTTGAGATGTCTTCAGAGAGCTAAAGGAGATGGCTGTTGGGCAGTTGAGTGTAAGCCTCGGGAGTTCGGAAACGCCCAGGCTCTGAGTCTTTGACATTAAGATGTTGTTTAAAGCCGTGAGACTGGAAGAGATTACCAAGGAAGTGAGTGAGAGAGGAGGAGGGGCCGTGGACTGGAGAGCCCGAGAGCACTCCAGCATTAGGAGGGTGAGGAGATGAGAAAGACCGTCTGGGAAGGTAGGAGGAAATGCTGGAGGTCGTGGTGTCCCAGGAGCCAAGGACAGGAAGTGTGATAAGGAGGATGGAGCAAGGCGGACAGGTCATGCTGATTGGAGTCCTGTCACATGAGGACTGAGACTGGACCATGGTGGTCACTGGGAACCTTGACATGAGGTTTCAGTGCATTGTTGGGAGCAAGAAGGCTTAGAAGAGAAGGGGCAGAGACAAATTCGACACCGAGCACGGCCAGTTCTGTGCGGGGGTTTTACTGCAAGAGGGAGCCAAGGCGGTAGTTGCTGAACATAGTGGGGCCAAGGGAAAGCTTTTTTTTGGGGGGGGGTAAGATTTTATTTATTTATTTATTTGAAAGAGAGAACGAGAGCATGAGCATGGGGTGGGGCAGAGGGAGAGGCAGACCCCCTGCTGAGTCCCCCCCAATCATGACCTAGCAGAAGGCAGATGCTCTGGAGTGAACCACCCAGGCGCCTCCACCCAAGGGAAAGTGTTTTTTAAAAGGGAAGAGTAATGGCATGATTGAATGGTGGCGGGAAAGACCCAGTGGAGAAGGAAAGCCTGGTGGAGAACTGCTGGGCAAGAGAGAAGTCCCGTCCCGGTGGTCTCAGCTCCTTGCCCTGGAGCACTGCTCCCGCAGGTGGTCAGCACAGACGCATCCTCCTGGTGTTTAGTGGGTAAAAACGACTGGTTATTTAGTTCATGCTTCTGCAGATGGCGGTTGAGGTCGGGGTTCCTCGTGTGTCTGCAGTCAGCTCTGGGAGGGCTCGTGTCTGGGCCTCTGGCAGGCTTGGCTGGGTCACTTGCTGGGCGTCCGGCAGGTTTCCTAGGAGGGACATACACAAGGCCTCTTGAGGCCCGGGGTCAGAACTGGCCCAGTGTCACCACCTGCTCCTGTCACTGGTGGAAACAAGTCCTAAGGCCAGTCCAGACTCAAGGATAGGGAAGAGGGACCCCACTTCTTGATGGGAGGTGCCTCAGGTCACGTTGCAGAAAGGTGTGGATACGAGGCAGGGACTACTTCGGCCCTTGTTTGCGAACAGTCCCCTCCAGCTGTCTGTGAGCTGAGCACGTGCATTTGATCCCCACAGGACTGCTGTGTGGTGGGCGCGCTTCTCTTCCTCTCACAGATGGGGAAGTGGTCTCGCTGACATGTTCAGGATCACACAGCTCCTGAGTGGCAGAGCTGGGACCCAAACCTTTGTCCATAGTCTCTCCGACGGCAAAGCCCCTTCCTTCTCTGTTCTGCCTTCCTGACAGTGTTGGTTTACCAGAGCAGACTAGAGTGTCAAGTCTTCTCTTTTCTTTTTTGGCAAGGGGGTATTTTTGTAAATGATTATTATCTCAGAACGGACGGAGGGTGGTGCTTATCTTACGTGATTTACGTGTTTACTGTGCGGAGACTAGACTACGTGTTTATTAGAATCTCATGGAGGACACAGTGGTGGGCTAATTCGGTCTTTCATTGACAGAAGTCCCTGTCCCCACTCTCAGCTGGACCCTCCATGTCCTTTGACAGTCTTTCCTCTTGTCTTTGGTTCACTGACCCTCCTCCTCCTCTTGGCGGCCTGTCCAGAGAGTCATCACTGTCTACAAGGCCTCCTTCAAACCCCCTTTTGCCTCGAGGCCTTCTGACTGTACGTCTGCCTTTATCCCTGACTCTTTCTGTCCTTGACATTGGGACCCCTGCCTCTAGTCCAGGGTTAGCCGCCTCTGCTCAGGTCCTCCTCCCGCCAGAACACGTCATCACCAGCGTCTGTCTCCTCACCCCGCTGGACTTCCAGTTCTCCGAGACCAAACTCCAAAAAGCAAAACAAATTGCCTCTGCCTCAGGGAACTTGGACGCTCTCACTGGTTGAGTAGCCTTGGGCAGGTCACCATCCCTCAAGTTCACGAATCTGAGGAGAACAGTCCACTCAGGGAGAAGAGGGTCTGCTTGTGTCCGCGTAGGAAACCCTCGGCCTAGGGTGCATTTCTGTGCGCAGTGGCTTCCTGTGTGTCCCGGGTCCCGACCCTGTGTGCGTGTGGGGCAGCCGTGCAGCCCACGGCAGCCCTCGTCACTCCAGCGCCAGAACTTTGTGGGCTGTGGGGCTGGAGTGGCCGCTCTGCCCGTAGTGCCCTGGGAAAGCCGCTGGAGGGGGGGCTGGGCTGGGCGCTGGGGCTACAATCTCAGAAAAGATGGTATTGGGTTTGAAAGTAAAAACCACAGTGCAGATATTTTTTAAAGCTCTCTGGCTAAAGGGAGCAGATAAGCGAGTCATTAGATGAAATCAAGCATTTCTAGTCTCTCTGAACTTGCTTATGGGGAGCCTGGGAGCTTTGCCCTTCTTTAAAGCCCCTGGTTAGGATCCCGCGGCGCAGAGGGGCAGCGGGGCTTCTGTCGGCCTGCTGAGCTCCCGGAGCTCGTGCACACGTGTGGGACTGCCGACGCCGAGGGGGTCTTTCTTCTGATAGACTTTGCTGTGAGACGAAATAGTCCCGCTACTTATTTATCATGTAACCTCGGGGAAACTACTTAATTTCTGTCCGGTTCGGTATGCTTGTCTGTAAAAGGAAGGCAACTAGTGACGCCTGCCCGACGGTGTGCGGGGCGAGGGAGGGAGGACTTGGTGGAGAGCTAGGCCCCCGCACGGCTCCCCTGTGACTGTGCTTACTGTGGTAGACCATGTCTTGTTTACGTGGTAAATCATTTGTTAAAGATTGTTCACACTGCCATGATTACTCTCTGCTTTCAAGATGTGTCCTTGTAGTTCTTACTCATTTAGTCATTCATTCACTGTGTTTGTGTTTATCAAGCACCTACTTATGGCAGGGTGCTATAGATTATTTTCTTAGTGCTCAGGTTCATTTCTGACATTGTATACCCAGAGCTATGTCTTGGTGAGCACCTGCGTCAGTAGAATTGTTTACCTGCGGGCTAGTTTCTAAGATCAGGGTATAAAAGGGAACATTGTGTATAGTCAGAATTACCCTTGAAACCCCTTAAATCTGTAATATATCAGGGGGTGATCAAACCTTTTCTCTGCAGAGTCCTATGCTAAATATTGGCTTTGTAGGCCGCACATCGTCTCTAGCACGTATCCTTCATTTTCTGAGCCTTCCAGAAACAAGCCTTGGTCTGCATGAACAGCCTGTGGGGGCAGGTTCCAAGAAAGCCCAGCGTTGCCTGCTTTGTGATAGACATGAGCCCAGATGTAGTCCCCTCCCATCTTGTCTCGGGTTGATCTTGTGACCGGGTGACCACTGCAGAGACCGTGCCTGGTGTGTGATTTCTGACTGTGGCTGGGCTCTGCCTCCTCGCTGCTTTGGGTCCTCTGCTCTGGGGAAGGGCAGCTGCTAGGTGGAAGGGAGAGGCTCAGCAGGTGAGGAGCCCAGGCTCCCTGCTAACAGCACGGGGATGGGTATTGAGCTTGGAAACAGCTCCTCCGGCTCTGGGTAAGGCTTCGGTGACACAGCCCTGGCCAGGACCTGAGCCAGGACCCCCCAGCTCATTGAAATCATCCCGTCTGTGGGTGATTATCAAATCTTCAGCAGTGAAAAGGGAACAGTGAGGCCTTCTAAAGAACGCCTGCTTGCCTGCAACGGCAATCAATTCAGTCAATCAGTTCAATCAGTCAAAAATGCAGTCAGTTCCTCTGGTACTAAGTATCTGTGAAGTTCACCGTGTCAACAAGTCTGTTAAGGAGTGGGAGAGTTCACGTGGCCTGAGAGGAAAATGCAGCCCTTCCGGATGGGCCAGCAGAACACCACTCACTACCACAGCCCCCGCCAAGGTCAGCACTGGGGGCTCAGCGTCTAGTTTGATGACTCGCGCTCTAACACAGCAGTGCACTTGTCTGTGGAGAGCTTGCGCTCCCCCCGCCCCAAATGGCTCCAGATGGCCATGCTCTTTTTCGGTCTCACCCTGAGGATCCTCTGTACTTAATGGCTCTTCCCCGGGCAGCTGGCGGCTGATCTATGTCCTGTGGCCTGCCTTGGAAAGACGAGCTGTGCCAGTTGGTTCTGGCGCAGGAGTTTGATCCAGGCGTTAGACTGTGTGATCACTGGTGGGCTCTTGAGCCGAAGAGGCTTACAGAATTGGAGGCAGTAGTTCAGGAGTAGTAGTAGTAGTTCAGGAGCGTCTCGTGCATGTGTTTAACATACTGGTTCGAGCACCTGCTGTGTGCTAGGCCTTGTTTCAGTCTCTTAGATTATAGGCCTCCATCCTTGTGGCCCATGGGTTTCTAGTAGAAAAAGAGGAGTCAAGGACGACCCCAAGGGTTTTGGCCTGAGCGGCCGACTGTGAGGATGAACTGCCATCACTTCATTCAAGGGGAGAGGCGTGGAGGAAGGCTGGAGGTCAGTTAGCAGTGCCTTCTAGATATCCGAGTGGAGATACCGCGTGCGTAGCTAGGCAAAGAAGTCTTGAAAGGTGGAAGATCTGTACTAGAGATACACACTTAGGAGTCTTGGCAGAAAGATTGCTTTTAAAGCTGTAGGAGCGAGGAAGCTCCCTCTGGGAGTGGGCTTCAGGGGAGAATGGAGGCAGGTGCAGAGACAGCAGCAAGAAAATGAGGCCTGCTGGTTCTCGGGTCGCCTGCCTTCTTCGTTCCTGGCCTTCCGGACAGCTGGATGTTTAGCTGTCCTTGGATTCCCAGGAGTCTCCTTGCAGTCTTCTTTATCATAAACCTTTCTTTTTACTTGAACATGTTCATTGGGTTTCTGTTCCTTGCTACGGAGGAGCCGTGGCTAAAATGGTGGTATCATCCCCATTTTCAGGTAGGAAACGGTTTTGGAATTAAATTTACTCAAGGTTATCCCAAGTGGCCAGGCTGGAACTGGCATCCACGCCCCTCTGGCTCCAAAGCTTATGCAAAGTGTCCTGGGATCCATTGTTCCTGAGCCGTGGGGGCCCATTGTGTGTGGTGTGTGGTATCGTGTGTGGTTTCAGGTGTCTCCTGCAGGTGAGGAGGTGTGGGCGGCGGTGCCCAGCTGGAGAGCTCATCGGCTTGAGCTTGAAATTGCAGGGGTCCCAGTGCAGTGAAAGGAAGCAGTGAGTGGGTAGTTCATTGATTAACTTCTTTTTTCGTTTTCAGTCGACAACTATTTCAGTACCTGCTCCGTGTCAGATCCCATTAGGCACAAATCTTTCTGAACCTGAGTTCATCGGGACCACAGAACACAGAACTGAGAGACTGTGTTCTCAGATCTTCCGGGGTGGGCCACAGCCCGGGTCATTCGAGTTGCAGCAGAGAGAGTTCATTCATTACACCCGACAGGTACCTGCCTTAGCATCTCAGGCTTCATTCTCTCCTGTTACGGTCCTTAGTTGAGAAAGGCAGAAACCCAAATAGCCCCAAGGTGGTTCAGAATTGTGGATGAGTAACTTCTATGACGGGTCAGAGCTGAGATCTGAAGAGTTGAGTCAGGGTTAACCAGGCCAAGGGGTGGGGGGGGACTGTCTAGATGAGGAAACCTTGTGTAAAGGTCCTGAGGCAAGAGGGTGGGAGGGGGGAGGAGCACTCAGTGGAAGATGACCGGAGCCTTTGTTGACAAGCTGAAAAGCCGTAGAGGTTTTTTGTGTTTTGTTTTTTTTTTTTTGAAGATTTTATTTATTTGAGAGAGAGAGAGCATGAGAATGGGGTGTGGGGCAGAGGGAGAAGCAGGCTTCCGGCTGAGCAGGGAGCCCGATGTGGGACTCAGCCACTGAGCCACCCAGGCACCACCAGTGTTTTAAGTGGGCCGCGTGTGTGTGTGCGCGTTTGTGAAAGCTTGATTGAGGTTGGACGTCAGATCGGTGCTCTGATAAGATTACCCCAGCTTCCGTGGTAGAATGCCCCGGAGCGGCAGGAGGGGAGCAGCAGGAGGGGACCTGGCTGCTGCGCGAGCCATCCCAGCAGCTGATGCAGTATGGACAGGGTGGCCACAGTGGACAGGTTCACGGGTGTTTGGAGGCAAATGGGCAGGACTTGCTGACAGTGGGATTTGAAGGATAACAGGAAGTGAGGTGGGTCAGGGATGACAGCCAGATTTCTAGCTTGTTGTTAACGGGTGCGCACAGTGCCTTGAGATGAGAAGTAGGGGAGGAAACCCCGTTGTTTATTTGGTTTAAATATGAACAGTAAAGTATGATTCCTTTAGGGCTCTCCCTGTTTTTGTTAACCACAGGAGCAAACCTTGTTGCAGGTGTGTGCAGGTTCGTTCTCCTTGAAGTTCTTAACCTGTGGGATTTGAGGGGCTGCTCGAGGGAGCAGTTTGGAGGGACAGTGCTCCAAGTCCATGTTGAGAGGGCCTCCCTTTGCCTGGCATGACCTCTCTGGTGCAGCTCGTCTATGGGGCTCCACTCAGGGGGATAACTGCGTGCGACCTGACCTTCAGAAGGGACCAGAGACCTGCCTGAGGCTCATTTTACTTCTTTTCATGGGCAATTGGGCTCCTAATGAGAATGTTTTCTATTAGGAGGTCCCAGGAAACCTCCATTCGTGAGTGACTCACATGATTTATTGGAAGAACTGCTGTGTCCCGTGCTCCTGTGGGTAACTAATGCTTGCTACAGGCAGCCGCCAGGGTGTTGCCATCCAGTGAATGGGACCCATGGTTATGCGGTATCAAGGTTGACAAGTTGATTTTTCTATTTATATGAAAATGAACTTCTTTTAAGGCATGTGGGTGGAGACCCTTGGATAGATAGCATGAAGGGAGGGAAGGTGGGATCTCTGCCTTGGCATTAAGTATTTGCCAACTACATTTAAACTTGTCATTCTTGGCGCCATCCCAAGAGCTGGGCACCTTCTGAGTTCTTAAAAAGGATCACTGGAAGCTGGTTGTACAAATGGGCTAATGTCCTTCCATGTCTCCTTTACTTCTTCCAATTAAGAAAGTTGAGGACCACTGTACACTTAACTCTTGAGACTTTTTTTTTTAAAAGATTGATCTATTGGGGCGCCTGGGTGGCTCAGTGGGTTAAGCCTCTGCCTTCGGCTCAGGTCATGATCTCAGGGTCCTGGGATGGAGTCCCGCATCGGCCTCTCTGCTCAGCTGGGCGCCTGCTTCCCTCCCCCTCTGCCTGCCTCTCTGCCTACTTGTGATCTCTGTCAAATAAACAAATAAAATCTTTTTAAAAAATAAAGATCGATCTATTGATTTGTCAGAGAGAATGAGAGAGAGCACGAGCACAAGCAGGGTGAGGGGCAGGCAGAGACAGAAGCAGGCTCCCCATTGAGCAAGGAGCTGGATTTGCGCCTGGATCCTAGGACCCAGGCATCATGACCTGAGCTGAAGGCAGGCGCTTAACTAACTGAGCCTCCCAAGCACCCAGAGACATTTTTTTTTTTAAAGATTTTATTTATTTATTTGACAGACAGAGATCACAAGTAGGCAGAGAGGCAGACAGAGAGAGGAGGAAGCAGGCCCCCCGCTGAGCAGAGAGCCCGATGCGGGGCTCGATCCCAGGACCCTGGGATCATGACCTGAGCTGAAGGCAGAGGCTTTAACCCACTGAGCCACCCAGGTGCCCCCCCGAGACATTTTTTAAAAAAATGAAATCTAAGGGGAATGTACTCAGCTGAGAACGGGCATGAGGGGAGGGTGAAGAGAATTCCCTGGGTAGGTTACTTGATTGGCCACTAAAAAATTGATTATTAATTGAATCCATTGCTTGGGCTTGCCTTCTCCAATTTTCCGGTCTTGTTGAAAAGCCAGTGGCTAATAGTTTGACTTAACGTGTTAAACAAAATCCAGCTGAGTAAATGAAGATCTGATTGGCTTTCTTGAACATTCATGAATTGGGCAGCATCCCATCTAGCAAGTAGAAACGAGCTCAGAGAAGTGTGAAATGGGGGCGCCTGAGTGGCTCAGTGGGTTGAGCAACTGCCTTCGGCTCAGGTCATGATGCTGGAGTCCCGGGATCAGGTCCCACATCGGGCTCTCAGCGCCGTGGGGAGTTTGCTTCTCCCCTCTCATGCTTTCTCTTTCTCTCTCTCAAATATATAAATAAAATCTTAAAAAAAAAAAAAAGATGTGTGAAATGGAAGGGCTTTATAGGCAAAAGTAGGGCTGGACTCGGAAGCTATTAGTAAAAGAAAAGAAAGGATCCTTTTGGGCTTGGTCGTCTTCCTTTGGGGGCTGGGTGGGGGTCTGTCATGCAGATTACCTTTCCAGCTCAGATCAGGAAATTCAGACTGAGTGGTTAATGGTCACATTCCTGATGTCCCCCCTTGTTTGCTGTTGTGGGGGCCCTTGACTCCATTTGGGGCCTGTTGTTTTCTTTTTCTTTCTTCCTTCCTTCCTTTTTATCTTTTTTTAATAAACTGATATTGGTAATTTTATTATTTTTGTATAGTCTTGAACCTCAACAGTTGAAATGTTCAGCTTCTCTTGTATCTTCCTTTGTACCAGAACCCCGCTCCTAGACTAAGTATCGTGTGTCCTTGCAGTGCCATTTAAGTGCCAAGAATGAAGAGTTTCTGAGGGCCGAGAAAGCATGTTATGGGACCCAATCTTCTACTTCATTCAGCAGATATTAATGAGGACTTTCTACATGTCTAGCACTATGCCGGGCACTGGGGATATAGTAGTGAGCCAAATAGACATAGCCAGGCCTCTCACCGCCCAGTGGAAAACAGAGGCCATCAGCCCAACCAGCAGCACAGTGGGGTGGTCACAGGATCTCTGGCCCAGTGACCAGCCCAGGGGGTCAGCAAAGGTGTCTGAGATGAAACAGTTGCTTAAGCAGTAGGAGCTGAGCAGATCCTAGATGGTCTGGACGGCGGCTTCACAGTGGTTCCAGGGCCGATTTGACAGCTGTCCGCGTCGGTGCCAGGCCGTGTAGTGGAGCTGTACTTGATATAGGCCGAGGGGCTGGGTTTGAATAAATGTACACAAGGCGGTAATTGTGCATAGTCACAATTACTCTTAAAAATCCCAGTGGAAGACTAGCAAAGTCAGTTATCCTTTCAGAATTAAAAGGATGCTGTTTCTTTAGAGCAGGGCTCAGCACCCCTTCCCCCCTCCATCAGGGCCCAATGCACTTGGTTCCCTGCATTTGTAAATAAAGTTTTATTGGAACACGGCCACGCCCATTTATTCACAAATCAGCTGAACTGTTTTTCCTACCAAAATGTCAGAGTCCAGTAGTTTAAAAAAGACTGTGTGCCCCACAAAGCTGAAGATATTTACTCTCTTGCCTTTTAAAGAAAACATTTGCTGACTCCTCCTTTGAGCAAATGTAAGAATTTGTTTCATATTTAGGCACCATATTCTAAAACGAAAATTGTTTTCTTTAAACACAGAATCCTGTTAGTGAGGTGAGACGTTCACACCACGGAAGGCAAGAAGGGACGGCGCAGTCCGTCTCTGTGCCTCTCTTGCCTGACTGTCACCCGGGGTCCTTATTAGCGGAAGAGAGAGTGACTTGCCCAAAATATTTATCCTTCTCCCTCTCCCTTCCTTCCTCCCCGTTCTGCGTGTCTCTCTGTTTTTTCAAGTGCACATAATGGGGTTGACCTGAGGTCAGTGGAGTGCGTCATACACTTTGTCCTTCAGGCATGGAGGGCTGGTGAAGAGAAGAACAGCGAGACTTTGGACTTAATTTGCAGACGATGTGATTCTGCCACCCAGAAGCTAAAATGTCCTAGTGATTCAGGAGAGAAAAGTGGTAGAGAGCGAGAACCCAGAACACTGCCCTGCAGCTCTGCGCACTGCCTTGTGCCTGGCGGCGCGGTCTCAGGAGACCGTTGGCCATACGCTCGGCCAGTATTGTTCTCCTCAGCGTTGGGAAGGTTTTAGTTTCATTTGCATTGAACTATAATCGTGTTCTGATCCGATAGTTGTAGAGAAACTAATCATGTGGCAGGCGGACCTTCGGGTGGCTTCCTCATGTTCCCGCCATTGTCTGTTGAGCTGAAGGGACCTGTGAGCAGGGCCAGCCCAGAGAGTATGGCAGAGGTGACGGGATGTCACTCCCCAGGTATGTTTTGTTCTATGAGACTCTTGCTAGCAGACACACTCTGGAGACATCGCCCTTTGTGTTGGAAAAGTAAGGCGTTCCATGTCGCAGGGACCCGAGGGCAGCCTCCATCCTCCAACCAGCAAGAAGCCAGAGCCCTTACCCTTCTGTCTCCAAGGAAATTAATTCTGCCGGCTACGTGAGGGGGCTTGGACACAGGCCCTTCCCTGGTTAAGCACCATGTGGGACCTCAGCCCTGCCAGCACCTTGACCGCAGCCTTGCAGAGTACCCATTTAAATGCACATCGTCGGACCCTGACCCACAGAGAGTGTAACATAATAAATGCACATGTTTTTGTCACACAGCAATAGAAAAATAGCACAAGGTGTAAAGAGTTTACCCCAGTTGTTATTGGTTCATATTGAACATTGAAAAATCCAAGCTAATTCCAGGGATCTGTGGTAGGTTGGGCCTCACCCCCCACCTCCCACCCCTTGAGAGTTGTCCTTAAATCCTTCAGTCATCAGTCACTTGACCGAAGTGGACTGAGTGGAAGCTTCCATGGAAGTGTCGCACTGATGTTTGATGGGTTGACGGCCGCGCTGCAGTGACACTGGAGAGTACCTGTGTCTGTGGGAAGTGCTCACTGAGGAATTTAAAGGAACTGACCCTCAGATGGTTCAGGAGAACAAGAGTACACGCGTTGTAAGTCTGTCTGTACGGGCGCACGTCTGCATGGTGGTTAGCAACCCCTGCCGTAAAAGCGCAGTCAGAGAGGTCGAGAAGGTCTTTCCTCGTGCAGTAGAGCGTTTTACCTCTTGCTTTTACTTTTCCTCTGTATACCTCCTGGAGCAAAGTGGGGGGGAAAATAGCCCTTGGTGTTTGTTATTTTGTGCCGAAGCAGAAGAGGCCGGCAGAGGTAGGACCCCTGTCTGCTGTGGGTACTCATGTAAAAAAGCTTGGTTCTTGGGTAAATGTTTTCTCATTTGCTGCTCACAACAGCCCTTTGTTGTGGATGCTGTTGTCTCCGTTCTGCTGGTCGAGGGTGGGAAGCTGATCGTCCAGGTTTTCTGAGCTAGGTAGTGGTCCAGCCGGGCCTGACTGCAGGTGTGACCCGTGGGCCTGTCCCCACCTGGTTACCGTGGAATTTCACCTGGAGCGCTGTTCCCCTTCTGAGAAACTGGCCTCCAGGAAGAGGCCGAACTACCGGGGTGACGCTGAGTCCGCATCCTGCCTTCCGGTGGGAGCTCTGGTCACAGCCCTGGTGAGCCTGTAGTCCTTCGTTTGCCCTGTCTCGTCTGGCCGGCAGATCCCCCCGTGGCTCTTGCAGCTGTTTCCGTGGCGCCGACAAGGGACCGCCGATGAGCCCCTGCTAGCGGGCGCCTTGCTCATGGCCTGCTGGTGGCCGCCTCGTGGGACGAGGTGGGCGCTCCACACCAGCCAGCCCCGCGTTCTCCTGCGAAGCGCACGTGGAGGGCGGGGCCCGTGCTTGAGCTTGGCCCCCCAGAAGTCAGCCTCAGCTGCCATCCCTCCTCCTTCATGCAGGTCCACCTGCCCCCTTCTTGTCCACACCAAGTTCCCCTTTTGGGCCTGCTTCACTGGAGCTTCAAAGCGGGGGGGGGGGGCCCGTTCCAGCATTTGGGGGCCGTACCGACAGCGGCATTCTCATTCACCCTGTTCTGCCCGTGACACTCCTCCAGGCTGAAGAGTTCCTGACCTTGTGGTTTGTCTTGAGCCTGCCGGTCTGTTTGGTCTGGCTGCTGCCTTCCTAGACCTCATCTAGTTTTCCTTAAGCTGTGGAAAATGGTCCAACCCCCCTGCAGCCTCCCTCTAATCCTGGCTGCCCGACTGAGCCTTGGGCTCCTTGAAGAAAGGGTCTCTGAGGAGGAAGCGGGCTCCTGGTTCTCCTGCCCCAGTCCCCCACCTTCTGCAGCTGTGAGGGCTGGCCTCCAGGGGAGCCGTCCGCTTGGGCTTTCTTCTGCCTGCTGAGGTTCTGGCGGTACTGGAGGGCGCCCCGTTCCTGTGGGCGAAGAGCACGTCGGGCCTGAGCGGTCAGCGCTCTAACCACACCGAGTTCAGGCCTCAGAACTCAGTGTCGATGTGACTGACATCTCACTTCTGCCAAAAATAGGTGGGGAAAACCCCATTTATTTTAGTTCTTTAAGGGCGGATTCTATATTTACTTGGGGCTCCTGGAAACAAAAGACAGGGTCATATTAATAATTGAGGTTAAACCTAAGAAATGTATTCACAAATAGTTTTTGGGCTGTTGATTTTTTTTAATAGAGAACAGGTATTAAGTGGCTACTTGAAGAGCATTGTAGATCGTGTAAAACCAAGATTGAAGGCCAAATTCATGGTATTACTTTATATCCTCCCTGAAATTTCTTCTGGAGTGTCATACCAGGGAAAAGTTTCCCTCTTCTGTTGAGTTCATATATTTTCTTTGGAAGGTCAAATTAATTCCTTTTTACCTTTGCTACTAAGAAACTCAAGAGCCAACCATCCATGGCTCAGTTGCAGTAAATCTTGAGTTTCAAGCTTCTGATTCTCTTCTCTTTTAAACCCTCTTGTTTTGTGGTTAGTGTTGCCTAAAGAAATCCCTGCATTGGGGGGTGGGGGAGATTGCTTTGTCACTTTGTGCCTTAATTCTGTGGTTTGCCTTGGCCACCCGGCGCCGCTTGTGGGTCAAAGCAGCTGTTATGTTATGTCAGTGATCAGGTACATGTTTTAACCAACGTAGACAAGGGCTTGTTGACCTGTGCACTGGGGGAGAACTCTGATGTCCACGTCTCCCCTAAGGAGTCCAGGCCCATGGCACAGTACCAACTTAGGAGAATTTTGTTCGGACTGAGACAGTGTCTGTGGGACCCATAGCGACCGGAGGCTCTCTGCCCGGTGTGTGTTAACGACCGATGGCTACAGCTGCACCCCTGGCTTGCCTTCTGGCTGTGTTTCCTTTGCCCTCCTTGCTCACCGGACAGAGGGGAGAGGAGGAAGATTTTTGGCAGTTGCTTTTAGCAGGACCCCCGAGGCGTGACGGAGGAAGCTAAGTTTAGTTCCATTTTTAATGTTAAGGTAGTTTGGTTGCGTCTTTCCTCTTAGGGTAGAGCATTTGCGCTTTTGTTTTTGCTTTTGCATTTCCTGTGTGTACCTCCCAAAGCAAAATGGACTGCTAAAAATGTCACTTGGTGTTTTATTTTTTGCCTAGAATAACATTCAAGGCTTGTGAACACTGTAAGTCACAAAATAGTTTTAGGAGAAAAGAAATGTTATTTGTGTTTGTATTTCCTTCTAGAAATTTTCCAGTTGATTTTGTATGCTTATTTAATTGGACATATATGGGGGCGCCTGGGTGGCTCAGTCGTTAAGCATCTTCCTTCAGCTCAGGTCATGATCCCCAGGGTCCTGGTTTTGGGCCCTGCACTGGCTCCCTGCTCGGCGGGAGGCCTGCTTCTCCCTCTCCCACTCCCCCTGCTTGTGTTCCCTCTCTTGCTCTGTCTCTCTTAAAATCTTAATGAAATCTTAAAAAAAAAATGTTTGGACATATATAATCTTTTTCTTTCATCAGTAGCAATATAATTATGTTTTATTTGCTGGTACCTTGCATCTCTCCTTGTATGTGGAACAGCTTATTTTTAAAAGTAGAGTAAGTTTTGAAGGAAGACAGTTAGGAAGGTAGCTGGAAAACAGGCCCTGTGCATGTCCATCATCTTCAGAGCTTTCCCATGTGCCTGCCACCAAGTGGGCTTGCGGTTGTGCCCCAGGAGTCCCCAGTGTCTGGCATGGTGTAGACACTTGGTCAATAGTCGTTGGAAAGTGAAGTCAGTAGCAGTACAGGCAGGGAAGGTTTAAAGAAGGATGGCTTTCTGAGACTAAGTAGGTAGGGAAATCAGCCAGGCCAGTGGGTCTCAGACTTAGTGTGTGTCAGAGTCACCTGGGGGGCTGGTGAAAGCGCGGATGGCCGGCCACACCCCCAGAGCTTCTGATCCAGCGGGTATGGCCTGGGGCGCAGGAGATCCCGTTTCTAACCATTCCGTAGGTGAGGTCGCTGTTGCCACTGCTGTTTCAGGACGGGACTTTTGAGAACCACTGATCTATGCTTATTGCCCTTCTTTTCCAGATAAGAAAAGAGGCCAAGAGGAAGTGTGCTTTGCCTGTTTGACCAAACCAGTTAGTGGCAGAACCTACATGAAAAGCCAGCCTCCCACTCCCTAACTTCCAGGAGAGAGGAATGTGTTCCGGTGTCCCTAAATGGGCAAACTGCTGTGGTAACCACATGCTCTGGTTTCTTTCTTGGGAATGAATCCCAGGTCGCTGCCCACTTTGGGCCAGGACAAGAGGTGTTGTTCCAGATGTCCGTTATTTAATCCTACAGACATGCTTTGTACCAGCTGCCCGTTTGTGACCAGACGACGTCCGCCACCCACCAAAGGAGGTGGTTTGTTTGGAAGCCGATTAAAGCCCTCTTATTGTGGCCAGTTGTGTTCCTGAAGTGTCTTGCCCATCTTGGAGATCTTAGCACAGCCCCCAGGCTTGGTTAGCTGTGGATGGGACACACTGCCCCGGGGCCAAGCCAGCCCCTACTCAGCTCATTCCCCCGCAGCATGATAGGCACTGAGGTTGGGGAGGGAGGTGCGCTCCCGACAGACCCCTGGGCTTCTCAGGCTCTCTTCGCCTGGGTGAGATGCTGAGAATCTCTGATGGGCAGGCAGCCTCAGAGCGCAAGCTGTTCGGTCTGGGCAGAGGGAGGTTTATTGTCGGCATTTCCTGCTCACACCTTTCTCTTTCGTTTCCCGTGCATCGTGTGTACTGTTGGCACCCAGGACCGCGCCTGCACATTCGGATCTCACCTTGAGGCAGCTTGCTGTTAAGACAAGGTTAGGGGAGTTCATTTGGTCTAAATGTCACCAGCACACTGGGGAAACGATCTTGTTGAAAGGAGGATGACTTCAGGGTGGCTGCCTTCTCACCCTGTGGGTAGCATGTTGAGATCTCCTTCTCAGAGCAGGAGAAGAACGTGTGCCGTGAACCCTGTGCTCTGTCCCCCTCTGTAGAGTGCACTGCCCATGAGCACCTCTGGGAGGCAGGCCGGCTCCTGGGTCCCGCAGGACTCACCCCCCCTGGTGCAGGCTGGCCTGCCGCCTCTCCCCACTCCCTTCCTCTGCCATACTGATCAGGTCTCCTGACTTACCTTGAGCCAGCTGGGCCAGGGCCTTCCAGACATGCTCATCCCTCTACCAGAAACACTTTCCCTCAGTCCACATCCCCCACACACCCCCTAAAGAAAATGAAAATCTGGGCAGTTGTTGTGACTCTTTCTGGCTTCAGTTTAAACCAGTTTCCTTGCAGGGTTCATGGTGGTTGCCTGGGTGAAAGATGGCTTTAGAGCACCCTCTCCTGCCTTCTTACCGCCCCCATCAGTGTTCCTGCACTTCCCACGTAAGCGGCTTGCACTAGAAGCCTGGCTCCGTCTCCCTCTGGGGGCACCGGGCTGAGATCCTTCAGCACTTGACCTCCAGTTGGGTGAGGGGCCTCGGCCTACTCTTGAAGCATTCAGCCCACTTGTAACGGTGTGTTTCATTCAGGTCTCTTCCCTGTTCCTCCTAAGCCTTGGTGTCATGTCTGCCTGACTCCCTGCTGTACCCTGGGCACTGAGCACGAGGGGCTTGAGAAATGCTTTGGGCCCTGTGACCTCGTACAGTCATCCTCCACGAGTTTCCCTTCTGTCCAAAGAGAGAGGGAATGGGACAGGATCTTCTTGGCGCACAACAACCAGCTCAGACCGGACTTGACTTATAGGAGCCTCTTCACTTGGGGCCATGTGGAGGCCATCCTTGCCCGGGCAGGTGGGACCAGTGCTGGGGACACTGACCTTCACCAGACTGGATGTCGTCAAAGGCCTTGCACTTCTCCGAGCTCGGCTACCCCTCAGCTGGCAGTTACCTCGCTGCCACGTGCCACTCATGGCCACAGCCCTGGAAGGAGAAAAAAATTTGTCCTAAATTAAGTGTGGGGCTCTAGATTTCTTTGTACCGTGGGGAGAGGCCCGAGTAGGGGCCCCTCATACTTTGGGGAGTTGGCGCTGGGTCAGCTATAGAGCACAGAGGTGTGAGCTCAGTCTTACCAGGCTGCCCTCTTTGGGTAAGAGATCAGAATTTAAACCCCAGCAGTGCTCTAGTACGTTGGACGGAAGAGGAGATTTGAGCATTTCAGAGCTGACCTCTCCATGGATGGGTTCGGGCTCACCGCCCCCAGGAGTGAGTGTTGAAGGCAGAGTGGCCAGCCTGCCGGGGGCAGCCCGGCTGTAACCGAGCTTCAGGACACGCCGTTCTGGGCTAATGTTTTTGTTTTGATGAAAAATTTAAAAACACCACTTAACCTCCATCACAAAGAATACGAAAATATTATTATAAAGAAACTAAATATATTTCAATCCCTGCTTTGTGGTGATACTCAATTTGTAAGGAGAGTTGGAACCAAAAACACTTTAAAAGGTGACCTTCAAACACATGCCGGACTTCTGCAGAGGGTAGACCCGTTTATATTTTCAGTCCACTGATTTTCATGCATTTTTCAAGTACAGCCACTAGCTTTCTGGCAGCTGCGTATTTTTATTATTAAGGCACCCTTAGTTCTGAGGACACTGGGGCTGGCAGAACAAAACCTTCTTTGGGGGATTTCGGTCAGGGTGGGTACACGACAGGCCCCAGGCATCCTGGAAGAAAATGAAGTGACACGGTTTTCTCCATGGTCAGTTGGTGGCTCTTAGACATTTTCAGCTGGACACCATGAGACTTTCCCCTGCCATTCCTCCTCCTTCCTAAGGAAGGGTTCCACCCCCCCCCCCCCCCCACAGCCCGTGTAACGGGAACCTGTGCTTGGGAATGCCGGGTCCTTGGCAGGTCCCTTGCCTTCCCAGTTGGCTTTGTTTTCCTGTCTAGAAAATTCAGGGCTTTCCATCTTAAATATAAAAATGTGGTTATCAGCTTAGAATGTGCTCTGAGGACTCTAAATACTTTTGTTTTCCATTAAGAAAACCATTAATTCGTGGGTTGGGGTCAGCATGGAATAAGGACCCAGCAGAGTTCAGGCCAGGTCACTAGGGCCAAAGCAGTGGTAGCTTTTCACCCAACCTTAATCTTGGACACTCTGACACCTCAGCCCCTCCGCTTTTCGCTTCTGTGTATTTTGTCCAGATTTGCTTTCTTCCTTTTTTTTTTTTTTTTTTTTTTTTTTTTAAGAGAGAGGGAGAGAGTGGTGTGAGCTGGGGCTTGGGGGGAGGAGAGGGAGAGAGAGAATCTTAACCAGGCTCCTGACCTCACGACCCTGAGATCATGACCGGAGCTGAAATCAAGAGTCGGATACTTAACCAACTGAGCCACCCAGGTGCCCCGGGTTTGCTTTCTTCTGATTGCAAATATGAATGTGTATAGTTGCCTTGTGTATGCTTTTGACAGACACCTTGCCATTGACCCACTCTCTACCCTTGTGAGAATCATTGCCTTAGAGCAATGACTTGAGGACAGAAACCATTTTTTTCCAGCACAAAGTAGATGCTAAGCAAATATTGCAGCCAGGTATAAACATGCATGGCATAAAGCAGAAGGGAAAGCAATGAGTGATCACTTTGGTCCCACTTCTGGGTGAAATTTGTTGTCCGAAGCACTCACGCACACCGTAGGTCTTTAGAAATACTGACTGGCTTACTTGCACTCTGAGCCTTGTACTGAAGAGACGTGTTTTGGCCAAATATCTTCACTTGGGGTGGCTGGTTAGTTGGAATTTGGTGACTGGGATTTGGTGACTAGTGGTCATCCCTTCCCCCCAACCCCCATGGCTTTGCTCAGGCAGTCCTGTTCCAGGCACACTGTTTCCAGTCTGTCTCCCCATCAGAAGGGGCTTGTCCGGAGGAACGTTTTGATGTGAGATTTGAACTTCCCTGTTGGAGTCCAAGGACCCACCTGCCTGTCGCTTTGTGTGCGCGCCAGGCTCTGCTGAGCTGGCGGCTTGCCCATCTTCCACTCAAGATTTGGAATTTCTTCACAGTTTCTCTTTCCCCCAGACCTTTGTTCCCCTGGAGGACTAGTTAAAACCCGGGTCCTGGGTCCCTCCCCTGGAGATCTTGATTCATTAGGTCTGGGTTGGGGGTTGGGGTGGGTTGGGGTGGAACTGGTATCCTGACCAGCACCCGGTCATGCCAGTGCTGCTGGTGGTGACCCAGACCCTTGCCTCCCCTTCCTTCCCCTTCACCCTCAGTTGGGGAAAGGATTAAGACACTGTTTGGTCGGAGAATTAATTCATAGGACTACAAAGTGAAATCGAATTTAAGTCGAAATCGAATTTCTAGATTTTTGATACATTTGTGTATGTGATTATAGTATTTCTTACTGTGGTTGGTGGTCAAGAGAGGCCAGAAAGCCACCGATTGCCTCCACCTTGGAAACGGCCCACCTGCTGGCGCTATGCCCATGGGTGGTCCTTGGTTCCAGACCCAGAGCAGGACGCTCAGCCAGGGTCCTTGTGACTCTGGGAAAGGACTGGATTTGTGGTCTCGATCGCCCCTACAGGCCCCCTCACCTGCAGCAGCTCCTCATTGTCCTAGTGAGGAGGACGTTTGGTAACCTCATGTCCTAGTGAGAAAATCCTCTGTGCCACACTCCCCAAGGAGAAGGGTCTTCGGCATTTTGAGTTAGTGGTAATGGAAATAAATTTCATGAAGGTGATATTTAGCCTTAGTCCCTTCTGATCGATTCTGTTCTGTTTCATGTTTTAATCCACGGAATTGGTTTGGGGACCTGATAATATGTCGTGACATGGAGTCAGTGTGAGCAGGAAGAATAGACCGGGCGTCGCCCACTAACCCTTTCTGCTGGGGCTCACTCTGTTCCGTCTGTCAGAGATGCTGAGATGCCTGTCTTAACCCAAGGCAACCCCATCTCTTCACACGTTTCGTGGTCCTATCCTGTAATGTCTGCTCGGCTGACAGCCTTGGGGCTTTCTTCGTGAACTTTCCCGTATCTTTCCGGAAGGAAACCCTTTATTTCTTCAGCATTTGGCTTGCTCCGTGTTGGAGTGCTGGGTGTATGGCTTTACTTCTCGGTTAGCTTATAAACCGCGCGAAGGCAGGCCCTGCTTTCCTGTTCAGCCACGGACCGGGCCAGATCTTCTGTGGCACCAAATGCCCGGCATGTGGCTGGCGGAAGGAGCTCAGCCAAGTTGTGCTCCATTGTGTCAGGGGCCGCAGGGCCCAGATTCGGTTTCTGAGCTTGTTTCACTGAGGAAGTGTATTCTGATTCCAAGGAACGGAGTTGGAGAAAATGAGTCTCTGCTTCCTTCGTTCTCCTGTGTGTGTGGCCTGTGCTTGCTCTTGCTCCTTGGCGTGCTGAGACAGGCCGCCTCCTGTGGAAAGATTCGGTCCTCTGCAAAGAACTTCAGTTCTAGTGGATGCAGAGGTTACAGCTGCCCAGAGAGAACAAGGGAAAACTAGGTTCCCTCTTGGAAAATGTACATAGTGTCCTGCTATGAGGATTCCAGAATGAAGCATCTGGGTTTTTCCTAAAGGTACTCTTTGAGGTGGGTGGGTTTCTGGAGGGTTCTAACAAGAGAGAGAGAGACTTTAGAGAGGGTTAAAGGAATGTTACTTGGCTGAGTGTAAGACCCAAGAAGGGAGATGGCCAGTCCCCGAAGAACTGTCTTTTAGAAACACACATTGTGACGCCAGTTTGTTATTAGTCATAGACTGAAAGGTATAAATTCATGAGAACTGGGAGGCCTTTTTGACTTTGGAAAGCCCCTTACTAATGCTTCCTAGTGAAACGGCAACTCCAGCTATCACTCAACTACATTTTCTTCCGAAACCCGTTGTTTTTGGAGTTGTTTAAAAAGAGCATCTGGGTTCCATCTATAATCCCACCTCCCGAGGTGAGAGGCTGGGGCTGTCACTTTGGCCTCCCCCTGTGGGCTAAGAGACTGCCTGAGATTTCACCGGCAGAAGTATTTTTAGCCCAGGAGCTAGCACGGCAAGGAAGTCTTTGATGTGCTGCTGCCGTGAGTGAGCCATCTTGGTCTTGGACTTTTCCAGAAGGGTGTGATTCACTTTTATAAGCAGTACTGGCCTGAAAGTCTTGTCTTCTACTCTTGTGGTGACTTGCTTACCCATGCATCAAAGTTGTGAACACATCTAATAAGCAGCGTATTGGCTGGGCCTTCATTTTGAAAGGAGGAAGAGGGATCCTACCCTGAGATGCGAGGTCTGAGTGGGAGGCTGGGGTGGGGGCAGGGCCGCGGTGCACACAGCCAGGCCCAGAGCTGGTTTCTTATAAGTGAGCCCTGACCCGGAGACAACAGGCTGTTCGTTCAGGGGACAAAGCGTGCGTGAGTCGGCCTTCCCCCGAGCCCATATTCTGCTTTGTTTGACCCATCTTTAGGGTACTTCTCCCTCCCACCTGAGAAGACTGTGGCTGGCATGTAAGCTACACTAGGGTCAGACCCAGAGTGTCTCACCTCTCAGCCTCAGTTTCCCTACCGCAGAGGGTCACCGTGAGAATTGAATGAGGAAGGCCTATGAGGTGACTGGGGTGCTAGACACGGTCCCAGCTGTCGCTGTGTGGTCAGTTGGCACCTAATGCCTTCTGCACGCGGAGCTGGTACATTTGACTGGAGGTGAATTGGTTTGGATGTCAGGCTCTAAGCCGGTGAAATTCTGGCTTTGACCAAACCAGCGTGTCTTCTGACTTTAGTCCCAGAATGTCAAGGGCCCTCACAGCCTCTGGTGGGTGGTGAGACCTCCTGTGTCTGCAGTTTCGCAGAGAACAGCTGGGTGTCCCCGGTCCTGGAGTGGGCTTTTTCCCTGGCCCTCTGCGTGTGTTTACTTATGACTCTGAAGTTGTCTCATGAGGAGGAGAAATGTCTGGGAGAGGTTGGTTGATACTTTTTCAGCCATTACTGAGGAAGAAGCCCGGGACTGGCCTGATTCAGGATGACTGGGTCCCAGAATGGGGGCACATCCAATCCCAGGGCCTCTGCCGCCTCCTCGGTAGGCAGACTCAGGATCATTTCCAGTGCTCACGCTGCAAAGCCGAGAGCCCCACCACTCACTTGGTACCTGCCCAGGGGTGCCACCTTGGCCGTGACTGTGAAGGGATGGGATTGATCAGCACTTGCTTCTGAAAGTGTAGAGCAGAGTGTGTGTCTGGACCACCATACATAATAAATATTTCTGCCAGAACAGGCCTCCTGGCCCCAAACATCTTTGTGAGACAGGAATCCTGGCCCCAAACATCTTTGTGAGACAGGAACAAGAGGTCACAGTCCAGGAAGAAACTCTCATTGAAGAACAGCTGAGAAGACCCTTTCCTTGTTTCGTTCCGGAGAAAAATCCACTGCCCCTGGTTGGGTGAGTCTAAAGGCTACCCCTCCCTCACCCCCAGCCCTTTCTGCCCTCCACCCATGTGCCTGGGAAGCCAGAAGTTTGCCTTTGGAGAAGTGGACATTTTCAGATCCCCCTGCGGTTCGCAGAGACTCCTGTGGCCATTTCCAAGCCGGCACCTGTTTGCTGACTCTGATGCTTTTTGTGAGTCCCTGTGTGAAAGGAAGCCTAGAGCTGTTCGTGTAAGCCGAGCCCAGCCCTTCCTCCTGCCTGCCGAGAGGAGCAGGCTGGGCTGTTTTTCAAGGCCGCTGGGCCTCAGAGCACTTCCACGGGCCCGAGGCACCTTCCTCCTGCCGAATGGGGCCGCAAGCAGCTGAAAAGCCCCTGCGTTTGCTGGTCAAGTCTCCTCATCTGTGTCCTGAGGGGGGACTTTTCCCAGCTCTCCCCCAGGGATCAGGAGGTGCTCCCTGGAGGGAGGAGCTGTGTCTCGCTCTTTCTTGACCCTGGCTCTCTGCAAACATTTGGCGTGTAGAGATAGAGGGAATGAATGAGAGAGGGAGTGAATGGGGATGCCCATGGGCCTGCTGTGGGTTATCGGGGGCACCGTTTCCCCAGGTGATAAGGAAGGGGAGGGACTCGCCAGGAGACCCTTGTCCTTTCACTTTCTGCCTTCTCTGCCCGGTAAGCGCCTCTTACAGTATCCCAGGGGCTGCTGGGGCCTGTGGCTCTCCTCCCCTCCCCCTGCTGCCTGGGAAAGAAAGAAATAACGTACTTGCTGACAAATGACAACTTTTTTCCTCTGGAGGTCCAGAAGGTAGCCTGACAAATAATGGGTTCTCGGGATCCCTGAGCAGGGCCAAGTGCCCCCGAGGCCGGCAGAGCCCCCAGGCACCTCAGCCTGCACTGTTGCGGGGCACCCGCCCGAGCCCCGTCACCGTGGCCCAGCCCCAAATACACAGGCCTTCCTGCCCCAACTTGGGCTGCTTTGCTGGTGACACGATGTGAAAAAATAAGCCGTGAGGCCCTGGAGGAGCATTGTTTGAATTCTGAACTGGCACCGGTCCCAACGTGCAAGTTCCTCTGAGAGACAGAGGCGGCTCCAGACAGCTCCACCTCAGGGACAGAGGTCAGGGCGGACTCCGATTCCTCCTGTGGCCATGAGCCTGGACCAGCCTCTGTTTTGGCCGTGTCTGCTTTCTGCCGGTGCGGGGGTGTGTTCGCTCAGAATCCACAGTTACTCCCCGCACCCCCCCCCCCCCCGTCTCAGTCCCCGCCCCCCACTGTCCTCTCTCTCTTGCTCTCTGTGACTCTCATCTCTAGAAATAAAACTCTGGAGAAAGGGACAAATTCGCATCTAGGGATGTCTGTAAACTCTGTGGCTTTAAGAATCTCTAGGCCACTATATCTGTCAAATAAATAAATAAAATCTTAAAAAAAGAAAGAAAGGAAGAAAGAAAGAAAGAAAGAAAGGATCTATCTCTAGGCCATTTCCAAACGGTGATGAGAAAAAAATACTTCCTTGGGAGGAGGCCTCAGAGGCCTCCCCGGGCGGGCTGACCTTGAATGCTCACCGCAGGAGCCAGCAGGAGCCCGTGCTCGGGTTGCCTGTCTGTGCTCTTTGCAAACATTTGGCGTGTAGAGATAGAGGGAATGAATGAGGGAGCTAGCATGTGGGGTTGGGGGATGGTGCTGGGGTCCTGTGACTTGGTTTCCTCATGTGTCTAAGGGCAGTGAAAGCCCTTTCCTTGCAGTGTTAGTGTGAGGGTAGGGGTAACCTCGGGCTCCCCGCACAGTGCTCGACCTGTAGCAGGTGTTTGAAGCGAGAGCTGCTGATAGAGCCATCTGATGAGGCTCCAGGAGAGAAGCAGTTCTCAAGCTGGAGGCTCTGCTTTCATCTCCTCTTAGAATATCTGTCCAATATTTGATGAATGTTTGCTAAAAGGAGTAAGTCTTGGGGAAAACTCTATGTGTGGATTTGTTCAGAGCCCTCTCCGACAGTGTGCGCGAGGGGCCGTGCGCCTCTGAAGGGCTTTGCTTTTTTCTCTGAGGGAGAAGAGATGCCGCAGGAGGGTTTTGAGCAGTGAGGTGATGGGACAGGACTTAACCTTTTACAAGGATCACTCTGGTTACTGGGTGGAAAAGACTAGAAAGGCAAGGAGCAGGGGACTCTTGGACAGGCGTGGTGGTGTTTTAGGCACAGAGTGGCTGTGGTTTGGGTCAGGGCGTCAGTGGTGCCGCTCGCTATTGTGGTAAGATTCTGGATAGACCGTTAAGGTGGGATGGTTGCTCGGAGTTTGCTGAAGGATTGATTGGAAGGTGGGTGTGAGCAAAAGAACAGAGTAGAAATTTTGACCTGAGCCACTGGAAGGGTAAAGTTTTCCCGTTTCACCAGGATGTAGTGGCAGCAGGTTTGGGAGGGAGTCTCAGGCAGAGTTTTGTGCGTGTGCTGCCTGATCTTGACATCCAGGACAATGACCAGGAGCTCATGTGTAGGAAGAGACCACTCCTCACCTCCGCGGTGCAGACCTCTTTTCTGTCTGCACCCGTCTCTGGGGTTCCCATCTGGTTTCTCGGCGTCCTGTGTCGTCTCTGTGCCACCAGTGTGCTCACGTGGATCCCTCCAGCCTCCGTCCGCCTCCTTGACTCAGACTCCTCCATCCAGCTGGTGAAACCAGGTTCCCTGGGATCTCTGCAGAGGAGGGTTCCTCTGTCCCGATCCAGGGCCTGGCCCAGATGAGATGCTCAGGTATTTGTCAAGCGTGAATATTGCTTATTTCTTAGACCAACCTCATGAATAGGTACCGTTATTATTATACAAAATACATTGATTCACTCTTGGTTAAAAACGAATTATAGGACACAGATGTATTTACATTTAGTTCTTTGAATTTTCCATACAACAAGGGAAAGGAAATTAGAAAACACTTATTTACTGGTGATTTAAGATCATAAAAATATTTGTATAGGTTCTTTTATTCTTTTTACAAAGATGAAACGGAAACTTCCTAAAGTATCCATAGATTGTTCCTGAGCTACGCGGTGCCGAGTTACTTGGGAAGACATTCATTCTGGGTTAAACACGTTTGTTTGTTCCAGCGACTAGGATTTCCTTGAATTGTTAAATGATCTGTCAATCTGACCCATGTAAAAATCAAATGGACCCTTTTAAAACAACTTTAGACCCTTGTGTCTACTTTATTCCAGGTTTTTATTGATGTGTACCAGGAGTCAGGAAGGTACATCTGGCTTTAAGCATGCAGCTTCAAGACTTTTCACAAGTCGAACACAAGAATGCAAGCAGCTCCAGTCAAGAAATAGACTGGGGCGCCTGGGGCGCTCAGTTGGTTAAGCATTCAACTTTCGGTTTCAGCTCAGGTCACGCTCTCAGGGTTGTTAGATCGAGCCCTGCATCAGGTTCCAAGCTCAGTGTGGAGTCTCCTTGAGATTCTCTCTCTCCCTCTGCCCTTCCATGTGTACACGCGCGTGCAGTCTCTCTCTAAAATAAATAAATAAATCTTTAAAAAAACAAAAAAAGAAATAGGCCATAGCTCCCTCCTGTCCCCTGCAGCTTACTCCCCCCACCCCAAGCATAACTGCTATCTTCACTCCTAAAATCATAGATTAATTTTGCTTGTTTTTGTATTTGTATAAATGGAATCATACAAAAGTGTGCTTTTTTGTGCGTGCCTTCTTTCTATGTTTGTAGGAAGCACCCGTGTTTCTGTGTGTAGGTGTAGGTTACACGTTCTTACTGCTGCCTAGTGTTCCACACGTGCGGGGGTCTGTGTCAGTGGGCATTTGGGTCTTGCTGCTTTGCATATTCCGGTACTTGTCTTCTTGTGGGAGTGGGATGGTGGGGCCCCCGGGGAAACGGGTGTCAGCTGCCGTCTGGGTTCTCCGTCTCCGCGGCGGCGGTGGACACCACCCTTTGCTTGCCAACCTCCGTAGTGCTTAGCGTTCTCCGTTTCCTATTTTCTACTTTTATCTATTTATCTATTCTGTTTTATCTTTTTATGCATTCGAGTGTGTGTGTAATGGTATCGCTTTGTGGTTTTAATTGTTTCTTGGTGCCTGTTGGAGTTGAGCACTTTGTCATCTGTCTGTTGGCCATTTGGATGTCATCTTCTGTGACGTGTCCGTTCCATGCTGAATCTATTTTTAATCCTGACCAGGTACGTAAGAGAACCAGAATGGTGGCTCTGTCAGATCTGAGCCCACATCCAAGGTGGAGCTTGGTCTCTTCCGTCGGTAGCAGGCCCGGCCTCCTCTCGCACCCCGGCCCTTCTGCTTCTGCCCCGAGCCTCTCTCTTTGGCTCAGTCCCTGCTGGTCTGCTTCCAGCTCAGGCATCTGGATAGTATCTTACCTTTGACCTAACAATTCCATTTCTAGGGGCCCGTCTCATTATTGCAGGTGCCTAGAAAAGGAAACATGAGCGTGTTCATCAATTTAGCATTGTTTGAAGAGCAAAAGCTAAAAAACCATCAGCCAGGAGTCTGGTTAAATAGGTTTCAGCAGAACATTCTTCAACCATTACCTGTGCTCATGGGAAAAAATGCCCACAACATATTGTTAAGTTGAAAAATATATTTCAGCTCTGCCATGTGGAGAGTTATGAGGGATTTTTCACTTTCTGTGTTATGTATTTTTGCAGGGCTTGGATTTTTATAACAAGTTTGTTTTACTTTTGTTGCTGAGGGCAAAAGGATCTACGTACTACTTCCAGCATCGGCCACAGCAGCTCAGAGTTACCCGTAGATTGCCTGAACGCATGGGTGATGTGAGCGACTTTCATGGCAGAAAAGGGGGCTTTGGTGTTGCAAGACTCCAAATAGTATCTTCCCTCTGTTTGAACATGAATAGTTCTATAGTAAGTAAGACAGAGGATCTTTTAATATGGAAATTGTTGGAAAAAATGAAACATCAGGTTGCTTTCTGTTCTACTAGGCTGTGTCTGCATTTAGCTCAGGGTTGGCAGGGGTCTGGTCATGAGATCAGATAACGGTAATGGCCTCCGTTTACTGAGCATTTGCTATCGATCATGTCCATGGCTATGTGCTTGACACAGAGGATCCTGTTCAGCCCTGACGTTATGCTTTTCTGTAGGTGAGGAACCTGCGCCTCAGAGAGGTATAAGTTTGCCCATGTCTGCGCCTGAGCTTGGGTTAGAAGAGAGACTGCCAGACCCCAGAGCCCATGTGCTGCCTGCCGTGCCCATTCAGCCCAAACTCTTGGCTTTAGCTTTTCTTTAGTCTGTAACATTTTAAATAAGTAACAATCTGAAATGGTAGCTTTAAAAAAGTTCTTCTGGGGCGCCTGGGTGGCTCAGTGAGTTAAAGCCTCTGCCTTCGGCTCAGGTCATGATCCCGGGGTCCTGGGATCAAGCCCTGCATCAGGCTCTCTACTCGGCAGGGAGCCTGCTTCCCTTCCTCTGTCTCTGCCTGCCTCTCTGCCTAGTTGTGATCTCTGTCTGTCAAATAAATAAATAAAATCTTTAAAAATAAATAAATAAATAAGAAAGTTCTTCCTGGGGCGCCCAGCTGGCTCAGTCCGTAGAGCATGTGATTCTTGATCTTGGGGTTGTGAGCTCGAGCCCCATGTTGGGTGTAGAGATTCCTTTTTTAAAAAAAGTCTTTGGGGCGCCTGGGTGGCTCAGTGGGTTAAAGCCTCTGCCTTCGGCTCAGGTCATGATCCCAGGGTGCTGGGATCGAACCCCGCATCGGGCTCTCTGCTCAGCGGGGAGCCTGCTTCCTCCTCTCTCTCTGCCTACTTGCGATCTTTGTCTGTCAAATAAATAAATAAAATCTTAAAAAAAAAAACAGTCTTTAGGGGCACCTGGGTGGCTCAGTGGGTTAAGCCTCTGCCTTCTGCTTAGGTCTGCCTGCTGAGGTCATGGTCTCAGGGTCCTGGGATTGAGTCCCACATCGGGCTCTCTGCTCAGCAGGGATCCTGCTTCCTCCTCTCTCTCTGCCTGCCTCTCTGCCTACTTGTGATCTCTGTCTGTCAAATAAATAAATAAAATCTTAAATAAAAATAAAAGTCTTTAAAAAGTTCTTTCTAATGTCCTCAAGCCACTTCTCCACTATAGTTGTCCTTTTTACATGTTTGGAAAACGGGGGAGTGTGGCATGGGTAGGTAGCTTAAGAGGGAACTCGTGTAAGCGGACACATGGAGGTCCTTCCCGGTTGTGCCACGGTTCTGAACCCAGTACACTGTAGGGAGCAAGAAATTGACAGCCACGCTGTTTCTCAAGATCTGCTGCAGTAATTTTGGAACTGCCTCAAAGTGTTACCCACCATGACCCTGACGTTGTGTTCCCTTGTGTGGCTGATATTTAGAGACTGCCCTTATCCAGAGTGAAATTAAGCCGTGACAGAAACTGCTGCTAAGTTGGGATCCCAGCTGCTGCCACAAGTGACATTGGAAAGGCCAGTTGGTACGTACATGTGTCGGCACCTCGCAGAGGCCGTTGTTAGCCTTGACTGAGGAGCAAATCGAAAACCTATGAATGAGATATTGGCCCCTGGCAGACCGCTCAGGAAAAAATTGGTACGACTTTTGGGGCTTGGGGGTTTTGTTGAGATTTGCTTCTGTAAGCAGGCTACGTGCCTCTCTTCCAGCCTGTCCTTCCTCCGACGCTCGTCTGACAGCTGGGTCAGCGTCCTGCCATGGTTGCCCAAGAAGGTGCCTGCTCTTAGTAACACCGTGGCCGTTTATACAGAAATCATGAGGCTGCGTAAGCCACCCTTCCTCTGGAAGAAATGACTGGCAGATTAGTCACTGGGAGTTCCTGACCTTCCGTGCTGTAAATGCCGCAATGAGCAGTGGTCTGAGGCTCTGTTCCCTTAAGTTCTCTCGGTGACCTTTGAAGCTGCTCTCACAGATTTGATAAATTACCATAAAATAGCAGCTTATGGCATTTCCTTCTTCAGTGGAGGAGGGTTTTTGTTTCCTTTGGTGAAGTATGGCCATAAAGAAAGTGGACCAGTCTGGCAGTCCCACGTGTTGGTGGGGATATGGAGCAGCTGGGACCTTGCTAGTGGAATTGCAAAGTGGCGAAGCCATTTGGAAAATCATTTGGCGAAATCCACAAGATTAAAAACAGTATATACTCTGTAGTTAAGCAGTGTGTTCACAGAGAGCGCTTGCATGTGTTCCAGGAGACAGGTATGAGGATGTTCATAGCAGTGTTGTTTCTAGAAGCTGGAAACAGCCCAGTGTCCATGGAAAGTGAAAGCGTGTACATACACTCCAGTGTGCTTAAATGTCAGACCTACCTCTGAGTGAAAAAGCAAGAACATGAGAATATGTACAGTGTATTTCCATTTATGTAAAATTCACAAAGCTGTAAATTAAAATATACTTATAAACTGTCAAAAAAGTAAGGGCTGATAAACACAAAAATCAGAATCATGGGGAGGAGGGGGTGCCTGGGGGCTCAGTTAGTTGAGCGGCCAGCTCCTGGTTTCCGCTCTGGTCATGATCTTAGGGTCATGGGATTGAGTCCCACACTGGGTTCCGTGCTTACAGCGGAGTCTGCTTGGGACTCTCTCTCTCTCTCTCTCTCACAAGTAAGTTAATCTTTAAAAAAAAAATCAGTCACGGTTACCCGTTTTGGGGACAAAAGGTGTGATCACGAAGGGGCATGTGGTAGCATCAGTGGACTTGAAAACTTTCTGCTTCTAGAGCTGTGTTGTCTGATATGGCAGCCACCATTTCAAGTACTCAGTAGACACAAGGGCCATCACGTGGGACAGTGCAGATACAGAACATTTCCATCATTGCTGAAAGTTGTTTGATAGGCCAGGTCGGTGGATGTATGCGTTTAATTCTAAGTTGTGTGTGTGTGTGTGTGTGTGTGTGTGTGTGTGTGTGTGTGTGTGTGGAATTTTTCAAAATGTTGTTTTAATTTCAGTATGAGAAGATCTCTAAAAACACACGTGTACAAAATCGGAAGTATAACTAAGTAAGAAGTCAGGGACTAATAAGAGAGTGGTTGATGAAGCTATGTGAGACTCCCGTAGTGTGGGAGCTTGGCATTGGCCTCTTGGCCAGGTGATTGATACACTTGAGGGACTCAAGAAGAGGGGCAGGAAGTGGGTGTGTGCACATGTGCCTCTCTGGTGCTGTTGGCAAGATTACCCTAACAGAGACGCCATCTGTTGCTTCCTCCTGCCCCGCCAGCTCTGGTCATTATAGTACTCTATTCAGCTCGCAAATGCACAGTTTGAGTGACCTTGCAGGTCACCTGAAATCTATGTTGTCGACCCATTGTTTCAAGGAAAAGATGACAAGCAGCCTCCGAGTCAGAATCTATCCTAGTTAGTGCTGTCTTCTGTTTCCAGAGTTGAGGAGGTCCGTCACCATCACGAAGAACCAGCTTTCTCCGCTTGATTTAACACCTTGTGTATTAAAGGTAGGTCTTTCTAGGCTATTAAATACTCCCAGGAGAGACATTTATTGGTGGATGCAGTTCTTTCTTTAAATGCTGATAGGGATTCCCAGCTGTGCCTCAAGACGGACTAGAATTTCAGGCTGAGGTCGAGAAAGTGCTGTAATACACTTCTTGCCTCCAGCTTTCTCTCAAGAGGAGGTGCCCTTGGTTGGCTTTTGGGTCATGATCAGGGCTGGCTCCGTGAGTGCAGGAACCTGAGAGGTTTTTAGGGGGGCCCACCGTGCGTTGCTTGCCTACCCCACTTCTGCCCTGTTGTGATGTCAGGTGGTGAATCTGGCCCGTCCATACAGCAGCTCAGGGTCGCAGACGGGCAAAGCGGAAGTTGGCTCGGCCAGCCCAGGTCTCTGGAGGTCTTTGACCAGTGGAGAAACCATGCATCCTGCCTAGACTTCCCCATTTGTGTCTGCTCTTCTGGGTCTGCTTTCAGTCTTAGTTGCGTGGGTGGAAGTCCCACAGATTAGGACATTACTCTACCATCCCCCCTGGCTCGGGAACCTGCCTGGTTAGCGCTGTGACTGTAGGGACACTGAGGCAGGCAGTAGAGATGTGCAGCCACAGAGGGAAACAGATTGAGACTTCTGGCCCATGGTAGAAGAAGAGGAGGATGGCATTTCTAAGGCCCTCGATTACTTAGGGTCGTTAAGTTAGAAAAGTTCAGTGCTGCAGAATAACCTGATTCATATGGGAGATGAGAATTCATCTTGAGTTTGGTCAACCTCGCTGCCCTTCCAACTAGTCCAGTCTGGTCAGCTCCCAGCATGGAGGCACCATGTGTCCGGCACCTGGATAAGACCCTCCCTACGTTATCCGCAGGCAGTGCCTCGCTTATTCTACATCATGTTGGCCATCTCAAGGACAGCATCATCAGCCCTGTTTTCCGGAAAAAGGAACCTAAGACTTGGAAGGTGACTTTGAAGTATCTTAACCCAGATAGTCTGACTACAGAGCTTACCCTTTTAACCCCTGCGTGTATGATTGGACCGGTGACATCATTCTGAAGTATAAAGAAAGAAGTATAGACTGTATGGGGGACCTACCCTGCTTGGGTGGGGAAGAAGAGGCAAGGTAGAGGAGGACGGAGGAGCCACACCATGCCAGTCCCCTGCTGTGAATCCCAGGGATGACCGTGGCATGTAAGGGCAGGTGCCGAGAGCCCCTCCTTCCACTGTACTGAGCTGTTCTGTGTGAGGGGAGAGGTGCACCAGCTTCCTGTGGGTCTCTCTACACCTTTGGGGTCCAAGAAGGCCTTCCTGCCAGCAGACAGCTGCAGAACCGTGTTTGGCTTGACCGCATGTGCACGAAGGTCAGGCTCAGGCTTTTCTCTTTGGTCCACAGTGCAGTGGGCTTCTAGATAGTTTGCAAAGAGCAGATAGTTTACCTGATCCTGCCTGCCACCTGGAAGGTCTTTGTCTCTCTGAAGCCACCGGCAGTAATAGACACGGTGACAGGCCTGTAGCACAAGGTCCTATGTCACTTATTTGGAAGGGTGTTTTAATAGTAAACCGTTGGAAAAATGGAAAAGGGGGATGCCTTGGGACACCTGGGTGGCTCAGTCAGTTAAGCATCTGCCTTTGGCTCAGGTCATGATCCCAGGATCCTGGGATCAAGTCCCACATGGGGTTCTCTGCTCGGTGGGGAGTCTGCTTCTCCCTCTCCGTCTGCTTGTGTGCTTGCTCGGTCTCTCTCTCTCTCTGATGAATAAATAAAATCTTTAAAATAAAAAAGGGGGGTGCCTTGTAGTTTTAAAACTACAAAGCATTTATTTTTCTGTTGCATGGGATCATGTTCTGTCCCCTAATTTTCAACCACTTTCAAATATTTTCTGTGAATTTCAGGTAGTATCAAAAGAAGCAGTCCGCTTTGTGGGGTATTTCCTGATTGGTTGGTTGAACGTTTACTGTTGAGCGAATGTTTACTGAGCATCTTCTATGGGCCTGGTCCCATGTTAGCGCTGGGGATGCAGGTATGCATAGGACAGGTGTGGTCCTTAGGTGAGTTTGCATTCTTGTGAGGAGACAGGCACATAAGTAAATCACTTAATAGGATGGTTTCAGACACTGGACAGCACTGAGGTAAATGGTGAGATGAAGGAAGTCCTCAGTGGGTTTTTGCTTTTTATAAAAACAGCTTCATTGAGATATAATTCACATATACAGTTGGCTCAAAGTGTAAAATTCCGTGTGTGTGTGTGTATGTGTGTGTATGTAGTAATTAACTGGGGTTTGGTACAACCGTCACCAGATTCTAATTTTAGAACATTTATGTCTGCACCAAAAGAAACCTCATACTCGGTAGCAACCCCTCTTCTTCCCTCTCCCATTCCCTCATTCTTAGCCACTAATCTACTTTCTGTCCCTATAAATTTGCCTGTTCTGGACATTTCAAATCAATGGAAGACACCGTAAGTGGTCTTTTGTGACTGGCTTCTCTCACTTCGCATAACTTTATCAAATTTGTCCATGTTGTAGCAGGTCTCAGGATTTCATTTGTTTTTATTGTCAGGCAATACTCCGTTGTATGGGTATGCCACATTTCATGTATTTGTTCACGGACATTTGAGTTATTTCCATCTGTCGACTCTTATGAGTAATGCTCCTGTGACCTTTTGTGTACAAATCACGTGGATGTGTATTTTCATTTCTCTTGGGTATATGCCTAGGAATAGAATTGCTGGGTCGTCCGGTAACTGTGTTTTTTTTTTTTTTTTTTTTAAGATTTTATTTATTTATTTGACAGAGATCACAAGTAGGCAGAGAAGGCAGGCAGAGAGAGGGGGAAGCAGGCTCCTTGCTGAGCAGAGTGCCCGATGTGGGGCTCGATCCCAGGACCCTGGGATCATGACCTGAGCCAAAGGCAGAGTCTTAACCCACTGAGCCATCCAGGCGCCCCCGGTAACTGTGTTTGATCTTATGAGGAACTGCTAGATATTTTCCGCAGCTGCTGCCCCATTTTACATTTCCAGCAGGAGTGTAGGAGGGTTCCAGCTCCCCAACCATCACACGCTTGGTTACTACGTGTCTTTTACTATAGGCAGTGGGTTTGAAGGAGTAACTTGTGTCGGTTTTGGCATTTCCCTGATGACTAATGATGTTGAGCCTCTTTTCATATGGTTATTGCTCATTTGTGTATCTTATTTGGAAAAATACTTTTTGAAGTCCCTGGGTCGTTTTTAATTGGATTATTTGTCTTTTGTTGTTGAATTATAAGAGTTGTTTGTTTTCTGTATGCAGGTTCTTATCAGGTGTAGGACTTGCAAATATCTTCTCCAATTCTCTAGTTTGTCTGTTCATTTTCTTGTGGTATCATTTGCAGCACAAATGTTTTAATTGATAGATAATATCATGTTAGTTTCAGGTGTACAACATAATGATTTGATATTTGTAGGTGCAAAACAGCGACCACGGTAAGTCTAAAGTTTTACCTTTCAGTGAAGTCCAATTCATTTGATTTTTCTTTTCTCACTTGTGCTTTTAGCGTTCTAAGAAACCATCACCAAATCAAAGGTGGCAAAAAGTTTATCCCTAGGTTTTATTCTAAAAGTTAATAGTTTTAACACTTATGTTCAGGTCTTTGATCCATTTTGAGTTAATTTTTGTATATGGTGTGAGGTAAGAGCCCAGATTCATTCTCGTTCTTTTGTATGTGAAATGTCCAGTTGTGCCCGCATCACTTGTTGAAAAGAACATTCATTCCTCCATTGGATAGCCTGCATCCTTGTTAAGAATTGATTGGCCATAGACACATGGCCAATTTATTCTGGGCTCTCAGTTCTTTTCCATTATTCTATATGCCTATCCTTATGTGAGTACCATGCTATCTTGATTACTATAACTTCTTAATAGTAAGTTTTAAAGTCAGGAAGATGAGTCTTCTAATTTTATTCTTTTTTCCACATTGTTTTGGCTATTCTGTGTCTCTTATATTTCCATGCTTATTTTAGGATTAGATCATCAGTTTCTGCAAAAAGCCATCTGGGATTCTCCTCGGGATTATATTGGATCTGTAGATCAGTTTGGGGAATATTGACATTTTAATATTAGTCTTAATTTGTGAACACAGTATGCTTTTGCATTTATATAGATTGTCTTACTTTCTTTCCACCATGTTTTGTAGTTTTTAGTGTGCATCTCGCACTTCTTGTGTTAAATTTATGCCTAAGTATTTTGTTCTTTTTTTTTTTTTTAGATTTTTATTTATTTATTTATTTGACAGACAGAGATCACAAGTAGGCAGAGGGGCAGGCAGAGAGAGAGAGAGAAGAGGAAGCAGGCTCCCTGCAGAGCAAAGAGCCCCACGTGGGGCTCGATCCTAGGACCCTGGGATCATGACCTGAGCTGAAGGCAGAGGCTTTAACCCACTGAGCCACCCAGGCGCCCCTGAGTATTTTATTCTTTTTGATGATATTGTCAGTAGGAGCTCTTTGTTTGTTTCTGTTTTGTTTTTGTCGAAGTGTAGTTGATACACAGCGTTACACTGGCTGCAGGTGTAGGACACAGTAAGCCAGCATCTCCACGTGTTAGGTTATGCTGACCACAAGTGTAGCTACTGTCTGTCACCAGTCAGCGCTAGTACAGTATCATTGATATGTTCCCTATGCTGTACTTTTAACGCCAATGATTTATTCATTCCATAACTGGAAACCTGTGTTTCCCCCTCCCTTTCCCCCATTTTGCCCATCTGCCCAACCCCTTCCCTCTGCCAACCATCATCATTTCCCTGTAGTATAAATGGAAGCTTTTTTTTTTTAAGATCTTATTTTATTTTGAAAGACCCTTGAGAGAGTGTTTAAAGATTTTATTTATTTGACAGAGAGAGAGAGAGTACACAAGAAAGCGAGGGTAGCAGCAGAGGGAGAGGGGGAAGCAGGCTCCCCATGGAGCAAGGAGCCCAGTGCAGGCTCGATCCCAGGACTCTGGGATCATGACCTGAGCCGAAGGCAGACTCTTAATTGACTGAGCCACCCAGGCGCCCCAAGATCTTATTTATTTATTTTAGAGAGAGAGGGAGAAAGAGAATCCCGTGTAGACTCCACACTGTGTGGGGAGCCTTACATGGGGCTCTGTCTCACAACCCTGAAGATCATGATCTGAGCCAAAATCAAGAGTTGGGTAGGTAACCAGCTGAGCCACTCAGGTGCCCCTAAATGGAAGCTTGGTAAAATTTCATTTTGGAACATTCATTTCTACTGTATAGAAATCCAACAGACTTTTGTACATTGATCTGTATGTATCCTGCAGTTTATTAGTGCTAATAGCTCTTTAGTGAATTGCTTGGGATTTTCCATACACAGGGTCATCTACAAATAGTTTTTTTTTTTTTTAAAGATTTTATTTATTTATTTGACACAGAGAGAGAGATCACAAGTAGGCAGAGAGGCAGGCAGAGAGAGGTGGGGGAAGCAGGCTCCCTGCTGAGCAGAGATCCCGATGCGGGGCTCGATCCCAGGACCCTGGAATCATGACCCGAGCCGAAGGCAGAGGCTTAACCCTCTGAGCCACCCAGGTGCCCCTACAAATAGTTTTATGTCCTCCTTCCCAAGCTAGACAACTTTTATTAGGTACTGGAGTACGACATTGAGTAAGAATGGTGAGAATGGACACCCTGGGCTTGTTCCTGACCTTGGAGAGAAACCATCCAGTCTCACACTATATTACAGGGGGTTTGAACACCTCAGTGCTATTTCAGTCTCTAGTGCCAACTCTGAGGCCTTGCCTAGGACGCTTGCTGCTGTTCCCTAAACCAACAGAAACGAGGAGGTTGACTCAAAAGGGCCTTTCATTCCAGTGCATACATCCTGCACTTCCATGATTCTGCTTTGGGATTCTTGCTTCTTAGCCAGTTCCCTTAGACCCAGCTCATCCGACAGAGTAAAGAGGACGCTGGAAATATTGGCAGGTTCTTTTTCCGTAGCCATTTTGACTGCCTTTGACTTCCACAATTCTGAACAACCTAATTTAGATGGAAATTGCAGAAATTAAAACACGTAAGCAGAAGTGTTTCAGTAGATCCGTCTTTCCTTTCCTTTGTAACTAAACAGCCAGGGAAGCTTTGTTTAGGGACGTTGCTCGTTTCCACAGAAGGTCCACGGAGCACAGCTCCTTCCTACCCTGCTTCTAACCATCAGTCCCCTCCTTGTTTTCAGACTCTCAGCGTTCTCATCTCTCCTCCTTCACCATGAAGCTGAAGGACAAATTCCACTCGCCCAAAATCAAGAGAACGCCATCAAAGAAGGGAAAACCAGCCGAGGTGTCTGTGAAAAATCCGGAGAAGCCTGTGAGCAAAGTAAGCCGACTCTCTCTAGGTGTTCCTCCCGGCCTTCGCCTCCTTTGAACAGTATGAGTTTGTGCTGTTTTTAAGTTCATTCCCTGGGGATTCAGCTTTCCGTGCCGAACACCTGCTCCATACCTACTCCATAGCGTTCGTGCTGCCAGGCAGGGACCATCAGCGTCCTTGCGCAGTATGAGCCTTTAGGATGGTGAGTGTTTGTCCTGTTAATCAGAGTCGAGTTCAGTCGGCTAGAACAGTTCTCCTCTTCCAGATGTGTCATCCTCTGGGCGTGTAAAACAGCTTGGCACACCGTGTTTACACCCCATGGTGCCGCCTCCCTGCCCCAGATGGCCCCATATTGCCCTAGCGCACACACACTTAGAGGGAGGTGTGTGATGTCCAGAACATCCTTCATTTGGCTTCAGGGCCCATGCTCTGAGACATGCCAAATCCTTAAAGCCCGGCCAAGGATGTCCTCAAGCACAAGCAACCTGAGCAGGGCTGGCCGGGCTGGCCATGTCGGAACAGCGGTAGATGTTCACCTCCCCCCCTTCAGCCTCAAACGGCCATTTCAAGCTCTGTAGGAATCCAGGTTTCCTCTCTTCCAGGAGGCAACAGACAGATTTCTACCAGAGGGCTACCCTCTCCCCTTGGATCTGGAGCAGCAGGCAGTAGAATTTATGTCCACCAGTGCTGTGGCTTCCAGGTCTCAGAGGCAGAAGGTCAGTGTGACGCTAAGAACAATTGGGTTTGCCTTGCCTTCTACTGCAGAATCCTGGGCCGTGGTTTTGGGGCTGGAAAGAAAAAGCTACTGCAATATCCTTGTGTTCAGTTGGGTGGCAGCTGTGGGCTTCACTGTTCAGGAAATAGTCCAAGGGGCCTTGGGTAAAATGAAGTTTATCCAAGCCCCTGTGGTCTTTGGAGAGAGCTCAGCATTCCATGACAAAAGCTTGGGGGTCCTTTCTGGGGTTGTTTGGGTATGCTGCTTGGGTCCGGCGGGTTCTGGGGGAGGTGGGTGAGTCTCAGCTCTCCAGACCCGCTCTTCTTTCCTTGAGCTGCTCAGGGGATGGGACCCTTTAGGGAGGAGCGTCTGCTGGGAAAGGCGCTGTGTTACACATCTGCGAGACTGTGTGCAGTGAGAATGCACAGAACCAAGTACTGAGAACCGGGGACACCTTTGGTGCTGCTAACATTTGTCCAGACTTGCCTTAGCCCCCCTGCTCGGTGCTTTGCGCTTACTCTCTCACTGAACACTCACAGCGACCCTGGGAGGTGGAAACTTACCATGCAGAAGCTGAAACCGAGGCTGTAGAGGTAGGAAGCCTTAGCCACTGTCGCGCAGGAAGAGGTAGTGGAGCTGAGGTGAGCTCGGGCCGCCTGACACCAGCATTGGTGCCGGCGGGGCACGGTGCTTCCTCTTTATGAAAGCCAGAATTGATGTTGGAATGTCCTACAAATCCAGATGGCGACTCTCACACACGAAACAGAAAAGCAGAATTAACCGTAGTAATGTAAAATAAAAGGAAGCCCATAGACAAATGCATCCAAACACTCCGGTGCATGTCACACCTGCACTTGGACAACCGCCGGCAGACACTGCCCCATTACATAGACACGTAGGCCTTGACTCGTGGAGTGTACCTGTATTTTTGTTTTTGTTTTGGCCAGAATATCGTAAAATTCTAGTTAAAAGTGGAGAACATTAAAGTCTGAAGTCCAAAAGTCTCTTGTTGAATAACCCTTTTCCCAAAGGAGGCTGAAGGTCAGGTGTCTGTTAACAGATCAATGACAGCCCGGACTGCAGCGGAGTAGGAAAGTAGAAGACTTGGGTGCAGCACAGTCATTTTCTGGTTCAGTCTGTTCAGCAACCTCTTGGAGCTGAGTTTGGTCAAAAAACAAATCAAAAACAACAACCCCAAGCAGTGTCCACGGCTGGGTAGCGTAGCGCAGGCAGCCCGGGGTAGAGCGGCCGTGTCCAGCTGGTCCCCTCTGATAAGAGACTGTCTCTCCACTCCGTTCTTGGAGCGGTTCACTCTTTCTTCATCTCTCCGAGAGATGGCACGGGGACACATTCAGTGTGAAAGTATCCTGCACTCGGGGTGAGTTCCTGCAAATCCCAGGGGACATTGGCAGTGTCTGGAGACATTTTTGGTTGTCAGCACTAGGCTGGTAAAGCAGGTGCTGCTGGGTCTGGTGGGTAGAAGCCGGGGATGCTGGTGAACGTCCCACACAGTCCAGCCCCCCTGCAGCAGCGGGTTACCCACTACAAGATGTCCGTAGTGCTGCAGCTGAGAGCCCGTCCTGTGGCAGGGGCTGTAGGTACGCTCTCCACCCGGGGACGAGAGTTCCTCCAGTTGTTGGTTGTCATCCTTTAAGAAGGGTTGAATTACCCTGCTCTGCCCCAAGTCAGCTGCCCAAGACCGTGTGAGTACACACCTGATTAGTAGAAGCCCACAGGCAGAAGTGGAAGTGTTGGTGAATCTGCCAACATGTGTGAACTTAGAAGATGCTGTTGGAGAAATCTGAAAATACATTTGTCATTGGCTCTCATCATTATTAATTACTTACTAGCTCTTTTACCTTTTGGAGAATATTTCCATATATGTTCTCATTTTAATCCCGGTTTATATGCATGGCATTCTGTGTTTGTTGATTTTATTTTATTTTTACTTATTTTTAACTAGATTCCAGACCCAACGTGGGGCTTGAACTCATGACCCTGAGATCATGAGTCGCATGCCCTACTGCCCGGGCCAGCTAGGCGCCCCAGCATTCCCTGTTTAAATACCGGGGAACTACAGCTCAGTAGGTCACAGATTCAGATTCATCTGCAGCTTCCCGGGGGTCTCTCTTTGCCCAGGCCCTGTCCTGGGTGATTCTACACGCTGTCCTGTTTACTCCTCACCGTAACTGTGTGCAAAAGCTTCTTTATTGCTCATATACAGAATTTGGGCTCTGGCCCAAGTTTCCTCCATCAAAATCTGGTTTTATTTTATGAACTACTTCCATGTGCTTTCTCACTCACTGCCCCACATCAGGCTCTGTAGGTCACCCAGGTTAGGGATTAGCCTCCCTGTTTTGCAGATGAGCCTGAAGCCAGTGGTCCCCAAGCCCAACAGTGGCTTCGGGTCGAGGCCCTCCCCCAGCACCACGACCCTCAGGCAGTTGCCGGGTTTGTGCATGGACTGTGGCGTCATCCCCCATAGCAGGAGGGGACGCCCCGATACAGCCAGGTGACGTCAGCGGAGCCAAGGCTTTGGGTTCCCAGCTCTAGCACGAGCTCCGTCTGGGTGTCTCCCTGTAAACTCTTCTCACCGCTGGCTGCATTTGCAAGACGCAGAGCTGTTCAGAGGCGGAGGGGCTGTGAACAGACAGTGCTCCGAGGCTGATGATTCTGGGAGTGCAGTTGGCTGGAAGGCCAGCGGATGGGACCTGACGCTGCTAAGTTGTGGGCTCCTTTAGCAGGGAGTGCAGCGCAGGCTGGCGCTTCAGTGGCTCATTTGATCTCTGCAAAGCACCGGAAGATTCTTGGTGCTCAGAAGTGCCTTCCTGCCCCTTTGGGTGCCCCCCACCTCCAGGTCAGCCCCTTTCTCCCTGGCAAACCTGATGACACATTTTCTCATGGTGCTTCCTGCCTCCTCCCCGTCTTTCACCATCCCTGGCTCCAGACACGTCCTGGTGTGCTGAGATGGGCAGGGCTGTGGTCAGGGCCCTCTAGCCAGACTGGCCAGCCGGGGTTTCAGTCACACTGATGTCTGGGTGTGATTCCTTCATAGTCACGTCCTTCCTGGCCCTGGCGGGCAGTGGCAGAGCAGAAAGCTCCTGTCTCCGTGAGGTCCATGAGGTGGGAAACAAGAGCCTGACCTCTTGGAAACATACAGTAAATAAATGTGCCCGATTGTTAAAAAAAGAAAAAAAAGAGAAAAGGTGAGGGTAAAGCGGCCAGTGATGGGGGTGGGGAAGGGGTGCCCCTCCCCTTAGAGAACTTCATCCTTGGGGTCTACAGACCACCTTTGGGGAAGTACCCCATTGAGGGTGGAAGTTGCCTCACCAAAGAAGCTGTTTACTTCTTGATCCCATTTGTATATTTGTCTTTTGATATTCCCACTCATTAAACATGGCAACTTAAATAAATTTACACTGACATTCCCCTTTAAGAAGAGAGCTAGTGTTCCGAATCATGATTACTTCTTGTTATATATCATTTATCTATTTACAGATTATTGTTTAAATCAACTTTTTCTAGAATGTTCTTCTTGCCCTTAGTTGCTTCTATTAATGTATTCGCTGGACACCAAAGAGCCCACAGGTGGCAATTTTCCTCCTATACAGCAATCGTAATTTGCACTGAACATGTAACCGGTTTCACTTGGGTGGGGCATCTGTTTTGTAGATGGCCCTTGGTCTCCCTTCCTTGCCAGCCAGCCGGGACCTGGGTTGCTGACATTAGGGCCAATAGAGAGGGAGGTTGGGGAAAGGAACCGAGGTGCGTGTGTGCCCACTGACTGTGGATTCGAGGTATCCTGTAGTCGTAGAGAACAGATTTGGGCATGAAAATTTGAATGCTGGTAAGCGTAGGGCTCTGTATGTTGTTTTCCTCTTAGCTGGGCTTTCTGCAGGAGCAGAGAGGGACTGAGTGCTGTTCACGTTTGCCGCCCGAGCAGCGACTGCATCATTGCCACCTGCTCAGACTCCTTTGCCTTTTCACCCCAGCGCATCCGCCCCTTCTAACCCTGGGGTTTCTAGACCCTTTGAGAGAGCCATGTCATGTCATTGAGAGGGGGCTGCCTCTTTGGGTTGAATGTGGGACTCCAGTGAGGGGTCCTGGGAAGATGGGTTTTGAACACAAATGCCTCCGCCCATCTTGCATAGTCCCTCAGGTCTTTGAAAGGCCTGGGATCTCTGGGTTTGATTTACTGGATAGATAAGCACCAGGAGGAGATCTAACTATTGGTTTTCTAAGCTTCTACAGCCGTGAGCAAATTAGTCCTCCGTACACTTAATGAGATGAGTGGTGATATCTCAGTGAGGTAGAGGAGGAGAAGCCATTTTTAAGACCTCAGGCCACGTCAGTCTGTATGAGGAAGGGAATGCAGGAGGATCTCAGTGAACTTTCTTGGTACAAGCTCCCTTTTCCTTCCTTCAAGCCTAGCCTCTGTATCCTGATTGCAATCCTTAGAAGGTAATTTGGCTTGGTTTCTGCAGCAAGAAGCCTTTTCTGTTTGCAGCACCAGTGTCAAGCTAGTTTATAGGAAATCATACTTTATTTTTCTCAAAATAGCTCCCTTTAATCTCTCTCCTCCCTCCTTATGCTTAACATTTCCTTTCAGAACCTGAGCTGGCTGGAAGAGAAGGAGAAGGAAGTTGTTAGTGCCTTGCGCTACTTTAAGACCATTGTGGACAAAATGGCTATTGATAAGAAGGTCCTGGAGATGCTTCCAGGGTCAGCCAGCAAGGTGCTGGAGGCCATCTTACCGCTGGTGCAGAACGATCCTCGAACTCAGCACAGGTGAGTTGCGCCAAAGTCCTTGGCTGTGTCAGAGCGAGGGAGGCCTATGGGCATCTTGGTTTGGGGACACTTCAAACTCCGGGCTTCTAGGGATTGGAGAGAATGTTGGGAGGGAAAGGGGGCCCTCTCCCTGCCCTCCACAGATGACTTGATGCTCTCCCAAGGTTGAGATCGATGTGGCTCATGAGGCCTTGACACTGAGGGAGATCTCTTGCCTTGCTAGGGATGTAGCCGCAGGTAAATGTGTGGTGGTTTCTTTGCCTCAGGTCATTGGCAGTAATCACACTGAGACTTGGACACATAGCTAGTACCCTTCCTTGGGTTTGTTGTAGCATGAAATCTTACTAATATCTAGCCTAGTAGAGACCTCGACTGCTTAGCCGCTTAGGCCAAAAGAGAGAAGAATCCCATTCGAGCATGGATTCATGAGACATTCCACTGGGTCAAGCCAGGATCTCCCAGACAGTGCCCGGAGCCCCTGGAAGCCGGGTGTGTGGTGTGGAGTCCGCCTTCTTCCCAGGGAGCTTTCGTGAGGAACGCTTCTGCTGCTAGAGTGCATTTTCCCCTTAAAGGCTGCGAGCAGCTTGCTCCCGTCTCTGTTGTTAGGAAAGGAATATTAAATGTAATCGTAAGTGAGAGCCTTGCAGGCGCTTCTCCTTTGAGGGGCTGTCAGATGCCTGCTGGCTTTGTGTTTCTTTTCTGGTACCTGCTCAGAATCAACGCATCTCTGTTCTCAGCTCCTTGAGATGGTTTCCTGTTCATACAGCCCCGTGAGACTGAGCTTTTATGAACCCTTTCAGAACTTGGTAGTTTCTCCTTCTGGGAGATAGTGCAAACCGTGTCTTTATTTCCAAGAAGCTCTCTGCCCTGGGGCTTCGGCCCCGGGGTCCCAGCCGACCCCTGCAGATTGTACTCTTCGGGCCAGCTGGTGGCAGAGAACAAAACATTGGTATGGCTTTGCCTTGCTGCTGTCCTCACTTCTCCAGGCCGTGCTGCTGTCCCCGAGGAGGAGCCCGAGGGTCCCGGCGTGCCCTGCTCAGTTGCCACACACACACACACACACACACGGAGTGCTTTGTGTGCTGGCCTCCAGACCGAGGACTGTGTCTCCCTGGTAATGAGCCCCGTGCCCAGCTTGTAGAGGGCCGCACGTGGTTCTCCTCCGAGGCAGTGTGCCTCAAGGATGCTAGGGTCAGATGTGTAGATGGCTTCGCTTTTTATGCCCTGTTCTCCTGCACCTCTACCCATGAGATGGTCCCTACCACAGGACAGTTAGAATCCTGTGGAAAAAATCAACTTTCCCACACGTGATAAGGTGCTAATTTTATGGTACGAAATGGAAGCTCTGTCGGGATTTGAAAGAGGGAGAGTTAGAGGAGAGCCCGTGGTCCAGTGGAACTTGCCGGAGCAGGAGATGCTGGGGCAGGGCCTGAAGGAAAGGTAGGAATTGGACAGGCCTTCGGGGCGGGGAGCAGGAAAGGCAAGGGCCTGAGGCTGGCGGGGCACAGGTAGGAGACACGGCAGTCGGGTAGCACAGAGCGTGGCCACTCTGGGGCATGACTGAGGGGCTGTGGGGAGTCGGGGCTCAGGCGCTGAGCCTCTCCGGGGAGTCGAGTGAACAGTGCTGAGCGTGTGCGGCTGCCGGGGCTGTTGCTCCTGGACCTGGGCAGTTCCCTTCTGGTCGCGCCAGCACGGGAGGAATGGATCAAGTGATAGCACAGTAGTTTGGGGGCTTTTTTTTTTTTTTTTTGGTCTATGGGGATTTTTATAGGTATTTTATAATTGACGAACTAGCAATAAAATGTCTAGAACCGTTTCCTAGAGGGAAGCAAACGCCTGGATGTGGGCGTGAGGAGCGGCGATGACTTTCCTCAGGTAGTCATTGGGCTGATCCCACTTCCAGGACTTGTCTTCCTGAAATTCTTGTAAAACCAACTAGTATTTTTCTTGGTCGCCTTGATAGCTCCTCCTCGAAGTTTCCTCTTGGATTTCTTCCATCCTGTCATTCCTCTCAGTGCAGTTTATAAACTGGGAAGGTGCTTTCCTGTCTTCTTCCCCGAGCTTTCTCTGTGGGGTGGGTCCTAGCTGGTGGGCTCTAGGTCGCCCTCCCCCAGGGTGCTGGGACAGTGGCGGACCAGCCTTGGAACAGGCCCCTGGGCCGCTGAGTGTGAGCAGCGCCCGGAGGCTTCTCCCGCGCGGTGGGACGTCCGGATCCGTGCTTCCTTCAGTGCTGATGGCTCCGCTCTGTTTCCGAAGCAGACCGGCCACTGGTCCGCTGGACGTGGTCACAGTCCAGGACCCCCCTTTCTCTCTGAGTGTCTTAGCCCCTGACACAGGAATATTCTGCTTGCAAGCTAACACGGTTGCCAGATTCGTCAGATGCATTCAGGGAAGTGTTACCGTTCGGTGCAGCTAGAAATTGTTACAGAGAAGTGTCTCCCTGCCTCCTTTTCAGCTCATCCTGGCCAGTAGTTCAGCAGTGTGGGCGGTGCTTTGGTGGGATCCCCCAGGGGCGCTTTGGCAGAAGGCGGCAGTCTTTGTTCACAGAGCCCTCACCTGGCCCTGCCCGAAGCGAGGAGGAGCGATGGCTGCACGCACGCACACACGCACCCCCCCACCCCCGCAGGATGGTGCCATCTCACGCCCTCCCCCAGGGAAGACTGAGTTCTTGTCTCCCTCCCACCACTGTCCTTCCCGAGAGAGCGGGTCCGACAAGCACTTGTCATTCCTGTTACTCTGTGAGGCCGCCAAGCCTGGCTCTCTCGGGCCCTTTGGGAAACCGTTCTTGTTTCTAATGGGACCCGAGGAGCTGCCTTTCATTCTCTCTGGCTGTTCTGTTTCTCCTGCTGGAACATGCACAGAGTGGAATGCCTGGCCAGATGGAAGTTGTAGTTTTTTCCTTCCTACCTGATACCGAACTTCTCGCCAGAGCGTTGTTTGATTCAGGTTTTCGTTTGTAATAGCTTTGTTTTTACAACCTGTTTGGGTTTTTTGTTGTTGGGTTTTGTTTTTTTTTTTTGAGATTTTATTTATTTATTTGAGAGTGTAAGCATGGGGTGGGGGCAGGAGGTGGGCAGGGAAGAGAGGGAGAAGCGGGCTTCCCAACTGAGCAGGGAGCCCAATGCGGGGCTTGATTCCAGGACCCTGGGATCATGACCTGAGCCAAAGGCAGGCACTTAACCTGCTGAGCCACCTGGGTGCCCTTTTATTACCTGTTTTAATCATATCTTACAATATTATATCTTTTTCTCTAAATTCTGTCTTTGGCTTCTAAATGTCTACCTCATTCTTTTTCTTCCCCTGCTTCTTTTTTAAGTGGAGAAAGGGGCATCCCCCAAATCTTCCATATTTTTGCTCTTCCTCTCTTATAATACATAATATTTAAAGTGGAAAAATAATCCTTTCCATAATTCCTGGAGAAAATTATCTTTAGTAACCTAAAAATGTATAGGAGATCTGGGGTGCCTGGGTGGCTCAGTTGTTAAGCGTCTCCCTTTGGCTCAGGTCATGATCCCAGGGTCCTGGGGTCGGGTCGAGCCCCACATTGGACTCCCTGCTCGGCGGGGAGCCTACTCCTCCCTCTCCCGCTCCCCCTGCTTGTGTTCCCTCTCTCACTGTGTCTCTCTGTGTCAAATAAATAAAAACTTTTAAAAAAATGTGTAGGAGATCTAAAAAGTCTACATTGGGGCCCCCCCCCCAATCATTGAGGCGTCCAGGAGTCTCCGGGCCTCGTACTCTGTGTGTGGAGTAATCGCAGTGTGCAGTCGATGCCTCCCCCGCCACGGGCCTCCTCGCCTCTCATCTGTTGTCTTGAAACGCTCTTAGTGCGCTGCTCTGGTGTGTGCGCCGTGGAGTAACTGCAGGGATGATGGGGCTGAGCCCGGTGAGGGAGTTCTAGTGACTTACAGATCTGTCAGAGCTCGCACTTAGAGGCTGCTGCCGTAACGGATCCTGCCTGTTGGCTCCTTGTGACACATTTAACGTGTTAGTCTGATGGAAAACAAGACCCATTCAGTGCTTTGACCAGTGATTAGCAGTGAGGAGGAGGGGAAGAGGGGGCGCTCTTTGACAGAGACCGGACTCTCTTGGAGTGTGAAGTTTGAAGAAGTATAAAAACTCTCATGTTGGAATTTTCGTATGTTCCATTTGGGAAGTGAAAAAATTGTATAACAGACTAGAATATAAAGCTCCGTATGGCATTTGTGGGATGTAAGGGCCTAGGTTCCGGGGGGTGGGGGGTGTTATCAAAAAGGGGGTGTGGCTCTTAAAGACAGATGGAGAAACATGCCCTCGTCACTGAGAAACTGGTTCTGGACTAAACAGTCGCTTCAGGTGAGGGTCGCTTTAGACGTTTAACTTTCTTTACAAACTCTTCTCTGCCCCCCAGCTCGGCCCTCTCCTCCTGCCATAGCCGAGTGTACCAGAGTCTCGCCAACCTCATCCGTTGGTCTGACCAAGTGATGCTAGAAGGTGTGAACTCAGAAGATAAAGAGGCGGTGACAACCGTGAAGGGGGTCATCAAGGCTGTGCTGGACGGAGTAAAGGTAGGACGCAAGCGCCGGGCAGCCTCCCTGCTGGCATCTGTAACACAGACCTTGTTCCCGAACTAAACACATTAGAACGCACGTCTCCCAGCGTCTCCGGTGTGGGTGTGCTGCTCTGTTCCATAGCCATTCGCTTCTCTCTGGTACAGATGGCTTTTACAGCAATAGAAGCCTTTGGAGTGCTCGTCTCCATAGCTGGAAAGGCTGCCGGAAGCAGTCAGACTTTATTGAGCACATACTAAATCTTCAGTGAGTCTTTATGTTACAGCTCTGGCTGTGCGTGCTTGCTGGCTAGACAAAAGGCAGAGGAAGTCGTTTTTGCACTGACTTTTTGCAAAATTCTCAGCAAGTCAGTCTCTATCTTGTCATGTTGTAAGAACTTCTGGGATTCTTGGTAGAAAAGCGGGATTGAGATGAGTAAGAAGTGAAACTGAATTTGAAATCCTTGATGCAGTCTGTGACTTTACTAGCCGGGGAAGTCAGAAACAGCGCGGTGGGAAATTGTGAGTTACGGTTAAGGTGGGAGGCGAAGGCCATAGAGGGTCTGGAATTGGGGTCCGTGGGACAAACTGATTTAGAGACAGTAAGTCCTAGTGGGTGAGGAGCAAGGCAGAATATTAAGCATAAAGTGGGTGAGGACCTTTGGGTCAGGATTAGGGCTGTGAGCAATGGGAAAGTAGAGACCCTGCTATCTTGTGAGGCCATATTATGTAGTGGAAAGGGGGCTAGTCTGGGGCCTGGCTGGGTTTGAATCCCAAGTTCGCTCCTTACTAGTCTGTGAGGTTGAGCAATTTACTCAGAGACTTTGTACCTTAATTAACTCGTCTATAAAATGGGTATAATAATAGTGCCTTATATCCTAGGGTTGTGGGAAGTATTAAATTAGTTTCTACATATAAAGCTTTTAGAACAAAGCCTGGCACACACTAAGCACTCAGACTTGAACTGCTTTCTTTTTTTTTTTCTTTCTTTTTACTAATTTTGGTGGTGCTGAGTGTATGCTTTAGAAACTAATCTCTTGGCTTGGGGGAATTAAAAAAAAAAATAGCTGTGTCATCCTCCTTTCTACACCCTTCAGCCCAAAACTGTAGCTGAGGTACTTAAAAAATGCCTTCTCCGCTCAACCCTGCCATCAGATTCCTAAAAGCTGCCTCCTGTGATTCTGGAGAGTGGAATAAGGAGCCCCCCACACATGGTAAAAACTATAGAGGAAAGGCTAAGAAAGCATTGCTTAATGTTATGAATTGCTGCAGAATGAACTGTGTCGGTTGGGGAGGTCTTGGTGGCTCCCTGCCTCCAGCTCCAGGGAAGGAGCCGCCACGTCTGCTGGGAGCGTCGTGGAGTTCACCTAGAGGGAGGCTTGGCGGGGTGGCAGCAAGTCTCCTCTGATGGCTCCGGGCTCTCTTCCTTCCCCAAGGTTTATTAGGTCCCACGTTGTCTGTTTTGGCCGGTGAGACTTCAGGGTATAGCCCATTGTGGCTGTTGTGCAAGACCTTTGTCACTGTCCAGATTTTGGAGACGTAGTGTCCCACGGAATCTTCCCCGCCGCTCTCGGAGGCCGGCAGGGCAGAAGGAGACGTGACCTGGGTCCATGCTTCCTCAGAGTCTGTAGAGATCTGGCTCACCCAGCCCTGACTCTTCCTGTCCGGGCTTCTGGAAATGCTGTTATTGAAAGTTGTTATTCTGCAGGTGACATTGTTCAGGTTTCCTTCTGCCAGATTATAATGAGATGTGCAGAACGAGTCAGAATGCCCAAAACAGATGAGGTGGAGTTTCTGCGTGTAGAGCTTTGTCACGTTCCCAAGTCAGTTTCCGTTATGGAATCATTAAACCACCACGGTGTCCATTGAAAGACATGTCTAAAGGACACATTTCTGATTTCTCAAATTAACCAGTGAGAGAGGGAGAGAGAGGAACCGACAGATTATGAACCCATCTGTGTCTGGAAACGAGTAACTTTTCCTCAGTTGTTTTTAAAATACTTAACCCAGAACGAAGACTCTGTAGGTGATGAGCTCTGTGAATTCAGTTCCGTTTCATTTACTCAGGAAGCATTTATCGAAAACCACCTGTGCGCCAGGCCGTGCAATGGTGTTGGGCATATAGTGGTAGAACGGGTACGGTCCCGGACCTGGTGCCGCTTACGGTCGAAGAGGGGAAGGGACAACAGAGGTCGGAACCAGTAATCGTAGCTGGGGTGAGTGTTAGAAAACAAAAAAATGGCACGTGGTCTTACTTGGCTTTTTGGGTGACCTTCCTTTTTCAGGGTGGTCAGTGACTCTTCCCAGAGGGAGAGACAGGCCAAAGGCAGAGGGGTGTGCAGGAATTGGCTTAGTCCTAGAAGCTTTAGGGGTTCAGATCAATCCAGGCCACAGCGACAGTCCAGACACTGTGCTGTTGGCGTGTGTTGCAGGGGCCTCATAGTGCTGGCAGCTGACACTTTTTCCCTCCTCACGCTCATGACAATTCTGAATGTGGGCCTCATTGCCCCTTCACAGGTGTGGGAACAGGCTCGGTCTGACAGTGGTCAGTGGCAAGGTCCCGCCTCATGCCGGGGCCTGCTGGACCCCAGGCCCTGGGCTCTCCCCGTCACCCTCAGCTGCCTCCCACGCGCCCTGCCTCCACACCGGCTGGCCTCCGGCTTCTCTGCTGGTGTCCCATCAGACTGAGCACACCGATTAAGCCTGTGTCCTGGTGCTGTGAGAACCTCAGTTGGCTGGGAGGGACGGGGCCCTGCAGAAACAAAACAGATTTCTGAGGATGTCTTTATCCCACTTGTAGAAGTGCTGGCACGTTCCTTTAAACTGAGTCACTGCCTTTCAAGTAACTCATTCAGTTGGTAAATGGAATCCCTTTTTTTTTTTTGAAAGGCTAAAGAAGTGTTTTACAGGATTACTTTTTTTAGTTTATTATTATATTTATATTATTTATTACGTATTATTATATTTGTATTATATATATTATATTTAGTTTATTACCGTTTATTATTTAAAGGCCTGCATAAATGTCACTTGTTAGCCCTGTAAGCTTGGGCAAGATACTTCTGTGAGTTTCAGGTAGGTTTTAAAATATTTACCCTGAAGAACTAAAGAAGGATTAAGTAAGACAATGTATATAAAGTACCTGGTAAGTGCGACGTGTCCGGGGAGCGGTGGGTGAGTACTGTTAGCCGTGGAAACGTTAGTACCCGGGACGGCTCACATTTACCAGTTCTTGACAGTGGGTGTGGCTCTTTTCCTCGCATCTCACGTCAAGAGGCAGACCTGTTATTATCCGATCTAGCCCAGGCAGGTGCTCTGCTCACGGGCCCGAGGCTCAGAGAGGATAGTGACTCCCCGAGGAAGGAATGTGAGGGCCCGAACTTTCCCTGGCACTGGCTACTGGGAGCCGAGCTCCTTAGGCTGCAGCGGGAGGCCCGGGTCTTCCTTGCAGCCAGCGCTCCAGCTCTCCCTACCTTTGCCGTCTCAATGTCAGCTTCTCCTCTCCTCTCTGTAGCACAGTCTCTTACCCGCCGGCCTGGGCTCCGCTCTGTGCTCTCTGCAGACCTTCCAGGGATGTCGGTTCTCAGGCTGAGGGCCTCTTCCCCTGACCTCCAGCTCCCCCCAACACACACACCACTTACGCTCACACTTTTTTTTTTAAACCTTCTAATGCTGACAGCCTTGGAGGAAAATGCGGAACACCTGCAGTTCCGCCGTCTAACCGTCACCTCCCAAAACTGGACTTGTGTACCGCGCCAGACTCCCTTTGTATATGTTAACCTAAAAAAATAAAAGTTATTTTACTAGCAGAATGGGTTTAATTGGGAAGAGCAGAGAATTGCAGTTCGGGACATGCAAGCTACGGCAAAACCACAGGCAAGTCCAACAAAGAAAGGAGGGGAGCGTGGCTTTATGGAGAGGATGTTGGGAGGGGCTGCCTGGACCGAAGTCCCCTGGAGGAGCAGGACTTCAGGGCGAGGGCGGTTCCTCGCTGGCTGAGCTGCTGGGGTGGCGGATTTCTCGTTGGAGAAGCAGCGTCCGTCCTTCCCGTTGGGTCTGTAGTCATGATTCCCTCCTGTGGCGGGGGCCTCTGCTGGGGTCTCTAAGTGATGGTTCTTCCTAGAATTGTTGGCAGTGGTGTGGTTCCCCTTTCTAACCAGCCAACTCCACTTCAGTGAGGTTTCTCTGTATTAGAATTTTCACCTACAACAGGAATACTTCAAAAGAAATATTTTTCTGATCCTATCAGTTAGGATTAGGTTTGACTACAAGAAAATCCAAAATAATACTGGTTTTTAAAAGATAAAACTTTATTTCTCCTTCATGTACAAGAAGTTCACAGTCTGCTAGGTAGTCTGAAGCTAAATCACGTTTTCATACAATGGTCAGGGATGTGGTCCTCTCCCCTCTCGCTTTCTTGCCATCCTTAGCACATGGATTCCACCTCATGGTCCAGAATGACTGCTCAGTCTCCATCCATCAGGACTATATTCCAGCCAACGAGGAGGAAGAGAGAGTAAGAATGTGTGGCTTTTCCATTTAAGGATGCTTCCTCAAAGGCCTTACAAAATTCACTCACATTTTATTGACCAGAATTTGGTCACATGCCCAGCTGAAATTCTATTAATAAGGACGAACAGGTAGCGCGGGGCAACTACCTGTCACTACCACACTGACATCTCAAATGCGCCATCTCTTTTATTCCTCATTCAGCCTATTTTACATTTTTTGACGAAAAACTTCAAGCATTTGCGGAGGAAAAGACAGGACGGTGAAGGCCCGTCCCAGAGCTTCCACAGTTGTCTGCTCACGGCCAGTCTTCTGTACCTCAGCCCACTCCCCTGCGCCATGGGAAGCAAATCCCAGCCGTCTGTCCTTATGTCCGTAAATGGCCTTCGTGTGTAGCTCCAGGCCAAGGCAGGCTCTTCTGCGAGGGGCCAGGTAGTACATATTTGAAGCCTCTCAGGCTACAGTGATTTCTGCTGTATTTTGGTCTCTGTTGCACATTCTTTGGTGTTTGTTCATTTTGACTTTTTAAAGATATTTATTTGAGAGAGAGAGAATGAGCAGGGAGAGGGGCAGAGGGCAAGGGCCAGCTCCCTGGCCAGACTCCCTGCCAAGTGCGGAGCCTGAAAGGGGTGGGGTGGGGGGCCATGATCCTGGACTCTGAGACCATGACCTGAGCCAAAATCAAGAGCCAGACCCTTAACCAGCCGAGCCACCCAGGCACCCCCTTAAAGCGTTTTTACCTCGAGGGCCTCACAGGAAGCAAGCCCTGGGCTGGACCTGGCCCGCACACAGCATGTAGTTTCCTACATAGTAAAGCTCGTGCACCTCAGGTGCCTGGGTGGCTCAGGTGGTGAAGCAGGTGGTGAAGCCTCTGCCTTTGGCTCGGGTCATAATCCCAGGGTCCTGGGATCAAGTCCCGTATTGGGCTCCCTTCTCAGTGGGGAGCCTGCTTCTCCCTCTCCCTGTCCCTCTGTGCTCTCTCAAATAAATAAATAAAATCTTTTAGAAAAAAATAAAGCTCATATACTTACAGTTCATCAAAATGTGTCTAAAGATCCCTTTTCTCTGTGTTTTTGTCCTTGTAACTCACTTGTTTTTAGAAGGGGTTGGTTGCTGCTGCTGAAAGTCTCCCACATTCTGGGTTGTGCTGATGGCACCTGTGCCGTGTTGTTCAGCATGTGCCTCTGTCCCTAGAACTGAGGCTGAATCAGATTCAGGTTTTCGTATTTTGAATCCTTCTTAGGCCTCCCTGCACCTCCATCGGAAGGCATCTTTCCCTTTTCGATGTTAGCAGCCATTGATGGTTATCGCCTAGATCCATTAATTGATTAGGAGTTGCAAAATGATGACATTCTAATTCTTTGTGCCATTAATCCATCATCACTCAGCTGGGATACACTTAAATGGCAGACTTCCTGCGTCAATTTGTGGTTATTCTGAGTTCTAATTCTCAGAGAAAAGGCAGGATCGGAACTCAGTTCCTTCCCTTATTTACCAGTTATCAAAATAGTGAGTGTTTCCTAGCATCCTTTTTTTTTTTTTAAGATTTTATTTATTTATTTGACAGAAGTCACAAGTAGGCAGAGAGGCAGGCAAAGGGAGAGGGGGAAGCAGGCTCCCTGCTGAGCAGAGAGCCCGATGCGGGGCTCCATCCCAGGACCTTAGGATCATGATCTGAGCCGAAGGCAGAGGCTTGAACCCACTGAGCCACCCAGGTGCCCTCCTAGCATCCTTTAACACGACCAGTGAACCGAGCTTTTTCAGGTATGATCTTGAACTCATGGCTGTGCCTGTGCTGGTCGTGCTCCAGTTCACTGTGGTTGTCACTCTTCCTGGTGCCCAGGCCTCATCTTGGGCCACTGAAGACATCTTCAGGCTGTTTCCTGAGTTCCCTGTGGCATGACCCTAGAGGTCTTTGAGAGTTTTCTTACCTTTTGGTATGAAAAGATATTCGAGGCTCCTCTGATAGTTATTTTCTTTGGGCGTGGTGGTGGCAGGAAACGCCTCATTGAGATCTCATTCCCAGACTGTAGAATTTGCTCACTTTCAATGTACAATATAGTGATTTGGGGGGGGGGGAGTGGGTATGTTCACAGATTGTACAACCATCACCGTAATCAATTTTAGAACATGTTCATCCCCTCAGGAAGTAACCTCATATCCTTTATGTTCTCCCCAGACCCTCTCTCCATTTCTTGCCATCCCCCCAGCCTTAGGTAGCCTCTGGACTACTTTCTGTCTCTGTAGATTTGCCTGTTAAGGGAGTCGGATCCTCTGTGGCCTTGTGTGACTAGCTCCTGTCCGTGTTATGGTTTCGGAGTTCACCCATGTGAGAATGTGTGTTCTTTTTATTGCCAAATAATACCCCATTGTGTGGCTGTCCCACGTCTTGTTTATTTGTGGACATCTGGATGGCTGTGTTGTTTCTACCTTTTGGTGATAAGGAGTAATGCTACCGCGAGCACTCCCGTACCCGGCTTTTTGTGGACGTGTATCATCCTTTCCCTTGGTTACACACCTTGGAGCACAGTCGCCAGGTGACACAGTAACTCTGCGTTGCTTCCTGTGTCCTCTAAAGCAGCTGCGTCAGCTCTCTGCCCCGCCAGCAGCGTCTGCGGGTTCCAGCGGCTCCAGCGGCTCCGCATCCTCTTGGTTCCCGCTTGTCCCTTGATGCGACTGTCTCGGTGGGCTTGAAGTGGGATCGCACGGTGGTTTTGATCTGCACTTCCCTGACAGCTAATGACGTGTCTGTTTCGTGTGCTTCTTGGCCATTTATATATCTCTCTGGAGAAATGTCTGCTTGAATCCTTTGCCCGGTTTTTCATCGGCTTGTCTTTTTATTATTGAGTAATAAGTCATCTTGTCCATTTCTTACACGGACCTGGAGTCAGCCATTCCTTGAAGGAGCTGGGGTGCCCTTTGCTGGGCGATGGAGGTGGAGACCACACTGAGGGCTGCCGTTCTCATTGCTGCTGCCTGGTCACATGGTTTCTCTGAGACAAAACATTGGGAGATTTTACTGGTAGTTGCAACTCACCTTCACGACCACCGGGGTTTTCACTTACCCTCGTCAAAACGGTGTCTTCATTTTCTTTCCTCTCACACTGAATTTGAGGTCTCCTCTGGCTGCCTCGTCTTTAGACTGTTTGAGGAATGCCAGCCAGTGCCTCACGGCTAGACCGAACCCCCAAGAGCTGACACCAGGAGTCACTCACCACCCAGCCCACGCGCGCTCCTGCCTGCAGAGGACCGCCTGTTCTTGACTGCATGGGAGAGGGAGGACACTTGCTTGGCTCTGTTGCTGCCTCACACCCCTCACACTTAGGATGTGGGTCGGAAGGTCCCTTTGTGTCAGCATAAAAAACCTGGACACCCCGTGATTTCATCCTGCTTCTTCAGCGCAGGGAAGTCCCGCTGGCGGCCGCGTCCAGTGGACTCAGTGAAGGACTCATCCTAGAGCGAGCTCATCAGTAGAGGCCCCGTGTCATGACCTGAACCTAGAGTTCTTACAGGGCCAGAGAGTGATGGAGGATAGACAATAAGGGGACAGGATGAGGGTGACAGTGAGAGGACGGGGTCAGCGCGGCAGGCCATTCGTTGTAGGGCGGTGCGCTTTTTGGTGACAGTGTATGGGAACTTGGAGGGCATCAGCCACGGTCTGGTGTCCTCGCGGTGGGGGCGGCACAGCAGTGAGTCTTACGATGCGAGTGGTGCCCATGGGCACAGCTCATAAGGAGCGCTTTCGTGTGCGGCCTGTGTCTGCTCTGGCAGGCAGGAGCTCTGTCTTAGTGCCAGAGAGAAGACGGGAGCAGATGGGATTGTTCCTCTCTTACGTGAGCACTACAGCTCATGCTTGGAATTGATGAAGGTCATTTGAGATAGAAACAGCCCTGTGATCATTTTCAGCGTGAATAAAATGAGCACCAAAGTAAGTACGATTCACTTAGAAAGACGTCTTTCCAAATGCCTCTGGCTTTTGAAAACCACTTTTCAGTGACCGGGTAGCTGTCTGCTTCCAGTCACCGGCTATGGACACAGTTTGGTACCGCCTTCCCCGTCCTTTCAAACCTGTGCCTCACGAGGACTGCAAAGTCTGACATCCCGCTCAGAAATTCTGCCATTAGCTCGAGGTGTCGGGCTCTTGCCAAGTTACGGACGGTCAGCTTTGAGTGAGCTTAGGGTCATTGCCCCAGGAGCCAGGGATGTGCACCTTCTTAGGGCTGTCCTTCGTCTCACTTTTCGGCCCGGAAGGCTGGTGGGGTAGAAAGGCTGCCTGCCCCTTCTACATCCTCTGCAGGCCGAGGCCAGCAAACCGGAGTAAGGGAGCTACTGCCATCCGTGTCGTCCTCTTGGAATTCGGGCGCGCGCCTGCACATATGTGCCTGTCATTCCGGGACTCTTGTGCCATTGCTCATTAGTTGAGTTCACACAGCTGCCTCTCCAGAAAGATGACATTCTAATTATAATTGCTCGTGAATCAATGAAGAATTAGTGAAATTTTTTTCCTACATCAGCAGATGCAAGTATGCAGAGTTCTCTCTGTTCTCTCGCCCTGTTTGTAGAGAAGAAGGAGAGTGGACGCACGTCTTTCAGGACTCTGGTCTGGCCCTGTGACCCCTCTGACTCTGTGATGCTCGTCCATGCAGCCTGCTGACGAGCTGCCTCTCCCGTCCTCCCACTGCCTGCTGTCTCCTTGGCACGCCGTCTGTCTCCCCTCTCTCTGTCCTAGCCTGTCCGTACTCACCAGCTGGGTAGCTGGTCTTCACCGTCTGTGAGATCGCATTTAACTCCTAAGTTGTGGTAACGGGAACATAACGAACATTCTCCTTTCTTCCTCCAGTACTCGACTCTTAGAGATCTTGCTTCTCTGTTTCCCCAAGAACGGTGCCGGCTGTCACAGGCTGGGCTGTGTAGCTTCCAGCTGTACCGTGTGTGCCGTTGGTTGTATTTTTCTTTTTTTAATTAGCATTTCCGAAGTAATACATACTCACTGTAGAACATTGACAAGATGCAAAGAAAAAAAAACAAGAAAATAAGGGCTGTTTCGGGGTGCCTGGGGGGCTCAGTGGGTTAAGCCTCTGCCTTTGGCTTGGGTCATGATCTTGGGGTCCTGCGATCGAGCCCTGCATCGGACTCTCTGCTCAGCAGGGAGCCTGCTTCCCCCTCTCCCTGCCTGCCTCTCTGCCTACTTGTGATTTCTCTCTCTGTCAAATAAATAAATAAAATCTTTAAAAAAAAAAAAAAGAAAAGAAAAGAAGGGCTGTTTTGGGGCACCTGCAGGGCTCAGTGGGTTAAGCTTCTGCATTCAGCTCAGATCATCATCTCGGGGTCCTAGGATCGAGCCCTGCATCGTGTTCCCCGCTCAGCCGGAGGCATGCTTCTCCCTCTCCCACTCCCCTGGCTTGTGTTCCTTCTCTGTCAAATAAATAAATAAAATCTTTAAAAAAAAAAAAAAAGAACACTTGTTCTAGGGAGGATATTAACCTGTTGTTACTGTCTACGTTGTGATTCCTGCGTGTGGCGTTTTGAGTGTGGAGAGGCTTTGCAGGCTGATTTAGGGACATGTTGCCCATTCACGCCCCTTGCTGCCGCCTCCGTAACTTCAGCAGCTGGAACCGCCCCCCCACACACACACAAGTAGGTCCTATCCAGATGCCCATCAATAGGAGAATGGATAATGAAAGGGAGGTTTGTCCCTGCGTTGGAATACAACTCAGCAACGAAAAGGAACGGAGCACTCGTGCACACACAAACATGGATTGTCACACTGAGCAAGAGAAGGAACAGAATGGTGGCACGGAGTAGGGCTGCGGAGGCTGGGGGAGGTGAGGAGGGCTGGTCACAGGTACAGTTTCTTCTGTCAGGGATGCGAAGTCATAAAAGCAGTGCTGGTGTGGCTCAGCCCTGTGAGCAGACAAAAAACTGTCGGATTGTCCCCAGTCAGTGGCTGGATTTTAAGGCATGGGAACTAGATTCCATAAGGCTGTTCAGAAACAGGTGGGTGCCGAAGAGTTCATACTGCAGTGGTCCCATTTATATCGAGTTCTAGGCAAAAGTATTCTAAGAAATAGTGAAATTGGGGCACCTGGGTGGCTCAGTGGGTTAAGTCTCTGTCTTCGGCTCCGGTCATGATCTCAGGGTCCTGGGATCAAGCCCCGCATCGGGCTCTCTGCTCAGCAGGGAGCCTGCTTCCCCCCTCTCTCTACCTGCTGCTCAGCCGACTTGTGATCTCCCTGTCAAATAAATAAATAAAATCTTAAAAAAAAAAAAAGAAAGAAAGAAAGAAATAGTGAAATAACATTGGGGCGGGGCAGCTGGACCAGAGAGAGTGGCAGAAATGCTCGGGATTTGTGATCATCAGAACCTGTCACACTGGGGGAAACTGCATTCTAATTGGGGAAAGAAGTAGATCCTGATCTTTTTTCTTCTGTTTTCTATTAAAATATTTTTTCCTGGGTGCCGGGGTGGCTCAGTGGGTTAAGCCTCTGCCTTCAGCTCAGGTCATGATCTCAGGGTCCTGGGATAGAGCCCCACATCGGGCTCTCCACTCAGCAGGGAGTCTGCTTCCTCCACTCTCTCTGCCTGCCTCTCTGCCTACTTGTGACCTCTTTCTCTATGTCACATAAATAAATAAAATCGTTAAAAATACATATATTTTTTCCTAAGTCACGTCTCTGTTGGGTGATACGCTGTTAACTTTCTGTCCCTCGACAAAGATCCCAGCCGGTCATCCCCATACACCAGCTGCCACCACGCCCAGCGGCAGCTCACTTTGGGAAACCACCTTCCCGGTGCCAGAGGTTTGCTCCTCAGCACAGGCAGCGTCCTGCGTGTTACAGGATGCAGGGATTTTTAGGAACTAAAAAGGAGCTCTCCCCTACCACACACTGACTGAGAATTGGTTCCACTGGGATTTAATTTATGTATTGAACTTAGTCATTCTGAGACCATGGGGTTCGTCATTTCCCCCTTCCAAGAGGAAGTGCCATTATGCGTTTGAAACTTCTCAACATGCTCTGAAGGTATTTTTGGAGGGTGGGGGACATTTTGGGAAGTCGTGCAGCTTATCTAAGTCAAATAGTACTTGCATTTCTAGTATGCAGAAAATGTGTAGGCACAGAAAGAGACTAGGTGGCGGAGGACACACCAGTGACCTACCTTGTGGGGGAAACCAAGCAGCAAGGAGCTTTCTTAGCACCTCATGACTTCTCTCTTGTGTGGGGTTTAGGAGCTGGTCAGACTTACCATCGAGAAGCAGGGGCATCCGTCTCCAACCAGCCCAGTGAAACCCAGTTCCCCAGCCTGCAAACCCGACGGGTGAGTTCTGACTAAACCCTCCAGTCACTGGGGAGAGAGTGGGAGCCAGAGTAGGCAGGCTGTTTGAGGCCTGTACTCCTTTCTCGGCGACCTCAGGGTGGGTACCCGTATTATTTCAAAGTGTGCATAGCTCACGCGCACTTTGAATTGTTGCCTGATCTCAAGGCTAACAGTCCACGTGACTCGGGATACCGTGCAAGCGTCACGTGACCCACGCCTGTGCTTTTCTGGAGGAGCTTCCTTTCATCACTGGAACGAACTTGGAAGGGTTGGGTTTGGGGGATTTGGCTTGAGAGCATTTAGCTTTATCAGGAAGATAAACTGAGGGCCATGTGGACAGTTTTAAGGCCTTGCAACAGGTTCTAGCATAAGTGCCTAGAAAAAATATAAAAGATCAGTTTGGAGCATTTGGAGAGCCTTTAGGTCACGTAGTCTGAGGTTCCCTCCTACAGACAAGGAAACTGAGATGCGGTCAGGGGGACTTGGCCAGGCTCCTGCTGTGTGTGTTTGTGATCAAACCAGACTCGAAACCCCACCTCTGCCATGGAGCTCCAGGCACAGTGTCCAGGGCTCCTGGTCCTCGGCCCGGTGCCCCGCATTATTTCCATGCCCTGGTCCCCTTCTGCCCCTCCCAAGACCTGTGTGTGCTCTGTAACCTTCTGTAACCCCAAGTGCTTCTCATTCTCCAGCCAGTCTGAGCTCCCCCTGACAGATCGAGAGATGGAGATCCTAAACAAGACAACCGGCCTGTCCCAGTCGACCGAGCTTCTCCCAGACTCTACGGATGAGGAGGTTGCACCCCCCAAGCCCCCGTTACCTGGCATTCGGGTGGTTGATAACAGGTAATTTTTATATTTCTGGCACCCTCTCTACCTAAGGCATAATCTGACGAAAGGATGTAGAAGTGAAGGTGGTGCCGTGAGGGTGAGAACTTGGAACCCTGCCCCTTTCGCTCCTTAGAAGCCTTGGAATCTTGAACTTCCTTGGGAAGGCATCTATGGAGGACGTGAGCCTGGCCGCAGAGCCTTCCCTTGCCACACGCTCCAAGAACTCCCAGTGGAGTACCGTTTAGCCTTACAGCTTACGGTGGAAGGAAGAGAAACAGTTTTTCTGATTTTAGGTTTTTGGGCATTAATAGGTTTATCTTGGCAGCGGTGGAGTGGGACAGGAGTTGAAAGTGTGAGAAGTAGCTGGGAAGTGTCTGATAATGAAAGATCCCCTCATTCTGCACCCTCATGTCTTCGTAAAGAGCTTTCGTTTGAGTTATCCGGTTTGATAGGATCTCTTGATCTGTTTCAGTCCTCCACCGGCATTGCCGCCGAAGAAGAGACAGTCAGCTCCATCCCCGACCCGAGTGGCTGTCGTTGCCCCCATGAGTCGAGCCACCAGCGGCTCCAGTTTGCCTGTTGGAATTAATAGGCAGGTAATGTAGCCCCGTCTGGCAAGGCAGAGGAAGGCTTTGGGTTCGGGAACCCGGATCATGCTGGTCTTCGGCCCCTGGCAATGAGAGGATGGTTCCTCTCTTGGCAGGACTACGGGACCTTGTAGCAGTTCCCTCGTTGGGGAGGGGGCGGGGGTGGAGAGGCTGGAGCTAGGAGTGTCTCCAGAGGACATCTGAGCCTGGCTCCGGGGTGCTTGCTTGCCACACAGACCCAGCACTCAGCAAGGCTCCTTTCTCGGAAGTCACAGACCTGGCTTTTTACTGCTTACATCAAAGATGGGCCTTTCCATCCGGTTTCGGAGTGTGGCAGTCTCCTCTGACTAAACGTGCTGACCCCTCTCCCCTGGGCCCTGCCACCGTTTCTCAGAAGTGACTTGAGCTTGTCTTTCTTTCTCCACACGAGGATTTTGACGTGGACTGTTACACACAGAGGCGCCTCTCAGGAGGCAGCCACTCGTATGGCGGGGAGTCGCCCCGCCTGTCCCCCTGCAGCAGCATAGGCAAGCTCAGCAAGTCGGACGAGCAGCTGTCCTCTCTGGACAGGGACAGTGGCCAGTGCTCCCGGAACACAAGCTGTGAAACACTAGGTGAGCGCCGGGCGTCCTGGTCACGCCTCCTGTCTCATCGTTCCTTGGTGGCTGCTTTGGGGTCACACAGGGAGGCCAGGCAGTGGTCATACAGCCCTGGCCAGCTCAGTCAGATCTGCTTCCTCGTCTGCAGACTGAGGCTACCAACATCCACCTCTCTCAAGGAGGTGGGGTGTTGGGTGAAATAACCGTGTGTGTGCATCGACGGAGGAGATGCTCAGGTGGTAGCTGTCGTTATGGTCAATCTGCAGTGTGCAGTCTGATTCCCTTTGCCCGCATGGGAGTCACCCGTGCTCAGAGCTGTGGGTGGTGAAGGGGCTGGTGAAGGGGAGAGCCCCTAATGACTTTGGACGAAGGGCAAAGGCAAGCAAGCAGTGTGTGCTGACCTCCTGGTTGGCCTGGGCCAGGGGTGGGGGGGCAGAGGCAAGTCCAAAAGGCAGCTGGGCAGGAGGTGTCAGGAGCATTAAGCTGTTTGTGTCCCGTGAGCTCGATGTTCCACTTGGAGAGTTTATCTTAGAGATCTGTGGCAGGATTTCGATCCAAGGACATTAATGTCAGCATCATTGGGAGGAGTGGTAGACCGGAAAATCAGTGGTAGGAAAGCAGAGGAGTTGTACGCGTGTGTGGTGGGATAACACGCGAGTCTGAGAAATCAGTCACGATAACACTGATCAACAGACAAAATCCAAGACCACCCACATGGTATTTTCTCAGTTGGGTTTTTAAAAAAAAGAATCCTAGGGGGAAAAAGACTTTTAAGGAAATACATTAAAATGTAAACAGATTATAGTTAAATTATGGGATTGTGGATTTTTTTTTCTATTTTGGCCACCTTTTCTACAGTGGTCACGCATTTTTCTTTCTTTTTTTAAATAAGAAATTCAAAAAATACAGGAAAATACAAAGAACAGGGTAGCAAACAGCCATTTTCCTGCTTTTATGTGTTCAAGCAGGGAGAAGAATGAAGAATATAAAATACAAGGTAGAGATGAGACAGAAATCGTGTTTGTGTCACGCACAAATGAATGGGATTGGGTAAAGCAGAGAGTTGGATCGCTGCTTTCTGCGGGGCCTTGTGGCTGACAGTCATGTTTTTCCTGTTGCGAATGCAGATCACTATGATCCCGACTACGAGTTCCTTCAGCAAGACCTCTCTAACGCAGACCAGATACCTCAGCAAGTGGCCTGTAACCTTAGCCCGTTGCCGGAGTCCTTGGGAGAGTCTGGGTCTCCGTTTCCTGGCCATCCCTTCCAGTTGCCTCCAGCACCTCCGGAGGGGCCGTCGGCCGCGGGACAGCACGTGGACATGCCGCCCGCCCTCCCCGAGAAGAAGCGCAGGAGTGCGGCCTCTCAGACCACGGACAGTTCTGGCTGCCGAGTGTCCTACGAGCGGCACCCCTCCCAATACGACAACATCTCCGAGGACGACCTGCAGAACCCAGCGTCGGTCCCGTCCGTCCCCTTCACGCCCTTTGCTGCTATTGTCCCCTTTCAGCAAGGAGGGTCCTCAGCCTCCGTCGAATTCGTGGGTGATTTCACTGTTCCTGAGTCAACAGGTGACCCGGAAAAACCGCCTCCTCTACCAGAGAAGAAAAACAAACACAGTAAGCTTTCGTCGACTGTTGTCTGGAAGCACACTCTGTGACGTAAAAGGCGGGTGCGTTTGATCTGAGCATGTAAGCATTAGGCCAGAATCAAACGAGCGGCCTCATACTTTCATGAAAGATGGGGCCTGCGGTATGTGGACACTTCTGGGAGCCTTGTTTTGTCGGTCCTGGTGACGGTTTGTAGAGCTTGTTAAGCCAACCTCCCTTACGGCCTCTCTCAGCTCTCAGGCCGCCAAGGAGCCCTGAGTGTCTGGCCTGAACACCCAGCGACACAGAAGTTAAGTGAGGGTCACAGCTTCAGGACAGCATTACGGCAACATCTGGGTAAAGTGGGACGGACATTTGAATTGAGTTAGAGCTCACCGTGCCCACAGAGGGGTTTCCGAGGAGCCCTGAGAGCGTGCAGGGTTGCTGTGCAGAGAGGTCCCTGGTACGCCCCGCCCCTGCCCCGCCCCCACCCCATCCCCTGCCCGCCTTCTGTTTGCAGACAGGGACTGTCACGGAATGAGAACCTGAGGCTGCTTGGTCGGGGCTGCTGAGGACGTTTCTCAGACTGCAGATTTGTAATTATGCTGTTACTAGGGTCCAGGGGTGGAGCTGAAATTTTAGATGTTTGTAGTTGGAATATTTTCCGACGGTCACTTTGCCATCAAATTCCCAAGTAGAGATTGTTTTCCTGCTGGCATCCAGCTCTCTCCGCCCCGCCCCGTCCCCCATTCCACTGGCCCACTGCTCCATCTGTCTGGCGGACTGGCCGTCACCATTTGGCTGTGTGTGTGGGCACCTGGGCCACACAGCCCCAGGCTCCCTGGCCTCAGCTGAAGCGCCCAGCAGAGAACGTCCACCAACTAGGAATTGACTCTCCTTTCCAAATTCCCAAGTGAGAGCATCTGATTGGCCCCAGCCGGCATGGGGTCCACCCTCGAAGAAGGGGAGAGTGGTTAATGCAGCAGGGGTGGCCCCGAGGGCGGCTGGGTAGGCCTTGTCTCCCAGCTCCTTGCTGGGTGTCGCCCAGGCTGCGTCCTGGCCTAGGGTGGTCTCGTCCCCCAGCTGGAGGGAGAGCTGGCTCTGGAAGGCTGATGAGGTCATTCCCGTCTGCCATTCACGTGTGAGACACAGGGTGCTCCTAGCAGGGATCGCCAGCGGCAGTGCCGGGAGTATTCCCCTCAGTGTCTCTCCCTCCGCACTGGCAAGTGTCTGGAGAGCTGTTGGCCTTTCCCCTCAACCCCCTTTACCTTGACTCGAGCAGTGTGCCACTCTGGGCTCACCCCCTTTCCTCTCCCCGGAATCCTCTGAACCCAGAACGCAGGGCGCAACTGATCCGAGCACACTGCAGCAGGTGCCTGGTGTGGCCTGGCCGTGGAGCCAGGGGCCTCACCTTCTCGGCTTTTAGAGCAGGTGTGGGCCATGGCCCTCATGTGGGGCTGCAGAGAGGAGGAGGAAGGAGGCAGCCGCTGTTCCCTTTCCAACAGCCTCAAGTCTCCAATGGCTAAAAATATTTTCTGTTTAGACATCTATTTTTAGGCTTTATCTCTTCCATCAGTGTCTGTAGCACTTGTGTCTGCAAACCTTGAAAAACTACTAAGAGCTTAAGGTGTGGCACGCCCTGGGCTAAAGCTTCACACACCATCGTGTTTAGTCTTCACTGGCTTCAGGCAGTGATAGTAGCGTGGTTTATAGAAGAAACCGGAGTGCAAAGGAACTGAGCCTCGCCGGCGACAGCTGGCAAGTGGGTGGCAGATCTGGGTTTTGGAGCAGGCCTGTGTTTTCCCAGCACACTGAGGAGGAAGGGATCCAGCCCTCCTTTGTGGAGACCGTATGGGTTTCAGTAGTGACTTCCAGGCAGCAGGAAGTCTTTTTTTGTGCCCCATGAAAGGACCCCCAAACTTGAGGCCTAGTCCTAGTCTCCAGTTCATTCTTCACTCCCCGTGGGGGCCCTTGAGGAGTTCCATCTTTGACCTGGTGGGAAACTTGCAAAGTCACTTTGTGGGAAAGGAGGGAGAGACTCATCATCCCTTGTGTTTGGCTGACGCTGGACAAAGCTCGTACGTACACAGTCCTGATATCATAGTGTCCTCCTTTGGGTTGCACTGATGCCCTAAGGGTCCCCTTGCTGAGGACAGCCCTCCGAGCCCGTCATGCCCGACAAGCTTCCTGATCATTGCCCGCAGTCCTCGGTGCCCGCTGGAGCGCCAGCCTGCCGAGCATGCCCAGTGACGCCCGCTCCTCTCTTCTCAGAGCTCTCGTGTTTGGCTGCCTTTGAGACGGACCCAGTCTTCCTTATTTCTCGAAGGTCGTGAACCTCGCTACTGTCTCTGTGCTTGGTGAGCAAGTCCCAGCAAGCGCTTAGACATCCGGAAGGTCCGTTCTTACTGAAACTTCCTGTTTTAGTCAGGAGAAGCTGCTTGTGTTCAGTCTTTTTAGGGAGCACTCGGTGGGCATTTGGGATCCCCGTCTAAGGCTCGCACCTTCCTCTAGAACCTCATGGTGTCGGTCGTGCAGTGCCCCAGAAGAGCATCACGGGGCTCGAGGGGGTGGCGAGCTACACTTGCCTTCAGGCAGCGGTGCCCTCCTGGGTGATACCACCTTTTCCTACGCGCCGGTTACGGCCAAGCTCTGCTCTGCGCTCGCTGGAGTGAAGACATTCTTATTGATTCTTTGAAATAAAGGAGATGACTTTGCACCCCCTCCTCCAGTGAAGGGCACCAGAAAGACGCCGCAGAGAAAGGTGTTCCCCGTCTACCTTGACCCCAGTTGAGGGTCTCCAGCTAAGCCCCCCAGCCTCAGGCTATGTGAAAATACAGAACGAAGCTGTGTGGAATTGCGCTGGACACTTCTTCTGGGTATCCAGCAGGTGCTCCTTCCCAGCACTTGTGACGTGACCCAGGAGGACAGCACCCGGCTCTGGATGGTACCTTCGACCGCTGCCATTCCTGTGCCTGACATACACGCACCTAAGTTCCTTTGCTTCCAAACCTGGGACCCTTTGTCTTCTCAGCTCCCTCCGTCACTAGCTCCCTACTAGGGTGTGTGCCGCAGCCCTGCAAGTAAACCGATGAGCCCTCGTTCCTCACTCATGAATCAAGCGGTCATAACCGCGTTTTCCCTGCAAACATGGCCATGTTCGTGTTTATAGGGAGTTCCCTCACTCTCAGGAGCTCCCTCCACCTCCAAGAGAACGGGAGGGCAGTACTGCACTTCAGGCCAGCCTTGACCTGGACTTCGCCGTGGGGAGGGTCAGATGTGGGCTCCAGTCCCATAGAGAGAGGGGGATTACAGAAGACCTGCCCCCACCCAGCCTCCCGGCTTCATAAGGGGCCAAAGGGCCGGACACAGTCAACTCCAAGCTGTCACTTGCCCCGAACCTTTAGGGCATGTAGAAGGGCCTGGCTCTGGAGTTGGGGCTCCCATCGCTAACCCCAGTAGGGAGTGAGGTGCACACTGATGCCCCCATGCAAGGGCTAAGGGCTCTGCACCTGCCTCAGGACAGGGTGCCTGCGAGGAGGGGTCCCTGAGATGCTTTGCCTCCCCGGGTGGTCGAGGGCCTTGCTGGCGTCTGCGGCTGGGCTCCCTGGCCTTGAGGGTGTCCGGCTGAGTCAAGGAGCCTGCCCCTGGGCGGCCTTGAAGCTTCGGGCAGAGCTACCCCGGGGGAGCAGGAGGGTGGCAAGGGCCAGCCTTTCTGAAGGAGGTTTAGGGAGGAGAGGGTGCACATGTTTTCCTCACGGTCTCTGCCTCCCACCAGGATGTTCTGTAGCCTCTGGGCTCGAAGGGAGAGTGGGATTTAGTGGCTGTTACTTTCTGTTGACCCGGTAGGGGCTTCACAAGACCAACCCAGGGCCATTGCCTGGTTTAGCAAGTCTTATGGTCGGGATGGATGAGGTGTGTTTCGTTCACTCATTCATTCTACAGATGTCTGTGGACACTGCTGTGTGTCAGGCACCGGTGGGGCAGCGGCAGACGTGGGCCGGCCCTGTCCTCCGGTAGCTTCAGCTCTCCAGGGACAGGCATAAACCTCCAGCCACACCACAATCTGTTGCCTAAACAACCGCAAGGCCCCAGAGTTGTTTTCTCAAGACAAAGCAACTCCAGGCCAGCCTGGAGGACAACCCTTCGTAGGTTCCCATCAGTACGGCGGCAGATCGGCCTCCTTGCCCTGTTCCCACAGCCTCTCCTGACCCTCCCAACTGATTGCCTCACTCCTTCCAGCCTCCCCTTTCTGGCTGTGCTCTGCTTTCTGGACCCCTGGCCTGGCCTTTGCCGTTGCCCAGCCTGTAGCCTTGGTGTGGAAGGCCTCAGGTAGCTTGTCTGTGTCCTGGAGAAGCCCCCAGCACCGAACCACTTCACTCTCTGTCCCCAGCATTCACACCTGGTCTGTTTTCTGTCTCCTGGGAGGGTGTGAGCCTCACATGAACAGAAGACTTGCTTGCTGGCCCCTGTGTGGTCCCAGCCCCTGAGCTGGTGCCCAACACGTAGGTGTCTGGTAAAATCACATATGTGGGACAGTCCCACAGGTGGCTCATGACTATGGGAAGGGCTAAGAGGATGCCATGGAGAGACAAGGAGGGGCTGCTGGGCAGACGGTTGGTGCGGAGCCTCCGGAGAAGCCAAGCCACAGGCAGGGGAGAGCCTGCTCTGCAGGACACATGCACACATCCCTGAGTATTCCCAAGAGGGGAGGAAGACCACGCGTCTGGGGTCAGAGGAGTGGGAAGTGGTGCCTAGCCTCGGGTGCGACCACAGGGTGCCAGGAAACCCCCAGGGCTTTTTGGGGAGTGTGGGGGGTCCCTCATGTGCTTTTTAAAAAATAGACTACTTTTTGAAGCGGGTAAAGACAGTTTTTTAGAGTGGTTTTAGGTTCAGGGCACCACTGAGTGGAAAGTACAGAGAGTTCCCGCAGGTCCTGGCCTCCCGCATTGTCACCTCTCCGCCACAGTGCTGTGTGTGAGTCACCCAGCCTGCACAGTTGCGTCCCTGTCGGCCAGAGCCACAGCCTGCGTGGGGCTCACCCTTGCTGTGTGGCCGTGGGTTTTGGTTGGTTGGGCAGCATGGTGGTGCCGGGCAGTTGCGGGGGAGGGTGCTCTGTGGGCCTGGCCATGGCTTGGCCGCGCAGGGAGGAGCCCTCTTGGGGTGAGGGGGTTCAGCCGTGTGCCCCGCAGCTGCCCCCAGTAACACCGGGCCGCCCCCGCCCCCGTGTGCCCCGCAGTGCTGGCCTACATGCAGCTGCTGGAGGACTACTCGGAGCCACAGCCGTCCATGTTCTACCAGACGCCGCAGAACGAGCACATCTACCAGCAGAAGAACAAGCTCCTCATGGAGGTGTACGGCTTCAACGACTCGTTCAGCACCGAGGCCCCGCAGGAGCTGGCGCCGCCCCCCGCCCTGCCCCCCAAGCAGCGGCAGCTGGTAAGCCACCCTCCACCGCGGGACCCTCTGCTGCCGGGGACCGCGCGGCTTCCCACGCGGGCGCTCTGCTTCCTCCGCCGGGCTCCCCCGACGCCCCACCCTGGGGGTGGCGGCGCCTTTCTCTCCCGGAGCAGCCCCGCGCAGCTGGGCCTGGCGGGTGCTCAGAACGTCCGCTTTCTCTGCTGACGGTCTCTTGTATTTTCCCTCTCTTCTCTGGCTCCGACATAGACCTCCCAGAAAGGAGGGACTCAATCAGGGCACAGGGCCTGGTCTGTGTAGGCCCATCTGTGGACTTGATTTACATAATGGCCCAACTACGTGGAGTGACTGACACCCCACCCTGGCCAGGGATGGCCCCGTGGAAACAAGCTCTATTGAAGCACGATGGCCTTACACAGAGCCATTCTGTGTTCCTGGCATGGCACCCTAGCTCCTCTGAAAACCTCCCTGTGTGAGGAGCCCCTGTAGGTAACCAAGCCCAAGTCAGCACAGAGGGCAGGCTGTCCTGCCCGGGACCGAGCCGGCGGGCGGGCAGATCACATGTGCCTGCTGCGTCCCTCCCGAGCCCTGTCCCTACGGCTCCCAGTTTACCAACCGGGGAGACCTTGGTCAGATGGTAGAGTCCGAGCAACTCACCGGGAAGAGTCCAAAGGGATTCTTGACCTGTTCAGAGCTGCACGTGCCATTACGCTCATCAGCTGGGCCAGCCTGGTAGTGTTCCCACCGCAGAGGGGCCTGGCCATCTTTCGTCCTTCGTGAGAGGACGCAGAGGTGCTGGCCTGCCTTTTCTGACCCCGGGTTACTCCTCGAGCCCCCGCCCCCCCACCAGGGACCCCTGAGCTTTCCCACATTCGGTGAGCTCGGGCTGACCAGTCAGAGCCCGGGACTAGCTGTGTCTCACGACTCGCACTCAGGGCCTCAGGTCTTCACCCTCCCCATGAACACCTGAATATGCCCCAGTATGAATCTACGTGGCTGTGAAAATGTTTCAGAAAACCATCTTTACCATGGAAATAGAAACGCCTGCCCCAGGGACCTCTGACCTTAAATGTTTGGTTGGACAGTCGAATTGGATCTCGTTGAGATCTGACACATCTCAGCTCCTTCTGCCGGTGTCCACGGGTGCCCATTGGTCATCCTTGGGCATCTTCTCTGCACCATGGAGCCCCCGGGCTTCACACAGACCCCTAGGGAGCACTCGGAATCAGAGCCTGAGTGGGGGAGCCTGCCAAGCCCTCCCTGTGCTGCGGGGAGGTAGTGAGGGGCCCAGGAGCGGGGCCAGTGCCCATCTGAGCGCCCCCTGCGTCTGCACTGTGGCTTCTGTTTGGCTTCACGTGGTGTTCCCCACGGCCTCTGTCACCCCCCCATTAAGTCAGCTGAGACAGAGGGAGCCTGAGAGACTTCACTGGAACCCACCTGCCACGGGAAGGAGAAGACGGGGGACCAAGCCCAGCTCTGGCCACAGCCTGGCGCAGCTCGTGACATGGCCTGTGCCTGCTGCGTGGCTGCGTGGCTGCGTGGCTGCCCTCTCACAGATGCAGATGCAGGAAGGCTCGTGCTCCATTTTACCAGCAAAAATAGTAGTTCTCGTTGTGCCCGCTGGCCCGGTACAGTGCAGTAGGCCTGGCTCTGAGCGATTTACACACGGGTGGGCCTAGATAGTTGTTCCCATTTTATAGATGCAGAGCCTGAGGCACACAGAGCTTTAAATAATGCCCGAGGCCAAACAGGTCCCAAATGGTGAGACCCAGGTTCAAAGCCAGGTGACCTGGCTCTAGCAGCGCCCTCTGTGGAAGCAGGAATAACTCCAGGGTCTGCTCCCCAGGGGAGGACCTTGAGGCCCCAAGTCAGTGCCGGAGCTGGATCCCGAGCCCCCTTGGCCTCCTTCCACGTTGCCATCACTTCCAGTGAACACAACTTGTAGGAAGGTTACCTTTTTAAATCCCTCACAAGGAGGTGAGGGAGGACACCCTCTCGTCCGGGTAGACTCAGGCAGGCATCTTGGATTCCTCTGCTGAGCCAAGAAGCCATCCCTCTCCAGAACGTCCAAGCAGAATTCAGTAGCAGCCTATGAGCCTTCGTGTGTACCTGCCTGACCGTTCTCTGCTTTTCTCCCTCCTTCCCTGTCTTCTCTCTCGTCCCTTCTGTCCAGCAGGCCTCCTATGCTGCTTCTTCCTTCTCCTCTGTCTCCTACTGTGTCCAGCAAACTAAAGTGGCCTTCACCCCCGAGGACAGCAGTGCCACTCAGGGCATCAGTGTGTCCGTCTCTAACTCCTTTCTCAGCCGGCACGGCACCTTGCCTGTGCCCTCGGTGAGTCGCTCCCTGCTGCTCTTTGCTTGGAAACGTGAGTGTGAGCTTTCATTTGTCTCCTGTGCCTCCTGACCTGTGTGCTGCTGCCCAGCCCTAACTCTGTCCTCTTGCAGACCCTGCACTAGATGGGAAGGGACATACGCAGTTGGTCTTAAGTGGCCTGAGGGACTGTGTGAAGTGGTGGTGTGGGCAGGGTGGGGGTGGGGACCGGGAAATGTTAGCGGGTCACTCTCAGCATTACCATTCAGGTGTTAACTGGCAGAAATACTTTGGCCTTTTTACCTTGGTCTCCCGTTGGGCCGTGGGTCAGCCCTGTAAGTATTCTGTATTTAAAGAAAAGTCCTCCTCCCATAGGAAGCAAGGCCAGGGAGAGCAGGCCTTACCAGGGCAGGACAGAGTTTGAGTCTGAGTCTATGGGGCCTTGCCGGTTAACCTCTGCTGTGTAGTAAAGCACTCCAAAACTCAGTGGCTTAAAATGGCAGTAACTGCTTGTCAGTGCTTAGGACACAGGCTGGCAGCGTGGTGGACGGCCGATCTGACTTTGGCTGTCCTCACCGACATCTCTGGGACCTCCGCTGGGACTGCGGGCTGCTGTGGCCGTGCTCCTCCGGACCCGCTGGCCTCCGTGAGGCCAGCCCGGGCTTGCTGCGGCCCCGGGAACGGATGGGAGTGTGCAGGGTGTCTTTGGGCCTAGGCGCAGAACCGGCCCACTGCCTGTCACTCCCTGGCATTCTCTCGCTTGAATCACAAGGCTGATCTGGGATTCCAGGAGTAGGGAACTGGGCTCCACCGCTCGCCGGGAGCTACTGCCCAGTCACCTTGCCGAGGGACATGGCTGCAGGAGGGGAGCGGATGCTGCTGTTTCTGTAAACAGTTTCCTTCCGAAACGTAGCGGGCACTAACCCTTAGAGAGGCAAGTACTGGTGTGTTACCGTCTGCTGAAATGCGCATCTGTCCAGACACCCGAATGGCCACTGTTCTTCCTTCAGTTTGTTGAGATGGGACTGAGTAGCCTGGAAGAGCTTGGCTGAGGCCGTGTTTGGGTTCTGCTTGAGATCAGCTTTGCCGCTGGGTAGTTTGTTTATGCCTCCTGCCTCTGTTTCTTTCCTTCGAGATCACACGTCTCTCTTATTTCGTGATTGTGGGGATTGAGTAAAATCACACAGGAAAGTTGATTATTACAGCTCTTGCTCTCAAGAGTTCTGGGTTCTAGGCTCGGCTCCGTCCTTGTTCTGCACGTAACAGCTTGGACATGGGGCTTCACCTGCCTGGGCTTCCTTTTCAGAGCTCTACAGCCTGGTGACTCGCATAGACCTAGCCAAGCTCGGGCTCCCAGTGTGGTCTTGTCTGGTTTCTGTCTTTGGGAACCATCCATCCGGGGCCCAGGTTAAGACAGTCCTGCCTGCAGTGAGGAATGCACTGTTCCTTTGGGTGCTAGGGCCTAACTTTTTAGAGCCCTGAGCAACTGTACGCTTGCCGTAGAAAGGCTGAACACCCGTTCCTCCGCACTCCTGGCCCTACCCTGGCACACAGACACCCTCTGTTTCCTCAGCAGGCATTTCTGGCAAGCTCCTTTCACAAATCCTGCAAAACTTGGCCTTTACACAATCCAGCTCTTGACTGTTTTTTCCCACTCTACGAACAGAAAGTGTGAGTTATCCTAAGAAAGCATCTACAATGCCCCTTTTGTACAGTTTGGGGTTGGAGGGCTGTCAGTGATCAGAACTGTTTGCTACAGAGTTGATGAAAGTTTGAGGGCATTTCAGTGAATTTGGGACATGAGTGTGTCATGGTTTTAATCCCTTGGGACTCAGGGGAGAGTCAAGGCACCTTGCACTGGAAAGACTGCATCCTCCGTCCCAACGCCGCAGTGCAGCCCAGGGGAGTGAGCTACTGAAAGGCCTTTTTTTTTTTTTTTTTTTTAGATTTTATTTATTTATTTGAGAGAGAGAGGGGGGATGAGAAAGAGAGAGTATGAGAGGAGAGAGGTCAGAGGGAGACACAGACTCCTTGCCAAGCAGGGAGCCCGATGTGGGACTTGATCCCGGGACTCCAGGATCATGACCTGAGTCAAAGGCAGTTGCTTAACCAACTGAACCACCCAGGCGGAAGGGGCTTTATTTCTTAAAAGGAAAGTCCCCCAGCCTCCAGAGCTATTAGTAATGGCCTGAATGTTTGGGACATTTGACATCCGATGTGCTGACACCCCAGAGAAGTGGTTTAGTGCCATGCCAACATATTCTTCGTGTGTTCTCTGCTTGCATTCTGAGATGAGCCCTGAATGGAGGGCCTTGGGTTGTTCTCAGAGCGGCCCTGTATTCCTGAATCTCATCGTTCTGTCATTCCGGGGCCTGTGTCATCCTTCCAACATGGAATTCTGAAGGGGTGCCCCTTGGGAATATAGCTGTTGTCAGATGTGACGACGCCTCACCCTCTCAGCGACCTGTTACTTCTGCTGGGGAAGATTCTAACCATTGAAAACCTCCTGGGAACCCTGGGGCTCAGTCAGTCAAGTGTCCGACTCTTGATTTCAGCTTAGGTCATGATCTCAGGGTCGTGAGATCGAGCCTGGCTTTGGGCTCTGTGCTGAGCGTGGTGCCTACTTAAGATATTCTCTCTGTCTCTCTCTCTCTCTGCCCCTCCACCCACTCATGTGTGCAGTCACACTCTTTAAAAAAAAAAAAAAAAAGAAAACAAGACAAAACAAAACCTCTTGAATTAGAGCAGGAAAGCTGCATTGACCAAGCTTAATTGAAGTAGGGGCTGAAAAAGCATCTTATTCCGTCATCCCGGCGTTCCAGGATGAGTTACGCAGCAAGCACAGGGATTCCCCCCATGCGGGTTATGCAGCAGGAAGGATCCTGAGGCAGCGTGTGAGTAAGGCCAGGAGAGTCACAGGCTGTCCGTGGGAGCACCCTGGGCTGCAGAGCCAGGACAAGGTCAGGCAGAGCTCTGCAGGGGAGCTGGCTGTGGCCTGAAGGACAGTTAGGGTTTCAGGTAGGTAAGGGGTAAAGGTCGGGGAGAATGAGTCCAAGATGTTCCACACAAAAAGACCTACCTGGAGGATGGGAGCCAGAAAGCCTAATGTGCATTCTGGAAGGGGGCCTCCGGGGTGAGTGCTCAGGGATCGAGGTTATGGGGGAGCCGGCCAACAGGGTGGTGCCCGTCGTCAGCCCTTCCGTGTGTCCTCAGGGTCAGCACTCCTTAACTGAAACAGACCGCTTCCCCAGCTGCTCCCTCCTGAGCGCGGCCCTTGCGGGTCGGGCTGGGGGTGCCCCCCGCCCAGCATCTTCCACTGCATCTGCTCTGCTCTGCTCAGCTGTCTCGTCCCACGGAAGGGTCCGCTTGCAGTCCGTGGACTTCCTGTCCTGCCCGGCTCATGCTGCATCCTAGGAGAGTGGATCATCCGTGCAGACAGGCGTGCAGACCCGACGTGTGGTCTCTGGGCCGTTACGCCCCGTTTAGTAGAGAAAAGTGTTTAGGGAAACTAGGACTGAGCGAGAGCAGGAAAGATGCGGAGAGCCATGGGCAGCCTCCGAGAGGCCCAGGGAGGCCGGGCCCCTGTACCTGGTCTGATCCCATGGGGCCTTGGCCACATGCCTGGCCCTGGGGGCGCTGGGAGGTGCTTCAGTGATGGGACTTCCTGCAGACGGCTCTCTGACATGTCCCGAGGGTCCTCCCTTTCTGTCCCCAGACTCTCTCAGTCAGTGCTATCCCCAGAGCTGCCCCCTGCGTTCTCCCCGCAGCCCTAACATGCTGGCTGCCTGCCTTCTGCCTCCACTCCAGGTCCGGTCACTCGGTGTCAGCCCTTTCCCTCCGCACTGAATTCCCACGTGCTGTCTCCTTCCCCGGGCCCTTCTTTGGCTCCAGTTGGCTCTGCTTCTGAATCTTGGTCTTGTGACTCTAAAAAGAATCTTAAAAGTTGGATGGGGTCTACGTTCACTTTACTCTTGACCAAAGTAGTGAGAATCTCTCCTGGGGGCCTGAATGGCTCAGTCGGTGAAGCATCTGGGGCTTCAGCTCAGGTCCTGATCCCAGGGTCCTGGGATCGAGCCCTGAGTCAGGCTTTCTGCTCGGCGGGGGGTGTGCATCTCCCGCTCTCCCCCTCTGCCCGTCTCCACCTGTGTGTGTGTGTCTCTCTCTCTCTCTCAAATAAAATCTCTTTTAAAAAGTTAAAAAGAGAAAAAGAAAATCTCTCAGTAACCATTAAGGTTGCCAGTGCTGTTCAGGTATTGAAATGTTGCTGTCAGAGAAATCACCTTCCTCCGTCCCCAGACTGTCTTGTGGTGCATCTTTCTTTGGCTGACGGCCAGGTGCAGGTTTGTACTGTCACCGAGAGGTCTGTTCGGGTGCTAGGAATCTGTGGAAATACCCTTTACCATTGTGGCCTCCAGAACAACTCTGAATAAGGAAAGCCACCAGAAGACCCAGGTTTTGTGAAGCTTGAAGAGGATCCACAGCGACAGTCATTTGTTTAAAAACAAAAAAAGCTCTTCAGGGTCAGGAAGTCAAGCGTGTATCATTTTGAGGAGTTCAGTTACAAAGGGCGGTGGGGTGGGGGGGTTCTCTAGAGCTGCCGGTGTCCCATTCTGAGCAGATGGTGACTCTCTAGGTGTGGAACCCGGGTTTTCGAATGGCAGCATGCATGCTGTCACCAGAGTGCCCGTTCGCAGGCGGTGTCTCTGCCGTGCCGTCCCCCGTAGCGCCGCAGCGAGGGCCCGGGGTAGCTTCTGAAGGCCCGCTGCTGCCTCTGTCCCTCGCAGTGACCAGCAGCTGCCGTGGAGACTGCCGTGGGCAGCAACACTGGTGTAACGGCCACACAGGGAAGGAGAGAGTGAGGCGGGGCGAGGGGAAGAGAACCACCCAGAGAGAAGCAGACAGAATCCACAGGCTCGGCTTGCTCGGCACAACACCCTGTGTGTCTTCTGGAAGAAAGAAGCCCCCGCCTTCCTCACCTCTGTCCCTTGCTTCCTCCTGAGGTCACCTTGTCTTTATGGCTCCCTGCCCTGCTTGGAGCTCACTCTCTCGGAGAGAGGAGAGCAGGGGAGTGTCCGTGGATAGCACTTGCCCGGGGAGAGAGCCACGCTATATGCGAGCCTTGGGAGCCAGGGTCCTGGGAGTTGTAGAGACTCGTGCTCTGCCCCATTTGGGGAGGCCTTACCACTGAGTGTAGTCTGCAGCCACAGGTGCAGGCATCTCACTAGACCCCGGGCTCCCCGAAGTAGGAAATTAGATCGCGCACCCCTAACCCGTGACAAGAGCAGCCAAACCCTTCTGCTCCCATCCTGCTGATGATTTCTGTTTCTTCTTCTTCCTCTTCCTCCTCCTCCTCTTCGTCGTCGTCGTCGTCTTCTTCTTCTTCTTCTTCTTCTTCTTCTCCTTCTCTTTCTTCCTTTTATTTTTTTAAGATTTTAAGATTTATTTATTTATTTATTTATTTATTTTTGAGAGAGAGCGAGCATGAGAAGGGGGAGGGCCAGAGGGAGAAGCAGACTCCCTGCTGAGCAGGGAGCCCAATGGATCCCTGGGATTCCAGGATCGTGACCTGAGCTGAAGGCAGGTGCTTAACCAACTGAGCCACACAGGTACCCCTTCTTTTATTTTTAAGATTTATTTATTTAGAGAGCACACGTGCAGTTGGGAGGAGAGGGAGAGAGAGACTCTGAAGCAGACCCCGTCAGTGGAGAGCCCTGTGCGGGGCTCGATCCACAACCCTTAGACAATGACCTGAGTCAGCTAGGCGCCCTGCATCCTTGTTATTTCTGTGAATGTTTCCACCATCCACTGAGTTGCCCGAGCAAGGCAATGAAGTATTGTCATCGCTCCCCCTCCCCCACGCACCACACACACACAGCAGGTTTACATGTGACCTGCACACCCATGCACCAAGCCCTGCCACACTTCTGAGTACATGCCCTCCGCTGGTCCTCTTCTCCAGCCTTGTCACCGCTCCCCTATCCCCGCCCCCGGCGTGGCCTCTGTGGCCTCCTTGCTGGCCTTCCTGCTGCCACGTGCCCTTCTCAGCCCTGGTCAGACTCCAATGTCCCGTCAGCACTGCAGAGCCTTCTGTGGCCTCGCCAGCTCCTTCTGCCCACCTCCATGCCCAGGTCTCCCTACCCCCCTTTCTGCTGGCCCCAACTCCTCAGCACCCCCACACAGACTTGCTTCTGTCTTCTGTTCCACCCTCCTGATGTCCCCCGTCCTCTTCCCCACCATGTTTTTCCTTACTAGCTGTGTGGACCTGAGCATGCTGTCCCCAAATCGAGTGGGGTGTCCCTTCCTCTTCCTCTTCAGTGATGGGAGCCTGGAATTGTCCTGCTGTAAAGCATGTAACAGTGTAAGACACACAACTGACGTTTAATAAGAAGAAAGGCGTTATAATATATAATCACACTGGGAAAGTGTTTCTTTCTTTTGTAATGTTCACGTTCTTTTTTTCTCAAAGTCATAAATCCCCTCGAGCGTAAGGACTGGGCTTATGACGTGCTCACGGCCTCAGTACGCAGCTCAGGGCCGAGCCAGCAAGTGGCAAGCGCTTTGTGATGCCAAATTGACTGGAAGGATCTTAATTCACCCAAAAGGGACCAAGGAGGCGCCTAGCTCTCTTAGGCCACCTGTCACCACATCCAACTTCCCCACCTCCCCACATTTCATTACGACAGCATGATGCTGACTCATCCACTTCTAGGCGTCAGACACACTGGTCCCAGACTGGGGCCAAGAACCCAGCTTCTTTCTCGTTTTCCTTCTCTGCTAACCCATAAGGCCGTGGCTGCTGGCTGGCTGGCCCAAGACCAGAGCTCAGGGACCCTCGGCCTCGGAAACTCGCAAAGCAGCCGCTGTGACTCAGCCATTTCTGCCCCTCATTTTGAAGACTTCTTTCTGCTTTTTTGTTGGCGCTTGTGGTGTCTTGGAGGTCATTGCTCTTGGACCAGCTTTAGACCCAGGAAATAACTGTAGTCCCTTGTGCAGACGTGCTCTGACTCCATCTGTGACAGTCCAGCTGGTCTGGCCCCAAAAGGACCCTCCTGGTCCTTGTGAGGGTCCCGTGGTGACGTGAACCCTAGGGATGCCATGCTCACACCCAGACTCTCGCCTGGACCTTCACGGTCCAGGCCGCTTGTCACTGCTCAGTGACGGGGTGCTTATCCCCTCTAGCGGTGGGGAAACTGGAGGAGAGGAGCTGAACCGTGTGGTCTACTCGGGGTCTCAGTTAGAGCTAAGATGAAGAAGCCAGATCGCCACTGTGGGGAACGGTGTTCATTTGATATTTAGGAACTGCGTGATTGCTGGTCAATAGTGGAGACCTGACAAGGCGACTTGAAAAGCCCATGTGTCGGCTGGACGTCAGGAAGAGGGTTTTCGTCCTTCATGTTGTGACACCTCACAGAGTGCAGCTACAGCTCTAAATAGAGTTCTGAGAAGGAGTGTAAATCAGAGTCCCCGGCATGCTGGTTAAATCCAAGCAGAGCAGAAATAGTTCAGTCAGATTTCTAGAACGGAATTCAAATCATTTTTTAGTCCGTACTAAATGTTTCTGTAAAGAGTCGATGCTCTCAAGGTCAGTATTTAGTGAACATACAGAGCGTCCTAAAATGTGTTGGAGGTTTTTGCAAGAATATTACTAGCCACGAACTCATTAGCCCAGAGTCTGGTGTTTTCAAGGAGGATCGTGTGATTCAGCTTGCAAAAGTATGTCACGTGAGAAGAAATGCACTCCGTTTCTTTCTTCTTTTTTTTTTTTCTTTTTAGATTTTATTTATTTATTTGACAGAGAGAGACACAGAGAGGGAACACAAGCAGGGGAAGTAGGAGATGGAGAGAAGCAGACCTCCCGCTGAGTGGGGAGCCCGATGCGGGGCTCAATCCCAGGACCCTGGGATCATGACCTGAGCCGAAGGTAGATGGTTGATGAATGAGCCACCCAGGTGTCCCTGCAATACGTTTCTACTGTCACCCATCCTACTACCTAAAATTCTCCCAAGAAACATTCTGGGTTTGTTTTTTTTTTTTTTTTTTTTAACATCCTTTATTGTAAAATACTTATTAGAATGTTCAAATGGTTTTTAAAAATAGATTCCACCAAGAAGTTTGTTCAGAAAGAAGCTATTTTTTGGATCCAGGGTGATGCTGGTGTTGCCTTCCTTTGATGAGATGAATACTGTCCCATCACCCCTGCAACAGGTTCAGCAAAAGTGGCTCTCCTTGCCGGGAGCAGAGAGCGGCTCTGGGGCGGGTGCTGGTGGCATCAGCCTCAGAATCTGCTGCTTGGCTTTGGAAACTTACCCTTGACATTATGTAAAACGTAGTTGTAATAAATTAACACAAAGGCATCAAAGAAGGAAGTTGCTTCTGGGCATAAAGGGCACCCCCACCCCTGACGTCCCCCCGCCCCCCGCCCAAGGAAGGCTTCAGTAAAGAGGTAGTTGCCCGGGACCCGGAAGAAGAGAGGAGACACGTGGAACAGACTTCCTCCCAGTGTGCCGCCCAGTGACGAGGGATGTTATCAAGGGTCCTTCCTGGTGACTTTCCTTCTCGTAAGAGCCAGACCAGGCGCGCTTCTCTGCGGGAGATCCATCCCCCAGAGATGGTGGAGGGGGCTGTGCAGTGGCTAAAAGCTTGACTTCCTTCCAAGAGAAATCACTTAGCCCCATGTCGTGTTGACACTCGCAGTCTCTGGTTTAAGGGGAGCGTGAGCCCAGGACCAGTGCTGAGCTGTGGTTCCCGGTGATTCTCTGTGCGGGAAGGAAGCCCAAACCACACTGCAGCAGCAGCCGCCCTGGGGTGTGTTTTCTCACAAATGATAGAGCCAGACGTAAGCCTGCAAACCAGCCGTCCAATAGCCTGTCTGTGTTGGTAAGCAGCATTCAGAAACACTGAAGTCATAAGCCTTGCTTGAGCCAAGAGAAGGCAGTAATGGCCAATCTCTGGCAACTTCTGTGCTTCCCAGACACTTTACGACAGTGAGTCCATTCACTCGAATGATTGCGTCGCCAGTGATCGGGAGGGTTGAAAGCCTCAAAGCTTGGCGCTCCAGGCGCGGCCGCTGCAGGGCCGGCAGGGTCGCTGGCCCGTGGCTCTGGCCCACAACTGCTGGCACGCTCTCTGTCCCCTTCCCGACGGTCACAGGAATTAAAACAGAATGCCTGTTGCAGTGAGGGATCAGAATTTTGCATTTCAAGGCCTCTACTCCTGCTTTCTTGCCAGCATGGGGCTCATCCCTAGTCATTTTTCAGGCCAGACCAGAGAGGAGATACAGTGTCCTTGCAAACTGCCACCTGCCCAGCTCCGGGTGGCTCTGCGTTCTCGTGTGCACACGGTCACAGGTCGGCATGTACGGTCCTCAGCCATCATTCTTCCACTCAGAAGGCTCACGGCGGTTCGTTCACGTGTCTGTTTGCAAAAGAGCAGATTGCTTGTTCCTGCATCTTCTGTCGGGAGGGCAGGTGTTGTCTCTGCAACCCTGGCTTGCAGACCAAGCGTCAGCTCCCAGCCAGGTCGTAGGATTCCCACAGAGCTGTAGAGTTACACGGTTGGGGCCTGTCCCGTGCCCAGAGTGTTCCGTGACTGGGACATCCCTCGCACCTCTCCTAGGATCCAAGCTGTGTGTTGTGAGGTGTGGCCCGCTCTGTCACCCTGCTTCTCCATCTTTGTGATAAGGATCCCAACAGCCCTTCGTGTCAGTGATGTGAGATGATTCGTGCCAACCCTTAGCCCCTCATCTGACCAGCAGGCATCGTCCTCCCCAGACGGTCCTTGCTGGCACTTGAGCTAATGGTGTGATCGAGGCTGACGTTGGGGGCCAGGCAGCCCCTCCTAACTGCTGCTTTCCTGGGAACTTGCTCTGGCACTCCCAGATCTTCTGCAGAAATCTGCAGTCTCCAGCCAGGCAGCCCCCACCCCGCAGCCCCCCCACCCCACCCCCGTGGTATGGAGTCCTCAGCACGGTCTCACTCTGGCTATAAATAAAGATTCCTGCCACAGAGAGCAGCAGCTCTGTCAGAAGCACAGCCGGGCACCAGCCAAGTCCCAGAATAAACTCCCGGTGGTGATGCAGGGGAATTTCTGCTCAGCGGCCCCCTGCCTTTCGCCCTGCCGTGATGAGGAAGTGTGGTCTTGGAGGCCGGGAAGTACTTCTCGGGGGAATCTGCAGAGAAGGACCTTGTCCACGGTGGTGTGACGATGAGCCCCAACGTGGCCCTCCACTCCCGAGCTGCAGGAGGGGCACAGAGGGTGCTTGGTGGCGCTCAGAGAGCAGTGCCTTGTCTCTCCCCACCCCGTTGAAGGTATTTTTCAAGCTTGGCTCTCAGCCCAGCAGGACTGCATAGCTGAAATACCGGAGGCTAGAGCTGCAGGGGGTCGAGGGGAAGGGCAGCTGCCCGGGAGGCTTTGTCCTGGAGATGGGAGCCTCCTGGCCTCCTCCAAGGTGGCCCGCTGCTCCTCTGGGGCACACATCCTTGGGGCAGCCGTTCTGGGACGTCCGTAGCCTCCCCCCACCCCCGCCCCCACCAGTGTCCCACTGTGGTGGGGACAGCTTGTCCACTGCCCTTCCACACTCAGAGCCGAGCTGCCGCTGTGAGGCGGGCGCTGTTCTGGACACTTCAGTTACAATCTCAGTTAGTGCGTCCGTGTCCCTTCGTTCAGTAGATACGTGGTAGACCCCGTGCCCAGCTCAGCCCTGTTGCCTGGAGGGTTCCCAGACTGGTGCTTCGGAAGGCAAGGGGTGAGAGCCGACACCGTCCCGTGCCGGCTCCGTGCTCAGGACACCACAGCGCCGTGCTCAGACAGTGCACATGGACCCTCCAAGAGGAGTGCTGGTGTTTCCGTGCTCGTTCTAAAGGTGGAGGAACTGGGGTGCCCGGCTGGCTCAGTCTGAGGAGCATGCAACTTGATCTCAGGGTCGTGAGGTCGAGGCCCACATTGAGTGTAGAGGAGACTTAAATAAATAAAGACAAAGAAACCAAGGCTCAGGAGTGTCCATTATGTACCCGAGGTCCCACGGGTAGAAAGGAAAGGCCCAGAACCCAGTCTGGGTGACTTGAGGATATGCCTGCCGCAGTGACCCTGGCCGTCACCCGGATGAGGCACACTCGGCGCGTGTGCGTCTGCCACCCTGAGCTCATCCCGTCAGACCTGATGCACCATGTGATTGCGCAGGCCCAGCTTCTGTAGGCACATCGGCTGCCCAGTCGCCACAGGGCCTGCTCGAGTGCTGAGTGAGCTCGTGTGGGCCAAGGGCTGTCTGCGAGGACAGTGTCGGAACTCCCGAAAGGACTGGCATCTGCCTTTGTCTGTTAATGCTGTCTGACACAGTCACACAGATGGGGTGGTTACACGCAGCATGGGCCTGGAGGCTGCAGGTCCAAGGTCAGGCCTCCAGCACGTCTGGTGCCCCCTTTCGGTCCCAGACTTCTCCTTGTATTCTCACGTGGTGGGTGACATCATTGGCTTCTGAGCCTGGTGGCCCCCGGTCACCCTGCCTCCTAATACCACCGCCTGTGGGAGTTAGGATTTCAGCATATGCATTTGGGAGGCACAAACCCTAAGCAACATCCATCTTAAAGTAGTTGGATTTGTGCGCAAGTCAGCAGAGCATGGCAGCACCTACCCTTGGGGATGCACAGACAAGAGATCTGAAAGCCGGGCTCCCGAGTGAGACCAGAGCCACTGCTTGAAGAGGCGGTGTGGGCGTCCCTCGGGGTGGCCTCCTGGGACCGGGCCCCACTGTCCACTGGCCAGGGAGAGAGCCTCACTGTGAGGAATGTTGACCAGGGATGCACTGGAGAGTCCCAGAACTCAAGCCCTATACCCCACTGCCATCCCCAGCAAGGCTAGGTTGGGTTGGCCTAGGTGGCCACTGGGAGAGGCCGGTGAAACGTGGCACCTGGCTGGTGAGGGCACAGTGGGCGCTCGGCATCTCCGCCCCCCACCCGTCTGAGAGCTACGGAGCCAGGGTTGCCCGCGTGCTGCTCGTTCAGAAAGAAGGATGGGCACGGAGCTGCTTACGAGGAAGCTAAACACCTTCAGTGAGTCGTTCAGAACGTGGACAGCTCTCCCCACTGATGTGTTTGGCCATGTACAGGGTTAGTCTTGATTTGGGGAGTCAGGTGGAGAAGAAGAATGTGCGAGAGGGAGTAGGCACCGCGGGCAGGTGTCCTGGTCTGATGTAAACCAGCAGAGCCGGAGGGAGCTTTGATCAGCCCAGCCGGGCAGGGGCCGGGGCCGGGACCAACAGCAGGTGGGATGGAGGGGAGAGTGTGCCTGTCACTTGAGTTGTGGCCACTCTCAGTCTGGGGCAAAGTGTAACTTCACACAAGCACTTAAGAATGTGAGTGGCTTTAACCTCCTGTTTAAAATTTGATTTCTTCTTTCTCCTTTTCCTTGTCCTGGGTTCCAAAAACCCAGTGGCAAAATGGAGAGAACATCTGAATGAGCAACATGCACGTTTATGTTGAGCTCGGCTCTTGACAGTTTCCGACCTTTACAGGGGGCAGGTGGGCCTGGCAAGGACTTCGGATGCAGACCCTTCCACGTGTCCCTCTCCCATTACCCTGTGACAGCATCAGGTTGTCAGGCCCTTTGTGGGAAATGGTGACATCGTCAGGTTCTGAGCCTCGTGGCCCCTGGTCCCAGAGCTCCTCTCTCCCTCCTCCCACAACATAGCCCAGGCCCAGACAGTGCTCGTTGTCTCTACGAAGCTGCAGGCGTCCACTGTCACCACCACCGCCCCCCCAGCCCGGCTTCAGACTCTGTCTTGATGAGAATTTGAGAGAGTATGGCCTTGGCAGCTCTAGGCTGGTATCAGAAGCACTGCAAGACCCCGTCATTTGTTTAAAAAAGAAAAGATCGTATAGAAAAGGACATGAACTCAGAAATTTTTAGCATTTTGATAATACGGTCCTTCCAACCATTTTTAAGGCCTAATCTTTCCCTCCCCCAAAGCATTTCATTTGAAAGGCTGCAGTGTTTGACTTTCAAGGGATAAAACCAAGGAGATGCGTGCAAAAGGTTCAAAGTGACTAAATATGACCCAGGTGTATGAGTCCACATACTGAATTTAGCCACGAGGTTCCTGAAGACATCGCAGGGTTTGGGTTTGGCAGGTTGAGTTCTCTGACAGAGCAGAGAGTGGGATTACCTGTCCAGCATGGGGGGCTGGCTTTTCTTTGGGGGTCCCTGCATCCCACTGTTCAGACATGGAAGATGGCACTGGTCGGTCCTCAGGCCCTTCTCAAGGGAGGATGTGCCTGGGGTGGGCAACCTCGGCCAGAGGAATGCGGGGGTTGGTTTGGCCTGATCGGTGGTCCTCGTTAGAATTACTGTGAACAGCCTGTGCAGCTCAGCTGAGTTAATCTAATGACTTTTTCTTTTGTCTGTTTTCTTCCTCCCGTCTTCCCGTTTTTGTGTCTGTCTTCCGCTTTGATTCCGTAGTATAAATCTGTGTTTAGGTCCTACTCCCAGGATTTCGTGCCTCACAACCAAGCTTCCGTTCAACCTTTCCTTCCGTCTACCTCCTCTTCCTCTCCACATTTCCCACCCGTCCACCAGTCTCAGAGCTCTGACTTAGCGGGGCCAACCGTAGCCAGTCTGCCTCCCAGCACCGTGGACGGGCCTCTCTCATCTTCTCAGGAGAGCAACTTTCATGGGAACCCTGTCTGCCTTCCTTCCGAAACCTCTTTCACTGACTCGCCCCAGACGCCTTCGGTGAGAACTCCGCGCACACCCCCCTCCACGTGGGGCTGCCCGTTTTGAGAGACCGGCGCGGCTCTTCCCGAGGCCGTCGCCGCCTGTCCCCGCAGCCAGGCCTGTTGCCGGTGCACGCCCCGGTGGCAGCCGGGCACGATCCGGGTCCCCGGAAGGTCACAAGGTGCCACAGTAGCCTGTTTCCAGAACAGCAGTGGGAACCTTCCGTACAGAGTTCCCGTCAGGTGGGGAATCTGATTTTCCAAAAACGGTTGGTGACCATTTGGAGCCCGTCCTCGTAAGGCTGAGACAGAAAGTGCTCCCGGTTTTCTGTGGGCTTGTGTGTTAGAGGAAGCTGCCGACGCGCTGGGAAGACAGCCGCAGACGGAGGGCTCTGACAGCGGTCGGGGCCAGTTGCATGTGTGGTTGTGTGTGGTGCTGGTGGAGGGCCTGCCGCCGGGCCGTGTCGCTCGCGGAGTGCTGGCCCCGGGGCCGTGGACGGGCCGGCAGGTGTCCACTCGGCGGTGCGGCCTCTGCCCCCTCGGCCCGCCTCCCTCCTCCCGCCGCGCCAGGAAGCCCGCAGGCCCCGCGGCCGCGGCACCTCCTGGGGGCAGTTTGAATGGCCCTCGACCTCTTTGGAGAAGGTCCCGCAGGAAACTTGCGTCCCCCGTAAGGCAGAGGCAAGAGGCGGCCGAAGCACAGCCTTCTCGGGCCTCGGAGAAGCTTCCCGGGAGCGGCGAGGGCCGCCGCCGCCGCCATCCGCTCCTCCTCCCGAGTGTCCCGCTCCGGGCCGGCCCGGCAGGCCGCTCTCTCTGAGCCGTGCGGGGTGGCTGCGGGCCTGTCACATGTGCGTTTCCTCTCATCCTGTCTCCCCCAGAGTGAAAACACCAGTGAGGAGGCTGGTGAGGGTGAATACGTCAATCTGTATTCCTCTGGCCAGAGCAGCGAGGAGCTGGCTCGCTCTCGAGGCGTAAGTAACGTCAGGGCGGCCTCGTGCATGCGGCCGGGCCGGGCCCTGCTTCTGCCTGGCCGGGAGCCCGCATGGCTCCGTGGGGAGAGGACGAGGCTCCCAGAGCAGGTCCTCCCCCTGCTTGCAGTACGCGTGGTGCGCTTCAGGCCTGGCCAGGGAGTCTTCTGGGCCTCCGCGGAGGCAGCATGGCGTGGGCCTGGCCACGCGTCGGTTGCTCTCCGGGGTTTCTTTCTAGCCCGCCCTGCTAGTGTTGAAGTCCACCCTCCGGCCCCGACCCAGAGGGCGGGAGCCTTCCCTCCCACACCGCCACGGCTCCCGGGCCTTCGCCCCCTCACGCGTCCCCCAGCACGCCCCTTCCCCGCCGCGGGACGGCTTCCTCAGAAGCTGGGCGGGTGTGGCCGGGAGCCCCCCGCTGTGGTACCACACCTGCCGCCTGGGAGCGTAGAGAAACACCTGGGGCGGCCCCCCTCGGTCGACTTCTGTCCCAGCTCCATGCGGCCTTTCTCCTGAGCGGGCAGCGTCCCAGGTTTGGCTGCAGCAAAACGGGAGCAAGTTCAAAAGCTTCCAAAATAATGCGTCCCTTGAGAGGAGGTGCCATGAGGACTCAAGTCCTCCCTGGTGACCAGCTCCCAGGGCCCAGCCTGTTAAAAGTCTAGTCACTCCTGGTAACATGAAGCCCACCAGGGGCGCCCCCACAGGATCTTAGATGTGCACACGAGGCAAGCCCCACTGGAGACGTTTGCAAGTCCTAGAACTCTGTGGATTTTCACTCCAGTGGGGCTCTGTCCACCGGAGACAGGGACCCTCTCCCTGGAAGCTGCTTCTCCTCTGGTGTTTCCTCCTCCCCTGTCTCCTCTGGTGACCTGTGCCCCTGCGTCCCCCAGGTCAGCCTCCACCCAAGGAAGCTGTTCCCTCGCTGGCCTTCCGTGGCTCTCCCTCCACCTGGGACCACGTTCAGTGCTGACTTCACCTCCGAGCACTCTCTCTGAGGATGATCTGTGTGTTCGTGCCACCCTGCTCTCTGTTGTGGCCTCGGTGGCAGTCCAGGGGTGCCAGATCGCCGTGTTGTCACCGAGTGGGGTGGGCCCAGATTCCCAGGGCCAGGCTGCTGGAGGAGAGGGGGTTGCGGTCCTGCGCTCGAGCAGCTAGACCCCTTGGAACCATAACTGGGAGGCACTTGAACATGGCAGTCCTGAGGACTGGTTTAACAGGAAGTCAGCGGAGGCTTGCTGCACACTGGCAGAGCACCGTGGTTAGGGACACAGGTTTTGGGTTCAGACAACCCTCAGTTTGAATGCAGGCTGCAGCCTTCTAGCCGTGTGGTCTTGGGCAGGGCCTTTAACCTCTCCCAGCCTGTGGCGGGGGCGGGAGGGGGCACTGTGATGCCAGCGAACGGACAGGGTCTTGGTCAGGGCCAGGTGAGAAGAGGTACTCGAAGCCCTTAGCGCAGTGCCTGGCTGAGCTTGGCTGAGTGGCGGTGACCCTGGCAGTCCTTTCTTCTAGGAGGTGCTTGGGATGGCAGCTGACAGAGGTCCTAGGTAGGGGTACCTGTTATGTCCACAGAGGTGCGATGCTAGGCCGAAGAGGGCCTTCCCCTCCTGTATCATTGACTGCACTCACAGTTACCCTACTCACATCTCGGATTGCTCTGTAGGAACTTGCACTTGAGGCCACTTGCAGGCGGAATGCTGGGAAGCAGATCCGCCCAGCGTGGGGCACCTGTCACAAACCCAGCACTTCTCTTTTCAGGAATCACCAGCTATGAAAGACGGCCATCCCAGAGATCCCTCGTCGGCCAGCAGTGCAGCCGGGAAGGAGAGCAGAGACGGCGACAGGTAGGGAGTGGCCGTATAGTGGAGGTTCCCTGAGAGCCACAGGGGAGGGCGGCCCCCTGCCCACCAGCACGCCAGGCCTGTGGGAGCTGGTGGTGTACATCCTTTCCTTTTCTTCTGACTCACAAAATTCTGCATGTTCAGGGTAGAAAACATGGCAAGTACAGAAATGTGCAAGTCGGCCAGAAAAATCACTAATAATCGCACCCTTTAAGGCGTCTGTTCTGGCGTGCAGTCTGCCCTCCTGATTACGTGCTCACATACCACCGACTCTGCAGATGACCTAGGATAGTCTCTTAAATCCCAGGCCAACCTTTCTTGGCCTCTTCCAAGTTCAGGTGCACTAAAGGGGTGTCAGAGACCCCACCCACCCAAAAAACTGTGAGTTACTAGATGTGTATATTATGTTAAACCATTTGAAAGTAAGTTACAGACTTGACAGTCAGCTTCTAAATACTTCAGTGTGCCTCCTAAAATATTTTAATTTTTTTGAAAGACTTATTTATTTGAGAGAGAGAGAGAAAGTGAGCACATGGGGGTAAGGGAGGGTGGGCAAGAGGGAGAGAGAGAGAATCTCAAGCAGACTCGCTGCCCAGCACAGAGCCTGCCTGACACAGAGCTTGATCTCATGACCCTGAGATCCTAACCTGAGCGGAAATCAAGAGCTGGATGCTTAGGGGCGCCTGGGGGCCTCAGTCAGTTATGGGTCTGCCTTCAGCTCAGGTCATGATCTCAGGGTCCTGGGATCCAGCCCCACATCAGGCTCCCTGCTCAGTGGGAAGTCTGCTTCTCCCTCTCTCTGTACCCCTCCCCTGCTCATGCTCACTCTCACACTCTCACTCAAATAAATAAATAAATATCTTAAAAAAAAAAAAAAAAAGTTGGACGCTTAACTGGCTGAGCCACCCAGGCGCGCCTCCTCCTAAAATATTTTAAAAGTCTACCTAATTATAATACCATTATCACACCTAAGAAAATTAATAATAAATTCCCTCATATCATCTGACATGTAAACCATCTTCCATTTGCCCAACTCTCCCTAAAATTAACTTGTATAGCTTATTTTTGGGGGACCAGGATCATTCAGGAGTCAGTACACTTAGTTGTACGTCTCTTTAATCTTTTATAACGTTTTTCAGTATTAGCACAAATCACACCTGACCAGGTTCAGAAATATGTAGTAAATTTCTCCATGTGTAGGACCCACAGATCCTCTCTGCCATCGGCAACTTCACGAGGACATCGCCTTCTTCATGAATTGTTACACAAGTTCAAGCTTTTCCTCCCTCTCCAGGCCAAGGTTCAGCTACCTCTGGGTTCTGGGCACAGAGTGAGGCAGTACCCACTTGTCAGGCGTCAGCATAAATGGTTGAAGAGGTGATAAAAATAAAATAACGAGAGACAGGAGGAAAAACAGACTCCGTTCATTCTGCAGGGACTTGCTGAAGAGGGCTGCCTGCCCAGCCTGCTCGTGGCCCCTCCAAGGAGATACCTGTGTGGAATCCGCCTGGTCCGCCTGCCCGGGCTGAGATCTCCCCATGGATTAAGCAGGGGATGATGGGTTTTCTAGTTGAACACCTAGTAGCAAACGGCGTCTGCGCCAAGCAGCCGAAGCCCACGGGTCCTGCCTCCAGCTGCACTGAACCCGAGAGCACCATTTTCCAGAATTGCAGGTGGCCCTTGGGGAAAAAAAAAAAAAAAAGGCAGAAGGAGGAGCACATTCACTGCTTAGAAGCAATTACAAAAATGTCCTCTTTCCACAGAGGCCAGACCGCGGACCTGACACTGAAGGCACACGTAGCGCATGGTTCTTCCCAGGACTGTGTGTGATTTTGCTCTGGGCCATCCTTGTCTTACTGAAGGCACAAATTTTTATGTCTCACATACTTAGGGTTAAAAATGTGGCCCGTGACCACAAGGCCAGCCTGGGCCTCACAGGCTCCATGGTAGAAGTCATCAGAATAAAATGGGAATACGAGAGAAGACGCTGGGGCAAGCAGGGCACCTACAGACCCAGTGTCTGCTCCCGGATCGCCCCCTCGCCGCCCCACATGTCCCTCCGCTGGTGGTTCTCTCCTTCTCCCCCTTCGCTGGCAAGTTCCTGCTCTGCTCAGTGCTGCAGGGCTCGGCCCGGCCATCCTGCCACAGGGGCCTGTTGTCGTTCACACTGGCCTGGGTCTCCCCGCTCAGGCCAGTGCCCCTGCTGCTTGTTTTAATGTCAGTCTCTCCTGCTACACCCAGCATCCCAAGGACAAGGGCCGGTCTGCCTGGGTCATGCTTCTCAGTCCCGCAGGAATGTGGCCTTTGGGAAAGACTTGAGGAATGACGATAATAGCCATGCGAACTCTCTTCCAACCTGCTTGCCCTTTTGCTCTTCCTGTCCTTGGATACCCACTGTGCGTAGGGCGGCCTTGACAGTGACTGATCCCATCACTTATGTAAATAGCTCAGGGAAACCTTCTTGATCTTCTTTTTTCCTTTTTGTTTTTTTTTTTTCTTCTTTTTTTTTTTTTAAGTAGGCTCCACGTTGAGCATGGAGCCCCACACAGGACTTGAACTCGTGACCCTGAGATCAAGAACTGAGCTGAGATCAAGAGTCAGATGCTTAACCAATGAGCCGTGCAGGCTCTCCAGGCTCCTTCTTAATCCCTTCTATTGACAGAGCATCCACAGAGAGCAAGAAATGTCCCAAGGTTACACAGGTCATCAGTAGCGGTGCTGGCAATCCAGTCCACGCCCCGGCTTCCGGGCCCCACTCGGGCCCCCGTGCTGGGTGTGGGGAGCGGCGTGGCCTGCACACGAGAGCTGCAGTTCCAAGAACCTGTCAGGGGTAGTCGTAAACCCGAGTCTTGCGGAGAGCTGCACGGCCTCAGCCCCCTGGTGTCCTTTACCCCGGGGCCTGCTGGACCCTTGCAACACAAACCACTTCTCTCTAGGGCCTCCAGGTCACCAGATGGTTCAGAGTTGGCGCGGTCGGAGGAGGAAGTGGACGAGCTGTCCCTCATCGACCACAGTGAGATTATGGCCAGGCTGACACTCAAGCAAGAGGTGAGTACAGGCCGTGTGCGGCCCGGTCCATATAGGGGTGAGGGGGCTCTGAGAACAGTGTAACCTTGAGGTGTCTCGAACAGAAGGACCCAAGCAAGGCAGTGGGAGGTGAGGTTGGCACACACACCCCCCCCCACCCCACTTCGTGAGCTCTGTGCTTGGCATTTATCCTGGGCACGTGGATGGCCTCCTGGAGAAAGTGCGCTGTCCCCTTCTCTGACACTTCCAGTCAGTCATCTTGGCAAGTCACGTACGATCTCTAAGCCCCCGAGGACAGGACTCTGGAGGACACTGTAACAGTGGAGCCCACGTAGGGTGCTCAGCACGGAGCCCGAGCACGACGAGCCCTCAGTACCATAAGCTGCCTTCCCGTCAGTATCAACCGAATCAGCCCCTGTGGTTTCAGTGGGAGCCTCAGGCTGATTGAGAAGTCTCGGGCCTGCAGCCGCCTCTGCCCTGTGCCTTGTCAGGAGGGCCTGGGCAATTCTGGAAACCCAGAGGAATGTCTTAATGTGCTCACCCTGACCCTGGGTGACTGTGTTTCCTGGCTCCAGCTGCGCGGTGGCACACACACCGAACAGGCAGGGCGGGGCTGGCGGGTCCCTGGGGCAGCCAGCTTCTCTGCAGAGAGAAGTGATGCTTTGTGACCCTTGCCAGAAAAGTTCTGAAAAATCAGGTCATGGGCAGCTGCCCTCAGCCTTAGCTGGAAATCCAAGATGCTCTTGGAACCCTGGAATCCAGGGGTGAAAACATTGACGCCCTGGAGAGGCAGGTGCATCTCTGAAATGGAGGGCCGTGAACCCCTGGGGGCTTAGGGGGCGGTTTCCATCAGAACCAGAGGTGGGGGGGCAGGGGCCGGCTGTCAGGCAGGCCTGATGATGTACTGTCTGGACTCGCATTCCTGGCCCGGCCAGCTGACTGCTGTCTCTGGCTCTGGGCAGGTTTATGGGCTAAAGCCTCTGTTTGCCCACCTGGAAGTATGACTTTTTCCTTAATTGGCAGAAGGCAGCCGGTATCTTCTATAAGCAACGTCTGGGACAATTAAACATCTCTGTGACGCTTTACACTCCTTTGAGGGCTCCCTGTGCAAGAACTTGTGACATGACAAATGACTCTTCCTTCCACCTGGGGAAAGAGATGTAAACGTGGGGCGGCCTGCTGCGGTTTTAGGAACATGACCGTGCTTGGGCTTAGCTCTGCTGCCCCTGTGGTCTTGTTGGGAGTGGCTGGTGTGGTCCTGCCTGCCTCCGTGAGAGGGTCCCACCATTCCCAGCATGAGAACATCCCTCCTCATGTCCCTGTCCCCTGACTTGGTGAAGAGGGAGAGATTTGTTGGTGCCATTGTCCCTCAACTCTGCTGTGACCCAGCACAATGTGCCCTGGTATCTGGCCAGCTCCCAGGGCCTTCTACCTCCCAGATGAGCTCTGGTCTGTCCTGTCTTCAGAGTGCGGAGTGGCCTCTGCGCTCAGTCATGCTGCTCCCAGGCAAGGGAGGGCAGGGGCAAGGGGGCCCAGGGTCTCTGCAGTGCCGTGGCTTGGTCGTCTTGTCCCGCCTCGGACTTCCTGATCGGACTCTCATGGCTGAATTCTGCCACATGCCCTCCTTTGCTTTGTCTTTGCAGGGTGACGACGGGCCAGACGTCCGTGGCGGGTCTGGAGATATCCTACTGGTGCATGCTACTGAGACAGACAGGAAAGGTGCGGCAGCGCCCTGGGCAGGGGCCTTGGTCCTGTCCTTGTCACTGCCTTTGGGGTGGGCTGGCCCCACAGACCTTGGGGGGTCAGAATGTGGTCCTGGTGGCCCACAGTCATTGTGCAAAGAGCCTACCCCTGGGGATGGGACCAGCTCTCTCAGGGTACGCCCTCCGTGGGTGAAGGCTAGTGATGACCCCAAGGGCCCCCAGGGGCCGTGGAGAGAGAGCTTCAAGTGCAGAGCTCAGCACCTCAGGTAACAACACGTCCGACACTGTTAACCTTCCAGCAGCATGTAGGTGTAGCTGTTTCTACTTTTCCTGATGTCTGACCCATTATGTTATTCCAGACACTAGACAGAGTTTCACTTGTGGCCTCCACGAGGAGACCCCAGCACATGTTCTGTCCGGAGCTCAGTCCCAGAACAGTGGTGGCAGTGTCTAGGACAGAGTTCTGACCCCTCAGCATGCGGCCACGCCATTCAGCGTCCTGATCCCGTTGACAGGGCTGGGAAGGCAGGGGACCTAGTGTTGGGTGGACTCCGTGCTAGCAGAAGAGTGCTCACTCCGCATCTGGTCCGGCAGGGAGGGGAGAGGAAGTGCTGTGACCGTGACCTTGACCTCGACCTCCACCAGGAGTGCTGCAGGTCCTGCCATGGGCACCCCCCACACTCCTTTTCCTACTGCGTCTTTGAAAGTTATTAAAAAGGGGATATGACAACAGTATTAAAGCCAGTTGTGCAAAAAATTAAAATGCCCCAATCCAGAAACCCTCACCCACCAGTTTTATTTTTATATATGACCACGTCCCTGTTTTTACAGTAAATTTCCCCAGATACGTTACACAGAATGATTTGAGGAATTTTTTAAATTGCAAAAAGGGTACAGAAAGGGTCGCATTGCAGAAAATTTGAATAATAGGGAAAAAGAAGAAATGACCCCAACAAACTTACCATAGCCATTGTTTTGCCCTTTGGGATTTCTTCACCCCCGGTTTCTTTGGACTAGGGCAGAAGCCTGGTCCTGGGGACTGAGTTCAAAGCCAGGCACGTCCCATCCCTTCCCAGCCTCAGCAGACCCGCCTGTTTGAAGAGGTCCCAGTGGGCATGGAGAGGCGCAGAGCTGACGTGGGGCCGCACGGCACAGGCCATCTTCAGGAAGCGGCGAGCATGCTCAGAAGCAGCCCTCACTCTCCTCCGCAGCACCCCCACCCCCATGCCTGCCTGAGCGCTGGCCTCAGCTGGGCAAGAGGAACAGCTGTCATTTCCATCCAGAGGGCTGAAGGGGGAGCTGGCTCTGTCCTCGGCTCGGGGCAACCCCGGCCAGAGGGAGCCCTGAGGGCAGGGCAGTCCAGAGCCTTCCAGGTGGCCAGCGGTGCCCAGGACAGGAGGTGCTGCTGCCAGCGGGGACCTCCACTTGACTTCAGTCATGGAGAGATGTTGAGGCTACAGGGAAGCAAAGTCCCATGCACATGGATGGATGGTGGAGGCAGAGGCCCTGGGCCACACTGCACATTCCTTGGGCAGGTGGCTTCCTGTGGACCAGAGACCACCCCGGTGGTTCTCCACTGGATCGCCCACAGCCCAGGGCATGCAGACTTGGATCTGGTCCTCCAGAAGCAGGCCCTGGCCTGTGCTGGGCCCATCTCTGCCTCCTTACCTAGCCCATCTCTGAACAAAAGCACCAGTGGGTGGTGAGCTGGTGAGTTGAGGGGTCCGGAGAGGAAGGGCCTGAGCAGGATGCTGTCGGGCCGTGCTGTGTGTTTCCGGCCCAGGAGCCTCCTTCCCAACACCTGCTCCGCTGGCCGGGCCTACCCCAGCCAAACCCCGGATGCCGGAGCGGGTGTTGCTTTTGCTTTGGTTTGTCCTGGAGGTGACCAGGCAGGCCAGGGCACAGGAGCCAAGGTTCAGCTGAGCCTGCGCTGCTCTGCTGGGGAAGCAGGGATCCTCTTGATTCCAAGCTGGGGGATAAGTGAGAGAAGACGGGAGGAGGGGGTCCGTGTCCAAAGAAGACCAGCCTTATCTTCGGTCTCGCAGTATGTGGAAATTCCCAAGATTTTTGTCCCTGGGCCCTGCCATCTAAAGTATTCCCTGCGATTTAGCTTCATAATCCTGCAGACGAGTTTGAATGATTTTCTCTGTGCCCACAGTCTTAGGTACATGCAGCAGGCGTGCTGCCCGTCTTTGTCCCCGGCCGGCAGCAGGCGTCACTAATCAGTCGTTCTTTGCTCTAGATTTGGTCCTGTACTGTGAGGCCTTCTTGACCACCTACAGGACCTTCATCACCCCGGAGGAGCTCATCAAGAAGCTGCAGTACAGATATCCTTCCCCGCGGCGCCCCCGCCCTGGCCCTGCGCCCCCGCCGGCGCAGAGCCTTTGGAGCCAGCCGGGAGAGAGAGGGCCTTGCTTGCCTGCTCCCCCACACCCTAGCTTTGGGGCCTCGGGCCAGGCTTTCTCTCGAAGTCCCCTTCCTTGTCTGAGTGCTGGGTGAGAGACGTGAGGTGCCGGGTCATGGGTGTGCTGACAGCAGCTGCGGTCACTAGGAAGTCCTGAAGAGGAGGCAGGAGCCGCTGACTCACCCCAGGAGAGAGCACGTGCACAGGCCCCTGCAGAGACCCGGGCCGCTGGCACCTGCAGCTTCTGAGCTGAGCCCCAGGCCACTGAGGGGACAGGTCCCAAGTGTGCGGGACTTAGGGGAGTCAAGACTCACATGAACAGCCTCGGGGGAAGGCACAGCCACTCTGCCTGGTGGCAGACCCCGCAGTGGACAGACCACGTCCAGACAGAATTGGCCCCTACCCCTCAGCCGTCTCTGGCTACCCCTTTCCAGGGTGACTCTGCAGTAGCGGTCGAGGAAGACCCCGGGGCCCTAGGACCCAGCGTCCTTGACTTTCTCTCAAACCTGCTCCTGCGGAGGCTCACCCGGCCCCGCCCCCTCCCCATGTCGTAGCCCACGACTGCCATCTGCCGGGCAGCTGCTGCTGCTCGGGCCAGGAAGTCCTGAGTCCTCCGGCTGCCTCCCTTCCTTTCCTGTGTGCCCTGAGGCTCTGCCTCTTGTCTCCCTCGCACCCTGTCGCTCCTTTCACTGTCCCCGTGCCCCAGCCCTAGAGGACCTGGTCCTTCGAGATGGAAGGAGACGGTCCTCGCTGCAGAAACATGTTCCCTCGAGCCTCACACGTTCACTTGCTCCCAAGCTTGGCTCAGCAAGTGACAGTAACTCACACTTGTTGAGAACTTCTAGTGTCGGGCAGGGTGCTAAGCCCATGCGCGTGGAGCCTCATTGAGCTATGAAACTACTTGCTTTTTTTATAAAACTTTTTTATAAAACTACTAGCATATTTCTTATGCCATTATGTTACTACTTATCACGTGACACAGGAAGCAGCCTTGGAGAGCCTAAGTGACCCACACGGCAGCTCCATGGGCGAGGGGCCACCCCGTGCCCCCACGCTCCTGAGCTCTGGTCCCGGCACCTGCCCTGAGTGGCTGCTGCAGGCATCCGTGGGGACGTCGCAGCACCGGGGTCCTGGGCACAGCTGCCTAGTGAGCCCTCTGCGGCAGGCTCTGGGATCAGCGCTGTGAGGCTCCTTCCTGAGCACTCATGGATCCCTGGAGAGCAACAAGGAAAGCCAGGGCAGGGCCTGGAGAGTCGATGGTGAACACGAGAGGATGGTGAGAGTCTGTGCTCCTCCAGGCAGAAACCATGACCTTGGGGAGGAACTGGAGGTGGTCGGGTCTGTAGCTGCTGAGGGGAAGGGGTGTCTGAAGCTACAGGGAGGACTGGGAGGGAGCTCCAGGCAAGAGTGCAGGACGCACCTGTGGGCCACGCACCCGCCCACCCAGTCCCACTGAGAGGGTGTTCAGGGCATGTGGACTCTGACCGCCTTTTACCACCTGAGGCCCAGCCGGGCAGCCTGCAGCATTTCAGTAAGTCCCACAGGAAGCTTGGGGGACCGGAGGAGACCTGACGGTAGGGTGGTGGGAGCTGTTGCACAGGCATAGCTCCTGGGGGCGGGGGCCTCGCTCCCAGGGCTCCTGCACGTAAGCGCCCTGTAAACGGCAGCTGGGACAAGGTAGCCCTCTCCTCCCCTCCCCCCAGCCCTGCCCGTGTGAGAATGGCTTTCCTTAACCCACACTCCACGTACGAGAAGTTCTCTCCCTTTGCCGACACATTCAAGAAGCGTGTCAGCAAGAACACGTTCTTCGTGCTGGTGCGGGTGGTGGACGAGCTCTGGTGAGTGCTTGTGCCCGGGAGGTGGCAGGGAGTCCGGCGGGCCTGGGGCACGCCAGGGTTTCCCAGCGGGGCTGTAGGCTTCCTTGCCGAGACCGGGACATCCTGTCCCGTTCCATCTGCTTCCCCCAAGCTGTGTGCCCACAGAGCCCCCCCACCCCCATGCGGCTCTGGGTCGGGCTTGTGCTTGCCCACCTGAGCAAGACTCTGGGGAAGAATGACCCAGCCACCCAGACCAGGCACAGGCCACACCGATCTCGTGGGCCCATCCTTTGCACGTGCAGCTTAGGCCCGGTCCCCGGCAGCCACAGGGTCAGCGGGCAGGGGCGGCCTCCTGCTCTCAGCTCCCGACACCACCCGCCCTGACTCAGCACTCACTTAACAAGCGCGTGTCCAGCTGCTCCCTCTCCTAGGTCCGGAGAGCCGGAGTGAAGGAAACCGCAGGCCCTGCCTTCAAGGCATTTCCATCCTGCAGGGAGAATGGCCTCCGCCCCGGATGGCACCGAGACTGACCACCGAGCACGGAAAGCGCCGTGTGGAGAGAGTGCAGGAGTGTCCTGCGGGCGGGGGGCCTCTTAGTGACTCACCACCCAGGGGACCAGGGGCTGCCTCAGGGGCTGGGCTGGAGTGGGACGGTCTCCCTGTCCCAGGCCCGCACGTGGGTGCTGGAGCTTGTCCCGCGCCAGCAAGCATTTGCTGAGAGTGTGGCCGTTCTGTGTCACCGGTGGGACCACTCCCAGTGCTTCTGAGGATCCGGGTAGCCGTCTCGACGCCTTTTCTTGCTCTCTTCCCTGAAGAGGTTTCTGAGCCCTGCCGGTCGCTGCCACGTGACCTTTGGGTATTCTGAGGTGGATTCTGGACGCGGTGGTGGCCATCCTCTTCCTGGGCCGTGACACAGGGCCCCTCACTGTGTGGCCCTTGGTCCTCTAGCCTTGTGGAGTTGACAGAAGAGATCTTGAAGCTGCTGATGGAGCTGGTCTTCCGCTTGGTGTGCAGCGGGGAGCTCAGCCTGGCCCGCGTGCTCCGGAAGAACATTCTGGACAAGGTGGACCAGAAGAAGCTGCTCAGGTGTGCCAACTCCGACCAGCCCCTGGCAGCCCGGGGCGTAGCCGCCAGGTAAGCCGCCAGCTGTCCTCTTCCGGCAGGAGTGGTGCCTGGTAGCCACCTCCCAGCCCTAGAGCCCCACGTCCTGGTTCTGCCCAGACCCTGCGACAGGAGGTCTTCTGGACAGTCCCGTGGCTTCCCCAGGGGCTGGGCTGCTTCTCCAGGGGGTCATGATGGGTGATTTTAAAAATTCCCCTTTTTAATCAGGAAGCGGGGGCGGGGCACTTACTGGGACAGGAGACAGGTGCATGCTTTTCTGCCGTGGTCGGCTCTTGTCTTCCCGGCACTGATGGGGCAGCTGTGCGTGCTCAACCGCCGCCGCCCCCACCCGCCCTCTGCGCCCTGCTGAACCTTCCTACGAAACTGCGGGCGACCTACTCCATTGCCGGTGGCCTGGCCAGCGAGCGTTTCAGCCTTCATCACTGTGGCACCGTCTGTCCCCACTGGGCCCCGGCGTGGGGTCCGGCCGAGTTCTCATGCAGCACAGTTGTCTGTGGGAGCCACGGGACCCACCCAGCAGAGGTGCCACGGTCCCCGGCAAGAGTGCGATCTGGTGCCTCCCTGCCGCCGGCCGGCGAGGGGACCAGGCTTGGGGCAGCTGCTCGCTCTGGCCGCCCAGCTGTGAGGCCGCAGGACAGCACCCAGTCAGCTCCTGTCATCCCTGTCCCCACTGCTCATCTCATGTCTCTGTCTTCTAGGCCGGGGACTTTGCATGACTTTCACAGCCATGAAATAGCCGAGCAGCTGACCCTGCTGGATGCTGAGCTCTTTTATAAAATAGAGGTATGCGGTGCAGCAGGGCTGGGGGCTGCGGAGAAGGCTGTCCCCTGCCCCGGGATGAGCAGCTGCTGCTGGTCCCTCAGCAGGAGAAACTCGCCAGGAACCCAGAGGGCTCTAGTTCCATCCAGTCTACTTCCTTTTTCAGATTCCTGAGGTTTTGCTTTGGGCAAAAGAGCAGAATGAGGAGAAGAGCCCGAACTTGACCCAGTTCACGGAGCACTTCAACAACATGTCCTACTGGTAAGAAGGGGCGGCTGTGCAAAGCCCTGGTTCTCTCTGGCAGCGCGTCTGGCCGGGTCCCCGTGCTCTCCCTCCCACGGGAGGAGGCGCCCTTTTCTTCCCAGCTCGTTCCGAGGCCCTGGGCATTACTTGGGAACTGCAGGCAGCGGAGAGCCCGCTGGCTGCGGCGGCGGCTGCGAGGAGTGCCAGGATCGATTGGTAATGTCTGCCGTAGGCGGTGGCAGGGACAGGGGTGTCTGCGGTGCCATTCCGTGCTGGTCACTGCCCAGCTCCGCACTGCCAGGCAGTTCAGGGCCAAGCCTCACATGGTGCTGCCTGAAGAGAACAGCAAAGGCGTGCGTTCTATTTATACTTTAATTTGGCCTGAATTCTTTTTTTTTTTTTTAAAGATTTTGTTTATTTGACAGACAGAGATCACAAGTAGGCAGTGAGGCAGGCAGAGAGACAGAGGGGGAAGCAGGCTTCCTGCTGAGCAGAGAGCCCGATGTGGGGCTCAATCCCAGGACCCTGGAATCATGACCTGAGCTGAAGGCAGAGGCTTTAAACCACTGAGCCACCCAGGTGCCCCTTGGCCTGAATTCTTAAAGCAAAATGAAGCCCAAAGATGTGCTTATGCTACGACATGTAACAGAACGGTTAGCTTTTCAAGACGTGGCCTGAAGGTGCCCCCAGCCTCTCAGAGCGGGGGTAGCTACGCCGCCAGCACTGCGCCCACTGCCAGAACATCTATGAATTGTTAAACGCGGCGAGGACTGCTTGTTGGAGGGGACTTGGGTCATGTCCCACTTTGCCAGCTTTGCTCCCCACCTCAGCAAGTGCTCCGCTCCCCGGCAATGTGAGCTGAGCCGTAGGAAGCCGCCCTGGGAGGCGGTGGTGTGTTGGCAGACGGATACTGCACACAGCCCTGAGCCCCACCTCTGCCATACCCCTCGGGGGCTTCCGAGGAGGAGGCACAGGGCCCCCCAGAGCCAGAGTCCTCAGGGTAGCACTGGGTCCAAAGACACAGCAGAGGCGCCTTGCTCCAAGTGCCTGGCAGTGGCTCCCCCGTGAAGCCACAGGGTCTCCAGGCCATGGTGAGGTCCTCGTGCGAGGCTGGGCTTGTGGTGGCCGCCGAGGTTCTCAAGGTACCCTCCTAACGCCATGCGCCCTCATCTCCTCCGCGAGTCCCAAGGTCACAGGAGGAGCATTTCCAGACCCAGGGGTGCTGGGGTCAGCGCTCGTCAGGAAAGTCTGCCTGGATGCTCCAAAGCGTCCATCAGCACGCGTGGCCCAAGGTCCCCGTCACACTGTGTGTGACCTCTCGGCCTGTCCCTGGGATGCTGTGAGCTCCTCGAGAGCAGAGATGGGGGGCCGTGCTTGGTGTCTCGGAAGCCCCGGGCATGCAGTGCAGGTGTCCACATCCCTCCCTCTCCACCAGGACCACCTAGGGGTCTGCAAGGAGACCAGTCAGCTCAGCCAGCTCCTCTGCCCTTTGGTCTTACAGGGTCCGGTCAATAATCATGTTACAAGAAAAAGCCCAGGACAGGGAGCGGCTGCTGTTGAAGTTCATCAAGATCATGAAGGTAGTGGTGGCTGTCGGCCCCGGAGTCGGCTCCTTCGTGCCCCGCCCAGGAGCTCTGGGCCTGCCTCACGGCCACCTCTCCCTCTCTCTGCAGCACTTACGGAAGCTGAACAACTTTAACTCCTACCTGGCCATCCTCTCGGCACTGGACTCGGCTCCCATCCGCAGGCTGGAGTGGCAGAAGCAGACCTCGGAGGTGAGTGGCTGGGAGGGAGGCCGGCCGGCCCCTGGCGAGCCAGCCATGGGGGGAGGCACTCAGGTGTCTGCTTGGCCGCCAGCCACCCCCCTGCCCCTTGGTTTGCTGTGGCTCATCTTTGGGTCCGGAGGGGCTGCGTGGTTGGTGCTGGGGTTGTCCCCTCACAGGGTCCTGCTGCTTGGCTGCAGGCCCGTACCTGGGTCCCCGCTTCACTGCTTCCTTCCTTCTGGAGGGGCTGCTCCAGGCTGCCAGCAGCACTCGTCCTTAGGGACATACTGTGAACAGGCCAGACCGATTGATTTCTTTAGGGTAATTGCCAAAAGGGCAAGGACAGGGCAGTGTGTCCCGTTCGGGGGGGGGGGGGGTGGTCAGGGAGGTCCCTGAGGAAGGGTCAGTCATACCAAGACCCAGACATGAAGAGTTTCCTGGGAAGGAAGGGAATTCCCAGGCAGAGGGGACAGAAGCGTGTAGAGACTGGCATGCTCAAGCCAGAGGCCAGCGTGGCCATGTCACTGGGGAGGGGACCTGCTCTGGACCATGAGGGCCTTGGGGAGGCCTGGTGAGGACCTTGATCCTTGTGTGGGGAGGCTCCTTGAGAAGAAAGGCAGAGCCCACAGGGGCTGGATGGCAGCTGGGCCACCCAGGTGTTATCTCAAGGGGTGACATTAAGGGACAGTTGTAACTCTGTGGTATGGAGAAGTGTGGGACCTTCACAGTGGCTGCCACAGAAACACCTAGGAGGTCCTGAGGAGGTGACACGTCAGGGTGCAAGGTAGCTAACAGCTAACAGGTGAAGGGGCGAGCGGGGTGCACGGGCCGGAAGCGCCCGCTGTGTGCAGGGGGGCGCTCAGGTCACCTGCTAAGCCTTGGCAGCTCTGTCTTGAGTGCAGCAAGGAGCCAAAGCAGGCTCGGAGCCGGGGATGGCACCGTTCCCGCTGTGCTCGAGAAGCCCCCTTGGGTTACAGTGCGGGGCGGCCCCCAGCAGGAGGCCCGGTGCCAGGCCCCGTACACGCCACGGGCAGTGGGGGCCTGGAGCCAGGGTTCTGCAGCGGGTACACGCAGGCCTGGGAGCCCGTTCCCACAGTAGGCCCGGTCTCCCTGTAGCCAAGGCAGGCGCCAGGGCTGGGCAGAGGCAGGGGGCCAGGGAGGAGGCTGGCACCGGGGTCCCAGCGTGGTCCCAGCCCTCACACACGGTCCCTCCCACCCAGGGCCTGGCTGAGTACTGCACACTGATCGACAGCTCATCCTCCTTCCGCGCCTACCGGGCTGCCCTCTCTGAGGTGGAGCCCCCGTGCATCCCCTACTTGTGAGTAGAGCCCCCGCAGCTTTGCCCCCCTGGCTGCTCCTGGGGGGGGGGGCATACGTGTAGAGAGAGAAACCCTCCCTTCAGGGTTTCCAGCTCAGACGTTAGACTTCTATTTTAATATTAAACTGTAACAAGGAGCGTGTTTTAAACGGAAAGGAAGGGTCCAATGAAAACGGCCCCGCTCTCCCATCTCCCAGTCCCACTGCTGTTGCCTTCCCGCGTCTGCCAGGAGCAGGCCTTCTCTTCCCGCATCCCCCAGGGCTCCTCAGACTCGGCTGCACCTTACAGTAGCCGGAGGGCTTTCCAGTCAGTCACCCAGGAGCCCTGAGAACGTTTCCCCACGTGTGAGCCACGGCACGGAGGAAATGGGGGATTTGGGGGAAACAGCCCTCGTCACATAAGCTGAAGGCAATAGTGGAAAAAGTCAAAGCTGGACCAGTTTGTCACCAGAGCCCTTACTAAGCGGGTAGACACGGGGAACCTCTATGAGGGGGCAGAAGACTCCGCAGTGGCCCCGGGTGGGGGCTGCCCCCCCAGAATGCTGCCGTGCTTTCCCCGGCGGGAGGCGGCTGGGCCCCGTTGCTTCACCTTCCTCTCGGGTGAGAAGCACCTGTTCACACACAGAATCTCCATGCCTCCATCCCCCCGGGCTTTGGGTTTGCTGTTTTTTTTCCTGTTCATGTATTAATTTTACAAGGCTCCGCCCACACCCGAGCTGGCTTTCCCAGGGACCCAGAGCTTCTAGGTCAGGAGTTCACACAGGAAGAGACCAACACAGGCCAGACATGCTCTCCGGAGCAGTGACCGGGCCTCTCCGTCCTCCCAGGGGGCTTATCCTGCAGGACCTCACCTTTGTTCACTTGGGCAACCCAGACTATATTGACGGGAAGGTGAATTTTTCCAAACGGTGGCAGCAGTTCAACATTCTGGACAGCATGCGGTGCTTCCAGCAGGCGTGAGTACCGGGGTGCTCGCGCCTGGCCCCCCAAGGCGCGAGGGGGGCGGGGATGAAGGAACACCGGGGTCTGCACCGAGGTGGTGGCCCGCCCCGCATCCAGGGAGACTGCAGCACGGGGGCCCGAGGAACGGGGGCTCCCGCCACCAGCCCTCCACCTGTGGGGTGCTCGGGTGCTGGGACCATGCACGCGGCCCCTCCGGGAGGCCATCGGGCTGCTGGCCCCACGCCGGCCCTGACTGGAGGCCCCCCACAGGCACTATGATATCCGAAGAAATGACGACATCATAAACTTCTTCAATGACTTCAGCGACCACTTGGCGGAGGAGGCCCTGTGGGAACTCTCTCTGAAAATCAAACCTAGGAACATCACGAGGAGAAAAACAGACCGGGAGGAGAAGACCTAGGAGCAGGTGCCGTGAGCGAGGAGAGCGCTCGAGAGAGGCTCTGAGGGCTGCCGAGACCGGGAGGGACTTGGGACCCGGCCCCGGGCAGGCTGCACGTGTCCCGGCCCCGGGGCTCAGCCAGCCCTGTGCTGTGCCGGGCAGGAGCCCCACGGGAGCGGACGCCAGGCCCACCGCGGGGCCAGCAGGCAGGTCTCGTTCCCGATTTGTGAGCCCGCGGTCTGGCTTTGGTTCTGGTTTCTGCTTTCACTTCCGTTTCCTCACCCCCTCCCCACCCCTCCCTGGGAGCAGCGCAGGGAGAGCGGCAGAGCGAGGCACACTGGGACTCTCTTCACCCCTCCCTTAAGTTTCGGGTCCTGACTCTGCTGCAGTGACAAATGAGTGGACGCTGAGAGGTGGGGGGGGCTGTACCCGGGACTTTCGGTCGCGTCGGCAGAAAGCAGAGGAGACCCGGGGGCTCCTTTTACTTTCCTTGCTCTGCTTCTTCAACGCGAGATGCTGTGAGCTTTTGACGTGGCCCAGAAAGGTTCACCAGGTGGCCTTTCAGGAGCGCTGGGGCTGGGGCTCCCGTCCAGGACTGGCCCTCAGAACCGTCCTCTTCCCGTCCCTTCAGCTCCCGACCACCTGGCACCTGGGGGGGCTGGGAAGACGACGGAGCAAGGGAGGCGGCGGTTTAGCTGAGCGCGGCGGCCGGGAAGTCCTCCTGGTGAATGAAGTTGGAGAGTGCAGGGGCGTTTCTGTCCTGGGGACAGTCAAGGCCCCTCCTCTGTCGCTTGCTGTGTGCCTTAAACTCCATCTCCTGTCCCCTGGCCCCCGGGGGCTCCCCTCCTACCTTGCTCCATCCCGGTGGGGCCAAGGGGTGCCTCTCCGACCTCTCCCCTGGTGCGCAGCGAGCTCTGCCCGGGTTAGGACGGGGCGCCCCTGAGCAGGCGGGGGCTGCCACGGCTCTGGAGGTACCCCTGCCCTGGGGCCCACTGGCTCTCCCCATCTTCCTGGTTGGAAACCGCGCTCGCTGGTGAGGTGGACTGTCGGAGGCAGGTTCACAGGGCGGTCCCCGCACACAGAGGGGCCGCTGTCCCCCTGCCCCTTGGGTCCTGGTTGGTTGACTGAGCGCTTGCTTCTCCCCGGGCTTGGAGAAGGCGCCTCCAAGGCTTCTCCTGGCCTTTACTTGGTCAAGCAAATGCCAGGGTCGAACTTCTTCAACAACCGTGTCACTTTGAGTCTTTCCTGGGTTCTGAGCAGCTTTCTCCGCTCTTGTTTTGGGGTCCTGGACCTAGAGGGGAGAACGTGTGAAACGCCAGTGGCGCCCCCTCGGGCAATGGTCTGGCTGCCGCGGGCCGAACGTGTCACTTTCTTATTTAAAGTGTGTGGTCGCTGTTCTTCAGCAGTGCGGGGGCGGGAGTCCCCTCACTGAGGTCTCGTCCTCCCCCTTCCCATCTGGCCCCGGCCTGGCCCAGCACTGCCAGAGGCTGCTGCGTGCGGGGGGCTGCTGCGGCCCAAATACTCGTGCCGGGTCTCCACCTCACACGCCCGTCCGCGGATGGGGATGGGGGCTTTACCTTCTGTCCCCTCCCCTCGGGGACCCCTGCCAGGCGGAGGGAGGCAGCGTGGGGGACGGGGGTCCCTGCGTGAGGACCGCAGGGCCGTGTGCATTTAACTTATTGGCTGGCAGGCTTCCCACCCTGTGCCAGCCACACATCCGGGCTCTGATCCGTCTTGGGGACCAGGACCCGGTTTCCCTGCGGCGGGGGCTGGAGCCAGGGAAGGGCGGCCGCACGCCAGGTCAGAAGGAACCCAACCTTTCAGAAGCGCCTCCCTCTCCCCCCACCCCACGCCTCCCCCGTTACATTGTAATATATATGTATCCCCACTAACCTGGCTGATGGTGGTATCTTCCTGCAGACATTTCAAACCTGTAACTTTTATACGAAAGGAGAATAAACACGGATGAAAGCTGCGTCCCCGTGACCGTTCGAGCTGCCCCCACGGGTGGGGCTTCTGCCCTTTGGGGAGGGGGGGACAGAGGCCACCAGCCCATCTGGAATTTTCCCTCTTCGGTCTTGTGCCCCGCAAGTGGATTAGTGCACAAGTCCCATACTGCCCCCCAGCCTGCTGGTCAAAACTGAAATTTCTAGGATGGAATTCTGGGGGCACAGAGGTACCTGGAGCTACTTTCCGAAACCCCTAAAGCAGGGTCTTTGAAGGCGCGCCTTCTGCACGATTCTGTGTCCCGCCCGCCCTGAGGCAGCATGCACAGGCTTGGAAACAGCCCCACACATTCCAGTTTCTGTGCTCTGACGGGGCTACATCTCCTGCTACGCTGAGCCCTTGGACTTCACCCCAGCCTGTGTGTCACCCCCAGCATCTGAGAGAGAGGCGGTCAGCTGCTGAGTCCTCTACTAGCCGCCAGTACCAAGAACCAGCTTGGGCTGGCCCCTCTCCCTGCAGGTGACCAGGAGGTCACAGGCCGGGTGCAGACATCTGTGCTGAGCCTGCCACCCAGAACCGCAGGGCACGCCGCTACCCTCAGCCTGGAGCAGCACCTGGGTCCCACTGCCACCCCCACATGGCACAAGGAACCTGTGTGCTTAACCCAGCAGCTCAGGAGGTGCAGAGGACCTGAGAACGACACCTCCCTACCCCCCACCCCACGTTCAGACCTCAGATCCGTGTCCGGCCCTGGGAGGGGTGCAGTAGCTCCGCACAGCTCCCTCCAGCGGCATGAGAGGCAGACCCCGCACATTCACAGAAACCACCCCTCCTTCATCAGTTCGTCTTACTCACTAGGGGTGCACGACTTAGGAACCCAGTCAGGCAGGGCGTGGGTCATTCTTGTCCCGCATTTGCTGGGGATGCCCTAGAGGAACTTCACCCTTGGCTAAGATGGGCTCTGGTCCTGGTTCTGCAGTGAGAGGCCACGTGACCTTAGGTAAGTGGCCCCCGCTCTGCTGCCCAGGTTTCCCAGCTGGGCTGGGGTGGTAACAGCTTTTACCTCCCAGGTCTGTGAAGGCACAGTGAGTTAATACTTGGAATGGGGTCTGGCAAGATCACTTCTCCGCACATACACAGAGCTATGGGTCCCAAGCACTCCGCAGACCCCTTTCCTTCATTCACCCTCTTAATTAAATAATGCCCCCCCAAGCGAACCATGACAGCCGTGGTAAATGCCACATGAGGAGGTGCCTGACCTCCACTCACAGACCTCCGGTCCACACAGGCTCACCAGCAATTCGTGCCGAACAAGTCGCTTTAGTCTTACGCACACGCGCCTGAGAACAAAAGGGGGAAACACCTCTCAACTCGTCGAGTAGAACATAGTCTTGACATCAACCCCAGACAACCGTCCAAGAAAATTACAGGCAAATACTTGCACAAAACTTCTAAAATAATCTTAGCAACCCCAAGCCAGGAGCATATAGAAGTCCATACCCCCTGACCACGCTGGGCTTACCCTTAAATGTAAGGATGGAATGTCAGTGAGCTGGCGACCATTCCAGACCTTCATCCTCCATAGCTTATCCGGGTGCCCCCACCTGGTGCACCTCTGCTTCCTGGGCACCAGGGAGACTCCTTCCCAGCCCCCTGCAGGGAGGTCCATGAGACCCAAGGGGCCAGACACACATCACTTGGGCCTGGGAACTCAGCATGGGTGCCCCCTTCATGCTCACTCTTTCCCCACCCTGACACACTTCGAGTCCAGATGCTGAGACGGCAGAGCTCTGAATGGAGGGAACCAGACAGGGACCACCCCCACCGTCCCCCACTCGACTTCACGTAAGAAATGACCCTGTGTGAGCTAACCCACCGAGAGATTGCAGGGTTTATAAACGTTCACAACGTGGCCTAGCTGCTCCTGAGTGTACCATACTAACAAACTGAAGGAACAATACCATATAATCACCTCGGCAGTCAGAAAGGCCTTTGTTAGAAATGCGACACCCATAATTTTCATTTAAAACGCTCAGAAATCAAAAACTTCCTTAATTGATAAAAATCACCTTCCAGAAATCCTGTGCAAACGTTATACTTAATGTTAAAATACTCAGAGCATTTCCATTAAAATCAGAACACGTTAAGGACCCTGCTGTCACTTTGTCCATCGCTCTATTGGAGGTTGTAGCCAACATGGCAGGAAAAGGCAAAAACGAGATTACTAAGGAAAGCTACCGGGCTGGCTGGCTGGCTCGGACAGTAGAGCATGCAACTCTTCATCTCATGGTCTTGACTCAAGCCCCATGTTGGGCATAGAGCCTACTTTAAAAAAAAAAAAAATGAAATTTAGGGGCACCTGGGTGGCTCAGTTAAGCATTCAGCTGTTGATTTCAGCTCAGGTCATGATCTCAGGGTCATGAGACTTGAGTCCTTCATTGGGCTCCACACTGGGCATGGAGCCTGCTTGGGATTCTCTCTCTCTGCCTGCCCCCCCCCACTTGTGCACTGTCTCTCTAAAAAATAATAATAAAAAAGGAATCCTTGAAGGTAGGTAGCTGTGCAGTCAGGGAAAATAAAATTGAATATGTTCCAATATACAACCAGCAACTAAAAACCAATTCTTGAAGGCTCTCACTTACACTGGCATCATAAGCCTTAAGTGAAACCATTAACCTCCGAAAAAGAGGATGTAGCAATTGTAAATACTTTTGTACCAACACAGGAACACCTTTATACACAGCAAATATTAGTAGACCTAGAGGGGGAAAGGACAGCAGTAGAATAATAAAGGATTTAAGTGTGCTGCTCACATCAGTGGACAGGTTATCCAAACAGAAAATCAATAAGGAACCGTCTGCCTTAAAGGACACATTAGACTAGATGGACTTGATGGAACATTCCATCCAAAAGCAACAGAATACACATCCCCAAACACACATGGAGCCTCCGCCATGGAACATACATGTCAGGCCACAAAACAAGTCTTAATGAATTTAAGAAGTCTGACATCATATGAAGCATCTTTCCTAACCAGAATGACATAAACCAGAAATCAGTTACAAAAAGAAAACTGGAAAAGCGTCATGTGGAGAGTGAGCAACATGCAGCTGAGCAACCAGTGGGTCAAAGGAGACATCAGAATTCCTTGAACAGGGCGCCTGGGTGGCTCAGTCAGCTGAGCGACTGCCTTTGGCTCAGGTCGTGATCCTGGAGTCCCAGGATCTAGTCCCTCATCTGGCTCCCTGCTCAGCAGGGCATCTGCTTCTCCCTCTGACCTGCCCCCCCTCTCACGCACTCTCTGTCTCTCATTCTCTCTCTCTCTCAAATAAAATCTTAAAGAAAATGCCTTGAACAGGGCTCCTGGGTGGCTCAGTCGGTTAAGTGTCTGCCTTTGGCTCCAGTCATGATCCTGGAGGAGTCCCAGGATCGAGTCCTGTGCTGGGCTCCCTGCTCAGTGGGGAGCCTGCTTCTTCCTCTGACCCTCCAACCCCATGCTCTCTCTCTTATTCTCTCAAATAAATAAAATCTTAAAAAAAAAAAAAACTTGAACAAATGAAAATGAAAACAACGTACCAAACGTACAGGGTGCTGTAAAAGCAGTTCTAAGGGGGGAAGGTGATAGGAAAAAAGTAAGATAAACAACCTGATTTGTGAACAGCCTCAACAACTGGGAAAAGAACAAATGAAGCCCAAAGCTAGGAGAAGGAAGGAAATAACAAAGATGGGAAATAGAGACTAAAAAGAAACAAAATTAACAAATCTGTAGCTAGACTCCCCAAGAGACTACTCAGAAATGAAAATGATGTTACAACTAAAAAGGGGAGAGGAGGGGCACCTGGCTGGCTCAGTCAGTAGAGCGTGAGACTTTTGATCTCAGGGTCATGAGTTCAAGCCCCACATTGGGCTTAGAGCTTACTTAAAAAGATAAAAATTGATGTTCCAACAGATACCACAGAAAGATAAAGAATCATAAAGAGACTACTATGAACAATTACGTAACAATGACCGGGCAGCCTAGAAGAGATCAACAAAGTCCTAGAAACATACAAGACAGAATTGTGAAAATACAACAAAACCGAACAGACCAGTGAGTGGAGGAGACGGAGTCTGTCCATCAGGAACCTCCCAACAAACCAAAGTTCAGAAGCATGTGGCCTCGCTGGTGAATTCTACCGAACATCTGAGAACAAACAGCCGTCCTCCTCCAACACTTCCACAAACAGAAGCAGAGGGAACATGTCCACACTCTGCTGACGAGGCCAGCGTCCCCCTGATAGCAAAACCAGACGAGGATGCCACAGAAGAGAAAAATCACAGGCCGGGGCACCTGGGTGGCTCAGTCGGTTACGTGTCTGCCTTCAGCCCAGGCCGTGATCCCAGAGTCCTGGGATCAAGCCCCACATTGGGCTCCCAGCTCAGCAGGGAGCCTGCTTCCTCTGCCTCCTGCTCCCTGGCTTGTGTGTGCTCACTCTGTCAAATAAATAAAATCTTAAGAAAAAAGAAAATCGCAGGCCAACAACCTTGATTGACACAAATGCAAGCATCCTCAGTAAATGAGAGCAAACCAAATTCAACAATACATTAAAAGGATCACGCGCATGATGACCCAAGTGGAATGGAATCCCGGGATGGTTCAACGTATACAAGAATCAATGTGATCCACTCACTACGCTAACAAAAGGAAGGAAGAAAGTCATAGGATCAACCCAATAGATGCAGAAAAAGTGACAGAAGTCAACATCCATTTATGATTAAAACTCAACAAAGTGGGTGTAGAGGGAACACACCTCGGTATAAGAAAGGCCACCAAATCGGACAAGTCCCCACCTGGCAGCATTCTCACTGGTGAAAAGCTGAGAGTCTTCCCTCCAAGCTCAGGAACAAGCCAAGGATACCCACTCTCGCCACGTTTATTCAACTTAGTGCCAAAGTCCTAGCCACAGCAATTAGGCAACAAAAAGAAGCAGAAAGCATCCGCATTGAAAAGGAAGAAGTACAACTCATTATTTGCAGATGGCATGATATTATATACAGAAAGCCCTAAAAGTTCTGCCAAAAAAACTTGAAGCTAATGAATGAGTTCAGTGAAGTTGCAGGACACAAAATCAACACACAAAAAATCCATTGCATTTCTAGTCACTAATAATGAACTATCAGAAAGAGACATTAATAACACATTTACAATTGCATCAAAAAGAAAATACCTAGGATTAAATTATCCAAGAAGGTGAAACATGTACTCTGAAAATGAGATACTAATAAATTGAAGACACAAATAAATGGAAAGCTACTCCATGCTCGTGGGTAAGAAGAACACTGTTAAAATGTCCATTCTAGGGGCTCTTGGGTGGCTCAGTTGGTTAGGCGTCTGCTTTCGGCTCAGGTCATGATCCCAGCATCCTGGGATCGAGCCCCACATTGGGCTCCCTGCTCAGCGGGAGCCCGCTTCTCCCTCTCCCACTCCCCCTGCTTGTGGTCCCTCTCTCGCTGTGTCTCTGTCAAATAAATAAAATCATTCTTTAAAGATGTCCATTCTACCCAAAGCAGTGCACAGATTGAGTGCAATCGCTATCAAAATCCTAATGGCATTTTCCACAGAAATACAGGGATCCTAATATTTGTACGGAACCACAAACTCTTGTTTAAATAGCCAAAACAATCTTGAGAAAGAACAAAGCATCACACTCCCTGATTTCATACTATATCTCAAAAAGACTGTAATTAAACACACACACACACACACACACACACACACACACAGAAATCAATGAAACAGAGAGCCCAGAAATAAACCCATGAATATATGGCTGATTAATTTATAGCAGAGGAGCCAAGACAGACAATGGAGAAAGGAGAGTCTTTCATTAATAGTGCTGGGAAGGCTGAACAGCCACATGCAAAGGAATGAAACTGGATGTGGGCTCCTGGGTGGCTAAGTCAGCTAAGTGTCCAACTCTTTCTCTCCAGTCAGATCTTGAATCTCAGGGTCATGAGTTCAAGCCCCACATTGGGCTCCACACTGGGTGTGGAGGCTACGTAAGGAAAAAATGGAACTGGACCCTTTCTTACACTATACACAAAAACTAACTCAAAATAGAGTAAAGACTTGAATTTAAGACCTGAAACCATAAAGCTGCTAGGGGAAAATATAGGCAGAAAGCTCCCTGACATCAGTCTTGGCAATGATTTTTTGGATTTAACACCAAAAGCAACAAGAGTAAAAATAAGCAAGCGGGACTACATCAAACTAAAAAGCTTCTATAGGAAAAGAAACCATCAACAAAATGAAAAGCCACCGTACTCCATGTAAGAATATATTTGCAAATCGTACCTAATGCAGGGCTAATATCCAAACTACACGAAGGACTTCTATAGCTTCATGGCAAAAACCGATGTAATGGGGGCACCTGGGTAGCTAAGTAAGTTCAGCACCTGCCTTCATCAGGTCATGATAAATAAATAATTTTTAATTCTTTTTAAAAAATTAATAAACCAGGGGTGCCTGGGCGGCTCAGTCGGTGAAGCGGCTGCCTTCAGCTCAGGTCATGATCCCAGGGTCGTGGGATCGAGCCCCGCATCGGGCTCCCTGCTCAGCGGGGAGCCTTCTTCCCTTCCTCTCTCTCTGCCTGCCTCTCTGCCTACTTGTGATCTCTGTCAAATAAATAAAATATTTTAAAAAATCAGTTGCCCTATAAATTTCTTAAAAAAAAAAAAAAGAGTCAGATACTTAACTGACTGAGCCACCCAGGTGCCCCCAAACACATTTTTTTTTAAGATTTACTTATCTGAGGGGCGCCTGGGTGGCTCAGTGGGTTAAGCCTCAGCCTTCGGCTCAGGTCATGATCTCAGGGTCCTGGGACAGAGCCCCGCATCGGGCTCCCTGCTCGGGGGGAGCCTGCTTCCCCCTCCCTCTGCCTACTTGTGATCTCTCTCTCTGTGTCAAATGAATAAATTTTTCAAAAGAATAAGATTTACTTACTTGAGAAAGAGAGAGAGCATGTGTGTGCAAGTGGAGGGATGCAGAGGGAGAGCATCTTCAAGCGAGTCCCCACTGAGCATCCGACCAAGACTTGGACGGCTCAACCTGAGCCATCCAGATGCACCAGACACGTTTTTTTGTTGCTCCTGGGTGGCTCAGTCAGTTACGTGTCCCACTTTTGGTTTTGCTCATGTCATGCTCTCACAGCCATGGGATCGAGCCCCGAGTTGGGCTCCCCACTCAGTGCGGAGTCTGCTTCACAGTCTTTCCCCCTCTCTGCCCCTCCCTACTTGTACACACCCACTCTCTCTAAAATAAATAAATACAATCTTTAAATAAGTAAACAAACAAACCACATTAAACAGGGGCACCTGGCTGACTCCATTAGTGCAGCATATGACTCTTGCTCTTGGGGTTGTGAGTTCAAGCCCCACGCTGGGTGGACAGTAGACTTTAAAAACATCTTTAAAAAAACCAAAAACCGGGACGCCTGGGTGGCTCAGTTGGTTAAGCAGCTGCCTTCGGCTCAGGTCATGTTCCCAGCGTCCTGGGATCGAGTCCCACATCGGGCTCCTTGCTCGGCGGGGAGCCTGCTTCTCCCTCTGCCTCTGCCTACCACTCTGCCTGTGCTCGCTCGCACTCTCTCTCTCTCTAATAAATAAATTTAAAAAAAAAAACCAAAAACCAAAAACTAAATGGCCTGAATTCTCCAGTTGAAAGACAGCCATCAGACTTTTTTTTTTTTATGTTAACATAATGTATTTATCTAAAATGTAATGGTAGGGGCACCTGGGGAGCTCAGTCGTTAGGTGTCTGCCTTCAGGTCAGGTCAGGTCAGGTCATGATCCCAGGGTCCTGGGGTCAAGCCCCGCATCAGGCTCCCTGCTCAGTGGGGAGTCTGCTTCTCCCTCTCCCACTCCCCCTGCTTGTGTTCCCTCTCTGGCTGTGTCTCTCTCTGTGGAATAAATAAAACGTAACGGTACAGAAACGTTGAAAGTAAAAATTGGAAAGATACACCCCACAAATACAGCCCCCCCAAAAGTTAGCATAGCTGTTATTAATACCAGAAGTAGCCTTTACGGCAAAAGGTATTACTAGAGTTATAAAGATATACTTGATAATATATGAAGTATATTCAACCCTAATCCTCCATGCAACTCATTACACGGTCTCAAAATATCTAAAGCAAAAGCCAACAGAACCCTGAGAGCGACCAGAGAAATGTGATCCTAGTGGGAGGTTTCAGCACCTTTCTCCCAGGGACGCGTAAGGAAGGACTACGGTTTTACACGACACTTCCCGAAACAAGAAGAAAATGAGAAGCATGTCCGAACTCTCAGAACGAGGCCAGCAAAACTCTTGATATCAAAACCATAGCAAGAATGAAATCACAGTCCGTCTTGCTCATGGACACAGACGCGAAACTCCTACACAGACCACAGACTGAATCTGGTGACACGCAGAAAGGATAATACATCGTATCAAGATGGGCTTATTCTAGAAGTGAGAAGCTGCTCTAACATTTGAAAATCAATGCCAATTCATAACATTAACAAAATAAATCGTAATTTTCTCAGAGGATACATGAAAGTAATTTAGTAAAATGCAACGTCCATGCACATTTTTTTTTTAACTCTTAGGAAACTAGGAATTGAAGGGTACTTCCTTAATCTGAAAAAGCTTATCTATGATTTTTAAAAGGCAGAATGTTGAAAGCCTGCCTTTTGAGACAAGGAGAAAGGTAAGGTAATGGGGCGCCTGGGTGACTCAGTCAATTAAGCCTCTGCCTTCAGCTCAGGTCCTGATCCCAGGGTCGTGGGATCCGGCCCCGCGTCGGGCTCCCTGCTCAGCGGGAAGCCTGCTTCTCCCTCTCCCACTCCCCCTGCTGTGTTCCCTCTCTCGCTGTCTGTCAAATAAATAAATAAATAATCTTAAGAAAGGTAAGGTAAGACTGCCATTGTCAGGACCTCTTCCCAGGATTGTTCTAGAGGTCCAGGCCAGTGCAGGAGGGCAAACACACACACGCACAGAGGGGTAAGTCTTGGGAAGGGAGACAACTCATTACACAGATAATAGTGTATAAACAGAAAATTCAACAGAACCTACAGATAAATTATCAGAATAAGTGAATTTAGAACGCTTGCTGGATACAAAGTCAACAATCAAGAATTAATTGTATTTCTGTATACTAGCAAGTAACAAAAATATTAAAATGATATTCACAGTAGCATCAAAGCAAATATTCAGGGACACTAAAATATACACAATATTTCTGCACAGAAACCTATAAGATCAAGGGGGAAATGTTTTAAACACCTAAACAGGGGCACCTGGGTGGTTCAGTCATTAAGCATCTGCCTTTGGCTTGGGTCATGACCCCAGGGTCCTGGGATCGAGCCCCGCGTTGGGCTCCTGCTCAGCGGGGAGTCTGCTGCTCCCTCTCCCTGCTGCTTCCTCTACTCGTGGTCTATCTCTGTCAAATAAATAAAATCTTAAAGAAAAAAAAAACCCACCTAAACAAATAGGAGATTTTCCCTTTTTGTTGGAAAAGTTAGCACTGTAAAGATATCAACTGCTCCCAAATTAATCCATAGATTTAAAGCAATCTTAGTCACAACCCCAATCTTGATTTTGGTGAAAATTGACAAGTTAATTCTAAAGTTCATTAAAAATACAAACGATTTTAAAGATTTATTTATTTACTTATTTGCCAGAGAGAGAGAGAGGGAGAGAAGGAACACAAGCAGGGGGGGTCAGAGAGGGGAAGCAGGCTCCCCGCCGAGCAGAGAGCCTGATGCGGGGCTGGATCCCAGGACTCTGGGATCATGACCTGAGCCAAAGGCAGAGGCTTAACGACTGAGCCCCCCAGGCACGCAATACAAATGATTTTAAATGGCCGAGCCCCTTAAAGATGGTGGGAGGGCGTGATGTTCCCAACTTTAAGACTTAGCCGCCCACCGCAGTCACGAAGTGTGACACAGAACAAAGCCAGACAGACACGGCCCTCTGGGGTCTACTCTGGGGGGCTGACAGGTCCGGATGTGCAAATACGCCACCAGTAAACCCAGAGCTAGAGGACAAGAGAAGAGAATAGCTTCATGACCTTGGAATAGGGGAATTTTCTTAAGCCACAAGAAGCATTATCCATGAAGGAAAAGATACATTTGTGCATCTCACAACCGAGAACTTGCTTCCATCAGGTGACCGCGCAGAGAACACATCAGGAGCCGCTTCCCTCCGTCCTCAGCGGCGGATGCAGGTGGCGCCAGGCGCAGGCTCACTACCAGCCGCGCCGCGACTTAGAGACGTCCCGGGCTTCAGGACAGGGGACAGCCGCCGCCCCCTCCGCTGCTGGGGGGCTGCAAAATGACAGCCCGCTGGGGGTGCGGGCTGGCAGCATCTCCTTGCACGTTTCAGCGGACCCCCCCCCCCGGTCCGCAGGAAAGCCTCTCCTCACCACGCTCAGGGTGAACCCCTCTACGCCAGGCGACCGCGACCTCTCTGCGGTCACGCGCCGAACCCACTCCTCCTCGGTTCCACACATTTGGGACTCGCCCAGCGCCCTCCCTCGCGGCGCTCTGGTGACTAAACGGTCTGAAAAAGGTCTCCCAGGCCGGACTGGAAGCTTCAGGAAAACAGACTCCTCCCTCCCCGCTGCAGACCCTAAAACTGGAGCTGCCCGGTCAAAGGCGCGCACCTTTCCGGTTCCTTCAGGGACACAACGCACGAGCCCTTCTGTTCAAAAGCGCAGCGACGGACCGCGCAAGCCCTCCTGGCCCGCCCTCTCCTTGGGCAGCTGCTGTCAGCCGCTGAGAAGGTACCCTTCTAGACTGTTCTTTGCACGTACACGCATGTGAGTGCGTGGTGCATGTATTCTGCAGGGAGGCCACAAACACCAGGACAGCACACACCAGCAGTGAGAGTCCGAGTTGGGTCCCTCGCCAGCTCCGGGCGTATCCCGTCCTGTCTTCCCCAGTCTGACGGCAGAAGCCACCTCGTGGTCCAGATCCGTACTCGCCGGACACGCAGTCCTCCGCGTGGCTTTCCAGGTGTAAGCAGACTCCCCTCGCGCCCGGCACCCCGACCTACAGACCTCCCCCACCTTCCTCTGTTGCCAGTGGAGGGCTGTTTTACACATAGGTCTTTAACCCATGTCGGAGTTATTTTTGCATATAATTATATTTTTTCCAACTAGATAACCAACTCTGTATTATGAGCCTTCCTTGACTCTCCCAATATTAAAAAAAAAAATGCCATTTTGATCAGATTTTAACACAGATATACGCACTCGGAATGTCTTCTGGGCTTCCTATTATTTTTCAATGACCCATCTCTGTGGCAAAGCCATGCCGTCCCGATTTTTTTAAAGATTTTATTTATTTATTTGAGAGAGAGAGGACAAGTGGTGGGAGAGGGAGGGTGGTGCAGAGGGAGAGGGAGAAGCAGGCTCCCCACTGTGCAGGGAGCCTGACTTGGGGCTCGATCCCAGGACCCCAGGATCATGACCTGAGCCAAAGGCAGAGGATTAACAAGCTGAGCCCCCCAGGCTCCCCATGCGGTCCTGATTACAGTAGCTCCCGGGGCAGCTGCAGGCTGTGAGCAGCGCACAGTGAGTGCACAGCTGATTTCACTCGATCGGTCTTTCTTGTATAGCTCAGTGGGGTGGGGGGGGGGACTTCCTCCTCGCAGTGCAGATGGGTTTTTATCTTGAGTCACAGACCCCTTTGAGAATCTGGACACCTTCCCAGGAAAACACCATGAATGGCTTTTCCTCTCTGCCGGCTGGGAAGCTCTGGGCTGTGCTTAAGCCCATGGTGAGGGCCTGCTCCCTGCTCTCTCAAAACCTTTGGCTGTGGGAGACCCTACAAAAGACCCCACCGTCCGTACGCAGCCGGTCCAGGCTCTGTGCTGAACACCCATGGGGTCTCCACGAGCCTGCCCACCATTCCAGGGACAGCGTGTACCGCCGCCACCCCATTCTACAGATGGGGAAATCCCAATTTCCTCAAGAAACCAGAAACTCAGGCGCCTGGGTGGCTCATTGGTTAGCGTCTGCCTTTGGCTCGGGTCGTGATCTGGGGGTCCTGGGATCGAGCCCCACATTGGGCTCCTTGCTTGACAGGGAGCCTGCTTCTCTCACTCCCTGCTACTCTGCCTGCTTGTGCTCTGTGTCAAATAAATAAATAAAATTTATAAAAAGGAAAAGAAAAGGAAAAAAGGGGGCGCCTGGGTGGCTCAGCGGGTTAAGCCTCTGCCTTCGGCTCAGGTCATGATCCCAGGGTCCTGGAATCGAGCCCCAAGTCAGGCTCCCTGCTCAGCGGGGAGCCTGCTTCCCTCTCTCTCTGCCTACCTCTCTGCCTGCTTGTGATCTCTGTCAAATAAATAAATAAAATCTTTAAAAAGGAAAAAAGGAAGGGAGGAAGGGAGGGAGGAGAAGAGAAGAAAGGAAAGGGAAAAAAAAGAGAAGAGACTCTCTGAAGGCAAGGACTGGGACTGGGGTCTGGACAAGTGGGAAGGTCAGGGGCCGGGAAGCTGCAGGAGGCCTCCGCGCCCCACTCCCCAAGCCCCCTTCCTCTGCAGATGGTTCTGGGTCTTGCTAACGCGGAAGGCCATTCTCAGGCCCACAGCTGACCGGGGGTACCCGGCACGATGCAGAGACTCCCACGCGCACCGCTACAGGCCACCCAGCAGCCTCTAGGGCGACCCGAGTGCTCCCCGGTCAGGGTGGCCCTCGCCACACAGGGACCTCCAGTGGAGCCTCCATGGGTGGGCGATAAAGTCAGGGACCGAAGGAGTGGGAGTGCGGCCGACCGGAAGACTGCAGACGGAGAGAGTAAGCAGGAGGCAGGACGGAGGGGAGAAAGAAGTTTCTGGTAAAGCAGCCCCATGAGAAATGGGCCACATCGCAGAGGGGCCACACACGTGAGCAACCAACACACCCCGGCCAGAGCTGTCTTCCCCAGACAGTGTCTCAGTGACGGCGGCCAGGACAGCCCCAGAGCCCGGCGGGGCACAGACGCCGCTGCTCGCCCCGCACGGGAGCCCGGAAGCAGCACGCGAAGCTCGGCCCGGGGCTGGTTCTTGTTTATTGACCAGACACAGGGGCCCCGGTTCCTGCACATGGAGTCGGCATGAGAACGCAGGGCTCCCGGGTCGGGGCAGGGGCTCAGAACCATCCGCCGGGAGCTACCGAGGAGCGGGGACGCCACTCGGCTCCTCCACGGGGAAGAAGAAACACCAGCGGCTCTGCCTTCGGTCCCCAGGCCGGGCTGCAGGTGGCTGGGGCCGGAGTCGGCAGTGTCCTTCCAGATGGCTCGGAAGACAAGGAGAGCTCTGGTCCCTCTGGTGGTCTCCCAGCTGTGAGGGGAAGGCAAGGGCCCTGGGGGCTCAGCCAGCACAGCCCCCGAAAGACCTCGGGAGGAAGCACAGAGGCCGGAGACCATCGGGAGGGGTGAGGCCCCGCCGCTGCTGTGCCAAGGGCGCCACACCCCAGCTCTTCCTGCCCCCGGGGCCCCTCTGTAGGTGACAGGGGGCCACCGGCAGGGCTGAGTCCACAGAAAGAGTCAGTGCAGCTTGGGTGTCCCTGTGCGTCCCGGCGGCCCTCAGGGCAGGTAGAGCGCCACCAGCACGTAGATGACCCAGCTGGCGGACACGAACACCCCGAAGAGCAGGCTGAAGAGCACGAGCGAGCGGGCCTTGCGGGACGCCTCCTCCGCCTGCGCCAGGTCCCCCCTGCTCAGGGCCGCGCGGGTCTGCAACGAGACGGACGCGGGCGTGGACACGGAGCCCCGCGCTCCCCACGCCCGGCCCGCGGTACCGGCCCCGAGATGCCTGCGACCTGCCCGGGCCACCACGCGTGACGCGGCCACGGAGGCCGCGGCCACCCGCCCCTGGGCCCCTGCCACGGGCCCAGCCCCCGAGCCACAGCCTGGGCCACCCTCACACCGACCCCAGCCTGGGGCACCGTTGCCCCCGCTCTGCAGCGGAGGAAGCAAAGGCTCAGCCGGGGCCACGCGGCTAGTGGGGGAGGCAGAGCTCACGGGCAGCTGGGTGGTGGCCTCCAGAGTCCCCTCCAAGCAGTCCCGAGAGCCGCCCTCCCCCCACCCCCCCAGCTCCAGGACGAGGGGAGCCTGACCGGCCAGCTCTGCCTCACGCAGAAGCCCCCAGGGGCTCGCCTACTCGCTTTCCTGGGACCAACCCCAAGCCCGGTCAGGAACGTCAGGACGAAGGAAGGAAGTTATGCAGGGGGTGGACAGACGGACGGACGGAAGCTATGCAGGGGGTGGACAGACGGACGGAAGGAAGCTATGCAGGGGGTGGACAGACGGACGGAAGGAAGCTATGCAGGGGGTGGACAGACGGACGGAAGGAAGCTATGCAAGGGATGGACGGACAGACGGATGTACAGACGGACGGACAGATGGTGGTGGACAGACAGGGACAGCGGCTGAGCTCATAGATGATGGAGGAGTGAGTGGGTGACAGAGGGACGAGCGGAGACCAGGGAGGTAGCCAGCGGGCGGCTGGGCGGGGGGGCGGACGAGGAGACGGCAAGGGGGCGGCGGGCAGAACCGGGCGGACGGCGGCCTCCAGCCCGCGAAACACAAGCCCCGACTGAGGCAGGTCCCGGGCCTTCTCGGTCATTCACACCTTCGTTACAAACTGGTTTAGCCGCATTTTCTAGAGCGGCTCTCCAGGGCTGTGGCGCGGAGACGGGAGGGACGAGGACCCCCCAGTCCGGCCTCCCTCCTGCGATGCCCGGCGGCCGGGCCGGCGGCTGTGTGTCCCCCGCCCCGGGCCTGCCGGCAGCGGGCAGGGAGCGCGGCCCCAGCCTGCCCACCCCCGCCTACCTCGTGCGAGTACACGATGGCGATGAGCCCGGTGAGCAGGCAGCAGAAGAGCGTCACCAGCACCGACTCCATCATGTGGTCCTTGGGCAGCGGCCTGTGCTCGGCGGCGGCGGCGGCAGGGGCTGGCATGCCGGCCACGGGGCCGTTGTACTGCGGGGACGGAAGCCACGACCCCTCGGTGAGGTGACAGTCATCCGGGGACACCGCCCACCCCCCACTCCCACCCAGTGAAGCTGCAGGTCACGCAGGGGCCGGGCCGGGCCGGGGCCCCCCTCTGCCTTCTCGGTCCACAGCCCCGCCGGTCACCAGCCCCCAGGAGTCCCCGTCGCTTCTGCCCTCCGCAGCCTGCGCGGTCCAGGGGGTCCATCTCTGTCTCTCCCCGCCCTGACTGGGTTCCTGCCACGGGGTCCTCTAAGCTCTCCCCCACAGGCACCGTGGGGTCCCTCAGTGTTTCTAAAAGCCTAATTGAGTCACCCGCCACCCAAAGGCCCTGGGGCCTGCACTAGGGACCCCACCCTCCTACCCTGTCTCCTCACTAAGCTGAGCTGACCCCCATCATCCCCAGAACAGGTGGGGCCTGGCCACCCCCCAGGCCTGTGCCCAGAGAGCCCCTCCTTCTCCTCCCCCTGCCTGAAAGCTCTTCAGCCCTCAGAACTCAGCTCCAACGCCCCCACCTCTGGGAAGCCTTCCAGGCCCGCCCAGCGCCCACCCCCCCAGGCTGCGGAGTCCTTTGCAGTCCCGCATCCGCGGGGGGGGGGGGGTCGCTGACAGTGACTTTCCGTCTCTCCATCTCCCAAGCTCCCCCCTGGAGAGGGAGGCTGCGGTGAGTGGGGGGCGGCAAGGGGGTCTTCCTGGGAAGTAAGCGCATGTGTACAAGGGATCCCTGGGTGAGGGAGGGCTGCATGTGAAATAAGTGGGCCTGGTGCAGGGGTCCCAGGGTGGGGAGGCAGGCGGGGGGCCGGGCCCACTCACCACCGGGAAGGGTGCAAACAGCGGCGGCGCGGCGGGCGTGGGGTACGGGGGTGCGGCCGACGGCGGTGGGTACAGGGCCTGGGGCGAGGGCCCGGGCTGGAAGAGGACCGGCCCCTGTGGGAAGGGCGGGTACAGCAGGTGCACGGCCTTGGGGTCCGGTGGCGCGTAGGGCGGGGGCTCGCCCACAAAGCCGATGTTGGGCACCCCGCCGGCTGCCACCTTGGGCCCCTGCTGGGCCTCGCCCGCAGCCTCAGCCTGGGCAGGGGACACGGCCACGGCCTCAGCCTCGGACTGGGCATCGGCCGTGGGTTCCTCCACGGCCAGGGAGTTGCCCCCATCCACGGCCACCTCCTTGCTGGGCCCTCCGTCCTCATCCAGGAGCTGCGGGCGGCGCGGGAGCTGCGGGAGCGCAGGGCTCCGGGGGTCCTCAGAGGCTGCGGGGCCACCGCCCCCTTTTGCATCGGCTCCTGGAAAGAAACCCCAGGTGCTGTGAGCCCCAAGCGCCACGCCACCGAGCCAGGTGGGAGTCCTCCCGCCTTCCTGCTGCAAATCACAGCCCCTCCAGGGAGAAAGTTCCATTGGCGCTGCCCATCTCCCCCCCGCCCCGCCCGCATCCCACACTCAGGCCTGTCCCCGCAGCGGGCTGTGGAACAGTCTACCCGGAGCGCAAGTGTGGGACAAGAGGGCAAGGGGCTTGCTGGTGTCACTCGGCCAGCGCATCACCAGGCTGGGCTGGAACACAGGCCTTGCCCCTGCCGGCTGCTGCTGGGCACTGGTCCTGCGCCCGCGGCCCTGTTGCTGGCAGACTGGACCAGGCAAGGATCCGTCCAGGGCGGCCCCTGAGAGCTGCTCTGAGAAGAGCTGAGCCAAAGCGATCCCTGGCTTGAGAGCGAGGGAAGACAGCGGGCTGCCGGGGTAGCGGACCCGGGCCCATGGGCGGACCTCAAAGAGCCAGGAGGTCACTACAGGCCACATGCCGGCTGAGGCACAGAGGAAACAGAAGCCTGAACGGGGGTGGAGAAGGGGCCGAGAGCAGAGGAGCAGGTGGGGAAAAGCCCACGAGCAGCGGGGGGGGGGGCGGTGGCGAAAGCTCAGAGGCCCCCAGGCGCCCTCCAGCCCTGACCCTGGCCTTCGGCATCCGCGCTCTCAGCTCCCCGGGAAGCCCATACAGGGAAAGCTCACTAACAAGGAGGCAGGAGGCCAGATGGGAGAAGTGTCCCCCCAGCGTCAATTCCAGGAAAAACCATCACTTAGAGACCCCAGCAGAGGCACCAGCCCAGGAGGGAATCATGACTACAGACCCAACAGGGAAGGACGGACGCTGCTTCTCCAACGAGAAATCCGCCACCCCAGCAGCTCAGCCAGCGAGGAACCGCCCTCTCCCTGAAGTCCTGCTCCTCCAGGGGACTTCGGTCCAGGCAGCCCCTCCCAACGTCCTCTCCATAAAGCCACGCTCCCCTCCTTTCGTTGTTGGACTTGCCTGTGGTTTTGCCGCAGCTTGCATGTCCCAAATTGCAATTCTCTGCTCCTCCTGAATAAACCCGTTTGTGCTGGGAAAGTAACAGACTTTTCTTGCCCAGGGTGTCTCTCCGGAGATACCCAAGCGGGTTCTACAAGTCCTGAAGGGCACCCTGACCCGCTGAGTACCTCTGCGTATCAGTATCCCCGCAAGCGAGACCCGGGTGGGCGGCCCAGGGCCTGGCTTTGGACGTTTACTTGCCAAATGCTGGTACAGGTTATAAGAGGCAGAGAGAGAAGTGAACAGCTATAGCGGCAACCGCTCTGGAGCGGTGGGAGGAGCCTTGCTGAGACAGCCCCTCCCATCCCTGGCCTCCTTCTCCCCTCCCAGAGCCCCCCCAACACCACCCCCCACCGGAACTGGTCGGCAGAGTCCGAGGCCAGGGATCCTCAACAGAAGGGGTCCCCAAGAGCAAAGAGTGCTGAACCCCAGCAAACCCCCCAGCCTCCCACTCCCAACAGCCAGGGGGTCACTCCAACACCTGCGGGGTGGGGGGTGGCTATGCTCCACACTGTCACCTATGGCGACACCCTAGCCCTGTGCCCCTTGAATGTGGATGGGGCATGTGACACGCTTTGGCCAACAGAACACGGATGAAGGTGGCGCCTGGGGGGCTCAGACGGTAAAGTGTCCGACTCTGGATTTCGGCTCAGGTCATGATCTCAGCATCATGGGATCGAGCCACGCCCCGCATGGGGTTCCATGCTCAGCCCGGAGCCTGCTCGTCCCTCTCCTCTGCTCCTCCCCCCACTCGCTCAAACTCACACTCGCTCTCTCTCAAGTAAGTAGATAAAATATTTTTTAAAACAACTTCCAAGCAGAGGCTTCAAAAACCTCTCCCCCCAGGTTACCAAGGGCCGGAGAGCAAGGGCGAGGCGTGTAATGGAGGCGGATCTCGGGCGGGAGGATGGACGCATTCAGAGAACGGCCGGACGGCGGCCGCGGCCACACGGCAGTGTGAACGTGCTCGGTGCCCCTGAACTGTGCACGGAACAGGGGTGAAGACGGGGCGCCCAGGGGGCTCGGCCGGTGAAGCGGTTGCCCTCAGCTCGGGTCAGGATCCCGGGGTCCTGGGATCGAGCCCCGTGTGGGGCTCCCTGCTCGGTGGGGAGCCTGGCTCTCCCTCTGCCCCTCCCCCGGCTCATGCTCTCTTGCTCGCGCGCGCTCTCTGACAAATAAATAAAATATAAAAGGAAACTAACTGAAAACACTGAAAAGTGACCCAAAGTAGACAGACGGTGGAGTTGAAACAGAAAAGCGACCGTCAAAGGTGTGGGTTCCCACAGACTTCCTCTCATTTCCCTCCAGCTCCGGGGGCCACCCCGAGCGACATGATGGGGCAGGACAGGGGACTGAAGCCGCTCCAGAAACCCCGTCACGTCCGGACCGGAGGAAGCCAGAAAGGGCCCCGCAGAGTGGGAAGAGCGAGGAAATTCTTGGGTTGGGGGAGCCCATCGAGGGGGCGTGAGCGCAAATAACCCCGTAGCTGGGCCCCAGCATTCGGAGGCTCCTCACCCCCCTCCTGTCCCGGGAACGTGGGTCCCCACTCGCTTCCCCAACCCCGCGGCCCCACGGACCGCCCCCAGGTCACAGCCCACAGCCCCAGTGCTGAGACCACCCGGACAGTATCTGTGACTGAGCCCAGTTAACACCGCTCTACAGACTCGTAAGATTTGGCGGGGGTGACCCGCCAACCCTGTGGCCCCCATGAGGAGCCTTTTCTGTGTGTCCCCTTTGCTCACGAACCCCACCACCTGCCCATCGGGGCCCCCTCCCTGCAGTCTCTCCCGCCTTCCAGAGCAAGGGGGCGGCTTCGGATCACACCGGAGAAGCCGCCGAGGAGCAGACAGACCAACGCCTGGAAAGGGAGGGGCAGCAGAGGGGGCGCCCCTGCTTGTGTATGTGAACTGGGGCGACCAGTGGGTCTCAGTTTCCCCAAGACTTTCCCAGACTCACTACCAAAAATCGCACATCCTGTGAAAACCCTTAGTCTCAAACAAACCAGGATGATTAGTCACCCGAGACCGGATCCACACGGGTCGTGGGACTTAGCCCTGAGCTGCATTTGTAGGGCACAGACCCAGACCGGCATAAAGGACCACCAAATGACCACCAAACCAGGTCAGAAGTATACACCTATCAATTAATTAAATGTCAATGTCCCCTACAAAGCCTGGGGGGCTCAGCAGGGAGTCCACATCTCCCTCTGACCCACACCTCCCATGTGCTCTCGCACACTCTCTCGCTCTCTATCAATTAAAAAAAAAAAGTTTAAAAAAAAAAATAACTGCTGGGTCGGGGAGCCTGCCTCTCCCTCTGCCCCTCCTCTTGCTGGTTCTCTCTCACTCTCAAATAAATAAATAAAAATCTTAAAAAAGTAATTAAATGTCAATGGCATAAATTCTCCAGTCAAAAGACACTGAGTGTCTGGGAAAAAAAAAGAAAAAAAAAAGACCCACTTGTATGCTGCCCACAAGAGACTCACCTCAGATGGAAGGACACACACACCTTAATTGAAGGGGTGGAGAAAGGTATTCCGTGCAAATGCAAACCAAAAAAAAGCTAGCGTAGCTGTGTTTCTATCAAAGTAAACTTTAAAACAAAGACTGTGGGGTGCTTGGGTGGCTCAGTCGGTTAAGCGTCCGACTCTGTTTTGGCTCAGGTCTCAATCTCAGGGTCATGAGACTGAGCCCGCGCACTCGGCATGGAGTCTGCTGAAGATTCTCTCCCTCTCCCTCTGCCTCTCCTCTACCCATGCATGCATGTGCCCACTAGCTCTTGCTCTCTCTATATAACTAACTAAATGAATAAGTTGAACAAACAAAAACTGTAATAAGAGATAAGGGTATTACGTAAGGATACAGAGGTCCAACAGGAGGATACAGCAATTATACCGTGTTTGCCGCCAGCACAGCAGTACCCAGTATACAAGCAAATATTAACAGACCAAAAGGAAGAAACAGACAGCAACATTGTAATATCATGAACTTCAGTGCCCACATACATCAATGGACAGATCGTCCAGACAGGAAAATCAGTAAGGAAACACCAGCCTTAAACATGCCAGACCAGATAGACCTAGAACTACACAGGACATCTCACCCAAGCCCTAGGTAATACACACTGTTCCAGAGCACAAGAACATCACGAGTACAGAACACACGTTAGGCCACAAGCAAGACTGAAACCTTCCCAAAGATCTTCTCAAGCCACAGTGGCAAAAACAAAACAAAAGAAAAACCTAGAAAGCAGGGGGGCCTGGGTGGCTCCGTTGTTAAGCATCTGTCCTTGGCTCAGGTCATGATGCCAGGGTCCTGGGATCGAGCTCCACATCGGGCTCCCTGCTCAGCGGGAAGCCTGCTTCTCCCTTTCCCACTCCCCCCCTCCCCTGGCTTGTGTTCCCTCTCTCGCTGTCTCTCTCCCTCTGTCAAACAAATAAAATCTTAAAACAAAACAAAACAAAAAAAACCTAAAAAGCAATTACAGGAAGAAAACTGGAAAAATCACAGGTATGCGGAGAATCAACACGTTGCTGCTGACCAGCCACAGAGTCAAAGATGGAATCAAAAGGCAAATTAAAAAGCAAAACACCTCATGACAAATGAATATGGAAATACAACATCCCAAACGTACGGGACGCAGCCAAAGCAGCTCTAGGAGGGAAGTTCATAGTAATCCATGCTTGACCGAAGAACAAGAAAAAGTCTCAAATCAACAACCTGACTTTACACCTCAAGAAGTCAAGGGGAAATGCTGCCCAAAGTTAGGAGAAGGAAGGATATAACAAAGTTGAGAGCACAAATAGAGACTAAATACAGAAAAGAAATCAATGAAACTAAGCGCTAGTTCTCTGAAAAGATATAATTGACAAACCTACAGATTTGTCACAAAGGGAAAAAGAAACAAAAACACAAGATGTTTCAACAGAGACCACAGAAATACAAAGAATCGTAAAGAGACTATGAACAATTATGTAACAATGACCAGGCAACCCAGAAGAGATCAACAAAGTCCTAGAAACATACAAGACAGAATTGTGAAAATACAACAAAACCGAACAGACCAGTGAGTGGAGGAGACGGAGTCCGTCCATCAAGCGTCTCCCAACAAACTGAAGTTCAGAAGCATGTGGCCTCACTGATGAATTCTACCGAACAGCCGTCCTCCTCCAACACGTCCACAAATGAAGCAGCGGGGACACGTCCACACTCCGTTGACGAGGCCAGCGTCCCCCTGAGAGCAAAACCAGACGAGGATGCCACAGAAGAGAAAAATCACGGGCCGGGGCACCTGGGTGGCTCAGTCAGTTACGTGTCTGTCTTCAGCTCAGGTCATGATCCCAGAGTCAGGGGATTGAGCCCCGCATTGGTCTCCCAGGGAGCCTGTTTCCTCTGCCTGCCGCTCCCCCGCTCCTGCACACACACGCTCTTGCTCTGTCAAATAAATTAAATCTTAAAAAAAAGATTTTATTTATTTATTTGTCAGAGAGAGAGAGTGCGAGTGCACAGGCACCCAGAGTGGCAGGAAAAGGCAGACGGAGAAGCAGGCCCCCTGCTGAGCAAGGGTCCTGATGCGGGACTCGATCCCAGGATGCCGGGATCATGACCTGAACTGAAGGCAAATGCCCTACTCACTGAGCCACCCAGGTGCCCCTAAGCACACTTTTTTTTTTTTTAAGATTTTATTTAATTTGACAGAGAGAAATCACAAGTAGGCAGAGAGGCAGGCAGAGAGAGAAGGGGAAGCAGGCTCCCCACTGAGCAGAGAGCCCGATGTGGGGCTCAATCCCAGGACCCTGAGATCATGACCTGAGGTGAAGGCAGAGGCTTTAACCCACTGAGCCACCCGAGTGTCCCCCCCAAGCACATTTTAAACAAAAAGATACAGAAAGATTGAAAGTATATGGGTGGGAAAGATACGCCACAGAAATAGAAAGCAAAAAAGGTTAAAGTGGATTTCAATATCAGATAAAATAGTCTTCAAGACAGAGCATGATCAGTAATAAAGAAGAACCCTTCATAATGATAAAAGGGACAAATCACCAGGAAGGCATAACAGTTATAAATGTACGTGTGCCTAATCACAGAGCTTCAATATTCAATATACATGAAACGAAAATTCACAGAAATAAACACACAAAATATACCACAGTAATGAAAGACTCTAATACTCTTTCTATAGCAATTGATACAATAACTAGACAAGCCATCAGTTAGGACATAATTGATCTGAGCAATGTTATAAACCATCTTGACCCAACTGATGTTTACAGAATTCTACGTCCAACAACTCTTCTCAAGCACACAAGGTACAGTCACCAAGGACCACATGCCAGGCCACAGAACAAGTCTCAGAGTTACAGGGATTAAAATAATCCAGACTGTCCTCTCTGACCAACCACAACAGAAGTAAGTTAGAAACCAAGAACAACGATCTCTGTAGAATCAAATACCTGAAAATTAAACGACACACTTCTAAAGAATTTATGATCAAAAAGAAAATCATCCAGTAAATCAGAAAACATCTTGAACTGAATGACAATGAAAAAACAACACATCGAAATGTGGGAGATGCAGCTAAAGCCGTTTATAGAGGGAAACACAGAGCTTTAAATGATTACATTAGAAAAGAAGGAAAGGCCGCCTGGGTGGCTCAGTGGGCTAAAGCGTCTGCCTTCGGCTCGGGTCATGGTCTCAGGGTCCTGGGATCGAGCCACCGCATCAGGCTCTCTACTCTGCAGAAAGCCTGCTTCCTCCTCTCTCTCTGTCTGCCTCTCTGCCTACTTGTGATCTCTGTCTGTCAAATAAATAAATAAAATCTTAAAAAAAAAAAAAAAGAAAGAAAAGAAGGAAGATCTCAAATCAAGGACATAAGAGTCCACCCGGGGATCTTGCTAGAAAAGGAAGAGCAAAGTAAACACAATGTAGATAAAAGGATGAAAATAATAAAGAACAAAAATCAATAAAATAGGGGCACCTGGCTGGCTCAGTCTGAGGAATGTGTGACTCCTGATCTCGGGGTCATGAGTTCGAGCCTCATGCTGGGTAGAGAGATTACTTAAAAAAATAAAGTATTTTTACAAAAATTAATGAAATAGAAAACAGACAATAGAAAAATTAACGAAGTCAGGGCGTCTGGGTTCAGTTGAGTAAGCATCTGCCTTCATCTTCCATCATGATCCCAGGACCCTCGGAGCGAGCCCCACATCAGGCTCCTGCTTCTCCCTCTCCCTGCCGGTGCCCCTGCTCCTACGCATGGGCTCTCATAGTCTGTCAAATGAGTAAAATCTTTTTAAAAAATAAAAGAGGGGCGCCTGGGTGGCTCAGTCCTTAAGCCTCTGCCTTCGGCTCAGGTCATGATCCCAGGGTCCTGGGATTGGGCTCCCTGCTCGGCGGGAAGCCTGCTTCTCCCTCCGCCGCTCCCACTCCCCCTGCTTGTGTTCCGTCTCTCACTGTGTCACTCTGTCAAATAAATCAATAAAATCTTTTAAAAATAAATAAATATGTAAAATCTTAAAAAAAAAATGAAATCGTGCCATGATCAATGACATGGGTAGAGCCCAGAGAACATAATGCTAAACGAAACATGTCAGAGAAAAACAAATACCCTACGATTTCACGGAAACGTGGAATTTGAGAAACAAAAGAAATGAACAAAGGGGAAAAAGAGGAAGACAAACCAAACAACAGAGTTAACTATAGAGAACAAACAGATGGTTAGCGGCGGTGGGGAGGGGGTATGGGTGAAACGGGGGATGGGGATTAAGAGGACACTTACCCCGATGAGCACTAGTTATGAAATTGTTGAATCACTATATTGTGCACCTGAGATTAATAACACTGTGTATTAGGAACACTAGGATTTGTTTTTGAAGAGCCAATATTTAAAAAAGAAAACCATCACTAAGAACATACACAGGCAAGTCACAGAACGGGAGGAAACTATTCATAACACACGTATCAGGCAAAGCAGTTGTAGCAACTGCATAAAAAACTCACAATTCAGTAGGTCAAACATCGCAGGAGAAAACGGATGACAGGTGTGTGAACACTTCACCAAAGAGGATATCGAAATCATCAGTAGGCACATAAAAGATGCTCGGCGTCGGTAGGCCCCAGAAATGCCATCAAAATTAGAAATGCCAACTAAAACCAGGCGGTATCACTACACCCCCCCTTAGAACGGCTGGAATTAACCACCGACAACCCTGACCCAGGTGAGCTTTGGTGCGTGTGAAACACCCCAGCTCTGGGGAAAGGAAGACTGTGCAACCACCTCGGGCAGCATTCGAAGTTCAGCATACGCCGACCATAGGGTCCAACTACTTAACTCACAGGTATCTACCCAAGAGAAATAAAATAAAGGACCACACACAGACTTGTTCACAAATATTTGTAGAAGGGGCACCTGGGTGGCTCAGTCGATTATGCGGCTGTCGTCGGCTCAGGTCATGATCCTGGGGTCCTGGGATCAAGCCCTACATGGGGCTCCCTGCTCATCGGGGAGCCTGCTTCTCCCTCTGCCTCTCTCCCCTGCTTGTGCACATCCTCTCTCTCAAATAAATAAAATCTTAAAGAATAAATAAACGTAAATGCTCATGATGATTTAAAAAAACAAAAGAACAAATATTTGCAGCAGCTTGAGAAACACGACATGCTTGTTGTGTGAAGCTGCTCATTTGGGGCTCGTTTCTTACACGGCAGAAGCCGACGGATAACTGAGAGAGGAGGTTTCCTCTGCCAGCCGGAACCGGGGCATGGGAAGGGGCCGTAAGGAGCACAGGAGAGCTGGAAGGAAGCAGGGGGGATAGAGGGAGAAGGGACAGTGGCCTGAGCAGAAGGGAGGGATGTGGACAAGCAGCCTCCTTAGATGCTCTTGAGAATTCCAGGGCCCCAACCTCACTGCCCCCCACCCCCACCACCAAGGGCTGGGGCTCTTGAACAACCAAGTCCACAACAACAGAGACAACACATGGGAACGGAGTTAAGTCCCGTCTGCTGTCTACACAGGAGGCTTCCTCTCAGCCCAGAGCCACCACCCTGCCACAGGGAGCCCCCAAAACGCCTTCTGCATAGGTGACCCACCGAGGCGCCCAGCCAGCCAGCCACTCAATCCTGCACGCCCGTGATGGGCACGCACTGTTGACTGGTGCTGGGGGCTCAGAAACACAATTCTGCACACGAACCCTACGAAAAGAACACGATTTCAGCAGGTTCAAGCACGGGGGGGGGGGGGGCGGGGGTCGCTGCCGAGCAGATGGAGCTTTGCAGGTAAGACGCTAATGGCAATGCCACGAACAGCAGCCACCGTGACCGAGCATCTATGAGATGGCGGGCCCTGCGCCCCCGAGAGTCCACCCGCATGACCGCGGACGGGGTCCAGCACACGCGAGGGACCTGGCTGCGCCACCAGAGGCCCCTGACACGCCCCCCACCCCTCAGCTGCCTCTGTGCCACGAGAAGAGTAACAATCACTCCGAAACAAGACCCGCGAAGCTCTGGCCAGCGCTCTCCTAGGCATCTCAGGTCACGGCCAGGTGCACCTGCCCCATTCCGCAGGTGCGCGAAGCGAGGCCGCCGGCCGTCCCCGGGCCCGCCAGGTGCAGGTGCGCTCGGGAGGCCGGTCCCCCGCAGAGGCCCGCCCGGCAGCGCCCCAGTTATCGTAACAAAAACCGCAGCTTCCCGGGGCCCCGCCGGGGCAAATACCTGGCCCGATGGCGCGGAGATACGGTCGCTGAGTAAATAAATTTGCTGGCGGCCTCGGGTTCTCGGGTTCTCCACACCCCAGCCTCCCCCGCGGACATTCCAGCCGAGAGCGGGGCGGGAGGCGGGCGGCGCGGGGCGCACCCCCCACCCGGAGCTCCGCGCCCGCCGCCGTCGCCCCCCCCCACCGCGCCCCTCTCCGCCAGCCTGGGGCTCCCGAGGGCAGGGCCCGGGCCCGCGCTGGGGTCTGGGGGGCCGTCGGAGCTGCCGGAACGAGCCTCTCTCGGCCCCACCCCTGCTGCCCATCTCTCTGCTCCGTCTCCGCACCCCGTTCCGTCCCGCCGCGCCTCCCTCCCCGGCCGGGTCCCCCTGCCCTAACTCTAAGGACTTCAGGGTGGCCGGAGGGGCGGGCAGAGTCCCCAGGGGAAGGACGGGGCGTGGGGGAGAAGAGGGGGAAATGCCCCCCAAACGGCCCGGCGCGGGGCACCTGTTGCCGGCCCTCCCCCACCCCTCCCGCAGGGGCGCCCCGGGAGCCGGAGGGAGGCACCGCCTAAGTTGCCCGAACTTTCCCCAGCATCCTCCTGGCGCCCCGGCTTCCGGAGGAGGGTCCCAGGGCCAGGTTGGGGCCCCCGCGGGAGCGGCCGGGTGCGCCCCCCGCCGCGGCGCCGGGACCCCCCGGGAGCCCTCACCTGCGTCCATGGCGCACGCCGCCCGCTGCCCGCGCCCCGCCTCCCGCCGCCGTCCGGCCGGGCTCGCCTGGCGCCGCGGGCTCGGGTTTCCCGGCGGCGGCTGCGCGGCCGGTTAATGATTGACGCCGGGACGGCCCGCGGCTGCGCCGGCAGGTGGCCCCGCGCGCGCGGAGACGGGGCGGGGAGGGGCCGGGGTCCTCGCGGGCGCCCCGCCCCCGCCCCGAGCGCCGGAGGCCCGGGGGAGGGGGGGGTTGGAGGGGTCGCGGCCGCCGGACCGGCCTTGCCCCCTCCCGCAGCAGGAGGGCCCAGAAATGAAGAGTTTCACGTGCAGTCGGAGTTTGGGGAGGACGCGTGCGCTGGGGAGCTCGGAGCGGGTCGCGCGCAAACACCTGGGAAGGCTAGAGCGGCTCACCGAGCGGCCAGACGTCTTAAATGTCTAGCCGAGCTCCCCAGAGCCGAAGGGGGGTCCCCGGGGACCCGAGGGGAAGCGCCTGGTAGGCCCGGAGGCGAGCACAGCCCTGGGGGTGGTGAGCCGTGGCGCGCCGCGGCCCCGGCGGGCGGGGCTTGAGTCCTGCACCCAGATGTGGACCGGAGCGAAGCCGTGCGGGTGCGGCGACCAGGGGGCTTCGCTGGAGAGGATTTCAAGACACTGAAGGGGCCTCCAGGTTGTCCTGCTTTCCGGCAGCGCCCGCAGTGGTTCTAAACTAGGTCAGGGACAAAACGCTCCCCTGAAAGAGGTAGTTCGTTGGCCCGAGTCCCGCACAATGGCTGTGGCTTCTGAGCGGACAGGTGTTCATCGTCCCGGCGGGAGACAGAAGAATCCTCTCCTGGGAGGACGACCAGCCCGAGAGAAAACGTACAGAAACACCAGGGTGGGGACGCCTGGGGGGCTCAGTCCTGAAGCGTCTGCCTTCGGCTCAGGTCATGATCCCAGCGTCCTGGGATCGAGCCCCGCATCGGGCCCCTGCTCAGCGGGGAGCCTGCTTGTCCCTCTCTCGCTGAGTGTCTCCCTCTCTGTCAAACAAATAAATAAAATCTTGAAAGAAGAGAAGGAAGGAAATACCAGGGTTTCGTGCATGAAAATACTCAGCCTAGGAAACGTCCCCCACAGGCTCAGAATTTCCAACCATCTGGTGCATAGCCCCAGCTCTTAGACTTCATCAGAGAGGTGAGGGCCCCCCGGGGGGATCTGAAGACAGCAGGTAGGGTCACAGAGGCTCAACTTCAACACGGGAAGAAACTGGGGTACACGGCGCAGAGAGAAGAAAACTTAGAACCTCTCTTGAGGACCCTCGGAGATTCGGGAGGACCTCCACGAAACAAGAACAGGACGCTCTAAAAAAGGAATTATTCACTAAACAAAGCAGAAACACCCCTGAGAACTCAAAAGAAATAAACTGACATCAGAAATAAACTGAGGGAACTGATTCAGGGAGAAAAACTAAGACATCGGACTGAAACACGGCTCTACACAAAGAAGTATGGCAATGGAAAATTCAGTACAGTAAAAAATGACTTTAGTCTTAATTGTGCAAAAAGGTAACTAAGGAAAAAAAAAAACAAAAACAAAAAAAAAACCTATGTATTAAACGTTTCTAGTACATTTTTTTAAGTGAGCTCTATCCCCAGGGTGGGTCTTGAACTCAAGGTCCTGAGATCAAGAGTCACATGTGCTACTGACCGAGTCAGCCAGGTGCCCCTGCTTTTAGCACATTTAAAAGTCAATTGTATGGATGCCTGGGTGGTGCAGTTGATTAGGCATTGGGACTCTTTTTTTTTTTTTTTTTAAGATTTTATTTATTTATTTATTTGACAGATAGAGATCATGAGTAGGCAGAGAGAGAGAGAGAGAGAGAGAGAGGGAGAAGCAGGCTCCCCGCTGAGCAGAGAGCCTGACGTGGGGCTCGATCCCAGGACCCTGGGATCATAACCTGAGCCGAAGGCAGAGGCTTTGAACCCACTGAGCCACCCGGGTGCCCCTAAGCATCCAGCTCTTGATCTCAGCTTTGGTCTTGATCTCAGGGTTGTGAGTTCAAACTCATGCTGGGCACGGCACCTACTTGAAAAAAAAATAATAGAGTAAACTGTACAACAGTGATAGTTACTGCACAGAAGATGGGAAGGAAGATAGGAGTCTATGTATGGAAAAAAGCAGATCTTATGCTGCATTTAAAGACTGGTGCATAGGGGCACCTGGGTGGCTCAGTGGGTTAAAGCCTCTGTCTTCAGCTCAGGTCATGATCCCAGGGTCCTGGGATCGAGCCCCACGTCAGGCTCTCTGCTCCGCAGGGAGCCTGCTTCTCCCTCTCTCTCTGCCTGCCTCTCTGCCTACTTGTGATCTCTCTGCCTGTCAAATAAATAAATAAATATTAAAAACAAAACACTGTGAATATAAAAAAACAGTTCTTCCTATACCTTGCGCCCAAATCTTGGTTTCTAAATACGAGTCTCCAAAAAAAGATACCAGGAACTTGGGGAAGTGCCAGATTCCAGGGCAGAGGCACGGAAAATGTAAGGTTAGCCTAGAAAATGCTGTAGTAATAGAAGACGATGAAGTGCTTTAAAAAAAAAAAAAAAAAAAAACAGACACAGGAGCAAACATAAAATCGGTCCCTATGGCCAATCCCATCATAATATAACCCAAGAATAAAATAAATATCCATAAGCCCATATTGATATAAATAACTGAATAAATAAATACATGAGAGAGAAGAGATCAGTCTCTTTTCACAGCAGAATCCCAAAAAATAGCAGAAGGGATGAAGGAAATAGAAAAATCACCATTAGAACCTCAGGGTAATCGTTGCCACAGGCAAGACCCACCAACAGATGCTAAGCCTGGCAGGCGAAAGTTGTCAAAGCAGAAACAATACGTGGGTCTTCTCGAAATACCTCCCGCAGAATACTTTCCAAGTACAAAGGGAAGGTCAGTTTACAGCGGGAACCCTAGCAGACGTCCCCGTGGCCAGGGGATCAAGATGAGCATCAGTACCGACACCTGAGGACGTCCCGTGCCCCGGTGTGATGCTCGCTCACCTGTGGTTCCCCTCCCAAGGATGCGTAAATCCCATCACCCCCAGAAAAAACCCTCAGGGGCGCCTGGCTGGCTCAGCTGGTGGAGTGTGTGACTCTGGATCTCGGGTTGTGGGTTCGAGACCCATGTCGGGTATAGAGGTTGCTTTTAAAAGTTTTAAGAAAAAAACCTTAGACAAATCCCTCAGAGGAGCATTCTAGAAAATATTTTTCTGTCTTCACACAACGAGCATTTCCATTTGGTTCTTCTTCTTTTTTTTTTTTTTTTTGGAAAATTTTATCTTTAAGTCATCTCTACACCCCATGTGGCGCTCGAACTCACAACCCTGAGAGCAAGAGTCACATGTCCTACCGCCTGAGCCAGACAGGTGCTCCCCTTTCCCATCTGGTTCTTTCAAACTCTACAGTTTTTTCCTGTATCTTTTCTGCTGTTACCCACATTATTCCGTGCACTTGCTTTTCAAATGGTTCTTAACCTTTTCATCTGAAAGGAGTTTCAGGCCCAGAGAAAGGCTGCCAGGGAGGCACGACGCCGGCTCCTGGCGTCCGCTCCCGGCGGGGAGTCCCGCTCAGGCCTGCCTGCTGCATTTAGTCGTCCTGCCCTTCACTTTCGCAGAGCTCTTCTTAAACTCTTTCCAAATCGGGGTGTTGTCACGAGTTCCTCGGACGTGACTGGGCCCCTGCGCCACATCGGTTGCCCGTTCCACACGCGGCAGATTTCCTCGGGGCCTTCGTCGACTTGTGAGTTCACCTTCAGCGGGATCCACCCTCCCTGCGCCTGCCCTGGCATGGGCCCTGGGAGGCAAGACAGTTTCGCATCTGTCTCTACGGACCCTTACGGAAGTCACCGGCTGCGGGCCGCGGTGTGTTAGCTTCTCTGGCTGGGGCTGGGGCTTCTGCGCCGTGTCGGTGGCTCACGGGCGATGCCCGCCCAGGGTTCCTCTTGGGCTGGCTCCACCCGGAGCCACTGGTATCCTCGATGGCTCGGGCTCACCAGCGGGCAGTCCGTTTCAGGTTCCCGCCGTCTGCAAAGCCATCGGCTTTGGTTCCCGCCCCCAAGGCTGCTCCTGGCCCCTTCATGGGCAGCTTGGCTTCCTCGGTCAAGGACCTAGGTATTGTATTTCCCTTTCTTGTCTTGGAACAGAGAGATTATGCACTTCTTGGTGTTGGGGGGCGGTGCATGAGTGTGAACATGGGTGTGTTGACTTCCCATTAGCTTAGCTATCTTGACTGGAAGCCTTGGGCCAGCCACGTGATCTCTCTGCTCCTCGATTTCCCCATCAGGAAAATGGGATAATAAGCCTAGGGTCGTTGTGAGGCTTCGCTGTTAGTTAAGATACGGAACAAAACCTTGTTTATCGTCCCACTGTCTTGCTGTAGCCGTATCGGACCAGAGAGCCAACACAGGAATATGAAACCACTGCTTTCCCTGGGTGAGGGGTGATGGGCCATTTTAGTTTTACTTGAGTGTGTATGCACACTCTGCAATGAGCGTGGCTTGACTGTGATTAGGAAAATGGCAGTGAACACTACTGACACCGGGGGCTCCTGGGTAGCTCAGCCAGTTAAGCAGCTGCTCTTGATTTTGGCTCAGGTCATGATCTCAGGGTCCTGGGACGGAGCTCTGCGCTCAACGGGGAGTCCGCTTCAGGGTTCTCCCTCTCCCTCAGCTCATGCGCGCGCTCTCTCTCTCTCCAATAAACAAATCTTTAAAAAACAAAACAAGGTGGCTCAGTGGGTTAAAGCCTCTGCCTTTGGCTCGGGTCATGATCCCAGGGTCCTGGGATCGAGCCCTGCATCAGGGTCTCTGCTCACCGGGGAGCCTGCTTCCCCCGGCCCCAGCCCCGCCTGCCTCTCTGCCTATTTGTGATCTCTCTCTGTCAAATAAATAAAATCTTTAAAAAAAAAAAGTCATTAAAAAAGAACAAAGAACAAAAAACCAAAAACAAAACATTGACACTTGGTCAGCTCTTCAAGTGGCCAGCCTGTATTCCATAAAAGCTTAAAGACGTACTTGGAAGGAACAGACATTTTTGCAGGTGATTGGGGCTGGCGAAGGGGGTGGGGAAGGAGGGCAGCCTTTGGAGAGCCAGGCTGGGGGATGGTGAGGACAGGAGCAGAGGATCCCAGAGGGTTATCACTGTTCACTTTTATCAGTCCTGCCTCATTGCTTCTGAGAAACCCAACGGCTGGGCAGCTCTGTGCCCCATTCAGCAACAACAAATGTTTACCGTGCGTAGGGGAGGCTCCGCCCAGCAAGCCAGCCAGGGCCTCCTCTCCAGACAAGCATCAGTCAGGAGACTGCAGAATCCATGGGTTACCTGCCAGGGGCCTCCCAGGAGAAATGCCCGGGCCACTGAGGACCTAGCCTGGCCTTGCCCAGTCCAGCTGGGGAGGGATGCCGGGAAGAGTCAGCCCTCCCAAGGGAAGGATGCGACAGTGGGGAGGAAGGGCCCCAAGGCCTGGGGCACCCTGCCTTGACTTCCCTGGGTGGCCCCTCAAGGCCAGACCTGTGCCTAATAAACGTCTCTACTGCAACTTCTCTGTGGTCTAACCGAACCTTTGCCTTTCAGCACCCCAAGCTCCACTTACATGCTCATTTTACAAAAAGTCATGGCATGGCCCCATGTGGGAAGAAAGGAAATACAGAGTAATCACAGAGCTGCCAGCGGTCCCTCAGCAGAAGCCGGGGCTGAGCGCTCTCTCAGCCCGGATCCTGGCTCCTAACCCCACCCTCCATCAGGAGAAGCTGCCTGTGACCCAGCGACCTGGCCCCTGTCTGCATGATACTGTCCTCTCCCGGGCTTTTATACCTCATCAAATATTCATGCGGGGCTCACAGTGCATTAGGAGCGCGCGGTCCACAAACAGAGTCTTGATGCCTTGGGGGAAATGCACAGTTGGAATCGATCAGCATTTGCCTTCTCTGTGCCAGGCCCCGGGGGTTCAGGGGTACCCAGCAGACTCGGGCTCGGCTTCCTTGGCTCACAGCCTGCCTAATGCAGAGGTCGAAAGTCACCGTCACCACCACGTGCTGAGGGGTTTAAGGAGGCGACGCTGGCTGCAGAGGCAGTGGTTAGGCGGGGGTGGGGGGACCAGCGGCACGACCCGGGCCATGGCAGGAAACTCGGATGTCGCCTGTGACCCGGGCCACGGTAGGAAACTCGGATGGCGCCTGTGCAGGACGGGCCGCCGGGGTCGGGGAGGCAGGGCTAAGTGGCTGTGCGCTGGCAAGGAGGGCCGGGCCGGGCGGCAGGACGAGAAACAGGGGCTGGTGGCAGACCGCGCGCGGGGGTGACAGCCACGAGGCTGTAAAGTCGGGCTCAGGGGGCGGACTTGCGGGCCCCGCAGTCTCGGGGCTGGGATCATCGCCGACGCCGCTAGGTAGGAGGCGCGGATGGAGGTGGTCACCGCCTCTGCTGGGGAGGCTGCCACCCGTCTAGGGACTCCTGCAGCCAGAGGCGCTACGCAGGGGCTTTGGTCCTTTGCAGCAAACCCGCAGCACCTGAGGGCTGTGGGCAACCTGGCCGCAGGGGAGCCGGCCCGCCTCGCGCAGGCGCAGTGTCCTCGGTCCTCTTGGACTACAACTCCCGCCGTGCCCCGCGCGCTCCCCCCGCCGCGCCGCGCGCCTCCCGGAAGTGGAGCTCCGGGGGGGCGTCTCCGACCTTCGCGCGGGGGCGGGCGCGCGGGCTGGCAGGTTCGGGGAGGCGGCGGGAGCCCGGAACCCGATGCGAGCCTGCGGAGCCGGGGATGGCTTCGGCTGGAGGCGGCGACTGCGAGGGCGCCGCGCCGGAGGCGGACCGCCCTCATCACCGGCCCTTCCTGATCGGGGTGAGCGGCGGCACCGCGAGCGGGAAGGTAAGGGGCTGGGCGGCCCGGCGGGGCCTGCGTGTGCCACCTCGACCCCCGGCCCTCGGAGACTCGGGGCGGGCCGATCCGGCCTCCAGCCGCCGAAGAGACCCCCGGCTCCTGGTGGCCGAGGCGCCCCCTCCGGGGCGGGGGGTGGAGGAGCGAGGGGTTGCGGCCGTGGTGGGCCAGGCCGGGGTGCATGCAGGGCGTGGGGCGCTTGCCCTCGGGCTCCTCGCAGCCTCCCCGCGGCCTTCCCCCAGGGCCCGCCCCCCCGTCGCTGGCCTGGTGGGCAGGCCTCCGGGGGCGGGTGGGTCAGGGCCTCCTGAGGCCGGCCCCGTGGCGGGAGCAGGTCCAGGCGGGAATCCTGTCTGTGTATTCCCAGTCCACTGTGTGTGAGAAGATCATGGAGCTGCTGGGCCAGAACGAAGTGGACCACCGGCAGCGGAAGCTGGTCATCCTGAGTCAAGACAGGTTCTACAAGGTCCTGACCCCAGAACAGAAGGCCAAGGCATTGAAGGGACAGTACAATTTCGACCACCCAGGTGCAGCTGAAGACCCTGAGGGGAGGGCGGGAGGGAGGACAGACCAAGGGGACTGGCTCCGGGGTTGGCCAGCGATGCACAGAGACCCCAGTGGTTCCATGAAATTTCTGAGTAGCCTGAGCCGGAGCAGGCTGTGTGATTAAGTCGGAAGAACTTTGCCTCGTTCGCTGCGCCCCAGACGGCCCAGCAGGAGCTGCCGGCTCCCTCATTTGGAGCCAGTCGGGAAGTCTTTGCTTCCGTGGAGCCTTGGGGACCATTGCTATGCCAAGATTTTGGTCTTGGAGAAATCCCCCCACCTTCCTGCTGTGTGGGGTCCTGCCCTGGGACAAAGGCCTCGAGAGGCCAGCAGGGCAAGCCGCGGGTAAATAAGAGGGCCGTGTCTGTCCTGGCCAGGTGCACATGGGGTCAACAGGTGAGAGGAGAGAGGCAGCCTGCCCTTGCCTGGCACCGCTAGATCCCACCTTATGGCTAGCTCCCAGCGGGAGGAAGGCCTAAGCAACTTCGACCCGTGGTTATTTCCCAGAACTAGAAGCAGATGCCTAACCCACCTGCCTCCCAGTGCTGGCCGATCAGGAGATCCCTGGGTCTAACTTCTGTGTGGGACAGCAGCCCGCGAATGTAAACTGTGGGGGTGGGGCCTAGTCCAGATGTTCCCGAGGAGGCCGCAGGTACCAGGAGCACCAAGCTGTGGCCACCCGCCCCCCAGGCAGAGGAAGTTGGCTCCCACCCCCAGCACAAGGACACCTGGAGAGTCTTGCCTTTTGTTCCCTCCCTGCAGATGCTTTTGATAACGATTTGATGCACAGGACTCTGAAAAACATCGTGGAGGGCAGAACTGTCGAGGTCCCAACTTATGATTTTGTGACGCATTCAAGGTGAGCAAGGTGGTTCCTGGGAGAGGAACCGTGTGCAGGGGGGGCCAGCCAGCACGCCCCCCCCCCCCCCGTGGGGTCCGCAGATGGCCCTGCAGCAGCCTGGCCCTGTCGGTTTCTGGGCATACCCCTGTCCCCTGCTGTCATCTGTCCCCCTCCAGGTGGTCCACACCTGGGGACCAGAGCCACCTGTGCCCAGGCCCCCAGATCCCGTAGCTCCAGCGGGGCCCGTGTCCCGGTCTCGCCTCCCAGGTTAGCAGAGACCACGGTGGTCTACCCCGCAGACGTGGTCCTGTTCGAGGGCATCCTGGTGTTCTACAGTCAGGAGGTCCGAGACATGTTCCACCTGCGCCTTTTTGTGGACACGGACTCCGACGTCAGGCTGTCAAGAAGAGGTAAGGCAGGCGCGGGCCTCTCTCTGGCCCCGGCTGAGGCCAGCCGCGAGTCCTGACCGCCTTGCTTCTGCCTCAGTTCTCCGGGACGTGCAGCGCGGGAGGGACCTGGAGCAGATCCTGACCCAGTACACCACCTTCGTCAAACCGGCCTTCGAGGAGTTCTGCCTGCCGGTACCCCTCCCGCTTGCTTGGGGACCTCCTTTTCTCCCTTTTCAAGAGGACCCCTGGCGCCCTGTTCCGTGAGAGCTGAATCGTGGGGGAGCGGGGTCTGATTTACGAAGGAGAAGTTAGCTCGTTATACCCCCTCACGGGGACTCTTCTCCGCTCTGAAAGCATTGTCTGTGCAGATCCCTTCCTCTGCCTGCAAGAGCCCCTCGGCCCCACAGCTCCGTGCTGCTCCCCTCCTCCTGCTTCAGGCCTTCCCCTGCGCCGCCTGCGCGACCCGCCCAGGGTCACCCCGAGGACCCTCTGCTCCCGCCCGGGCCACCTGCTGTCTGTTCTCCAGGGCGCCTCTGGCTGGCTGCGCTCGCTGTGCCTGGCTTGGCCCCCTCGGAACGGGGAGCTGCACGGAGGGCAGGGGTTCGTGCCTGTCCCCCGCCCACACAGGCGCATCCCTCCCATGGTGCGGGTGCTTGCTGACCCCACCCATGCCACCTGTCCCTCCAGGCTGCTCTTGGCTGGCACTCAGAGGCGTGTGGCTGTGTGTCTTTCTCTCCACTTTCCAGCTCTTACTGGATGGGACTTATAGGTAGTTTGAAAGGGAAACTTAACATGTTGCTTCTTAAAAGTAAAATACGGCGCACAGGAAACGGAGCCAGTAGACAGATGAGTTCTGTCTCCTGCTGTTGGAAGAGAACCTTATCTTATGTTTGTGTTCCCCGAGGTACCTGGAAAGTGGTGAGAAAAGTAAATTGGTAATCTTACTCTCTGTTATTCACAGAAGGAAAGGCATTTGGGAGAGCAGGTAGTTAATGGGAAAAGTGTGGACACCCCGTGCCACCAGGTGACCCTGCGTGGAGGCTGCGCCCCAGCACCGTCTTTGAACTTTCTGCTCCCCTTATGTGCAGCCACACCCTGAGTCTGGCCAGGGTGCCCGTGTCCCTCCCTTGCCCCTGCAGTACGACCTTCCTCAGCCCTTCCGCACCCCACCAGCGAGCGACCCCGTGAAGCCAGCCAGGCCCTCCTTGTGCTCGTGGCTTCCGTGGGTCCCCACAGCCTGCAGACACCGCTGCCCCAGGACTTGGCCCATGTCTACATGCCCACCACACGGAACAGTCCACGAGTCTGTCCCGCAGCTCGGACGGCTCCCTTTTCCTCTCCCTCTGCTCGGCCTGCTTGGGGTGTGTCCCTCTTAGCACCATCTGGCCGGGGTCCCTCCTCGGTGGCCGGGTTCCTCCTGGTGTCTCTGTCCCTGCCCTGACCTGGCAGAGCACCTGGCGGGGAGCAGGTGTTAGCACAGGGACAGGAAGCGCGGAGGGCTTCGCACGCGCCAGCCGGGGAGTGTGCTGCCACCTGTCGTTGCTCCCTACTCCGGGCTTCTCGCAGAAGGGTTCCTGGTTCCAGAGGAAGAGGGTCACATGTGGCGGAAGGACGCCGCAGGTCACTTGGCTTAGGGACCTCTTCCCACAATGGCGTTCCCAGGAAAATGCACGAGCATTTCAGAGATGCCAGGAGAGGAACGATGCCTTAGCCCCTCCTCCTGCCTCTGGCACCTAACACCCAAGTCCCAGCCCCCCATCTGCCACACCCCGGTCCCTGCCACACCCCCCAAGGCCACTCTCCTGCCATTGAGTCTGGTGTCGAACAACCAGAAGTCCTCGGAGGGATAGAGCTTCTGAGATCTGCTTTTTGCCTTGCAGACCAAGAAGTATGCAGACGTGATAATCCCTCGAGGGGTCGACAACATGGGTAAGAACCAGGCCTGACGGCTGCCCCGACTCCCCAGTCCACTGCCCTGGGCCCCGGGGCAGGCCCTGCCCAGTCCTTGTGGTCACAGTGAAGTGATGAGTGTTCCCGTCCACGTACGTGTAGTGCACAGATCCAAAGAATACTTTAAAAATCTGTTTAACACGTTGGACAGCGAAAACGGACCCACCTTGCTTGTCAGTTACCGCTCAGTGAGGCTGGAAACAGATCTTTATGTTGATGGGGACTCGCGCCATAGCAGGAAGTATTTCCTCTGGGCTCTTGGTGAACCGAAACCCCCCCAGATGGGCCAGGCCATGTTACTTGTGCTCCTTCCCGCCAAGCGCTTCTCTGTCTGCCGAGACTCAGGGCACCGCCACGAAGCCTCGGCGGGAAGGCCTGTGCTCTCGGCGCCGGAGCCGCTGCGGGGCTGGGTGGCCCAGGGAACCAGTGGCAGCCCGAGCCTGGCCTTGAGGCGTCGAGGGGGCAGACGGGCTGAGCGCGCGCTGTCTCTGCCACAGTGGCCATCAACCTGATCGTGCAGCATATCCAGGACATCCTGAGCGGTGACCTCTGCAAATGGCAGCGAGGGTCCAATGGGCGGAGCTACAAGAGGACATTTCCCGAGCCGGGAGACCGTCCTGGGGTGCTGACCGCTGGCAAGCGGTCGCACTTGGAGTCCAGCAGCAGACCCCACTGAGAAGCGGGGTGCTCAGCCTCCTGGGCAGGACCCCTGACAGACCGTGTTCAGGGTTGGGCCCAGAGACACCTGCCCACCTGCCCCTCTAAACGCCACCACTGCTTCCTCTGGGCGCCATACGGTACGGACAGGATGGGCGGGGATTGCGGTGGTCCTCACTGCACCTGTCACACTCGACGGGATGTTGGCACGCCCTCTTGACATCTTCACCTGCTTCCGCACATTAGAGGGTTAAAAGTCCAAGTTACTGAGAAATGCTCCAGGATGTGTGGTGAGCCAGTCACGTCTTTTGGGAACACGGAGCACACAGCCTGGCCACTGTGGCTGTCCCAGCGTGTGTTTGACAGGAACCCACGGCGAGAGGGACTCTCTAGGACGATCCGGTTCCCACGCACGTGCGACTGAAACGGGTCGAGAAAAGAGTACTTCCCCTCTCTAGGTGTTACATGTGTGACTGTTTCGTTATTTATTCTCCCATGTGAGTTGTGACCCAGTAACCGAGTTTCGTGGCCCCCCCACCGTGGGGTGCGATCCAGCGGGGCACACCCCCTTCTAAGGAGCCACAGAGAGCTTTCCTTCCTCCTGGGCTGTGCGCCAAGGAAGGAGCCCCGGGAACAAGCCTTTCCTTAACTAGCAGCCAACACAGGAGATGACACGTGCTCAGCCAGGCCGAGCCCGGCTCCACAGGCGGGGCACAGGGCGGGCTGGTGCGCCCCGTGTCTCCACGCCGTCCTGCTCGGGAGCCACCTGGGGCCCTGGTGCTGAGTGGACAGGCCTTCCCTGGGGTAGCCCGGGGCCCCGTCCAGGGCCCAGCGTCCAATGCCAGCCAGTCTCCTCGCGCACACCCCGTATCCCCCGGCTGCACGATGCCTATGGCCGGAGTCGTCCTGGTTTGTCTTCCCTTCCGCTTGTGTAGAAGTGACGCCTTCCCCTGGCCACGGGCTAAGCTGCACGGACACTCCCGGTTTCCTTCCATCAAGCACTGAGTGTAGCTACACAGATAGGACCCTAGCTGAGCTTGGCCGTGGTTGCTTTCTGATGACCGTGTGACAGTCTCGTCAAGCTTACTGTGCCCTTTTGGAGAATCAATAAATGATACCAAATGCCAATGCGTCCCTTTTTAATTGTACACAGAAGGCAAATTCAGGGTGGGGGGACACGTGGGGGACCCGAGGCTCAGCGTGCTGGTGGTGCTGCTGGCCCGTGTGCCCCTGCCATGCTGGCAGCAGTGAGGGGTCCCGGGTCTCTGCTGCAGTGGCCGGAGCCCGGGCCCGGCCTTCAGGAGCTCGTTCGGCGTGGACGTGCCACAGGCCGGTACCTCGAGGCCTTGCTGGGGACGAGGCGGAGGTGGCTGCAGCTCCGCAGGCCCAGGGCCTTCGCTGTTGTGACCTTTGCTCTCCCCACCATGGCCCGCGCCCCTCCTGCTGCTGCTCCCTCACAAGGCCCACACCAGCCAGCCCCTCGCTGTGCCCTAGCTCAGGGAGCCCGGAGGTGCCAGTGGACGCCTCGGGCATGTCCTTTGTTGCCTGGAAAGCAGAAACTGGGCTCAAAACAAACCATCATCAACCGTCTGGAGAACGGGACACCGTAGCCCGGCCTGGGCTCTTCTGTCAAAGACGCACACGGTTCCCGACGACAGCCCTTCCTGCCGGACCCCAGTCCAGACGTCAACTGTGCGCACGTCCTGCTAGTATTTTCGGATCAGAATGTCCCAGCTGTCTTTCCAGCGAAGGGCCTTGAGTTCGCCGGGCGAGAGGGACCTGTCCCCGTAGGTGAGTGGGCGCAGCGTGTTGAACACGTGACAGGCGCAGGAGTACCACGCCACCACCAGGCTGCCGAAGACGCTCCTCAGCAGCGGGGACCTGCGGGGACCGGGGTGCAGGCACAGGGCTCTTCCTCACCGTGAGGCACACCGGGCCCCCTGGCCGGCCTGTCCCTCCTTCTCACTCCCTGCCCCAGGCGCTGGACGTGACTCCCTCCTCGTGCATGTTCCAGAACCTCCCATCTACGCTCCGGTGCTGCAGCAGCGTCCCCACTCCCGGTGTGATCGAACCACAGCCCCCCTGAGAAGCTGTGCGGCTCCCGAACCCCCAAAACACTGAGTCCACGCCCTCTGGCCCTGCTTCCAGAACTCGCTGTGGTTCTGCTCCGCCGCATACCATGTGACCCGGCTGGCGTCCCCATTGTGCCCCCCTCGCAGCCAGCCATACCTGCCTCCCCCGGTGCCCCCAACCCCGCCCACGCCACCCGAAGTCCTCCCTTGGGACACCCCCGGACCTGGAGCCCCGGGGGGCACGGCTGCCGAGGTCCTGTACCTGCACAGGTGGTCGGCGACGTGTTGTAGGACCACAGGGAGCAGGAGGATCTGGAAGGTGAGCGCAGGGAGGTAGTGGTAGAGGAAGAGCGTCTTCTCCATCAGGAAGAAGGGGAGGTAGTTCACCGCCCAGCCGCCGGCACACAGAGCCCCGGCCAGCACCCAGCGCATCCAGCAGTCTGCGGGGGGAGAGGCTGCCCTGAGCCAGCACTGCTGACCCGGGTCCCGCGTGCAAAGGCTCTCCGCTAGTCCCACGAGCTGCCCTCCTCATCTTTAAGGTACACACGCTCTCCGTTCCCCACCCCCCAACCCTTCCCGTGATCTCTGGAGAAAGAACGATGTCCCAAGAACCTCCTGTACCTTCCTGCGGGGTCCTCACCATCCCGACCCCCCGAGCCATACCCGCCCCCCAGGGGCCCCGGCTCCTCCAGGATCACCGGCAGGCAGGTCGGACGCTCGGGAGCCGGAGCCATGAGGGGCTGTATTTGGGCACCCGCCCTGCCCCCTGGGGCAGCGGTCAGCAGGACGACTGGGGACCGTGCCACACTGCTGAGGCCTTCGGGGCTCCCCCTGCCCTTGTCTGTTTCAAGACGGTCCACAGTGGTTTGTTACGCAAACCACCCGCACCCGAGTAACTCAGTGCCTGCTGACCACTCCGTGCCGTCCAGCCCTCCCCGAGGGAGCAGACCCCGAGGCGTGGCTCACATCCTGGGGAGAGGGCCATTCCTGCCTGGCCCCTGCATTTCCCTGCACGAGCCTCTGACACAGCACGGGAACTCAACTGCAACATTTTATCTCTAGGGAGACAGAACACAGGGTGTCTGGGGGGCTCAGTTGTTAAGCGTCTGCCTTCGGCTCGGGTCATGATCTTGGGGTCCTGGGATCGAGCCCCGCATCGGGCTCTCTGCTTGGCAGGAGCCTGCTTCTCCCTCTCTCTCTGCCCCTGCTTGTGTTCCCTCTCTATCAAATAAATAAAATCTTTTTAAAAAGAGATTTAAGCCCCTTCCATGAAGAAACAAGGAGATCGCCTTAAGGCCCAGGCTCCTGGTGAGGCCGGCTGTCATCACGAGCAAGACGCACTAACCCTCGGGCAGGTCCCGGATGCACCTTCGGCGTCTAAGCAGGTACCAGAAGAAGAGCAGAGCGTAGACCACCGTGGCGAGGCTGGCCGAAGCCCAGATCACGATGTTCCCAAGCAGGTGGATCTGGGCCTGGGAGGGCACAGGGGACCCCGTCAGCCACCGGCCGCTCAGAGGGACCCAGCCCCGACAACGCCCGCATGCCCGCCAGCCTGCAGCGAAACCCGGCCGCAGCCCGGAAGCGCAGCCCTCGGCTGCGGGAAGAGCGCGAAGCGGAAACGCAACTGGGAGAGGCCGACACTCCTGCTCTGACAACAGCTCCCCGCAGAGGGTGAACCTGGGGCCACACGGAGCTAAGGACCCCGCCTCACAGCAAGTGACCTCGCGTCTCCACCCCGAGGAGGAGGGAGGGGAGCGTTTTCAGCGTGAACTCATCTGGGGAGTGTGCGGAGCTCGGGGTGCCGGCTCCCGGGCCGCTCGTTCTACGGCGTGAGGAGGGACAACACAGATGCGCACAGAGCACGGGTGGGCTCGGCCGCTCGTGCTCTGTACAGGACAGCGTGAGAGTATTTTAAAAGCCACTCTTATCGGAAAACGGAGAGCAACGTGCTCCCACAAAAGCAGTAAAGCCTGGTTTCCTCCAACATGCAGCCGTGCCGGGACCTCACCCACGGCTGACGCCAGCACCGGCCCCGCGCTGCCGGAGCCCCGCAGGAGGCCCCGCACCGAGCCAGGCCTGCGCAGGAGGCAGCGGCTGCTCTCCACGCCCGAGGAGCCCCGAGCGACCGCCCCGCCCGCCGCCTGCCCACACGCCCGCGTACGCTGGTCCTGGGGTGCAGCCAGTAGGCGATGCTGGTGTCCAGGGTGACCCAGTCCAGCGGCGAGGAGCTGTACTTGTGCTCCGAGTCGTCGCTCTTCACCGTCAGCATCCTCCACTGCAAGGAGGCCAGAGGCCAGAGTCAAGAACACAGCCAGAGCCGCCCTCGCTTGGGGGCTGGGGAGTCCCTTTCACGTTCACCGGGACCACCCAGCGCAGGCGGCGGCTGAGGTCCTACCCCAAGACCCCCGTCACCCTGTCTGTGGGGGGGAAGGGACTGAACTTGGTGCTAAGGACACTTTGAGATTCAGGACCCTGAGTTTCTCATTCTGACGTCACTAGGGCTCCACCATGTTGACCTTGGGCCACTCCGACCTGACCGTGGGGGGCTCCAAGCATACTCTGGCCGTGTGACAAGGCTACACTGCCTGGTTCCTGGCTATTCCTGCCTGCAAGGCCACAGGCCCGGGGCCGACCGTGTGGCCTCTACCACTTACGGCCGAGAGACAGGAACCCTCCCTGCTCAGCCAGGCCCCAGGCAAAGGAAGACGACGGGAAGGGGGCAGCTCTCCCGAGCACAGCGCTCCCTCTGGCGAGGAGCCAGCACCCCAGGTAGACCCGGGCCACCCCCGCCGGTCACCTGCAGCTCCAGGAACCTGGCCATGAAGCTCAGGTTCCTGCTGACGTCCATCTGGGCCGGTGAGTGCAGCTCCAGCTCCCTCTCCTTCTGCTCCTGGCCTGGCACGACACACAGCAGAGGTCAGGGGGCTCACCACACACTGGCAGCTTGGAGAAAAGCCCACGTCCCTTTTTTCAGACAACCCACGGCATCGTTCCACTTGGCCTTCCCGGCCATATGCGAGAGCCCCGTCAAATCCGGATCTTTCCGCTCGAAAGGCTCAGCTCGCACCGCCCCCGGGCGCTACCTCAGAGTGACAGTTGGCCTGTTCAGGGCTCGGCTCAGCAGGGCGCATGGTGTGCCCTGTCCCCGTCCCCAAGTGAACCCTTGTGAAAGCGACAGGAAGCCTGCGGGCCAGACTCACTTTTGCCGTATCGGTGCTCCTCCACGTTCCACACCATGCTCTCGTGGTAGCCCCGGGACAGCTTCTCCCCGACAACCTCCAGCTGCCGGAACCCCCAGTCTGGGAGGTGGGCCCCGCTCAGCTAGCGAAACAGTGGGTTGCAGGGGAGACGGGACGTGACGTGCAGGCCCGGGGCCCCCGCTCATCCCCACCAGCCCTGCCACCTGGTCACTCTGTCCACAGCCGCCAAGGGCGGCAGCCTCTCCCCCGTGCGCCCGCCACGTCGGGATTCAGTCTGAGAAGCCGGAGTCCTGCCCCTGCCGTGTGCGTGTAACACGGCAAAAGCTTTAGCCGGGCGTCCTGCCCGTGAAGAGTCCGTTCAGCCCGGAGGGTCCGGTAAACTGTGTCATGAGCCGCCCCCAGCCAAGACGGGTGAGCCAAACCCGGCGCCCCTTTACCTTCAGGACCGCAGAGGTGTTCACGTGCACCAGGCGGACCTCGGACAAGATGGTCTTCCAAACCTCCGTGTCGGATTCTCGGTTCACGATGTCCTGTAAAAGCAGGTCCTGTCAATGATCTCATTCTCTCCCCAATTTCCTGACATGTCAAGTGAGGACTGATCACCAAACAATGACACTGAGACAAGGGACCAAGCTCCAGGGAGCTAATAGGATGGTGCCCCGACCTTGCTCCCAACACCCACGCAGCAAGCCCCTAGCCGGGCCGGTGGGGCACACTGCCCTGCTACAGAGTCGAGAGGCCCCCACGCTCGGCCTTCTCGCTCGGGCAAATGCACAGATAGCTCAGGCGAGGGTTGGAGATGGTCCTTGATGTGTCCTCAGCGGAGCGCTGGGGGCTGCTGGGGGCTGCTGGTGGCTAATGGAACCACTAACATCGTGAGAGCACTCGGCCTTGTATCTTATCACAACCCCGTGATGACCCGTGCAGGCGTGTGGCTGTCAGGGAGGGCCGGGGGACCCAAGGGCTCTGTGGGAGCGGGGAGGAGGCCGGGCTGACGGGTACACCCCGCGTCAGCCACCCTCCCTCCTTGCTGCATGAGCTGCAGTCCCTGGAAATGTGGGCATGTGGGGGTGAAGGTGCTGCCAGCGGGAACGGGCAAGGAGGAGGCTTGGCCATTAGCTGTCCGAGGCCTGGTAGAAGGGCAGTGGGTGGGCCCCTAGGAGAAGGTCCACCAGGAGGCCTCCCAGTGACGGGGCCTGGGTGCAGAGCGCTCCCATCCCGTGGGAACAGCCGAGGGGAGGAGGAAGAAGCAGAAGATAGGCGGACACGTGTAGCACCAAGAAGGCGGGGGGGGGGCAGGGGGACAGAGGGACGCTGCTGACACACAGACACAGGCACACACGCACAGCAGCCTTGAAGCCCGTGGCTGTGCCGGGAGGGCCAGCCAGCGGCACGGCACCCGGCACGCCCTGCCAGTCACACCTGCGAGACCAGAACGGAGGGTGGGGAGACTGGTGCTCGGCGGGCGGCTACTGCAGCCAGTCGGAAGCTGGAAGGAGAGCCTGCCTCTTGTTAGGGAGAGACGCCCCCACCCCTCCGGGGGATTAGCATGCACACGGGACTGAAACCGTTTTTTTTTTTTAATTTTTAATTTTTTTTAAAGATTTTATTTATTTATTTGACAGACAGAGATCACAAGCAGGCAGAGAGGAAGGGAAGCAGGCTCCCCGCTGAGCAGAGAGCCCAATGCGGGGCTCGATCCCAGGACCCTGAGATCATGACCTGAGCCGAAGGCAGAGGCTTTAACCCACTGAGCCACCCAGGCGCCCCCTGAAACCGTTTTCTAACACGTCCTTGAACTCACAGTGGCCCAAGGACCCGGGGACACAACTGTCTCTTCCTGCCACGGTTTCCAGCAGGCCATGTGCAGCCCTGGAGAGGGACTCTGGAGGGGGGCAGCCCATGTCCCTGGATGCTCAGAGACCTGGCCAGAGCCCCAGCTGTCCCCAGGGAAACCCTGTGGCCAGGGTGTTCCTGCACACCAGGTGAGGCTCAACGGAAGAGGCTCCTGTGGTCAAGGGAGGGTGGCCAGGGAGGCCCGACCCTGTGCATCGATGGCCTGGTCTTGAGGCTGGAGGAGCCGCCAAGGCCGAGGGCACCTTCACCTGGCACGGCCCCGAGAGCCTCACGGCCAGCATGGAGCATAGACCAACTGCTCAGCCAGCTCGTCCCTCCCATGGAGACGTCTCCCTTCCCACGAAAACACCTGGGGCTTTTTATAGGGCTAAAAATCACTAGTTTTACATCTGAATCGGTTACTCTAAAGGGCGCTTTTGAAAGGACACGTTCCTGATGGCCGCGGAGGGTTTTCCAGCTGGGACTCACCAGTCGCCAGAGGTTCTGGGAGGGCATGGAGATGTTGTAGTCCACGTAGCAGGAGACCTCCTGCGAGTGGGGGCTCAGGGGCGCTGCCACGTCGTGCCTGGAAAACACAACGTGCTGTGGAGGGGGCTCCTCACCCCGCCCATCACTACGCCTCGAAGGGCAAAAACCCACTTCCAGAAACAAAACCGGCTGAGCCTGAAGGAGCAGCGGCCCCGAGGGGCACCATCGGAGGGCTTGCGGATCACGAGACACTGATGGCAGCCCTTCCCCTGGGGAGAAGTACCCAAGATGTGGGGTCTGACGGACAGCAGCCCAGGCCGCGTGGGTGTCGCCACTCCATCATTGAGGGCAACAAAGCCAGTCTGGGAAATGGTTGTGGGACTAGGAACACCGTGGTGGGATGAGACGCCCTTAAGGACAGCGACCTCAAATGTCCAGAAAGAACCACCTCCCTCATCTGTGTGGTTCTCATGCTTTATCCTACTTTGCGCCGGGCGCTCCGGAGGACACAGTTCTCCCTCGCTCCCGGAGAAGGCAGACCTTCACACGCACGGCCAAGAGTGCCAGGCTGTGGGGAGCCACCAATAAAACCAAGAGAGCAGGAGCGCCTGGGAAAGGCTTTGAGGAGGCAACATTTCAGCTGACGCGTGACCACAGCGAGCGGGCCACGGGGGAATGAGAGTCCAAGAACATTCCAGGCAGAGAGAGCAGGTGTAAAGGTCTCAAGGGTGCTGCGGTCGGTCATCTGGGGACAGCAGGGAGGCCAGGGGGACTGCAGTGAAGTTCACCAGGGAGTCACCAGGGGCTGGATCCCAAGGGGCCCGCAGCCAGGGAGAAGTGGGGACGTTATTCTAAGCGTGATGGCCACGCTGCGGGAGTCACTGGAAGGCTTCTGGCTGAGAAGTGAGGCCAGGCCAGCAGACGGCGTGGGCTCACAGGGCACCACCTGTGGTGGGGGGTAGGGGTGGGGAGGCAGGAGATCAGGGCACCGGCCCTGACAGCACAGGGATCAGGCCTAGACTGGGCCGTGGCGGGAGCGAAAGGAAGAGAAGCAGCCGGGGCGGCGGCTGAGGCCTGGCTTCTTCCAGGGAGGAGCGGGCCAGGAGCCAGGAGCCCGCAGGGGGAAACAGGGACTCGAGGCACCATCTGGGAGTCGTGAGGAGCTAGGAGATCACCCGAGAAGCTGGGTGGAGGTAGGAAGAGAGGAGATCGGGGCATGTCGGTTTGCAGAGACTGCTCGGGTCAAGTCAGGAAAGGGCCGAGCACCAAAACGCAGGGACCATTCTGGACCCTTTGTGGCCGGATTCCAACGCTTCTCGAACTCACACGTACTTTAAGCCATTCAACTTCAGGGAAGTGGCCGCACTTGGTTCTAGGTGGGAAGACCTCCCGTGCTCTCCCTCACCTGTCTTCCGAAGCACCCCCTGCCCCTGGCCACCTCCCACTGCAGGGTCCAGGGTGGCCCCAGGGTCTGCGGGCTACCCTGCTAAGCTCCGTTCCCCCCCACCCCTCCGTGCGCTGTCATCACCATCACCAGGGGGCACCTCCTAACACTGAGTGCGGGCTACAGCGCCGGGCCACCCCGAGGGAGCCAGACACTGGCGTGGGGGCAGTGGGGCAGCGGGCGGCCGACCCAAGAGGCGCAGAGAGGGCTGACGGCGGGCACTCACGTGTTGAGGAAGCGGGTGGTCATGCCGTGGACCAGCTGCACCACGTCCCCGTGCCGCACGGGCCGCGGCGGGTTACTCACCACCAGCGGATGCCTGCGGACACGGAGAGCCGTCCAGTCAGTCAGGGGGCCTCCCTTGTCCCCGCGCCCCACGCACGCACCCCGAGGGCCCAGCAGGGTGGTGGCGGACACGGTGGAGCAGCCACACACGGGCGGCCACGTCACGGGGCTGCAGCAAGCGGCCAACCCAGCAGCCGCCCCGGCTGTGCCGCAACGGGTACCGGGATGCCGACGCGCCCGTGACCGGACGGTGACAGTGGTCAAGGCAGCCTCCCAGAGGAGCGACAGTCAGGTTTTAAGAAAATGCCAGCTAGGGCCGCCTGGGTGGCTCAGTCACTAAGCAGCTGCCTTCAGCTCAGGTCCTGATCCCAGGGTCCTGGGATTGAGCCCCGCATCTGGCTCCCTGCTCCTCAAGCCTACTTCTCCCTCTCCCCCTGCTTGTGTTCCCTCTCTCACTCTCTGTCACTCTCTCACTCTCTGTCAAATATACAAATAAAATCTGAAAAAATAAAGGGGGGGGCGCAGCCGGCTGGGTAGGATCGTTCCGGCCTGAGCGACGGCACAGGGCGGGTGCTGGGAGCCGCCGGCTCAAGGCGGGACAGAGGCCGGGCACTGCAGGCCACTGTCAGGGGTCTGGATGGCCCTGGGTGGCCCTGGAGGGGCAACGGAAGCTAAGAGGGGTTTCAGCACGACCATGACCTGCCATGAGTGACATTTGAAAAGCCCACGTGGGGCAGCAAGAACTAGAGCAGGAGAAGACTGCTGGGGGAGACGCAGGGCTGGTAGAGACAGAGGCCAGGATGGTTCGGGACCTCGTCTGCACGAAGTCCACGGACTGGACGGGGCAGGGGGACAAAGGAGTCCTCCGTCCGTGAGGCCTAAGCAAGGGAATGCCGTGGGGAGCACAGGGGGTGCTGGCGGAGAGCTCGTGGAGCCCCCAGGGGAGACACTGGGCGGTGGGGGGGCAGTTCCCTGAGGAAGCGTCCAACCCCTGGACCGCAGGCTCAGCAGCACGGAGCTGCTCTCAAAGCTTCGAGGGAGGAAGCGACCACGGAAAGGGGGCCACGAGGGAAGCCCCACTTCGGGGTCCCAGCACCTGCACGCACCTCCCGGGATCCTTCACGATCCACCAGTTGTTGACGTCTTTGAAGGGGTAGCAGGTCACCTGCTGCTGGTGTGAGCTGCCTCGGCCGTTCTCGTATCTGCAAGAAGGAACAAACACAACCACGTGTCCGCCGGGGGCTGCCATGAGCCTTTCTCTTGAGGTTCCCGTCGACACCACCCGGCAAGGTGTCCGGGTGGAAACAAGGATAAGATGTGTAAGCGTGGGTCCAAGAGGGACAGGAGGACACGGCCAGCGTGTGCGTCACGCAGCAGGTGTGGGCAGGCCCGGGCCCTCTGCCTCCGAGTCTCTCTGTTTCGTACACAGAAATGATAAGGTTCGTTGATAATCAGAACCTGAGAGCTCAACATCTTTCTTGGAAATTTCATTTTGAGTCAAAGCTGGTAACAGCAGAGACGTGAAAAAGCCAAACATGTTACGACCTTCGGTTTACAATGGTCGCCTTCCTTACATCATGGGGTAGGTGCTCTGGTGGGAGTGAAGCCAGCAGGGTACGGGTTTGCCAAAGACGTTCTTCAGGGTGACCTGGGAGCCGTAGGCCACCTCCAGGGGCTGGCCCTGCGTGATCCGAGCTAGGCCGCCCTAAGACAAAAGCAAAAGGGGGCCCGTGAGCAAGAGAGCCTCTGGACAGCCACACCTCCTCTGGGCGGGGGGGCGTATTCGGGCAGTGGCGGTCATTGTCGTGTCACAGAACTAGCTATGAGGACACGGGACCTACTCCTACCCTGCACACAGCCCCTCGCTTAGCCGCCACAGGCATCCTCCGAGAAGTGCAACCCTGTCCATTTGAAAGGTGAGACTCTCTCAAGTAAATAAATCTTTAAAGAAGAAAAAAAAAGGGCTCCCTGGGTGGCTCAGTGGGTCAGGTGTCCAACTCTTGTGTTTCGGCTCAGGTCGTGATCTCAGGGTCCTGGGATCGAGCCCCACAATGGGCTCTGCACTCAGTGGGAAGTCTGCTAGACATTCTCCCTCTCCCTCTGCCCCTGCTTGTGTCCTCTGTCAAATAAATTTTTTTTTTAAGATTTTATCATTTATTTGACAGAGAGAGAGCAAGCGAAGGAACACAAGCAGGGGCAGAGGGAGAGGGAGAAGCAGGCTTCCCGCCAAGCAGGAAGGCCGACATCAAAAATGGAACTGCCCAGGCGCCCCTCAAATAAAAAAGGTGAGAAGACGAGCACTTGGATGAGCTAAGAAATTTGCCCAAACACACATGCCTGGGTGTCAGGAGTGGGTCCCATCGGACTCTCCAGTCCTCACCACCCCCCAACTGGTACGTTTCACTCTCTCTGCAAAGTCAGCAGGAAGGAATGCCAGAGCCGAGCTTGTCCTGCGACGTGTGGGCACCTGCCCCGCGTCTGTGGGGCCGCGCCATGTCCTCAGGCAGGCCCCACTGAAGAGCTGACCCCTCCTCTGTTTCCACGCTGTCCACACACGTACAGCTTGTTTAGAAAAACTAAAGCGGCTTCTTCAGGTCTTGATTTGGTTTTCCCCCCTAACACCTGACAATGTTTACATAAAAAACTCAAGAGTCCAGGGGCACCCGGGTGGCTCAGTCGGTTAAGTGTCTGCCTTCGGCTCAGGTCGTGATTCCCGGGTCCTGGGATCGAGCCCCGCATCGGGCTCCCTGCTCCGTGGGGAGTCTGCTTCCCCCTCCCCCTCTGCTCACGCTCTTGCTCTCAAATAAATAAAATCTTTAAAAAAAAAAAAAAAAAGAAAACCCCGAGCCTAGTCTTGTCCCCTCTCCGAGGCGGCCGTGGTGCCGCTCCTTACCTCCAGGCTGGCCTGGAAAGCACTGGACATGATCTGGTCGTGGGGCCCGGAACGGTAGACCAGAGTCAAGTGGACGTAGAAGAACAACAAGTACATGAGGGCCGGGATGACCAGCAGCGCTGCCGCTCGGGCAAGCAGGTGACAGAGCACACGGACCTGCCGCCAGACAGAGGACAGGTCACGTCCTACTGCTTGGGAAGGTGCGCCCTCCAGAGAGGCAGGCCCGGAGGGAGCGGGCAGCAGAGCTCCAGGCTTCCCACGGCCTCTGGCCAGAGGCTCACGAAGCCTGTCTTCCGGAGAAGGCTCGCTCCCTAGACGCTCATGTCACGCGGACCTCCGCCCACCCCGGGACGGCCGCTCGCCCCCCTCCACGGGGCACCTACATGTGACAGAGTCCGGTCTCCGATCAGGTGCCAGGCATGGACGCCGGCCACTGCGAGCACCAGCAGGTACGTGAAAACACCCACATATTTGACGCTGGAAAGACCCGAGGAGAAATCGTTCCAACAAGGCACAGAACGAGGAGGCCAAGGCTGACTGGGACCCTCGGCCCAGACTCACCCCACCGCGCAGGAGCAGGCCATTCCGGTGAGCGTCAGCCAAAACCACCAGCGCAGGGAGAAGGGCCTGGGGTCAAAGCAGAAGAGCACAGCTGGGAACGGATCACGAGGCGCTGCCCGAGGGGGCGCACCCCTCAGAGCTCTCAGACTGGGTGCGCCGTCCTGAGCTCCACGACGAGAAAAATGCACCGTCGTCTCTCAAATCTCAGTCCCGGCAGAATTTTTTCTTTTTGGCCAGAACATTTTCCCAGTTAGTTTAAATTATACAGAAGCGAGGGGTGCCTGGGTGGCTCCATCGGCTAAGTGGCTGACTTTGGCTCAGGTCATGATCCCGGGGTCCTGGGTTTGAGCCCCACGTCAGGTTCCCTGCTCAGCTGGGAGAGCCTGCTTCTCCCTCCCCCTCAGCCGCTTCCCCTGCTCATGCTCTCTCTTGCTCACTCTGCTCTCTCTCTCAAATAAATAATCTTAAAAAAAAAAATTACACAAAAATGAGAATGTATTTGTGACGTCAGGAGCCAAGGGCCAGTCTGGAAGACGAAAGACACAAAGTCCACAAGCGGCTCCCCCAAATGAAAAGGCATCAGACCCTTTCAGGTCAACAAACCACCCAGACTCTTCCCTCTCGTTAACTAGGAAGGGCGTGCCCCCTTCTGCATACCTCTGTTTTTGGGAGTTGGCAAACTTCAGGTAAGACAGCACAGCCAACAGGTTGAAAAATATCAACACTGACTCCAATAGCATGAGCCTTGCCTGAGTGATGAGAGCGTTCTCTGTTAGAAAGAGGACATGTACGTCAGCTGTCAGGGAGCAAGGGCAGACACAGGGAGATGGGAGCACCCACAGAAAGGACACCCTCTACAGGCCACAGAACGTGGCCATGGGAAGTTCAGGACTGGGTGGCTGGAAGGAGATGGGCTCCAGCACCACAGAAGCGAGTTCTGAGGTGTGAATCACGCCGAGCAAGACCTGTGTGACCGTGGGCAAGTCACCGAACCTTTCTGAGTCTTTATCCTTCTCATGTACAGAAAGAGTATCAACTTTGTGGTACGTGGATGTATGCGGCTTCACAAGTCTGACCACACAGTTCTGCCAGCCCACACCCTGGGAGGAGGGCCACGGAGTCCTCCCAGAGTCAAATCTGGGCAGACTGGGCACACTTCCTTCCATCCTGTGTGGAGGAGACCCTGCGGGGGCACATCTACTAAACCCACGAGCTCTCCTGGGCTGCACGCTGTGACATAACCGGGGCCAACGCTGGGGGCTTCCCTGAGCGGCACCAGAGCAGGCAGAGGCCTGGGTCTCACCGATAAGTATCAGCAGAGCGGCCCCTGTGGCGGCGCAATGAGAAAAGTCAAGCTCCAGCAGGATCTGGTAGGCCATGGGCACCAACAGAGCCCCGGTGAGGGCCGGCAGCAGGCGCAAAGACCACACGGGCACGTTGCTGCTGTATTCTGGAAAAGCAACCACGGCGGAGCTGACCGCACAGGGCACGCACCACCTTCCAACGCGGCAGGTGTATTTTCAAACACGGAGTCACGTTCACAAATCCCAAAATGCAAGTTTGCCAAACTAGGCACCATGTCAGAAGGGCATGTGCAAGCTGCGGATAAAAGCCTTGACCTTGGCCGTGTGCAGTCAGAGCCTCGCGCTCATGGGGCATGGAAATAATGCCTCATAACTCTGAAAGTAGTTAGTGCTTTACTTGTTTATAAATCTGCCCTGCCTTTTCCCCAAAACACTGAGGCAACAGACAAAACTTCCATGGAAAAAAGATAACTGCGATCAGATGCCACAAGCAGACACTGCCCCATGGACCAAAAACCGAGGACAAAATAAGGGCTGTGATTAGACACTAAGACGTCTGCCAGAACTTGAAAAGCTTTCCACGTGTACCGAATTTATCATGCCCTGGACGGATTAATAAACCCTCTCCATCCTAATATTCCAAAGTCACAAGGGACGTGAAAATGACCTATTACCTGCTCCGATCCTGTTCCACAGAAAGTTACCATCAAATCCTCCTAAATAACCTGAAACAAAAGACAAGTCAGTAACTACCCCAAGCAGCAGGATTTGGGGAGTACCAAACCCTGACAGACACAGGGAAACACTGATGACTAATTAGACACAAGAAATTCCACTTACGAGTTTAATGATTTCTTAAACAAGTTACCACAATTCTACTTACTTATTTATTTAGGTGCTGTAAATAGACTTTATTTATTTATTTATTTTAAAATAATCTTTATGCCCAATGTGGGGCTTGAACTCATGACCTCGAGATCAAGAGTCACGCGCTCCACCAACTGAGCCAGCCGGGAGCCCCTCACTTATAAGTTTTAAAGGGCTACTTCTAGGGGCGCCTGGGTGGCTCAGTGGGTTAAAGCCTCTACCTTTCCAGGGTCCTGGGATCAAGCCCAGCATCAGGCTCTCTGCTCAGTGGGGAGCCTGCTTCTCCCTTTCTCTCTGCCTACTTGTAATCTGTCAAATAAATAAAATCTTTAAAGAATAAAAAATTAAAAAAAAAATAAATGGTTACTTCTCTTGCTAATGAATCCTACCTCCTAAGGCCAGCAGCATGTGGCCAAACGGTGGTCCACTGCCGTCCAGAAAGAAGATCCGCTTCATGTAGAAAGAGATGTACTGCCCGTAATACACTTCATCAAAGCTGCAAAGCAAATGCACGTGATAGTCACTAGAAGCGGATGCCCTAGCACAGGTGGAGGGTAAATGTATCCCTGTTCCCAAACAATGTGAGGGCTCATTTGACTGCACCTGCACTTTGTCCCCAAATATTCAGACAGCGGCATAGTGCCATGCATCCACAAGGACAGGAGGGAAAACTCACCAACAGCCACACACTCAGGTGTCTGCCCTACACAGCCTCGATTCACCCTCCCCGGCTTCGCTGAGGGACGTGCGAGCAGGCGGTCTACTGAGAGGCCTCCCAGACCCGGGGCTGCGTCTGTGACTAAGGGTCAGAATCACACCTGATAACCAGGGGCAGGGGTCCTGGGGGGACATGCAGAAACCAACTGCAACTGTTTTCAGACAGCTGGGGACATTCAAGGATACCGTCAATATTGCTGTCAATTTCTTAGGCGTGATAACGTTAATACAGTTTATTTTTAAGTTCTCATCTTTTAGAAAGATACCAAATTACTGAAACACGCTGCTTATGGCTTGCCTCAAAAAAGTCCACTGAAGCTGAGTGATGAACACTTTGGGGGGGGGTGTTATACTATTCTCCCTACTTTTGTGTATGTTTAATAGGTTCCACAATGTGTGTTCTCTGAACACACGTTAGCCAGACAGCAAGTGTAATAATACCACCAGCCGTCATCGCTCCTTACAACACGCTTGAAGGTCAATGACGACTCAGTTCCAAACCCATCGACCCTCCACCCTTGATTTTAAATGGGTCCCTATGGCTGCTGCCCCTGTTTCAGGGGCCACATTTCACCTGCTAGAGAACTACAGGGCAAATGTGATAGGTGGACTCAGCACGTGCCGTCCTCAGGACCCACTGTCCTCTCCTCTGCCCAAAACACCCATCACTGAGAAGCCCGGAATTCCACTCTCTGGCTTCTGCTGTGCAGAAGGGCACTTTCCGTCCCCAGCGCATGAACACATCACAATCTCTGGTCCGTCCTGAATGGGGTTGTCTGGCTTACACCACAGCCCTTGGATAGGCGAGCTGCCACAGGCGGCTCAGTAACCCCACTGCAGTCAGAGCCACAACGTTCAAATTGATGTCAGCTGTCACCACCACAGGGCGCTCCAAAAATCCCAACATCGTGTAGAGAAGCAGGTCCTGGAGGATGCCCTGGAGAAGGACAGAGACGGCGTGGGTAAAGCAGCAGGAACCAGAAGCTCACAGATTCGAGGAAGAGCTCGGCAGCCACCGCAGCTCTCAGGTGCACCGTGAAGAGCCAGGCGTTGGGTGGCGGGGCGGGTGGTCCTTGGGAGACAGTCCGGAGGACGCCAGCAGTCAACTAAGGTGAGAACTCGGGCGCCTCAGGACTGAACACTCACTCACTCAACAAGCCACCCCCGAACACCACCTGAGCGCTTCCTGGAGAGAAGCTGCTTCTTAGGGAAGCCCCGGGGCCTCGCCAACCTCGCCCTCCTGGGCCCCAGAAGGCTCCTCATCTGCCGCTAGTGCTCCCCCACCCCGCTCCCTGCTGCAGCCCATCCCCTGGGCGCCCCCCTTCTCACCCTGAGGGTGCGTCTGTACCCAGGAGCCCCCGTTTCCTCCCTGAGGGGTCATCTTCCCTTGAGCGCCCCTTGTCTTCGCTGGGCGCCCCTTCTCGCACCTAACAAAGCTGCATCTGGCCTGTGGCGGTCCCCGCCTCTGCAGAGACCTCACGGGCCCTGGGAGGCCCCCACTCCTCTTCCAGGCATTCCCTTTCTCTCTCGGGCTGCACCTTCCCGCAGGTTTCATTCGCCCCGGAGTACTCCCTCCTCTCCCAAGCCTGCACCTGCCGGGGCGCCCCGCTCTCTCCCGGGGCGCACCTGCCCTCGGCCCCGCCCCCTGTCCGGCCGGACGCCGACGCCCCCGCCCCAGGTCGCCCGCAAGCCGCGCACGCGCGGCCCGCGCCGACTCTCGGGTCTCAACTGGGCGCTCGTCCCCGGCGTCTCAAACGTACTCTCTTTCCGTCGAGTTCCCGCAGAGCTGCTCCCCGCGTCCGACCCCGCCTCGGATCCGCCGGCCGGGGGGCAGGGGGCGCCCACCGTTAGGGCTTCTGGTCGCGCGCTGAGGAGAGACCGCTCGGCACTCTGCGCCGCCCACGCACCGCCTGCTCGACGCTCGACTCGCCGGGCCTGCGGAGCCCTTTGCGGGAGCGCCGCGCGTGCGCCCTGGGCCAGAGCGCCGCGCGTGCGCCGCCAGGGCTCTCAGGGTCCGGCGCGGCACAGACCCGCCTCTGTCGTGCGTCGTTGACAGCTGTGGTGCGCCAGGAGCCCCGTGGCCGCTGGACGCTCCAGTGTTTTTAAACGAGACGGTTGGGTCTTAGCCGTGTGCATCGCAGTGCAGTCCGGCGAGCAGCTCGCGTGCGGGGGTCTGCCCGGGGCCCGCGGGAGCGCTCGTGCGAGGGCGGGCGGGCGGGCGGGGTCGGTGCTGCCGCCGCTTCTCCGCCCCCCGCTCCTCGTGCTCCCTTGCGCCCCTGCCTCCCCCCGCCGCCGCTCTTCGGTCCCCCGCTTCCCGGGCGTCCGAACGGCGGGGTGGGACGGCCAACCTACGGGACCACCACCCTTCTCCCCAGTTTTCCTCTTCCCGGTCCTCTCGTGTATGTGTGTTCATCTCACGGATGGGTACTGCAGGGTTAAGAACTACAATGGTGGTGGTTCGCGAACCATCTTTCTTCCCCGCGAATGTTGGTCAACCCAGCGTTAGAGGACACCGGTGGAGAATGTGGGGTTACTTCTGATTTACCCGTGCCTCGCCCAAGGCTGTGGAGAGGGAGGGAGCTGGGGCTCACCCCGCCTGAGGCCGGGGGCTCCCTGGGCCCCTGGAGCAGTGGGGCTGGCTGACTCCTGAAGTTCGGGGAACTCCCTGTCCCTGGCAGTGAATCCAGGGAACGAGTTTGGCCGCTAGAGCTGAGCCAGCCGGTGCCCAGGTCCCTGTTCTTTCCTACAGTCAAAAGGCGCTGGAGGAAACTGCCGAGTCTTTCCTCACGGAAGGTGTTCTGTGCAGGGATGATTTACAACTCTCCTACATTCTTAACTGGTGCCCATGACCTCTTTGAGTCCACACTACCCCAGGAGGTTGGGTACTGTTAAATCCGCATTTTACAGTTGATTGTGACTCCAGGGAGTGAAGTGTTCTTCCAAGTCATGCAGCTGGGGTGGCTGGGGGCAGACGGAGCACTCACCGCTGGGCCTCAAACCCAAGCGCTTGATCTCTCACTTCCCCACGCCTGGAGCATTCCTCTTTCCTACCCCAAAGCGCAGCATAAGCCTCTCCTCCCAGCAAAAGATAAGGGTCACTGAGAAGTGGCAAAAACAAACAAAAACCACGACAAAGCATAAAATGGCTCACACAACTGAGCCTGGCTGGCTGAGTTGGTAGAGCACGCAACTCTTGATCTTGGGGTCAGATGCTTACTTAAAAATTAAAAAAATAAACCATAACAAATCAGATGCTTTCTCCTCTGACATGCCCACTTCTAGGGGGAAGTAGGGAGAGGGCAAAGGGCAGGCAGATGTTCTGCACACCTTGATATCACCCACCAGGGGAAAGGATGGGCACTAACGCTCACCCATTCGGAATATTAATCTTTATCTATAGGTTTTAATCCCTTCTCTCCCCCACTTTGCTTTAAAGCATTTCAGCCAAGTCACTCCCGATTTTCACGTAAGCTGTCCCTAAAAACCCCTCCATCTCTCTCATCAAATGACAACAGAAAATCGAGGGACACACAGCCTGAGAAAGCATGTTCAGCTTTAGGGCTTTTCCTTTTTCTTTTTTTTTTTTTAAATTTTTTTATTTAAATAAGGAGAATTCTTTCATATGGAAAGAGCTAGTACAATCACATATTTGAAAGGAGAAACAACAGGTTGTGATCCGGAGGGAAGGGCGAAGGGTGAGTGTGCCGCCGTGGCCTGCCGAATCCACGATTCCATGTCCCACCGGGGCAAAAGCTTACCAAAAAATATATAAACAAGCTGCACATTACACCTTTAGCCATCGTCTGCCCTTTCAAATATCTGGTCTACATGAAAAGACAAAGAGGAAAGGCCAAACTAAAAGCAAAAGGGAACAAAAACAAAACAACCCTCAAGAACAAAAAACCCAAACCCTTTTTACTATGCAAGGCATGAAGTCAAAAGCTTAGAGTACAGAATCCCCTTTAAACAATGGAAGAAAGTCACCCACACAGAGCCTTCATAGAAATTTCCACTCTGAGGCTTCATAACATGCTGAAGACGGGGTCCTGGGGCCACTGCCACACGGCCAGGGTGGGGAAATGGTGAGCGGCAAGGTCAGACGCGCCTGGAAGATCGCTAGCCAAGTATGCACTGGTGGTCCTGACAGAGGGCACGGCTAGGGACAGTGCCTGGCCCCAACACTGAAACACCCTGTCCCAGGTGATCTCCTGGGTCCATCTCACATTTTCAAGCAGGAAGAGCTGGCTTTCTGGAAGTCTGCATTTCTCATTCAGCACAGAACATGACACAGCACACTCTGGTGTCCTTGGTTGTCAAAGGCCATTTCCCGTAGACCTTCTAACCCAGGCTTGCTCTGCAAGCAGTGAAAAGGGACAAATACAGACTGGAGAGGCAACATGCAGCTACCTGGTGGAAGAGAACTGAACAGCAGGGAGGGAGGGGCTGTACCAGTCTGCCACACACTGCCTCAGTGGGCCATTTCTGAACACGGCTGTGCACCCACGTGCACACCCTCAGCCTCCTCGGCTCTGAGCATCAGTCACAAACCTCATCACCCATCCAGAGGGCAGATGCAGAAGACAGGAGGGCGAGGGCATAGCTGGGGAGACCCGAGGTCAATATTTCACAAGATTCCCCAATATCCCTAGAGGTGGCTGGAACGACCACAGCTTTGGAACTCAACCGATTTCTGAATGTCTAAGTTATCCTCTGGTTTCCCTCATAAGGAACCCAGAGCCAGAAGTGTATGAATTCCAAGTCTGAAAACAGTAATAATGTGGATTAAAAAGGGGGAAGCAATAGTAAAGAAAACGAGACCAAATATAACTGGCAGAGAAGTTTCTGGCGGCGGGGGTGTGGCTGTGTGTGTGTGTGGGGTAATGCCTCTTGGACACTTGACCCCACACTCCAGGATTTCACCCGAGTAGTTGACACTGCACGGACACTATTGCGGGGTCACTGGTTGCCAAGCAACGGGTTGCACCATCAATGGCCAGGGCCGAGCTGCCAGCATCAGGAGGTGGCAAAGGTGCAGTGAGGGGTCTCTTTCTGCCCCTTGCCCCCATCTCAGAAGCCTCAGAAAGGAAAGTGCTGGTCTTCACCTGTTCCCACCTAAGGCCCCGTGGCATCCTGGCAGAAGCCTCTGCATGGGTATGCACTGAGGATGGGGTTCTGAAACCAAAGTGAGACCCTAAGCCCTATTACCTTGAGCTTGGTTCTAAAACCACATGAAAAGAAGACATATTGCACCTTAAAACCTGTCTGCACTAAAAACTGCATTTAATCAGACCGAGGAAGGGACTGGGGTGGGCTGGGGAGGTCAGGCAGGCCTCAGCCCTGCCCTCTGCCCCAAGCCCAATTTAAAATCTGTATCTTAGCGGGAAAGAGACCGCAGCTCGGGCACACGGAGGTGGTGAACGCACTGACCTTCACATGCAATTTCCTGGCCTTTCCTGCACGGAATAACTCAGACATTATATATAAATAGAGCAGTGAAACATTTACTTTTTTTCACCTAGACCTACAACATCAATACATATAAATAAATTCTAGTGTTTTCTGTTTTTATTGGGGAGGGGAAGGAGAGAAAATACAAGGGTAGAGGAAAGGGCTGGCGAACAGGTGACCTTCTGTTTTTATTTTTTTCTCAAACAGGAAGCACTGTCTTGCTGAGGACAGGTCCACCTGCAGGGTGCACCGTGCATTTCCAACAGCACCCAGGGCTGCTCTGCCGGGACGCAAAGTGAGAGAACCTTTCCCTTCCTTCTGACATACAACATGCACCGCTACTGGGTGTGCGGGCCTGGCCGTATTTCTGAGTGTGCGGGCAGCGGGGAATGTGTGTGGCTCCCACAGGGGCAGCCGGGCAGGGGAGGCGGGTGGCAGCAGAGGGGAGCGGCGGGCAGGGCGGCCGGTCACAGGGACAGCGGTCGCACACCGGCAGGGAAGAGAAAGCAGAGGAGCACACGGGGCAGGCGAGAGCGGGCGACTCGTCAAGCGAGCAGCCCTTGGAGAAGGGACCCCAGAATCGAGATTCAGGCATGGAGATGGCCAGCTGGCGGAAGCCCGGTCTGAGGGCAGAGGCAGGAAGGGTAACACAAAGCTGTCAGGAAGCGCGAGGGCGTCTTCCAAGAATGCCGGCCCCGTCCGGAGGACCCTCGCGTCAACCCGGCACTCTCGCTGGCGGGACGCACCCCAAGTCCTTAAAGCAGCAAAGGGCCCCGAGGAGCTGCTCCCTACCGGGTTCTAGGCTGGACACAGCGCTCAGGGCCGTGGGGCGTCACACAGCAGCGGTGACCCAAGGCTGGACTCTGGGGGGCTCCTCGCCGCTCACCTCCTGCTCGTCCTGAGCCAGGTCCTCCCTGTCGTGGAGGAACGTGGCTGGCCAGTTAGTTACCCTGAAGAGCACGTACAAAACTTGACATTTCCCTTCCCCTCTCCTTGGAATGACAAAATCGGGGATGATTTCCTTCTAGGTCTTATTTTAAAAAAGAAAGAACAAAAACCCAGCCTGAGATGGCTCACACAAACATCCTGCTGGCAGCGTCCCTACACGCTTTTTCCCGAGGCCGTCCACGGCTGCGGTGGAACAAGGGTCAGACCCGCAACCCACCCTCCCCTCGGAGCCCGCCCCGGCTGTCCGGGAGGACGGCCGCCCACGGCCCAGCTCAGGCCCCTCTGCCCCCACCACCCGGGTGTGCGGGTGGGAGCCGGGCCAAGGAGAAAAAGGCAGCTCACGCAGCAGCCTTGTGGGCCACAGACCCCAGCAGGTGGCCGGCCGCACGGCCCTGTCCCCCACGTGAGGGAGCCTCGCGGCTTCCGGGGGCCAGCTGTGTGAAAGGTGGTGGGACAGGAGGACCCAGGCAAGAAAGAGAGAGGCTCAGGAGGAAAGGAGGAGGGCGTGTTATGGAAGGCTTCCAGGAAGGGCGTGCGGGTCCGATGACAGCCCCGGGAAACACCAGTGACTCTGCATCTCCGTGATTTACCTCAGCTGCCCCGTGCTCGCACGTCCACTGGCTTTAGAAAAGTCCAGGACAGAAACCGCGTGTCACAATTACGCTAAAAATGCGATCGGCTTCACTGGGCTGCCCCGAAGCTCCAGCAACCGACCATCAGGCCAGGGGCTGGAACCCCCCGCCCCCCAAAACACCAGCCTAACCTGCCCCTCTCCCTTGCTGCCCCTGAACACGGAGCTGCCTGTCGGCGTGCCCCCCACGGTTTCTGCGAGCACCAGTCCCGGTTAACCCACTGAGGGAGTGCGGGGGGCAGGGGCACGTCTGCCCGAAAGTCCTGTGTTAAGGAATCACAGGGACAGCCCAGCGGCAGCCCCGGAGAGAGGGGTTAGTGCGGTACCAGGACGGAGGAAGGGAGGAGAGGGTGGCGAGTGTATAAAAGTTCAGCTATGCACACACAGCTTCTGTTTCTGTTTTCTTTTCCTTTCTCCTTTGTAAAAACTTAGCTGCTTTTTAAAACAAAAAGCCTTGAACTAAAATGGCCCTGCTGCCAAACCACTACGCCTGGGGCCGGGGGTTGCGGGGGGGCAGGGAGGGAGGGGGAGGGACGGGGTCATCTGTACTGCACAAAGGCTCGAGTCACTCCACGGTCACTGTGGACAGGAGGCGGGGACGACACGGGGACGGGGTCGTTTGCTTGCTTGTTTGCTTCGTAGTAAAGCGAGCAGGTCAATGCCACACATCCACGGGGGCAAGCTGGCTGGACACGGAGCTTTCGGGAGTGGACAAGGGAAGGGAGGTCTCTCAGTCCGGGCCAGGTGGTTGGACGGTGGATCTGGTGAGATGTCCGAGATGTCCACGAGTCTGTCTGTGTCCAGGCCGAGCGGTGGCCCTGTCCTCAAGGTGGGGGGCGAGGCGTGGCCAAGCACCTTCAGGCCTTGCTCTCCTCCACTTTGACTGCCCGAGGCTTGATTGCTCCGGTCCGCTTCATCTGGGAGGCGGCTGAGGGGGCCTCCTGCAGCTTCACGCCTCCCAGGCTGGGTTTTTCATCCACTCGTTGTTTGGCCTTTGGACAGATGAACGGGGACAAAGACAGTTACCCTTATGTAGAAACATCTGTCTGGACACATAACTCCCACCGGCCCCTGCCTGCTCCTGAGTCACCGAAAAAAGCTATCCTGAGAAGCCCATTCCCTTGGCGGAAGGACCAGACTCGGAAGGACACGGGCGGACACTGCTCTCGCCCCTCCCAGGAGTGCTGAGGGCAATGATTCAGGGAGGCAAGAAGGTGCCGGGTCGTCCGGGAACCATTCTGTAATGGCCATGGGCCTGTGCAGCAGGCGCACATCCAAGACTGACTTGGAAGGACCTTCTCAAATCAGTGCATCCCCTGCCCCAAGGGTAAAAAGCCCTTGAGCAGATCCAAGTGCACCCCACGAGTCGGAACTCCCAAATGCCTGCAGAGGGGCATAGGGCCAACACGTGGACTTGGTCCTCCCTGTCTTCAACACCCGCCCCCCCACCAGCTCCTGCTCTCCGGAAACGTCTCCCCTGGACCCTCGTTTGGCCTCGAGATTCCCATCAAGGTCCCATGAACCTGCAGCTCTGTGGCCAGCCTCGACTCTGCCCCCCACTGGGGTGTGACCTCTGCAAGAAAGCTTTAGCAGCTCAGTCCAAGCAATTCAAGGAGCCACCCTCCAGGGAACCAAGTTAGGAGGAGTGAAATGAGCGATCAAACTTCCGCCTCCATCAGCCAGGAATGCGGTTTTATTAAAAAGCCACGCCTGACGGGTATGAGCTCTGGACCCCATCGCATTTTAGAGCAGCGGCTGAGAACAGTGCCTGAAGGCAAAGACACTGAAAAACCCCTTTTGTTACAAAATGGGAAAGCCTCATTCCACTGGTACTCCCACCCAGCCAAGACAGAGACGAGACACAGCACTTACTAGAGCTAGCACGCGCACGCACACACGCGCACGCACACACACGCGGCTTCTAGAGCTGACCCACAGACCTAACCGAGTCCCAGCGCCTTCACAGCCCAAATCGCTAGGGAGGGAGGTCCACCTTCTGGCGCCACCTCCTCAGAGGAATCCGCATCCTCCCTTCTCTGCAGGACAAGGAAGGATCCAGACGCCCATCAAGAGGATAAATGCCTTCGCCAGGAGGGACTCGGACTGCCGGCTCCCGGCGCCACGCTCTAAGCGCTAGGGCTCGTCTCTCTTTTTAAGAGGAGCACTCAAATGGCTGGACAGTCCCTTCTCTTTTGGCGCTTGGAGACGGGCCTAAGCGTCCGGGGCTGGAGGGTCTGGAAAGCCATCTTCTACCTGTTGAACGTAGTGTCCCTGCACAGAGCCCATGTTAACTGCTGATCCAGAGGGCTTCCCACTGGGGCTAGCAGAGCTAGGCCTGAAAAAACCAAAGGCAGGGGGTGAGAACACACGCGTCGCCAGAGAAACCGAGTCAAGCCTAGCATGTGGCACGGCCCTGGGTCAGGCAGCGCCCTCTCAGACGGAGGAAAGCCAAGACCTCAGCCAGCCAGAGGGCAGAGGGTGCCGGAGCAGCTCGCAGAGACACACCCGAGGGTGCAGGGGCTGAGGGCATGGGGGCCAAGGGCCCAGCTGCGGGCAGCACTGACCAGAGAGGTAGATGGCCACTGACCGTCTCTCAGGATCTGGACCAACAGGATTCTGTGACCCAAATGGTCTCTGCAGCTGATTTCAGAATGGGGCCAAGTTTATTCCTAGTTTTCACATTTTAGGCAATGTGTTTGTGTATGTGTATGTGTGTGTATGTGTGGATGTGGGGGGGCGGTGAGTGGAAAGAGAAACCAAAAGCAACAAGAATCTTTTGGAACATTTTTCTGAATGTGTTCCATTGACCGGACAACCCGTTCTCCTGCATGCTGACTAGGGCTCAGAGTCCCAACAAGTGCTGTGCACAGCAGAGTTCATCAGGACCCTTGACAGCGGGGCCGCCCAGACCCTGTGCCGGGGGCCACGAGCCCCAGGTGTCTGACCAGGGAACCCTTTTTTGGCAGGGCATGCCTCAGAAGCCCCGTTTCCAGAAAACGTGGAAAACACCAGTCTATAAAACACCAATTTTCCCCACCCCGCTACAGCACCAACAAAACAAAGGCCATTCATGAGAGCTTCTACCTTCTACATGTTCTCCAAAGGGCCCAATGCTGTTCTCCTACACTAAGCAGACATGGGCGGGTCTTGCTCTGTGAGCCTGGGTTTGCCTCTGGGACCCGACGCTGCTCAGTGCCACCCACGGCGGCAGGGGGAGGGCAGCATCTGCTTATCCACGGAGCTGCCTTCCTTACTCCAGATTATACTCATCGTTCTGTGTTGCTGTCTGTCCGTGGTTTTCCTAAATTCTGTTGTTTTGGTTTATGTCAAAAAGATGGAACACAAAACAAACCAATAAACAAAAATAAATGAAGCCAAGAGGGTGACGTAAGAACAGAAAAGATGATGGAATGGGGCAGAAGTCCCACAGACGCCTTTCTCTGGAAATACAGGTGGAGCATGGAATGACGGGACAGACGGGAGGGACGAGGATGCGGCCTCGACTCTCCAAGAGCAAAGGGGCACAGCGCTGCGGCAGGAAGACGAGATGGTGCTCTGATCTGCGTTAGTGCTCCCCAACCGGAGGGCGGTTGTGCACCAGCAGACGGACCTCGGGGCGCCCTGGCGCCCTGCTGCTAACCTCCCACGGAGCGCTGCAAGTCACGCACGTCTGTTCCACCCGCTCACAAGCAGGAGGCCGCGCCAGGCATCTCCCGCGTACGACACAGCCGACTGCACCCCCCTGCGAGCCCCCGGCTGAGCGTGCTGCCTGCCTCCCTCTCCCGGCACACTCCTCCTCGGGGCCAAACAGCTCAGCGGAACCAGAGCTTCTTTGACTTTCTAGCATGATCAGTAATTCAACACCAGGCTCACCCAAAGCCACCTCTAGCTGAAAGCCTGGGGCAGTTACCGGAGGCAGAGACCGAGACCGAGGACACAAGGAGAAGGAGCCAGTCCGCGCCGTGAGAGGCACGGACGGCCCTGGCAGGGCCAGGGGCCCAGTGCAGGGAACACGCAGCCCCGGGAAAGGAAAGTCTCCTCGCCTTCCAGGGAGCACACTTTCCTAGCCAGTGAATCCTTTGGAAAACCTTGTGAGAAAGCTGTGAATAGTCAGGCCAGGCTTTACACTATCAAAACGTCAGACGTTCCTTTTCCTACCTTTCCAGAAACTCTCCCAAACCAGAGCATTTTATTATGAAGACCAAAAGCAAAACCACTCCGCCAGTTCCTGACTTCCCCGTGGCTAACTAAAACCTGAGTGTGTCCCAGCACTGAACTTCAAGGTGACACGGGGCCTCCAAGGGGACCCAGCCTCAACGCCCTTCCACAGCTCTCCCTGGGCCCCTAGGACTCTTCTGAACCACTCAGTCCCGTCCAGACCAAGTACTCGGCGATGCAGCATCCGACCCCCAGGGCATTTCTTTACCTGTAAGTCTGCGGTGACGGCACGGAGCCTCCAGAAGGAACATTCTGTTTACTGTCGGCAAAGTGGAAGCCCTTCATCTCCATCTGAGAGGACTGAAGGCATCAAGAAGGAATGAGCGATCGTTTGATGGCCCCAGAGTGCCTGGCCCTCCCCAACCCACCCCGTGCACAGCCGATGAGAATTCCCCGGGAGAGAGGGATTGTCTAAAGGAATCCGTACTCCCCTCCACCCCCCAGTCTGGGTTCAAGAGGCTTCTTCTTAGAACCAAGAACTGTCCCGTTTTTGTTCTCTAACAGAAGGATGGGGAGAAAGGACCACCAGGATGCCCATCAGCAGAGCCTGGAGCCCAGTCCTAGACACGGTCGATGGGGACGTCTGGGACCAGTCTCTGAGATACCCCAGCGCAACACCCCTGGCCCGTCAGCCCCAGACGTCACGACCACACACCCTTCTGCTCTGAGTCTTGGCTCCTGTCACTTGCTTACACAGGAACCAAGAGGGCCTCGCCATGGGGTTCCTAGAGGACTTTATCATAAGCAGGAAACCAGTGGTCTGGTGAGGCCAAGAGCTCGCACCCTGACCTCTGGCACTTCCTGCCCCAAGAGTGCTTCCTGACCAGCTAGCAACAATTTTCCCCAGGACAGAGTGGGATGGAATCCTCCTTACCTCTCTGCTGGTGTTAAGGACCGAAGGCTGGGAGCCGGGTGGAAGGATTCTTCGGGGGGCCCCGACAGAGAGGCTCTGCCCCTGCGGCAGCTGGATGGACTGTGGCAGAATCAGGGGCTGCTGCCCAGAGCCGTACCGCGGCAGGGGGAGCTGGGAGCCTGGCAGCGGCATCGTCAGCTGCTAGAGAACAGGGATAATCAAGACGAAGAATGGATGTTGGGGAGGAAGCCACAAACTACTGTTTACATGTAACCCCGAGAGCAAACACGTGTTATACATCAGGTTCTCATTTCCACAGAATTAAAGCACGGCCTCTGCATGATAAGACAGGTTCGGGATTTCTGCTAGGGCCCAGCCTCAAAGGCAAGTGTGACTGCTGGAACCAGACAGGTGGAGAAGACAAGCTCAGGACCGTGCCAGCCGCAGACAGCAGGTGCCACGCTGTGAGGTGTTCCTGGGGGAGCATGGGATGCAAGAGGCTCCTCTCCGGGACCGCACAGGGCCACGTGCACCCCAGACTTTCTTGCTTCCAACCAGCAAAGGGTTAACCGAGTGCATGTTATGTGCATCAGGGGCAAGCATGAGGACAGGCCAGACCCAGGGCACAGCGAAGACAGGGCCACACTGGACGCAGACTCAGCATGGGGACTACAGGCAGCAAACCCCTGTGCCTAGGGGCAGGAGGGCTTCTTAGGAAGGAATGGCCAACAAACCCCTGAAAGCAAATGTATTCGGCATCCCGGCTGCTGTGCTGAGAACAGATACTGTATGGACGTGTATCTATGTACCCCTTTGGAAGGCACAAAAAGGCAAAATCCCTTTAACTGTTTTGCCTCTAAAGGTGATGGAAAACTCCGCTGGGTTCTGGGGTTCAGGGTTCCTGGAACTGGAGACTCTTGGAGGCTTCTGAAGGCTATTATGACAGCAAGTGTGTGGGGTGGGGGGGTGGGGGGGCGGGGTGACAACGAGCTCTAAGTGACTCCTTGTCAAGTCCAGCACCACGTGGTGACAGGGAGGGGAGCCTGGAGACTCTGGACTGGGGCAGGGAGGCCACTTGTTGTCTCTCAGTCACTTTCCTCTTCATCCCCCTGCATTGAGTCCACAGTGGGGATCAGAAGGATCTATTGGAACTGCATCACGGAGACAGTGGCTGCCAGAGTCTCTAGACCCCCGCTCCTCCTTGCACACGACAGGTTGCAGGACAAACAGGAGGATGGCGCCACGCTGCTGGAGCGCCAGCTAAGGGTGGTGTGGCTAGACTTGTGTTTCACGGGGCCCCCTGGCTGCTGTGTTGAGAACAAACATTTGGGCTGGATTCTGGTAATTTCCAAAGGTAGAGCCAAGAGCACCTGAAGGATCAGAGAGAGCATGAGGGCAAGCGGGGACCTACATGGACAAGACAGCCATAAGGACTGGGCGAAAATCAGGCTTTGGATATGATGCCTTCGCTATTGTGTCTGAGACGCCACAGGACGCCAGAGCAGAAGCGACAGGCAGCCCGCGGGGCTGGAAAACATATACTCGGTGGGACTGGGAAAACCCATGTTGCTGGGACTTAGAGCCAAAGGACAGAACAGAGACTGGAGGGCAGAGCCCAGGGTGCGTGGGGAAACTGCAGAGCACAGAGGTGAGGAAGAGGGTTCCAGCAGGAACGCTGCCTGCGGACACGGTGCTGGGGGTTGAGAGGGAAAAACCACCATCAGGAACTGACTGGTGTCCTTAGAAAAAGTTTTATGGGGTTTTGTCTCTTTAACGAGGGAATGGGATAAGGGGAATAATAGGGTCGACTGCGTGTAAACAGGAGGCTCTTCCTCTGGAGAGCGGAGAGCGAGGCCCCACAGCGCATGAGGGAAGGAGCAGGAGCCTGGCTGAAGGGCCTCCCCCAGGCACCGCCAGGCCCCCCCCCCCGGGACAGGAGACCCAGCAGGGGGCACTCTGTACAAGATCTCGTTTTGTCACTGCTAGTATTTCTCTAGCGACACAGGAAGCAAGATGCCGCATGGTGGCAGGTGGAAGGCGGGGAGGAGAAAGTTGCAAGTCTGAAACCCGCAGTGGGGGCGGGGGACTGACAGGCCAAGTGCAGGGACATGGACGCTCCCGAAGGTGGCGGTCGGTGTGTGGCTGCACGTAGCCCAAGCAGGTCTGGTTTTCCGTGGGCGCAGACAGCTGTGCAGACACAGGGCCGGACTTTACCAAGATGAGAATACTGGAGGAGGGCCGAGGGCAAAAGCAATGGCACGGCTCTGCTAAGCTGGGGAGGGAAGGATGTGAGCCCACTGGGCACGTGGTAAACAGGTGGCCAGAGCCTGGGTCGCTGGATGGGGAGAGCTAGAAGAGCAGAGCTGGTGACTGGCAGGACCCTTAAGCCTGAGATGACGGAAGAGGGACAGCTTCCGGCACTGACCAGCCCAGACGGACCGTGAGCACAGCGGAGCACTGCTGGCAAGGGGGCCGTGGAACAGAGACCAGGCAATCACCTATGCAGACATCAAAACCACGAGCGGCTAGATTAGGAGCTGTGCTGGGGAGACTGAGTCAGGGGCCAAAGCATGGAAGGAGTGCCCCTCAAAGCCGCCCCCTACTGCTGATGGTCACGGGACGGGAAGATGAGAAGCCAAACACTGGATTCATCATGTGGACTCACAGCTCCCCAGAGGCCAGTGGAGCAGTGCACAGTATGGGCTCCAGAGCTGGGACTTTGGGGAGGAGGAGGGAGAGCAACCTAGATGCATCACTGGGTGTGCAAGGACAGCACCCCATCTCCGAGCCCCAGAGGAGGAGGGTGGAGAGAGGCCATGGGAGCAGCAGCACTCTTGGGGGATAGATAGGAGACTGGACCGTTTGACCAGCCAGAGGACCTGCCCCCAGTTCTAGCGGCCCAGGGACCAGTCACAAGGGTCACAAGCAGCAGACCCCACCTCAAGAGGCAGACAAAAAGGAAAAACAGTCATGAAAGAAAGTGGCCTAGCGTTCTGAGCAGGAAGGATTGAATTCCTAACCTGTGGGAGCTGGGAGTCCAACAACTGGGAGGCACCCAGGCCAGCAGCCTGACCCAGCTGGCCCTCGTACACCAGGGCTTGGTTTCCACTCATGGGCTGGTAGGGGGAGCCAGACTGGGGCTTCACCATCTCTAAGGGCTGCATGCCTGGGAACGCCGAGTACGGAGGCTTCAAGGCTGTGCCTCCAGAGAGGATCATGGTGCTGGGCGGTGACAGGCTGGGATGCATGTACACCTGAGACCTGCAAAACCAGACACATGGTGGGTCAGAGGCGGGAGCACGCCAGCGGACCTCAAGTAAGAGCACACATCATGCTCCCCACACCGTGTGTGCTGAGACCCACACCGCTGGCCTCACTGCCCACCCCCTCCCCGGCCCACCCCAAATTTCTGACTCAGGAGGTCTGGGACAGAGCCTGAGAACCTGCTTTTGTAACAGGCTCCTAGATGGGGATGTGCTGGTCTAGAAACCACAGTTTGAGTGTCTACACTGGAGTACATATCCAGGCTGTAAAAGGCACGGGAAAACCTGGGTGACGCCAAAGGCCAGGACTTCAGACACATGGGAAGAGCAGACCCAAGGTGGTGGCCGGCGGGAAGAAGGGAGGACAGGGAGAGGCTGGGAAGGGGTAGGATGACGTGAGAAGAAAAAATAAGGCCCGGGGAGGACCACGAAGCCCATGCGGCTCCTGCAGCAGTTAGGAATGACTCCAAAGTGACTGTGATCACCCCCCATCCACCCCAAAAGCAGAGAGGCGCGGATCAGCTGCACAACGAAGGGGGCGAGCCCACAGGCCGCGGGCGCAGACATCCCAGGCTGCATCTCACCTGAAGGGCTGCAAGGAGCTGAAGATCTCCTGAGCCTGGGAGGCGGGCAGCCCGCCCCTCAGTCCCAGCTGGGCTGGAGCCTGCAGAGACGTGTGAAGGGAGAGCGGGATCTGCGGGGCAGCGGCAGCCTGCGGACGGGAAGCCGGGCAGTAACCGCGGGGCCCTCCGGGCTGCTGCTCCGGGCCCCCCACCGCGCCCCACCCCCTCTCCACGAGGCAGCCCGAGCACTGCCCCGAACGCACACTGGGCCGTGTTCCTCCGGTGCTTTCCCTGCTCTTGGGAAAAAGCAAACGATGGGTCGTAATCCCAAATGCTGGTATGTTCCTACGGTGGGTTCTGTACAACAGCGAGAACGAATCCTAGCTATAGGTACTGACAGCCGTGCATTTCGGAACCAACGGTGAGCGGGACACGCATACGAAGAGTGCGTGCGGTACGAACCGATCACATGAAGGTCACCATCTTATAAATCTAAATGGTGTGATATTTAAAAATGTTTTATCAAGAGGTTGGGACGGGCCAAGTCCTCTTTCCTCGGTCCCCAAATCTGCTTCTGCCCAAGGGAGCCACCTTCCTGGCACCTAGGTCCGGAGGGTGCTGGACCGTAAGAAGGCTCCGCAGCTTCAGGAGGGAGGATTCCAGAAATCCGCCCCTTGCGGCACAGAAAATATGCCCATCCTGCATGAAAACAAACGCCTGCACGTTTCTAAAACTACCTCTTTCTAACGAATCCATGCCTGGGACTCTAGGCCTTTCTTCTCTTCATCAGAAGAACACCTGATACCAAAGGATACCAAAGAGAATTCCATTTCAGCTAATTCCCCAGCTAGGACACAGGAAAAAGTCTGAAAGAGGGAAACGGAGAGTCTGGAGTGCAGAGCTCCATTCCTCTTCCCTGTCTCTCCTGTGTCCGTTCACTGACCATTTCCTGGCTGCTAGGACGGACGGGGAGCTGGGCATTACACGGGAGGGACGCAGGAAGTAAGACAACGCACAAGTCAACGCAGGAGGTCACTCCTCTGTGCACTGCTCCCCCGTCCCCCATGGAGCTGCCTGGCTGGCCGCCCTCACCTGCTGGTAACTCTGCTGCTGAGGTATGGTCTGGGGAACCAGCCGGGGCTGACTTGCGAACATGTGGCCGTCCAGGTAGAGAGGCGGCAGGTGGCTGCCTGCGAACAGAAGCCCAGAGGAGACAGAACTGAGTCAAGCCTCACTGTTCCCGAATGTTCACGCGTGCCTGCCTTCCCAGGAAGTCAGCAGGAGGGAGTGTGTGCAAAGCCTGCTCAGCCCCGTGCAGCTGGCCCCATGCTCCAGCAGCCCCACTCTGACTCACCTGCTGGGGAACATGGGCAGGTGGTGGCATCAGGGCCCAGTGCGGGGATGGGCTCCAGCCCACCCTCCCACCCAACCTTTGGCCTGCACCATTGGGAACGGCCCCACTGCAGCAGAGATGGCCTGGGTCTCAGACCCTGGCTCTTCTCTCCCCCTGCACCAAGCCAGAGGAGGAGGAGAGTCAGAGGAGGGTCAGAAACAGTCTATAGGAACGGCATCACTGGGACTCTGGCAGCTGTGCCCTCAAAACCCCGCCCTGGCTCTCTGAGCGCCAACACCGTGGGGAAGCAGACTCCCACTCATCGAGGGCTTGACTGACACAAAGCACCTTCCAGCTATGACCTCGTCTCACTGGCTAACCCGCGGACAGCCCGTCTTCTCTCACAGACGAAGGGGCTGCAGCGCAGGGGGCTGAGCCCCTCGCCGGCAGTGAGCCCCGTCTCCGCCTGCTCCCAGTCGGCTTCCCAGGGGAGGGGAGCAGGGAAGCGGGACAAGCAAGTTATCTGCGGTGCCTGGGAAGCTGTGACCTCCCGACTGCACACCAGCTCCTACTTCTGCACACTCCTTAACGCAAGCAATCCAAGCTTCTCTTGAGAACAAGGGGGACGACCGCCCGAGCTGGTTCGGGCGGGGACGGGTGTGTGTGTGTGTGTGCGGGGGGACATACCTGGAAGAGAAGCCGAAGGCGCGACAGAGGCCACAGGCATGGGCGGCATGGAAACCCCGCCGAAGGAGCTGTAGCTGACCCCGTTGGAGGCTCCCACAGACGACGGGGGCTGGATGCCTGAGCCCGTTCCGCTGGGAGAGCTCTGCTCCGGCAAACTGGGTGAGTTTTCCCAAGCCTTGCGTGCAGACTCCATCTGAAAAGCAAGGCGAGCGGAAGCATTACCACCAGGAAGGCGGTGGCTGGCACAGACGGAGGACGCGGGACGGCAGGCGGGGCTGCTTGCTCCGGCCTCTTCCCCAGCTAAGGCACCCAGGCGGTCCCCCCGTCACTCTGTGCTGGTGTTACCTTCAGGGTGAGGTCCGCGGTAGGGAAGGACATCTGGGAGAGGCCAATGGCCCTCTGGATGTGATGGTCGCGCCGGAGAATGGGAATACTCGGGGCCAAGCCCGCCTGGAAGGGAGGAGACCATGGAGTATGATAGGCACAGAGGCCGAACGACAGCACAGCGAAATGCACCTCCAGTTCGGGCCTCGTGTGCTCACGACCTGGGACAAGGCTGCGAGCAACAGAGACCACAGCTGTCTCCTCCAGATAGCTGCCTTCACGGACTCCTGCAGCAGAATCCACAGACAGCCACATCCACGCCCTCAGCCCATGGCGCACGGAGGCACCAGAACCCAGCTTGGAGATCCCAGGTCCTGTCTTAGCCGCCCCACCCGAAAACTAAACAGGTCCTTGTAACATTTCTTTGGATATGTGCTCAACAGACCTGCCCACATGTGCCCAGTGCCCGTAAACGTATTACAGAGGTTGTGAGAAATTGCTCAGAATAAAAATACCCCAGCACCATCACACATATGTAACCACAGAACTTGGAAGATCAGAGAATTGCAAAGTGCCAAATAAACCAGACCTTGGGAATTATATTTTCCCATTTTAAGACCACAAAACCAGGGTGTGGAACATCTACACAACTTGCCCAAGGTTGTACAACCAGCTAGAAAATGGGGCACCCCTCATACCCAAGTCAGGTGGCTGACCCCCAAACCTGGTACTGGTCCCCTCCTCTGGCTTCGAGCCGCCCTCCAGCCCCCCAGAAGGCTTGCCCCCTTCGTTCCAGGCCTGCCAGCGCAGAGAACAACAGAGCTTGGGGGCGAAGCACACTCACGTTACTGGCCAAGGCGTCCTGAAGTTTGACGACCGGATTCCCCGCGGGACCAGAGGCAGAGCCAGGCGGCAAGCTGAAATCAGAGTCCTGCGGAGGACCAAGAGCCCACTGAAAGCATCCGGCCCGCCTTTCAGCAGAGGCACACATCAACTTGACCCACAGTCTCAGGGACTCAAAAAGTCGACTGAGCAGCATTCACCAGACAGCACCCAAGAAAAGATGCCACCCCCTGCCACTCCCTCTGTGCCTCCTGCCCGTGCCCACTGGCCCAACCCAACGGAGACACTGAAGATAACCCATCCACTCAGCCTGAGAACCTGGCTGGTGCCAGGAGAATGATCTAGAAGGCAGCTCAGTAGTGCCTGGCACATCCAGCACACTGACAAGCTCCCCCAGAGTACTGCTTAGCTCCTACCCCCTGCTCGTTCTCACTGACAACCCCATCTCAGCACCCTCCTCTCTCTCCAAGCATAAAAAGAAGGATGGGGGGCGGGAAGGAAACACAGGCCGGCCTTACTTTTGGATTGACTCCAAATTCAATGGGCGGCACCGGCAACACGGAGTCCACGTGAATCTCCACCCCGTTAACAGGTGGGACGACGGCCCCCTGCAGCCGGTCGGCCCCCTCCGAGCCCTTTCTGTTCTTCAGGGACCGCTCATTGCCGATGGGTCCCGGTCTGTGCTCCTTGCTCTGTCCTGACCCTTGTTCTGCATCCTTGATGGAAAACCAGGGACGCTGAGAAACACAGACTGGAAGGACCCCAACCCCCAGCCCCTGAGCCCCAGGAAGAGGGGAGGAAGACAAAGGGCAACGGCCCCTCCTGCCCTGGCCCAGGCCACCGTGAATGGACGTCCAGCTTACCTTGGGCTCGGACTGCTTCTGAGCCTGCTCCTTGTGGCCGTCAGCCTTGGGCTCCAGGCCAGGCCCGCTCATGTCCTCCGGTTTCAGGGTGCCGTACGGGGAGCTGCGCTGGGAGGAGGTCGCAGATGACTCCCGAGACTCGGCGCTCAGGTCAACGCCGCTGTCCCCCTGGCTGCTCTTAAAACCCTGCTGTGCGAGGGACGAAATGGGTCAGGAGTCCTGACCCCCGAACTCCAGCGTGGGACCAGGAAGCAAGACCAAGCCCGTGGCTGAGACACACCCCCTGAGTACGCCTGTCCTGACCTCCACCCTGACCCACCGATGGTGGCCAGCGCCTGAAGACATGGCTGAAAGCACAAGCCGCACAGTGGGTGCCAGGGACACGGCTGCCAAACTCATCCCCTTGTGACCCAGGTCAGACCGACCGGCCGCTGCCACCAGCTCACGGGAGAGGCCCCAGCTGCCCACCCTCTCGGGTTAATCCCCCCCTCCCCTTCACACAGGGCCCTCACACAGTCAAGACGGAAGTTGAGCACCAAGCCGGGGCCTGTGGAAACGGCCCCAGGGCCAGGCTCCGCGGCTGCGGTGAGCACGCACGGGGCCCGAGCAGCGAGGCGGCCACTCACCTCGGCAGAGCCGGGCTCGGCGCTGCTGAAGGCAGTGGCGGCTTTTGTCCAGGAGTCGTTGGTCGGGGCCTGAACGGGGAGGGCTGCCCAAGGGAGCAAGACAGAGCGTCAGGGCATTGCAGAAGAAGCCTGAGGCCGGAGCCACGAGCCCGGGTGCCGCTGACACACACCTGGGCTGCCACCCGCCCTCCCTGCCCTGTCAGCGGCGTGCCGGAGAGACGGGACCCCCAGGAGCTGGCGGCGGGCTTTACGCAACTTCCCAGCAAGCTCAGACTCTCATAAACTCGCTTCTCGTCCTCCATCAACGAGGTGCTCCGGCAGGCCCGCCGGCAGGTCTCACCCCATCTGGGAGGATTCCGCACCGCCATCCCTGCGAAGCGCAGCTTTCTCTCGCTTAAGCCAAGGATTCATCTCTACAAGCCAGCTGCCCTCACAGAGACTTTCAAAGACTCAAGCCAGGATCACTCAACTCCCACTAGCTCAAGGACCACTCCAGACTTCCACAGAAGCCACAGACCACAGAACCTGACACACTGTTTTCAGATCCAGCTCCCGCAACCCCCGCCCGCGAGCAGCCGAGGACGCGCTGGAGAGTCCTAGCAGCAAAGGCCCGAGAGCACGGGCAGGGGGAGTCCAGCCTGCTCTGAGGGACGAGGTGGCGGGCATCTGCGGACGTTCGGAGTGTGATAACCGACACTCACACGTGCAACCAAATCATCGGATAGCGACAGCTTAGAGCTCATTATACTTCCAATCAAAGCTTAGGTCTCTACCAATGGTTTTTGCCTGTGTATGTGTTTTTTAAGATTTTATTTATTTGAGAGAGAGACAGAGGGGGCGTGCGAGAGAGCACAAAGTGGGGGGTGAGGGGCAGAGGGAAAAGCAGGCTCCCTGTTGACAGTGAGCCTGGGGCAGGGCCCAATCCTGAACTTTGGGATCATGATCTAAGCCGAAGGCAAAAGCTTAATCCGCTCAGCCAGGCAGGCGCCCCTCTCTCCCAATGTTGTTTTTCCAGTATGCTGGAAGTAAGGTCACGTGGTAAAACTCAAAGAATACCCAGAACCCAGAACTGTGGGTGTCTGTCCTGTGGCTCTGGGGTCACGTCACTGCGCTCTGGAGAGCTTGGCTATTCCGCAGAGCACACTGGAAATGGACAATTTCCCTAAGCTCCCCTGTGAGGCACCATGCGTCCCCTTCTCTCCTTCACCTGTGTACTCTGTAAGGCTCTGCCCAGAGAAGGCATTCAAGAAAAACCTGCTTGATTAAAATGGTTTTATATTTTAAAATGAAGAGTTACCAAAAAAGGAGCACTGAATTAGAATTTTTTTTTTTTTTTAAAGTTCGGGGAAATAAATTTTCCAAGAATCAGGTGCCCTCACTCTGTCTTGCAGAGAGAGCATCAGGAGAAACGGACAGAACCCCCCGGAGTCGGGGTCCGGGCCGGCTTGCAGCACAGACAGGCAAGCTTCGGACCCTCTCCGCCTCCCTCGCAGTCACCTGCGGCTCTTCCACGGGGGAGAAGGAAGGGTTAAGGTTAGGGTTAGCAGATGGGGACGGGGCTCTCGTCGTCCAGACCACTGGACACACGGAGTGGTGTGCTCCTGTCCCAAGTTTCAAGCAGGGAGCCGCTACTTTCGTCCAGGGGCTGCACCAGCGGGTGGGACTGCGACGGCATGGGACACGGGGGCTCTGGAGAGGAGGCCGGGAACCCGGAAAGCCGCACGGGCATTCACAGCCCCAAAGCAGGATGCTCCCGAGAAGGGACCCTGGGCCCAGAGGACAGCCCTGAGCCAAGCAGCTGAGCCCAAGCGCCCAACTCTTACCCTGGCTGCTGCTCTCCCAAATCTCGGTGCCCAGGCTACTGCCGGGCACAGACACGTCACTCTGCTCCAGGCACAAGTTGTTCTGCTTTTTAGCAAACCGGGGAGGAATACGGGAGGAAAGACCTCGCCCCTTGACGGGCATCTGAGGAGAAAAAGGATGATGTGTCCAGCCTTGACGTGAAGCATGAAGAGCAACAATGTCTTCCCAGGGACAGCACCCTGGGCCCCCAACCCCCGCCCCAGAAACTGTTCCGGAGATGCTGGAATAGTCGCCTCCTGACGCCTCAACCACAGGCGAACAGCACTGCCAACCGAACCGCCCCAGAAGGGGCTGCCATGCCCACGGACACAGACCGCAGAGGCTGAGTGTGCAGTGGACAGCCCCGACTGCGTCTGAGGACAGGGTCCCCGAGCCTCGTGATGCCCCAGGTGACGAATCTCATCCCACACAGGCCAGAGCAGCGGGAGGAGGGTGGGCTCAGAGGGGCTGATGGAGGCCGGCGTACTGCCGTTGTCACCAGGGACAAATCACCCTCTTGGAGAACAGGATACTACCACCTCCTCCCACAGGACAACGGGGGCCACGGAAGTACTCCCCCCTTCCCCTCTTCTAACTTGGGCTTCATCAGAACTCTCCTCCTCTGGCTCTGGGTTTCTCCGTGCCGGCCCGCCAGCACCCCGGCCCCCTTTACCTGCACGGCCTGCTCCTTCCTCCTCCTCTCCTCCTCCAGCAGGCGGCGCTGCTTCTTGGTGAGGACCTCGATGAAGCCTTCACCCGCCATGGGGCCCACTTCGCTCTCCTCCCCAGGGCTGGACCCGCAGTTTTCAATGATGGAATCTGAACCCAGATTTCACAAGAAGGGACGGTTGTTTCCATTCATCAGCAGAAAGGATAACCCGGCCCTACCAGCTGCTGGAATCCAAGGACGGCTCAGCTCAGGAGGCCGGCAGGAGCCGGCTCCACGCTGCCGAGGACGAGCATGCTCGCAGGGTCTACGGAAATCCCGCTGGGATCTCTCCACCCTCCCCGCGACCCCTCGGCACGCGGTAATCCCAAACCAGAGACCTGAGGAGCACTACAGTTAAGAAGACAATCGCTGGAAACAGAAACGCCAAACTCCCAGTTCTGCTCCCGGACAAACCCCCCAACCTCTCTGGGCCACGGTTCCCCCTCTTTGAAACTGGGACACCGCGGGGCGGCTCTGGGCATCAGTAAGGCCGTGAGCAACGAGAGGGAGGAATCCTATCTGTTCTGCTCGCCACCGCAGCCTTGGAACTTAGCCCACCACCTGCCCGGAGGCCACGATGCTCAGAGGACGGGCAGACCCCGCAGCCCCATGGAGGCGGCTGCTCTGCTTCCCCCTGAAGACACGAGAGGACAGACTCACTTCCATAGTTCAGGTCAAACTGTTTCATGGTCTCTCCCTGTTCACCCGCCCTCTGAACAGCCAGCTTGGCCTCCTTCTCTGCCTTCTCACAGGGGGCGTCGGGGGCGTCAGAAGTGGCGTGGGCCGGTCGCTCCAGCGCATAGTGGCCGCTCCCACCACCACCACCACCACCAAGACCTCCAGGCAAGGCCTCGTCTGGGGACCTGTAAAGGAAGGAGGAGCTCGTCAGCTTGGACGCGGCTGAAGGCCAGGGAAGGAGGGAAAAGGAAACCCTGCACGTGCGCACAGCACGCACACGGACACAGCGCCCTGACCTACAGCATCCCGTCGTTCGGTCAAAGCTGCTCTCTGGCAGCGGTGCGTGGTGTGCAAGGCCCCGTGGCATCCCCTCCCCCCCACACCGCTTCAGCAGCTCTGCCCGCTCATGGGGAGCACCACTCCTCCCCCGCCCCTTCCGGGGCTCAGCACCTCTGTTCCTTCCCACCGTGTGCCACACTCAGCGGGCCTGTGCAGAGGAGACAATGAAGGGCTTGCCCTGAGCAGAGCTACAGAACTTTCTGCCCCGGGCACACCAGACTGGCCAGCAAGGAGCCAGACCTGGCCCTAGCACAAGGCTCTCGGCAGAAGTCAAAAGCAAAGCCAAGTCTCGGCATCTGGGGCCGGGACAGCGAGGCTGGGCAGACACCTGGAAGGACCAGCACTCTCAGAGGGCCCCTTCTCTGGGGCTCTGAGACAGTGCCACCCCAGGTTTCTGGCTCTGGATTCTAAGGACGCCAGGAGGCAGGAAGCAGCCTTCCTCAGCCTGAGCTGTGGCCTGCGTGTGGTCAGGAAAGCAGGCTACCCAAGTGACTCCCTGCATGTGCTCTCCCCCTTTCCCAGATTCCAGGCAGCCGGTGGGCAACAAGCAGCCCCAGAGCACAGATCAACCCCCGAAACCCCCAGATCCCATGAGAGATGCTCACAGGGCCTGGGACGCCTCACCCCCTGCTGCTATGGCCTGGCTCTTTCAACGAGGAGGCGGTTAATCCCCAAAGCGGGGCCGCATTTCCTCACCATCGAGAAGCAGACTCGGGGCCAGGAGGCCAGAGGCCCCTGAGGCCACTGGGTGACAGCAGCCGCAGGGCGGAGGGATCCGGGGGGCTGGCACCGTCCACAGGCAGCGCCTCCTCAGCGGGGCGGCCACCACACAAGTACCACTGGGGCAGGGACTCCAAGTTCTGGTGTCCAAGCCATGACAACAATGACAACCACACACCATGAGAGAAGCAGACAAGCAGTGCAAGAGCGAGCGATGGAGACGCTCATACATAATGGTCTTGGCAGGCAGCCCCCACCCCCACCCCAGGGCACAACAGAGGGACAGAGTCGGCTCCGGACACACGGCGGGACACGCATGCATGGAGTGCTGCTTAAAAAAACAGGCTTAGTAACAGAACAACAGCAACAGAAAAGAGCCTGGGGTGGGTTTGTTTTACCTTTTGGCTTTCAAAGGCGTCCCATTCTGTTGGCTCTCATAACGGGGAGAAGTGTCACCACCACCTGGCCTAACCGACTTCTCCCCAAACCCCCCTGGCTCCAGCTTTCGGCTCTGCCTGTCGGCCAGGGGCCTCTGGCTGGAGAAGCTCCTCTTGGCCAGCTCCTTCTTCTCACCCACAGCAGCCCCGGGCAGGCTGCCGTCCGCCTGGGGGTCGGGTTCAGCCCCTGGGCCCTCGCGCCGCTCCCGCCTCTCGCTGAAGTCGCTGCTCTCGGAGGCCGTCTCCCACTCCTCATTGGCGTGATCAGACGAGTTCTGGTACGAGAGCTCGGGGGACCCACTCTTGTCCCCGGGGCAGAGCTTGGGCCGGCCTGGCCATGGCCCTGCCAGCAGGTGGGGCTCCTCCTCGGGCCCCCAGAGGCCCAGGGATTCTCGCTCCTGCCGGAGGCGCCGAAAGCGTGGTGGCTTGTCCTGGCGAGGGGGGCGCCTTCTCCGGAATGGCCGGTTCTCTGTGCCTTCTGGGTCGGCCGTGTGGTCGTCAGGGAAGAAGGGCCTCTTGTCCTCCAGGCGGCTGTCCTCGAAGGCCCTGGCACCAAAAGAGTCAGAATGTCTGTAGGCATCGGGGACACAGTCCCTGTCTGCAGGTCGCCGGGACCCGCACGCATCTGGGGAGCTGTACTCCTGCCAGGAGGCGCCCGGGCTCTTGCTCTGCCAGTGGGCGGCCTCTTTGGACACGAAGGTTCTCCGCCCGTAGCCGCAGCTGCTCAGCCGGGGAGGGAGCGCCCGGCCGAAGGCGCGAGGGCCTCGGCTCTTAGCCTCCAGGCTGCTGTGGTCCTCGGAGCACACCTTGCTGGAGCGCCAGGAGTCCCTGAAGTCCCCCTTCCTCAGGGCACTGCCCTCCCGCTCCAGGAGCGAGGCTTCGTTTCCGTTCTCCGAGCCTCGCTGCCGCCGCCGCTTGGGAAGCTCTTCGTACTCGGAGCCCTCGCTGTGGGTCTCGCTGGCGATTCGCCGCCGCGGCTTGGCCCTGGGGAAGTCTTCGGGCTGGCCGAGGTCCCGCAGAGCCCGGCCGCGGCCGCTCCTTGGGCCGCCGCTGTAGATGCCCCGCGCCCCGAGAACCCCCCCACCGCAGAGGCCGGGACCGCCGCCCACAGGCCGCCCTCGGAACGTGAACTCTCGGAAGCCGCGGCCGCGGCCCCGGGCCTGCCCTCGGCCCCCGAAGGCCTGCTCCTCATCAATAAAGATCCAGTTGTTTCTCTTTGTCGGGGGAGTGTCGCTGGACTCCCGAGGGGGTCTGCTCTCCCAGGCCCTGTCGGGCTTCTCGTCCTCTTCGCACCTGCTGGCCTCACGGCCCAAGCCAGCGCGCGAGGAGCCCTGGTCCTCCAAGGGGGACGGGGAGGAATTGGCCAGCGCAGGGTCGTTCTCTTCGTCCTCGTCCTTGTCCGCCGAGCGAACCGGCCCCTTCTCCTTGGCCATGCGGGCACTCTCCTCCCCCAGCTCCTGCTTCACCTTCTCGAGTTCCTTCTCCTTGTCCTCTACCTTGAGGGCTTTCAGCACGGGCTTCTTGATGGGTCCCGACCTCCGCGTCCTGCCAGTCTGCTCCGGGTGCTGGCCGCTGGGGCCCCGGGGCTCAGGTGTCCACTCGGGCTGCAGGGGCGGCTGACTGTTGGGGCTCCCTTCCTTCTCCCAGGAGGAGACGTTAAACGATGGCTCCTCCCGGGGCGCCCCCTTCTCGATGCTGTTGGCTGTGTTGGTGGCCTCTGGCGGGTGGCTAACGTCCCAATTGCTATACTCTGGCTTTTTCTCGGCTGGGGCAAAGTCAGGCTCCAGCGGGGAACACCTGAGGTCTGGGGTGTGACCCCCAGGAGCACCTGCTTCCTGAACATGGTCTTGGGGTGGAAACAAAAGCTCCTGGCCTATTCTTTGAGAAGAGACACAGCTGTCAAAGTCTGCTTGGGCCTTCTTGTCAAAAGCACTCAAGAACTCCTCCCCTCTCTCCTCAAGGAGATCTCGCTGGGCGCCTACGCCCCCTGACCTTCCGGGTGAGGCAGAGTAAGAGCTTTCATTCCTGAAAAGGAACCAGAAAAATCAGTCAATGTGATTGGAGCCTGGTTCCTGGTTTCCATGCTGAACACAGAGTTTAGTTTTAAAAAGAAAAAAATTTTTAAAAAAAGAAAACGAAAAAGAAAAACAAAAAAACAAAAAAACAAAAACACAAGCACCAACATTTGCTCTATCTTTAAACACGTCTTAGAGCTGCTGGGCCATGGATTGCTGGGTGGCCCCCGGCGTCCAGACTGAAGAGTGCGGTGGCTGCTGGCGGACTCAGCGTGCCACAGGGAGGCAGAGCAGCTGGGGATCCTCTGGTCCAAATGACAAGCTGGAGGCTGGGAGTCCGTGGAGAGTCTGGGGCACTGGGCCAGCAGGGCCCGCTTGCTTCACTTTCACAGGAAGGAGCCATGACCTGGGCACTACACCCTGCCGAGCCCCACCCCTCGCCCTGACCCAACGTTCCACAGATCTGCCTCTGACCTGGGACCTCTCCTTAGCCGCTGCCAGTCTCGCCGGCAGGTCGCCTCTCATACAAAAGCCTTCGAGCAAACCTCATCAATTCTCCATCCCCGGAGGGCACTGCCAGTCCCTGCAAAGTGCCCTTTCTCCAGGCAATGCCTCCGGGGACAGAGCTTCATCCCAGAGCCCCTTGCAAGCAGGACATGGAGATTCTGCCTTCAAATGCAGGACCACAGGGCCATGTTTCATCTCACCTGACGTGCACGTCCATGGCCAAAGTGTCGTTGGATTTCGGCTGGGGAAGCGAGTAGCCCTTGCTCTGCAACGCCATGTAACCCTCGGGGCTCCACACGGGGGCTGGGTCGAGGGCAGCCACTTTCCTTTCTTGCAGTGGGGGCACGCAGCTCTGGTCCTCAGAGCGACAGCCAGTCCCCCCAAGGGCGTCCTGGGGCATCATGGGCTTCATCAGTCCTGAAGAAGGCAAAGGCAAAGGACTGACCCGCACCGGCTCATTCAGGGCCGCCACGTCAGGGCGACCAGAGGCCCAAAGGAGACAACAGCTACCCTGTCACGTGGACACGCAGCCCCCCCGCCCACTGCACCCCGGTCCATCATCACCGGGCTCTCCATGCTCTCTGACCACGGAACCTCTGAATGCACACCTGCGTGCAACACTAAGTGTCCCAAAGAGCTGCCCTGGGGCCCGTGGCGTCCAGCCTGCACTCCCGGGTCCAGAACCCCATGTGGAGAAGTACATCAAACCGGCAAAGGGAAACCGGAAATAGCTCAGTGGAGAGCTCGTCCTGTCAGCAGAAGGCCGGAGGGGCCGATCGGTCAGCCACGAGGGTCTGCCCGCAAGCAGACGCCAAGGTCTCCTGCACACATGGAGGAAACCGAGCTGCGTGCCTGAGAGCTTACAAGGATGGAGAGCTGGGCTCTGCCTGCTTCAAAACCTGAGCCAGAAGACTTGGGAGGGGATTTTGGTTTCAGGTCCTTTTTTAAAAAATGATTTTATTTTATTTATTCATTTATTTGACAGACAGAGATCACAAGTAGGCAGAGAGGCAGGCAGAGAGAGAGGAGGAAGCAGGCTCCCTGTGGAGCAGAGAGCCCGATGTGGGGCTCGATCCCAGGACCCTGAGATCATGACCTGAGCTGAAGGCAGAGGCTTAACCCACTGAGCCACCCAGGACCTAAGACTTTATTTTTAAGTCCTCTCTACACCCCACATGAGGCCCAAACCCACAACCCCAGAATTAAGAGTCAGATGCCCCACTAGATGTGCCAGACAAGCACCCCAGTTCCTTCTACTTCTAGCCCTGAGACTGACCGCAGCACTCCACATTTTTGTACAGTGAATGGGGGCAGGAGGACACACAGAGGACGACAAACTGTTAACTGGCCTGAGGTGATTAAGAGACAGAGGACAGGGGCCCCTGGGTGGCTCAGGTGGTTAAGCGTCTGGTTGGTTTCAGCTCAGATCATGATCTCAGGATCATGGGATCGAGCCCTGCAGCGGGCTCCGAGTTCAGCGGAGAGTGTGCTTGAAGATTCTCTCTCTCCCCCAGCCCTGCCCCCGCCTCAAATAAATAAATCTTTGAAAAAAAAAAAAAAAAGAGCGAGACAGAGGACACCTCGTCCCCAGACAGAAGCTGGCTGGGGAAGGTGTGTGCCCTAAGGCCTCTCTGTCCATGTGGATCAAGTGGGGGCAGAGTGGGGGAGGGCGGCAGTGCAGAAATTAAAGGTCTCATCAGGCCTAAGCCTATGGAGAGAAAAAGATCTGATTTCTCAAATATTCTCTCCACGAAGCTTATCTGCAGCCACGCTCCGTGTTGTGCCCATCTTTTACTGAGATGATCTGCCTGGAAAACGGCTCAACATTAAGCCAGCAGGTTTCAAGCTTCCCAGTGGCTGTGGAAGGCCCTGACACAGGACTCTGATAGAAAGTTAGTGTGAGGCAAGGGGCAGAGACCCTCTCTGGAAATCCGCAGTTACAGACTGCTCATTAAGGGCTGATTGCGAGGCACACTAAAGTGGTCGACACTGTAAGTAAGCGTGGTTTTGCTTGGTTTTGGCAATGTGGCGGCTCTTACGACCCGAAAAACCCCGCTAGCACAGACATTCTCTGCCACAAAGATCCCATGCAGAGTGTGTCACACCCCCCCCCCCCCCGCAGAGGTTCCCAAGAATACGGGAAACCCCAGGGGGCTGAAACCACAGCCCCAGGCCAAAGCCACAAGCTGGTGCTTCCTGGATGGGAGCAGGGAAACACCCCTGTTAGTCCCAGCACCTAGGGGCAATGGGGTCTTGCAGAGAGCCATAACTGGGACGCTGCTCAAGACAGAGACCCTCAAAGGGTGAGGCCCTCAATGCAAAGGTAGATTTTAAAATGTATGCTCCTTAGTAAAGGAAAACAGGAGGTTTGCATCTCAGTCTGGGCCAGTGGGGAAAAATCAGCTTGCTCCTAGGACTATGGGGCCATGCTGGCTTTCATGCAGCTTTGAGGAGGAGGATTCAGGGTTATACCCCCAGAGTGGCAGAAAATTTCCCAAGTTAGAGGAACAGGTGGTTCTAGGCTGGCAGAAAACCAGCCCAGAGGGACAGACTCTCCACTTGAGCCATACTGGATTTCCACAATAAATAAAGCTCTGAAGACGAACTCACAATCCAGAATCACCAGCATATGTGGGAAGCAGCCCACCATGAACCCGCAGCAGGCCAGAGTTATGTGCCTTCCTGAGAACTTCAGATAACAGAATAAACACCAGAAATTATGTTTTAAGAATTAGGAAAAGCATAACAAAGTAATTAAGAACTTAAAAAAATGTATGATGCACATGCACAATAGATTTGATCTGACTTCGGCTCAGCTCGTGAGCTCAAGGTCCTGGGATCCAGCCCCATGCTGGGCTCCGTGCTCAGCAGGGATCTGCTTAGGGAGTCTGCTTGGGGACTCTCTCTCTCTCTGCCCCTCTGCCCCTCCCCTGCTCACACATGCACACTTTGAAATAAACAAGTAAATCCTTAAAAAAAAAAAAACACAAATTTGAGGGAAAAAATTCCAGTAATAAAGAGAAAGAGGAGATCTTAAAAGCAACAAGAGTGAACTGGGGCCCAGCAGAAAGGCCCCCACCAAGAAGGGGTGTTCTGTTACCAGCAAGGTAGTGACCAGAGAAAATGCCATCAACAGTCACAATCGCATCCATTAGGTCAGTTTCAAGAGGCGTGGCCCCCCGGCACTCAAAGAGTCCCAGAAATCTGCCACGAAGGAGATGGGGAACTCCACGTGTGTGCGCTGAAGCCAGGCTCGGCAACGCTGTCTGGGCCAGAGGAATAAGGAATGCCCCGAACCACATCCAGAAAACGTGAGGAGGACAAAGAATCACCAGACAAGCTCTCCAGGCTGGTTACTATGGACCTGTCACCACTTTCAAAAACCCACAGTTAGCGAGGATAAAAACTAACTGCTAAATATCAAATAACAGTATAAAACTGGGGGATGCCTGGGGGGCTCAGTCAGCTGAGCGTCTGCCTTCAGCTCAGCTCGTGATCCCAGGGTCCTGGGATCGAGCCCCATGGTGGGCTCCCTTCTTGGTGGGGGCCTGCTTCTCTCCCGCTCCCCCTGCTTGCACGCTCTCTGACAAATAAGTACATACACAAAATCTAAAACAAAAAAACAAAAAAAACCCAAAAACTATAAAACTGCAAAAAAAAAAAAAAAAGAGCCGTGGCCAGAGAGCAAACAGAGCAGGTTACACAGACACGAGTCACCCTCAGTGGCATCGGGAGCCAGAAGAAAAGGAAATACTATCTTCTGGGTCCTGAAAGAACGAACTGCCAACCTAGAATTTTACACCCAGCGAGAGAAAGGGTGTCATACAGACTTTTTCAGGCAAAGAAAACCTACTGCCAGAAAAATCTGAAGAACTCAAGAGAACATACTTCGTGGAGAAACGTCTCACCCAAATGGAAGGAAAATGCGAGAGAGAAGGCGCTGAAGAAACCAGTGTGCGGACAGGCAAATCTGGCCAGGCGTAGATTCCACGAAGCAAGACAAACAGTAATGACTAACGTGGTGGCCAGAAACACACGGAACTAAACTCCTAGGGAAAAAGAGGAAGACAGACTGACGAGGTCACGGGAGCTCAGGTCAGCAGTAAGGACGCTGACCGGCTGCTGCGAGTCAGAGGCGTGTGTGAGAGTGTCGTGTGACCACTAACAGAGTAGAAACAGAACGCAGAGTACAACCACCAAAACAACAGGGAGATTTGTTCCAAAAAATGAAGAAAAAGAAAAGCACAGAAAGGCGAGATTCACAGAAAGCCAGAAAGTAGGAAATCTGAATATAATAATCCCCAAGATCTAAAGTGAGGCACTTTGGCGCTTAAGTTGGACTTTTCCGAGTGTAAAACCACACACATCTTGCATGTACAAACTGCCCCGAAAAAAGGGCTCAGAGAGGCTGACAGTAAAAAGATGGAAAAAAAGATACCAAGTAAGCACTCAGGAAAAGGAAACCGGAATGAGGACATTAATATCCAACAGAGTGGACATCAGAGGGAGGAAGCAGCCAAGCACAGCAGGTGCCACGTGACGACAGCAAGGACAGAACAAGACGGGTCGCTCCGCACCCGCCTGCTTCCAAGACAACGGAAGTAAAACGCGACAGGCTTAGGGATCTGATAGATCCACAGTCAGAGCGGGAGACTTTCCCCGCACCTCTTGGTAAGTGGGCAAGCGGGGCTAAGAGCTCGAGGTTGGACAGGTATGTGCACACAGCACAGTCAGCAAGTTCCAGGTAACGGGCCGCGTCCAATTGGAGGATAACATTGTTTTCAAGCAGCTAGAATGTTTAAAAAAAAAAAGATCATGTAAGAGCCTACCAAGAAAATGTCAACAAGTGCCAAGCAATCTAGACCAGGAACTGGTTGGTGCACAAAAGCCCTAGAGTGAAGTCTGACCTGCCACCTGTTGTTAAAAACAAAGCTCTACCGGAAAGTGACCAGGCTCATTCAATTACTATCATCTCTGGTCATTTTTGTTCTAAAACAGTAAAATGGAGTAGTGCTCAAAGCCTAAAATATTGACTATCTGGCATTTATAGGGAAGTTTCCTGATCCCTCTTCTCTATCGTCCAAATAATATTGCCTATACACAAAGCAACCACATTAGAAATTAACACCACCTGGTTGGCTCAGTGGGTGGCTCAGTGGGTTAAGCCCCTGCCTCTGGCTCAGGCCCTGATCTTAGGATCCTGGGAAGGAGCCCCGCATCAGGCTCTCTGTGTAGCAGGGAGCCTGCTTCCCCCTCTCTCTCTGCCTGCCTCTCTGCCAAATAAATAAAATCTTAAAAAAAGAAAAGAAATTAACACCACAAGGAAATCTTAAAACTCGATGGAAAATTTATAACGTACCATTAAAAATCATCAACCAAAAAAGGGTGATGAACCAAAATCAGACTAACATTTGAAACTGTACAACAATAAAAACGCTGTATCTTAAAACTTCCATTCGTGGGAATTTATAGTTGAGGTCATATTTGAATACTTACAGCAAAAGATCAGAAATTAATGACCTAAGTATTCAACATAATTAGTTAAAAAGAAGAGAAAAATTTCAAAGGAATTAATGAGGAAAAGAACAGAAATTAATATAATACAAGCCAAATAAAATAAAGGAATTAAGAAATCCCAAAGCTGCTTTTTAAAAATGGCATTACGCAAACCTTGGGAAGGACAAATCAAGGACAAAAAGGAAGGGAGAAAGCACAAAGAACATTACAAATGGAAAGAGATAAACTTCAATTAAAAAAGAAAAAAGAGCAGGACAAAACGACACAGTAAGAACGCCAGAACTAATTAAAATGATGTATAACGCGTGACCGGAAGGACAATCCCCAGCGATTCCGTGTGACTAGTACCGTGACCGTGTCCTCACTTTGCAAACAACAGAAAGCTCCAGCTCAGACGGGTCCCGTGGGCTGCAGGAGAGGCCGGACTGGAGTCCAGGTGGGTCTACCTCCCGAAGGAAGGCCCTTCCCCCCACACCATCCCAGCCTCTCCCCGCATGGCCCACTGGAGCTGCTTACCCGAGGGGTGGAGGGCAGACGGGTAGAAATCCACGGGGGCGCGAGGGGGCGGGATTCGTGGGTCCATGTAGGAAGGCATCATCATCCACCTGGGATCGAAGCCCAGCATCTGGGGATGGTGGGGGTAGAAGGTGCGCTGTGGGTGGGACGGCGGAGGGTACACCGGCTGCCAGTGCTGCATTTTGTACAGCTGCTCCTGGCCGGGGAGAAAGACCGGGTCAGGCACGTGCTCCGGGCAGAGCCTGCACCTGCGCGTGTACTCACTTGCAAACACATACGCTCACGTGCACACACGACACATACACACACTCACATACCGCCCCCCCACCCCCACCGAGTCACACCAAGCCCGGGCTTGAGGAGTCTCTGACGGCTCCCCACAGCTCTCGGCGGAGCAGCCCGAATCCCACCAGGCCCCATGGGAGCCGCCCCACCTGCCTCGACCTTCGGCGCCCACAACTGCCTGCCTCGTGGGGCCCTGGTGACACACGGGGCCCTCCACCTAGAAGGCTCCTGTTCCCGCCATCCTGGCTCAGCCCTGCTCTTCCTTCAGGCTTGCGCTGAGAGAACCCTTGCTCTGGGCAGCCCCACCACGGTCCATGGCAGCCCCCGGCGGCCGGCCTCTGCCCTGCAGCGCTGGGACCGCCCTCCGTGCCCTGAGGGCGGGTGAGGGTCTCACGTCGCCCGTCTCCCCTCACAGCAGTGACACCCTTGCCTCCGACCACCAGTCATGGCACAAAGAAAAGTCGCTGCACACACAGATGAGTATCAGCAAACCATTCTAGTGAAGGTCCTAGACCCTGTGAGGATTCAGTTCCAGCCCTGCCCCCCTGGCATCGCTGACCCCTGGGGCCGCCCTCACAACACCCAAAACCAGCCTTCCAGCAGGACTCAGGTGCCGAGGCGGACAAGGAGAAGAGCTGACCGGCTGCGCCCTTCCCTTCTACAAACAGGAAGGCCCGGGCCGGGCGCGCCGGACAGCTCTGCGGCCCCTCACCAGCACCCACCAGCAGGGCCCCGGGCTGCCAGCCTCCACGCAGAGCTCCCCTGTCCGGCCCCCAGGCCCTCAGGGAACCTGACCAGACGGTCTGTCGGGCCGGCTCCTTCAGCTTCCCTGGTGCGTTCAGACTCCTTTCTATCCTGGAGGAAGGACTTAGTGGTTCCTGCCCCTGCCCCCGCCCCGCAGGGTTACTCTCACGGCTGTGTCTGGCTGGAGCTACCGCGGAGAGCCTCCTGGTCGGTTAACTCCCCGCCAAGCCTGCGAATCACGGCATGGTGCCGGCTCACACTGTCGCACAGCCACGGCACGAGGGATGTCTCTTCTTGTTTGTAGCTCAGGAGCTGGGGGGCTTCCGAAATACCTCACGGGGACCCGCGGAAAGGAGGAGCTTAGGTGAAGGCTTTAAAAGCAACTAAAAGAGATTCCGGAAAAGGCTGAAGACCCTGATGTGTCTCCCCAAGGCACACATGTTCTGATCCACGCTCAGTGACGGCTAACCACGACAGACACCACATCTGGCTGCCGGGCGACGTGATGTCCACATGCCACCTGTCTCCCACTAAGTGCACCGCTCGTCAGTAGAACCTGTTCCTCCACGCGTCCTCCTTGAAGACACAGTTGCGAGTGAGTGCTCCAGCGCGGCCACCAGAGTTGGTATGAGGACAACAATACCCTGTCATCCTCCCCAGGGCAGACAAGGTCCCTTTTGAGGTTTAGGGACCACTAATAAAGAGGATACTGACGACACCGATAAGCCAGTCTGCAGGTGCCCCAAGGGCCTGGCTGCCCTGTGGAGGCAGGAGTTCACTCCTCCCGGCCCGTCCAAGGCCACGCCCGACTAGAGAAGCTGCGCAATCAGGATCAGAATCAGTTCGACTCAACACCTACAAAACTACATCCTTAGCCCAAAGCTAGCACACCTCTCCAACAGCTTTGCAAGCCCTCCTGGGCCTCGTCTCTCCCCGGGAGGGTCCCAGGGTGGACACCACTGGTCTAAGGAGAAGCCACAGTGCACTGCTCGGAGCGGGCACGCGCACCACCACCACTTCCTTGCCGACATCGGACAACATGGCCGGCCGCTACCAGCAGCGGTTCTATTCGTTCATAGGAGAAATCACTTGGAAAAATGAAAAATGGCCAGGGCTGCTCTCCTAAGGCTCTAAGTTTCCAGGCCCAGCCCCTGACCCCTGCCGATGATGGGGGTATGCGAGGGCAGATCCCTGCCGGCTGTTCTCCCCGAAGGGGGAGGGGACATCCACCAAGCCGTCCGACCTGTTTACCTGCTGCTGCTGGCGCTGGAATCTGGGAGGAAGTGACTTCTGGTACTTGAACTCCTGCGCGGGGGACCCAGCCTCCCTGGCCCCCTCCTCACTGCCGCTGCTCTGGGCCACGGCTGGAGGAGCCGTGGGGGTTTCTTCTGAAAACGTACTGGGGGCTCCCTGGGCAGAGAACTCGGGAGAGCCTAGAGGACAAATAACGAGAAAAATGTCTGCAGTGAGCTCACAAAAGCTGGGCTGGCCGAACGTTTACGGCAAACGCTCGTTCTTGCTGGTGCAGACATTCCAAGGCTGGCCGATCCCCAGCCCTGAGCCCCGGCACGTGCTAATAACACCTGCCCTGCACGCGTGAGCTCACAGACGCCCCGGGACGCCATCCCTCTGGAGGTGAGAAAGGGAAGGATCAAGAGGTCAGGTGACCTGCCAGGGTCACACAGTGGGCGGTGAGGCTGGGGTTCAGTTCCAGGCGAGAGAGGTTTTATTGAAAAGGACTCCAGCAAAGCGGACAGCAGCCACCAGCTCGGGACAGCCCACACCCATCCGAGCAGCGGGCGTCAACACATCTAAAGGTTGCACAAGTCACTGCGCCTCTCCTTGCCCGCCTCCTCACTGGTAAAGGGAAGAGAACAGTTTCCCTCTTTCTTGCCCCCATCCCAGCTTTCTAGCTTTGCACTGGGGTGGGGGGGGGGTCCCTCAGCTTTACTGAAGTATAATTAATGCCTGCATTCTTAATTCTACTGCAGGGGACAATCAAATCCCCACGCAAACGCCAGAGACCTGGCGGTATGCCCCAGAGGAAGGCCACAGAAGCACAGGGCAGGGGCACACGCAGCACCCAGGTCCACCCCGAGGACCTGTCTCAACGGAGCAGTGCTCACACCAAAGCACCCGCTTCCCAGACTCTCCAGCTCAGTGAGTACTGGGGCTGGGCACAGGCCACACCCAGACTTCCGGGCAAGGAAACGGACAGAACAGTTGTCGGTTTCTCAGAGATCCCCCGCCAGAGGGGCCGGGGACCAACAGATCAGGAGTAAGACCCACCTGAGCAGCCTTCAGGGACTGAACCCAGCATCAGACTCTTCTCTCCTAAAAAGAGTGGCTTTTAGTTCATTTAAGGATATCACAAAGAAGGGCGCCTGGGTGGCTCTGTCAGTTAAGTGTCTGCCTTCAGCTCAGGTCGTGATTCCAGAGTCCCAGGATCGAGCCCCGCATCGGGCTCCCTGCTCAGCGGGAAGCCTGCTTCTCTGTCTCCCTCTCTCCCTGCTCATTCTCTCTCTCTCTCCCTCTCTCGCAAATAAAATCTTTAAAAAAAAAAAAGAAAGAAAGAAATCACAAAGAACAAAGCTGGCCGTACTCTTTCAAACCGCTGCAGGAGCCCCTCTCCACCACGCGGCGTTGTTCAACATCCCTTACGGAGCCACGTGATCCACTCCCTGCAGAATTAATGCCAGGAAGAACGCACTCGAACGAGCAGAGCAGGCGGGCTTCTCTCAATGCCACAAAGGTACGTTCTTTGTGATTTTCTTAAATGAACTAAAAGGACCCTTTGCTAGCGCCTGCATCTTTGGCTGGGCGGGGGCAGGAACGAGAACAGCGATGAAGACGATGAGGACAGAGTTGGTAACACGCATGCTTTCCGTATCTGGAAGGTGCGCCCAGTGCTTTCTGTACGTGCTCTGCCGTGCCCTCGGCGTGCGGGCAGGAACACACTACTCCATCCCGTTGGACAGGAACACACTACTTCCATCCTGTCTTACAGACAAGGAAACAAGCGCCAGGGAGGCGAAGTGTGTAGCTACAACAGGATGTGAACTCAGGCCAGAACTCAACGACCCGTGCTTCCCGCATTCCCTCGATGGCCGCTGCCAGCTGCACCGGAAAGCCAGGGAGAAGCAAACAGAGCACAGCCAACAGCCCAGGGTGGCTGGTTCACGGGACCAGGCGCAGCGCCTACCTTTGCGCACAGCAGGGCCATTCTCCTGTGGGGGCGGCTTCTCAGTGCCTGGAGATCGGGGCACCTCCTTCTCTGCCTGCTTCTGGGCCTCGCCCGCCTTCTGAGCCTGCTTGCACTTCTGGTCCAGCTGCTTAAGCTTGGCGGCACAGGCAGCCAGCCTCTCCTCCCGGGCTCGGCGCTCCTCCTCCTCCCGGCGCTTTCGGGCTCGCTCCACAGCCTCGGACATCTCCGACTGCACAAACTTCTGCCGTGGGGCTGGCTTGTCCTCTTTGTCCTCAAGAGACTGTTGTCGGAACATGCTGCCCAGCGAGGACTTCTGCCCAGAGAATAAAGTTGGATGAAACAACGGGCCCGAGCCCAGGAGACGGGCCACCCCACCATGCGATCAGCTCTCCTTCCCAAGACCCCTGAGCACCTTTAAGAGGCAGCAGTAGTCAGGTGCCGAGTGGACCCGGGTTTCAATCCTGCTTGGCCCTTTACTAATCTGCAGTGAGGTCTGGGCAAGTGCCAGTGTCCTCTACCCTAGCTCCCCCTGTGTAAGCCGGGGACAAAGGAGGACCGAGGGACAGTGCACATGCAACGAAGGCCATGCAAAGCGCTCTGCACCGTGACTGACACGGGGAACAGCACCGGATGCTCTCACCACAGCTAATGCACACATAAGAACGTCAGCACCCCCCCAACCCGGCCCGGCTAGTGGAAAGGAGCAGACACCCCCACATTCATCATCTCAGTTGCAAAACGGCTCTCCTCTTTCTCCCATGAAAATATAGAAACCTCTGGGTGTAAAGAGGCACAAGAATTTAAAATTCACCGTCACACATACGGTTTCAAAGTGACTCTTCATATAAAAACATCTCTTTGGGGCCATTTCATCTGCTTCTGAGTCTCTCATTGGTTTCCAGTTACTGGGCAACCAGTGGGACGCCCTCCCAGCCCTGGGAAGGGGGCTCCCCAACGTGCAGGGAGTGGAGCTGCAGGCAGGGAGCATCGCAGCACAGACGTCAGGCAGGTGTAATTCAGCACCGGTCACCGAAATTCCAGTGGGGAATGACCCTCCAAAACAGAGCCTCCTGTGCCAGGTGCTCGCGGCAGACACATACAAGGGTCCCCAGCCCTCCAAAATCAATAAACAAGATCTGTGCCTTTCCTCGCGTGCTCATGGGCCCTCCACAAAAGCGCCACGCGACACATTTACTGCAGTCAAGGACTTTCCTCCTGAAAGTTATCTACTCGTAATCAAGAGACAATAACGACAACCAGAGAGGATTAGGAACTTGGAACCTGGAAGCAGAGAAACACTTTCAGAAGATGGGACTGGGGTGCGAGAGAGCACTGTCCTTTCACGTTGCCTGGGACCAGGCCTACCCCCGTGCTCTGAACGCTGTGCACAGGGGCACCCCAGGGCCTACATCGTCATTTACCTCATGCCCCAGGGCTCCCAGAAATGAAAGGGCACATGTCGAACTCCACAAGATATCTGGAGCGCCCTAACAGTAGCTGCCGTTTCACGGACCTCACGCTCTGCAAAGCGTCTGAACTTTTCAGAAGCCTGAATGCATGAAATTATAGAGATTTTTTTTTCTTTGCTGACTCAGTCAACTCACGTTGTTGTTTATGAGCAGATCAAAGTGAAACCTTCTTGGAATACTGAGTAACCCCCAGAAAGGAATGAAATCTGGATTAACTGCACGGTAACTTCCAAGAACAGCTCTGTGTCAATTCTGTTTCACTTTTGTGTTCCCTAGCCCTAGCACAGCGCCTGGCACACAACAGGTACTTGATACAAAAGACTGAAGATAAAGGCATTTTCATTTTATATGACGTGGAACCAGAGTCCCTTAAATGACAAAGTGCCTTAAAAATGGCAATTTTGTTACTGTTGGCATAATTTTCCCATGTGTACCTGAATTAATGCCTTTCTTAGACCTAACTCCGTGCCTCCTGGACAATCTGTCCCAAAGCCCCGAAGCACGGCCCAGCAAGGCAGGCACACGGTGGCAGGCAGTCCTGGAGGCTAAGAGCAGGTGGTCAGAGCCCAGGCATCGAGAGGACGGTGTCCATGTGGAGGTGCGGCTGGTGTGGGAGTTAGAGCCCAACCAAGCTGGGTGAGGAGGCAATTCACAAGGAGAGGTGGCCCAGCAGGGAGATTCAGGGCATCCATGCAGGGCAGGGGAATGGGGCACTGATAGCTGAGAGGGCAAGGAGGGCATCGGTGCAAGGGAGAGAGCGAGGGGGCAGAAACGGGAGACTGGTCACACACAGGGGGACTGATCAAGTCAGTGTGAACACTAGGGACGATGGGAACAGGTATCTCACTGTTGGAAAGAGGAGTTACAGATACACGGTGGGAAAAAACCAAGCTGGATTGTGTGGAACTGGAGCTAACACTGTGAAGTCATGGTTCTCTACACAGATACATGAATAATGAAGACATGTACATGCATCTGTGTGTACACACGTATCTGCATATACACACACCTGTCCTCACCCTGTCCACCAAGCAGTGAGCACTCCTGATACCCACATTATTGGTTTCTAAGTATCTTAAGGGCTGATTCCAGAGCAAGACAAGGTAAGCACAAAATGACCTTAGAAAAGCTATCCTGGGGTGCCTGCCTGGTAGACCAACCATGCAACTCTTGATCTCAGGGTTGTGAGTTCAAGACCCATGTTGGGTGTAGAGCTTACTTGGGGGAAAAAGGAGATTGAAAAAAAAAGAAAAAGAGAAAAGAAAAGAAAAAAGCTTCTCCTATCAGAAAGCAAAGAAACTGCTTAATAATGGATGGGACACATAAGGACAGACACCAGCCTGAAGAGGCTCCTGACGGCCAAATCAAAGATAGCCGGAGCTGCAGAACAGTAAGAGGAACAGACTATAACCCACTGATATGAATAAGGAAACTGGAAGTTTAATGAGAAACAGAATAGTTATATTTTCAAAGTATCTCCCCACAAATTTTTTATAAGTTACAAATGTGGATGAGAGAAACTCCATGGTGTGAAATTTGGTGAGCATTAAAACCTTAGTTAAGAGATCAGAGTGATGATGGGGCACCTGGGTGGCTCAGTGGGTGAAGCCTCTGCCTTCGGCTCAGGTCATGATCTCAGGGTCCTGGGATGGAGCCCCACATCAGGCTCTCTGCTCAGCAGGGAGCCTGCTTCCTCCTCTCTCTCTGCCTGCCTCTCTGCCTACTTGTAATCTCTGTCAAATAAATAAATAAAATCTTTTAAAAAAAAGAGAGAGAGAGCAATCAGAGTGATGCTGTCAGAGCGTGGACAAAGTGGGATCAGTCACATGGGGCGATACAAGGAGAAGAGTCAGTGTCATCCCTGAGACATTCTAGCCAAAAATGGAAACCTTGGAAACCCAACCGGAGGTGAATTCCACAAAACAAATGACTTGCAATCTCGGTAAGGGTCAGAGTCATGAGCGTGAAGGAAGCTGAGGGCTCCTCCAGACTGGAGGCAGCCCATGATTCGGAAGTGGATTCTTCTGTAGCAAGGACACTGATGGAGCAAACAGAATAAGCTAGATGGGGCTGAGAATCGGATGCCGGTGAGGCACCAATGCCGACTTCCTGGTTTTAACCGTGGTTACCTACGAGGCAGAAAATAAATACCAAAGCATTCTGCGGGCACAGGGCCTGACCAGGCTGGTAACTTACTCTAAAAATGGTTCAGAGAAAAATATTCTTTGTGTTGTGCTTCCAACTTTTTGGTTAAGTTTGTGACTGTTTCAAAATTTTAAAAATAAACTTTTTAAATGAAAAATCAAGAGAGAGAAATGTCCACCCAGGACTTCTCAGAAACCACGAACTCAGTGAAGTGCAAACGTAGAGGGCAGACAACCAGACGACCATCGTGCTGCGGTCCTGAAGCTCGGTGAGAGGAGTCTGAGAAGAGCAGGTGCGTGCATGCACATGTGTCTCCCAAGCTAACCACAGGCACAGAACCCCTCCAGTGACCACAGTACCTGGTAGTCAGGGCCGGACGCCCAGCTGTGAAGTTTCCTGGAAGGTGGCTGAGGTTCTGGCACTTTCCGGACGACACGGGTCACTGCTTCGCCCCAGTCTTTTCCTTCCTCCTGGGGACGCTTGGCATCAGCACTGTCCGCAGAGCTCATTGACAACTGCCGCTGCCGTCTGGGGTCCCAACTGCTCCTGGGACAGACCGCAGTGCGTGTGAGTTCTCCCAGATAGCCCAAGTGCGCTCTGGTCTTACCCGTCAGAGGGCCTCAGGAATCCCCCAGCCAGCTGTCTACACACCAATGTCGTTCCCTGGAACAGACCTAGCCTGCGTGGGTGAGAGGACACGCCCGGAACACCAAAATCCAGCACCAACATCTACCAAGTCACTCTTACACAAAAAAACTTCCACATCCATTACTTGGTTTACAGGAAGTTAAGTCCTTTCTCCCCCATTTTAAAGAATTGGTAACAGAGTCTCGAGACGCTGGGGAGCTGTCTTCCCAGGAAGAGCGAACAGATTTGAACCTGAGATCCCAGATGAAGGTCCTTCCCCTTAGACTATGGCTCCTTCCCTATGCTTTGCATAAAGGAGGAGCTCAATCAATTTTCCTCAGAACAGCAAACAAGGACTCACTGGATGATGCCATAACAGAGCAAGAGGAGGAAGCAGAGCAGACACAGCACAGAGCAGAAGAGGGGTTCCGAACGGAGGCTGGGGGGAATGGAGGTCTGCAGAGTGCCCACCTTTACATGCTGCAGGGGAAACAAAGGCACCAGGATAAAAAAATGCGGGCATTTACCAAGCACTGCTTTCGTGCAAAAGCAGCGCCCGGCATACGTCAAGGAGTTCAGCGAAAAGCAGCGGGTCAGGTCAGGTATGGCTAGTATGTGTGTGTCTGCGCGTGTCCGTGCACATGGGCACGGGGAGGGCAGAGGGAGGATGGGGCCAGGAAGCTGCCTTAGATCACAGTGGGCCAGCAACTGCTAGGACTCCCGACGTCACTTTGAGAGGCGCCGAGACCACACAAGGCTCCTGACGCACCAGGAAAGACAACCAAGGCATAGTGTGGAGGAAGGACCTGAGGTGGCTAACCTCTGAAAGGTCCGGAGAAGAAAGGACGTGGTCCCAGGGGCCCAGAGACAATGAACAGGAAGGGATGGAGTCCAGGGAAGTGTCAGGAGCCCGTCACGGATGGGGAAACAAAGAAGATTCAAGGAAGACGGGGGAGCTTGGAGGAGGAGCCTCACAACCAACTCAGGAAACACCGAAAAGAGTGCAGGTTCAGGGAGGGGATGGTTTGGGGACTCTCAATTTGAGATGTCCTTGGTCACAGCCAGCAGCGAAGCTGGGTCCAAACCCACACTTAACTCTTTCAGTTGAATATTCCATTCACGTCAGCTGAAAGAGTCGAGGAGCAGTGTCCGACTGCTCCCTATGTCTGTAAAATCGTATGGTTTTGCCTTTAATTTAAATTCTTGCTCACAATTCCTTCTGGGTTTAATGTTCCAAGAACTGACCCATAGATTTTTCCCAAGTGCATTCAAAGCTTCAGTTAAAATCAAGTAGCATTTTAAGTTAGAGAAGCCTCAATTACTTAATTGTTTGTGTATCAGAGAAAAAGTGGCAGAAGATCCCTACCCACTCCCTCTAGAAGGACTTTGAAGTACATAACATGGAATAAGAAAGAAAAAGACTTGCAGACTCAACTATGTAAACATTCAGTTACTGACAATAAAACTGACAAAAAGAAAAACATCAAAGCATTAATAGCGAAACAATATAAAACACTAATCACATTTTAAAAGGGATATAGTAAGTCTAATAAATATATGTACAAAGGAAATAAATAGGCAATCCCACACAAAGGAAAGCATTCATACTTGCTGGTATCAAAAATAAAATTAAATTAAAAAGCAAATTAAAGCAGCCATAGGTACTATTTAAAAAGTACTAGCCGGGGTACAAGGGTGGCTCAGTCTGTTAAGCATCTGCCTTCAGCTCAGGTCATGATCCCAGTGTCCTGTGATCGAGCCCTGAGTTAGGCTCCCTGCTCAGCCAAGAGCCTGCTTCTCCTTCTCCCTCGGCCCCTCTCCTGCTTGTGCTCTCTCTCCTCCTCTCTCAAATAAATAAACTCTTAAAACAACAACAACAACAAAAAAAAGGTACTAGCCAGAGAGTCTGGCTGGCTTAGTTGGTAGAGCATGAGACTCTTGATCTCAGGGTCATGAGTTTGAGTCCCACAATGGGGGTGGAATTTACTTTAAAAATAAAAGTACTGGCCAATCAATCTACTGGTATCATGACAAAAACCAGAGGGACCAAACTACAATGAAGTATTTTCCAAAGGGCATTACAGGTAAAATGAGTCCAGTGAAATGATTCAAAAAAGAGAAAAGGAATGAAACGGTCAGTGAGTTCAGGTAATGCGGCATGCCCCACTCGGAGCTTCTCCCCAAAGATCTCCCCAAAGATCCCTGACACGCTCTAGCACGCCAGTCGGAGGCTTTGGGCAACGATGGAGTAAAGGAGTTAGGTGAAGCCCGTTGGTTTCCCAAACTTGCCTGGCAGAGAGACCTTTCTGGGCCCCATATCCATAGGTCATCTGCGGAGCAAGTGGTGTACACACTCACTCAGGCACAGTGCCACACTCAACCCCGGCACAGTGGTTAAAACCACCAGCACTCAGCCAGACAACCGTGTCGGGATGCACGCCCCGGCTCCAAGCCCACACGCTGTCCCATCCGCAGAAGAGAAATGGTATCAGCCCGTGTGAGGCTGCCCGTGACCAGGAAATGCACTCGGCAGGATGACCAGCCCACGGCTGCACCAATAAGCAGTGACACACGTACACTCGCGCTGGTCAAGCCCCAGGAGCAGGGACGGGGGAGTCCTTACCACTTCGGCCTGCCGTCCTTCCCAACTTCTTCCTCCTCTTCGTCATCACTGAACTTCAGCTTCTCGGAGTAGTCCACTTCCTCGTGCAGGCCTACAACAGGAGGAGGGCCGGGGAGACCAGAGGAGCTGAGCTGAGTGCCACACTGGGGGCTTCCTCCAGTCAGAGGAGGAGGAGGGCAACCCGGCCAGCCGCCACCACGCCACCACAAACACCGCAGGTAAAGTGAGGGACCGCTCTGGGTTCGGGTGACAGCAAAGCAGCCCTGGTCGGAAGAGCCCTTCCACAGACAACAGTTCTTAAATCTGGACAAAATATTTTACAAATGTCTTAGAAGATACAGAAGAGTGAACAAAAGAGCAGGCGAAACTAGATGGGAGTCCAACCTGGCAACACAGAGCCATGGTCAGTGGGATCTGTGAGCTGCTGCTGTGTCCTAGGGCACTCCCCAGCCTGAGGGGCTCAGAGCGCAGAAAGTACCCACCAGCTGACAAGTGGGCACACAAAATGTGGGAGATCCATACAGGGGAAGAGTATTTTGGCCATAAAAATGAATATGAACACACAGCTCAACAAAATGAATCTTGAAAACAGGCTCAGTGAGAGAAGCCAGACAGAAAAGGCTACACACTATACTGTGTGCTTCCATTTATATGAAATGTCCAGAATAGGCAAAACCACAGAGACAGAAAGTAAATTAGTGGTTGCCAGAGGATGTGTGCGGGGGTGGGGGGGTAGCTGGGAGTGGCTGCTGATGAATGGTACAGTGTGCTGCTTCTGTGGGCGATGGAAATGTTCTGGAACTGGACAGTGGAAATGGCTGCACAAGCTTGTGAATGTACTAAAACCCACTGAATTGTGGACTTTAAAAGGATGGATTTAATGGTGTATGAAATTTGTTATATGAACTATACCTTTTAAAAAAGGAAACAAAAAATCCAATATAATTATAAAGCCAATTTGATGAAAAAGCAAATGCTATATGCTGTCTAGATCTTCAGTTTAAACAAACACAAATGGGTCGGAAGGAAAAGGATTCGAGAAAAATGACACACCATGAAAACATAACACTACAGCAATGATCTCACGTGGGACAAAAGAGACCCCTCCCAAGACAAGAAGCATTTCTAGTGATAAAGGACATCTGAAAACAATACAAAAGGTCAATATGTCAGTCATAAAAATTATAAAATGTGCATACGCCTAATAACAGCTTCGAAATCAACAAAGCAGAAATCTGATAAAATTAAAGGGAGAAACAGATAAATCCATGGTCCCAGCAGAGAACTCCACACCTCATTTTCAGTAACTGAGAGAATCAGACAAAAGTGTAAGTAGGCAAGATCTGAAGGACACTTATCAACCACCTTGAGAGTGACGAAACTGATATTCACAGACGCCTAACAACTGTACAATACGCATTCTTTTCAAATGCACCTGAACAATCACCAAGACAACTATGTCCTAGTCATAAAATAAGTCTCAGTAAGTTGAAAAGAACTGAAGCCATACAGTACATGCTCTTGAACTATGATAGAATTAAATTAGAAATCCAGAAAGCCCTGGGGCGCCTGGGTGGCTCAGTGGGTTAAAGCCTCTGCCTTCGGCTCAGGTCATGATCCCAGGGTCCTGGGATCGAGCCCCGCATCAGGCTCTCTGCTCTGCGGGGAGCCTGCTTCCCTTCCTCTCTCTCTGCCTGCCTCTCTGCCTACCTGTGATCTCTGTCTGTCAAGTAAATAAATAAAATCTTAAAAAAAAAAAAAAAAAGAAAGAAATCCAGAAAGCCCTAATAATGAAAATGAACAGATAAATAAAAAACAATCCAACAATGGAGAAAATTAAAGTCAAAACTGCCTCTTAAGAGATGGAGATTAATAAAAAGAATACCTCCTTGGATGAAATGAGTAAGAAAAAGAGGAAACAGAAAATTACCCAGTTACTGGGGATGAAAGAGGGTCTAGCACTACAGAGCCTACAGACATCAAAAGGAAAAGGAATGAGAACAACAACTTTATACCAATAAATTCAATTCAAAAGAAATGAACAAATCCCTTGGAAAATACAACTTATTAAATACTGACAAAAACAACAAAGGATATCTGAGTAACCCTGCAACTAACCAAAGAAATTAAACTTATTATCAAAAATGTCACCATCAAGAAAACTCCAGGGTCAAATTATTTCACTGGTTAATTTTACCAGGTATTTATGAGTGAAATAATACCAAACTTACAGAAACTCTTTCAAAAAGTAAAGAAGGAACGTTTTCCAACTCCGCTTATGAGCCCAGCATAACCCAAGATCAAAACCCAACATAGATATTAAAAGAAAAGAAGATCAGAGACCAATATCTGCCACGGACACAGACATCAAGAATCTTAATAAAATATCAGCACACTGAATCTAGGCATACAAAAAGGTGGAGCTTATTCTAGGAATGCAAGGTGGTTTAAATAGATAAATAAAATAAATAAAATAAAATAGTAAATAAATAGGGACGCCTGGATGGCTCAGTCAGTTAAGCATCTGCCTTAGGCTGGGGTCATGATCAGTCCTGGGATAGAGCCCTTAGTTGGGCTCCCTGCTCTGCAGAAAGCCTGCTTCTCCTTCTCCCTCTGCCTGCTACTCTGCCTACTTGTGCTCTATCAAGTATATAAATTTTTAAAAATATTTTATAAATAAATAAACAAATAAGTATCAACCAATCAATTAATGCAGTCCTCTAGATTACCAAAATAAAGGACAAAAATCTTATGATGACAGACATAGGAAAAGTTATTTTATAAAATTCAATACCCATTCATGATTTAGAAAACAAAACACTCAGCAAACTAGAAATAGAAGGAAATCCCTCGATCTGATAAAGAACACCCAAAATCCTATAGCTGACATCAGATTTAACGGTGAAACACTAAACATTTTCTCCCCAAGGCCAGGAACAAAGACGCTGAATACAGCACTGGACTAGAAGTACCACACTGCATTTAGGCAAGAAAAAGAAATAAAAGGCGTATCATCTGAAAAGAAGATACAAAACTCTCCCTATTTGTAGGCAAAATTCTAAGAAATCAGCAAAACCTAGTAAAACTGACCCAGTGTAATTCAGCAAAGTGCTTGGTACAGGTCCATACACAAAAATCAACTGTTTATATAAAACACCAAATAGAAAATGAAATAACATTTTAAAAAATCAATGCCATTTACAGCAGCATCAAAAAACATAAACTACTTAGGAATAAATTTATCAAAAGCTGTTCAAGATCTCCACACTGAAAACTGAAACACAGCTGAGAAAAGTCACACTCACCAAGTTCCCGGGTGGAAGATATCACTGGATATCAATGGAAGATACCATTTTATCCAGAAATAAATTCAACACAGTCCTAACCAAAATGCCTGTGGGCCTTTTGTAAATATGACAGGCTGATTCTAAATTTATATGGGAATGAAACGATCTCACAGTCGAATAATCTTGAAAAAACAGTCAATCTTGAAAAGGAACAAGGCTGGAAACTTACACGGCGTGAATTTAAGACTTACTATAAACCTACAGGATGAACAAATACATCAATGAAACAAGCAAGGTCCAGAAATAGACCCACACTTATCTAGTCAATGGATTTTTGGCAAAGGTGCCCAAGCAAAATTCAATAGGGAGAGGAAAGTCCTAACAACAAATGGTACAGAACCACTAGACAGCCTTACAGATCTGAACAAGCCTTGACTCTTGGCTTATGCACAAAAATTAATTCAACATAGACCACAGACCCAAAAATGAGAGTTGAAACTATAGACAATAAGGGAGTATATTTGTTGTCAAGGGGAGACAAAGATTTTTAGACAGGATACAAAAGAAATAACTATAAAAAACACTAATAAATTAAGCTTCTTCAAAATAAAGAAACTTTGGCTCATCAAAACACAATGCAAAAAAAAAAGAACAGACAAGGGGGCGCCTGGGTGGCTCAGTCAGTTGTGTCTGACTCTTGCTTTCGGCTCAGGTTGTGACCTCGTGGGTCCTAGGATTGAGCCCCATGTTGGGCTCCACACTCAGCACGGAGTCTGCTTGGGATTCTCCATCTCTCTCCCCTTCTGCCTCTTCCTCCACTTGTATGCACGCGCGCATGCTCTCTTTCTCAAGTAGATAAATAAATTTAAAAAAAAAAAAAACAAGGCAGGCAAACAATGGGAAAAAATATTTGTAAAACATGAAGTTGCACAGGACTCGTATCTGGGACTTGTATCCTAGCACTCAAAAAAACAAACCACCAGTAGCCAAATAACACATGAAAACTTGTTCATCATCATTAGTCATCAGCAAGATGCAAATTAAAAGCACAATGAGCCACCACTACACACCCACTAGAATGGCTAAAATTACAAAGACTAATCACGTGTAAGTGTTGTGAGGGCGCAGAGAAACCCAGTTCTCAAACCGTGCTGCCGGGAATGTCACCTGGCCTGGCCACCACGGGGAAAGGTTTGGGTGGGTCTCACAGGCCCAACCACTCATCTTCCCTTTGACCTAACAATTCCACTCCTGGGTATTTGCCGAAGACAAATGAAAATATTATTCATAAGGGAACCTCCCTCACAAAAGGGGAGGCCCTGGGCAGAGTCGGGGGGAGGAAGGCTGGCCGGCTGACGGGGGAAAGTTCCGGAAAGTCTTCTCAATGGGAAATGTGCTACACATGTGTGTCCCTGTCAAAACTGCACAGTGAAGATGAGCACCTTTCCATGTAATTAAAATGCATTTGAAAGCAAATAAACAAAAAGAATTTTAAGAGAAAACAAGCAGGCTGGCAGACGGGGCATGGTACTTGCTGAAGCCAGGTGACGGGAAGCTGGGGCTCACTGCCCCACTGGTGGTTTTGTTTAACTTTTCCATTCTAAAACGTCTTCTTCAAAAGTTAGCAAAACCTCCCCTGCAGCTAAGAGCGAGACCAAAGACCAACAAAGGACACAGCTCGGTGAGGAAGGGACCGCCAGCCAGCACCCACGGGGGTGCACCCTGAGGCTGCCGCCCGCCCCGCAGCCCACTCCCGCGTGCTGACGGACACACGCCCAGCCGGCTGCCCAGCGAGCGGCTCTGGCCTAGAAAGCCCCACGACCCACCTGCCCAGCCATCGTCGGCGTCGGCGTCCAGGTCATCCAGGCCCTTCAGGTTTTCGGCGTTGATGATGGTGGGCCGTGGTGCCCGGCCCACCAGCTGCCTCAGCGGGCGGATGGGGCGAGTGGTACCCAGCCTGCTTTCCTTCCTGACGAGGGCGAGAAGAGTAAAGATCTGGCCTCATGTCAGACATACAGATGGAAGCAAAACCTAATACTTTTCCCAAAAGTATGTCCCACACTGCAAGGGTTTGTAGTTGCATTTCATATTTAAATCGTCTCCTCTTAAAAGAAGCCTATAACGAGAGTACACCAGAGAGGAGCTCTGCCTCAGTTTTACACACTCGGCACTAAAGCCTAGGGCAGCAGCCACAAACACGTTCCAGAACTTCAACTCTGTCCCAAACGCACAAGCCCAGCCCGACCTCATCCACCCCACACACCCTGCAGCTCAAGGCTGGTTTCCAGGCCCACTGCGGTCTGCAGAAGACAGAGCACCTTGGTACATGAGCCCGTTACCTCACGCAACGCCCCCTAGCAAGGGCGCGCTCTCCGAGCGGGATGTAATACAGGAGCCTTACCCATCTTGGTCATTCATCTGGAACTGTCTAAAAGGAACACGGGGTTCAAGACGGAGCTGGGGAAGGGGAAAAGATCCTCGTTCCACTGTACCCTGGTTCTCTGATGACTGCGGTGAACACATCTGAAACATAACATCAATGAATAGGATTTTCTGGTAATGGCTCAAATGCCAAGTTCCGCCTGCATTTGAATTTGTTTTGGAAAATGGAAACTGGGAAGAAGAGACAGGCAAGTCCTGGAGCTGCCCAGTTAATCCTACCCCCGTCTCCCCCTTCTCTTTCCTGCCGTGAGGAAGTACACCAGGGGACTTGTGGTGTCATGGGCAATGCCTGCCTCTCCTTTTTCTAAAGAACCAAGGCTAACATAATGTCCACATCACCAGGGAAAGAACGCCGAAGACCCTTAAGATTTGAAAACGGGAGAGAAAAATGCAGAAGTAATGCAAACTTCCAAGGTAGGGCACATCAGGGCAAAGACACTGGGAGGAGAACCGAGGTGGACATTCAACCACTTAGAGGAGGTTCTGCTGGACACGAGCAATCCAACTTCGTGGGAAAAAAAATGCATACTCTGAAAACTTACAAAAGCAGGAAGCATGTCATGGTATGTAGGTGGGTGGTATACATTTCCCACGAACTGTGAAGCCCCTTTGCGGACAGGCTGAGCCGGGCGGAGACAGGGGTCCTTAGAATCGCTGGTGCATGCCGAGGAGGGGGCTCCGTCTCCCGCACTCGAGTTCCTGCTGCCCAGCTCAGTTGGGGAGGCGCTCAGAGACGTGGCAGAAATTATGTTTCGCCCACCGCCCTCCCTCCAGCTTGTCACATCTGGAAATTGAAAGGGGGCAAAAGGGGGGGGAGGACAGAGGAAGGGGGAGGAGGGATTGTGTGAGGTTCTGAAGGTCAAGGGACCCCCTCATTCACCAAAAACAAAAAACCCAAAAGTGAAGAGTCGAGTCAAGTGGTTGAATCTGTCAGGGAAGGTGGAGGGCAGGCACCTGGCCAATGACTATGAACTTGCTGTGGGAAGTCTGGTTGTAAGAGAAATACAAAACAAGGTCCACTCACAGAGAAGGCAAGTGTAAACAAGACATGGTCTTCCGTTAATTAACAGAAAGCACACATACCCACAGATCTAACACACAAAGGAATCAGGACAGCCTTGATGAAAATAGCCTTGGGCTAATTTTTCCCACAAACACGGACCATCAGAATCAGCACTAGGCTCAGCACTGGGCTTTACGTTAAAACTGGAGTAAGTCCTGGGACACGTGGCTGGCTCAGTCAGTATAGCATGTGACTCTTGATCTTGGGACTGTGAGTTCGAACCCCATGTTAGGTAGGTGTAGAGATTACTTAGAAATAAAACCTTGAAAATTGGTTTAAGTCCTGACATGCTTCAACAGTTTCATCGTGACAGCTCTGGTCAGAGATTCACAGTTCATAAGGTAAAGCAAAGCCCTCTCCCTGCGAGCTGGGGTGTGGAAGGGTCTGTGGCCCTACCCACCAGGCCTTCACCCCCACTTGTTCTGCTCCGGCTCAGGGGTCTCTCCTGCAGGTCACAGACGGCAACCTGCCAACCCATCTGTCTGTCCCAGATGAGATTTCCCACTGTCAAGTTTAACAAGCTCTGGGGGAATCAGAGGCCAACAAGAAACCAGATGAGCCTGACACTTCTCAGTCAAGCACAAGGTCCCCGAGTACTTGACCCCTAAGAGAAAGAGACACAGCATAGGAGCCACAAAACCAGGGTCAGCTCCCAGCAATTCAACCACCTTGAACGCAGTCTTGGGCGAGGGCTTTGGTCACCACTCTGGCCACACCTGCTTCAGATGGAACTGATCCCAGAAGCTTCTTCTAGGTCTGAATTTTTTTATAGTCCTACAAAGCAGCTTATTTTAATCCCAGAAAGCTACAATGCTTGGCTTGAGGAATTTGGTGACAATCTTTGGAGCAGACAAAATAACCCAGCACAGGCCACTGAGAAGGTAGCACGCACCATTAAAGCGTCACCTCATGAGGACGTCGTCTACAGGGCATCAGTTCTGACGCTGGGTGCCTTGCAGATTAATGAAGACAAGCAGACAGAAGTCCCTCATGTTTCAAGACCTAATCAAGCCCTGCCTTCCACCCTCCCACACCCAAACAAGAACCATTTCGCAACCCCCGGTCGGAACAGATGAAAAATCTCATTCCCGAAGAAAATCTTAAACCTCTGACCACTCAAGGCCTTTAAAATATATATATACTACGTACAAGTACTGCTCTATAATCCTGCAACTCCCTGGCCAGACCCCAGATGAGGGGACTGTGGAGACAAGTCCTAGGCTGGGTACAAACAATCCCCGGCGGGGCACATTGAAACACAGACGCTAATCCGGCTGGAGATGGAGCAGGGCTGGAATCAGACTTTTTAACAAACTCCGCAAAGGCTCCTGATAGGATTTGGCTGGGTTTAGGAACGGCTGGCTTAGAAAACAGGCTCCGGGGGCACCTGGGTGGCTCAGTCAGTGCAGCATCTGCCTTAAGCTCAGGTCAGATACTGGGGTTCTGGGATGGAGCCCCACGCCAGACTCCCTGCTCTGCTCCCTCTCCGTCTGCCTACCTCTCTGCCTACTTGTGCTCTCTGTCAAATAAACAAAATCTTTAAAATCAGGGACAAAGTGAACGGGCCCTTGGTCTGTCTTTGCCATGAGCACCCGAGCAGAGCAGAACGAATGTCTAATGACGGGCGGGGTGGGGGTGGGGGGGCGCCGGAATGTGTGGTGCGGACAGGCCTGGCTCAACCCAGGAGGAAAAAGGAGGAGTGACGGGCAGACCAGCCTAGGGAGTAAGTCGCACAGAGGCAGGGAACAGGTACAGGGTTAATAAGCACGCCTTCTGGGCAGAGAGCCTGGGGCCCGGGAGCACCAGCTCGTTGAGAGCACACGTGCTTCTAAGCAGCAGAATGGGAGGAGGAGGAAGGCAGTCCGCTGTTCCCACGCGTGCCCAGACAGGGAGCGCGGTGCACTTACTCTGAGGGCGGAGGCTTGGTCCTGGCCCATACGACAGATCGAAGACGCCCCTTTCCTTGCCAGCCTTGTCCTGCCCTCCAGCTGCTTTCAGCGTCGGAAACTCCTCGGGAGAGAAGGATAACAGTCGGCTTGAGCCCCTTAAACCTGCCGAGAAAAGCAGAGGACTTGGTGAGGGGCGCCGAGAGGGGCAAGAGCGCTGTTGGCCTTAGCGGCGCCGAAGGCCAGAAGCCACTCAGCCTGCGCGGGTGCCATGTACTCCCCTAGGGACAAGGAGAGCCGGACGCAGATGGCCTGCAGGGGCTGCTGACACTGTGCAAGGGAGAGGAGATCACAGCCGCTCCAGCCCCGACCCTTCCCTGCTCCTAGAAAGGGACGGTCTTCGGGGAAATCAGCCAAAGGAGGTCAATGGCTCTCATGCAGGGGTAAATCCACCAGAAGGTGCCCACAACCCCCCGCAACCCCCCGCAACCCCCTGCGCCTCCCCAAGGCCTCCACCCCAGATCTACTCTCATGAACAATAAACATTACACTCCTGTGATTCTGGGGTCTGCTCCTTCCTTGGCTCTCCCATCCACTCCCCAGTACTACAGGCCCCTCGGAAGAAACCCTTCTTTAACTTTCTGGGAGCCCTTCCCCGCACTGAGCACCAGGACCTGAAATCATTTTTCGGATGAATGGCTAATAGCAAATGGTGCATTTCAGGGTCCAGTGGATCTGATGCTTTCATCTGGACCAAATGCCCAGCACCCTGTAAACATAACACAACAGTCACGGCATGCCACGTCCGACTGTGATGTGCCTGGCTCCCTAGACGACCAAGTCCAGTTCCCCCCAAGTACTCTTCCAGCAGCACCGGCGGACCCACGGACCCACGCGCTATGGCAGACTGGGCCGGAAACATGCAGCTGGGATTGGTGTGGACGCACGACGCAAAAACTCATTCACGACCCACTCAGTGAAAAGGTCTAGGGTCACATAAACCTGTCGGGGTGACAAGGCGACACATTCTTCACCGAAGATTAACCTGAGAGACAATCTCCAAGTGTCACGAAGGAGTTCTGCTGCTCTGTGAAGGGAGACCTCGACTCACAGAGTCGCTCGGGCATGTTAAAAAACCACTGGCAAGGATGAAATATGAAAATCATACTTTAAAAATACAGATCTGAACCTTAAAAACACTCCATGCTTTTTCTGCCCCAGCAGTCCCGAAGGTCTCACTCCACGCATGAATTAAACTTACCCTTCACAGATAAAAAAAACAAAAAACAAAATCTCAATGAGAGCAGCAGCGTTCCGTAAGGTGTCTGTGCTCGAGGGGTCCGCCACCAACCCCAGGGCTACGCGTCCCCTGCGTGCGAACCCGAGGCGGGGATACTGGGGGCTTCTCCGAAGGTCCCAGGCGGGGCCCTCAGTGGTGGTGCGGGAGCCCTCGAGCCTCCGACCTCGGCCTGCACCCGTCAGGCCCCGGGGGGGCCAGTGCAGGTGGAAAAGGCCTGACCAGCACCATCTACACAGGAGGGTCTGCCGCCACCGAGAACAGCGATCCGACATTCACAAATGATTTTGTCATGTTTTGGAATTATTTTCTGAACCACGTCTTATTTTTTTATAGGAAACAGAATCACAAGGTTCAAAAGAAGCCTGAGAAAGGCACAAACGGATGACCCCCCACCAACACTCCCACCACCTACTTCCAACACCCCCAGAAAACAGGCCACTTCTAGTTCCACTCCCTCCCTCCTCTGAGGCTCCCTTCCAGACTCTTCTCTATTGCACATACATGTTTCTGAAGTGTATCTTCCCTCATCTCCAATCTTTTCATGAATAACAGTAACATACTGTACATGCTACTCTGCACTTTCCATCATTTCAGAATGTACCATTGCCAGATCCGTGTAAAAGGTTTTTCTTGTTGGAAAGTAGTATTTCATTAAAGCACCAAAACTTGGTGGACATTTCAGGTGACTGTTTCCAATCTTCTGCTCTTACAGTGTTGCAGGAAGTATCCTGTCCGTGTGTCATTTCTCACATAGGCAAGCATCATTCGAGGCGGACCTCTACAGAGTGGCAGCGCTAGGTCGAAGGGTATGAGTATTAGTACCTGGATCACGGCCAAGCTGCCCTCCACAGCTTGTGCCAACTTACACTAGGCTTTTTTAACCTCTGTAGTTTTTTGGTTTTTTTTTTTAAGACTTTATTTATTTATTTGACAGAGAGATAAGAGGAGAGGGCACAGGCAGAGGAGCGGCAGGCAGAGGGAGAGGGAGGAGCAGGCTCTCTGCTGAGTAGGGAATCCAGTGCTGGGGTCCTAGGGCTAAAGGCACCCCTGTAGTTCTTTTTATATACAAATTAACACATCTGATCTACTTTTAAAAAGTTCTAGCCTCTCAGGGCACCTGGGTGGCTCAGTCGTGAAGCCTCTGCCTTCAGCTCAAGTCATGATCCCAGGATCCCGGGATCAAGCCCTGCATCGTGCTCCCTGCTCGAGGGGAGGCTGTTTCTCCCTCTCCTCCCTGCTTGTGCTCCTCTCTCACTCTCTCTCTCTCTCTCTCAAATAAATAAAATCTTTTTTTTTTTTTTTAATTTCGAGCCTTACAGATAAAGACTACTGTGAAGACAATCGAGCGAGTGCCCTTTATAAAGCCTCTTTAAAGACCTAATTGTAGGGGACTGAGATACTTGCTGCCGCCCTCCCCATGCCATCCCCCACTCGTCGGCCCCCTCTACCTCATCCAGAGACTTAAAATGCCCTCGCAGATGGGACCCACACCGCCAAGCTCTCCAGCCCCGAGCTCCTCTGGAGGAGCTGGAACTTGACAGTATGCGGCATGCTGCTGACTGATGTGTCACTCTGCACCGGAGACTGAGGACAGAGCCTCCAAGCACCGGCGATTCCCTCCCAGAAGGGGCACACGTGCGCCGGCAAGCAGGGAAGGGCGCGGGGCAGGCGGGCGTCAGCGGCGCTTCTACAGGAGCTACAGAAGGCAGCTGGCCAAGCCCCGGCTGTCGGGCACGCGGGAGGCCCAGGGTGCCGCCAGGACCGGGGGCAGAGGGTACACGGGGCAGCCTATGCTCTCGCGGGAGGAAGAGCGCTCACGGCCACCCACACCCCCCGACCGCCCCCTCCCTGCAGCGCAGAGGCATCACGCAGCTGGATGCACGCAGTGTGCTAGAAATATTCAAGCTAATAGGGACACGTTAGGAGGGCTCACGTGGAAAAATCTGGATTTTTGGCTTCTCTCAAAAGTACCCATGGAGCCAGGGCCTGCATTCTCTGAGGGCTCTGGTCACTGGTGGTGGGGAGGAGTCTGGCTGTCCCCTCTGCAGGCACAGGGAGCTGAGCTCCTCCTCCTGTCTCCCTCTGTGGGGCCGCTTCGGCTGCGGCTCTGCTGGCCCAAGGGCTTCCCGGGTCGGACAGGCCGTGAACGGTAGCAAGTACGGTGTCACCATCCAAAACGCAAGCTGCTCGATTCCCAGGGCCCAGGCCCACAGCTCACGCCCCACCACGCCACACTGCCTCCCCACAGGCCCGGGCGAGAGGAAGCAGATGCCTGTCGGCCGCGCTGCCGAGCAGCTCTTGGTGCCACCAGTGGCTCTGCCAGGTCAGAGCGTGGAGGCCGGCGTCCAGCCTCCCCACGCACCTCAGGAGGGATGCCTTGACTCACAACACTCTGGAAACCAGAGCTGACAAGCTTGGCGGAATCGGCGCTCCCACCCCTGGGGCAGAGGGAAAGGCTGCACGGACCAGAAGCTCACTCACAGAGATCCCACAAAGCCCGAGGCCAAGGGCTGCCAAGACCCAAGGGAACAGTCCAGAAAAGGTACCCATGCCTCCCACACACCCAGCCCAACACCACTGCCCACACTTACCACCTTCGTGTCCTGCTGGCTTTCCATTCAGCTGTGCCCATGACTTTGGTCCACCTGGCACTGAATTTGTGTTCTGAAATAAGGAAGGGAATGAGAGTAAAGCCAGTGCCATTGGTCTGCTTTCCACCCGGCTTCCCACCTATGCGGCCGCCCGAGGGTCAGGGGCTGCCGGGCCCACAGCACAGGTGAGGAGTAGGATGGAGGGGTCGGCCGGCTCACGTCCTGGTCCTGCCGCACAGCCAGGACTCAAGCCCATGTCCCCTTCAGACTGCACTCCAGAACATTCTGTCAGGTCGCCTCTCCTGCCCACACAGCGCTACTATGCCTGGCTCCAGAGGTTAACGACCAGACCCCAATTCCAGCACGTGTCTCAAAACCCATGTACCATGGGCTCATGGGCAAGAGCCCAGAGCCTCATCTTTCGCTGGAAGGGCTGCTACGCCACCTTCTGTAATTACTGTCATCCTACGAGGCACAGCAACTCAAGGGAGGCCTTTCTCTGCTGATCTGGACTCTCGGGGCTCACACAGCCGTGCTGAAAGCTCCCGGCAGGTGAGGCGTTATGCTGCGAGGCACACCGCACTGAGCAAACCCGCCCACACGCTGGGAAGGTTCTAGTCCTCTCCCAGCTGAGGCTCAGAAACAAGTGACTAGTCGGGGCGCCTGGGTGGCTCAGTGGGTTAAAGCCTCTGCCTTCGGCTCAGGTCATGATCCCAGGGTCCTGGGATCGAGCCCCATATCGGGATCTCTGCTCAGCAGGGAGCCTGCTTCCTCCTCTCTCTCTGCCTGCCTCTCTGCCTACTTGTGATCTCTGTCTGTCAAATAAATAAATAAAATCTTTTAGAAAAAAAAAAAAAAACAAAAAAACAAGTGACTAGTCCCAGTGAGGAGGGCAGGACCAGGACACCTGTCCCCGCTCAGCCTGTGTCCCAAGCCCCATCGAGTCCCCAGCCACTGAGCCCACCTGTCTTTCCCACAGAGCATTCAACCTAGCAGCCTCCCTCACCCCCAACGGAAGGTAAAAATGCACAAAACAAAGCTGCCGCAGCAGAACATCTCAGCACTTACAGGGTCAGACCTCACATTCAGTATCAAGCCCGTCCGCCCAGCCCTGCCCCAGCACCACCACAGTCTCTCTCATTTTCCGTGCAGAGCTGACTAGGTCTCACAATCCATTCATGTATCAGGAGTGGCCAGGTGCCCTGGGATGGCCACAGGCCCCTGCGCACAGACCACGGAAGACATGTGCCAGTGATGAAACAGGGCAGGGCTGCTGGGACGGGCCAGTCCGGCAACCCACAGCCTCCCACATGGTGTCTGAGCCCGCACCATGGTGCCCCTGCCCTTGCCCACCAAAGGCACCGAGCGGGAAGAGAATGGCTCCAGGGCCGAGAAGCGGCACTAATGTTGCCGTCAGAGTTCCTGGCATGCCTCTACAAAGTGCTGTCACGTCTCTCGGGGCGAGGCTTCAGCTGCTGGAAATACTGGGACTCCCTTCTCACCGCCATCCCGTGGGAAGAGCTGAGCCCGGGGCAGTGACCAGTACGCTGGTCACTATGGTCAGCAGTTCTTCTCAGCAGACGTCAGGCCCACGCCAGGCCCAGCCTAGACTCTGCAGTCCTGGGGGACCGGCACAGATCCACTTCTAGCAGCTCCCAAGGCGAGTCTGGCGGACAGCAAGGGTGGCGAACCAAGGCTGCCCCAGTCTCCTAGCTTCCAAGTCCAGGAGACAGAGCCAAGCGCAACTCTGGACTCTGGCTGGGCGCCAGGCACTCGTGGATTCAGGCCAGCGAACAGGGGAGCTTCGCGCGAATGTGGGCTTCTCTCACCTCTTCCTTTAATATGGAAAGCACAGCTCGGTGTCAGGTGGGGGAGGGTGCCTTTCTGGCGAGGCCATACACTCTCCCCAGTGGTTGGGGATGGCATCTCAGACCTTCTGTTGCCCAGGGAGCAGTACTAAATGAAAATACAGCAGTGCAGGTCGTTTTCCAGACAGCTGCGCAATGTTAGGTGTCTGTCTACACGTCTCGTGGTCTAAAAGATCTGCAGGCGTCTCATCTGGATTTCTAGCCAACAACCAAGTGTATCGGCCTACTGACCCATGAGATCCACAGGCTCTGATGGCCTGACTACATTATGAGCCCTTGCCTGATTAAATCCTGGTTTTCTGTTTAGGAAAACGCTCTTTATTTATTTATTTTTAAGATTTTCTTTTTTAAGTAATTTCTATGTGACTTCAAACCCCAAGATCAAGAGTCACATGTGCCACCAACTAAGCCAGCCAGGCACCCCCAGCAGAAGACTTTAAATGCATCAACAAGCGAAGGGTCACAGATCAGTATCTCCCAAAGTGTGTTCTCAGAGACACTTGTCTCTAAAGACGTTAAGTTAGACAGGTTTCCTAGGACAGATGGGTTCAGGGAGTGCCCCTCACTGTCTTTACAGAGTCACAGCACACACGAGCACACAAAAGACACTGACGAGAGGTCTGACAGTAAAGGAGCTTGCTTAATTTTGTTTCTCAACTGACCCCCAAACCTTCCTGTGACCTAACCGGTCCCCATGGAGCATGACCAGGGGCCCCTGATCTGGCCTGGAACTCACCCCAGTGACCTCCCCTCAAGGTAAGACACCAGAAAGCAAGTTAGGTGTCTGTACTCTGTTTTGGATCTGGGGCCTCTCTCCAAAAGCTGCAGACTCAAGTCACCTCAGGGGACCCAAGACAATGTCCCGTGCGCCTTTCCCACGGGCCCCCTGCCAGGCTCGCCTCTAGAAGGAGCAGGTCACGCGGCACCTACCTCCTGGCTGCTCGACTGTGTCGGCTTCTGTAAGCTGGAGACAGGCCTCTGCAAACCCGGCTGCGGCAGCGACTCCGGCGGCGGAGAGCCCGTCGCACTGGAACTGGACAAGGTAGGGGGCACGGCGGTCAGACAGGCGCGGGCGCGCACAGGCCCCTCCGAGCCTCCCAGAGCCTGGGCAGCAGCCCATCAGCTCTCCCCGGCAGACTCTCCCACCGCAGAGCCCACGAGAAGCTGGGCCCCCTCCAAGGCCTAGCCATGGCCGTCTGCTGGGCAGGACGGTCCTCGGCCTCCAGGCAGAGCTGCCCCTGCACCACCTGGTAGCTCACCATAAGCAAGGGCTGGAGGAGCCGCCAACAGGGAAACTGAGTCACACAGGGAAGGGGCTCCGAGGCCCGGACTCCTGACCAAGCGCTCACGGCAGTGCAGGGGGCTGATGCCTTTGTGAGATGTGATTTTGCTCATTGGCTTATAAAAGAAATATGTGCCCGGAGTAAAAATAAATGTATAAATATATCTAACACAGAATTTGTCACGATCTCATCCTCCAGAGTGAAACACCAAGCAGATTTTGCTATATATATTAGCATAGTATTTTTTTAACGTGAGTGGGATGACACCACACATACAATTCGTAACTTGTTTTTACTTAACGTATCTAATGTGCTCCGGGAAGGCACACGGCTCGACTCTTGGTTTTAGAGCAACAGTACAACTGGACAGGCCCCATCCCCAAGTGTTCCCCCATTACTGGCAAAACTGCAACGAGAACTTTGTAAGACCCATCTTTCGCATCCTTCTGTGCTGTTCAGTCGTCTAAGTTCTCAGACGTGGAGCTGCCGGGTCAAAGGGGGTTTGAAGTTCACAAGGTAGGGCCCGAGCGCCCTGCAAGGAAGCCTGCGTTGGCTGATACACACTCCACAAGCAACCAGGGGCTGTGAGGACGACGTCTGCTCACCCGGAGCCTTCTGGTCACTCGTTCTGCTCGATGAGACCCGAGGAGGGCCGCAGTCCGCTCGGCCAGTCTCCCCCGATGCCGGAGGCTCACCAGTAAGCTGAGGCCAAACGCTACACACGTACACGCTACGGGGCCAGCATGACCCAAGAAGCCCCGTGGGCAGCATCACCACAAAGTTAAGGCCACCAATCTCCTCTCACATCACCTTCTACCTACAACAGAAGCTTCTGCATAGCGTCACTTTTGTGTTCTCCAAACCTAAGCACAGAGTCCCAGTGGTGGTGGCCCTTAGCCCGTCCCCTCCCTGCAACCCCGAGGGAGGACATGGCCCAGGGAAGCAGAGGACCAGAGCCTGGGGTCCACTGCCTCATCTGGAGCCTTGTCTCTACCTTCCCCCTGGCTGACGTGCGTCTGCAAGACCGGCCTCATTCAGGTCCCCTGGCCCTTTCTGTGCCAACGACGGCAGGAGCCACATAAGCAGGGAGTGAGGCCCTGTCCTCACTCTCTGGAACTGGGGTGGAGGCATGTCAACTCTTGGGTTGAAATGTACCATATCCACGTTGGTACAGAGTCTGTGGCGTCAACCGTCTGAACAAAACGACAGCAGCGGCGGATCCCCGCCAGCACACTCTCCACGCCGGCTGCCCGACCTGCGTCAGCCCCTCCATGTCCTACAACCGCCTGGGTGTCCTCATACCTCCTAGGACACCGGAGCACACAAAGCAGATCACTATCCCGGCTCCAGAAAGCTAGAAGGAAGTGGCCTGGCTGATCCTGAAAGTCAGGCCTTACCATCAACCTGTATGACCCCTAAATAAACTGTTGGAAAAATATAAAAACAGCTTTTCAGACCCTATTTTTACTGTTCCTTCATGCTCACCCAACTGAACTGTGTGCTTACTCTCTACATCTTGTCTGAAGTAAGTACAGGAAGTTTTACAGAAGCCGCCACGGCCAGGGCATCTGCAGGGCTCAGTAAGTTAAGCACCTGACTCTTGGTTTCGGCTCAGATCATGATCTCAGGGTGGTGAGATCAAGCCCCGCATCCGGCTCCATGCTAAGTCTGGAGCCTGCTTAAGAGTCTCTCTCTGCCTCTGCCTCTCCTCCTCCCCCTCCTCCCACCCCTGCGCTCACACACACGCTCCCTCTCTAAAAAAAAAAAAAGCCACCATGGCCATTTCCAGTGAAAGAAAAGGACACGGGTTGGCAGGCTGCACTCTAGGTCACTTTCACTCTCTGGATCCCGAGCACTGGCAGCCAGAGCCCAAGAGGAGATCGAGGGCAGGAAGACACAGGAGACCAGACCGTGCTGTTCTCACTCCCCGGCAGGCAAACCCTAGCAGCAGGTCCTGCTGGCCAGCCTTAGCAAGGTCCTATCCCTCCCCGGTCCCCTCCCGGTACAAATCCCAAATCTCCTCTCCTGCACACTGTTCTGTTCTGTTCACTGGCGCCCAGCAGCAGAGACCCGGAGTGGAAAGCGGGAGTGAAGGGCCCAGGCCACGTGCCTGGGGCCGAGCTGGAACAACCCCCCACCCCGCACCCCCTCTCTTGCCCAACAGCAGCCCCTACAGTTGCTGTCGCTCTAATGATTTCGGTGCCAGACCCGGGGCCGCCGATGGCTCCCGTTAAGTGCCGTGCTGGCAGTGGTGTGAGCCTACAGGGAGGCTGCATACCAACCCTGAATAAGGAGGATTCTGGACTGTTCTCCTTCCTAACTGGGTCTGTTCGGAGCAACTAACTGCAGCAGTCTTTACGGAGAGCTGCTATCCCCGAAGCTGGGAAGACGGCCTTCTCCTCACCCCGGAACCGGCGCAAACGGATGACCACCAGAGCGGAGTACCCTCGAGCACCTGCTCTGTCCGCAGCGGCCCGCACTGGCTCAGGAACCGGCACCAAGGCATTGCATAAGCTCCTCTGGGGTGATGAGGCCCTTCCTAATAAGGCACGGGGGACACTGGTCACCGGGGACGAGACAGCCCACAGGAGCCCTGCTGCTGCAGCTCCCAGAGCCAGGAAAACGAAGGCAAAGAGCAAGAAACAACCAAGCAGCAGGAGTCAGGGCAAAAGAAGCTTCCTCTGGGATCTCCCTGACTCTCCAGCTCAGCCGCCGCCCTCTGCAGAAGCAAAGGGGGCCGTGGCGCTCCATGAGACTCTGGCTACACCCCCCCCCCTCAACCTGCCCCCTCTGCTCTCACCTCTTTGGGTCTTGCTGATCCTGCTTGTTTGCCCATCCCGTCCCGTCCTTGGGAACTATCACGATGTTGGGGTCGTTTCCTCTGTTTTCAGACTTCAAGCTTGGCAGGTTTGCAGGTGGTGGCATGCGCCGGGCTGTGGCAACTTTCCCGAGACTCTGTAAGCCATGTCTAGGAATAACTGCGGGAACAGAGGGGTGGAGACAGACGAGTTTTAGAAGAAAAAGGCCGGCAGGCAACTGGTCTTTCACGCTCTAAGCGATGATGACAAAGACAACCAAACAGACACAAGGGGCAGCCTGCGTGCAAGCAAACGAAACGGTCAGGGGGCTGCTCCAGCAGCTTCACAAGGCCGTGGCCAAGGCCTCAGAGCCACGGGAGAGGCTGACATCTGCGCCGAGGCTTCCATTTCACTAGAGCAGAAGCAGGCACAGGGAGTTTACGCCACGGGCAGGGAGCCAGGCCCAGAAGCCTCCGCCCCACACGGTAACCACCTTGCGCAGCTGAGGCACCTCGAAGCAGGACACCTCGAAGGGACAGCCTCTGCCTAGCCACAGGCCGGGCCTGAGCAGGGCCCTCAACAGTCCCCAAATCCTCCCAGGGTATGGACAGTGTCAACAGGACCTTCCCTCCACGCTCCAGAATGTCAGAACCACGAAGCCTAAAACAGGGTAACTAATGCAAATGAAGTTTGCCAGTCTACCCACGGAGGGGAACCTGCCCCCAGCTTCCAGGAGATAAGACATAGGAGGACACAATCCATGGAGGCAGAGTCAGGATATCCTGTCCGCAGTGGCCCTCTCTGCCTCAGGAACTGGCACCGAAATCAGACACCAAACAGGAGCAGGGGGCCAGGGGGAGGGGAGAGTGGGGTTCTGCGTCCCCAGATCTGCCAGGTGACCACCCCATGCCCAGAAGGCAGTGTGACCAGGGGGATTCTGGGTCTTCACCATTCCTGACCGGGGTTTCTCACGTAAGGAAAAGCGTAGAGAACTGGCCTCACCCCGGTTCTTACCTGAGGATCTGACCGCGTCTACTGATTTTCCTTTATACTTATCAAACAGGCTGAGTGTCGAATACTTGCTTTTCCCATCCTTGCCCTTGGTTATTTGCCCCAAACGATCGGACATTGCGATGAAATGTCATCTAGTAAGGAAATTTTTCTCGGCACCACTCCCGATCTGCCTTTGAAATGTTTTTAAAAAAAAAGAAAGAAAGAAAGAAAAGAAAGGAAAAAAAAAAAGAGCGTTAATCCATCAGAACACCCAAGGGAATGGACTGAATTCTTCAGGGATCACGGATCTCCTTGAAGACCTGAAGAAAGCCTTGGATTCTGGCCCTAGAGGATCGCCCTTACCACACACAGGCCATTCTGCTCACACTTAAAGAACATTTTGTTGGAGGTCCCTCCCCCACCCCCAACGTTAAGAAGTCCTATTCTGTCTGAATTGGCCAGAGTCTACCGCTCACCAGCGACACTGAAATGTAAACCTTTCCACACTGAGTCCTCGCGCCAAGTCAAGGACAGCTCTTCAAGATGGAAAAAGAAATGCTCATCGCTGCAGCACACCCATGTTAACACCAGAACTCGGGCAGAGCAGGGGAGGTACACAACCTGCTTATGAAGGCCGTTCATTTCAAGGCTGAGCAAAACCAAATCAAAGGGAAGCAATGCAAATCAGGGTGGTCCGCAGGACCCGCCAGGTGTGTGCATTTCTCAAACCAAAGAACCTGCAGCCAGAGAAAAAGCCCGGGCTCAGGCAACAGAAGAAGCGGGGCTCCCTGGGGCGCAAGCGGGTGCAGACACAGACGCACCCCCAGGAGAGACTGTGCGGGGGAGGGGGCGCTGTTCAGGTTCCGCTACCCCCTCCACTTGGAAAACTTTGACAAGACGACCAAGAAGGCAGCTCCTTCCCTCTGCCACTTTCTCATTTCCTACGGGCTGCTATAAGTCTATCAGCACGTTACTCACTCATTCATTCAGATACTGAGCGTGTGCCTGCCAAGGGTGAGTGAGAGCCCCATGGTAGGCGACTCACCTGGGGACCAAGAGCTTCCATGTCTTCAATCCTATACCCAAGAGGTTCTTGGCTATAGTTTCTAAAACTGGATCACGAAAAATAAACTTGTAAGAGCGATCACTACTTCCCTCTGGAATTCATGTATGCGGAAGAAAGCTAAAGCAGTCACTCAGACGTACTGCTAACGCGTATGTCAAAGGTAAGAGCGAACAGATAGCTGGCGATGAAGGACGCCTGGTAGCAGCGGCCGCAGTGTGGTTTGCTGTTTTACCCTATTCTGAAACCATACAGGCCAGAAGGAACACCTTCCGTGTGCTGGCAAAGCATTCCGCCAAACCAGGGAGGACGATAAAATCCTATATATTACGATCCAAGACTTTTATATAAAGCATGGGGAGCAAAGATCAGTTACAAACTGGGGCCAAAAAAAAATGTAACAGGAGACAGTGACATCACGTACCTCCAGGCTCACGGAGCCTGGCGCCAGGCTGAAGACGAACCAAGCTGGTTCTTACACAAAACTGGGTACATCCAGCCTTTCATTCATTTGATAAATCTTGAAAATGAATGAAATCTGTAGGAGAGTCAGCCTCAATGAAGACAGAAACCACAAACGCTCCAAAGTTGCTCAGAGCTCCCAAGCTTACATGTCAGAGCCTCCCCGAGTGTGTCTGCCTCACAGGCCAGGAGCAAAGAATGACCAGGCACGGAAACTCCCCCAAAGTGTCCAAATCCTGATTCTGGGGCCCCGGGGTTCCATAACACATCCCTTTATCTTTAAATCTCCCTCCCGGGAGCTGGCTCCAGTGAGTTTCTGCTCTGTGCCCAACAGTCATAACTAACAACAGCATTCTTCCCCCATGCTGGGCGGTAAGCCCCTCAGGGCAGGAACTGGATTTGATTTTCGTCAGAATAACTGGTATTGAACAGGATCTCAAATGTAAATCAACCTCAAATTCTCCATTAGGATTGGATGAGATCTAACTTTCAGGCACTTCTATCAAATCAAAAGATCATTCCAGATAGGAACGTAAAACACACACAGACACACACTCTCTCCCCTCCTCCTCCCCTCTATTAGCAGAAGCCCTTGAGATTGTCACCATGGTGATGGGGACATGGGGCCCCTGCCTCACAGAGCTTACAGTCTAGAACAGGGGCTGGCAAACACTGGTCAGCATCCTAGCTGTTTTTTATAAGCCCTCAAACTAAGAATGATTTTTTAAAATCACTTTTCAGGGGCACCTGGGTGGCTCAGTGGGTTAAATCCTCTGCTTTCAGCTCAGGTCATGATCCCAGGACTCCAGGGTCCTGGGATGGAGCCCCGCATTGGGTTCTCTGCTCAGCGGGGAGCCTGCTTCCCTCTCTCTCTCTGCCTGCCTCTCTGCCTACTTGTGATCTCTGTCAAATAAATAAATAAAATCTTTTTTTTTAATAAATAAAATCTTAAAAAAAAATCACTTTTCACATTTGTTTTAAAAAACAATGAATCCGTGACACCCTATGTGGCCCGCAATGCCACAAGTAGAAAAAGTTTGCTTGCCCTGGGTCTAAAAGGAAGTCTTGAGCAAGCACCTTCCGAGGCCTCCAGGTGGGCAGTAACTGGGCGGCCCGGGAGAAGCCCTACAGCTCAAGCAGGAGTGGGGCAGGGCCCCCAAAATGAGATTACCCTGTGGACTGTGTCTCGACACTTCCAGACTTTTCTACTTAGTACTCTTTTCACAAACTCTGTGGCAGGCCACACAACCAAGAAGCTCACATCTGAATTCCCAGAACCAGTGACTTCCTTACCTTACACAGCAAAAGGGATTCTGGAGATGTGATTAACATAAGGCTCTCGAGATAGGGAGATGATCCTGGATTATGTGGGCAGGCCCACAGTGATCACTAGGTCCCTAGAAGGGAGTGCAGGAGGGCCAGAGTCAGAAAGCTGTGGCACCTCGGGAGCTAGGAGCCAAGGCTGGAGAGCTCTTTGAGGATGGGAGGGGCCCCAGCAAGGGCTGCAGAAGCCTGTCGGAGCTGGAGAAAATCGAAGAAAGAATCCCCCCCTCACCCCGCCGCCCCAACCGAGTCTCCAGAAGGAATCAGCCCCACCCACACCTTGACTGTATGTAGCCCAGAAAGACTCACTTCAGACTTCTGACCTCCAAAACTGTAGGAGGATGCATTTGCACTGTTGTTTTTTTAGGGTTTTATTTGAGAGAGAGTGTGTGTGAGCAGGTGCGGTGGGTAGGAGAAGGAGAGGGGGAAACAGGCTCCTCACTGAGCAGGGAGTCTGACCTGGGGCTGGATCCCAGGACCCTGAGAGCAGGGCCTGAGCCAAAGGCAGACACTTAACCCACTGAGCCACCTGGGCGCCCCTACAGCTGCATTGTTTTAAGCCACTAGAGTTATGGTAATTGGTTACAACAATAGAAAAACACTCATTCATTTAAGAGGCTTTTATTAGGCACCACTGTGTGCCCAGCACTGAGCTGGGCGTGGAATGCAGCAGAGGGCCAGCTGGGCCCACCCCTCCCTATGTCCAGCCAGAAGAGATGATGTGACCACCCATGGTCACAGAGCTAATTAATAAGAAACCGGTTCCAGAAAATGATGAAAAATGATACATAGCAGCTACCTCTCTGCTGTCCCTGACCACAGCTCTCACCAGACCAGTGACCCTACAAACGTTTCTGAATAAAATCCGTGGTGTCTCCTTCCCGGCCCCATACCTGGCAGAACTACAGCTCTAGCACTGTTAATTTACATTCATCTAACTACAGAGTTCTTTACTAAACTAAAAACCAAACGGACTAAGGCCAGGGAAGGGAAAATTATTTACCAGCCATTCTAGGCTGGCATTTCCACACGAAATCCTTATGTGCTTAACTTCTACACATCAAATGTCTTTTAATTCGAGACTTGACCAGAAAATACCTGTTTCCACAAATAGGGCCAGAAAGTATTCTTAAAATCCGTTGCTCCAAACTTCTGCCAGTTCACGGATACAAACAGACCTTTCCTTGATTCTGCACTGCCCGGTCCTGTGGGCAGAGATTACAGTGGACACAGACAGTTCCCCTGGGCCTTCCAGGTGACAACACCCTCCTGAGAACGAACCAGTCCCCACCCCCACCCCCAGAAAGCACTAGGAGACCAGAAGCCTGACCACAACCCCAGTCCTGGTACTCCTGGGAAAAAAAAATGAAGAAAAACCCAGGGCAAACAGGATCCATTCTCCTGGGAACTTAGAATTACGTCTAGGATTGTTAGTTGGTCTACGGTTGCTTGAAACCCTCCAGAGAAAACGAAGCACTCAGCAAATACTATCTGAGCACCTACTATGTGCAGGGGAAATGCTTCCCCCACCCCCGGCAACCAGCCCACCTCGGGGAAGCCAGGGCACAGCACACACTGGACAAATGGACATTAAACTTGTACGTGCAATTTTTTGCAGCACCTCCTCCTCCCACTTTTTAAGCAAGTTTTGCACCTGTTGACACATTGTGGGCCTCCCTGGCTCTCAGTTTCCCCATCTACAGAATTGAGGGGCCAAGACAAGATTTCCCAAGTCCCATATGGTTCTACAGATCAAACATATCCGTGTTAATAGCCCCCACTGCCACAGAATGTACAAATGATTTACTGCCAAAGTAGCCGTCTCTTATCATACATCCTGTACCGGGTCCTCTATTCCTACCTAAAGCTGTGAGGCTAACAGGCAAAGCGATAGAGCTGCCGTCGCTATGGAAACAGCATCTGTGGGGGAGGGGCCGCACACTTTTCAAGGAAGACTGCACAGAGGGAGGTTCTTCCAGGCCCATTTCCCTTAGAACAGGAGTCCCCAAGTTACTGTCGGCCCAAGAAGGGTATGTAGCAGAGCCCTGGAGGGCCCACAAAGCATAAACTATTTACTGCCTGGTCCTTTACAAAATAAGGTTACAGACACTGGCCTTGGAGCATACGGTGTTTCTTTCATTAAGCCAGATTTCCCTGGACACAGATACAATCATCCGGGTATCCCTGCCCGCAGGCCTCTCCAGGAAGGCGGGGCCGCTCTGCTCGCCTCTTGGTCTTCTCAAACACCAGGCCAGGAGCACCACCTGTCCGTAGGAGTGTGAACAGCTCACAGGCATCTGCTGAGTTTCTACCCATCGAGACACACACACACACACACAGCCTGACTGGTCTCACCAGATGGGAGAAAAGTGCAGGCAAATATCTGGGTGTGAATCTCGAAGCTGGACGAGACGAGAGAACGTGTTTCTCAGCGGGTCCGAGGCGTGTTCACACAAGCCTGACTCACGCCCGGACCCGCGGACAAGAACCGGCTGAGGCACACCAGGTCCCTGCAGACGGGCGCGGACCGAGCCTGGCTCGTCGCCACGGCTTTCTCTCCCTTTGGTAGGTAACAGAATTCATTTTCCCCCCAAATAAAATCTACTTTGGATCCTCAGTATTCCATATACAACAGATAGGAGCCCAGGGTGCCGTCCCAGGAGGGGTCCTGCCTGCCCCCCCACCCGCTCCGTGGTAACCCTGCTCTTTCCCATGGCAGCCACTCTGAGGCACGCCAGGGAAGCATGCCAGGGGCCCCGGGGCATTTTGAGAAGGGCTGCCCCGCACGAAAATATCACCATTAGGCGGAATAAAAAAAAGGCCCCAAATCCACAGGAAGATAGCTTTGTGTTACGAGGAAAAGGACATATTTTTTTAAAGATTTTATTTACTTGGGGCACCTGGGTGGCTCAGTGGGTTGGGGCCTCTGCCTTCGGCTCGGGTCGTGGTCCCAGGGTCCTGGGATCGAGCCCCACGTCAGGCTCTCTGCTCCCGCCTCTCTGTCTACTTGTGATCTCTGTCAAATGGATAAATAAAAATCTTTAAAAAAAAAAAAAAGATTTTATTTATTTGACAGAGAGAGACAGCAAGAGTGAGAACAGAAGCAGGGAGGGCAGGAGAGGCAGGCTTCCCGCTGAGCAGGGAGCCAGATATGAGGCTTGATCCCAGGACCGACCCTGGGACGCAATGGCAGATGCCACAGGGCCACCCAGGCGCCCTGAAGGAAAGGACATTTAAAAGCAAATTCAGGTCGGCATATTCTGGCAAGTCATCTAAAGAAGTGCTCCGAGAGGCCCAGGATCCCCTGGCACAAGAACCACCCGTAAGATCTGCCCACAGAAGCAACCTAATATCAAGCCCGCCTCTGCAGACAGCAGCCCCACCTGTCACACAGGTCACTGAGCCGGCGTGCCAGCTGCCTACCAGAGGGAAAGCCTCCCGCACTCCATCTCACCAGGGGACAGGAGTAATCTCCCTCTGCCTAGGTAGCAGCCCGCTCCAGCCGCCCACCTGGCCAGGTGATCTGGCTGGCCTCTCACTCACTCCCCAGGCAACCACTGCAGCCACACATTGGCTCCTGCCGGGCCCCCACGTGCCCTCATTCTGGAAGATACCACGGCCGCCAGCCTGCTTTACAGAAGACACTAAGATGCAGTCCAGACAGAGAAGTACATCGTCCAAGGTCACAAGACTACCAGACTTCAACCCCCAGGACCCGGAGACTTCACCAACACTGAGGGAGGACCTACTGTGTGCTCCAGCTCCGGCCCTGCTCTCCCCACGCACAGTCACGGGGTAAAGACTCGGGACCCGCTGGAACTGTGAGGCCGGCATGCGCGCCACCGCAGTGAGGCCCGAGCAGGAGCCCCCCCACCTGGGGGTGGGGGGAGACGAAGGCAGCCTTCGCCTACGTCTCCGCATAGAAGGAACGGAAAGATCCCACCGTGACACGAAACATATCAAAAAACATGATCCAACAGGAATGGAAAACTGACAGCAGGCTGGATAAACACTTGAGAAAACCACCAGAGGGGCCAGAAAGGACACGTTCATTGCTCCGTATACGCGTTACAACTCAGCCACACGTGAAGAGCCATCGCCACAAAATCCAGGTACGAGATTAATGAATAATCCCACCCTTCGCCAACATGCCATCGTCTGGCAAAGAAGAACCTTAACTTAAGGGAGGCACCACACCCCCTACTTCAAATCCTCAGACACTCGCTGACCATTATGTGTGTGCCCAGGACGTGTCGTCAGCAGAGACCCCATCCCCAGAACATGACTGTTTCCCGTGAAAGGACAGCGTGTCTGGCTTTATGACCCACAGACCCCACGTCAACTACTCAACTGACCCGGTCCGCCACTGCAGCACAAGAGCAATCAGACAACACAAGCAAAAGGCCGAGCTGTGTTCCAATAAAACTTTACTTACAAAAACAGAAGGCAGGTGGATGTGGGGCTGCAGTTTCCTGACCCCTAGTCTAAAGGAAAATAACGCGAGTTCAAGTGAAAGAGCTTCACGTATGCATCAGGACACAGCAGGAGCTGGGGACAGAAGTGGAGAGTGGGCGGGAGGAGGTCCTGGCTGGGTGTGGCAGGGGAACTCCACCACCTCCCCCACCAACAGCACAGGCCAAACATTCTGCACACCTCCAGCTTTCAGAGGCTCCCTACAGGGCAGCAGTCAGAAAAGCAGGGACCCATACTTCTGCGTCCCCTAGCTGTGCGCCCCCCTGTCCCGCCCGGCTGTGAGGAACAGCCTGTCTGAAAAGCTGGGCTCTTTGTGGCACAATCCAGTCCTCCCACCTGCAGACACGCGGCCTCTAGGTTTCTACAGAGCCGTGAGGGGTGTCTGTGGACACAGAGCATAAACCTCTCTAAGAGCAAGTTGCTTGAAAATAAAGGTAGGGAACAACTCTGGGATGAAAATAGGGTTTCTGGTCCCCATGTTTGTTAGCTACCACCAGAAAAGAACCACCCCCCCCCCCCCGCCAGAGAGCATGTTCAGGAAGCAACAGAAATTAAAAATAAGAAATAAGGCATGTGCTGCAGGGACCAAAGCACTTCCCCAGCCAGTTTTCTGCACACTTGGGTCTGTAAGCCCCACCCTTGACTCCCTGGACCACACACAGCTCTCCCGGACTGGCCCTTGGCACCCCCCACCCCCAACCAGGGCCCAACCAGATCAGAAGCCCCTGCCATCACACTCTTATCGGGATCCCACAGTGCCATGGACAAGACCAAACCTCCAGCCCAACACACTGGCCCCAAACGGCCCCCCAGTCTCATCCCCACCCCCACCAGTCTCATCTCTCCAAAACTCGGGGTTTGCACCTCGCCTCCACCCCACACTGGCTGTGCCTTTAGGCCTGTTTCCTCGTGGATTAAAGAGGGATGAACATAGTGTTACCCACCTCCCAGGTCTGACGTCAGGAATAAATGAGAGAAGGAACACGAAACACGTGACCCGGTGCTCATTTGCCCTTAGAAGGTACTCGGCCAAGGGCAGCTGTCACACTGGCTCTGCACAGCTCATGTCTCGGCTACCCAGCCCCTCCGTCGGCCTCCTGCACAACACTCCTCCCTCCGATGACTGTGCAAGTGGCGAAGCCTTCATCCTGCCCATCTCTGGGCTCCCACCTGTGCTTCCACCCACTCCTGTGACCAAGGGACCTGTCCCCACTCGGGTGCATCACAGCTGAAGGGCCCCAATGCAGAATGCAGGCTTCCAAGACCACCATGAGAAACCCGAGAACTGTCTAGATCTGGTGGTGGGCCCTGCAATAAATTCCCAAGAGGCAGAGACACACTTTCACACTGAGGAAATCCTCTTGAGATAAAGACGCCACCGAGGCTACATCTTAATCGAGGCAAAACTGCCCCAGCTTCAAGGTCTCCCACTTCAGGGCAGCAGCCTGAGGATCCGGTGCCATCACACACTGGGGTGACAACACTGCTCCAAGCAGGGGGGGTCTTAGCCCCACTCGTTTTCATCCATCATGTTCCTCAGGAACAAAAGGAATATCTGCTTGATAGAAGCTTTAAAACATACAGCAATTACCATGGTGAACCAGCTCCGGGTACACTGGTGGGTCTCCCTGCACGCAGGGCCACCTGCCTCCTGCTCCCCGGCTCTCCCCTGCTCTTGTTTCCTAGTTCAAAAGAGTTTGGCCACGAGAGTCATCAATCACTGTTAACTAAATTCTTGACCAATTTGCTACGGGTTTAAGAAAATTATAAAACTGATTTTAAGGAAAGCTTCTAGAGGACTGCTGGCCGGCCAAGCAGGGCACGGGAAGAGCCCCGGCGGTCCCGGCGCTGACAGTGCGTGTACCCGGAGCCTTCCCGCAGGAATGACGTCACTGGAGAGGCTAGAAGCTGGGCTGGCAGAGGGAGGCCAGGCAGCAGGGAGGGTTGGTCTGAGCCCCGTGGAAGGCATCCCCCGCAACCCCCCCAAGCCGGTGCCCTCGCAGATCCACTGCTATAAACACACCAGAGGGAGGAGAGACAGAGGCTGGGTCTAGCACCTGCCAAGAGTGGCCACTGCGGACCGCACACACTCAGGGCTGCCCCAGAGATTACTGAGGGGCTCTCGCAGACAGTGGCTCTCTCTACACACACAGAAGGAACTACCGGAGGCCAGGGGCCACCTCAGCCATTCTGCTTGCGCGTCTCCACATGGGGACAGAAAGTCTGCTTGGGCAGGCTGCTGGAGGACAACAAATGCCGGTCACAAGGTGTGGTACAAACACAGCCTGTCGGAGTACTCAAGGCATGGGGTGACTCCCCTGCCACCCTCCTCCTAGCGCCCAGCCTCCCTCTGCAGCCCCGGAGGCTTTGGGCTCCGAACCTTCTCAAGAGTCCTGGAGGGCAAAGGACAGAGCTCACGCCCGTATGTGCAAGGAGGTGGCGACACACGAGCAGGCATCCTAACCTGCCCTGTCTCCTGGGCCTTGCACCGCTCTGCAGCCACAGTAACAGACGCAGCACTCAATGTCTGACACAAAAAGACAACCACTGCAGATTGCCCCCTCCCCCCGCACGGCAGCCGCAGAGCCCCGCAAGCGACAAACACACACGCGCCACTACTGAAACACACGCGCGTAAACATGACCGGGTCTCTACCTGTACACAAACACCCCTCCATTCAATTCCATTTGATTCAAGAAACGCTATCTGGAACGCAGGGAGGTTCTGGTTAAAAATTTTAAAAAAGACTACAGGCATTTATAGCTCACCCTTCTGAAAATCCCCTAAAATGAAAATAAACAACAAAGGGCACCCAAAGGTCAGGGTAAATTTTGGCCGACAAGGAAGAGACACGAGGGAAAACAGATATTGCAGACCCAAGGATCCTACAAACAGGACTGCCAGGCTCTGAGAGAGCTCGGGAGGCCGAGAGGTGGCGGGGACTTAAAGGTGGGAGGGCTTCATGAAAGAGTCCCTCCCCCTCTGGATAAATTAAATAAGGTTAAGTCTAGACTTGAAAAGCCAGGATCCAAGGAGGTGGGGGTGAGGAAAAGAACTTAAAACACCACCACCAGCACCAAACAAAAGAATAAGCTTGGAGAAAACCTGAGTGGCAAACCCTGGGCACCTGGGCCCCCTCTGCTGTCAGCCTCACTGCAGGGTGGCGGATGAACTTATTGTTAACACGTTCAGCCCCTCTCTCCACGCCCCTGGCAAAGAGCAAGGAGTGGTCTCTTGAAACCCAACAGATACAAAAACCTGGGGCCCTCCCATCCGCTTACCCTACAGGGAAGAGTCCCCACTGACCCAGCCACTCAGGCCCCAGTCAGCTGTGACCTCAGACCACAGACATCCAAAAGGCCTCGGTGAAAAGGCACAAACCAATACACAACAAACAAAAGTACCTGGAAGAAAAAGACAATGCCAGGAACCAAAGATCAAAAAAAAAAAAAAAAAAAAAAAGGAAGTAATATAAGATGAGTATCCTCAGAAAACTAAGAGAAGATACTACACTCATGAAACAGAAACAGAATTTTTTTTTTTGTAAGGGACAATCAGAAAAAGTCCTAAGAAGTATTAAACATATGATAAGCCAAAACCCACCACCTTACATTAATCATCAGACAAATCTCAATAGAGAGACATGCTAGAAAATACGGGGCCAGTACTCCTCAAAACTGTCCAGGTCATCAGAAACAAGGAAAATCCTTGTCAGTCTGGAGGAAACCAAGGAGTAACGACAACTAAATGTGTGCTCTTGGAACAGAAAAAAGAATGTAAGGTAAAAAAAACTAACAAAACCTGAATAAGGTACAGACTTCAATGAACAACAATGTATCAGTGTTGGTTAATTAGTTGGGACAAAGTACCATACTAACATTAGAACTTTGTAACATGGAGAAATTGGCAGTATGGTATACAGAAACTAAAACTTTTCTGTAAATCCAAACTATTCTACATTTAAAAAAAAAGATTTTACTTATTTATTTGACAGAGAGATCACAAGTAGGCAGGGGGGGGAAGGGTGCAGGGGCGGTGGAGCAGGCTCCCCACTGAGCAGAGAGCCCGATGCGGGGCTCGATCCCAGGACCCTGAGATCATGACCTGAGCCAAAGGCAGAGGCTTAACCCACTGAGCCACCCAGGTGCCCCCTACTCTACATTTTTTTTTAATTTTAATTTCAACAGAAGAAATGAAAGATATAATTAAGGAAATCTCAGAAAAAGTAGCAAGAAGATGAATGCTGGTATCCCCCTCCCACCCCAAAATTAAAGGATGAACCCAGGGGTCCAAACTTAACTAGGAGTGTGGAAACAGGATTTCCCAGAGAAAAAGGCAAGAATTCATCAAATGAAAAAAACATGAAAAACCCTCAGACTGAGTACCCAAGATTGCAAGTACCCATATAGTGCTCAGAATAACAGATACCACAAGACCAAAGTACATCAGGGATTAAGAGAAGAACCCCAAAGCTTAGGAAAGTGCCCCACCCACCCACAAGGAAAAAAAAAAATCCCAGAAGGAACAATCAAAATGGCAAAGAAGTCTTAAGAGCGACGAGGCACTTCCGTACTTCTCACCAACATCATTCCCCTCCCTGGAAAATGATTTTCAACCTAGCATCTAATACTCAGCTGACCAAGTCAAGTGTGGAGATAGAAAACGACACTTTCAGACTCACACAAGGGCTCAAAACATACACCTCAGAAAGCTGAAGAGGAACATACTCTGACAAACAAGAGAGCAATCCAACACAGAGACAAACGTCCCAGCAGCTAATTGTTCCTTCCTCCTTCCTGGAGGAAGTGATCTCCTCCTCCTTCCCCAGCAACCATGATGGCTGCCCCACACCCAGCTGGGGGGAGGACCAGGCTCGCTCTAGGAGAAACCTGTTCCCTCTACAGCCCCTAGGCTCAACAAGGCTCCTCGGTGACCCCCCCAAACAACTAAGACACCTTGTCCTTCATGACAACATGGCAGACTGGACCAACCAATTGGAAACCTGCCTCCTGTGGACTTCCACATACCTGAGGCAATCACGTCCTCATTGTTTAAGGCCGCTTAAGATAGCCACGGTTACTGATGCTCCAACTATCCAACTGAAACATGCATGGGATCCAGGAAACAAATGACCCAACAGAGGGACAAAGCCCAAGAAATGACAACCAAAGGAAGCCCAAGACGGCCGCTGCACAACAGGCAGGTCAGCGGCCATCCCGACGACAGCAGGACAGGTTCCAGCGGATAAACTCACAGATTATCAGACATCGTTGGGCAATTATAAAATAGCATTTGCAGCATTTTACTGGAGCGTTTCTAAAAAGGAGAAGACAGAAGTTTTAATGTTCAATTTATCAATTTACCTATTCTGGTAGTGCTTTCTGTGCCCCACTTAAGGAATTTGTCTTATCCAAGATCGTAAAGTTATTCTGTGCTTTCTTTTAGAAGATTTACTGTCTCATCTTTCAGTTGGCTCTATAATCCACATAAGCATGATTCTGGATGTGATCTGAGGCATAAGACTCATGGTCCCAGTGCCTTTTTGGAAAAGGCCACCTTCTCCCTTTGTCATGTGGCACCTGTGTCATAAACTGACTACTTCTGTGAAGTTTATTTCAAAATCGTTGTTCCATTCATTCTATCAGCCTATTGTCTATCCCTCTGACGACACGGGGCTACCCTCACTACAGCAGCTTCTACAAAGTCCGCACGTGTCGCACGGCCGGTCTTGCAGCTCTGTTCTTCCTCAAGAATGCGTGGCTTATTCTTGGCTCTTCGCGTATTCATATAAAATTTCAGAATCAGTTTGTCAATTTCCAAATGAAACAACAAAAGCAAAGCCTGCTGGGGTCTCGACTGGAATTACACGGAAGCCAGAGTTTAAACTCGGGGGAACTACTATCTTTACAAGGTCACACTCACCAGTGCTGGTGAGTACGTGGGGCAAGGACAACTCTCACCCACTGCCAGTGGGCGTGCCGACTGGTACAATCACTGGAAAACTGCCAGCTGTCTGCTGAAGCTGACCATATGCCGCCCCTGCAACCCAACCCTTCCGTTCTAGGTATGAACCCAACAGCATGAGAACATCTACACATCCCGGGAGATGCGTACAAACGTCACCAGCAGCACCATGCAGAACGGCTCAGGATGGAAACTTACGCAAGCTGAAAGTCTGTCACCAGTAGAACCAGTCAATACTACAGCCACACAACGGAATACTATTCAGCAACAAGAATGAATAAACTCACACACAAGGACATGGATGAAACTCACAGATACAATGTTGAATGAAAGCAGCACACACAAGAAAGAAGCAGAGCAGAGATGGGGGCAGTCCATAACGAAAACACCAACGGGCACAAACCTATTACACACCGAGTTACTTCAAAACGAAAAAAAAGTAACTGTAAGAAGAAAACGCTGGGAAAATATCTCTATACCTTGGCGGATCCAGCCAACTCAAAATAGAGAAGATAACAGATGATCTAATTAAGGCAGATGAGCAAACATGTTCAAAAAGTGATCACGGGGGGTGCCTGGGTGGCTCAGTGGGTTGAGCCTCTGCCTTCGGGTCAGGTCATGATCTCAGTGTCCTAGGTTCGAGCCCCGCATCGGGCTCTCTGCTCAGCGGGGAGCCTGTTTCCCCCTCTCTCTCTGCCTGCCTCTCTGCCTACTTATGATCTCTCTCTCTGTCAAATAAATAAATAATCTTAAAAAAAAAAGTGACCAAAGGCGCCCAGCTGGCTCAGTCAGCAAACCATGTGACTCTTGATCTCTGGCTTGTGAGTTCGAGCCCTGCACTAGAGTAGAGATAACTTAAAAATAAAACCTTTACCCTAGAAAAAGTGACTACATATGAAACTTCAAGGAAAAACCCAAAATATGAAAAGCAAAAAAATCTCTGACCACAGTGCAATAAAACAAGACATAATGAAAGCAGAAGTACAAAATAATCCCATCGGTTGGAAACCTTAAAATTCTCTCAAAAATTTTTTTGAATCAAAAGGAAATTCAAAATCATCGCTGCAGAATACCTAGAAAAGCACAGATGGAGAAAAGAACACTAAACATCAAAACTTTTAAAATAGACAAATTTGTACTCAGAAGACATTTAGTAATCTAAAAACCTTAAATTTCTAACAGAAAAGAATGAAATTAAGCATCCAATTCTAGAAGTTGGAAAAAAGACATAATGGAGGCGCCTGGATGGTTCAGTGGGTCAAGCATCTGATCTTGGTTTCAGCTCAGGTCCTGATTTCAGGGTTGTGGGATTAAGCCCCGTGTAGAACTCCCCACTGACAGGGGAGCCTGCTTGGGATTCTCTCTCTCCCTCTGCCCCCACCCCCACTCTCCCTAAAGAAGAAAAAAAGACATGACTTAATGCTGAGGGTTGCAGAAACAATCAATGAAGAGCAAGCCAAAAGTAATTTAATGAATATATTTGAATAAAATGGAATTAAAAATAGTTCTTTGAGGGGCACCTGGGTGGCTCAGTGGGTTAAGGCCTCTGCCTTCGGCTAAGGTCATGGTCTCAGGGTCCTGACATTGAGCCCCGCATCCAGCTCTCTGCTCGGCGGGGAGCCTGCTTCCCTTCCTCTCTCTCTGTCTCCCTCTCTGCCTACTTGTGATCTCTGTCTGTCAAATAAATAAATAAAATCTTTAAAAAAAAATAGTTCTTTGAACCAAGAAATAAAATAGATAAACCACCAAGAAAAAGGGATGTGGGGACGCCTGGTTGGCTCCGTTTGCCTTCGGCTTAGGTCATGATCCCACAGTCCTGGGATCAAGGCCCGCGTTGGGCGCCCTGCTCTGCAATGACCTGCTTCTCCCTCTCCCTGCTGCTCTCCCTGCTGCTCTCCCTGCTTGTGCTCTCTGTCAAATGAAAAGAAAACGGTATGTGTACCTCATTTTACAGACAAGACACTAAGTCCGAGAGGTTCCAAGACTGGCCCAAGTTACTACCAACAAGTCAGGACACTGGAACAACTGAGCTCAAACCCAGGTCAGCCTGACATCCAAGTCGGCTCCAAAACACAGGCACTCAGTGGGCCCCAGAGAATGACCACGTGGCCACCAGGATACGATGCCCACAGTACTCCCAGGCTCTGCCAGTACTCCCGGCGCTGTGGTGAGGGTGCGGGTTAAGGGTGTGCTGGAGTGGGGTCTGGGCAGGCACTGCATCAGGGAGGGACTCCAACAGAGGTCCCAGAGCCCCAGAGGTGTGGCAGCTCCAAGCTCCTCATCCACAGGGGTCTGTCTTGAAGCTCCAAGCCACAGTACTTGCCAGACGGCTTCAGCGACCGTTGTCATCGCTCCTGATCAACTTAGACTGTTATGGCTCCTTTCTTCATGGGCCACGGGGTCAGTCCCTACACAGTAGCTCACGGGTGTGGGCCGAAGCCTGCAGAGGACTCTTGACTAGAAATCCACCGCAGTCTGGGAAGAGTTCCTGGCCTAACTCCTCTTTTGAAAATGCAGTTAATTTAACAACAACAAGAAAAGACAATTTCAATTTACAGCTGGAAATGGACAGTTGGAGACAGGTGCCACACACAGGCCTCTCTCTCCAGGGTCAGAACTTACCAGGGACCTGGCAAATAAAAGAAACACATCACACACACACACCTGTACTGGATTCCTCCTTCCTTTTCCACCTCCAGAGAGCAGTGAATCAGCAAGTGAGCAGCTCTCGGCAAATGCCACTAAAATCTATGTTCTTTCTGGTACAGTCTGATTTAGCAGAGAACAGAAACTGGAGATGGTATTTGTATTGGATTGTTCTTTCTAACCAGATCAACAAAGCAGTTTCCGAGGGCCACCGACAGATGAGCAGAGACACACGTGACTGACTCGGGTAGATTCCTGTGAGCCACCAGGGCCCCAACACCAGCAGCCAGGGCACTCGGAAGGAGGCTGAGCAAAACACAGAGCCTAGGAGAAGCTCTTGACAGGGAAGAGCAAAAAATGCACCGGCTGCCCGGGCTGAGGACCACTCTCCACGAGCATGTATGTCGTTCACATTCACACGGGTGACCTTTGTGACCGGTTCTCTGCAACCATTAGATGTTGCAAACACACATTCGGCCTAATAAATGCAAATAATGCTAAAGGATGCAAGAAGAGTCACTCCAGCTCGAAAGGTAATCACCACTAGCCTGGGGGACACCCTTCATACCCTCTTCCCTCCGCTCACAGCAACCCAGCAGCAGCTCCCGGTCACGTTATGCTCTACGGACGGGGAAGTTCCCTAGTGTGCGGCCGCTCACCTTCTTCTCTGAGCACACCCTGGTCATCTAAGAAAATAATATACCAATCCTCCTCATCCTTTTGAAGGCCTACGTTTAGTATTTCCCTGTGCAACTGTGCCACATTTACCCGCTGCCCTACGGAGAGATGTAGGAATTACTGCCAACTGTGGGCGCCTGGGGGGCTCAGTCAGTTAAGCCCGGGACTTGGATTCAGGTCATGATCTCAGGGTCCTGGGACTGAGCCCTGCATCAGGCGCCCCAGCTCAGCGGGGAGTCTGCTTGTCCGGCTCTGTCTACCCCTCCCCCTGCTTGTGTCCCCCACCTTCAAATAAATAAACAAAATCTTAAAAGGAAAAGTTATTTCCAACCGTGTACTATGACAAACAACGCTACAACCAAATTCCCAGTACGTGTTCGTAGACACACCTGGGCCAGCATCTGCGGACTGTCTGACATTTCTACGAAGCATATTTCTCGTTTGTGCCCAAGGAACTGAAAGGCTGAAAGGAGACCCCAGATCCTCCCCCAGGTGAACGACAAAGGGCAGACGCCCTCCAACAGCCACTCACAACAAAACAAAGGCCCCATCTTCCAGCCTCGTCTGACCATGGCACTCCTGGGGCTCCACCGGGAGGAGGCAGAAAAGAGGCCACAGGGACTTCCTGACAAGTCCCAAAGGAGACTCCCGGGCAATAAGGCACTGCACCTGGAGAGAAAGGCGCCCTTTAATCAGAGGGAGGAAGCAGCCCAGCAGGTGCACCAGGCCTGCGGGGTTGCGGGGTCGCTGCCACTGCCACCGCCACCGCATGGAGGACCGTCCTCACCACTGCAGAAGGGGCAGTCCTACTGTCCCAGCGTGGAGGCCACAGGTGAAGGAAGAACGGGCTGAGGTCACTCTGTCCTCTGCCGTCAAGCCCATCCTGTCACATATACTGAGCCCCAGGCGCTGGGGTGTCTGCTCACAGAGACGGTTCAGCAACAACACAGCCCCCAGAAATCCACCTTTTCTTTGATGAAAGTAAATTAACTCACCCACACGAGCTGAAGGCAGGGGGGCTAAAAGGACAGAGTTGGTTTAAACGATCTCCAACGAGCCCAAAGGACCAGACCCCGGAACCCACATGCTATTCATTCCGGTAGCCTCCGACGATTCAGGAACCCAGGAAGATTCCCGTCATTCGGCCACCAATGTGCGAAGTAACAAAAAGGAAGAACCTGAAAATAAGGGACCCGCGTTCCCGGGGGCTTTCACGGGCGCGCCTGTGCCTGAAGCACAGGCAGAAACACACCAACGTTATTCACTTGTTATTGATAACGAGTCTTACAGCAACGTGACCCGCACTGATGGAACTCTCTTCTCACAACCCTGCGGCCCCCTCGCCACCCCATCGTCTCCCCCACCAGTCCTCACACACCACACCGTGCCACTCCCTACCCTAGAAGGGCTCCCGTCCCAGAGTACACGGCCTACTCTGCCCCCTACTCCCGGGACGACACCACCCGAAGACCCCGGGCAGGGCTGCACACGCTTGTTACAGCTGCTCTTTGCCACCACCAACGGCAACCCTGCAGTGTCACGACTTATCCAGAGTGGAAAAGAACGAGGTAACAGGCTTTTTTATTCCTTAAAAGAACAAGAAAGGACCCAGTGACAATGCTGGGGAACCATATGTAAAGTAAAATGTCTCTTACTTGTCTTTATTGACATTAAGATACACCGATAAGGGCCTCTGGGTGGTCCAGTCAGTTAAGTGCCCAACTCTGCCGACTCTGGATTTCGGCTCAGGTCATGATCTTGGGGTCGTGAGATCGAGCCCTGCCTGAGCGAGCCCTGTGTCTGGCTCTGCGCTGAGCCGAACCTGCTTAAGATTCTCTCTCTCTCCCTCTGCTGCTCCTCACCCCACCCTCCCTCTCCCTGCCCCTCTCTCTCTCTCAGGGAAAAAATAAAAAATTGTGCCTATAAAATTCCTGTCTCCTGTTTTCCAGTGGTCACTTAAAATTCATATGCAGAGTTAAAGCATTCCCATTAGTGGAAAACAAAACTGTTCTCAAGACAGCACTCATCTCTTGATCTGAAAAAGGGATAGCAAACAGGATGAAATGACTCATTTTCTACTTTGTGCACTTCTGAAGTGTTTGGGTTTTTTTTAACAAGCCTGTATGGTTACTGACACATTGTTTTTAAGGTCTGGGTAAACTGAGCAACACAGAGTCAATGCTCTGCCTTGTTTCTGAGCTGAGCAGGGGCCACAGTCACAGCAAACACTCTAAGACAGGTTTCATCCCATCTGGCAGGAAACAGAAGCTCAAAGGCTGTACCCGGCTTGTTGAAGCCCCTACCACAAGCAGATGTGAGGGACGGAAATGAACACTCCCGTCTGCCTAATGCCCAGTTGGGGGGAGCCAGGGTCACAGGCCGGCACGCTGCAGAGCCTGCCTTGCACCCATCAACTACCTGAACACACTCATCTTTACTCCTCAAGATATTTACCAGAAATTCTCCAGGAATAGCAGGGACTCGGCACAGGGCGGCACCAAGTAACCCAACACCCAGCAAGGTGGTATTTACCTCGGACAGAGAGAAGGATGGCAGAGTGCTCTGATGCACCTGCCCCTCGGGGAGACCCCTGGTCAAGGGGTCTGAGCTCCTGGAGGTGACGGCGGGGGCCCTTTGATTTGGGTCTCAGTCTTCTGCCTGTAGCACAGGGCCCAGCACACTATTAGAAACACTAACATCTAGTCAACAAATGAGCCCCAAGTGTATACGCCTGCCTACTCCAAACCCCTAGGCCTCGGCTGGTGCTGCATCCAGGAACCATTAATAGCTACTGTTTATTGCAAGCCTGCTTGCCTAGTGCCAGGTACCTTAGAAACACTTTGGCGAGCGACCTACTGAAGGCTTCGCCCCATCCAGGAGGAAGGCATCACTGCCATGTTTTGCAGACAAGGAGAACAGCGACTCTGAAAGATGAAACCACGTTGAATCACCCAGCTCACTAGCGGCTGAACCTGGGTTCAACAAGGAAGAAGGCAGTGGACCTCAAAGCCAAGGGGCACCCCCCCCATCAGGAAAGGAGCAGGAGGGGGCCAGGCATGCCCCCCCTCTGCCTGTGACTTCTCCCAGGTCAAGCTAAGGACGCCGACGCTCCAGGGCCAGAGGTGCGCCATCCCAAACTGCACCCCCACCAGGCACTTTCTCTCATCAAAGCACAAATCCTTCCCCACCTGGCCTGATGAAATATTATCCGGGCATCTCCAAGGGTTTCATCTCTGCGGTCACTTCACCCAGGAGGCATGATTTCCTGGAATAACCAGATGGGGAAAGACAGGGCCGAGAGGCCAAGGGGTAGAGCAGGCTGAGTGGCTGAGCAGACACGCACGACAGCCGTGATCAGGAAATGCAACAGAGGGTTGGCCTCCAAGTAAGTCCCACACAGCAAGAAATATTAACAGCAAAAACCCACCAAGGGCTGCAAATTGGGAGCCTCAGAAACCTCCAAAGAGGCTAGGCTCCAGTGTGTAAAGGCTGGAAGAAAACATCTGTGCCAATAGGCTACCCGTGCCTCTCCTCGCAACCCCCTCCTGGCCTTCCCCCAGGGAGGGCACCTCCTGCCATGGCCGCCTCTCCAAGCCTCCAGACCACGGTAAATGTCGCTCCCAAAACAAAATCCAGGATCCTACCCGGACTGCGGCAAGTCCGAAACACTAAGTGCCTTTGATCTGGGAAACAAGCTCATCCAAAATGATGCGTAAAGGCCACTCATTCAGTGAAGTCCACGGTCCAGAAACACTCACTCTCGTATACTATTGTTTATAAACAGACACAGTTTTCTGAAGTTATTCAGCAGAATTCTTACCAAAATGCCATCCAAGTGGAAGAGTCCACGCCGCAGAAACCCTCACACGCTATTATACACAAATTATATGTTTCTCAAGAAAAATCTGGCAGAATTTTACCAAAATTGTGTAACATCCAAAAATTAGAAATAGCCCTGATGGCCATCAATAGGGAAGAGGTTAAATCAAGTATATGCACAAAGTACTCTCTGCAATTGCTACCCAGATGATGTAATCCGTCGGAGAGACCGTCGCGGAGCACACGGCATTTTATTACGTGCAAAGGGAAGCATGCTTTAAGAATATAAACGCGCGTGTGGGGATAATGTGCACCATTTTTCTTTTCTGGAAGGAATGACAAGAAACTTCTCAGAGCACTTTCTCTGCAGAAGACTGAAAAAGAGCCCTTACACTTTTTAATACAGCTTAAATTTTCTAACTACCTTTTTTAAAGATTTTATTTATTTATTTATTTATTTGACGGACAGAGATCACAAGTAGGCAGAGAGAAAGGCAGAGAGGGGGAAGCAGGCTCCCCGCGGAGCAGAGAGCCCGATGTGGGACTCGATCCCAGGACCCTGGGATCATGACCCGAGCCGAAGGCAGAGGCCTTAACCCACTGAGCCACCCAGGTGGCCCTAACTACCTTTTTTTTAAAAAAAAGATTCTATTTATTTATTTGACAGAGAGAGGCAGTGAAGAGAGGAAACACATGCAGAAGGGAGCTGGAGAGGGAGAAGCAGGCTCTCCGCTGAGCAGGGAGCCCGTCAGAGCCCAGTGCGGGGCTCAATCCCAGGATGCTGGATCATGACCTGAGCCAAAGGCAGACGCTTAACGACTGAGCCACCCAGGCGCCCCCTCTACCTTTTTTAAAAAGTAAACTGGAAATATCTGGGCTGTGGAATTAAAAATTATTTTTGGGTTCTTTTCTTCACACACTTGTAGATTTTTAAAAACTTAATAAATATCATTTAAAAAAAAAACACTGAAAGTGTGATAGATCTGTATATATTAATAAGAAAATATTCTCTTGACACGTTTAAAAATGCATGTTGTGGTACAAGAAAAAGCAGTGTGATCCCATCTCTGTGTTCTAGAAGCTACCTACAAAGGGCCGCATTTACACGCACATCCAGAGTCTGGGAGGATAAACACACCCAACTATAAACAGTACTTACTGCCTGGGAAGCTGGAGGAAAGAGCTTTCATTTTTTTCTCCATACACTTGTTTTTTTCTTGTTTTTAATGAGTATGTATACTTTTGTAATTAATTTTATATCAGAAGAAAATCCCACTTTCTGCTCGAGGACAAGGTCTCCACTGTCCCCAGCGACTGGTAAACACTCAGCCCATTCACCCGCACGGCAGGTCAGCCAGGCGGCAGGGACAGGCCCCCCTCCCAGACAGGCGTGCGTTTCCATGCGGCCCAGGACAGAGCAGTTCTTGAAGCTCTGCACTGTGTGTAAACAACACCTGCCGAAAAAAGCTCCGGGAGACACAAAGGAGCCCTGGAGAGAGCGGCCGAGATGACCTCCTTTTTCCAGTTGGTCCTGCAGAAATGCATCCCATCATTCTACACAAGGATACGATCTCCAAGGTGATCTCCAAGGTCAGTGGGAGAGTCACCTCCGGCTTCCCAGGGCCCAAGTCCTACCTGCCCTCCCCCAGGCTGGTGACCAGCCACGGCAGAGTACTCACACAACAGGTTCCCATCCAAAGGGCTCCAGCGCTGTGGAAAGCAAAAGCTGACCCACAGGCTTTCTAGTGCAGCCCACACATTTCTGATTTCAACTTAGAAACACACTTTTAATACTCCAGGGCTTGGCATACCGTTTTCAATGGATACTTCTTTCTTTTTGTAAGATTTTTTTTTTTAAGCATCTCTACACCCAACGTGGGGCTCAAAGTCACAACCCTGAGATCAAGGGTCACGTGCTCCACGGACTGAGCCAGCCAGGCGCCCCAACAGGCGCTGACTGCAAGTCTGCTACATGTTCCAGGACCTTCCCTCGCCTAACCAGGCTGAGTGGCCCTGACTCCTCCGCACACTTCCACGGGCGCCTCCTCGCAGCTCCGCCGCCCCTTCTGCACGTGGGCACCCTCCCTGCCAGACACCGAGCACGGCGAGCCCCAGGAAGCAACAGAATTCTGCTTCGTGGCCCACACTCCCTCCCTCACATCACTGGGGAAAACGTGTCAGTCAATAAACAAGGGCAAGAGGGCATTTATAAGTTGTCATCTAGGGGCACCCGGGTGGCTCAGTGGGTTAAGCCTCTGCCTTCGGCTCAGGTCATGATCTCAGGGTCCTGGGATCCAGCCCTGCATCGGGCTCTCTGCTCAGCAGGGAGTCTGCTTCCCACTCTCTCTCTGCCTGCCTCTCTGCCTACTTGTGATCTCTCTGTCAAATAGATAAACAAAATCTTAAAAAAAAAAAAAATAAGTTGTCATCTACTGACAGATGAGCGCATAAACACACTGTGATATATGAAATGGGATGTGGAATATTACTCAGTCAGAAAAAGGAATGGAGCGCGAACACCTACTACAGCACGGATGAACTTTGAAAACAGCGTGTGAAAAAAGCCAAACACAAAAGGGCAAACACTGTATGATTCCACTTAGAGAGACAGAGAGAGAGAGAGAGAGAGAGAGAGAGAAAGGAGACAGTGGTTGCCAGGGGCTGAGGGAAGGGGAATGAGGGATCCGTGTTCAACGGGTACAGGTTCAGTTTGGGAAGGTGATAAGGTTCTGGAGATGGACGGCAGTTGCACCACACTGTGAATGCACGTGAGGTCACTGAATTGGTACTCTTAAAAACAGTTAAAATGATAAACCTTAGAGAGGCCTGGGTGGCTCAGTCCATTACCCGTCTGCCTTCAGCTCAGGTCCTGATCCCAGGTTTCTGGGCTCGAGCCCGAGTCAGGCTCCCTGCTCAGTGAGGAGCCTGCTTCTCCCTCTGCCCCTGCTCCCCCTGCTTGTGCATGTGCCTGCTATCTCTCTGACAAATAAATAAACCTTTGGGAAAAAATAATAAACGTACTCTACTACAAAATATTGTTTTAAAAAAGTGTATTTAAAGTTGTCAAAAGGGGTACTTAGGTGGCTCAGTTGGTTGAGCATCCGACCCTCGCTTTCAGCTCAGGTCATGATCTTGGGGTTGTGAGATCGAGCCCCATGATGGGCTTGGTGCAGGCAGAGTCTACTTCAGATTCTCTCTTCCTCTCCTTCCCACTCACTCTCTACCTCTCTCTCAAATAAATAAAAGCTGTGAAAAGAACTACAAAGAAAACCAACAGAGGCGAGGAAGGAATCATGGGAGGGTGATGACAAAGTCAGACTGAGACATTCCCGAAGGCCTCTTTAAGGAGGTGCCTGCCTTCTCCCCGCTGGACCGTGAGCTCCCAAGGAACCCAAGTGTGGCATTCACATCTGTGTGTCCCCAGAACAGCAAATGTTTAAGTCAAGACACTTGTTCACACTCATCCCGGTCAAGGGAGTAAGACTTCAGGGTTCAAGCAGCAGGGGCTTAGCTAGGACCGAGACAGCCTGGACTGAGATACTCAGAACTTGGTGGCCCAGGAAGGAATCCACCCTGGAGACAAGGCTGGAGTCAAAAGTGACAAGGGCCGAAGGTGAAAACCCACTGTGTGCCAAAAAGGACTGAAGAAAGAGCCTGCATTCTCCCTGCTCTGCAAATGCCCCTCACGGGAAATAATCAGCAATGCACCCCAAGATGTACGTGCCAGGATGCGCCCTAAAAATCTGTTTACAAGAAGTGGGTAACAACAGTTCAAATGTCTAACAAAAGAGGATTCAATAAATCATGGCATATCCATATAAAGCAGTTACACAACTGTTAAAATATATCTTGGGGGCTCCCAGCTGACTCAGGGGGTAGAGCATGCGACCCTTGATCTCGGAGGTCATGAGTTCAAGTCCCATGTCGGGCAGAGAGCTTACTTAAAAATAACAGTATTAGAAAAATACCCTATAATGTTAAGAACTATAAACTGTGAGTGGTATATACAGTAGTTTACTAATTTTGAAAACACAAACACATACTCAAAGGAAATACACCGGCCTTTACGGCAGTTCTCTATGGATGGTAAGGTTACAGGTGATTTTTATTTGTATTTTTATCTTTATTCTTTTCACTATTTTTCAATTTCCTTCCCAGTAAAAATGTTACTTTTACGAATAGGGAAAAACATTTGTAACAGGTCTTGCGTAGTGCCCAGCAAAGAGCACATGCCCCAGGGGCACCTGCTTAAGGACAAGGACTTCGAAAATCAATAAATCACTGCTTTTGCAACACCACCAAGAGGAAAAGGCCAATGGTTCTCTCAGAGGAGGAGGAAAGGATACAGAGCACAGCTACAAAACCAGCTGCAGAGGTGGGAGCGGAAGGAAGTACTCTCAGAGAGACCGTTAAAGACTGCCAGCAAGTTAAGATCAAGATCGACCTCATTCTGCCCCCCACCACCGCCCCTCCCTCTGCAGGCAGCCCATGTCCCTGCCGGCATCTTCTAGCCACGAATGACAGTCAACAAGTATAGCGAACAAGGCTCAAGCAAGACTCCTGGCTCGAGTCACACAGGCAGCCTCCCTCCGGGTGCAGAGGTTCCCCGCAGGCCCGCCACAGAGACAAACAATGACCTGTACCACCGACAGCGGAGCTGGGGGTTTGGAGCTCCCAGGTGAGAAGGCCTGGTCCAAATGGTACCTTTAAAACCTAAAAGCTTGTCATAACCAATTTTATTTCATCAGAAATCTCACCGTCTTTCTCCTCTCTCTCTCTCTCTCTCTCTCTCTTCCCTGAGCACCACAGGCGATCCCTTTCTTTGTCCAAATGACAGACCAAAGGTTCTTAAGGTTATACAAGACCCAGAAAAAATGGGACTTTCTTAAGAAAGAAATTGAGTCATGACTTGAAAAGCAGACAGTCTAGTTAGGCCTGACCAAGATATGAGATTCAGAGCATAAAGCCCAACAGATCTCTGCTGGAAATTTTATATTTCAAGGGGAGGATACTGCTTTAAAATCCAGTGTAGACAGATCCTATCTGCTATCTGCCAAACCACAACAAGATACAAACGCCTGACGGTAGAGAAGCCTCATTATCAAATTTAGAAATACACCGCACTAGCCCACCTGGCCTCTTCGGGTTTGAAACAGAAACCAACACAGAAATGATCAATCTTAAATGGTAGAATAATGAGACATATAACCAGCATACAGCCATTAGCAACATGAGTCAGTACTTTGTGCAAGCTAAAAAAAAAAAAAAAAAAAAAAAAAAAGCTTTAAAGTACAATAAAATAATCCTTTGCAAAAAAAGAGAACTGAAATTTAAAAGTGGGTGGGGGATGGTGAACAGGCCTAACAAAAATCCCTCAGCCAGGCCAGGCCAGGCCAGGCCAGGCAAGCAGACCGTGCTGGAACTAGTTCTGACTTGCCATTCCTGAAATTCCACTCTCCCAGGGTTTTCTGGCTCTCCCTTCCCCAGGCTCTTTACCCATCTGGGCTCCAAGGAGACTGGAGAGGACCCAGGCCACTGTAAGCAGCAGCCTCCCTGCCCCCCCGCCCCCACCCCACACACAGCGGGCTGAAATAAGGCCCCTCCGTGCAGCCTTGGAAAACTGAAAATTCACAGGTAAACCAAAAGCTTGCTGGGAAGGGCAGCGTATTTATCTCCTTCCCTAACAAACCAGCTAAAAAACAGTCCAGAGCCAGACCTGGCCAGAATGAAATCAGATAGAAAAAAAGGGCCAAGAGGCAGAAGCTGGGAACACTGTCAGGGTGACATGGCCCCGCTAAGACGTCTCAGTTCCACAGCCAGTGGGCCTGGAGGAGGTTCCGAGGTTTTAAGAAACACAACAAAACCAAGATGGTTGTGGGAATGTCAAAATGCACCAAAACAAATGCCCAGCAGACTACAGAATCACTCAGCCCAAGAGAGGGTCTCCAGGGACATTTACAAACAAGCTACAGGTGTGGCCTGGGTCTCAGCCTTCACCTGCCACCAAGACTGGGGTCAATTTCCCCTGTGTTAGTCTCAGTCCCTGCTATGCTCACCAATAAACACCGTGAGCAGCCTAGCTGTTCTAGGCCAGTCTAGTGCTTCCAGGCATTAAGTAGTAGTCGTGATATAAAAATATCAGCTAGGGGGACACACGGTGGCTCAGTGGGTTAAAGCCTCTGCCTTTGGCTCAGGTCATGATCCCAGGGTCTTGGGAAGGAGCCCCACATCGGGCTCTCTGCTCCGCGGGGAGCCTGCTTCTCCCCTCTCTCTCTCTCTGCCTGCCTCTCTGCCTACTTGTGATCTGTCAAATAAATAAATAACATCTTTAAAAAAAAAAATCACGTAGGGATAGAATTTGAGGGTGGGGAAGTCACAGGGCCACCAGCCAGAGGAAGGGAAGAAAAAGATCAGGACTGGAGCAAGGACCAGAAAACTAAGCAACCAACAAAAACAACATACATTTTCATCACCCTCCTATGGACAGAAGCAGTTTGCCACAAACAGAAAGTGAGGCTCACAAGAGCCCCAGCAGATACCCAAGGCAAGGCATTAATTATTCCCATTTTACAGACAGATGGGGGAGTTGCGGCTCAGGGACTTGCATAAGGTAACCCAATAAAGAGCAGAATCCAGGCTCCAAGAGACACCTGCCCGAACAAGCACAGGCTCCCCAAGTGATTATGTGCCATTCCCAAAGGAAAGCAGTCATCCTCAAAAGGCAGGAGTCCCCAGCCTCTGCTTGTTGTTCTCAGCATCTCCCACTATTCTAGAACTTGCCTTCAGCCAAGCTGCAGAACTGCCTTTAGAAGGGACAGGCACCCCAGACCCGAGGACGGTAACATTACCACACAAGCCAGTTCCTGGGGGGCTCTCCCGTCCTTGTCTCTCCACAGAGGCCCAGCACTGAATGAACAAGGGCCCAGAGAGAGCTGTTCCAAGGGCTCAGTGCCGTGCCTTAGCCCCAGCACCTGTGGCATCCACCGGCTGGATCGGGTCAGCCCTATGGGTGGCAACAGAGCGGCTGGATTCCATCCCAGGGGGTTGATGGCAGGTACAGAAACAGCAGCAGGAGAAACAACTATTAAACACTAACTGTGTGCCAAGCTCTTCTAGCTCTTTCACCATCACCCTAACCCTACAAGGCGGAGAATGCACTACTTATGCCAGCGAAGGCTCTCTGGACCCTAGATTTCTCTGGCAGAAGCAGGATTTGCACCCCAAAGCCTGGGCCTCCCAGTCCCTTACACCACACAGCACTGTACACAGGGCCGGAAGGCTGCAGATGGAAACCACGCTAGGACTTCAAACGGATGGTTCCAAAACCCAAACTGGATAATGTATAAAGCCACATAAAATGCACACACGATCTTAAGGGGGGGGGATCTCAGAGCTAATTTAACAATCCTGGAAACCAAAGGCTTCTGAAGGTTTCTCCCTGGCAGCCATTTAGCAAATGACACAGTCTTGAGAGCCTCCCCAGCCCCCGTTCTCCCCACTTCCTCCAAGCTAACCATCCCCTGGAAAAATACCTCCTCTTCTTGCCTAAAGGTGGGCTCGGACCTCCCACGATATTTCGAAAGCGAGGGAGAAAAGAGAAAGCCACCTTCCAATTTTGTATAGGCAAATTCACTCCAGAGGCCCACGATTTCAATAGTGCTGTTTCTGACTTAGGAGAAGGGACAAAAACGAAAAAAGAAGGGAAGGAGGAAAAAAAAAAAAACACAACAAAACCCCATCTGGCAGGCCCCGAGCAGCGACATCCTGTTTATTATTAAACATTCTCAGTAACAGAGCATTAAGTATTTCGAAAATAATCCTGCCGCTCGCTCACGGAAACCGCGGCCGTCGGCGGCTCCGAGCCCCCTGCCCCCCGAACGCCGAGTCCGCGGGCCCGCGGGGGGGAGGGGGGAACGCCGCGCCCCCCGCCACCCCCCAGCCCTGCGGCCGTGGGGGGCGCCCCGACCCCGGGATTCCCGCTCGGGGTGGTGCCCAGGCAGGTCGGCCCGGGAGAGGAGAGGGGGCGGGGGGCGCGTGGAGGCCGCCCCGGCCACTTCTAGAGCAGCGGGGCGCCCGGGACCGCCGGCCTGGACGCTCGGGAGGCGGCCCCCGGGACGCGGCGGCCCCCGCAGCCGCGCACCCCCGGCCCCGCCGCCCGCCCAGGCCGCGCGGCGCCGCACAACAATGGCGAGCCCGGGCCCGGCCAGCCCGCCGCCGCCCCCCCCCCTCCAGGCCGCCCCCCGCCCGGCCCCGCGGCCCCGGCCCTCACCCCCGCCGGCGGGCCCCCGGCGGCGGCGCGGCGCTCGCGGACGGAGGGCGGCCGGGCCCGGGCTCGCCGCTGTCAGTCAGCCGCCGCCGAGACAAAGCCCGGCCGGGCCGCGCCGCCGCGCCGCCTCCATCTTAGCGCCCGACCGCCGCCCCGGCCCCGGCCCGCCCCGCGCCGCCCGCCCCGCGCCGCCCCGGCCCACCTGGTCTGGTTCCGCGGGCGCGACTGGGCCGGGCGATGGCGGTCGGGCGGCGGTCGGGCGCGGAGGCGGCGGGATGGCGGCGGATTGCGAGGCGGCGGCGCGGCTGCTCGCTCGCTCGCTCCCTCGCTCCCTCCCTCCCTCCCGGGCTCGCTCGTCGCTCGCTCGCTCGCTGGAGCCTCGGAGCCTGTGTCTCGCCGCTCGCCTCCCTCTCGCGCTCGGCTCCCCGCCCCCCGCCTGCCGCCGCCCCCGCCTCCTCCGGCCTCCGCCTCCCGCCGCCGCCCGCAGCCGCGCCTCGGCCCGCGCAGCGCCCCCTGCCGCGCCGCCCGGCCCGAGGGGGGCTAGGGGCCCCGGGAGGGGAGGGGCCGGGCAGCGGGCGGGGGGGAAGGGGAGGGGTCCAGGGGAGGCTGGGGGGAGGGGCACGGGAGAAGGAGCGGTGGGGGGTGCTGGGGTCCCGGCCCGGGCGGGGCGGGGCCGGACAGCGCGTTGTGGGGGGGAGGCTCGGGAGAAGTGGGGGCTGGGGTCCTGGGGAGACGTGGGGGGAGGGGCACGGGAGAAGGAGGGGCTGGGATCCCGGGAGGGGCGGGGCCGGGCACGGGAGACGTGGGGGATGGGGTCCAGGGGAGACGAGAGGGTGGGGGAGGCACAGGAGAAAGGGGGCTGAGGTCCCAGGGAGATGCAAGGGAAAAGGTAAGAGAGAAGGGGGACTGGCGAAGCGGGGAGGGGAAGGGGCCTGAAGGGGAAGGGTAAAGGCCGAATTGGGGCTGGGGAGACTAGGGGAGGGAGCCGGGAGAAGGGGGTCTGGGAAGCGGGTGGAACTTGGGACTGGGGCCCGGAGAAGGGGCCCAGGAAGAGAAGGGGAAGGGGATCCCTGGGAAGGGAAAAAGGAGGAGGCCCAGGAGAGGGGGTTGGGGCGAAACGGGCGTGGGGGGTTTAGGGGGTCCGGAATGAGTTGTCCGGAAGAAGGGGGGGCTGGGCTAGAGGAGGCCTGGGGCGATGAGGCCCCGACGGAAGGAGGGTTGAGAAGGGAGGGGGCGAGCCCGGATCCCCGCCCCCTCCCCTTTCAGAACTGCAGCGCTTCCTGACAGACAGTGAGCCCAGATTTTGTTACGTGATGTATACACCAAGAGGAAACAGAAACAATACATTGTTAACTCGAAAGCAACGTTGTTGCACAATATAGATACTGTATCCATTTTTGTAAAATGAAAAATAATAAACCAATCATCTTCGGCGTTTGTGTATTTGTGTGAATGCAAAACAAAAGGTCTGGGAGGATGCACTCCGCGCTCTTGGTTACGTCTGCGTCTGAAGTCTGGAGAGCCACGGAGACATCTCAAGCTTTTTATTTTCCGAAAAATGGGCAATTAGAAAAACAAACGATTTGCAAAAGCGAGAAACGAAATGTAGCTGGGACCTGGAATCCAAATCATCTGCCCCTGTCTCTGACACCTGTTCACCTACACTTTAAACAACAGTCACAGGCCAAACTCTTCTGGGCCTTGGTTTGGAGTGGTTTGTCTCATTTAATCCCAGCCCTGGGGCAGATGTTATTTTTCCAGTTCCCAGGTGAGAAATTGAGATTCTGAGAGGTTAAGTAACTTGCCCAAGGCCACAAAGCAAGACCTGGGAGGAAGATCGACCCACTTCAGCCTAACTAATAAGGTTAGGGTTATAGCAGAGCACAGTGCCCGCACACAGTAGGCGCTATGTTGGTTTGTTGCAAGGAGAAATGAGTGGCTTTTAGGCTGGTACGTAGAGACTCTGGAAGAATGGGGGTGGGGGGTGCTATCTCTTTTTCATTACCCAAAAAGAGAGAAGATGAAAAGCTTGGGTCTTGAGTGCTCTGGGAAGACAGAGGCTATATTAAGGATATAATTAAAGGATATATTAATGACCACAAAGGGGATAAAAATCAAGTCAACAAGCACTCTGCTCCCCTCGCAGGTCTGGAAGGGGAGTGACACCCTCTGGGGACAGGAGGGCTGCTAGGTTCTGGGGAGTTCACTGGCCCCAGATGCTTCACTCTTGCAAAACCCAAGGATCTGGCGGCATCCAAATCCCTTTGAGGGTTCAGGAAACACTTCTCTTTGTGCACTTCCCTGGGGTGACAACACCAACAATGCTAGGTGCCGCTTACTGAGCACCTTTTCTGGGCCAAACACGTAAGCACTTTACAGGAGATAACTTCTTAATACTTGGGAGACAGTTACTATTGTTCCCACTTTCTGGATAAGAACACTGAGGTCAGAAGGTAAGTGACCTCAGAGAAGGCATAAATTTGGCTTTCCCGGCAGGGCAAGGGTTGGAATTCAGCAGTACCTTTCTTTGAAGTTTGAGCCTTTCCTAAGGGAAAGCAAAGCCAAGATGCCCCAGTAGGTATGGGGGCTGCCTGTGGACGGAGGCCATCAGCCAGGGCTGGCACCTGAGGTTTCTCCAGGACTCTGAAGCCGCCTGTCCAAGCTTTCTCAGAACTAAGGACTCTGAGAGACCAGAGAGAGGAAGAAAGAAAGAGGGAGTGGAGCATGAGGGTTGGATCAAGGCTCCGGGGGTCACTTAGCCCCAAGAGACTGCCTGCAAAGTCGAGGGGGACATTCAAGGGGACATTTCTCATGGCATCAAAGTTACTATATAAAGCAACTGTCCAGAGTGGGACTACTGAGAAGAGGGAAGGAGTGAACCAAGCAACACAAAGCTGGGGAGAGTTGGCATGAATCAATGAGCAACAGTTTACCTCATTTGTGTTATTTTTTTTTCCCCCTCAGGAAACTTGGAACTTTGCATGTGGGTGGAGAAAACTCTTCAGATCCCTAAAAACTGAGCAGAAGGGGAATTTCATCCATCCCTAGAGACCTAATGCAGATTTTACATATTTATAATTTAATTCTTCCCAAAATGTGATCACTGAGTTTTATTATATTGCCATTTAATATTTTTGCATAATACTTACACATGTATTTCTTTATCCATGATTTTCTTTGTTGAACCTCAGTATGGCTAGATGTGGCTCTCCTTCACATTAATTTCTTGTGGAATCTATGAAACCCTGTCATTGTGGTCTGCTGTGGTGGTGGTGGTGGTGGTGGTGGTGGTTTTTTAACTCATCCAGAAAGCTATCTCCTTTTATGCTCTCCCTCTTCTTTCTCTTCCCTGTGCTCTGGCTTCTTCTCTAACCCCCACCACACTGTGACATTTCTTCAATGATAGTCCCCATCTTGCCGGTGGTCGTCATTTACATACGTCCCACAAGACTAGTTATTCCATTTGAATTCCCCAGCACCCAGCACACAATCTGTGGCACACAGTAGGTGTTTAATGAGAGGTTATTGAAAGAAAGAAGAAAAAATTTAAGGCAGAGAGAATTTGAGACTCAGAGAAGGAATCTGACCTCTGCTGGTGGCGTGTCCGGTCCCGGCCTCACAGGGAAGCCAAAAGAGCTTCCATGAATCACTCCATTGCCTGGGGAATCTAAGGCTTTTTTCATCCATTTAAAGGGGAGAGTTCCCTTTACGGAGCACTTTCAGATGGGGAAACTAAAATGCAGACAGGCTTAGTGACAAGCCTGAGTTCACACACGGAGCTGGTGGCAGAATTGAAAAAGAGAAAGGCTGGGAGTGGGAGCGCACACCTGCCGAGGGCTTGGGGTGCTGACACCCACTTTCTGTCTATCGAAGCCTCTTTGCCCGGATTTTGTGAGTTAAGGTCTATTATTATCCCCATTTTACAGATCGGTAAAAGGAGACTCTAGGACATTCACCTGTCCCTTCTTGATTGCCAGATGCTTGTCATATCACTGTGGTTAATAGAGGTTTTTTGGTCATCCAGACTCCAGGGCCAGCCATTAAAGAGCCGGCCCAGGCCCAGGGCCCAGGGGCGACTCCAGGGGTCTCTCATGAAACCTGGCTTCAAGGCAAGCCTCCCTCCAGCCACTCCCAGCCTGAGTATTGTCCACAACATGGGCATGCGCACCCTCGCTGGCTCTATAGTACACAGAGGCCCAGGCAAGCTCACCCCAGCTCAGGTCCTCAGTGGGCCCGGTCCTGGGTAAACCCAGAAGCAGGCACTGGGTCTGTGCCCTTGCCCCAGGCTGGCCTTCAGCATGGAGCCATGGTGGAGGAGTGCAGGACTTGGAGTCAGACTGACCTAACTCCAACTTTGTCTCTATCCTCATTTACTGTGTGTCTTTAGACAAGTGACTCTCACTCTCTGAGCCTCTGAAAACTGGGGAGGAGGTCTATGGTGCAAGTGGAATGAGATTATGTTCCGTGGCTGTCGGCACAAGCTGGCATCTAGAAGGCAGTGAGTACACACCTGTTACTACAGTTTGCCCTTCCTATTCTCAGACATGACAAAGAACGATGTCCCTTGTCAGTCTTCCATTGCTGTGTAACAAACAGCCCCCAAAATCTAGTGGCTTAAAACAACCTGTTATTTCTCACCATTTGCTGAGTTTGGGGCTGGTTCCTCTGCCCCACCTGGTGGTCACTGGCATCAGTCATGCTACTACACTGTCTGTTCCTCCATGAAGTGCCTCATCCCCCAGGATTTTCCATGTGATCTCTCTGAAGCAACATAGTCCAGGCTTCCTTAGAGCGGGGCAGCTGCATTCCAAAACAGGGAAAGCAGAAGCAGACAGGCCTCCTTGAGGTGTCGCTTCCGCAGCAATCTGTTAGTCAGACTCCAGGGGGAGGGGAAATAAACCCCCTCTTGAGGGCAGGAGCTGCGAAAGTGTACAGGGAGTGAAAGGTTGCACGGCGGCGGCCTGTTTGTCGATAAGCTTTCAGGTTCTCAGGACCTCTTGCTTCCCCCCACCCCATGCCTTAGCCAAACCTCCCCCCATCCTGTCTAATGAAGACATTCCATCCGACTGCACGAAAGGTTTACTGAGCTCTCTCATGGCCAGGCCCATCAGAGCACTGAGGAATGGTCAGAAAAGAAATTTGCCATCCTTACACTCAAAAGGCTCCCAAATTAAGGGGCATTAAAAACAAAAACAGGGGCACCTGGGTGGCTCAGTGGGTTAAAGCCTCTGCATTCGGCTCAGGTCATGATCCTAGGGTCCTGGAATCGAGCTCCGCATCAGGCTCTCTGCTCAGCAGGGAGCCTGCTTCCTCCTCTCTCTGCCTGCCTCTCTGCCTACTTGTGATCTCTGTCTGTCAAATAAATAAAAAACAAAATCTTAAAAAAAAATTAAAAAAATAAAAACAAAAACAAAACTGCAATAAGAAAAACTGATCTCGCTTGTGCTCTCTCTCTCTCTCTGACAAATAAATAAATAAATAGAATCTTTTTTAAAAAAGAAAGAAAGAAAAAGAAAAACTGATCTCTCCGGCTCTCACACCTGCCAGACAGGGCCCTGAGGAGGGTCCGAATCATCAGGGCCTGAGCCGGGCCTGATCTGGGGCTTCCTCGCTCCCCAGTACTGCAGGATATTGTAGTAGCTGCCATGCAATGGAGGAATGGGAGGCCTATGACTTGTGTAGTGACCACGTGCTCCAGGATTCCTGGAAGGGCCTGCTTTCCTATTCACTGCACCTGTTCTCCAAAGTGCAATGCACTCATGAGAGAGAGCGTGAGTCCCTATTTCAGTCATCTTAACTGGGGTATGTGTGTGGGGGGGATAATAGTCCAGGGAGAGGGAGAAATGGATTCCAACAGCTGGGGAGACTGAGGGCACCTTCTTGGTGCAGGTGCATTCGATGCCAGGCTTTGAAGGAAGAGAGGAGTTTAATCAGAGGAGACTGGGCATCAACATTCCAGATAGAGGGGCCAGCTTGAACAAAGGCCTGGAGATGGGAGTGTCTGGGCACTGGGAGGATCACAGGCTGGCTGGTGGCCACTGGAAAAGTGGCCCCAACCTAGGGAATGTGCATTCCAGTAGGAATGGGAGCCTTGAGCTAAAAATACAACACTTGGGTCTCAGCGCACATCAGGGGGCCCTGCACAGACCTAGGGACTCACACCACAGTGGGCAGCATCTGAGTCTCAGCACTCGACACACAGAGACTAAAAGCAGCCTCCTACAAGGGTCTGGATGACAAGGAGTGTCCAGGGCAGAGAGCCCAGTCCCTTCTTTACACATCGCACCAGATTCTTACAAATCTGCCCACATCGGGTGCTTGGCTGGCTCAGTCATGATCCCAGGGTCCTGGTACTGAGTCTCCTGTCCAGGCTCTCTGCTCAGCAGGGGGTAGGGGGAGTGGAGGGCGTGGTCTGCTTCTTCCTCTCAATCTCCCTCTGTGCTCTGTCTCTCTCAAATAAATAAAATCAGGACGCCTGGATGGCTCTGTGGGTTAAGCCTCCGCCTTCAGCTCAGGTCACGATCTCAGGGTCCTGGGATCAAGCCCAGCATTGGGCTCTCTGCTCAGCTGGAGCCTGCTTCCCCCTCTCTCTCTGCCTGCCTCTCTGCCACTTGTGATCTCTCTCTGTCAAATGAATAAATAAAATCTTCAAAAATAAATAAATAAATAGATAAAATCTTTTTTTAAAAAATCTGCCCACCCTTTCCCACCAAAGGGAGAGACAGGAGGAGGCAAAGAGGGAGAGAGCCAAGACCGGAGAAAAAAGAAGATTGAGGGTAAGATTGAAAACTCAGTATCTTCAGCTGAGAAAAAGCAACAATTATTGAGGGGTGCAGTTTGAGAAGAAAAAGAAAAGAAAGGAAGAGCCAGCTCTCCCCAGAGGCTCCCAAGTAAAGGACAGGGATGGCAAATACCAGCCAGACATCCCGCCTGCTCCGTTTCTGCACCCGTCCCTGGCTGGACCCCTGAATTGAGGGCCACCTTTCCAGTGAGCTGTTTCAGAGTATTCCTCAACCCGGAGTTCCAGGAAGCATCCATACCAACCACGGCAGCTGGCATGGGAGATGGGGGTGGTGTGATAAATCGGGAATGAAAGAAGGTCATTGGCAAGGACATTTAGTAACCATGTCTTGCCCTCTGTGGTTACAACTCTCAGAAAGGTAGGCGCTAGACAAAGAATAGATCTCAAAATCTAACCTGATATCAAGGAAGAGACAAGACAACCCACAGAATGGGAGGAAATATTTGTAAACCAGATACCTGGTAAGGGTCTAATCACCAGGATGTATCAAAAACACTTGCAAAACAAAAACAAAAACAAAACAAAACAAAAAAAACCACTTGCAACTGGGGCACCTGGGTGGCTCAGTGGGTTAAGCCTCTGCCTTCAACTCAGGTCATGATCTCGGGGTCCTGGGATCGAGCCCTACATTGGGCTCTCTGCTCAGCAGGGAGCCTGTTTCCCACCTCTCTCTGTCTGCCTCTCTGCCTACATGTGATTTCTCTCTCTGCCAAATGAATAAATAAAATCTTAAAAAAAAAAAAAAAACCCACTTGCAACTCAACAACAAAGAGACAAACAACCCAAAGGAAAAATGGGCAAAGGACTTGAACAAGACATTTCTCCAAAGATACACAAGTGGTCAACCAGCACCTGAAAAGATGCTCAATATCATTAGCTATCTGGAAAATGCAGATCAAAACCACAAGATGTAACTGCATACCCACCAGGATGGCTCTAATCTAAAAGATGGACAGTAACGAGTGTCAGAAAAGATGGAGAGATATGGGAGCACTCTTACAGCACTGGTGGGCATTTAATGGTGCGGCTACTGTAGAAAGTCTGGTGGGTCCTCATAAAACCAATCATAGATTTATCCTATGATCCAGCAATTCCGTTCGTAGGCATACCTAAAAGAATTGAAAAGAGATGTTCAAATACAATATTTAACCTGAATGTTTATAGCAGCCCCATTCACAATAACCAAAAGGTAAAAATAACCCAAATGTCCATCTACTGAGAGTGGATAAACGAAACGTGGTAGATCCATCCTAAAATACTATTTAGCCATTTAAAGGAATGAAGTACTGATCTACACTACAACACGAAGGGATCTCAAAAACATTACACGAAGAGAAAGAAACCAGATGCAAAGGCCACATGTTGTATGATCCGTTTATATGAAATTCCCTGAAATAGGCAAATCCATGGAGACAAAAAGCAGATTAGTGTTTGCCCAGGGCTGGGGGGAGGGCAGTGACTGCTTAATGGGGATGGGGTTTCCTTCTGGGAGGATGAAACAGATCTGGAAACAGAGTCGATGGTTGTAGGACACTGTGAAGGTACTAAATGCCCGTGAATTGCATACTTTAAAAGTAGTTAAAGGGGTGCCTGGGTGGCTCAGTGGGTTAAAGCCTCAGCCTCCAGCTCGGGTCATGATCCTGGGGTCCTGGATCGAGCCCTGCATCGGGCTCTCTGCTCAGCGGGGAGCCTGCTTCCCCCTCTTTCTCTGCCTGCCTCTCTGCCTACTTGTGATATCTCTTTCTCTCTCTCTCTGTCAAATAAATAAATAAATAAATCTTCAACAAAAAATAAAGTAACAATCAGCCCCCTTACATAATAACACAAATACTATGGTTTTAGGAATATAATTTTCCAAAACATCCTTTTTTTTTTTCTTACCAAGGAAACTGGCATTAAATTTTTTTAAAAAATAAATCTGTTTAATGTCTGGCTTAATGGAAAACAGCCAGATTCTCAAAGCAGCTTCTGAATTCAATCTATTGTGATATGTTGTCTTAGTTGAAGTACAAGAAGAATATGGAGCCTGGCATAGGGATGCTGTTGGAGAAAGGAGGGCTACTTCAATAGCTTTTTCAGATTGTTGTGGATATGAGTTTTTGACAGTGCACCAAAACTTGCCAAGTTTTCATTTCTTAGTGGCAATGTTGAAGCTGAAACCATAACACTGAACTTTCCTTACTCTGTGATCTCGAAATCCACTGGTCTATCTTTCCCTTGCACTTGGATCCTTTACTCATTCTGTAACATCAGGCATCAGTCATTTGGAAAATACTGATTTCATTGACTCATACAGATCTCCCAAATGCAAACCTAGTAATTTCATTTCAAAATCACACTGGTTAAGATCACTACCAACTCTCATAAAAACTAACTAGGAAACTGACAAGCTCACGATGGCTGACACAAGGTTTCCAAAATTCTAACTTCTGTTTGAGATTCAAACTGTATTATTGGCAACAAATCCTGGCAGTGGCTTTCCTTGAATTAACAGTCTCCCTTTACTCACTTTCAAAAAAAGGTCTGTCTTGTCCAAATAACCAAGGTTGGTCAGATAAAAACGGTGGTCCCTGAAAAAAAGCAGCTACTTCAACTGGCAGCTCAATCCTCCAAGTGCTTTGCGTGGAGACAATCGCTGTAGTTTGGTATGTGCAGAAAAGTGCCCTTTGCATACTTCCCATTTTGTCGGACAAAATATTCTAAAGGTCCATCCTCAAGGGCTGAGATTTAATAAAATGATTTTTACTGCTTCATCAAGGACACTCTAGAATAGAACTGGCTTTTGTTTTTTTCTGCAAGAACATGGCGACTGAAGAAAACGACGACTACGAGGACAGCTGGGAGTGACTGTCTTGATGTACGCTGAGGTGCCGGCTGTTTCACCAACCTCTGTTTTTGCACCATCAGTTGACACAGGGAAAAAGGCAAAACTATGAAAACAGGTTTGACTCTTGCGGGTCCCTGAGAAGGTCTCAGTGATGCCCAGGAGTCTGCAGACCACGCTTTGAAAACTACCCGTTTCAGCTTGTCTCCTTCATGGTAACTTAAAAGCGGAACAGATAAACCCCCCAGAAGAAGCAGGCTCACTTTGAGTTATTTATGGAGCACATGACTCAGAGTAGGAGCTCAATAAACATTTTTTTGAATCCTGAATAATGGCTTCCTCCTACCACGCCAAGCAATGTGCTAAATGTTTGACCTGCATTGTCTTACTGAATCTAACGTCCCCATTCTACAGACCAGAAAAGCAAGGCTCAGAGAAGACAGCACCTCAGCTAGCGATGACCAGATCTAGGAGTCAAACCGAGTTTTGCTCATTTCAAAGCTTATACTTTTTTTTTTTTTTTTTTAAGAGAGAGAGAGAGAATCTCAAACAGGCTCCACGTCCAGTGTGGGGCTTGATCTCAAGACCCTAAGATCACTACCTGAGCCGAAATCAAGAGTCAGATGCTTAACCAACTGAGGCACCCACGCGCCCCTCAAAGTTTATACTCTTAACCACTGTGCCATACTAAATCTGATTGGCAGCAAAATCTCTGGTCATGAGTTAGATCAAGGGGGGAAAGAAAGAAAAAAGGAAAATAATTAAAGGAAAGTTTGAGGAAATTTAAGGCTGCCTTGATGAATCTATTGTTTACTTCCCAACCAACACACATGAATGAGGACACACACTCTGTCCCATTGGCCTGGACCAGAGGGGTCAGTGGCTGTCTGATGGCAAGGCTAGTCTAAAGAAGGTGTATTAAGAATGATGGGCAGTGCGGCGCCTGGATGGCTCAGTCTTTAAGCATCTGCCTTTAGCTCGGGTCATGATCCGGCTCCCTGCTCAGCAGGAAGCCTGCTCCTCCCTCTCCCACTCTCCCTGCTTGTGTTCCCTCTCTCACTGTCAAATAAATAAATAAATAAAATCTTAAAAAAAATAAAAAGAATGATGGGTGGTGATCACTGTGAGTCCCTTCTCACAAGGGCTGGGTGTACACATTTTCATTATCCCAGTGGGGCCCCTGACACAAACAATAGCTGGGTGGGTGGGGGGAGGGCACGCCAGTGGGGCCCAGGTGTGGAAATTAAAATGCAACAAGAATAATGAGTCAGTTGGGCCTCCCTGGGCTGTGTCCCCACAGGTCAGGGTCCACACCTGCAGAAGTTCTTTCATCGTGGCAAACAGTGGCTTTCCCCAGGTGTTCATTCCCTGTCCCACCCCTGAGAGGTTGAGCTGAATCACTCCTGCTTTTCCTAACCCTTTCAGGGGAGGCATTAACCAGTGAAAGACCAGCTGCCAGTCTTGTCAGACGCTCATGAATGCCTTCCGCCATGGGCTTTGGCATTCCCGAATTTACTCTGGCCCCTACTGACTCCTCCAGCCTTCCCTATGCCTCCTCACTTTCCAGAGTCATAGCGTTCTCTCCCCTCCAGACTTGGTACCTGTTCTCTCTGCCTGGAGTAAACTCCCCCCTTGCCTACACAACCTCCTTTGCCTGAGTGAGTCCTACTCAACCCTTGGGCCTCAGCTTGGACGTCACTTCCTTTAAGAGCCCTTCCCGTGGGTGCCCACCTCCAAACCGTCAGAGTACCAGTCTTCTTACCGCTGTCACTGGGTCAGGACCAGGACCTAGGAGGCCATGGCTTACAAGACAGATAGAACATTCGTGAAGCTCATGGACCAGTGTTTGATGTCACTAACACTGTTGGCTTGCCTTAGTTGCCCATTAGACTGTAAGACCCCCCTGGACCGGGATGGCATTAGCATGTTTGGGACTGTATCTCTGAGTCTCATACTGGGCCTGGCACACAATAGGAGCTCAGTAGATAGTTGCTAAATCGATGAGTGAATGGACGAACAAAGGAATCCATAAAAAAAGGAGAAGAGAGGGGGCACCTGGCTGGCCCAGTTGGTTAGGCATGCAACTCTTGGTCTCCTGGGTCCTCTTGGTCTCCAGGTTGTGAGTTCAAGCCCCACGCTGGGCATAGAGCTTACTTAAACAAAATAAGTAAATAAAATTTTAAAAAAGAAAGAGAGGTGGGATGAGAATTCAATGAAGTAGGAAACAACTTTTGCACCTACCTATGGATACTTACCATTCTTGTCATTCCACAGGTATTGCTGGAAGAGCTGAGCTGGGTGATGTGAGGCACGGGGCTGGGGGGAGGGCCCCGAAAAGATACGGAGCCCAGAGAAGGGTTTACGATCTTGTTGAGCGGCAGCGTGCACACTTTTAAAATGCCCTCACAAAACAACACACCCTCAACAAGTATAATTAATCTTGGGGCAACTAAGCCAGAGTGCTGAGGAAGAAAAAGAAAGTAAAATAATTAATAATAGTACCATAATAATAGAAATGACTCTGTAGGGGCGCCTGGGTGACTCAGGCGGTTAAGCGTCCGACTCTTGATTTCTGCTCAGGTCATGATCTCAAGGCCGTGAGATGAGCCCTACATCAGGCTCCTCACTCAGTGGGAAGTCTGCTTGAGATTCTCTCTCTCCCTCTGCCCCTTCCCCTGCTCTCTCTACCTCTCAAATAAACAAATCTTTTATTTTATTTTTGTTAAGATTTTATGTATCGTTTGACAGTGAGAGACACAGCAAGAGAGGGAACACAAGCAGGGGGAGGAGGAGAGGGAGAAGGCGGCTTCCCGCTGAGCAGGGACCCCAATGCGGGGCTCGATCCTGGGACCCTGGGATCACGACCCAAGCTGAAGACTCATGCTTAACAATTGAGCCACCCAGGCACCCCCAAATAAATCTTTTTTTTTAATATCAAATAAATCTTTTAAAAGAAAAAAAATGACTGTGTATGAGGTTGACTACCAACTGTGATAAGCAACCCCAGCATTTCAGTGGTACACCACAATAAAAGTGTTTTTCTGGTTGAGTTCCTCTGTTCCAGGAGGTGTTGTGGGGATTCAGGAACCTTCCTTGTTCTGATTTCACTATCACTCCCAGCTGTACAGACAAGGAAATGGCGAGGAAGGCAGGTCTGGGAGTGTGTCCATCACTTCTGCCCAATTCCACTGACCAGAACTCAGCCTTGTGGCCCCACCTGACTGCATGGAAGGCTGGGAATTGTAGTTTAATGGTTGCCCTGGAGGAGAAGGAGGTGGGGAATGCTGAACACAGACCAGTCTCTGTTATGGGTCTCATTTACTGAATGAGCATCTAATAAACGTCAGGCGCTGTCATGCTCTCTCTCTCAAATATTCATTTATTTATCAGAGGCAGAGAGTGCACGGGGTGGCGGGGGGAGGGAGAGGGACAAGGAGACTCCCCGCTGAGCCAGGAGCCCAATTTAGGGCTCCATCCCGGGACTCTGGGATCATGACCAGATCCTAAGTCAGATGTTTAACCGACTGAACCACCCAGGTGCCTCTGAGACTCAGGAGGTTTTAGTAAATTTTATGAGGGGAAAGGCTCATGCTTGCTGAATCAATGTGGAACCTAATCTTTTCAACTCAGACTGTAATCAAAAAGAGGACACTAGCGAGCCCCTACCTGCTCTGGGACTACACCCACCCACTCAACATCATTGTCATTGATTAAGTGCTGACTGTAGATTAGGCATTGTTCTAAGCACTTTCATATTAACTCATTTTGATTCTCAAAAAACCCTATGAGATATTGCTAATACCCTTATTTTAAAGATAAGGAAGTTGCACAGAGATCTTTTAACTTAGCTATCACCCGATGGAAGATGCAGGGCTTCAACCCAGGTGGTCTGTCTCCATGTGTCTAAGTACACATTTGCCCCTTTCCTACATTTTTTTTTCTTTAAGATTTTATTTATTTATTTGACAGAGAGACAGCGAGAGAGGGAACACAAGCAAGGGGAGTGGGAGAGGGAGGAGCAGGCTTCCCGCTGAACAGGGAGCTGGATGTGGGGCTCGATCCCAGCACCCTTAACGACGGAGCCACCCAGGCACCCCTCCTTTCCTACCTCTTTACAGACAACAAAAGAAATTGTTCTAGGGCAGAGTCTCTGAAGTGACGTGTCAGTGCCCTGGGAGGCTGGTCCACCGGGGTACCAGGGGAATAAATATAATCCTTCCGTTTGTGTTTATCTTTATTCTTTTTTTTTTTTTTAAAAAGATTTTATTTATTTATTTGACAGACAGAGATCACAAGCAGGCAGAGAAGCCGGGAGAGAAGCAGGCTCCCTGCTGAGCAGATCCCAGGACCCTGGGATCATGACCTGAGCCAAAGGCAGAGGCTTTAACCCACTGAGCCGCCCAGGCGCCCCTGTTTATCTTTATTCTTAAAAAAAAAAAAAAAAAAAAAAAATCAGATTGTTAATTCAACTTCACTAATATGTGTTATACAGATTGACCCTGGCACCTTCACTCCGCTGAGGATCGATCTGTATAATACATATTAGTACAATTTAATACGCTGTGGGGTGTTCTGTTTTCCTTTAGAAAAAACAAACAGAAGGTGTCACGTGCAGCGTGCGGCGGGTGCTTGGATAAGTGGATCAGTGTGGCAAGTTTAGTTTTAATTAAACTAGCTCCCTTCCCCTCCCCCGGGGCCTGGGTAGCTCGGTCATTACACAGGGACTCCCGATATAGGCTCTGGTCCTGCAAGACCTCAGGGTCCTGAGACCCAGCCCCAGGGCAGGAAGCCTGCTTGGGATTCTCTCTCCCTCTGCCCCTCCCCACTCTCTAAAAACAAACAAACAAACAAACAAACAAACAAACTAGCTCTCCCAGTGTGCACAGGCAGTTTTAAAAGCTTCACGCAAAGAATGGATGACGACGGGACCCCCATCCTAGGTACCACCGCAGCCTTAGTGCCCCAGGCTCCCTCACGCAGGCGCACAACCTGAGCTTCTCAGAGTGGAAGGAGGGGCCCCGTGGCCACACCCCTTCCCTTTTCCCCGCCTTCCTCGTTTCTCCTGGAGGCGTTATTGGCTGCTTCTCTTCGCGATGCGATTGGACAGAGTCGCCGCCTGTCGTCCGGTGGCCAGCTTCTATTGGCTGAAGTGCTGTGGGGGGTGGGGTTTGCCAAGCTACGTCTAGGAGGCTGAGCCCCGAGGGGGTCGACGAGCGGCGGGTGGCCGCTCTCCGCTCTGCGCGCTAGCGGGTAGGGCGGCGCCACGCGAGCCCCAGGCGCCGGGGGTCTGGGCAGGTCGCCCCGCGAGGCCTGAGGGCTGGGAGGGCGGGGGCCGCAGGCGAGGCGGGGTGTGGCGGCTGGCCCACGCAGGGCCGGCCGAGATGCCGGCGGGACCTCCGGTGGAGGAGAGCGCGTGACGCAAGGTGTCGCGGTGGACGCGGGACACCCAGCAAGGCCCCCAGGCCCGCCGCGGGGCCTGGGCCCGGAAGCCGGACTGCTCCCGCAGACGCACACGACCGTCGGGAGCAGGTGCAGGAACCTGACTGTGACGGGACGGGCGGCGTGTCTGCGGCGGAGGAGCCCGCGCGGGGGCTCGCGAGCGGGGACTGGAGGAAGCGCACCAAACCCCTGACCGCCCACCGCGAGCCTCTCGGCCTGCACAGCCCCTCGAGAGCCGCCTGGGGGTCGGGACCTGAAGCCGTCTGGCCAGGGGACAGGGTCCGGGAGAAACGTGACCGGCAGAACCCTGCGCTCGGCTTCCCGCGTCGGGAGCCGTGTGACCCGGGGGCAAATACACCTTGTCCCGGACTAATTCTCCTGCAAGAGGGAAGAACTCCGGTGGGACCGAGCTTGTTGAAGAAGTTATGCCAAGGACTCGCAAGAGCTCCACCACTCCAAAAAGCCAAAAGTCTTTCTGCATCACGATTTTTATCTCGGAGACGCCTGAGGCCCAGGAGAGCCTGGGCTGAGTTTCTCAGAGAGGAGGTTTTCCGCAGGCCTCCGGGACTCCCCGTGCTGGCTGCGGGACTGACAGGCACCCGCAAGGATGGCAACGGCAACAGCCAGAAAATGGGGCAGGTTCCATGTGAGCAGAGAGAAAGCCACCGGGAAAGATGAGGGGAGACCCTGCGTGGGAGGCCGCTCGATTGTATTTAATAAGCTGAAGCTTGCTTTTCTGTCTAGTGAAACATCTCTTGTTGAACGAGGGTAACAGACCTGATGATCCTAAGAGGTGAAGTTCCCTAAGTCAGTCGCTTTCATGATGGGGTCTCCAAGTCACCATGGAAACAGTGAGCCTTATGCCTATAAGGGGGTGCCAGGGAAGGCAACCTGAACCGCATTCTGCCTTAGAGTCCCCTTGAAAATACTCCCAGATCAGGTCATTAGGAGCATCCTAAGTCATGAACATTTATCTAGGGTGGTAAAGACACACAAGATTGTTCCATCCCTATACGACTTCCCGAAAATGACCGGGAATTTTTACTTAGGTCAAGTTGCTAAGTAAAAAGTTCCCTGTGTTCTTCGTGAACCAGCAGGGGGCATGTGTGCTAAAATGTTCATAATCCTCACTAGTCCTAACTACGCAAATAGCTTATCTTCTCAGTGTGCATCCAGGCACTTTGCAAGTGCTTTACGGGCATTAGTTTGTTAAATCCTTGCACTAATCCTACGAAGCAGATACTATTATCACTCCCACTTCAGAAAGGACGGCCCGGAGCTGGAGGAGTTGATCTATGAGCCCCGCTAGTCAATGACATAACTAGGGTTTGAACTTGAGCCACTGTCAGTGGGTCCTCTACTTTCAGTCATTAGGCTATGCTGATCATCTCCCCAAGAGGGCATCCAGGGACATGCTCTGGCAAAGAATGATGGTTTCTGTGCCACAGCACGTTTTGTGTAATCTCCACGGAAGTTAAAATATCAGTATCCACCTTCTCAAAACGGATCCCGTAAGATTACTAATGAGGAATATTATAAAACATAAGGGTTTTTAACCCCCCCAAGCTCTGTCCATCCTGGCCAGTTAATTGGTAACAAGTTACAACGTGGTTTGTGAATCTGACAGGCCGTTTCAAAACAACGTCTTAAGAGTAATATTAATTTTTCCCCATAAATTAGCTTTCCAGATCACCAAAATGAGCCCTTTAAATGCCAAAGTTGTTTTTTTGTTTGTTTTGTTTTTAGGTAGGCCTCACAAGATCAAGATCCGAGCAGAGATCAAGAGTCGGACGCTTAACCCACTGAGCCACCAGGCGCCCTGAAGTTTTTGTGTGTTTTATTTTTTTAATTTTTTAAAATTTTTAACTTTTTTTTAAAGTTGTGTTTTTCTTTATTTGACAGAGAAAGAGACAGTGAGAGCAGGAACACAACCTGGGGAAGTGGGAGAGGGAGAAGCATAGCAATCTTATTTTCTTTTAAATGACTTTAAATAGAGAATCTTGCACGTAGTTAACCTTTTTCTGATCACTTCGCCCTATTACTAATATTTATTATTGGCCTATGCTTTAATAGAATTCTGTCTTATTTTTTGGATTACTGTCACCTTTCTATCAGGCTGCCAGACCTGTGGCCATAGTCTGTCTCAAATAATGCGTTTCTCCAGTCCTACCATCTCTACCCTTATCCCTGTCAGTGTGGCTGATAAAATGCTTTGAGCTAAGAAACCAAATAAGTTTATTATGGATTGTATTTTTATTTTTTAATTTTTAAAATGTTTTATTTATTTAAGAGAGAGAGAGAGAGAGCTAGAACGAGTCGGGTGAGGAGCAGAGGGAGAAGCAGGCTCCCTGCTGAACAGGGAGCCGGATGCAGGACTCAGTCCTGGGACTTTGGGATCATGACCTGAGCTGGAGGCGGAGGCTTAACTGACCGAGCCACCCCGGGCGCCCCTATCAATTGTATTTTTAAAAGATACTATGATTATAATAATATCACTAATACTATTAATTATTAATATTATTAAAATAATTATATAATATAATCTTATATTATTATAAGATCTTTGTGACAGTGATTTCTTGCTCCCAGAGATCTTTTTTTCCTCTTTACTTCTGGTTTAAGAATATGATTTTTTTCCAACCTCCTCCCAACTCTTCTCTCTCTCTCTCAAATAAATAAATAAATCTTTAAAAAAAAACAAAGAATATGATTTTTTTTTTAAGATTTTATTTTTGGGGCACCTGAGTGGCTCAGGTGGTTAAGTGTTTGACTCTTGATTTCAGCTCAGTTCATGATCTCAGGGTTGTGAGAATGAGTCCTGTGTGGGACTCTGTGCTGGGGATGAAGCCTGCTTAAGACTCTCTCTCTCCTTCTCCCCCTCTCCACCATCTCTCTCTCAAAAAAAAGAGGGGGGTGGTGCCTGGATGGCTCAGTGGGTTAAAGCCTCTGCCTTCAGCTCAGGTCATGATCTTGGGGTCCTGGGATCGAGCCCCGCATTGGGCTCTCTGCTCAGCAGGGAGCCTGCTTCCCCCTCTCTCTCTGCCTGCCTCTCTGCCTGCTTGTGATCTCTGTCTGTCAAACAAATAAATAAAATCTTAAAAAAAAATTATTTTTAAGTAATCTCTACACCCAATGTGGGGCTTGAACCCATAACACCAAGATTAAGATTTTCATGATGGGGCGCCTGGATGGTTCAGTGGGTTAAGCCTCTGCCTTCGGCTCAGGCCCTGGTCTCAGGGCCCTGGTCTCAGGGTCCTGGGATCAAGCCCCACATCAAGCCCCGCATCGAGCCCCGCATCGGGCTCTCTGCTCAGCAGGGAGCCTGCTTCCCCCTCTCTCTCTCTGCATGCGCCTCAGCCTACTTGTGGTCTCTCTCTCTCTGTCAAATAAATACATAAAATCTTTTTTTTGTTGTTTTTTGTTTTTAAATAAATAAAATCTTAAAAAAAAAAAAGAAAAGAGTTGCATGCTCCATTAACTGAACTAGACAGGCACCCCAAGAATATGATTTGAAGGTGCTTGCTGCTGGAAGACCGACCGGCAGGTAAGCAGGTTACACATGTATTTATCTCCTCGTTACCAGGCAAATATTCCTCACAATATAAGCTGGAGATTCCTTTTTACAAAAGGCCAAATTACTCTAGCTGTTGGGCTTGGCCAAAAAAAGGGCCAGAGAGTAACTATTTCAGACTTTGCGGGTCATGTGGTCTCACTGCGGCCGCTTCATCTGCTGTCACAGCGTGAAAACACTACGGACAGTGAACAATCAACAAACGAGGGTGGCCGGCTGCAGAAGAACTTTACTCACAAAACTAGGCAGTGGGCCAGACGGAGGCCAGAGGCTGTGGTTTTCCCGCTCCTGCTCTGGCCTTGGATAGTCTGAAGTCTTCTGCTATCAGAGGTTGGCAAAATACTTAACACAGTGTGAAATGATGCCGTTAGATGGGTAAAGGGCCAACGGCTGGTACAGCCGGTGAATACAGCCGGCGAGGAGGAAAACGCTGCCCCGGGTCAGGGAGCAGTAAGGACCCATCGCACCGGGGGTTGGGGAAGAATCATTCTGGAATCCACTCCCAGTGTAAAACACTTGAGTAGAAAATAGAGTTGAAGTTCAGTATTTGGGTCCTCAGTGTTGTCATAGAATATGCCAAAGTCCTGTAAGTTTCATTTCCTACGGGGGGAGGGGGGGATTCCTCCCTTTGTTTTTTTTTTTTTTTTTAAAGATTTTATTTATTTATTTGACAGAGATCACAAGTAGGCAGAGAGGCAGGCAGAGAGAGAGGAGGAAGCAGGCTCCCTGCTGAGCAGGGCTGGATCCCAGGACCCTGAGATCAGGACCTGAGCCAAAGGCAGAGGCTTAACCCCCTGAGCCCCCCAGGTGCCCCTTCCCTTTGTTTTAAGAAACAAAAAACAAGACGCCTGAGTGGCTCAGTGGGTTAAGCCTCTGCCTTCCCCTCAGGTCATGATCTAAGGGTCCTGGGGTCAGTCCTGCATCAGGCTCCCTGCTGAGCAAGGAGCCTGCTGCTCCCCCAGCTTGTGTGCACCCACGCTCGCTCTCTCTGACAAATAAATGAGTAAAATCTTAAAAAAAGAAAACAAAACAAAAAAAACTACCTTTTCCGTGTGGTTTAGCTGGTAGGTGGCAAACTATCTGCGAGTATCAGTACATCTACTTGTCATTTTTTTTAATTAAAAAATTTTTTAAATTAAATTAATAATTTCCTTTATTTTCTACACAAAGGAGCCATTTTTTTTGTTGTTGTTGTTGTTCTTTTCTTAAAAAAAGTTATTTATTTGTTTATTTGACAGAGAGAAAGCAAGAGAGGGAACATAAGCAGGGGGAGGGGACGGGACGCCTGGGTGGCTCAGTCGGTTAAGCATCTGCCTTCGGCTCAGGTCATGATCCCAGGGTCCTGGGCTTTGAGCCCCGCATTGGGCTCCCTGCTTGGGAGGAAGCCTGCTGCTCCCTCTCCTACTCCCCCCACTTCTGTTCTCTCTCTGGCTGTTGCTCTTTCTGTCAGATAAATAAAATCTTAAAAACAAAAACGAAACAAAACAAAAAAAAGCAGGGGGAGTAGGAGAGGAAAAAGCAGGCTCCCCACTGAGCAAGGAGCCCAATGTGGGGACTTGATCCCAGGATCTTCAAATTAAAAAAAAAAACAACAACAGTGGGGTACCTGGGTGGCTCAGTGGCTCAGTGGGTTAAGCCTCTGCCTTTGGCTCAGGTCATGATCTCAGAGTCCTGGGATCAAGCCCCCCCCCCCAATCAGGCTTTCTGCTCAGCAGGGAGCCTGCTTCCCCCCCTCTCTCTGCCTGCCTCTCTGTCTACTTCTGATCTCTGTCCTATAAATAAATAAAATCTTAAAAAACAAACAAACAAACCAAAAAACCCAACTGTGGTGCCTGGGTGGCTGAGTCCGTTAACTACCTTCAACTCAGGTCATGATCCCAGGGTCCTGCGATCGAGCCTGGCATCGGGCTCCCTGCTCAGTGGGGAATCTGCTTCTCCCCCTCCCTCTGCCGCTCCCCCTGCCTGTGCTCGCTCTCTCTCAAACAAATAAATAAAATCTTTAAAAAACAACAGCAACAACAAACAACCTGCCATCCCGAGGATGTAGAGCACCAGGACTTGCACACATGCCTGGCGGAACTCGAAATGGCACCCCCACTTTGGAAATAAGTTTAGCAGTTTCTTAAAATGTTAACCCTACACTTACCTGTGACCTAACGATCCTCCTCCTAGATAAACTCAAGCGTATGTCCACACAAATACTCAGACACAGATGTTCATCGTAACCATAACAGACAGAATAATGGCTCCCTAAAGATGTCCCTGTCCTAACCCCCGGAACCTCTGGTCGTTACCTTACACGGCTTTGCTGACACGATGATGAAGTTGAGGACCTTGACATGGGGAGATCATCCTGGGTCATCTGGGCAGTTCCAGTATAATCCCAAGTCCTCAGAAGAGGGCAGCCGGAGGGTTGGTGTTAGAGAGATGTGACATCAGGAACACGGGCTGGAGGGATGCTCTCTGAAGACGGCAGAAGGGCTGCGAGCCCGGGGAACTTTCGATACACTCAACATTCCTGAATCTCAGAATAAGTAGGCTGAATGAAAGGGGTTAAAGAGTGCATGACATGTGAGTCAATTTATATAAAATCCTAGACTATGTGAATGGATCTACTTTGACAGATCAGTGGGTGCCTGGGGATGGGCGAGGGGGGAAGGAAGGCGACAAAGGGGACTTGTGGAGGCAAAGGAGATCTATTGATGTGATGGTTTCATGGGTGCCTGCATACAGTCAAAACACATCAAACTGGGGCGCCTGGGTGGCTCAGCAGGTTAAAGCCTCTGCCTTCGGCTCAGGTCATGATCCTAGGGTCCTGGGATCGAGCCCCGCATCCAGCTCTCTGCTCACCAGGGAGCGTGCTTCCTCCTCTCTCTCTGCCTGCCTCTCTGCCTACTTGTGATCTCTGTCTGTCAAATAAATAAATAAAATCTTTAATTAAAAAAAACACACCTGTGTGCTTTAAACAGGCAGTTTACTGTCTGTGAGTTTTATGTCAATAAAGGCATGAAAGAATGATGAAGCCATCTAGGAAAAAGCCAAGACTAGCTCAGGGTAACAGTGATGTTGAAAGTAGAACTCGAGCCCTTCTCCCAGTCCCAGGGCTCTAATTAATCCAGAAGACTACTTGAGATGTGCGTTTTCAGCCAGTCTCTTTCTCTTTCTAAAGGGTGGGGAGGGGCATAGAGAGAGAGAGACACACACACACACACAGAGAGAGAGAGAGAATCCCAAAGCAGGTTCCACACTCAGCACGGAGCCCGATGCAGGGCTTGATCTCACAACCCTGACTCTTTAAATGCAGGGCCTGAGCCTGGGCATAGTTTGGCCTTGAGACATCAGGTTATACAATGTTCAGCCACCCCAAGCTGCAAAACATGTCACCATCAAGTGTGCACAGACCTCTACGGTTTTCACAAGAACGTTTAAAGCCACGTCATCATCTATTACTTCTCCCCAAATTTCTTTAAACTTAATGATAAATTTTTTTAAGGTTTTTAATTTATTTATTTGACAGACAGATCACAAGTAGGCAGAGAGGCAGGCAGAGAGAGAGGGGGAAGCAGGCTCCCTGCGGAGCAGAGAGCCCAATGCGGGGCTCGATCCCAGGACCCTGAGATCATGACCTGAGCCGAAGGCAGAGGCTTTAACCCACTGAGCCACCCAGGTGCCCCTGTGAGGTTTCTTAATAGCAAAATCAGAACTATAAGTACCTTTGGGAGTCTCTGTTCTTCCTGCCCCAGTAAAACTGTCTATAGTAAGAACTGTCACAAAAATAAAAACAACATGACAAAGGACTAAAATGTATTTCTTCTATTTCTTCCTCCTCTTCCCCTTTTCTTCCCCTTCCGCTTCCTCTCCTTCTTCTCTTTCTCTTCCTCCTTCTTTCTTGATGGTTTTTCTTCATCAGCAAATACTGTCGGAGGGCCAGGTGGAAGCCGGGGGCTGACAGCACATCCCGGGATGCAGGCGGCCGCTGAGCGCGCGCGCAGGCAGGTGGGGCGACAGGTGTTTTCAGCGTGTCTCCGCTTTCTGGCATCTGCCAGAGTCTGCTACACTAATAAAAGACCAAAGCGCTACTTCTTAATTTGTGAGTCTCCAAAGCAAAGACGAACCGGAGAAGATACGGTCTCGGCAGTAAAGTGAGTCATTCAATAAAAACAATGATTCACGGAAAAAACAAACCCAACTGTGGGAGAATAATTACCGACAGGGCAACTGCTTTGGACCAGAGCGAACCGAGGACCCTGGGACGCAGTTATGGGGAGAAAAAATAAAAATCACTCCGTGTGTGACTCCTGGGGAAGGAATGAAGCCAAAAGTACACCAAGTACAGTTGATTTTATTTTTTTAGTTATTTTTTAAAAATATTTTATTTATTTATTTGGCAGAGAGAGAACGCGATCGCAAGTAGGCAGAGAGGCAGGCGGAGAGAGAGGGGGAAGCAGGCTCCCCGCTGAGCAGAGAGCCTGATGCGGTGGGGGGGTGCTCAATCCCAGGACCCTGAGCTCATGACCTGAGCCAGAGGCAGAGGCTTAACCCCCTGAGTCACCCAGGCGCCCCTATTTTGTTATTTTTAAGTAGCTCCATGCCCAATGTGGAGCTCAATGTGGGGCTTGAACTCATGACACTGAGATCAAGACCTGAGCTGAGGTCAAGAGTCAGAGGCTCAGTAGACTGAGCCGCCCGGGCATCTGCTTATTTTCTTAAAGTAAACTTTACCCCTGATGTGGGGCTTGAACTCACCACCCTAAGATTAATAGTTGCACACGCTACTGACTGAGCCAGCCAGGTGCCCCCAAAATAGAGCTCATGTAGTAGAATCTTTCGGTGTTTTTCAAAAAGGAAGGGAATGTTCATAAAAACGTTTGCATGATAGCAAAGTGGAGACTTGGACTACGCTAACTTACACACGAATGTTGCATTTTTCTTTTACAAAAAGTCGCATGTTTCAAATTTACTGGCCTTTTCAGCGATGACGAAAGCTCCCAGTAATGTGCTGCCAACAGATCCGTCATAATCACACACACACACACACTATCTGCACTTTGTGGAGGAAGGGCCAATTTGCCAGAGGATGACACAAAAATTACTTTTTGACACATTTTTGCTAGGGGCAGGGCATTATGAAAAATGGACATTTGGACTATTTCTAGTATTACATGATTGGGTCCTACATAAGCGCTCTTACATCTGCAAACGTAAATATGTTGGAAATAGAGTTTTCTAATCTGTTTTAAAATCTTCCAAACAGGGGCACCTGGGTGGTTCAGTCGGTTAAGCATCTGCCTTCCACTTGGGTCATGATCCTGGAGTCCAGGGATTGAGTCCCACATCAGGCTCCCTGCTCAGCGGGGAGCCTGCTTCTCCCTCTGCTGCTCCCTTACTCTTGTGCTCTTTCTCACTCTCTTTCAAATAACTAAAATCTTAAAAAAAAAATAAAAACCTTGGGACGCCTGGGTGGCTCAGTTGGTTAAGCGGCTACGTTTGGCTCGGGTCGTGAACTCAGGGTCCTGGGATCGAGTCCTGCGTCAGGCTCCTTGCTCGGCGGGGAGTCTGCTTCTCTCTCTGCCTCTGCCTGCACTCTGACTGCTTGTGCGCACGTGCGCGCGCTCTCTCTCTCTCTGACAAGTAAATAAATAATCTTAAAAAAAGAATAAAAATCTTCCAAAGAAAGAATTTAAATGGATTTTTGATCTACTTGTTAATGACATAAAAATATGATCCCTTTTTCGTTTGTCAGGACAATTAGTAGACATTGTGGAAAATGAACCTTTCTTCAGTCAAAACCAGATATTCAGCCTTGATCTCTGCTCATCTTACAGAGAAACTACCAGACATGGGTGTCCTGTGACAATAAAACCCCTCCTCCCAACAAACTGTCTTACACACACACACACACACTCACACACGCACACACTGCCCCCAAACTGGAGCCTCCCGGAAGCCTCTAGATCCAACTCTTAATTTATAGGAAAAGTAGAGCCCAAAGGCACACACTAAAGTCTATCCAGAGCATACAGTCCTTGCTCTCCAACAGCGGGAAACTCTTGGAACAAATGGCCACGTTTCTCCAACAAATTGCAAAGGTGAGGGCAGGGCCTGTTATGCATTGAACTGTGCCCCACCCCCACAACTCATACATAGAAGCCCCCACCCCCTGACATGACTGCATTGGGAGACGGGCCTGTGAGGAGGGGATCAAGGTTCCATGAGGTCACAGGATGGGACACAGTGGGCAGGGGCTATCTGGAAGCCAGGAAGAGAGACCATACCTGAGACCAACCCCGCTGAGCCTTGATCTCGGACTTCCAACCTTCAGAAGGGTCCGCAAATGTGGAATTCTGTTTCTGCAGCCCAGGCCGGCTCGCACAGTAGAGGGGCTGGGGTGGGGCTGCTCTGGGGAGGGTGGGAGGTGAAGGGGGACCGTCCAGACGTAGAGACACTTCGTATTAGTCAGTTATGTGTATTTTACCACATTGGAAATAAGTGAAACAAAGACTGTATCAATTAACCTGATTAATCTTCATCACCATCGTCTTGCACAATTTATGATACGGTGAGATAACAAAGAATTTGAACACAGTGGATATTGGAGGATAGTAAGGGATTCTTGTTTTCAGGTGGGACATTGTGGTTTGTGTGTGTTTTTAAAAGGGTCCTGCTTGGAGAGCTAGAGATAGAATCATTTGTGGGTGAAATGATGCGATGGTTGGGGTTTGCTGTAGAGTGAGGTGATGGGGGTCGCCTGGCTGATTCAGTGGTAGAGCATGTGGCTCCCAAACTCAGATCAAGGTCGTGAGTTCAAGCCCCACGTTCGGCGTGCAGCCTACTTAAAAAAAAAAAAAAAAAAGAAGAATATCGTGGGACTGAATGGCTGAACATTGGGTCAGAGGGAACTTCGTTATACTCCTCCGTCTGATCTTGAATATGTTCACAATTCTGCATAATGCAGAGTTTAAAAAAAAAAGAAAGTTAAGCCAAAGATAACCAAAAACTTCCATGTAATCGTAGATGGAACTGACAAAAAAAATTGCACCCTGGTTTACTGCTCTTAGCAAGGATACTCTTCCCCTTATACCTACGTGTCCTGATCAGGCGTCTTCCCCAGTGGTCAAGGACATTAGGGCCAAGCGTTGAAATGACCTGAATAGCTTAGAATAACTCTATAAAAGCATTAAGTCAAAATCTGGAAAAGATGAAGTATATTATTATATTTCTTATTAAAATATTAATACTGTTTAAGGGGGCCAATATATTTTTGTATGAGCTATAAAGAAAATAAAATACAAATTGCTTATTAACAACACTATTTACTGGGGCAGGGGCACCTGGGTGATCCAGTCCATTAAAAGTCCAACTCCTGATTTCACTTCAGGCCTTGATCCAGCCATCCGTCATTCAATCCATGCATCCGTCCATCCATCCATCATCCCTCCCTCCCATCTGTCTGTTCATCCATCCATCCATCCATCCATCCATCTAAATACTTGTCAAACACCAACTATGTCCCAGGCCTTGTTCCAGGCTTGGGGGACAGAGCAGAGAACAACAGACAAAAACCCTTGCCTGCACAGAGCTGGCATCCAGGAAGGGGAGACAGACAGTAAACAAAGAAACAGAGAAACCCGCAATGTCAGGTAATGACAGGGTGTAAAGATAGCCGCGGAGTGGGTAGGTGGTGGCCGATTTGGTGGTCAGGACTCTCAGCCACCCTTGAGCTGAGCCCTGATTCAAGGGAGGTTTGAGCCTTGTGAAAATCTAGAGTAAGAGGGGCTCCTGGCTGGCTCAGTGGGTTAGGCCTCTGCCTTCGGCTCGGGTCATGATCTCAGGGTCCTGGGATCGAGCCCTGCATCGGGCTCTCTGCTCAGCGGGGAGCCTGCTTCTCCCTCTCTCTCTGCCTGCCTCTCTGCCTGCTTGTGATCTCTCTGTCAAATGAGTAAAATCTTTAAAAAAAAAAAAAAGAAAAAGAAAATCTAGAGTAAGAGCAAGTTAAAAAGCCCTAGATTGGGACTTAGCTTTCCTTTATTTTTTTCTTTGTTAACTTTGAAACTATTTTTTTTTAAGATTGATTTTTGTCATTTTAGAGAGGGAGAGGGAATCTCAGGCAGACTCCAGACTCCACGCTGAACATGGAGCCCGACGTGGGGCTGGATCCGGCATCCTGGTATCATGACCCGAGCGAAACTAGGAGTCAGATGCCTAAGCCATTGAGTCCCCCTGAACTTTTATTTATTTATTTAAAGATTTCATTTATTTATTTGACAGACAGAGATCCAAGTAGGCAGAGAGGCAGGCAGAGAGAGAGGAGGAAACAGGCTCCCCACTGAGCAGAGAGCCCGATGCGGGGCTTGATCCCAGGACCCGAGCCGAAGGCAGAGGCTTAACCCACTGAGCCACCAGGCCCTCCTCCCCCCCACTGAATTTTTAAACATACTCCCTGTCTTTGGTGCACCGAGGGGTCAGTGTTAGTGTCCTGGGTCTGCTCTACGATAAAGGGCCACCAACCAGGTGGGCTAGAAAAACAGAAACGGATAGTCTCACGGTTGTGGGGCCGGATGTCTGAAATCAAGGTCTTGGCAGGGTTATGTCCCTCCAAGGTGCCAGGGCAGGGACCGTTCCAGGCCTCTCGGGGCTGCCGGCCTCCTGGCGTCCACGTGCATCGCTCCGGTCCTCCAGTTCCTTGTCCCCACACGGCGTCCCCCGGTCTCCTCACGTCTTCTTTCCTCTGCGTCTGGTCCTGTGTCCCCGTCTGTCCTTTCCGCGAGGACGCCGTCAGATTGGGTTAGGGCCCGGCCCGATCCTGCATCCTGCCTGGATCACCTCTGGAAGAAGCCGGTGCCCGAGGGAGGTCACCGCCTGGGTTCCGGGGCTTAGAGCCTCTGACTCTCGTAGGGGACACCATTCACGCCACGACTGCCGGACGCCAAGACGACCTCGTAGCGACGGTCCCGTGGAGCCTCAGCTCCTGGAGCTCGGCCGTTGCCCCCCCGCCTTCCTGGGGCGAGAGGCCGGAGGCCCCAGCCGCCCCTTCAGCCCCCGGCGGAGTCTGCGGCCGGCGCTCGCGGGGGAAGGGCCCGTTCTGCGCCCCCCGCCCGGGCCGGCCTGGGCTCCTCCGCCACACACCGGGCGCGGGGCCCAGACCGGAGGGGGACGGGCAGCCGCGAGGCCAGCTGCCTCATGTTACAGAGGGGAAACTGAGGCCCAGGAGCCAAGGCTGGCCTCGGAAGACCCCAAGGGAGCCAGGATGACCTCGGGTCCTGGGCTCGGCCGCCCCCTGCCACACTCAGCTTACACGTCCAGTTCTAGAAGGCTTCACGGGATACCGAAGCCAAGGCCCCTCATGACGTGTCCCGCTGCACTGACCATGACACCCCACGCCCCAGCCCTCTCTGCCTCGTGGCCTCCTGCCCCGTCCTCCCCTCCCAGACCTCGGCCCGGATCTCTCCCTCACCCCCTCGGGCACTTCCTCAGAGGAGGCTCCTCATCAAAAAGTCCGAGCCTCCTCCTGGCTCTCCCCGTCCTCTACACACTACACACTCACTAAAAACCTGTGGTATATACTTTTACGTCATCCACCCTCAACGTGGGGCTCGAACTCATGACCCCGAGACCAAGAGTCACAGGTTCTACCGACGGAGCCAGCCAGGCCGCCCCTGCAGACGGGTGACTCGATCTCGGTGATATATTTGATTCAGCAGGGACAAGAGTTGCATAATCGTGATAAACTCTGGTTATTAATTATTATTATTATTATTATTTTACCAACCTTGTGATGTAACCATCCTGGAGAGATGGGTGTAAGCACTTGGGGGGAATGCAGGGAAGGTGACCGTGGACGTAGGGGGTGAGGGAAGAAAGTGTTTAGGAACCGTGGTGGGAGGTTAAGAGGTGATGTTGGAAACTGAAACATGAAGGAAGAGCTGGGTAAACATGACTCTAGGAAAGATGGAGGCGGTGGTTCAGGGAAAGAGCCAGAAGCCGGAGGGCTGTGCCTCGGGGGAAACAGCCTGGGGCGGGGAGGGGACAGTTATTTTCTGGGATGAGGCTTTTAATGCACTTTTCTTTTCTTTTTTTTTTTTCTTTTCTTCTCCTTTGTAAACTCTGTTCTTTCATTACCTGCGTGTGTTTTTAAAGATTTTATTTATTTATTAGACAGAGATCACAAGCAGGCAGACAGGCAGGCAGAGAGAGAGGAGGAAGCAGGCTCCCCACTGAGCAGAGAGCCCGATGCTGCGGGGCTCGATCCCAGGACCCTGGGATCATGACCTGAGCCGAAGGCAGAGGCTCAACGACTTTGCCGCCTTTCATCACCTTGTTAAAAGTAAGTCGTAGCATTGAGCTTGGAGGAAACAGAGACTCTCAGGGCTTCCTCTCCAGGGGCCTCACTTCCCACACGCGGGCCAGCTGGGCCCATCTCTGCACCAAGACCACGGGGAACTCACTGCCTGCTCTACGGAATCACGGGCCTCGCTGTGCCCCGTGGAGCTCTGCTCCAACGTGGCCTGTGCTCACCGGTCCTGACTGTGTTCTCAACAGCCCGAGAGACAGAAGGGGTTTTACTGGGGTGGGGGAATGGCAGAGACACAGAATGCGGGTACTTTACGGGAGAGGCAGGCCCCCGGGGAATCCTCAGCAAATGGACATTCATTTGAGGGCAGAGGGGGCTCAGCCTCGGGGAGCAGGAGGTGCTAAGAGGCCAGAAGAGGACAGGCTGGGTCTGCAGAAGCCTTGGAAAGGGAGCGTCAGGGACCCTGGGCCTTGCCGTCTCTGTGTCTGCACTGGTCAGGGCCTCTGGCTGGAGGGAATCATATGGCCCCTGGGAGCTGGTGGGCAGGTGCCTGGTCACTACCGCTTCCTGGACGCTTGCCTCCCGTGCCTGGCCTCCTAGGCTTCCTGTCCCACTGGCAGACGAGGACTCCGAAGGTCAGGGAGGTTGTTAAAGGGCGCAGGACCCAGGACAGAACATGACGAAGGTCATGATGCCAAATCAGGCTGCCCTGTCCTATGAGCTGGGTCTCCTCCCTCTTTGCCTGCCCTCCTGCGCATCACAGGGGCCATGAACTTAAGTTGATCAGAAAGGGAGCGTTTTGGACTCTTCAGGGCTGGGAAGCAGTGAAACCCACACAACCTGGGCCCGGAGCCCCTGCAATAACCAACTTTGCCCACTAGAGGGCACTGCGGGACAGAACCCCAGTCCAGGCCGCTGGACACCAGCACCTGATGCCATGCGGGGTCGGGGGTGAGAAGGAGCTGTCGTTGCCAAGACGGGCCCTCTGTGACAACTGCCTCCTTGGGTCCTCCCTGCAGATCCAGGACTAGGTGCTCTCCGGAACCCCCACTTCACAGATTAAGAAACTAAGGCTCAGTGTTGTTCTATGATTTGTCCCAAGTCACCAAGTTGCGAGCGGGGAAGGGGAGCACGAACTCACCTCTGACCCCAGAGCCTCGACTGCTGACCACGTGACCCCCGCCCCTATGCTCTTTGGTTCTGTCTTTCCTCCTGGGTCCCTTCCAGATGGTCTCCTTGACCTCCGTGGGATTTGCCCAGGCTTGCTCGCAGTACGGAGGGTCTCAGGAATTCACAGGAATCACTGCGGCCCCAGGCAGGGACGTGGGGAGTGGGCAGGGGCTGGGGAAGGAGCTGGGGCTGTGGGACCAGCGGGGGACATGAGGAGGGAGATCCCAGGCCACAGAGCGGGGAGTCCTCCTGCTCTGGCCCCTGGCACCGCCGGGCCCCCTGGGAGCCCGCCAGGCTTATTAATATCCTGCTGAGTCAGGGGGCTCTTCAGTTTCCAAATCACAAGACTCAGGGGCTGAGCGAGGCAAGAATATTCCTGACTCCCGATGCCCTGTCTCTGCCACCTGCACTGCCCACGTCCGGCCAGAAGCCCCACAGCTCTGAGCTGCTCTGTGGCCTGGGGACAAGTGTCCTGACTGTGGAGACAAGACCCCCCCACTCCAGGGTTGGAGTCAGGCAGTGCTCCTCAACGGCCTGGCCCACAGGAGGAGCGAAGAAGCGAGAGCTCTTCTTCTAGAGAATGCTCTCCTGGGGGGGGGCCTATTGTGCGCCCAGCCCTGTCCCGCTCACAGGGGGTTCCACAGCGGGGGCAGCACAGTCAGGCAGCTCTGGGTCTGCCTACGCGGGGCCCCCAGCCGGCAGCCACAGCCAACTGGTCTCAGCCAGGCACTGACGGAAGCTGGTCTTACCCGGAGCTCTCTTGGACACTTGGGGCAGGGTCCCGTGGTCCCTGGTCCTATGGGTAGGCCCTGGCCAAAGGAACGGGCGCCAGAATTCGGGGAGGGGATGTGGTGACCACGGCAGCAGAGGGGGCCAGACTGCAAAGGACAAAATAAAGCAGATACATCAAAAGACAACCGCCCAGCATGGAGGCCTCCTGGGCCCTGGCTCTCAGCCCTCGGCACCCCTTCCCATCCCCGCTGCAGAGGGCTGCCCCGCACCCCTGCGTTGTTGCCGCAGACCCCCGAGGCCCTGCGCAGGCAGGCAGAGCTAAGATCATCTGGGACCACCAGGTCCTCTGATTTCCCGAGTCATGGCCTAAAAAATGTTTACTGAGGACGTCCCAGGCTCCAGGGCCTGGCCTGAGATACACAGGTCACCGACTTAGCTCCGCCGGGCTGTTTTCCCATTTTACAGACACTGAGGCCCACAAGGCAAAGTCGCAGGCCGCTAAGTGACAGAGCCAGGCCTCTAGCCCGGGTGTGGCTGATTCCAGAGCCCTCATTCTTTTTTTTAAGATTTTACGTACGTATTTATTTATTTATTTATCTAGAGAATCTCAAGCAGACTCCCCACTGAGCGCAGAGCTGCATGTGGGGCTTGATCTCAGAACCCTGAGATCACAACCTGAGCTGAAACCGAGAGGTGGACGCTTAACCCACGGAGCCACCCAGGCGCCCGGCGATTTCCCCTTTTAACCGCCCCCCGCACCCAGGCTGTGCACCCTGCGTGGGAACTCTGCCGCGGCGACTGCCCCCCACAGCCTGCTTGCCGCTTGCCTCGGTGGGGGCTGCGGCTCGGAGGCCCCCGTCCACTGAGCCCTTATCAGCCAGCTCCACAGGTCCCGGAGCCCGGGACAGGCGGCCACCGCCCCAGGCCCTCGCAGGTCCCGTTATCAGGGCACACATTCCAACCGGGCCTCTCCCCGAGGAGGGGGAGATAAAGCCTGCCGCTTTCCGGTCCTTCTTCAGAGTGTTGTCAAGTGGCGAGGGGCTCCCCTGGGGACCGGAAGGGGGTTATGGGAACAGGAAGACAAGGCATTCTGCCTGTTTCTTCAGCCAGCTTGGGAACACACCAGGGGCTTGGCCGATGGGCCCCCAGGCCTAGAACCCGATCCTCCTTAGCGGAGGACCCCAGGCTGGGGTGCCAAGCAGGGAGGGACCACTGCTTCCTTGGGAGCCCCGGGGCCCGAAGAGCCAGGATGTGGCTGGTGAGGAGGGCCGGGTCTCAACCAGAGGCTGGCGGATTCTTCTGGAAGGGCCTCGAAGCACCCACCTTCTTCACCCGGCTGCCGGCCTCGTGAAGCCTCGGGTTTCTCATCCCTCCATTACTGTTATTGCAAGTCTCACCTCTTGGGGCTGTGGGGTAAAAACATGGCATCGTGTGTAAAGGGCACCCGGCCGGCTTTGCTGGAAAGTTCTCTGCGGGCCTCACACGCACATTTATTCAGCACTAGCCAAGTGGTGGGCACACGCCGACCTCTGTGCTTGGCCAACTCCAGGAATGAGACACAATGGTTATACCCACGGCGTGCATGGAGAGTACAAGGCCTAGACTAGGGTCACACAGCTCTAAGGGAGAACCAGGGCTGCATCCCAGGGGGTCTGATCTTGACCTGCAGGCTCTTTGTCGCCAGGGTCCCAGGCTTTCAGATGAATTCACTTATCACCTTGTCTACACAGCAGGTGTTGTAGCACTCAGAAGTCCCACGTGGAGCCCAGGTTCCTATGGCAACAGCGCTGCAGGGGGGACCCCCCTACCCCCCAGCAACAACCGTGTGGGAGCCGGGGGGTGGCCAGCTGGCTTCGGGCTCCAGCTCCGAGCCTGGAGTGGACATCCTGACGACAGGCAGAAGCAAAGCAAACCCTTCCTGCAAGAAGACGCGGCCACGTAGGGCCCCCAGGGCGCTCCGGGACGGCGCTGAATGGCGTTCAGCAGAGCAAGCAGACTCAGGGACAGTGAGACCCAGAAGCAGAATGGCCAGTGTGACACCTACACCCAGAGATCAAGGGCACACTACGAGGGAGCCGGCAGAAAGGAGCGATCAGGAAAGGAAAGAGTTAAAAGGCAAATCAGGGGTAGGGGGCCTGGCAGGCTCAGTTGGTGCAGACTTTCAATCCTAGAGTCATGAGTTCGAGTCCCATGTTGGGGGTAGAGATTACTTAAAAATAAAACCTTAAAAAAAAAAAAAAAGCAAATTGTACGTCTAGAAGTGAAAAATATATTTCAGGGGTCCCTGAACTGGCTCAGGTCAGTTAAGCCTCTGCCTTCGGCTCAGGTCATCATCCCACGGTCCTGGGATCGAGCCCCGCATTGGGCTCCCTGCTCAGTGGGGAGCCTGCTTCACCCTCTGTCTGCTGCTCCCCCTGCTTGTGCTCTCTCTGACAATAAATAAAAATCTTAAAAAAAAAATATATATATATATTTCAGATAAAGTGACTATCAGTTGACTAGATCTGAAACAAAAGGGAAACTAAGATATATGGGTGTTTTTTCTCAGAATGTGAAGTGGAGAGGGAGGAGAGGGAGGGTTAAGAGACGAGAGTGAGGGAGGCCGGAGCGGGCAGTGAGGACTTCGCGTTCACAGCACCGTGGGAGTTTCCCCGCCACCTGCTCGGGAGGAAACATTTCAGCAAGAAGGAAGATGATGGGGGGACAGAAGACCCGGGAAGGAAGAGTAAAGAAAGCCCTAACGGGGTGGGTAAGGGAAAACAGACGGGAACAAGGGTTTCCCCCGGAGCTTCAACCAAGAGACATGCTCACTTGCCAGACAACCCGGGAAAGCAGGTCGGGGTGGGTCAAGGCTGGAGGCTGGGTGTTGTTCCAGAGGGAGACCGGCCTTTGCCAGGGTTAGACCTCAAGCCAGCTACGCGCACGAGCGTCTGGCAAGTGAAGCAAGAGAAATAGAATGTATTTCAAATCTGAGAGAGAAAAGTGAAAAGAAAAAAAAACAAACAAACTCAATTCAAAAAGGGATGAGAGGGGCGCCTGGCTGGCTCAGTTGGTAGAGCATGTGACTCTTAATCCCGGGGTTCTGAGTTCGAGCCCCACGTTGGGGGTGACATGACAGAAATAAGTAAAAGTTTAAAGGAAAAAAAAGGGATGAGAAAGGAGAAAAAAGAAACAAGAAATGTAGACCATATAAAAAAATGAAACAAAATAAGATGGTAGAAATTAGTCGAAATATATCCATAATAACAGGACACAGAATTAGACTCAACCCACCAGTGAAAAGATTCTAAAGTTGGGTGGATAAAACATCCAGACGGATGAAGTTTAGAAAGGATCCGCTGAGGGGTGCCCGGGTGGCTATTTGGTTGGGCGCCCAACTCTTGATTTTAGTTCAGGTCGTGATTCCGGGGTCCTGGGATGGAGTGTTACGTCGGGCTCCGTGCTCTGCGTGGAATCTGCTCGTCCCTCTCCCTCTGCTCCTCCCCCGCTCGTGTGTGCTCGTCCTCTCTCTCTCTCAAATACATAAATAAAATCTTTAAATAAAAATAAAAGTCTCTTATTTAAAAAAAATATATATATATATAAAGGATCCACTGAAAATGTAAGGATCTAGAAAGGTTAAAAAATGAAAGGATGTGGGGATGCCTGGGCGGCTCAGTCGGTTAAATGTCTGCCTTCAGCTCAGGTCATGATCCCGGGGTCCTGGGATCGAGTCCCATGTCGGGCTCCCTGCTCTCCCTCTGCCCCTCCCCCAAACTAGTGCGTGCGTGCACGCTCTCTCTCCCTCTCTCAAAATAAATAAAATAAAATCCTTAAAAAAAAATGCGTGGGATGCACAGAAATGATCCGTCAAGGAAACTTTCAAGTTTAAATGCTTATATTAAAAGAAAGGCTGAGGGGCACCTGGCTGGCTCTGTCGGTAGAGCATGGGACTCTTGACCTCGGTGTTGTGAATTTGAGCCCCACGTTGGGTAGAGAGATGACTTGAAAAAAAAAAGAGAGAGAGAGAGAAAAGTCTAACGAAGTATAAGAATGAGGCCGAAAATGATGCCATTTCATGAAAAGACAAATCAGAGCCAATGTGTACTAAAGGAAAGGGGGTCTGGTAGTGTAAAGATGCCGAGCAATGCAGGTCAGCCACCTCACGCTTCTGGGACCTTCTCTTTGTGAACCGAGCAAGTGAGGACAAAAGGAGCCAGCTTAGGGGGTCTGGGTAAGTGTCAGCTCTTGTATCTTTGGTGGGCTTTTATCAGTGGAAGCTACTGTTACCACGCTTGTCTGGGGTAACCCAGACATGGAGACAGGGGCAGGAGGTTAACGTGGCTCCCCCCACCCCCGATTTCCTGGGGTGGGGGTCCAGGAGTGGGGACTGGTCTGGTCTGTGAGCCTGCTCAGGGCCCCTCTGGTTAAAGTGAGTGCCCTTCGTTTCCATGACCACGCTGACAGCCTCCTGTTTGCGCCTGACTGTGTTGGTTACAACGAACAGAAACCCCGTCCCGTCCCGTCCCGAAGAGGCTTGATCACTCACGCACCAGAGACGCCCAGAGACCGAAACCCCGACACAGCCAGTTCTAAAAACAACCCCATTCATCCCATTAGAGATGCCAATGCCGATGCCGATGCTCTGAGCAGTCAGGAGACTTGCCCGATGTCGTGTAGCCTCCACCCGCTGACCCAGAGCCTGGTTTGGGTTCATCCGCAGGAGGAAACACCTCGGAACTAACAGCCAGTGACTCCGCAGCCTCAGGACTTGTAGGAGCAAAATAAACACAAACCGGTTTCCCTCCTTCTCACCCACAGTGGGGTGGTAGAATTAGTGACAGAATTAGGTACCCCGGCCTTGCTGAACCAGCTGGGGTGATGAAACTCGGGACTCTTGCTAAAGGCTCAGAGGCTTGGGCCACACCCCCGCTGGACACCACTGATTTTTCCAGCTGAGGGTCCTGGAGGTCAGGGTTGCTGGTTCTCAATTTTGGCCGTCCTGGAGTCACCTGGGGAGCCAGGTGTCCCAAGCCAGGGACATCCTAACCTCTGCAGGTGGGTTTCCTTATTCTTTTAAATAACTGAAAGCCATTGCTCTGCCTTATCCTCCCACCCTAAGAGAGGCCACCTGTTTCCAGCAACCTCTTACCTCTGTCCGGCAGGATGATCTTGCCCTCAGCATGGCAGGCTGTGGACGAGCACCGGGGAGGGCCACTCAGCACGCTTCGGGTTCATGAACAAGGGAAGGGCAGATGACAAGGACAGGTAACTCGCAAAGAAGAAAAACAAATGCGACAGCGAACAGCGCCTGAGAAAACATACAGTCTTTGGGTGAATTTGCCGGGGCTACCATTGCAAAATCCCCCACACTGGCCCCCACCCCCTCCAAAATCCCCATTTCTGTCTTAAACAACAGAAATACTCACTGTTGAACAGAAGTAACTCATATTTACAGCAAACCTGGGGGTCTACGTTAATACCCATTGGAATGGCTGCATTGCAAATGCAGGGACGTGTGGGCAGGGAGGTGGAGACTTGGGGCTCCTGACATCCCGCGGGTGGGATTGTAAATGGTGCAGCTGCTGTGGAAAACAGGTAGGTGGCGGCTCCTCCAAAAGTCACGCACAGGATTTCCCTGTCCCCCAGCCGTTCCACTCCAAGGTCTGTGCCTACAACTGACGGCAAGGACTCAACAGACACTCATCACGAACGTTCACGACGGCACCGTTCATGACAGCTGGAGAATGCGGACTACCCAAATGTCTACCACAGGCTGGAGAGATAGACAAGATGTGGTCCTGCCACGCAATGGAATATTATTCAGCTGTAAAAGGGAACGGAGTTCTGACACCTGGTACATCAAGGATGAACCTGGAAGACATTATACCTAAAGCAGCCAGACACAATGATAGAATCATTGCATGGTTCTATCTGCACGTTCTATCCAAAGGGACAGAGGAGCTCACAGAGAAGTAGGTGTGGGGTTTAATTTTGGAGTGATGCAAAGGGTTTGGAACAACCTCATGAATATACTGAAGACCACTGAATTGTACACTTTAAATCGGTTAATTGTATATGGCATGTGAATTTCATCTCAATTAATAAAACAAACTGATATAGATATATGGCTTTTCCATATCAGGGATCGTCGGGAGGCTGTTAAACATCAAGGGGTAGATATTTAATCATTGATGGAGGCAGATATTCACAATATGTCAGTAAATGAAAAAAGTAGGTCACAAGACTACAGTGTTTAACGACTTTTTTTTTTGGTCAAAATACATCATATTTTTATGAATGCATAAAGAATGTCTCAAAGGAATAAAAAAAAATGTTTGCTTTTGGCTTTCCTCTACGTGCTCACTTCTAAATAATGAACATGCGTTCTTATGTAACCAAAAAACAGGCTAAGTGGGGAAAGAGATGCTTTCTTAAACTCACCCTGTTCTCTGTGAGGCTCTCAGGAGACTCTCCGCGCATCTGCTGGCCTGGGGCCCCGGACTAGACTTCCTCTCTTATAGAGGGGAGTGGGGGTGGGCGGGGAGGTCTGGGTCTTCCCCTCCGGGGACCCTTCTCTCTGTGCCAAGGTCATCCTAGGACCTTGCTCACTACTGTCCCTCCATGCAAACCCTTCTGGGTGAAGGATTTCAGCTGAGAAATGAGGGTTTCAAGACACTTGCCCTGACTTGCCTGCCACCAGGGATGCCGTACCAGATGCAGCAGAGGCTGAGCTGGGTCTCCAGGGGCTCTGATCGCATCGCTGACCCCCCACTGGAAGTCCCTCCTTGAGGCCGGGCAGGCTTCGGCTCTGGGTGGGGCTCTTCCCAGGGCTTGGCCGCTGCTCCTGCCAGACCTTGCAGCTGGGCTGCTGGCGAGAGGCATTTTCTCAGGGTCCCAGTGAGCCTGGAAGGGCTCCCTCTCCCACCGGCGAGCCTAGACTTGGGCCAGGCTCTTAGCCTCAGGAACAGGGGGGCCCAGAGCGGCGCCGTGGCCAGGGTGGCAGCAGCGGGGCCAATGACAAGACGCAGGAAGATTTCAGAAATTCTGCCGGGACCCGGCATGTCCTAGGCCGGGCCTGGGGACCTTACAATCCTCATGAGTAAGAGTGTGTACGTGTGTGCATGAATGTATGCGTGTTAGGATTCCAAGAGAAAACAGAGGTCCACTAGTTGAATTTGAACTTTGAATAAATGAACAGTTTTTCAGTATATGTGCATCCTAAACATCACACGCTGCATTTTGACTTGCTAAATCTGGCAAGGCTGGGCCATGTGCCAGTGTTTGAGTGTGCACATTTGTGCAAGAGCGCACATACGTGTGTGTAGAAACATAGGCAAGGCCAGGTGTAGCGGGGTCACTGAGTGTGAGCCCATGCGTGTGCCATTTTCTACGTAGGCGTGTGTATCAGTGTACGTGCGTGAATGTGAACGTCTGTGTTTCCAGGTTTGCACCTACGTGCGCCATAGCCTGTGAAGCGTTGGGCGTGGAAGTGTCTGTGAACGCACGGGTTCCCGAAGAGGGCAGCTGGAAGCCAGCTTAGTGGTTGCCTGTGTGTGATTTCACGCGGGAGGAAACGGCTCGGCCAGCCAGCCCAGACTGCGTGTGCACACACGTGCCTGTGCACAGGGGCTCTGCGGGGCGCGGGGAGGGCGCTCGGAGCTCCGAGCCCGTACCAGGCACCCTGGTCCAGCAGCACCCTGGCCCCACAACAGCCGTCTTATCACGAGGTGCGTTTCACACCCGGGACAGAGTCAGGGGGAGCGTGGCCGGGCCACCAGCCCGCGCCCGGACACGTGGGCTCACACGTGCGTTACATAAAAGCCGCGGGCCACAGTGGCAGCCAGATGTTCGGTTTCCTCCTGGAGCCAGATGGCAGCTGATCCGGGCGTCCGTGCATTTTTCTAACTCCTGCTCTCCTGCCTCTTGCCCCTTTTGGAGTTTTCCGCGGACGGGGAAAGGGGCTGGGGACACGGGGATTTCCTGCAGAACGGGTTGCTCCCACTTCTCCCAAGCCGGGGGCTCAGGAGGCTGGAGTGGGCTCTGCCGAGATGCCAGCATCTCCTGGGCGGCTCCTTGCACAGTGCTCATCCCACCCGACCCAGAATGCATCCCAGCCCCGCCAGCAGGGTGGTGCAGGCCTGGGCCGGGTGCAGTGCTCCATGCTCCAGACCTGCCCCCAGCCTGGCGCGGGTCCCGCTCTCCCCGGAGCCTCGCTCTTCCTGTGCTGATGGGTGAGAGCCAGCTGGCCCGATAAACTCACGGCATTCTCGTCCCTGGGCCGCGGATTGGGGGCTCCAACAAGAGAAGCGCGTTCACTCACGGTTCTCAGAGGCCAGAAGTCCAAGGTCAAAGCACCTCACCTTCTTCCTGGCTCTGCCCAGGGTCTTCCTTCTGTGTGTGTCTGTGTCCAAATCTCTTCTTGCGCAACCCCTGCCTTGCTGGGTCTGAGCCGCTCTCCTGACTTCCTTCTAACTGAATCATGTCTTTGAGGCCCTGGCTGCAAATACAGTCACGTTCCGATGCTAGGGGTTCGGACTTCACCGTACTTCTGTATGGGGGGGGCGGGGGACACAGTTCAGCCTGTAATACCCAGGGTGGTGTTTCCTGGAGAGGCGCCTTCCACCCTAGCCCCACCATTGCCCCGCGGTCGTTTCTGGGGGAGCCTCAGAAACCCCAACTTCCTGCCTCTTATTTTGACATATGATAACTTTATCAGGGGCCAAGGAGACATTTCAAAGTTCTAGGTCGGGGGGACCCCTTCAATCCCGGCCACCAGCTCCTTTGGAAAGAAGGTTCGGATGACATACAGAGGAACTTGATGGGGCTGGAGGGGTCAGTGTGTGGCCTGGAGCCAGGGAGCCTGAGGGCGGGGGTTCAGGGACAGCTCCACGGTTCCCTGGGCCCTGGGTGTGGTCCCCACGGCCTCGATGGGCCTCGGGTCACCCTCTGTGCAGAGGCTGCCGGGCTGGGTGATCCCAGAGACCTCGGGTTTGATGGCTGCTGTGTTTTCTGGAGGGGAGGGGACTACTGGCCACAGCAGCCCGTGGGGCTGGGGGTGGGCCCGAGGGAGGCACGGGGTCCAGGCTCCCATCGAGGCCAGAACACGCCACGTGTGCTTAGGGGCTTAAAGGAGCAGCAAGTCATTGTCTTACCGTCTGGGGGGTCACAAGTCCACGCCCGTCTCACAGAGAGGGAGGGGGCGGCTATGATCAAGGTGTGGCAGGCCTGGTTCCTTCTAGAGCGTCCAGGGGAGAGTCCGTTTCTTTCCCAGCTCCCGGAGGCCCTTCCCCCAGCCCGGAGGCCAGCAGGCTGAGCCCCCACCCGCCCGCTCCGAGCTTTCGACCGGCCCCTTCCACTTCCAAGGATCCGGTGACTGCATAGGGCCCACCCGGAGGAGCCGGGTTACGCTCCCTGCATAGGGTCAGCTGGTGAGCAGCCTTGATTCCATCTGCTGTCCCAATGCCCACCTAATGGCAGAGTCCTGGGTCCTGGGCATTTGGAAGCGGAGGTCCCTGGGGGGCCCTTACTCCGTCCGTCACAGCATGCCTCGTGTGTCATCCGTCCCTCCTGACCCTTGGGCAGTGGGGACTGTCATCGTCACCCTTGATTTGTCTACAGCTCTGCAGCGGCGATGACCTCCTGCGGGGAGTGGCAACGCGGGGGCTTGCGCCCGGGCTCTCAGCTGGGAGGCCTGGTTCCTAGCCCCTGCCTCCGCTGCCTGGGTGTCACTTCTGCTCCCCTTCCCATCTCTGGGAATGTCCCGTGAGGAGAATGTCACAGACGTGTGCACCAAGAGGGAGCAAGTTTGCACAGGGGTGTGGGTTCCAGTGGAGAAAAGCTTCCAGAAGCCTAAGAAACCAGTATCTACTCAGAGAGGCCTGGTTCAGAAAACGAATGCACGTTAACTACACTGGAATTAAAAATTAAAAAAGATGGGGCGCCTGGGTGGCTCAGTGGGTTAAAGCCTCTGCCTTCGGCTCGGGTCATGATCCCGGGGTCCTGGGATCCAGCCCCGCATCGGGCTCTCTGCTCAGTGGGGAGCCTGCTTCCCCCTCTCTCTCTGCCTGCCTCTCTGCCTGCTTGTGATCGCTCTCTCTGTCAAATAAATAAATAAAATCTTTTAAAAAAAATTAAAAAAGAGAAAGTGAATTCAGCAGGTGTGTGGCTGGTGGCCCCATGGGACGCTGTGGAAGCACCCAGAGACGTGTCATCCGATGACACGAACAGCAGGTTATAAAACAATACGCATCATCCCGCTTGGTTTGATGTGTGTCTGTGTCCGTGTGGGTGTGTTTGTGTGTCCGTGTGTGTGTGTGTATGAGAATTTGGGCGGGTGGTGTAGGGCACAGTAGCGCGCTGGCTTATCTCAAAGCAACGTGATAGCAAAATGATGGATTAACAGGAAAGTTAATGTCTTCGTGCCTGCCTTTTCCGTTTCCCCGCAGCAGGAATCTAGATCCTTCACCACAAGGGCACGTGGGTTTGGATACAGCATTGGCCCTACGAGCGGCCCTTCCTTCCCGCCTCCCGCTAGCTCTCGAGTCAGGCCAGGGTGATGGGCACTCTGGACCCACGGGCTTGAGCTCTGGCCCAGGCTGGGACCTGTGTGCGTGCGTGTGCGCGTGCCTCTGTGAGCACACAGAAGGGTCACCGGGACAAGCCCCAGGGCCACCTCTTCCCATGGTGGGGGTGCAGCATTTGGGGGCCCCGAGGCTCTCCTTTGCCAGGTCCTCACTGTGACCATGATGAAGCCTGATGCTTTGGTCTTCTCTGAGGGCCCCCCCCCCCCAGTGCCTGCCCTCAGAAGGCCAACTCCCAGTGCCTCTGTTACCTGTGAACTTGGACTTGGAGGTGCAGCCCCTCCCCAGGGCAGAGCGCCGCTGCAGAGCCAGCAAGATCCCTGAGTTCTGGCCACGGGCCCACCTCACCCCTCCCAGCGGCCCTGGTCCTCCCACCCAGCTCCCTCTCTCCAGCCCCCCTTCCCCAAGTCCTCCCCACCAGAGTGAACAGCCGTTTTGTCCCTTTTCCGGGGCTGGAGTGGGGTTCCTCCCTCGCACCGGACTTGGGCCACAGTGACCATGGTCACAGACTCCCTGACGCCTGCGGTTGCCGTGGAGACGGAAGGAGGTGATCAGGTGCAAACTGTACTTCCCGCCACCCTGAGAGGTACTCACTGCCTCTGAGGTTCCTCCAAGAGCTTTCCAGAAAGCCCGCTCTCACGGGGAAGGAACACGGGTCTCCCACTCCCCGCCCTGGCCTGCCCACCCCCACACCAGGGTCCAGGCCAACCACGCCAGAAGCCAGCCCGAGCTGGGCCCACCATGACGTGGGCACACGCCCACCCCCAGGTTCCAAGCTCCCAGCTGACAGCTGCCCACCCGAGCCCCTAAGCCTCCGTCCCCGAGTGCCCTGGGGACACACCTGGTCCTCTCTGGGGACACGGTGGTCCAGGGAGCTCATTCTGCTTTGCCAGACCTAAACCGGGGGCTTGGCCTCCCTCGCTCTAATGCTCACACCCGGGCAGGGCAAGCGTCATCCCCATTTTATAGAGGGGGAAACCGAGGCTCAGAGGGATCAAAGACTCGTCAGGGCCAGAATTTGAAGCCAGGTGTGTCTGACTCCCATGTGTGCGCTCTTCCTCAACACCAGCGGCCCAGCCCGACTCCAGCTTTGCCCTCCAACCACAGGACCTTGACAGAGGAAACCCAGGCACGCAGAGCTCTGGCCCACATCTTTGGGGCCAGGTCACCTCGAGGGAACAGGTCCTCAGGCCTTTTCCTTATGGCACCAGGAGACGCCAAGGGACACCTTCTCTGTCAAAGAGGCTCCGCCCAGATCCCCCCCCAACGTGCTACAGCCCTGGCGTCCACACCCTCGGAGCCCTCGGTTGCAGTGACATCAGGGACGAGCCAACATTCCTGTTGTTTCTGTTGCCTGGACTTTTGCAGACTCTGCTCAGCCAGAGAAATGACCTTTGCCGGTTTCTGTGCTCAAGATCCTTGCAGGCAGCCTCCGGATTCCTGTTCTTCCAGCTCCCGGAAGGGATCACCTTTGCCCTGGTGGCTGGGCGTATGGGCGGGGGGCAGCTGGGTGGACGGGATGGGAGAGATTAGAAACCAGGAGGTGGGAGGGCGCTGGGTGAATTCAGGACCAGCTCCAGCCCACAGGAGGAGCGAGTGGAAGCCCCTGGGGTCTGGGTCCAGCTGGCTGTGGGGGAGGGGAAGGAAGGGCAGAGGCGGTGTCATATTGAGAGCTCCTGGGGCTTGATCCTGCCCTACCTGACATCCAGCCTGGGGCAGTGACAGGGAATCTAGCCAAGGCGGACTTCTGACAACATGGCAGCCCTCTGGCACAGTGGGATTTGACCTTGTTTTTTTAAAAAGTGGTACACCTGAAACTAATGTGACATTGTGTATCAACTCTACTTCTTCCTGCTTGTTAAATATGGCTAAGTCCCTTCCCCTCCTCTCCCCTCTCCTGCTCTCCTTTCCCCTCCCCTCCCTTCCCCTCCCCTCCCCTCTTCTGCTCTCCCTTCCCTTTCCCTCCCCTCCCTTCTCTCTTGCTCTCCCATACCTACCCCTCCCCTCCCTTCCTCTCCCCAGAGTCAGTTGTGAATTGAAGGGTCAGCTCCGCTTTCTGAGAAGTTAGGAAAGGAGAAGCCCGAGATCTGAGGGTTAAAGAAAAAATCACGCCCGTGCTACACAGACTCTCAGAAACACAGAAGAGGCCAGCATTACCCTGATGACCCAAGCAGACGCAGACAGAGTGAGGAAACAGAACAAACACCCCTCACGGACATAGAGGCAAAAATCCTTCACAAAATCTTGAGAATGTTTAGAAAAAGTATTGCGTCTTGACCCTTGGGGTTTGTCCCGGGTGTGCAGGATTGGTGTACCATCCGGAAACCAGCGCTCAGAATTCACCGTAAACAGAGAGGGCAGTTATTGGCTGTGGTCACAGAAGGGCATTCGCGATACCCACATGAGCACATGCACACACCATCTCCCTGTTTCCATCGCTGGGGCTCTGGGAGCTGTCCCCTAGCCACCCCTGCCCGCCCACATCCCCCTGGGGACTCTCCAGGAGCAGTGGGGTGATGGCAGGTTCCCAAGGAATTGTACCCCACCCCCTCCCCCTGCTCTGCCCTCACGGGCCCCCTCGGAGGGGTCCATCCATGACATCCGGGTGGCGTCCTTGAGCACAGACCTGCCAGGCTTCCACAGGGAGGGCACCCCTGCATCACACACAACTTCCCAGGGACCGCTGTCATCCCTGTCTGACCGAGCAGTACACGGGGAAGTGCTGGCATTGGCCTGAGCCCGGGTCCCTAGCACCCAGTGTTCCCGACACTCCCAGGAGGTACCTCCCAGACAAGCCTTCCCACGGGCCTTTCCTCTTCACCATTTATCAGGCCCTTGGCATTCCATCAGCCCCCTCTAAGCCTTAGGGGGGCTGCTGAGAACCCTCCATTCTTCAGAAACCCCTTCTCATCCAAAAGACTCCAGAGACCACCCCCCACCCTCTGCAGATGAGGCGCCAGATGGCAACAGCCCGTCCCCAGCCCAAAGCAGGAGCTGGGTCCACTGTGGATCGCAGGTTTCCAGGGCGGGGGCGAGGCGGGGAGGAAGACACCCTCACCCCTTCTGCTCGCGTCTCATAAACTCAGCACCTGGGAGCATCTGGGGAAACGAGCAGAATGTGTTTTTAAGACTCCAGAAGTAGCCAACGACCCGGATCGGAAGCTGGGACTTTTCGTCGTGGTGGCCCGGCCAGTTTGGTGGCCCAGAACTCCTTCAGGGGAATGACAAGGTGCAGATGTCCTGGCCCACTCCAGCAGGGCAGGGAGCCCTGGAGGCTCAAGAGAGAAGCCCGGGGTCTTGGGGAAGTGGGCGGGGACCTGTCTGCGGGGGGCCACGGCCCAGCTGGGTGTGGGGGGGACCACAGCCATCCGGCCTGTGAGGACTCAGGTTCCCTGCAGCAGGGGGAGCGGGAGGTCAACCTGGAGGGCCAGCCCGGTGGAGCACGCTGGGTGTGGAGCACTCTGGGTCCGGAGACCCATCCCCCTCCATCATGGGCAGCTGGTGGGCTGCAGCGTGTTGCCCTTGCAACCTTGGGCAAGTCGCCGACCCTCTCTGGGCCTCTTTTTCTCATGCACGCAGTGGGCACGTTAACGGCCCCACTCAGAGGGTTGACATGAAGGGTCGAGCCATCACACACTAAGTGCTTGCTCAGGGAACCCCGAGCCCCGGCCCCAGCCTGACGCGTCCCCCCTGCCACCCTGCAGTCTGGGGTCAGCCATGGGGGGCTCACTCTCATCCGTGACAGGCACGGCCTCCTTGCCCTCTCCTCCCCCTGCCCCGAACACTTCCCCCACCCCCTGCCCGCGCTTCCCGGCTGGCCCCTGGCCTGAGCTCCCTGGACGCCCCTTGTCATGGCTCTCCTTGGGCTCGCCCATGCTGGCCTGATGGCTTGTCCCCTGGCTCAGGGGCCGGGAGCCAGGGACACTTGAGACTGGAGCAGGAGAGGGTCTAAGGCCCCCAGGGGAGACCCTGAGCAGCACCTTGGGGACTTCCCAAACCTCACGACTCAGGCCCTGGAACCCCAGACAATGACCTCAGGGAGAACGACTCACCAGCTTGGGAAAGTTCAGGAGCCCCTTGCCCCCTGACCACTTGACACCCTGGCCCGTCCGGGGCTGACGAAAGCCCACCCTTGGATGTCAACACAGACTGTCCTGCCTGGAAACACGCATCGCGTGAGAGAGCACGTGAGAGAGGGTCTGCTGTAAGTCCTCTGTATTGTCACGTGAAATGCACAGCCAGAACGGGGACTTGGAGAACGACCTATCAGGTCACACGGAGTCCGGCCCCTGAGGGCCAAAGCGGCACCGATGCCCGTGGCCGGGGGCTCTCCGTAGGTGGCACGCGACACCGGGCCTTCCTGGGTGCTGGGGAGGGGCCCACTTGCGCCTTGGGCCCCCAGGCTCCCTGGCAGCATCTCCCAAAACGTGCTTGAGGAGATGGCAGATCTTTGGGGGTTCGTAGCTCTTCCTCGAGAAAAGGGGTCTGTGGTCGAATAAGTTGAGGAAACATGGAGTTCAACGGGGTCTGACAGGAAGCCTTTCTACAGGACTTATCAGAGCCTTTATGACAACAATGGCTCTCGTGAACGGCCAGCATGGGGGGCAGAGTATGCAGCATTCCCCAAGATTATTTGACCACAAAACCCTTTCTTCTTCCCAAAGAGTCTTGCGGGCCGGCATCCGGCAGGGCGCCCTTCGGAAAGGGCTGCCCTAAGCTATTGGCGACCGTTAATGGCAGTGGCATCTGTGTTGGGCGGCGGCTGGGGGTGTCTTGCCAGGCATTGTGCTGTGGCACAGGGGGTGCGGCCAAGCACTCAGCAGTCACGACGATGGAGGGACAGGACAATGCTCAGCCCCGCTCCTGCCACCCTGGTTCTCGCCTCCCGTCTCCAGGGCGGAAGCCACGCGTGGCTCTCCCCGGGGCCGCCGGCCCACCTTGGGAGGACGCTCACAGTCCAAGCGCAGGAGCGGGGGGACAGACACTTGGCCCCGTGGGCCCCGCAGCTGCTGCCTCCTCTCCCAGGCCACCCCGGGTCCCGGAGCCACGGGTGGTGGCTCACCAGGCAGAGATGAGCATCTGGCAGGTGTTGGAGGACATCCAGACCAGCTCCACCAGACGGAACTGGAAGTAGCCAATGATGAAGCCCGAGATGACGTCGGTGATGTGGTGGCGGCCGATCATCACGCGCGACAGGCCCACGCAGAAGGCCCAGAGCACCAGCAGGACCCGCAGGGGCACCGCCAGCACCAGGTGGCTGAGGAAGAACTTGGACACCATGGCCGCGCGGCTGGCATGCCCGGCGGGGAAGGCGTAGATGTCCATGGTGAGGTAGTCCAGGAGGCTGGGGCTCGTCTCGAACGGGCCACGCCTCCTGATGAGCTTCTGGACACCGGCCACCGTCATGATGTCCAGGAGCAGAGCTGTGGGCGAGAGAGAGAGAGAGAGAGGCCCGCGGGATGCTCAGTGTCCCCTCACAGCTCCACACCCCACCCCGATTTGCTTTCTTCCTTCCAGCCACACTCGCCCCTGAGCATGTTTCCACCGCAGGGCCTTTGCTTGTGCTGTTCCCTCCGCCTGAACACCCTCTCCTCGGCTATCCACTGGCTCATGCCTTCCCGAACACCTGTTTGCCAAAGCCCTGGCATTCTCTACCCCGCCCAGACTTTGTCCTTACAACGTTTCTCAGCCTGGACACATCACACACATCTTAGCATTTCTCTTGTCTCTCTTCCCTGATGCCCCAGGGACTTCAAGAGGGTCCGGACCCAATGTGTTCACTGTGCTCAGGAAAGGTGCTGCATGAGAGAGAAAGTCATCGGGGGGCATCGGCGGTCCCTGCGGGCCCCTCGTAGGGCCTGACCCACCACCCTGGCTGGAGGTGGTTCGCGGAGGACCTCACTGGGGTCCCTGCTGTTTTGAGAGCAGCACGTGACCATCCCTGGTTTTTTATTATTTATTTATTTTTAAAAAGATTTATTTATTTGAGAGAGCGAGCAAGCAAGCACGAGTGGGTGGGGGGGAAGGGGCAGAGGGAGAGGGAGAAGCAGGCTCCCTGCTGCACAGGGAGCCCGATGTGGGGCTCGATCCCAGGACCCTAGGAGGATGACCTGAGCCGAAGGCAGAGGTTTAACCACTGAACCACTCAGGCGCACACGCCCCCCGCCCCGCCGCCGCTGCCGCCAATCCCTGTTCTTTAAAAGTTAAGGTGAAATTCATGTCACTTACAACGAACCATTTTTAAGCACACCCAGTGGCATTTAGTACATTCACAGGGCTGGGTAAGCATCACCTCCGTCCAGTTCCAAAACACACTGGTCACCCTGAAAGAGGGTCCCATACCCAGCGAGCAACCAGCCCCTGTCCTCCTCCCCGCGGCCCTGGCCGCCACTCATCTGCTTTCTGTCTTGATGGAACTTTCATACACAGGGAATCACCCCATGGCCCATCAGTCATCCCAGCCCATCCCCGTGTCTCCGTCCGTTCCTCATTCCTAAGGCTGAATGATATCCTCCGTCACTCACCCGGCTGCAGCCGAGGAACCCTCTGACTGGTAACACTCAGCCCCGCTCCTGCCACCCTGGTTCTCGCCTCCCGTCTCCAGGGCGGAAGCCACGCGTGGCTCTCCCCGGGGCCCCCGGCCCACCTTGGGAGGACGCTCACAGTCCAAGCGCAGGAGCGGGGGGACAGACACTTGGCCCCGCGGGCCCCGCCATCCCTCCATGGAGGTGGTGGCCGAGGCCACCTTGTTCACAGGTGTGTGCCCAGGGCCAGGCACGGAACGGCAGTCTCTAGATGTTCGTGGAATCACTGCCTGGGGTGAATGGCCGGGCGGGGGGGGGTGAGCTCTTCTCCCATTTGGGAGCGCAGGGGAGACCTGGGTCTCCATCCGTCCTGCCTCCCCCCACCCATTCTGTGCTGTGTGGCCTTGGAAGGTGTGCTCTGTCTCTCGGTGCTGTTAGCGGAAGGCACGGTACCAAGGCTCCTGTTCTACCCAGCTGAGCACAGCGGCATCCAGACAGCTAACGGGCTGGAGGGGGCGTGTGTGAAATCTCCTCAGAAACCGTCCCCACCCTTACAAAGTCCCTCGGAGACCCCTGTAGATCACAACACCTGGAAACCCTTCTCCAGGTGACGGAGGAGACCGGCCGTCTTGGTCTGGTGGCCAACCTCACAAGTATCACAGAGACTGGAGTTTGCGTCCCAGCCCAGGAGCCTCCTGGTTGTGCAGACTTGGACAAGTCACGCACCTTTCCTCACCAGGGAGATGAGATCACAGACACCGACCTCCAGGAGGGGGTCGGGCACAGGGGACCAGCCGTCTCAAGCGTGGCTGGGACAGAGGGGTTTCCTGGGACACAAGACCTTCAGAGCTCAAACAGGGACATCCCAGCAAACTGAGGCGAGTCGGTCCCCCCCACCCCGACGTGCCTCGCCCAGCAGGAGGGTCGCCACTCTTTGATAATTCACGGCAGCCTGGCGCTGGGAGATTTTCTGGAAACTGCAGGGGCTTCTGCTCTTGCTCAGACATGGAGAAAAATCCAACCAGCTTTTGAAGAAAAAAAAAAAAAGATGCAGGAGGTATTCACGGTCGCAAATTTGCAAATTAGGAAACGAGTAAAATTTTAAGTCACCTGTAATCCCACTGCCCAGAGGTCGCCGCCGTTCCAGACCTTATCCGTCTACAGAGCATAGACTTAATAGCATCGGTAACGCGCTCTGCACACGGGTCTGTAACCTGCTTGGGAAAGTCTGGCCGCACCCCTGCCCCGCCACGATGCCAGACAGGAGATGAAGGGGGGGGGGTTATTTGAAGGTACCAGCAAGAGACTTCAGGCTGCTCCCAAATTAACCCTGAATTCCCTGGTTAGTGCGGAGCTTCTCGGCCTTCCTGGTTACCTGCCCCACTCCCCGCCCCACCCCGCAGGGCTGCTGCCTGCTGTCCCGTCTCTGGGGTTTGGGATCTGAAGGCCTCTCCTGGGCCTTCCCCTCTCCATAGCTGACGTCTGCCCACCTTGGGAGGTGCCTGGCCAGCAAGGGAGGACAGGAGCAGGAAGCGGTGGCCGGAGAAGCTGCTGGCCTGAGGGAGGACGAGCCACAGGGAGGGAGGGAGGGCACCCCGTTCTACAGGCGTCCTCCCCACATTTCCATGGCAACCGGAGCTGGCCAGCTGGGGACGTGTGTGGCCAGCCAGCCCACTGACCCAGGTGGAGGCCAGGCCCGGGCCGGGAGCCAGCTGGAGTCTTCGGAAGGTCAGAGTCCCAGCGGGAGAAGAGGGACGGGGGACTGCCAGATCCCCAGGGCAGGTGGGAGCTGAAGGGAGGCGGCTGACCCCTGGGGCTCTCAGCCTCATGGAGCCCCAGAAGCGGGAAGCCAGGCAGGAGGGGGGCGGCTCTTAGGGTGGGGGTTCAACTCGCAGCTTCCAGGATCATGGCTGGGGTCAAGCTCTTCCTGCATTAATTAAGGACCAGTCCTTCACTTTTCGGGACCTCGACCTGCTCACCTGTAACAGGCTTGTCACAGGACACGGTGAGCTCAGTGGCCAAGGGGCGTCGATGGCATAGCTGCCGTTATCATCCCTCAGTCCCATCCGGCCTGACCTGGTGGCTAGCTAGCATCAAGCAGGTGCATCACCGAAAGGGTTTCCTTCTGTGACGTCCCACCGGGGTCAGATGTACTTGGCCCCGGTTCTGCGACCTCCGTCACCTGAAGGGAAGTCAGAGCGTCCAGGGCCTGGACTTCCCTGGTGCTGGGGGACAGTGGCCAGCCACAGCCTGGGCGTCAGGTGGGCTGCTAGGGCCTGGGGGGGGGGTCTAGTGTGGACCAGGATCAGGGCCTGAGATAGAGCTTCGAGGGACACCAGCCACTGGAAGACACGGTCGTCCGTCCACCCGCTGACCAAGTTTCTCAGCCAAAAAACCAGGGCGCTTCAACTTGGCAAGTTGTTGCTGGTTGGAAATCTGCCTTCCCAGACAAGTGTGAGTCCTGGCAGAGGTGTCCTCGGCAGAAGGCAGGAGGGAGGGAGAGGGTTGGCACCTCTAGGCTGCCTAGTGGGTGCCCCAGGCTCAGGGCCCGGCTCAGATTCGGTGGCTGAAGGCAAGGAGGGCTTGTGTCCCGGTCTCCCCACAAGCCCCAGCTCTCCCCATGGGTGGTCAGGACCCAAAGGCCACGAACCGAGCTAGACCCACGCCCCCACATTCTGTAGCAGCAGCAGAGCATTTTCCTGGGGAAAGCATGTACAAAGGCTCAGTATACGAACCAGATGACACAGGCGGCCCGCGGGTGAAGCTGGGGGCGGGGGGGCTCGGCTCTGTGACCCACCCTGCCCTCCCACAGAGGCCTTGGGGGCTGCCTGTGTCCTATAATTTAAAAACCCTGCCTCTGGGCCTTTGGGAACCTGCTATTTCTGGCTGGTTGCATCTCTTGAGGCCATAATGAGGTAAAGATGCCACCCCACTGTCCTGTGCCCCTCGGAGACCACTGGGCCATTTTAAGCCTTGTTCATTCATTCACTTGACCTCCAGTTCTTGGGTAGGTCAGGCAGGCCCAGGCCTGGGGCTGGAGAACCAGGCTGGCAGAGTGCCATCTGGCCGAGGGGGTAGGCGGGCAGCAAGCACTTGACAGAGAGTTCCTTTACAGGTGCAAAGGGCCGGGGGTCTCCCCCTCACCACGTGGCAGCTGTCCCGTCCTGGGCTGTGGCTCAGAAGTCGAATGGCCTGCCCCGGGCCTCCCACTCCTCAACCCTACTCCTGCTGTCCCAACGGGGCGGCCCTCCCCTCCTCCAGCACCGTGGCCAGCCCTCCCTGGGACCGTGATTCTGACACTGTCAGCGCATAATCTAGGGCCCAGAAATAGAAGCAAATGGCGCCATCACTCAGGGCTCCGTGAATTCCGCTCACACGGCGCTGTCAAGTTCCCTGACCTACATTCCTCCTTGGAGTTGGAGGCCGGGGGCCCCCTTGGGGAACGTCCGCCTGGCAGGACGTTCGGGGGCAAGGGGCAGGCGAGTAGCCGAAGCCCACTGACCTGAGCGGGCGTCCTCCTCCCCAGCCTGCACTCCCCGCCGTCAGCCAGGGCACGCACCTGGGCTCCAGAATCAGAGGCCAGCTTCAAGGACAGCTGCTTGCAAGCTGCGTGACCTCGGCACGTCCCTCTGTCCGGGCCTCCCTCCCCTCATTGACAAAATCCTGGAGGCTGCCCGGAGGGCTGCTCGTAGGAAGCGCTTCACAGACGGTCCCTGGGACGGGGTTTGGCCTCCCTCACTGCCTCTCATGGCCATCCTGATGGCCATCTCCACACTCAGATCCTCTCAGCAAGCAGGACTCTGAGGGGCCTGGACCCCAGGCGGGAAGCCCGGCCATCCCCCAGGCCCTGCTGCCTCGGTGGCCTCTGGGCCTCGGAGTAGGACGAGATCCTGCCTCGGTACCCTCTGTCCCCCTCCCCACCCAGAGACCCTGGGGGCCTGCGCTGTCCAAGGAACCAGAGGGTTGCAGGGGTGCAGGGGTGAGGCAAAAACCAGAACTGTCTTAGAAAAGCACAGCTATGGGGGGGTGGATTTGGAATTGGCTCTTCGTCAGGTCTCCTGACTGCCTGTGGCTGGCCGTGTGTGTGTGTGTGTGTGTGTGTGTGTGTGTGTGTGTGTATGTGTGTGTGTGTGTGTCTCTCTCTCTGCCTGGAGGCAGGGGAATGGCTGGGATGACCTCTCATGGCCCCTGTGGGGCTCTCACTGCTTTCCAGCCTCAGGGAATCAGGCCAGGGAATTCCTGTTGGCAGCTGCGGGGACAGGTTGGGGGGCCGTGACTCTCACCGGCTGAGGCTGGGGGGTGTCCCAGCTCTTCTGGGCTGGGGGTCGGCCCCACCTCTCATCCCCCATTCCAGCTCCTTTAGGAGCTGGGGGACCAGCCCACCGTGCCGTGGGGGCAGTGAAAATGGGCCTAACCTTTCTGAAGGGCATTCGGCCTCGGACTTAGAAGCCTTTGCAACACGTCTGCCTTGACTCAGCTCTCCCGCCTGTAGGAATACCTCCTCGGAAATAATTAGGGATGTGCACCGTGATTCACGGTCAAGGATGGCCACTGCAGCACTCTTCGTAACACTGAAAACCGCACTGTGCCCTTGAGCAGGAGACGGATGGGACGCACCGCGCTCAAGTCTAGACAATGGTGCGCTCGGAGGCCACGGCCAGTGACCAGGAGGGTGTGTATTTATGGCCTCCGAGGGGGCACAGCGGGGCTTTCTGTCAAGTGGGGAAGGACAAGCAGGATTCACGCAGGACGCGGTCCTTCCGAACGAAGATGCAAGCGTGTTTATATGCAGAGAAAAGAGGTCTGGACGGCACCACGCTGAAGGGTAACGGTGCTTCTCTCTAGGTGGGAAGATGAGGGTGATTTTCATGGTCTTTCTGTAATTCTGCATTTAAATTTTTTCCTTACCACAAACAGGCATTACTTGGGCACATTTTTGTTTTAAGATTTTATTTCTTTATTTGACACAGAGAGAGAGGGATCACCAGTAGCCAGAGAGGCAGGCAGAGAGAGAGGGGGAAGCAGACTCCCTGCAGAGCAGAGACACACACGTGGGACTCAGTCCCAGGACCCTGAGATCATGACCTGAGCCAAAGGCAGAGGCTTAACCCACTGAGCCACCCAGGTGCCCCAACTTGGGCACATTTTTTAAAAGTGTTTTTTTTTTTTTTTTTCCCCCAGGACCGTCTGGGTGCTGCTGTCAGGTAAGCATCCAACTCTTGGTTTCGGCTCAGGTCATGATCTCAGGAGCGTGAGGTCGAGCCCCGCGTCGGGCTCTGTGCTAGATGTGGCGCCTGCCTGAGGTTTTCTCTCTCCATCTCCCTCTGCCCACTCTCTCTCTCTTTCAAATAAATCAATCTTGTTTTTGTTTTTTGTGTTTTGTTTTTTTTTGAGATTTGTTTATTTATTTGAGACGAGACCAGGGAGCAGAGCGAGAAAGAGAGAGTGCCCAAAAGGGGGAGAGGCGAAGAGAGAGAGAATCCGAAGCAGACTCCCCCTAGGCGTGGAGCCTGATGTGGGGCTTGATCCCAGGACTCCGAGATCCTGACCTGAGCCGAAATCAAGAGTCAGACGCTTAACCCACGGAGCCACCCAGGCACCCTTCAAGTAAATAATTTTTTTAAAAAAGTTATTTTTACAAAAGGACAAATTTTCTATGGCTGCATTTTTACGGAGTCCTTAGGATAGACAGACTCATAGGGACAGAAAGAAAGTGGTGGTTCCCAAGAGCTGGCGGAAGGGTGAGGACGTTCCGCCAAGGGAAGTACGTGAATGAGGAGTTTGTGACTCCCGGGAACAGAGTGTCGCTTCGGGAAGATGGCAAAGTTGTGGAGGCGGACGGGGGCGATGGGTGCACACAACGGGAATGTCTTAATGCTGCTGAATTTTAGCACGGGAATATGGCTCAAACGGTAAATTTTATGTTATGCGTATTTCAGCACATGCACACGAAATTCTTGAAAAAACTAGCCTATGGTTCTGGCAGGACGGAGTTCTCGGGGAGGGGCGCAGGGAACAGAGTGGTGGGGTGGGGGGGTCCTGAGAGTAGGCGAGAACCTTCCAGTCTCTCAGCACTGGGACCTCCGCTCTGCTGGCCTGAATAGTGTGTGTGTGCGTGTGTGCTTGTGTGTGCACGTGCCCCCCCACCTCTCCTGACCTGGGCAGCCCCTGACGTCAGCCGCAGCCGCCCCTCCAGCCCCAGGCACCCGGGAGGCCGACAGGGGGGCGCCGGCCTGTCTATCTCCCCTGGCCTGAGCGGTCCAAGCACGTAACTTTGCAGGTTTCCATTGCTCAACTGAAGAATCCAGACGCTAAAGCCGGCTCTGCCTATCTCTGAAAACCATCGAGGTACAAGGAAATCAAGACCACGGGCACTGGAATCTGACAGCAACATCTATTCACTCAATGGAGCGCCAGGCAGTGTAGACACAAGCCTGTCCAACTGTACATGGCCACAAGGGCAGCCGTCAGGATGGTGCCTGGGCAGGGGATAGCTGAAGGCCCCCGAGAAGGACTGAGGTCTCACTGAGCCCCACTGAGACATGAAGAGTAAAGCAGGGGTGGGGGAAGCAGGGGGCACCGCTCTCTCCCTGCAGAGCAGGCAGGGAAGGCTGGGGGCAGCCTAGGTCGCCATCAGTTAGGGACAGGTTCTGTATCTCGGGGACAGTCATCACCATGCCATCCCTGACAGCAGGACCTGGTGGGCGGTGAGGGAGAGCTGACCCCATAGATTAGACAGAGGGTCTGCACAGAGGGGGCTGGGTGGGCGTATGGGTGCTGCAAGGCTGAGGGACCAGGTCTGGTTTCTGAACCTTCAAGCTTGAGGTAAAGGGACGTGGGGCTGAGACCATGATCCCCAAGGGCACGTTCACGGCCCAGCAGGTCCTTTGCTGCCCACAAGAAGGCGGCCACGCCAGGCAAAACACCCCAGGAGGTCATTTGAGAAACAGATGCTGTGTTAGCACGTGCAGAGTTAGGGGGCCACGGGGCTGGGGGCCCATGGAGCGGATGTCATTCCTGGGGGAGACACTCGCTTTCTTCATCATCTGTCCTGGTAATGTTTGAATTTTCCTCACTGTAAGGACGGATAATGACAAGGTGCTCGTTATCACTAATCATTAAGGAAAAGCAACTCAAAACCATGAGATACCACCTGTCACACTCACTGGGATGGTTACTGTCAAAACCCAGGGAAGAGCAGGTGTTGGCACGGACATGCAGAAATCGCAGCCCCCGTGCCTCGCTGGTGGGAACGGAAAATGGTGCGGCGGCCGTGGGCAGCAGTACGGGGGCTCCTCGAAAAATGAAACACAGAATTACCATTGAAGGCACCAACTCTGCTCTGAGTATTTATCCCAAAGCCCTGAAAGCAGGGCCTTGAACAGACATACGCACCCCCGTGTTCCCAGCGGCATTATTCCCAATAGCCCAAAGGCAGAAGCAGCCCGAGTGCTGGATGCCGGATGGACACGGTGTGGTCGGTCTACCCACACGATGGAACGTTACTCAGCCTTAAAGAGGAAGGAAATCCTGACACCTGCTACTGCATGGAGGAACCTGGGGGACCTTAGGCAAAGTGAAATAAGCCAGACACAGAAGGGCAATTACCTCACGATTCCACTTTTACGAGGTCCCTAGAGAAGTCAAGTTCATAGAGACAGGAAGTGGAACGGTGGGCGCCAGGGGGCTGGGAGAGGGGGAAATAGGGAGTTAGTCTTTACTAGGGGTTGAGTTTCGGTTTGGAAAGGTGGAAAAGCTTTGGAGATGGGTGCGGTCATGGTTGCATTACATGGTGGACATTTTTAATGTTTGTGAAGTGTGGATTTAAAAAGTGGTCAAAATGGGGGCGCCTGGGTGGCTCAGTGGGTTAAAGCCTCTGCCTTCGGCTCGGGTCATGGTCTCAGGGTCCTGGGATCGAGCCCCGCGTCGGGCTCTCTGCTCGGCGGGGAGCCTGCTTCCCCTTTTCTCTCTGCCTGCCTCTCTGCCTACTTGTGATCTCTCTCTGTCAAATAAATAAATAAAATCTTAGAAAAAAAAAGTGGTCAAAATGGTAGGTTTTGGATCATGACTATTTTTCCACAATAGAAAATGATACAGAGGGGCGCCTGGGTGGCACTGTCGGTTAAGTGTCTGCCTTCAGCTCATGTCGTGATTCTGGGGTCCTGGAATCGAGCCCTGCATGGGGGTCCCTGAGAGGCGAGGAGTCGAGCTTCTCCCTCTCCCTCTGCCCCTGCCCCTGTCTGTGCTCTCTCTCTTGTTCTTTCAAATAAATGAAAAATTCAAAAAGTGATATAGAACAAGAAGAATGCATAGTTTTCATAATCAGGAAAATCCCAATAAAGACGTCATGGCAACAAGACATGGGAGCCATTGTCCACCAAGGACCAGCCCACAAAGAAACGGGGATGGGCCTAGGTCACCTGTCACACGGCTCCCTTTGGTATCATCAAGCCGAGTGCAGCAGGGGAGGGACAAGGGAGGGGACGGGGCATCTCGTGGGCATCTGGAGCCCGCAGGGGACCCGGAACTGTTTTGACATGAGTGATGGTGAGGATGGTGATCACCACTGGGGCAGGGGCGCTGATGGGCGTTGGGACGCACCAAACGTCTTACATGTTCTTTGGTGAAGCGTCCCAGCCGCCCATTTGACAGATGAGGGAAATGAAGCTCAGAGAGGCAAAGTCACTTGTCCGAGTCTGCACAGCAGGCCTAGGGTTTGCATCCCGGTCCGGCCGACTCTGGGGACCAAGGTTTGCTCAGATCCCCTCTGGCTTTTTCTCCAGTCCTCAAAGCATGACCTCGGGTAGGTAACTCGGGGCAGGGGGCTTCGCAGAGAACTTCCTCCCGGCCCAGCTGGGACTCCTCCCAGGCCCCGCGGCTAGAGCTCCCATTTCCCAAGGCCCCTGAGTTTTCTGCTCTGGGATCACAGGGAGCCCAGGTCCCAACTGTACAGGGGGGGGGGCCTCCACTCCAGGGTACTGGGTGGCACTGGAGCCCCAGGTACAGATCAGGAAACCGAGGCTCGGGGATGGGACCCCGCCTCACCAAGTTCACAGAAAGAGAAAGGGTCAGAGAAGGAGTGGACAGAGCCCAGTCTGACCTTGGAACCTGTGCTCTAGGATTGAAGGCTGCCTCCGTGGCTCCCAGAAGACTGCAGGATGGACAGAAGCCCTCAGTTCGCGCGCAACGGATGCGCTGCTCTCCCAGGTGGAGGATGGTGCCGGCAGCCCCCTAGGCAGGCTGGGCCGGAGCTGTGGGATTAGAACCCACCTCGGCTACTTGCTGGAGTTTCCTCCCACGGAACTGGAGGGCCCACAGAGCACTCTGCCTGCTCTGAGCGGCTGCTTTGTGCTAGGCCCTCATGTCTCCGTGGTCCAGGTAACTAAATACATGAGCAAAGGGGCTGGGAGGTGGAAAATATTCCCCCAGACCCTTTGCTCCCTTACCACGACCCTTCACCTCCTTGCTGCGATCATGATTCTGGAATGGACTGGGTGGCACCTCGGCCTGCAGACGGACAGGGAGGGGGGAGGTGAGGGGCTGGCCGTCTGAGGATGTGGCTTTGGCTCCTGGGCCGAACACTAACACTGGCGTGGGGTGGGTGTGTCCCTCGACTCCTCTGAGCCTCAGTTAACTCCCCTGTAAAGTGGGTATATTAATATTTATCTTATTAAGTTATTAAACATAGTTTTACACTATGACGTACAGGACGTTCATGGCACAGTATTTGGGCCACAATAAAGCTCGATAAACTCTTGTTCAAAAAGAGGGGCGTCTGGAATCTTGGCCTTTGTCCTCAGAAGCGGACACCGTTGAGCCCCCAGCCGTGGGTTTTGCTGGAATGAGCCAGAAACTTCAGCTTCACAGGCCAGAGCTGCTCCCACTTCTCACCCCCGCCCCATCTCCGACTTGCTGCACGACCATGGGCCAGCCGCCTCCCTGTGCCTCAGTTTCCTCCTCTGTACCGCCTCTCCCTCCCGGGCTGTGTGAGGGTTAGCAGCAATGGCACACTTTATGCAACGCTGGGCACAAGTAAACGACACACTCATTCCCAATACAGTGTCACCACCTCCGGCGTCATCCAGGGAGGGACCCATGGACGGTGTCTAGCGGGCAGGTTTGAGAGGGAGGCTCAAGGGCACCTTCTCAGCCCTGTCCTTGGACACCAGACCACCTAACTCCCGACACAGCTTTCTTGAACTGCGTTCTCTCTGGGGCTGCAACAGCCCCGGGGAAACCCTGGGTCATGAGCCCCCAGCCTGGCGCCTCAGCCACCTTGCTCTGCCCCCCGCTCCCGAGCCCGTGGCACTGCGCCTGGAAAGGGCACTGGCCTCGGTGTCAGGCGGCCCCGGTGCAGATCTCCAGCTCTGAAGCCTTGGCCAGGTTGTTTTATTTATAGGAACCTCGATTTCCTAATCTGTGAAGTGGGAGCGATAACAGCAGCAGCCACACGGGTCTCTTCCCAAGAAATAACAAGGAACGGAAGCAGCTTCAAAGGACACGAAAACATCGCGGGTGCAGGAAGCATCTGTCCGAGTCCTCCCCACGTCCCCCCCGCAGAGCGTCCAGCCCCAGCCCCCCTGAGCCCCGGGTGGGCAGATACACGTTCTCCCACCTTCCCCTGGGACCGCAGCTCTCAGCCGTCCAGCCTGCACCCCTTCTGGAGCTGTGTTCCCTCATCAGGGTTTGAAAACCTGGGCCAGGCGGCTGCCTGGGCCCAAAATGGTGCCCATGCTGCGGGGACCGAGGGGACCCACAGGGGCCAGCGTGGAGGGTGGAAGCCAGGGCTCCCCGAGCACCTGCGGGAACTACAGGTGCCTGCAAGCGCGCTGGATGGGGGCCGGGCGTCACCTCGTGACTGGAGGGGAGGGCTTGCCTTCAGCATGGGTCCATTTGGTGCCTGGCACAGGGCGGCGTTCGACTGAACGACGCTGGCGGCAGAGACTATATGGTGAGACAAACCAGGGACCCGGTCCTCTGGCTGCTCCCCAGTGACCCACCCGGGGAAGCAGCAGGTGAGGAACCTAGGCGGCCACAAGTGGGCGGAGCCATAGGCTGGACCTCCAGCTCCCCCAGGCCCGGGCAGCTGGCAGGGTCCCTGAACCAAGCAGAGGGGACATCCGGGCAGCTCACAGATGTGGTCTGCAAGCAGCCTAGGAGCTCAAGGACCCCAGCCCATGGGATGGGAGTTACCCAGCTCAAGGACCCCAACCCATGGGATGGGAGTTACCCAGCTCTAGGACACCAGGATCCCCCCCTCCAGGACTCTTGCCAGACTCCTGACTGCCTCCCTGGAGACCACAGCCTCCAGCACCCCCTTCTCTCAAGTCGTCTCTGGGGCAGTGGTGCGCTCTGCCAAGAGCTGGGCCTTTCCTTGGAGGGCCCCACAGGGCCTCCACATCCTCGAGGCCCCCACTTTGGAGGGGTCCCCTGGCGGCACATCCCTGGTTCTCTCTTTCCCAAGCTGGAGGCTTGCCTGTTTCTGGGGCACCCTTCCTGCCTAACCTCATTAGATCACTCCAGTTGGTTTCGGAGGGCCCCACTCATCCTGGGCGGGGTGGGGTGCTGTGGGCTCCCTCCTGGGGGGGACCGGTGGGGTGGGTGGTGGGCAGCGGGCTCCTCCCGGGGGGGGGTGCTGGTGGGGTAGGCGCTGGGCGGCGGGCACACTCACCCAGAAGCAGGTTCATGAGCACCTCCTGGCCGGCCAGTGTGCTGCTCTTCACCAGGCAGAGGATGGTACCCCCGATCCAGGGGATGCCGTGGCCCGTGATGCCAATGAGCTTGACCATGGAGCGGGCGCTGGCCCAGGACGCGGCGCGGCCGGCACACACCCCCAGCCGCTTGGACATGCAGATGTCAATGGCCAGCAGGGAGTTGAAGGCGATGCCCTTGAAGGAGGGGTTCAGCTGCATGCAGTCCTCCTCGGGCAGCTGCTGGGACTGGCGCCGCTCGCGGGCCCCATCACCCGGGGTTGGGGGCTGTGCCGAGGGGCCGGGGGCCTTCCTGCCCGAGCTGCGGGGCTCCGGGGCCCCCTTGGGGGGCTGGTTCAGGGACAGGAACTCCGCCCGGTTGAGGACATTGTTGCGGTCCCGGGCCCGGGCGCGGCTCTGGGAGGCTGGCATGGTGACGCTCACACGGCGAGGGCTGGTGCCAGCCCTGCTGCGAGGCCTGGTCCCCGAGGACAGGAGCTGCCCCGGGAGCCGCCGCCGCCCCCTGCCTCCCTGCCTTCCCCGCAGCAGCTGTTAAATACGGAGTGCGGGACTGCACATGGCTGTTTACCTCCGGCTGCCGCCGGGCTCCGGGGGGACGTCAGCGCCAGCTGGGCAGCCAATCGAGCCCACCGATGCCGGCCGGCGCCAATGGAGCCGCCGGGGAGGCTGACGCGTGCACAGCTGTGGCCTGGCTGCCTCAGGCCTGGGCTATTTAAATCTTCCAATGGCTTCCTCCCCGGGACCTGGGGACTCTGGGAAATGTAGTCCTGCTGCTCCGGCCTCATCAGGGCCCCGGGCCAGAGGCCCTGGTGTGGGCCCTGGACCCACCCCTGTTTTTACCAGGTTCCCTCCGAGCAGCAGACCCCCGTGAGCCAGGCCTGCCTGCCCCCCTGGGCCCGGGCACTCGGACCTGGTCCCGTGGACGGGACAGCGGAGTCAGGTCAAAGGCCTGACCGGGCACCAGAGGGAGTGAAAGACGTCACTGCCAGCATCATCTTGGGGCCGCTGGGGCCAGGCCGAGCCCCTCCCCTCTGTGACAGCCTTTCATTAAGCTGGCAGCCCGGGGTTTTATTTTTACTTTTTAATCAGTCTTGAATTTGGCTTCCCTGCATCGGAGTCCCATCAAACGGCAATCCGTTAAGATTTGATTTCCACTAGAGGGAGGGCCAATTGATGGCTTGGTAAGGGATCTGTCCCTTGGAGGCTGTCTCCGCTGCTCGGGGTTTTGCGGAGGACGGGGGCACTCCAGCGGGTCAGGCAGGCCCTTGGTCACCGGACACCTGGCACCACCGAGGGGCCTGGCACGTGCAGCGAATGAAATGTCCGTCCCTGTCCCTGGGAAGCTCAGTTCCGTGGGGATTAAACAAGCCACATGTAAATGACTGGAGGTGTAGGGATGTGGGGTAGGATCACAGAACCACGGCCCTGGGTCTGGCTTGGGAATCATGGGGAGCTTCCCCAGGAAGGCAGGAGGTCCCAGGCAGGGGAGAGCAGACCCCACAGCAGGTTTGGGAGGCCCGTGTGGCTGGGACATAGTTCAGAAGGACAAGAGAGGCTGAGATCCCAAAGAGGGCAGACCCAAGGGCCCAGTCGAGGATTTGGGGTTTGAGTCAGGCTTCTCTGCCCCCCCACCCCGGGTGACTGGAGGTACCCAAAGTCTCTACAGCCCTCATCGGGCTGACTGGACCTGGGTTCAAGGGAAAGCTGCTGGTAGAGAGTGACCGGAAGAGTCAGGAGTGAATGTACTGGTGTCACAGTTCAGGGCAGCCAAGGCCTGTCTGCCTAGCTGGGCTGGAGACAGAAGGCTGTGACTTCCCTTCCAATCATGGAGCCCACCTGTGAAGCCCCCGGCCCACCCCACAGCCTGCCAGCCTCCAGGTCCAGAGCCTCCCAAGCACAGTCAGCTGCTTGGGTTGGGGTGAGGGCTCTCTGGCCACAGGGCACCAGCCGTAGGGTCTGGGTCTGATAGAGGGGGGATGACCTGGGCTCTGCCCCCAACTAGCTGTGGGATCTTGGACAAGTCACTTGGCCTGTCTGGGCCTTGGTTTTTCCACCTGTAACATGGGAATCATAGTGTCTACTTTTCAAGAGCTAGTGTGAGGTCGGTGAGATGATGCTTGTTAAACACTGAGCAGGATCCCCGACACAGAGTGAGCCTTCCACTCTATGGGTTGAACAAAGAAGGCACAGTCCTCTCTCCCCTCTGGGTGTCCCCGTCAGAAGGACCCACCACCAAAGTCTGGGCCCTGTTGGTGTGAAGCCAGACTCCAGGAGCCCCGAATCCAGATTTCCTTGCAGACTTCCCGGCATTCCTCTTCCAGAGGGCCCCATGCAGACCACATGGCTACGGGGGGGCGGGGGGGTGTGTCCTAGCCTCTTGGGTGGAAATGATGGCCTGTGCTGCCTCCTCCCGGACCCTGGACAGACGCAGAGGGAGATGTACTCAGAATGCGTGGACAGAGGGCACTAGACTGAGCTGCGTGCTCTAACTTCTTCACACCCCATAATCAACCTTTTGTGAAGATGTGGTACCTCCCCCATTTTAGAGATGACGACTTTGAGGCTCAGAGGTGTGAAGCCTAAAGGAGTGGGGGTTCAACTCTCCAGCTGTCCCTGGGGAGGAACACAAGGACCTCCAGACAGAGACCCTCAGCGAGCAGGGACCCGGGTGTGCTTGCTCAGTTCTCCACCAGGGAGGAGCTCATCTCGCTCTCCCTGGGTGGAGCCCCTGACCTCGGCTGACCTCCGGAGGGGAAGAGGAGCCCAGCCCAGACTGGGGCTATTAATACCCCGAGGTCTATGTCAGCATCTCGGTCTGGTCAGAGCTGCCAGCAGGCTCTGAGGGCCACAGTGGGCTCTACGCGGGGGACTGGGGGGGGGGTGTCTGTGAAGTCCAGCTGGGCTCTGGCCTGGGAGTGGTTTAAGAGTGGACTCTGGAGTGAGACAGCCCCAGGTCCAAACCATGGCTCAGCCACCCCCAGCTCAGTGACCACCAATGAGCCTTGCGAGCCCTCTTGGTCTCTGTTCCCCATCCTGGGGGGCTGGTGCAAGGACAGGGCGAGGGACTCACGCAGCCTGGGACCTGCGCCTCCCCCCGGAAGACGGGAGTGACCCTGTTCACGTTCTCAGCTGAGAAGCCGGCTGCACCCTTTTTGAGGCCCCACCATAGACCACAGAGTCCCACTGCTCAAGGACACTCAGAATCCACTCTTTCATTCAATCGACGCTTTTGTTGAGCTCCTCATGAAGTCCAGTTTTGGAGACAGGAGACACACCCGCAAAACAACTAGCCAGTTTGTACCAATTTACTTTTGTACCAGTTTGTAGCCAGTTTACTTTTACCAGTAACCTTACTTTTTTTTTCTTATTCTCAAGCGATTACAAGCTTACCAAAATAAATTCAATAAATACAGATGAGGGGCACCTGGGTGGCTCAGTTGGTTAAGCCACTGCCTCCCGCTCAGATCACGATCCTGGAGTCCCAGGATTGAGTCCTGCATCGGGCTCCCTGCTTGGCGGGGAGCCTGCTTCTCCCTCTGACCCTCCCCCCTCTCATGTTCTCTCTCTTTCTCTCTCAAATAAATAAAATCTTAAAAATAAATAACTACAGATGATATAGGTACAATCCTATTGCCTGGAGACCACCACTGTTAACATGAGGGTCATCAGGTTATAAAGGAATTCTCACTTGTCTCGTTTCCAATTGTTATACTATTTCACAAAACCACGTATTACTTTAATAATCAGCAAGAATATATATATATTTCTCAGCAAGAATATATATTAAACAAACCGTATCATATGTACACACATGCGCATATAAAACATGGTTGTTTATATGCCCTTTTTAACATTTTTTATTTTTTATAGGCCCTTTAAAAAATAACCTATACGTGTTCACTTAATATAAACCTGGCCATGTTTCCATGACAACCTGCCATTTTTCAACGGTTGCTTGGCATTTTGTCATGTGGATGGGCCATACCTTCTGTAAGCAACCTCTTATTGTTGGACACGTAGCCTGTTTCCATTTCATGACCGTACGAATCTATTCCGCCGCGGCCTTCCTTACACACACCCCGCCGAGTGCCAAAGTAAACTACAAACACGTGGTTCAGGTGGCAAGTGCCAAAGACCACCACAGGCTCAGCTGCATCCAAGTGGGTCTGATGGGTCGGCCTGAGTGACCTACTGCAGTGCCCAGACCTGGGAAAACATGGATTATAGATGCTTCCAGGCATCGACAGGGCAACAGGGCAAGTCCAAGCACCCTCTTCCCATGTTAGAGATGAGGAAGGGCAGCCTAGGGTGGTGGCATCACCTGTGAGGCCACAGAGCCGGTCAAGGTCAGGAATGGCTGGTCCCTGCAACTCCAAGGCTGCAGGCTCTCCTTCCGGCCAGGGGTCCCCCAGCTTCTCCATTCCCCCGATGACTGGGCACTCACTCATTCACGCGCCTACTCGTGGAACACTTCTGGAGGACTGCTAGGCACCAGGCCTCAGGCAAGGACCAGTGGGAAGTGCAAAGGTGACCCTCGGAGGTGCCCAAGCCTGCAGACCACCTGGCCTGCCCGGAGCCACTACCCTACCTGGCCCCGTGGTGCATACAACCTTCCTGTTCTAGCCCTGTCCTGTGCTGAGAGGCGGAATCGACTTGCCAGGGCCCACAGCGGGGGAGGGGCACAGCAGGACTCGGGCTGTGGGGCCTAGACACCTGCGATCTGTTGTCTTGAAATGTTTGAGAGAGATCTCCTACTACTGTTTACGACTACGAAGCGTAGGTAGCATTAGCTGGCACCTAATACTTGCTCTGTGCCTACTCGAGCCAAGTACGTGTCCCCGAACTGTCACAGTAATTTGACAGGCTTTGAGTCGTCCTCGCCCAAATGGGGACATCAAAACTCAGAGGTGAAGGGGCTCTATCTGGGTCATCCAGTCGGCCTGAGGGCACCCCAGGACCCCTTACCCTCCTCTGCTCTTCTTCTCTGCCCTTGGCCATAACACTTACTCTCCGTGTGTTTATGGCTCGTCTCCTCTGAGCAGTGTCAGCCCAGGGGGCAGGGACTGTCCTCTACGTGGTCAGGTGTGTGCCCAGGGGGCCCAGAAAGGCCTGGTGCACAGTAGGAGGCCATGACTCCGTGTTTCCGCAGGTTGGACTCTAATCTACTACAAGCCTCACCATCAAAGACGGATGACCAAAGGAGGCGTGTTATTTGGGGGTGACGACCCCAGACGGGAAGGGGAGAAGGGACTGGGGGGAGAAGCTCCACGCCGCCCGGCAGGAGGGACGCATCTCGGGGAGTCGCACAGCTGGAGGGGAGAGGAGGGAGGGGCAGCGGCGGGGCCCTTGCCAGGAGGGGGAGGGAGCCCGGGAACAGCGTTTTTCACCACCGCCTCCCCACCCCGGCGCTCCCGCCCGGATCGCTTTCGCAGTTCGCATTTCCAAGGCCGGTCCCGGGTTATTTCGGTCGGAAACCTGATCCTTCGCGGGTTTATTTTAGCACCTTGGAGAACTCCCAGTGCCGCACCGATCCCGGCCGCACCCCGCCCGCCGCCGACGCCTCCGGGCGCCTCCGGGCGGCGGGGCAGGGGGCGCCGGGACCCGCGGAGCGGCACCCGCACCCGGGACCCCCACTCCCGCAGAGGCCACGGGGCGCGACGGCGCGCCGCCGGGTGCGGGCCCGGGGTCTGTGCGCGCTCCGGCCGCTCCCTGACCTTGGGGGCCCGCGGAGCCGCCGCTCCCCCGCTGGGGCGACGATTGTGCGGGAGGGCAGGACTTTTGATGCCAGAACTGTGGCTCTGAAGACTCCGCTGGGGAGGCCGGACCAGAGCGGCGGCGGGGAGAGTCCCTACCCGGGACCCCCAGAGGGCGACCTCCTTGGGAGCCAGGCTGGGAGAAGCAGCCCCAGCCACCCTCCGGTGACCTCCCTGTGGCCGGTGGAACCTCCATCCCGCAGGTTACCGCCCCCCGGCCAGAAAGAACATTCCACACGCCTGCCTGCACACACACACGCACTCTTACATACACTCACATTCAAAAATGTGCTCAGCTCCACTCACCAGCACACACGCATCCACACATCCTGGGGGACAGATGACACAAGACACGAGCTCATATACACACGCGCAGGCCCAGGGACACACATGCCGACCAGCACGCTCAGACACCCACACGCTCATACAGGTATACCCTCACACAAGGCGCACACACTGTCATACGTGATCAATACACGCTTGCTCCACACCCACACCCACACAACTTATGTTCATCACACACACACACACACAACTGTCACATATACCCTCCCACATACACACACCCACACCATCACACGCTCACACGTACACACACACACTCTAACCTCCTCTACTACGCTTACTACACACACCATCGCACCCCTACTTTCCCCCTCCTGGAAGTGCTTTCTTCACCCTCCCTGCCCCAAGCTCAACACCGGACACCCACAAATCAAAACAATTCACTCTATATATCTGACTTATAGCAATCGATACTTACTCGTAAACCTATCGAGTATGAATTTGTATTTATATATTATTCATGTTAATTCATACCTCCATCCATCATTCCTGGATTTACCCTGGCATCTCTCTGACCCATGGGACGTAAGTGCCGTGGGGACCACGCCCGCCGTCTGTCCTGGCCCTGCCCGTGTCCCCAGCAACCCCTGAATGCCCAGCCCAGCGCAAGTGTCCAGTCGATACTGGCGAAGGAAGGCATGCACGGATGGTGAGGGTCCAGCTGAGAAGTCCTGAGCCTGACGTACCCTAGAAGCAATATGGTTCTGAACTTGTGGCCAGAAAGGCCTTCGCTTCCAGACCGGCAGCCCCCTGAAGTAGTTGGTCTTATGCCTCCCAGACATTTCCCACCCCACGCCACTCTCTCTTCACGGAGAATGCCCCAGGTTCTAACGCGGGGGCCCTCTCTGCATGGCCTCGCCGGGCCTGTGTTCCCCATCTGTAGGGGAGGCCGTGGATGAGCCCTCTCTGAGATCCCATTCCTGCTCCCCGCAGAGATGGGGCGCATCAATGATGTTAGATGGGCCCTGCAGTGGGCTCTACCTCCTGGCCTCCCGATGCCCCCCTCCAGCCATTTGCCTGGCCTTTCAGCCCTGCCCACTGTTTCCTGGGTGGGCATTCCAAGACTTACCACTAGCTTCCAGTCTGGTCCCAAACAGTTAAGGAGAGAACCCTGTTTCCCAGGGCAACAGAATTCCAGCATTAACATTTCCATCTGCAGAACAAGGGCTTTTCCTTCCTGGGAAATGCCTTTCTAGTCCCATGATGACCACACCCTTGGAGGCCGAGATCTCTTGAAGGACCAGTGTTGGCCTTGAGATGCAGGTTGGATGATGAGGGAGAGGGAGCCTGGAGACCAGCTCCGATGGCCACGAAAATGAGGTCCCGACAACTACAGGGACGCCAGGGAGAGCTCCTGTTCCCTTGAATCGCCAGCCTCCGGGTCTTAGGGCCGGGCTGCTGAGGGCAATCCACACCCCCACCCTCCCCGGGCCTCAGTGTCTTGGCTACAGGATGGCATGGTGACAGAAGCCAGCTGGTGGGCTGACCATGGAGGGGTTGGAGGGGGAACTGTACGACGGCTCACAGTGATGCTCAGTAGAGGAGAAGCTGCCTCCAGCTCTTTCCGCTGACCTTGAAGGACTCTCAGCTTGTTTGAGCTGCGTGTGAAAATCAGCTGGGCTGGGCCATGTGGTTCTGATCCCGGCTTTGTTGTATGGCTGGTTCTCCGTGACCTCTCTGGGCCAATGTGCCCAGAATGGAGGGACCTTGTCCTCTCACTGACCATACTTTTGAGTCCCCAAGTTGCCACACTGGCGAGTTCATCTCCTGGCTGGGGTTGGGGCTGTCCAGTCTCTCCTCTTTCTCATTCATTGGTGACTTTCCCGAGGGTTCTAGGGAGACTGAGATCTGGGGGAGGGGAAAAGGTCAGTGGGGGGCACTGTGAGTGTCCCCACGGTGTTGGGCGTGTCACCACCAGATGTGCCCTTCTGCGCTTCATACACGTGTGGACGGACCCCGGGCCTTGCACAGATGCTGAGGCAGCTGCGGGCCTGTGCCCGACACCCACGGAGCTCCAGAAAATGCTGAGCGGGAGGAAGACTGAGTTGGGAGGCAGAAGGGCCAAAAAGGCCCAAGAGCGGGGGAAGCAGCCAGAGCCTTGAACGGCCCAGCAGGACTGGGACAGGGCGCGTGCAAGAGCCCAGGCTGCGGAGACTCTCTCTGGCAGGGCTGGCCTGTGGGGAGCACTCGTCAGCTCAGAGCCTGGGGCCCAGGCCCACGGACACCGCCGTAGCCCTCCACCCACAAAACTGGACTTCAGCTAACCCAGGACAAGGTACTGCCCGGGGTATGTCGTGCAGGGAGGCGTCTACGGGGCTGAGGTTAAGGGGAAGGGGGTTTCTGTTTTGCAAGAGTCCTCACCCTGGGGGCACCTGAGCACCTTTTCTAGTGGGACTTACTAGGGACAGGGGTTACTAGGGGTCAGTCCCATCCCATTCAGAGGGGCTGGCCGCAGCTAGCAAGGGCAGCGTCCCTAGAGGAAGGAACTGAGTGGGCTTTGGACTTGGCCAGATGTGGCTGGGGATCCAGACTCTGAAAAGCTCCTGTCTCCAGATCCCTGGGTCTCTGTCTGTATAGCCCACCTTCAGGGGTCAGGGGTCACTCAGGCAGCACCATCTCTAGGGTGTGGCTGTTTACTGACAAGGTTAAGGCTCCGGCCTCTGTCCTTTTCACATCAAATGAGAAAAATGTGCAGCCTGGCACGAGTTCACAGAGCAAGCACCCATGTCCTTGTCGCCAAGATGGCATCTATGACTTCAGGGAACACCCTGGCCAGTGGGGGTTGCTCTGTTTCAGACACTGGGGGTGATGGGGGTTGGGAGATGAGACAGACATCCCCACAAGTTAACATCTTACCTATATAGAAACTGAATAGTATAACAGTTATCTGAAGGCAAAGGAGGTGTCGCAGGCCCTGGTGAGTTCCAGAAGAGCAGAATGCTTTGGGGGAGCCATGACGTCACAGCAGGGAGAGGCCACCTTGGGTTACGAGGCCAGGGAAGTCTTCTTCGTGGAACTGGACATTTACACGGGGTCTTTGGGAGACCTGTGCTGTCTGGGTTTCTTCTTTTGTAGCAGGAAACAGGTCATGAGGGCCACCCTCCCTTCGTCTCAGCGCGCAGGACTAGAAATAAGGTACCTGTGGCCTAAGTTGGCATTGGCATGCGATGGTCCCTCTACCCGGCTGATCATCCCTCAAAGAAGAGACCTCAGAGGGGCCAGAACCCTCTCTCTCCAGCTCCCGCCCTCACCGGCACTCAAGATGCTCTAACGGAACACTGGCCGGAAAGGCCTGCTCCCCAGCGGGCTATGGGTACCCTTGGAAGTCAGAGTCATGGGGGCAGGGCAGGGGCAGAGCGTGGCTCTAAGTGGCTGCCAGGTTTTCTGATGTCACAAACCACCTGGCTTTTCCCTGGGGGAGTAAACTGCAAGGTGGTTGTGGGGCTGGTGGTTTGCAGCAACTCAGAGAGGTTCACGGGGCTGTCCAGGGCCAACCCCCACCCCTTGAACCTCGGCACTAAGATGGCTGGGGTCCCAGTATCAGCTGGGACACCTGCTGGGGTGGGGCCTCAGGCAAGTCTCTGGGGTCTCCCAGCTTTGAATTCCTGCTCTGTGAAGCACCCATAATAGACCTCCCTCCACAGGGGTGGCTGAGAGCAGATGAAATAATGAAGCACTTTATCCCAGCCGGGGCCCAACAGGCCTGACCACCTGTCTGAGTGCCAAGAGGCTTGGTCCCAGGAACCCTGTCCCCAGACTTCTCCCCCGAGCTTCCCAGCCCTGGGGCCTCCCAGGGCCCCTGCAATGTTTCCACCCAGCCATGGCCCCACCATGGCCAGGAATACCATGAGCGTGCAACCCTCCTCCCCAGGGAGGCTGCCCCGCTCAAAGGGCAGAGGAGCCCACCTGCACCCGACAGAAGCCGAACTACACTACCCAGAATTCCTGGGGACGGCCAAGAAGGAAATGTCGTTTATGCAAGGAGAGGCTTAGCTCTCCACAGGCTGCAGGAGGAGGGGGGGGGGGAGCCGGGGAGAGGGTTAGCAGGGGGAGGGCGGGCTGTGTGCGGGGAGCGAGGGTGGAGAGCAGGGCGGGCGGCGAGGAGGAGGCGGCGCCCGCCCGCCGCCGCCGCCGCCTGCGGACCTGCATCCCCGCGGGGCCGGCGAGCAGGCGGCGGTCCCTGCGTGCGCTGCGCTCCGGCCGGCGGCTGCAGGCGGACGCGGGGCCAGGCCGGCGCAGGGGCTGAGTTTCTGCAAAGTTTGACCTGGTTGCCTTTCCGATGCTGCAGCAGAGCGAGGCAGCGCGGGGCGCGCCAGGCGGCTGCGGCGCGGCGGCGGGTCTGAGCGGCGACAGCACGCTCACAATGATCATAAAATAAAGCGGACGCACGGGGTGGGGGCGAGAGAGCCCCGAGCCTCACCCCTCCGCCCCCGGCCACCCCCCCGGCAGCCCCGAGCTAGGAGGAGGCGGGGGCCGGGGGCGCCCACGGCCGCCCCGGACCCCAGGAGAGCCAAAGGACACTGCCCGGGGGAGGGGGGAACGCCCCGAGGACGTACCCGCGGCGGGGGTCAGGGGCGTCCGGAGGGCGGCGTCCGGGGCACGCGGAGCGGCCGGAGGGGCAGGTGAGTCGGTGGCGCCGCCCGGGTGGGGGCGTGCGCGCCAAAGTTCCCCGGCGGCGGCGAGCGCGCCCGACGCGCGGGGGGCCTAGGGCCGCTCGGGGCTGGCGAGGGTGGGGACGGAGGCGACCGACGCGGCGGGGCTGGAGCACTGCGCCCTCCGGGGTCGGGGGATCCCGGTCCGGGAAGGGGCGCATGCCCGATCACACCGGCCTGCGGGGTGACACTGCGTCCCCCCCGGGGGCCGGAGGGACCCGGCGGGGGAAGGGGCTCGGGCGCTGGGGGCAGTGCCAGGGCCGGCAAGTCCACGCGGCCCACTGCGGTGCCGGCCGGTCGCCCTCCCCCGCCACCCCACGCCACCCCCGGGGCCGGGAGGGTGTCAGCGGAGATGTCACGGGCGGCGATTATTCGCTGGTGCGCGCGGTCGTGCAGCCGCCACTGACGGGGCGGGCGGCGGGGGGGCGCCGCCTCCGGGGAGACCGCCCAGAGCTGCGCCGTCAGCTCCGCAGCCCGCGCCCCGCGCACACGCGTCGCCGCCTCGCGCGCCCCCCGCAGCAAAGTTCGGCTCAACTTTGAGGCGGGCCTTGACGCCCTGTCTCCTCCACCCCCCCCACCAGGTCCTCGGCGGCCGCGGCGAGCCAGGCGGCGGCCCGAGCGCAGCCCCGGAGCCCCGCGCGGCGGCGGGCGGCGGCAGCAGCGGCGGCGGCGGGGGGACGCGGCGCGCCCGCGTGGGGGCGTCGGCCCGCGCCCGCGAGTGGGCGCCGACGGGGACCCGCGCCGCGCTCCTCGGGGACCCCGCGGGCGGCCGGAGCCCGGCGCTCGGCTCCTGGAAGCCGCGGGTCGGCGCTCGCCCCCGAGGGCGCCCCGGCCTCCGCGCTCGAACAGAAACTGCTCTTCCATTGATCGGGCCGCGCTGGGCGAGCGGCCGGTGCGTGTGCCCCGAGCGAGCGCGTGCGGAAGGCGGCGGGGCAGGAAGTCGGACTTCGGCGGCGAGGCCGGCGGCGCCGCGCAGGGACAAGCCTTCCTCATTGATGTGTCTGCCGGCCTTCGGCTTCTTCGCCCCAAGACTTCAGGAGCGTCTCGGAGCTGCGTTCCCCGCGTGTGAGGCACGGAAGGGCTGGATGTCTGAACAACATGATTGTCCATTAGCCTCCAAACTTTCCTTTTTTTAACCCAAAGAATATCGGTGATTTTTGTCCACTGCTAGCAGAAGAGAGAACCCAGGGCTCTTGAAATGCAGCAAAATCCTTATTTATAAACGGGCCGAGAGAGTGATATGCAAAGACCCTGTACTCAGTGAATTTTCTATCCTATGGATATCGGTCTTGAGATTTGAGGTTGGAGAGCAGTACCGTGGGCACTGGGTCGGGCAGCCTCCATCCTTTCAATGCCCAGTTTCCTCTGGGACTGCTGGCCCTCCCTGGAGATCCGAGCGGTGCTGTGTGCCATGGGCTGTATTCAGAGCATCGGGGGCAAAGCCAGAGTCTTCCGGGAAGGTATCACCGTGATTGATGTGAAAGCCTCGATCGACCCCATCCCCACCAGCATCGATGAGTCCTCCAGCGTGGTGCTCCGCTACCGGACACCCCACTTCCGTGCCTCAGCCCAGGTGGTCATGCCGCCCATCCCCAAGAAAGAGACCTGGATCGTGGGCTGGATTCAGGCGTGCAGCCACATGGAGTTCTACAACCAGTACGGGGAGCAGGGCATGTGAGTACGGCCCCGGGGGAGTGCTGGGGGTGCTGCTCAGGCTGGGGAGCTTGGGGGCCTGGGCTGGGGGCTGGGGGCCAGAGGGGAAGCTTTAGGCAGGTACGGAAGTGGCCTCTGAGTCCTCCCTCTTGGCCAGGTGATCTCAAGGGGTTGCCTGTCGATTCGGGTTGGGGTCACGGCTCTGGGACCTTCCCTCCCTGTGTCACTGGCCCCTGGGGTTCCTGTGTCGTTCCCTGTAAGAGGCCGATTCGTAGAGGCGCGTTCCACCAGGTGTCTCTTTGGCAAATCTGACAAGCGTGCTGTCCCGGGGCCATGAGAAAGGCGGAGGCTTGCCGCCCCCCACCCCCCGGCTCGGGCCTCCTTGGGAGGCACCTGTGGCCCCTACTCCGGAGGGGAATGGGGCCCTCGGATGCCTCCGTGGTTATTTGTATCGAGCTTTGTGCTGGGCTCGAACTTGTCTCTGCAGTGTTTTCAGAGGTGTGTGAGGGCCTGGGGGAAGGCTTTGCAGTTCCTATGGTATTTTGTTGGAGAGGATGGCTAGTTTTAGAAACCTAGTTTGCTTCACGGAGTAGCGTGTTTCTCTCTCCGAGGCAGAAGGCCGCTGTATGTGGACATCCCGTGTCAGTGTCCCGAAGGCCCCAGAGGAGCCCTAACACTGGCCGCTTCTCTCCAGCTTGGTCTCCAGAATGTTCCCAGGACAATGAACGTCTTGGTGCAGGACACGCAGAGCCCGAGTCTACTTTCCTGCTATGTTCTCTGGCCGCAGAGGTGGTCATCCCCGTTCTGGAAAGAGGACCGGTAGGAAGGAAAGCAACTCAGCTTTCAGGGCTGCCCTGAGATAGGGCGGTGAAAATAGCTCTTTCGGAGCACGAGGTCCCTCCGAGGGAGCTAGGCAGGCCCTGAGGGCAGCCTGCCACCCTGTGCACCCTGCTTCCCAGTTCTGCAAGTGAGGAGCGGAGCAGGCGGTTTCCTGGGGGTTGGACCTTTTCGCTGATTTCAGGACATCCGGGCACACACCCCCCACCAAAATTAGAGGGGGTGAGGACGGGATGGAGGGTGGTGGGACACTGGATCTTGTCGCTTTTCCACTGAGCAACTCCAGGGGCGCCCCTGAGGTTGTAAGGGAAACAAGAGGAAGATGGTAAAGGGTAGAAGGGGGGTAACCGGGATCACCCCATAGAGGTGTGGGGGGGGCACGTTCCTCCATCAAACTGATGTCTACACCTGAAGCCTTTTGATTCTCAAAAGTGGCTATTAACCAAGGCAGGGGGCTGACTTCCCATGGCAAGAAGGGAAACATTCCTAGTTCTTCGGTGTGGACTCTCCCAGGAAGCCTTAAACCGGAAGTCTTCTGGGACTTTGTAAAGGATCTGGGGAAACGGACAAGACACAGAGGTTTTTCTAGGGGTTTTAGGGAAAGCCTGTCTTCTTCCTTGGAAGTGGAGGGGAAGGCAGAGGGACTCGCGGAACGTGGAAAGATCAGAGTGCCAGGAGGAAGGACGTGCGGGAGAACCAGGGGCGCTGAGTTGAGGCAGACACGGGGTGCTGCGGGGAGAGGCGGGCCTGGCTGGGGCCTCCGCTTCCTGGTCTGCGCACAGGGGCTGGAAGCCTCCCTTTGGTGGCTCCGCGTCCTTCCAGGCACTATTGCTGGAGGCAGGCCTGAGGCTGGAGACCCGAGATGACTTTCCCTTTCCGTGCCAGTCCTTGCTTCCTGGTTAGAAGCGCCTGGTGCACATCTAGCTGCAGTTGAGCGGACCTGGGCGGGAGTCCGGGCTCTGCACTTTCCAGGGTGTGATCTTAGCCACTCTGGCCCTCGGTTTCCTTGTCTGCAGACAGGGCCAGTCACAGTCCTTGCCCCTCGGCTTACTGAGAGAATTGTGGGAGGTGACATTTGTCGAGCAGTCGGCACTGTGCCAAGCCCAGGGTTGTTGTCTTTGACATTGTTACCGTGACCATCCTCCTCTCCTCTGCGGGGTTGATCCAGCTGAGAACTGCGGCCGACGCTGCAGAATTCAGAGAGATGCAAACTTCTCTTGGTCCCGAAGTTTCTCCTGAGCCCAGGTCTCCGTCTTTTACACAGCGCCCACTCCCTGACTTTTAAAAATTTAAAAATAGTGCAAGTCACGGATGATTTGCGTTTTCAGAGGTTGAAGGCCGTTTTCGTTGCTCTCCACTTGCTTCCCTTTGTCCCCCCCCCACCCCCCCGGCCGGGGCACCTCTTACAGGATGGAGGGGGACCCTGTGTCCCCTGCACCCATCCTCCTTGGGCCTGAACTCCCCCAGCTGGGGCAGGACCAGCCCCAGAGAGAGGGCAGAGCCTGAGTGCAGCAACCCCTCCTGCGCTCAGGCCCAGGGCCAGAACAGCCGACCACCCTGGCTCTGGGCCCTGGATGGTCCCCTGGTGCTGTGTGTCAGCTGTTGGGGGGACAGGGAAAGAAGTCCCCGCAGGCGGCTCTGAGCGCCCCGAGAGAGGACAGGTCTAGGTGACCACCCTGTGGCTGTGACGCTGGGTTGGAAGCAGCCCCACTTAGGACTCACCGGCCAAATCGTATTAAAAGGAAGTGGAATTACCGAGAGCGTGGCTCCTCCGATCCGTGGGCAAAGCTCCGTATTTGACCGTGCGCTCTGGAAATGAGAAGGCCTCGTTTGGAGAGAGCCCAGTGTCTGCTCCTTCTCCAGCGCAAACGGAAGCATTTTAGGTGCGATCTTTCCAACCCCAAGGGATGCTTTTTCGTCTTTTTGAGCCCCGTGACAATGCAGAACGCGAGGGATGGTCAGGAGGGACTGCGCAGAGACACGGGCGGGCCACAGCTGCCCCCGTCCTGTGCACTGTGGGGCGTGGGAAGGATCCCTAGACTCGGTCTACTTGGTGCCAAGAGCATTCCGCCCCCGCTGGGACGATCAAGCTGTCTGTAGACATTGCCTGATGTCCCTGGGAGGGGAGCAGAGTCACCCCTGCCTGAGAACCACTGGACGAGACCCTCACACGTGAATACTTCAAATGAAACCCACACTTTGGGCCTTTGTGGCCTGGGGAGAGAGCAGCCCAGTGGCAAAGGTTAAGGTTAGGGCTTCTGTCTTTTACAAACGGGCTTGTATCCAAAATATTAATTCCAAATACTTAACCAAAACCGGTAATACCCCTGCACGTTATCCCTGCTTAAAATTAATCTCTAATCCGGAGAACTTTTTAGAATGACACCGGGTTTGAACTGTTTGAATTGGAACGCTCATGCACGCCGCCTCAGTCGAACACCGACTCCTACGGACGACAGCGTCTCTCCGTGCCAGCTTCGCAGGGTTCTATACGGTTTTCGACCCACCCACACTGCTTTAAAAGCCACCTCCCCCAAACTGTTGGAGACACCTGCCTCCACAACCCCCTCCTCCACGATTCCTCAACCGCCACCTGTCAGCCAGCACAGTCTTCGAAGTGACAAGTCACAATTTCTAGCCTGTGTGGGAGACGCTTTATGTTGTCCCCAACTTGCCCTCCCCTGGGGCCCCCAGGGAAGCTGGGGTGTGGCTGAGGCCCAGGGCTGGTTGGGGGCTAGGGGAGAAAGAGCTCAAGAGAGAGGGTCTCTGTGGGAGGCCAGTGCTCCCTGCCCACACCCTAGTCCAGCTGCGAACTTGGGGCTGGTCTCTTAACCTTTCTGAGCCTCTCTCTTCCCATCTGTGAGATGGGGAGAAAGGTCCTTCCCTCGCTGGATGTTGTGAGGAGATGCGCCGTACGAGCTCAGTGCGGTGCCTGGTGCATTCCATGCACTCGATCCGTGGCCCTGTCCGTGGCGGAGCTGCTACGAGTTGGTTGGTGATCCTGCGATCCCTGGCCGAGTCGGCAGAAAGATGGCTCTCGTAGACCTGTGCTCTTCTGGGCTGGGTTTCGCGGACCCGCTTACAGCGTGGGAGCCGCGAGTGAGGAGACCTGCTGGCGGGGTGGGGGTGGGGGGGTCCTTCCAGCCAGAGCATGCGGTGACACCTGCCGTCAGGGCCGCGGGAGGCTGGTGGGAAGGGGCCGGGCCGGGGTGGAGGGACTGGGGACCGAGGCTTCAGGCGGAGGGGGGGACGCTGGAGCTGGGCCATGTGCACACCTGCGCCGGCTCCCCTTCCTCTCTTTTCTCCCCAGGACCTCGTGGGGTCCTGGTTTTAGGATGAGGAAACCGCCTCTGACCCCTGAGGCCTCTTGCCCAAGGGGGCTTGCTCTGCTCCAGTGGGGGACCACGTGGCCTCTTCCTGCAGCCGCGGGCCCCGCACAGAACAATCGAGGACGAAGCTTCCTCTCTGGGACCGGAAGGCTGCCTCCCCCATCTGCTGGGCCCTGGCGGAGGCGAGGGCGGCTTGGGTGGGAGAGGGAAGTCCTTGTTTCCAGGCTTTGGGGTGGGAGGAAGTGGCGGTGGGGGGGGGCTGCCTCGCCCAAAGAGAGCTCCCCGTGGACCGGCCCTAGCCAAGTGACGGCTCCAACCTTCACCTTCTGAGTCCCGAAAACAAAAGCCGGCTGCCCCTGGAGATGTGCAAGGGGCGACCCAGCCGCCACAGTGATCGGGGAAATAACAAATTAAATCCGGAGATCCTTTGTTGTTTGCTGATCAGATCCAGGTAGAAACGAAACTGACCCCTAATGCCCCGTGTTGGGGTCGGCGGCGGGGGCGGGGGGGTGATGGTGGCAAGTGGACAGCCTCACTCGCTGTTGGAGGGGGCACGAGGTAGGCAGCTTCTGGAAGGTGGGTTTGGCTGGATCTCTGACAATCTCAAACATACGCGTCCTTCATGCAGTTCTGCTCGTGGAGTTTGTCTTACAGAGACTTGGAGCACCTGGCCGGGTGCCTGACATATAGTAGGCGGACAAAAAAAAAAAAAAAAAAAAAATCTCCTGACCCAAAAAAAAAAAAAAAAAAAAAATTGCCAAACGATGAACGGAAGAGCCAGGGCGTAAGGATGTAGGTACGAGGTTGAAAACGCCTGCAAAGCGCCAGGAGCAGCTCCGGTGGCTGTCGGTGGGGAGGGCAAGTGTGGTCTGCGTACCGCGTGGAAGACGGGGAGGCCGGCACTGCCCAGGAGGCCAGGCCGGGGACGCCGCCACAGGGGAAATGGTCCTCGTGTTGCATTTTCTTACAGAAGTTGTAAAATATGCAGGGCAGGAGCCCCGTTTTGTTAAAAAGAAAACACTGTGAGTGGCAATGTGTGCTGCGTGTCTGTGCAGAGAAAGGTCTAGAAGGGTGTTTACCCAAGTGTAATGTGGTGAGTAACCTCAGGGAGGTGGGGGGAGGCATGGGAGACGCGGCTTTGGTTTCTCACTTCATACTCTTCTCTATGTTGTTGTTGTTGTTTTTTTTTAAGAAAAGCACCGCTTTTGGGGCACCTGGGTGGCTCAGTCAGTCAAGCGTCTGCCTTCGGCTCAGGTCATGGTCTCGGATGTCAGGCCCTGCTCAGCGGGGAATCTGCTTCTCCCTCTCCCTCTGCCCTGCTGGTGCGCGCGCTCTCTCTCTCAAATAAATACATAAAATCTAAAAAAAAAAAATAAAGCACAGCTTTTGTAACTAAGAACTCAAATTAGACAGGCACTGTTGGTCCTTTCTGGGGGACCCGGGCTATGGCCTGGACAAAGAGGGGGGCTGGGCCCCGGAAGGAGTGGGGTTTTTGTTTGGGGGAAACCCTAGGAGCAGGCAGGAAGGGGGGACACCCCCCAGACCCTCCGTTGGAGAGCAGGCGGCTGGAGGGAAGGGGCCAGCCCTGTGGGAGTCCTCGTGGGGCAGAAGTCAGGAAACTGGGCTCCTGGTTGCAAACTTTTACAGAATTTGAACTCTTTGCAAATGGTACAGAACTGTGAAATGTGTAAGACTGGGGGTGGGGGAAGATAAGGCCTAAGAGCCCGTGTGACCCATTGAGGCCCTGAGGCCAGCGTGGGCAGAAGAGCCTTGGTGCGGACAGCCTCTTGCCCTCAAGCCTCAAACCCTTGTTTGTCAATGAGGCTCTCAGAGCATCGCTGGACATCAGTTGTGGGATGTGAAATAACATTTAAGTGAACTCGGTTAAGCCTAAGTATAACTTGGATTTAAAGCAACACAGTTATTTTAATGTGTATCAGGGAAAAAAATATATCTAGCCCACCCAACATGTTATTTTGGTGTGTTTCTTAGGAAAACTCAATGTAGTTTTTTAAAAATGATGGATTTTAAGGAAAAAAATTTAAGTGAATAATAACATAGGAGGTACGTGGACAGGATCGAGACGAACAGAGACGTGGAGTTTGGAAACTCTGCTCTGAGGCTCAGGGCTGAGCCAGTCCAGTCTGGCTCTGGGGTCCAGAGCTCAAAATGCGGCAGGAGCCCTGGGAGAGGTGGGGAGCCCTGGGGCACGAGGGGCCATCCATGTTGGGGAGAGAGCCCGGGCCCCGGCTCCCCGCCCCCGCCTGGCACGGACCAGGGCTCTTCCTAGAGCCACGGGGAGTGGCGTGCTGCTGTCTTCCAAGGTCACACAAGGCACAGGTCTCACCTTCCCTCCCAAGGTGCTGCTCTGGGCATCCCTGGGTGCCTTCACTCTCCACTGAGAGGCCTTTGCCCTGGGCCAGTCCTGGGTGATGCTTCCCAGCCCCCATGCCTGCCCCTCAGCACAGCTCCCCTCCCCTCCCACCGGCTCCGGGGAAGGCTTTTCTTTTCTTTTTTTTTAAAGATTTATTTATTTGAGAGAGAATGCACGCATGAGGGATAGGGAGGGGCAGAGGGAGAGAGAGAGAGAGAGAGAGGGACTCGCTGCTGAGTGCAGAACCTGACACGGGGCTCGATCCCAGGACCCTGTGATCGTGACCTGAGCCGAAGGCAGAGGCTTTAACCCACTGAGCCACCCAGGCTCAGTCAGATGCTTCCCTGACGGAGCCACGCAGGCGCCCCCAGGGAAGGCCTTTCTGTAACCCGTCAGACTCACATTCTCCGGCAGTCGTGGTGCTCAGTGTGTGATGCATCCGCGCGCGCGTGTGTGTGCGTGCGCCGGGCAAGCTTCTGTGCGTGTGCACGTGTTGAGTGAGGGTCTGTTGGCAGCTGCTGGGGACCAGCTCACTGCAGCTGTGGGTCCCGGCCTGGTGGCCCTGTGGTTGCGTCACCTTGAGCGAGGGGTCTCCTGCCTCCAAGCCTCTTCCATCAAATGTGCCCCTGGTCTTGGCCCCGGGGTAGTTGAGGAGAAACACTGCATTGACATATATACACGGGGGACGGGCGTGGGGAACATGACCACTGTCGCCGGCGTCGCTGCGGCGGTGGCCTGTGCTGGGAGGGGCTGTTTCAGGGGCACCTGCTCTAGGTGAGACAGCGCACAAGCAGGAGCGGCTGGGGGGGTCTGGAGCCTGGGGAGGGCGTGGATGTGCGTGCGCTCCACCGGGAGGGGTCGTGAGCTTTGACTACATCGGCTTTAAGGGCCATGAGGAGTCATGGCAGGTTTATCAGGGTTGCAGGCAGCGATGGTGTGAGCAGATTTATGTTTTTAGAAGATCACTTAGGCTTCTGGGGAATATTGTCGGAGGCAGGAGTAGAGGCTGGGAGACCTATGCGGAGGTCCTGGCCAGTGTGAGGGCAAACGGAAGGGGGATGTTCAAAGGTGAGAGGGAGAGTCAAGGATGGCGCCAGGTGGCCAGAGGGTGCAGGGCCCTCCAGTGACAGGTGCTCTGCAAACACTGATAATGGGTGCTCTGCAAACATTTGGTGAGTGGATTTACGGATGGGGACTGCCGCAGGAAAAGGGGTGTGAGGGAAGCTGAGGCGTCTGATTCAAACGTGATGCGAGGCGATCCCAGAAGGTTCCAAAGTCCAGCTTCAAGCCTGGACTAGCCTGCTGTCCTTTGGATTCACACACTTACGAGGACGAGGGCAGGAGTGTGACAGGTGGCAGCAGGGCGGTTTCCTGGGTGTGCAGACCGCATGGTCGCCCTGGGCCCATGATCTGGAGTGCCGCGTGCATGGTTCAGTGCTCTGCTGATGCCATGTTGAAATTCTTCATTTCTGAACAGGTGATCTTGAGTTTTTGCTTGTACTGGGTCCCACAATTTCTCTGGCTGGTCATGATGCCCTGAAGACCAGCAGAAGCCAGTGAACTGATTAAGGGGGTGACACAAGGCAGACCAGTGTCTTCTGCTCGTGTGCGAACGTGGACACAGGCGCGTCTACGCTTACCCACAAAATGCCTCTACTCCCAATTGACCCATTGGCCGGGCACTTGTGGGCATGAGCGGTCCTGGGAGGCTGGCTTGCCCCTTGCAGTGGCCTCCCTACAGCATCTCTGCTGTGCAGAAAGGAGGAGGTTCAGCGTGTGCAGGGCTGGGGTCCCAGCCTGCCCCCCCCCCATGCCGTGGAGCAAAGAGCTGAGGGTCTGCCTTGAAGTCCAAGGTCACTCCAGAGCAAACGGAATCTCAGAGGAGACAGTGACTGCACGGAGCTCGTTCCCTTCGGAGACTGTATCGTCCCCAAACTTGAACTGGGGTCAAAGAGCTTCAGGTCAGTCAGGGCCGGCACACCTCTAAACGCCTCCCGCAGATGGCTTCCGGGACCCTCCATGTACTGCTCCGTAGAGTGACTCGCTTAATAATCAAAAAAGTCTTGCAAGGTGGGTAGGATTATCCACAGTTGACGGATGGGAAAACGGAGGATCGGAGATTTGTAACAATCAGAGCTAGTGGCTGGACTGAGGCTGGGTCCAGGCTGGTCTGCGTCTCCCAGAAGTTGTGTCCTTACCCGAGTTCCCTTCCACCTCCTGACGAGGGGGAAGGGCGGGGACCGGGACCCCAGGGAGTCCGTGCTGGCCTGTGATGATTTGAAGGCAGATGCCCCAGGACTTGGTTCTGAGTAATAGCCCACATGAGACACGGCTGTCTGCCAGCTCATGAGGACTGTCACCTGTCTGTGACTGAGCCAGGGCGGGCATCTGGAGGTGGGAGAGGGAAGCAAATCTGAGGCTGGGAGAGAGGGGCCATTCTGGTGCCGAGTCCCCCTCCCTCAAAACAAGCCAGCCCTTAGGCAGTGAAAGGGGGCCGTGGGAGAGCAAAGTTCCTTTTGGAAATTTACTTTCTCCTTTTTAATTATGATTACGATTATGATTATTATTAGTAGTAAGTAGGCCCCACATAGAGCCCAACTTGAGGCTTGAACTTAGGACCCTGAGATGAAGACCTAAGCTGAGGTCAAGAGTCAGATGCTGTACTGTCTGAGCCAAGCAGCTGCCCTATTTTCTACCTTGGAAAAAAAACCTTTTGCAAGCCGGTATAGCCACCGTGAGAGGACAGAATGGCGGGCACCTGAGCACAGGTGGGGCAAAGGCACGGGCTTCGGAGAAATCCAGGACAGGGACTGTAAACTCCTTCTCTGGCCCATGGTACCCACCTAAGAGGGGAGCTGGTAGCCCCATGCCTGTTACCACCCACCCGTGGCTGCTGTGGCCTGGTGGCTCTCAGGGACTGATGGGGACCTCAGAAATGGGAGGTCGTCTGAGCTGTTGCCCTAGTTCCCTGGGACTTTGATGAGCTCAGGGCCCCAGGCAGGAGGTGGCCTAGTAGGCAGGTGTTACCCTAATTTGTGACTTTTTCAATGGAATAAACACAAAACAGAAGGAAAATAAACAGGAAAATTAGCAACATCGCATTCCTATTCATCCCTCCCAGAGTGGCCCCAAATTTGCTAACTGCTAACATTAAATGATACACTTGGGTAGAGGAGGGCATCTTTTTATAATGATAAGCTACACCTAACGAAATCGGCCATTTCCCCCATTTTTGAGTTTGGTGGCATTGAGCACATCCACATCGTCGTGCATCTGTTTCCAGAACTTTTCCATCTTTTCTGCCTGGAACGCTGCACCCGTGAAATACTGACTCCCCACCCCTCCCCCCCGGCAATCGCTGTTCTGCTTTCTGTTTCTATGAATTTGACCACACTGGGGACCTCCTACACGTGGAATCATATAGTATTTATCGGTTTGTGTCTGACTCAGTTTACCCAGCATGCTGTCTTCAGGGTTTATCCATGCCGTAGTATATTGCAACATTTCCTTCCTTTTTAGGGCTGAGTAATATTCCACCGTGTGGATGGACCCCACTTTGTTTATCGATTCTCCTGCCGAGGGACACGTGGGTTTCTTTCATCTTTTGGCCACAGCAAATGATACTGCTGTGAACGGGAGTGCATTTTGTAAAGTACCGTATCCTGGGGGGCGCTGCTGGCTTACCCCGTTGTGCAGAATTCTGGGGGCAGAGGGTCCTGGCTTCGGTGTTACGGGTGCTCAGGTGGAAACGGCACTGGATGAAGTCAGGCTGCCTGGGTCCCGGGCCCCACTGCCGGGGAAAAAGCCCCCTGGCCCTGGCTTCGCTGTCTTTATCTGTCTGGCGGGATGGACATGATTGTTGATGAGTGTCCAAGGTGGGGGCTCCCCGGGTGCCACCGTGCCCCCAGCCACACGGGAGATAGGCTGGTGTCCTCTTCTGTCCGAGGGGTGTTATTATAGCAACAGTATGATGACTGATTGGAGAGGATGCAGAACAGGATGTGGCTTCGAAGGGGGCTGCGTCTGGGGGAGCCCAGATGTTGACGGTGGATGTCTGTGCATCGCCTGTCCCTGTGCCCCCAGCCGGGGGGCGGGGGGACGCAGCCTCGTGTGTGGCTGATTGAGTGAACTGGCCTTCCTGTCCTCAGGTCCAGCTGGGAGCTCCCGGACCTCCAGGAGGGCAAGATCGAGGCCATCAGTGACTCAGACGGGGTGAACTACCCCTGGTACGGCAACACCACGGAGACGTGCACCATTGTGGGCCCCACCAAGAGAGACTCCAAGTTCATCATCAGCATGAACGACAACTTCTATCCCAGCGTCACGTGGGCCGTGCCCGTCAGTGAGAGCAACGTGGCCAAGCTGACCAACATCTACCGGGACCAGAGCTTCACCACGTGGCTGGTGGCCACCAACACCTCGACCAATGACATGATTATCTTACAGACGCTGCACTGGCGCATGCAGCTGAGCATCGAGGTGAACCCCAACCGGCCCTTGGGCCAGCGCGCCAGGCTGCGGGAGCCCATCGCCCAGGACCAGCCCAAAATCCTGAGCAAGAACGAGCCGATACCGCCCAGCGCCCTGGTCAAGCCCAATGCCAACGACGCTCAGGTCCTCATGTGGCGGCCCAAGTACGGGCAGCCGCTGGTGGTGATCCCGCCCAAGCACCGGTAACAGCCAGGGTGCCCTGCGAGGCGAGACGCAAATAATAACCCCGCTCCAAGCACACCCACACGGACTCTGCCGTCATTCAGCAAAATGCAACCACTCTACCTTCTCGAGCGGGCGGATCTCACTGTGCAAATGCCCCAGGATGGCTCCCCCAGCCCTCCTGGCACCTGCTTCCTTTCAGGGAGGGGGAGGCCCGGCTGGGACACCCAACCCCACATCCCCCCTTCACCTTGGGTCTCCTTTCCTGGCAATTTCAGTCATTCACTTGCGAGACTCCCGAAACAACTGCTTTTTCAGTTCTTCTTCTTTTTCTTCTTCTTTTTCTTTAAACACCTCTTTTACGAGGTTCAGGGGCAGGAGGAGGCGGAGCTGGTCATGACCCTGACTGGCAGCTACTGCTGGTTTGTGAGTGGCGGCCCCCCCACGGCAGCTCCCCTCGTCGTCCTCCCTCAACGCGGCCTTACGTAGACTCGCTTTGCCAAACTTTTGCCTTAAGCTGAATTTAAAGGAAAAATCCCAAAACAGACAAAGAAAGCAGGATCTCTCTTCTGCTGACTGCTCGTCTTCTGCTAGAGGTGAGGGAGGGGGCAGGGCGGGGAGGAGAGGGAGCCACCTGGGCCCTCCTCCGGGCTGTCTTGAGAGAGGTCTCGGTTAGACCTCACACCAGCTGCAGAAACGCAACCAGAAACCAGACCCACCACCCGAGGAGCCCCTTCTCTCGGGCTCGGGTGGCAAGCCTCTTCCCCATCCCCAGGAGAAGGTACCTGTGCGCTCCCACGGGCGGGGTCTGCTGGGGCCGCTCCTCTCCTCTCTTCCCGCAGCCTTAACTTTCCTGGGGCGGACCTGGGAGGAGAGTGGGAGGGTTGAGCCCCGGGGACCTGCCATCTCAGCACGCAGCCTCCGATAGCTCCGCAGGCACATCTAAGTGTTGTGCGGCTTTTCCTTTCTGTCCACACTGGCCCCAGACGCCTGGAGGACCAGCCACCTTGAGCCAGATTTAGTTCTAAGGTAAGAGAGGCAGGCAGCTTCCCTCCTGGCTCCTTCTCAGGGGTGCCCCTCCCAGGCGCTTTGGGACAAGCTGCAGGTGGGCTCTGGGTGCCAGCGTTGGATTGGAGGTGGGGGGAAGCTGCCCAGGGGCGGCACCCAAGGATAGGTGGTCCTGGTTCTGGGGAGGCCGGGGAGGCCATCAGGTGGATGCCCCCTGATGCTTATCCTCAAGGAAGAAAACCAGGGCCTCAGGCTGGCGGGGGTGACATGAGGCCATGGTTGACAGGCATTGGGGCCGCTCTGGAGGCTGGTTGGGACAGTGTGGCCAGTCTGGAGGGCCACCATCCCTCGGGTCCAGGGCCCTCCAGGGTCCGAGGACGGTCCTGAGCGATCCCAAGCTTTCTTGGTAATGTCTGCCTTGAAGGCTGCTTGTAGGAGCTGCAGGGGACACCCCACGGAAGCCCCCTTCCTCAAGCTTACCGACCCCCACAGCTACTGCACCCGGCTCTGCACTCAAACTAGTACGACTCGAGCACAGAAAACCATCAGAAAAGAAAAATAATTCATTTCTGCTGCAGATGAGCCACTTGTCAGGAGTCCCGGGGACAGCGTGGGAGGCTGTGGGGCACCTTGCTCTTGTACTTACTCTGGGGGTGCTCAGTGTCCCGTGTGTCTCCCACGCCCCGCTCCTGACAGCAGGCCCGCAGCTATCCTGGGACAACTGGACCCGAAACATGCATGTGGTGCCAGTGTGCTGCTTGGGGAACCCCTTTGTCAGGCCCAGGACCTTGCCCCTGGAAACTGCCTGTTCCCCTTGGGTGTGTACGGAGACCCTGTCACCCAGAGAGGCCACAGCCTCGAGTGAGGGGGACGATGGGTCCCAGCTCTACCTCTGGGGAAGGGCCAGGAGGGGGCCAGGCTGACGGCGTCCTGCTGCCGTGGACAGGACCTGGCCTCCTAAGGGAGCGGCCCTTCCCTGCACTCAGGTCTTTCTTGCACTAAAAAAAGGAGGAAGGGCCCTGGGCGAGGGGTCAGGAGGCTGGGGTTCAGGTGCTGGGCTGGGTCATCACTAAGGGATTCTCACTGTGCGAGGAGTGGGAGCAGGAGAGCACAGTAAGGAGTGGTCCTGAGCTGTCGGGGGCAGAGTCCCCCCCGAGACTCACCTGCTGCGTGTGAGCAAGCTCTCCTGCCCGGGACCAGGGCTGTGCCCACTGGGAGGGGGCAAAGCTGCTTTGGCTGCCTCCCTGGGCCTACTGCATGCCTGGGCCCCGGCTCGCCTTGCTCCTTGACTCACCCCACCCCTCCTGCTCCCCTTTCTCTCTGTCCTTCCTGGCCTTTCTGAAGACAGGGCTGGAAAGACCCTGGAGAGGCCAGAGGTCCGGCCAAGGACCTTGGGTCTGGTCCCTGGGCCGCCTCCCCATCAGGAGCACAGACCCCAGGCTTTTCCCCTGGGTCCCCAGTCCCTCTGGTGTCCCCCTCCCCTGGCGTGGACACACTCCTCCAGCAATAAGGACCATCTGTGGTCGTGGAGAGTACTGTGAAAACAAACCAATGCACTTACCAGGAGGCATGAGACTCTTGAAGAACATGTAAAACCTTTTTAAAAAAGAAACAACAAATATTCACAAAGAGAAATAAAATGTAATTTTAAAGTAGGCCTGGCTAGGATCTGAATGTTTCTAAGGTGTTTCTGAAGTGGTGGCGCATGTCGGGGTTGGTGGCCTTGTGTTCTGGCCATGGGAGCGAGCGTACTTGGAGGGGGTTGCTTTGTTCACGCATCCTCTGCCGTCCACGGCCCGGAGACCTCAAGTCCCTGCCAAGAGTGCCCCTGGCTGGTGCCCCGGGTGGAGGAGGGACGGCGGGCTTGAGGTGGAGGCCGGACTTGGGGGCAGCTTGGACTTTTGGCAAACAGGAGAAACCCATGTGACAAGGGGGAGTTAGCGTTCAGTTGGCCACGGGGCTGCAAACCTGTCTTCACGTGGAGAAACGGCTGTGGGATGGTATCAGTCTAGAACATGGCTCGGGTGCCCTGCCCTTGGTCAGAGGCTGATGAAAGGGGGTGGCGTGGAATTAGCGCCCTCGTAGGAAACACTTTCTTCTAATGAGAACTTTCTTATGAAAGGACGGGAGGTGGGAGGTGGACCATGGAGTCAAGGCAACTTGCATGAGTCGAGTAAGACTCTGAGCCCCTCTGAGCCCCCTTTACCTTGTATGGAAAGTAGGGATTCTCCGAGTCGCTGCCTCTTAGCTGACACGGTGAAAACACGCTGTTCTGCTTGGTTTCCAAGTGTTAACAACCTGCGTGTTCTTAGGGTCCCCATTTCACAGATAAGGAAACTGAGGGAGAGCAGAAGTCAAGCTGCTGCTCAAGGCCATGCATCTGGGGAGAGGCAGAGTCGATCAGACTCTGTGATCAGTTTGAATCCTGGCCCTGGAGCCCAAACCCCTACCACTGCATACCCTCCGTCCTGGCGTGTTGCTACCGAGCATACGTTTGGCGCTCAATAATCATCAATGACTACTAAGAAGGCCGTGTGCCTTTGGCTCCGTCCATCCTGGGCTCCCCGGGCAGGAAATGCCTTTCTCACCCCCCCGCCCGCCCCCCCCCCTCACTGGAAGGTTCTGTGCAGCAGTCGGTTCCCTGAGGCCCACAGTGAGTCCAGCTCATTCCCTTTGGGGAGGGGCTGCCCGGTCGGCTGCAGGCCATGGGCTCATCTTCCACGGTTGCCGGTGGCCGCCTGGCATCGCCACGGAAGACAAGGGGCCCCGTTTGCAGTGGGCATTGGGGATTTGGTTTCTTCTCTGGGTTTTCCACATTGCAACAACCCAACGGCACTCTGCATCCTGTCTCCTGGGTCTGAGACACCAAAGCAGGAAATTGCATAACAGCCTCCGCTGGCCGCCCTCCACCCAGATGGCTTATGGGTGGTACAGCTCACTGTCGTGGTTTCAGCTGTGGTATCAGCTCCCGAGCTCTGCCTGTGAGAGCGCATGGGGTGTGTGTGTGTGCGTGTGTGTCCACGTGCACGCGTGGACAACAGGGCTGTGGGCCTGGCCAGCGGCGGGAGAAAGTTGAGCTGGAGCACACCAGGATAAAGCCAGAGTTGCTCGGGCATGGGAGCCTCTGGGCCGATATGCAGCCGAGGACGTGCAGCCAGTGGCGCGCGCTGGGAGTGGGGGGAATGTTCCGGAGGGGAAGGTGCCAGGAGGGTGGCCCTGAGTGAAGAGGATTCCAAGTGGCATTTAGTCACAGTGGAAGCCCTCCCGCTTCTCAAGCTGATAGCAGGTTAAATTTAGAAGTCCCAGACTGGGATGAGACACAGACACCAGACTCGAGCCAGCTGTCGCAAGGTCCCCTGCCGGAGCAGGGCCTGGGAGAGCCGGCTGTCGGGGCTGGGCCAGGCCCGCCTGCCCCACAATGCTGGAGAGAAGCAGGCGCGCCATGACCCTGCACACAGCCTGCCTGTCACCTCTGGTCACTTCTGGGGAGAGTCCAACCTCTGGACTTGGGCTCACTGTCGGTGAAGTCTTAAGGCCACAGAGGAAACCCCACCTGTTGGGAGATCGCTTGGTGGAAACTGCGATGGCTGGAGGTGCTCACAGGTCTGGGGACATTTCTTTCAGCCCCAGGTGCTCTTTCACCTCCTGCTGGGTTTCTCTCCTGGTCATCATCTGTCCTGCCCGGTGGGGCCCAAAGACAGGGCTTCCCACCTGGCTGGGGTCCGGGCCTTGGATTAGGGCAAATATTGGAGGAACAGGTTACTGGGCACACACAGCATCCAAACGGACCCACCCCAAATCCTGACCCTCTAACCAAGTCCGGTAAAGACACACATGCAGAGCGCGCACTCCAGGGCTGGAGGGCCCTTCCTGCCACCACTGAGTGCCTATGACGAGAAAAGGGGAACTTTCATAGATGAGGAAACTGGCCCTTAGAAGGGGCTGCGGGACAGGCTAGAGGTCATTCAGCTGGGAAGTTGCAGATCGGGGTGGGTTTCAAACAGCCATCTTTGACCTTGCTGGGTCACTGCTTTTTGGCTACACCAGCCACCCCCCTCCACACTCCTGATCTACCAGCCTGCCCGTCCCCGCTCCTCTGGGACTGCCACGCAGAAGGCCCCTAGCCTAGGGCTGAAAGCCGGTTATCAGCAGGCCCGCTGACATGGGAAGATGAAAACTATTAAATGCAGGAAAACCCATCTGAGCGAATGAGCTCCGTCTCCGCGTGTGTCCAGAGAGGCCAACCCGTGCCACCGACATGGGTCCAGGCAGGGCCTTTTGGTCTGCTCTGTGCAGACTGGAAGGCAGAGACGGGATTCGTTCCTCCACCGGCCTGAGCCCAATTTAGCTTTAAGGGCCGCTGCCCTGCTTCATCGTTTACGGTCCCTTTTTAATCAGACAGATGATGGGCGGCGGCGCTGGGTATTTACGGCAAGTGAGACGCAGTTAGAAACCCTGCGCTATTCTTGGCTGCCACTTGTCTTGCTGAGTGAGGTCGGCTGGTTGCCTGACCTCGCATGCCTGCGTTTCCTGACTGACAAGCCAGGACACGCACACCTCGCTCACCCTCCCGTCCAGCAATGCACCGCAGCTTCGAACCCTGCCCACAGGGCCTCCCGAGGGTCACCGTACTGGATCGGGGCTTCCGCGAGAGACCGGAGACGCCCCTCCTTCAGTACGGCGACCAGACAACTGGCCTGATTATTCAGGATCATTAGACCCTCACCGAATGCGCACTAGTGCCGGCCAGCCAGCCAGACAAGAGGATTTCCGTGCAGTTTCCACGGCTGTATCGAGCTAGTGCTCACGCACCGAACAGCTCACCCATTTAAAATGCACTGTCCATTGGGGTGTAGCAGATACACAGTGGCGTGGCCAGTACCCCAGTCAATTCTGGAATGTTTGCATCACCTCAAAGGGGAACACTGCACCCACCAGGTATCATTGTCCCCAAAGCCCCAGCCCTAAGCCACCGCCAATCTCCCTCCTGTCTCCGTCCATGTCCCTACCCGAGACAGTTTGTGGGAATGGAGTCACGCCACGTATCCTTGCCCGTGCCTGGTTCCTGCCCCTCAGCTCGGTGTTCTCAAGGCTCCCCTGTGTCGTGGCGTGCAGCGGCACCTCGTCTTTGACAGGTGTACTTCTGACCATCTCCTGTGTGGGGCCCTTTGACCTGCGCTGGAGAAGCCGTGGCTCGGAGCTTACCGCCCCCGGCAGGAAGTGGTCTGTGACCATGAGTCTGCGGAGGGCTGACTGGTCTGGAGGGTCGGAAGTGGGTCCCGGAGGATGGCCGGCTTTTGGGCACACAGTAAGTACAAGAGAAATTTGGCCTATTAATGCTGGAAAGGCCCTGAAACTCAGTTTCCTCATCTGCAAGATGGGGCGGTGGTGCTCTCCGCGCAGGGAGGGAGGACTCGATGGGACTGGCAAGCACGGGTCTTAGCCCAAGGCCACAGGCATTAGCTGTTATTGACCTTGTGACCGGATGTTAAAAAGACTTTTCCCGCCCCGGGCTGGATGTGCCTTAGGCCCGAGGAGCACTTTGGCCAGCCTTGGTCCAATCCCCGCTCAGGTGTGGAAGTGGGGTGGGGGGGATGAGGCGGGGAAAGGCCGCCCTACAGGGGACTGTTGATGCCCCGAGCACTCCCGCGGTGGCTGCTTCATGCCAGCCCCTGCCCGAGCTGACAGTCTGGGCCAGCCCAGCTGTGTGTGGGCTCGGCCTCTGCCCACCAGGTGCTTAAGGCTCAGTGAACGTTTATCACAATCTCTACTGTTGGAAACAATCTGGAAGAGCTTAGAGGCGCGGTCCCCGAGTCACTGTTATCTCCACCGCCGGCCACCTTGGCTTGACGGTCACTCTGAGCATCATCAGCATTCTTAACTGGTCTATCGTTTATCATGACTTGTGACAACACACTGGCAGAATTGACCTTGGTACCCATGTTTAAGCATGCAATGCTGTGCCATTCATACCCAGTGTGCAACCGTCCTCACCCTCCGTCTCTGGAACTTTGTCATCTCGTACGACGGGGACGCTCACCGCGCAGCTGCTTTCCTCTCCCCAGCACCCCGGTGGACGCCTTTCTACTTTCTCCCTCTGGATTTGACGACTCCAGGCGCCTCCTATCAGTGGACTCGCAACTTGTCTTGTGACCGCTTTACTTCCCCGAGCGGCAGGTCCTCAAGGGTCACCCAGTGTGCCATGCGTCACAGTGTGCTTCCTTTCCAAGGCCGGCTACGACTCTCAAGTCATGTCCATCTGAGGCCGTGGGTCTCGACGCCCCAGAGGCCTCCCGGGAGTACAGCCTAGTCCCTGCTGCTCACGGTGAGTCCCCGCACGCCGGCCGATTACAGAGCCGCGTGAGGAAGTCCACGTGCGGGCCATTTTGGAAGACTTCCCTCCCTACTGGTTAAAATAATAAAATTCCAAGTGCTTAAAGAGATAAACTTTTCTCATCTGGAAAATTCACTTATCTGGAAAAACGCTCTTCTCCATAAAATGAGGTTATTTCTGTGCACGAGTAAGGAGGCAGGAGGAGGAGGAGGCGTTCTGGGAGGTGTTGTAGGGCGGCTGGACTTAAGGGTGGGCCTTGAGAAGGTCTTTACCGTATCCTCGGGGGCGGCTGTAAACTCAGGCTTCCCCAGTCCTATATTCTGGACGCGGCTCCTCCCGAGATGTGGCGGGGAGCAGGAGGGGGACCGGGAGGCTGCGGCCAGGGCGCTTCCCCTTGGCCACCAGCTGATGTCCTCGTGGGTTACTGAGGCACCTGCCCTGCTGTTCGGTGATTACTCGGTGAGGCTGCAGGTCTGGCCGTCGGCCGTGGAAAATGAGCTCTCTTTGGGACTTCTTCTGGAACCTCTGCTCGGTGAGGAGTTCTGCACCGCGGGGCCTCGGAGAATACACCTGGCAGCTGGCGAGGTCTGAGCCCCAGGCACCAGGCTTTCGCTGCAGAGCACGGACCGAGCGGCTAACAAAGCACTCCAGGGGTTGCTATGGGTGAGGCGAAGGGATTTCCCTGTACACAGCCTGCCGCTTCCTGTAAAGGTGAGCGGGGGGGGAGGCTGGCGCGGCCTCTGCGGCTGCCCTCTTGACAGATGGCACCACACCACAGTGACTCTGCCGCAGGGACCGGTCCCATCTCCGTCCGACGCACAGGGATTCCACCCCCCAGCTCCCAGCGGGAAGCTGCTGATCCGAGAGGAATGACGGGTGCGAGAAATAGGGGTGGCGTTGCCATAACCGGTGGCTGGATGGCCTGGGAGCCTAGAAAGCTCCGAATCCTGCCCACTTCCTGGTAGCTGGACTGGGGTCGTGAAATCCAGCCTGAGAACCCAGAGAGATGGGTCTTGCGGAGACTTTCCCCTGAGCTGCCTCTTCACGTTTGTGAAAAATCAGTCATATAGGTGTGGATCTATTTCTGGACTGCTTTGCATAACTTGATCTCTTCATCTTGACAATATCACGTGGTCCTAAATGCTGTAGCCTTATACCCCGTCCTCCAACTTTGTTTTTCTTCTTTGAGGTTGTTTTCGTTCTTACGGGTCCTTTGCATTTCCACAGGAAATTCAGAATCTGCTACAAAAACAAAAACAAAAGATCCTGTTCATGTTACCTGTGAATGAAGTTTAATTTCTTCCTTTCTAATCTAGATACCTTTTTAAAAAAGATTTTATTTGGGGCGCCTGGGTGGCTCAGTGGGTTAAAGCCTCTGCCTTCGGCTCAGGTCATGATCCCAGAGTCCTGGGATCAAGCCCTGCTTCGGGCTCTCTGCTCGGCGGGGAGCCTGCTTCCTCCTCTCTCTCTGCCTGCCTCTCTGCCTACTTGTGATCTCTGTCTGTCAAATAAATGAATAAAATCTTAAAAAAAAAGATTTTTTTTGCTTATGAGAGAGAGAGACAGACAGACAGACAGAGGGACAGAGATAGTGAGAGAAAGCACAAGCAGGGGGAGTGGGAGAGGGAGAAGCAGGCTCCCCATTGAGCAAGGAGCCCGATACGGGGCTTGATCCCAGGACCCTGGGATCATGACCTGAGCCAAAGGCAGATGCTCAACCGTCTGATCCACCCAGGCGCCCATCTGGATGCCTTTTATTTCTTTTTCTTGCCTTGGCATATTGGCTAGATCTTCCTGCGCAGTGCTGGAAAGACAGGAGCAGTGAGAGCGGCCATTCTTGGCTGGCTTGGCTTCTGGCATTCTTGAGCCATTACGTGTGACGACAATAGTAGGATCTTCCCAGGTGCTCTTCCTCAGGCCAAGAAAGTCCCCTTCCACTTCTGTTTTGCCAAGAGTTTGTCAGGAACAAACACTGGATTTTATCAAACGCCTTTTCTGTATCTATCGAGATGATCTTTTTTTTTACTCTGTTAATGTGGTGAATTGTATTGATTTTCAAATGTTAAACCAATCTTGAGTTGCTAGAATAAATCCTACTTAGTCATTATGCATACACTTTTTATACAGTACTGGATCAGATGACTAAACTTTTAAGAATTCTTACATCTAGGGGCACCTGGATGGCTCAGTCAGTTAAGCGTCTTTTTTATTTTTTTAAGATTTTTATTCATTTATTTGAGAGAGAGAGAGCACACAAGCAGGGGGCAGAGGCAGAGGGAGAGGGAGAGGTAGACTCCCCGCTGAGCAGGGAGCCCGATGTGGGGCTCGATCCCAGGACCCTGAGATCATGACCTGAGCCGAAGGCAGATGCTTGATGACTGAGCCACCCAGGTGCCCCATTCCCTTTAATTTTCTGGAACAGTTTGTGTGTCATTGTATTATTTCTTCCTTAAATACTTGGTAGAACTCACTGGGGAAGCCATTTGGATCTAGAATTAATTTTATGGGAAAATTTTGATAAATTCAATTTCTTTAATCGCTTTAGGGCTCTTTATCTGTTTCTTCTTGAGTGAACTTTGATGATTTGTGCTTTTCAAGAAATTTGTCTACTTCATCTAAGTTGAAGTAATGAGTAAGGATATTCAGAATATCCTGATTATCCTTTTTTTAAAAAAATTAATTTATTTATTTGACAGACAGAGATCACAAGCAGGCAGAGAGGCAGGCAGAGAGAGAGGAGGAAGCAGGCTCCCTGCCGAGCAGAGAGCCCGATGCGGGGCTTGATCCCAGGAGCCTGGGATCATGACCTGAGCTGAAGTCAGAGGCTTTAACCCACTGAGCCAACCAGGCGCCCCCAGATTATCCTTTCAATACCTGAAGAACTTGTAAGGATGTCAGCTTTCTCATTACTGACATTAGTAATTTGTGTCTTCTCCTTTCCCTGATTAGTCCATCTAGAGGTTTACTAATTTAATGGATTTTTTTCAAAGAACAGTTTCACTTATTTTTCTTGTCTTATTTTGTATCATTTTGGCTCTGTTCTTTATTATTTCCTTTTTCATTTACTTTTCTTTTTCTGGTTTCTTAGAGTGGTTTCTTCTTTTGAAAATACAGGGGTTGGGGCGCCTGGGTGGCTCAGTCAGTCCGTTGGGTGTCCAACTCTTGGTTTCGGCTCAGGTCATGGTGTTTGTTATCTTCTAAAGAGACGTGAAAAATCCCTTCCAAAATCTTCAGACTTACCCACGTAGATACCATTTCCGATGTCCTTCAAATTTTTCCCTCCACCTCTCCTCTTTTTCAGGAACTGTCATTACACATATTATTAGGCTGCTTGAAGTTATCCCACTGTGGACTGGTGCTCTGTTCCAACCTTTTCGGTCTTCTCGCTTTGTGTGGTTCATTTTGGGCATTTCTATTGCTAAAATTCTCAATTTCACTAGTTCTTTCCTCTGACGTGGACAACATCCTCTTAGTCCCCACCCCCCCCCAGAAGATTCCCATCTCAGACATGACAGTTTTCACCTCTAGTTTGATTTCGGTTCTTTCTATGCTAGTATGTAACGTGTTCGGTCTTTCTTCTAGCTTCTCGAACACAGAATACAGTTTTGATCATGGCTTCGAAGTTCTTGACTATTAATGTTATCATCTGTGTCACTTCTGGATCAATTTCAGCTATTTGATTTTTCTTCTTATTATAGACCATACTTCTCTACTTTTTGCATACTTGATTTAAAAAAAAAAAGATTTCATTGAAGAGAGAGAATGGACAAGAGAGAGAGAGCCAGCACATGAGTAGGGGAGGGACAGAGGCAGAGGGAGAGGCAGGCTCCCCACTGAGCAGGGAGCCCGATGTGGGGCTCCATCCCAGTACTCTGGGATCATGATCTGAACCAAAGGCAGACGCTTAACCTACTGAGCCAGCCAGGCCCCCCTCATACTTGGTAATTTTTGATCGGATGCTGGAAACCATGAAATTGATCTTGTTTGGTACTGGGTATTTTTGTATTGCAGGAAGTTTCTTGAACTTATTCTGGGATCTAATGCGGAAATAGTCTGATTCGTTTGGGTCTCGCTTCTGAGCTTTGTTAGATGGGATCAGAGCGGCATTTTGTTTCAGACTCCTTTTTCCCTGCTACTGAGGCAAAACCCTTGTGAGGACTCAATCCCAATGCTGGGTGAATTATGAGGATTTCCACACTGGCTGGCAGGAACCACGACCATTTTCTGCCCTAGAGCTCTGGGGATTCCGCCTCTAACCCTTTCACGCTGCTGTTTCTCCAGACGCAGGCTCTCCTCAGATGTGCTCACTGATCGCTACTTGGCTAGTACTCGAGACCCCTCTCCAGAGCCAGAGGCCAGAGTCCGCGCCCGGCGGGCCTCTCCTCCCCCTCTGATCCCTCGCCTTGTGAACTCAGGGAGATCCCTGGGCTCCAGCTGGACTCTCCTTCCCTGGGCTGGTCTGGAAATGTTCTCTAGGCAGGAAACGGGGGCAACTGTAGGGCTTACCCCATTTGTTTCTGGAATCTCAGGGGTTCCTCTCCTTTGCTGCCTGATGTCAACCGTCTTGAGAACTTGTGTGACTGAAATTTTTACTTGTTTCAGAAAAGAGGGCAAACCCAGTATCTATGAATTCATCTTGCTGGAAACAGAAAAGCTCATCTTCGTGTACTTGGGAATGAAACAATCTGTGGGCCACTGCTACCTATTTCTGCATTTTCTAGAGGAAGAGAACTCAGAAATAACCAAGTTAGAGGAATCAACTGATTTAAAAAAAAAAACAAAACGGTATGACTGCAGCAATTTCACAGGAACATAACGATGACTAAAGAGAAAAGCAACAGCCATTCTCCAATTCATTAATTCATCCAGGGGCGGCAAGTGGAAACCATGACCCGCTCAAGGCAACAGTGAGCCTGCAGAAAAACCAAACGTGGCCCTCCCTCACAAGGCAGGGGCCCCAAGCTCTCCTGACAGGCACTCCCCCAGAAGCACCACACATTGCCCAAAGTTGCACAGTGGCCAAGCATCTCAACGGGGCCTTAGAATTCCCCATAGACTTTCCTCATGCTTTTAACTGGCGGAGAGCCACACTGGGTAGCCCTTTCTAACTCAGCAGGTCACTTTTCTTGCACATGAAAGAATCTAGGGAATTCTGTGTTGAAGGAGAGACTTTCGTGTTTAGATCCACAGACGCTTAGAGAGAATGCCGCCCATTGGCTTGGGCTCTTGGTCCCTAAGAAGCAGCCCTGACGCCAGTAGCTGAGATTCAGACTGAGGGTTCGGCTTTAAGGTCTCTGTCTTCTTCTCTAGGCCTTTGCCCTCTCGTATCGCTCAAAGCTTATGCTAACACGGGGACAAACAACGATGACGACAGACAAAAACCCCACAATCGGAGTCATTATTCGAAAGTGTGAGTAAACCTGCAGATGGTAATGGTAATGGTCCCCAAGGTCCTGTTTCCTGTTACGAGGTGGCTAAGCCAAGTATATCTTGAATATTCTAGTCGATCTTGACAGAAGCTCAGCTGTAAGACAAAATGAACATCTTTGATTAAGAATCTAATCGGAAATGAAATTGGCTTTTAGATTAGGACAGCTTGTCTACTCAGGGACACTGTTCTCATGGCCTGATCAACACTACATGGCCAATGAGCAGAGCCGGGCCCTCTCTCACTCCCGACCACCCCATCTCCTCACTTTGGTATAAAATACTCTTTATAAGCAAGGTAAGTCCCTGGAAAGAAAAATGAGTTGCAGGGAAGCCCAAGGTGCATTCCGATTTTATGCCTAAGAGGCAAGCGGATGGACGCCGTGATGAAAAGGCTCATCTCTACAATAAAAACCCGACTAGAAGCTTCTTCGGGGGCAGGGTTTGAATTTCTGTGCACCATTAGCAGGTTCCCATTTCAGGCCCAGTGCATTTTGAGACCTTGCTTTAACATGGATTGCTGAAAAGTGAAATCTCAACCCCCCCCATTGGCGCCATTCTATTAGGAAAACTGTGCAGGGAGGGCATCATGGACAGCCAAAGGCAATGAGGGACAGATCTTGGTAAATAGTTGGAGGTGGGAGGAGGCAGGCCCTGCCTGGTTTGCCCCTTAGAGCCACAGGCCCCATTTTCTGAGGCCAAGCAAAAGCCTCCAACAGCGCATGCGTTGCTGCAACTCCTCAGTCCTTCGGAGACCGCAGGGACGCACGTTTGCCAGATCCCCATCACGTGACTTCCAATAATTGATTTCTATGGCTGAGTATGTGAAGATAAAACATTTACCGCCACGAGTCTGGGTATTTTTCTTATCTAGAGAGCATACACAAGCTGACCCATCAGGCATATCTTTTTTAGGTTGTAACGTTCTGAGAAAGATTATACCTCTGGCCAGCCCTTTCATTCAGCAAGTGACTCACATCTTGCAACAGACGCCATCTCAGCTCTTCGACTGTAGCCACATACTGACGAGTGTAAGAATCACTGTGTGCGGTGAAAGAGAAACAGGTCAAGGATGGGGAACTTCGCACTCTGCTGTCACTCCGATAAACAATGATGACGAAAGCGCTACCAGCTTTATACACAATGTCTCATTTACCCCTCAGCAAATCTGGATGAATGCATTATCACTCACCCTCTGTACGGAGGATGCAACTGGGGCTCAGAGAGGTGAAGCGACTTGTCTGAAGTCACACAGCTAGGATGGGATTCCAGTGCACACAATTCCCATGATCTTAACCAATAAACTCTACTTGCTAGAATGACTCACTTCTGTCTCGACTCCCTTCTGTGTTCAAGGAGGGAATCAAACGGGATAATCTTCAGCTAGGCTAGAAATGCTAGGCTCCTATGGTCCCCTCGTGGGCCAGCTTTGCTGCGTAATAGGGCCACAGAAGGAGCCGCCTCCTCCTGGAACACACATCTGAGAGCCAGCCACACCCTCAGTGAGAGACAGGCCTGCATGATAAGTACATGGCTGGGACAGCCAGACCCAGCGCACAAAAGGAGAAGGCATGGCGTGCCTGCTATGGTGACAGTGTCCTGGCCGGGGACCAGCACATAGGTGGTAGGAGACGTCAGTACAGGCTTCTGGATGGTGACCACTGGTCCCACCATCTGTGATGCTGACAACTGCGTGGTTGTCCGAGCACCACTCGGTTTGGATGGCTCTGAGATGACATTTATTCCTGTTTCCAGAATGGCTCAAAATGAGAAAAGACGACCCTACAGACCAGAGTCAGGGGTCAGCCAGGCCAGTTGCCTGATGCCCTCACGTGGGGAGAAGGCTCCAGAGCCAAATTTAGCTCCGAACGATTGTTGCTACTTGATAAACAGTCTGGGCTCCCGTAGGCCTTGGGCAAGGAGGGTTTCAGGCCGCGCTGTCCCATCTCCTGTATGTAGAACCTTGAAAATCATTATAGCAGTTTCATTTCCCTACTGGGGCACATCTTGTTCCCTAAAACAGAAAACGAAAGTGATTTAAAAGCAAACATCTCAAGACTTGAGAATTCGAAATGCTTCTGAAAATTCTGGCTGGTGACTAGTCGTTCCATCAGCTCATACAGCCCCTCTGTCAGCGCAGCCGGGGACTCCAGATCTGGCCTGCAGCCCTCCCTGCTCCTCCCGCACCCCCAGGGCCAGCCGGGAAGCTCTGGGTTGGTAAGATTAGCAAGGGCAGGGCCAGAGAGGGGTTTGGGTGAGGTGGGAGCCGCGCGGCTCGCTCTTCTCCCTGCAGGGACAGAAACCTGTAGCCTGAACGATGGGGGATCCGGGGGCTCCTTTCCCTGGAGCCAGCCCTGCACCCTCCTGGGCCAGGAAGGGGCTGAGAGGGGAAACAGGACCACGGGGTCTTTCTGCCGTAGGCCCTGCCCTTCCTTTGGGAGGGCAGTGAGTGCTGCTGGTCAGCTCTGGGAGTGATGAAAACTCGTGGGTGCATTCCCCGGGGCAGCGGGGCTGGGGCTCCTCTGCGAGACATCTGGTGGCTTTGGTAGGTACTGCCCTTTGCCCTGTGCCACCTGCCCCGTGAGGCGGGTAGGATCTGCCCCATCTGAGTCTGGGCCCAATGACACATGGCTGCCACTGCTAAGAGTCAGAGAGCCTCCCACGTGGGTGTCCCTGTGTCGGGTCTGTGTGCATCGTCCCCGGAGTGCCACAGACAGCTGCTCCTGCTCCAGCCCCCAGCTAGAGCCCTCCTGGGGTGAGGGCCGGCAGGTGCTCCGGTTGGCTCGGGCAGAGAGCACTGGAACCAGCCCCAGGCCATGATCTCCTTCTGCCCTTGCTGTGCAGTCCTGGGGTGGTAGGCTTTTGACCGGCCCCCCACCCTTGTCATCGCCTGCTGGGGTCTGGCCGCAGAGCGAGTCCCAGCCTCTGTCTGGGAAGCCAGTGCTTGACTCGTGCTGTCTGGGTGCTGATGAGCCGAAAGACAAGGCGGACATGGTCCCTGCCCTCTGGGAACTGACTTTTAGGAGGAAGGGAGGCAGAGGACAGGCTAGATAAACAAATCTGACGACCGATTACACAAATAATAGTAATTGTAACACATGCCTTGACACAGTACAGTCGGGCAGGAGAAAACGAAGGGAGCTGTTGCACCTGAGCAGGGTGGCCTCGGGGGGACAGTGGAATTATTTAACCTGAGCCCTGTGGACAAGTAAGTGGGCATGGCGGGACAACACGCTGCTGCGGAGACCAAGTGTGCAAGCTCCCGAGGTGGGGAAGTTGGCAGCCCATCTCAAGAACAGAGTGTGCAGAGGGGCCCTGGGAGTTAGGAGGGCGGAGAGGCGAGGCGAGGGGGCAGGCGAGGTAGGAGGAACCAGACGAGGTAGGAGGGACCAGACGTGGGACCTGCGGCCTAGGGTAAGGGCTCTAGACGGAAGGCTGGGCCAAACTGGGACGGTGGACACTGTCCCTCGGAAAGGCAGGCAGTAACATCCTTTCTGTGTTCTCCTAGCCCAAGGCCAGCTGGGCCAGCAAGGGGAGATCGGGCAGGGGCCGTGCTGGGGGCGGGGGGACGCTGTGATGGGACGGGGCCTGGCTCGCCGCCACGTGCTGCGGTGGGCTCCTGCCTGCGCCCCCCTCCCACACCGGACTCTCTCACTGCAGCTGGTGATCTAGGGTCGAAAACAATGCGGAGAATCTCCGGCCACCACGGCTGTGGAATGGGCAGGATTCTATTTATAAGCAGAGAGGAGCTGAACAATGGAGCAACTGCCGCCTCGGTGGGTCTGTAGCCTGACCTCCTGTGAGACTCTGGAAAGCCTCAAAGCCAGACCCCGGAAGAGATGGCACAGGAAGGAGGGGATTAGACCGCTCAAGGACATGAAGCCAGCTGCTTCCTCCACGGTCCGGTCACCTTCATCAGAGAGCAGCTAGTAAGGCCGCATCTGCCGCTGGCGCACACCAACATGAGCTGAGCAGATCCAGCCTCCACCTCCCCTCCCTCCCGGGGGGGGGGGCCGTTTAGATGATGACCACGTACCAGGCTGGAGACAGCAGAATGGGGGCAGGTAACCCCACGATGGGCAGAACGTCTGCCGTGGTCCACGTCCAAGGCTGGCTCACGTGCACGGGGCAGGCCGGACAGGTGCGGGGCAGTGTCCCTGGCACAAGCAGGCCAGTATTTCTTCTGAAATGATGACTATGTTGGGGGAGAAAAATTGTGAGAGACAACGGTGGATGGCCCGGGGCTAGCAGAGGGCAGGGGCGTGTGCTGCCAGGCTGGGCAGGGAGCCCTGCCCGGGTTCCCTCTGACTCCATCGACACCTGGTTTAAGACTCAGCAAATGGCTTGCTCGCTGGGCTTCGTGCTCTCCTCTGGAAGACGTGGGTCACAGCAGCTCGCCTGTCGATTAAACATGAAACTGTCCGTGAAGTGCTTGGGACAGACAGTACCTGGCACGCAGTAATTCTCCAGGGAATTATCGCTACTATTATAATTGCATACAAGAGAGGAATGTGTGTTAGAAACACAACCCACAAGAAGTAAGTTATGCTTCTGTCCAGTGACACCAACAGTGAAGCAGCTGCCAGCATGAGCTCCGAGGAATCCGGGCCCAGCAGAGAAGTTTCCTGGTCAGAAAGATTGGGAAATGGCAGACTACTTCATCTTCCTGGTTTACAAAGCAAATTTGCATATTAAAGGCTCAAAAGAGGCTTTCAATATGAAAATCTGTTACATTTTGCTCTGTCCATTCTTCTCCGCAACTTAGCTGACCACAGAGCCCTTTTTTTTTTTGGCTGAACACGAATTTCTCCCAGGAATCACTTCAAACACAGAGGTTTGGGGGCTGAAACAGTCCCAGTCTTAACCGCTTGTTTCCACACCCAAGCGAGGCAAGAGGAGACAAACCAGGGAGAACGAGGGGAGGTGGGAGAGACGGATTCCCCTGGCCCTGCTTTCCACGCAGCAGGCGACACGGAAAAGGAACAGGAATGTGTGAATCCGCAGGCGCTCAGAGGTGTTCTGGGAGACAGTGAGTGGGGCCCATGGGATGACGAGGCCGGAGGGAAGGCGGAGACTGAGATCCGAGCTCGGGAGGGTGTGGGGGCACTGGTCCTCCTCCTCCCCTATCACCTCGTCACAGCCGGCTCCACGGAGGGATCAGGGATCGGGGAGGACCCGTGCCAGGAGGCAGGGTGAGGGCAAGGCAGGTACTCCCACCCTCCCTGACGGACAGAGGCGGTGTTTGGGAGCTGACAGCCCACCTGTGCTACAATATAGATCTGTATCTATGGATACACACAGAGCAGATGGCCCGACGAGCAGCCGAAATGGAAAATGCGTGTGTCTCGTTGACAATTCAGGGAGATCCCTTACCTTGGATTAATAGCCAAAAAACAAAGACAAAACAAAACACGTCCTTGGGATTGAGGTTCTCTTTCAGATGCTCCCCTGCAGGGGAAAATATTTCTGGTTATTGCACTTAAAAGGTTTCTCAGAATGTGGCTCACAGACCACCCGTGAAGGGCCCAAGTCAGCTCTCTGATCAGAACCCCAAATGAAAGGCGAGCACTGCTGTGTTAGCTTCGTGAGGTGGGGGGCGAGCCGTCACCCCGTGGGGCCCTGTGTTGGATGACAAGGGGCTCGACTGCCACGTGGAAGGTACGCTCCACTCCAAACCCGGAGAGCTGAATCGGGAATCTAGAACTCTCGGCCCTGGAGGTGGGGCAAGGTCCCGTGAGGCAAGAAGAGCCTTCGTTTCGTGAGAGCCTGAGCGCCTGCTCTGTGCGGGGTGCTCTGCTGTGCGTCACGCCCCCTGCGAGAAGCTGTGCGAGACCGGCCTTCCCATCTCCACTGCCACCAAGCAAACGGCCCTCGGGACTCCAGGAGGCGATGGGCCTTGCCTGCTTCTGGTGACAGAACCCATGAGGGTTAGGCTCAGGTCAGCCTAGGGAGTCCATACTCTGACTGCAGCGCTGAAGACCTGATCTAGAAACTTCTCTGGAGGTTGTCAGAATGGAGAGCAAAGCTGAGGGCAGGCAGCAGGTGCTCACGCCAACAGGCCGGATGACACCGAGGGGACCTCTGCCTCAGGTCTCGGGGGCTTCACAGTCACATCAACACGCAAGGGACTTGCACGCACACCTATTTTGTTATCCGGGTTCTTCTGTCCCTGAGAAACCCGTTTTCTGGCCTCTTATCGTGTTGCCATCTGAAGCACCAATTGCGAACACAGGACATCTGTGTCTGGAAAAGCCAAACAAAACACAACCTCGCTCATTAAACTGTCTTCCCCTTTTCCTTCCTGCCTCTCCCGCGCCGCACCATCAGAAAGAGAAACCAGGCCAGCGAGCTGCCCACCTAGCGGCGCAGCTGAGCGCGCGGGCCTCCTCCTGGGCCCTTCCCCTCACGGGGACCCGGGCCCACGCGCCAGCCCCGCTTCAGGAAGGGCTCATGCCCGGGAGCTCGGCTTTCAGGGGACGCACACAGGCCGCGCTTGGAGACAACCCCGGCCACCTACCAGTGTAACTGAGCCCCGGAAAGGAAGGCAGAGGGGTTGGGGCACCGGCAATGCATTTCCGGGGGCTACAGCCTGCCAGTGAGCGGCAGGGGCGTTTTCAGGTCGGGCACAGCTGACAACGGAGAGATGTCACCTGCCACCTCTACGCTGGATTAATGCAGAGAATTCGGGGTCAAGGGTTTAGGCCGAACCAGCTTCTATTTATAAAAAAGAGCCTCGAGGAGGGGGGAAACGGGAGGGTAGGGGACCGGCTCGGTCTGGGTGCCCGTCGGCACGACGCTACGCGGAGGCAGAAGTCTGCGCTCCTCGCCTCGCCCCCGTGAAAGCGGGGCCCCCCCGGGAGCTCTTCCCAGGCAGCTGAGGGCTGCTGGCTCTAGATGGCCCCTGTGTGGGAGCTAAAGAGAGCGCAGGCCGGGGGAACAAGCCCCATGTCTGGCCGTGTGGATGTCGTGGGGACTGTCCCCTGCCCCACAGCTGAGGGAGCCTCGTGAGAGAGCAGGGGGAGACAGGCTCTTTCATTCCACCAGGACCCACATGGGTACGTGTTAAGCAGCTCAAGTCGAAGCTCTCCGAGAGGCAGATGCCCTGACAGAAGACACAGACGAACCCCCACTCCTTTCTCCTGCTGTACCGGGGACCTAAATATGGTTTGGGGCTCCTGACACCCAACAGCGACGCCGGCTGGCCCTCCTCTTCTGAGGGGCCTAAGAACCAGGGAGCTCATCGCCCTGGGATGTCCAGGCCCCATTTCAGGACCAAGTCCCGGTCTGCAGGACGGGGGCGCGGGGGCCTGCACGTCACACCGAAGGTCCAGGCCAGTCTCGCAGAGGGGGACCGGCAGAGTGGGCTGCGGCGCAGGGGGGAAGCCGACGGAAGCAGCGAGGCCACACTATCACGGGACAGATTCAATCACATGGAAAACTTTTATTAAAGCATTTTAAAATAGAACTTTCCAATCTGTAAAACTCTGAACAGCCCTTCCTGACCCTCCCCTGCCATGACCTGAGCCAAATGCACCATCGCATCCTGGCCCGACTGCGACGAGAGGCCGTCCTTGCTTGTCGGCAACTGCTTAGGGCACCGCAGGCCTAAGCAGTGAAAACGCCCAGACCTGAAGGGTCCCGCGCTCCCCGCCCTGGACCAGACTGAAGCTGGGCTCCGCCCGCCACGCTGGCAAGCACGGGCTGTGGCGTCTGTGGCGTCGGCAGCAGCGATGTCGCCTTGGCTCCCGGCCGCCCCAGGGTTATCTGCACTGCGGTTAACAGACAGCGGGCCAGGCCTGGTGACCAGTCGCTGTCACTGGAGATAAAGGCGCGCTTCTGCACCACGCCTCTCCAGAGTCGGAGAAATCAGCGGCAGGACACGCAGCCCCCAGAGCCAGACCGAGAAGACAAGCTGACGGGGTCATCCAGGGGGCGGCGGCCCCATCATCGGTGTCCACGGGGCTGTTTTCCAGGCTTGCCTCACGGCCCCCTGCATCTTCCCTTTAGGTGCCACGAGCTCTTCTGAGACTCAGCTGATGCCCACGTGCAGGGCTTCCCGGGCTGGGGCCTGGAGGGTCCTGAGAGCTGACAGCGGCAAGGACACGGAAAGGAGACGCCAAGTTACAGCTTCAAAAGTCTTGGGAGAAGCTCCTGCCCGCCCTCTCCGTGCGTCCGTCTCCGCCGCCGCCGACATCTGGTGCCACCCTGGAAGACATACGCTGCCGGCTGGCGGAAGGCCAGGAAGGTTTCTCCGAGCCCCAGGCACGAGGAAACCTCTCTCCCAGGCGGTGACCTGACATAAGCCCCATGGGTTCAGCATGGAAACAGACCAGAGTTTAATAGTGGGGGACGGCGCGGGGGTGGGGGGGGGCACGACAACCAACACGAAATAGAAAAGAAAACAAACAAGCGATCAAGCGTCACTAGAGTTTTGGTTTCTGCTGTTTCTTTCTGGGTATGTTTCAGGGCGAATATTCACGGGCAAGGGCTGCTCCGGTGCGGCGCAGCGAAGAGCGGCTGAGAGCGCAGCTGGTCGCGGGAACGGAAAGGAGCACCGACACCCACTCAGCTTCTCCAGCCACCAAAGCCCTGCACAGACCTGCAAGGAAGCGCCGGGAGAGGTGGGTCAGCGGCGGCTCTGAGGAAGGGCTCCGGGGCTCATGCAGCTGCCTGGGCCAAGTTCGGGACTCTGAGTTTTGAGCGTCATGCAGTTCCACACAGCACGGAACGAGGATCAAAATTCAAGACTTGGTGATGGGCCTGGAGGCCCGTGGGCAGCACAAGGCTTCTGAGACACTACCAGGGAACTAAGGAACAGCATCTCTCAGGCCCCGCCCTCCAGCCTTCTGCTCATCCGAAGGCACACTCCCCTCTCTTAACGTGTGACCCTGGAGGAGGCCAGGCAGGACACCTCCTGCTATATTCCTGCTCAGATCAGCAGGTCCACGAAACCCAAAACCTGCTGCGGAACCCCCATGCTTCCAGGACAAGCTTAGAAAATGGGAAAAACAAATCAAATGTACAAACAGAGCACAAGTTAGTAGTGTAATGTTTTCACATACCACATACTCCTCCCTCCTTATTTAATGGCTGGAAACTAGAAGTGAATACTTACGAGTTAGATGATCCAAAGCTGAATCCTGAAAAGATGGGAAGGGGGGAGTGAAATGAGCGCACACACACTTGAGGGGCGGCGGGGGTTTGGGGGGTCCTGCCCCCACCGCGTCCCTCCCTTCACTCCCTGCGGAGAGCCCCGCCGCCCCCCACCTGAAGGCCAGGGTGGGACGGGGAAGGCGAGGGTTGGCATTTCAGGGTTCTTCCCTCCCCGACGCCCACGGTGGGCAGTGGTCCCTGGCACAGTGCCTCCCACTCCGCTGGCCCAGGGCCACACGGACCCCCGTCATCACGAAATCGTATTTTTCTTTTCCCATCTACTTGCTGCTTCTTGGAGAAGCAAGATACTTGGGTTCTAGGCCCGGCTCTGTGGCCCACTCTCTGGCTCTTAGGGCAAATGAGCCCCGTGGGGTTTTTGTCTTCATCTGTAAAACGACGATGCCTGACTTGTGCGCCTCATCAACATGTTGCAGGGATAAAAGCGAACGTGCGCGTTCCACTATCGGAAGAAGTGAGCGGGCAGCAGATCAAAGGCATCTCATCAGGTCTCTACATCTTACATCTTGGCATTTGCCGTCTTGGATTTTAAAACCAAAGTCTAGTAAGATGATGATTATTTTTGGTTCTTGTCTTGAGAGAAAAATCAAGGCAACCCTGCCTCTCTTTGGTGAGGAGCGGCACAACGTTCCGCGTCTAATTAAAGCCTAAAAAGAATATTTTGGCTTTCACCCACTTTTAGCCTTCAAAATACTAAACCGAATCCCCAGGTAAAAATCACTCATTTCTTCGGGGCCAGGGGCGGGGGAAGGCATTTACTAAGGAGAAGGCAGGAGGACTCTGGCGCGGGAACCAAGTCTGGCCACCTACCTGCTCCACCCGATCCAAAGCCAGAGAATCCCCCGCTCTGGGACCCGAAACCAGAGGTCTGTTGGGACAGTGATCCGAAAGTCGGAGCGTTCTGACTTGCGAGGGTGCCGAAGGATGTGGTGTTGCCGCTGCTCCCAAACCTGGGTCCCAGGGAGAAAGCAGTCGGTGGTTAGTGTGGCCACACGGGCGCCTGCTGCCCGGAGGCCTCGGCCCGCCCTGGTGGGGCTCAGGATGCACGCGACGCACGAGTCAAGGGGACACGCTTGGTTAAAAGTAGCGGCCTCTCAGAGAGAGCGGGCTGGAGCCCAGAGCGAATCTCGGCTTTGGGAGGGAGGAGGACATGAACGTGACAGGAAAGCCACGCGGTCCAGGGTGTTGCTCCTCTCCACTGTCTGGAAATTCCAGCTCATCTGGAAATCGAGCAGCACTACATTTCTTGCTCCATCTCCAATAATTCTCGGATTTCATTCCATCATTTGGGCATTTCTCATCTATCGACAACCTCCTTCCCCCAGTTAGTTGTCTTGAGCTCCTCTCCAGATCTTGATTCTACTGACTTTTCATGACAAGTGAGGGGTCTTCGGGAAGCAGACCCTTGGTGCGGTCCCAACTGGTCCTGCTCTATTCCTGCCCCTGGTCCGGGCCTCTCACGAGCAGTGGGCGCTCCTCTGACATCTGCCAGACGCCAGGGAACCGGGGAAAGGTCACAGGCTCTTCTTCAGTTCTCACACCTCAGTCGGTCCCTGTCAGCCCTCTTTGGCCAAACGGAACTAACCAGCCAGTCAGGATTTATGTGGGTGAGCTAACCTCCCCACCCAAGGCAGAATATGACACTTTCCTACTAGAAAAGAAAACAGCAGGTTTCAAATAAATAAACAAAACCTCAAGATTCCCAAACCCTCCAAGCCTGCAGTATCCTGTGCTGGGCGGTCACCGGAGACATCAGTGTCTTGTCAGAATCTGCCAAGAACACTGGCTAAAGTTGGTCCCAACTCTCCTTCAGAAGCTTTCCTTAGGGGCGCCTGGGGGGCTCAGTGGGTTAAGCCTCTGCCTTCGGCTCAGGTCATGATCCCAGGGTCCTGGGATCGAGCCCCGCATCGGGTTCTCTGCTCAGCAGGGGAGCCTGCTTCCCCCTCCGCCTCTGCCTGTTTCTCTGCCTACATGTGATCTCTATCAAATAAACAAATCTTTAAGAAGAATGAAAGCTCTCCTTAACTTTAATTCTTGGGGTTTCCTGGGGGAAACTTAAAAAAGAACCATTAGTCTCTACATGAACTCCAGGAAACAATTTATCAACTTGCTCACTTTCTGGAAACTTGCCAGCATTTCCACACCAGCATCTTTCATGGGGTGGGGTAGGGTATGAGTAAAAACATCGTTTAGTTTACTTTCAAGATAAAGATGCTCTCACCTTGCCAAGATTCACCCCAAGTACCCTGACCACCCCCCAAGCAAAGCCCCCACTCCCCTCCCCATGTCTCTAGTTTTACGCATCCTGCGTCCTATGCCCAGGGCCACCAGACGGTGACTTCAGACACTACTATGTCCTCTGAACGAGGCACTTTGTAGTCATCACCACAGACATTTTATCGGGACTTTGTGGTGTGGTGAAGGCTATTTATTTTCTCCTTGGGGTTTTGGCAACCAGACTGAATTTCTGGGGCCCTTAAAAGACAATCCCTAATATGGCATTTTTCAAGGGAGGATGTGCACGAGGCGCTAAGAGCAGCTTTAAAAGCCGAGCAGTCCCTGAGACTCGGAACTGTGCTGGGGGCCCAGTCAGGGCCCAGGGTGGAGGCTGGCCCGTTGCACTGTGAACTGAATACCCACTCTGGGAGGTCTTGAGTGGAGCCGGGGACACAAGGAGTGGTTTGCTCAAGGACAATGGGTCGATGACACAACAGTCCCGAGAGGCAAAGAATGTGGCGAAAACTACTCATCTTGAATCCCCTGACAGAAGTCCCCACACAAGAGGCAGGCCTGGCTCTAAAGTAGCCAGGACGGGACTGTTTTTCTCTCTTAAATCATCCTTGAGTTCCACGAAGAGAACAGGGTTTCGCCGACCAGCACTCCGCGTTTTCGGGTGACGTAACAGCTCATGTCCACCTGCACGCCGACAGAGGCTGGCTTGGAAGAAGTGAGCCTTCCCCAGGGACGAAGACACATCCTGGACTGACTTGTTTGCGGATTTCGAGGGAGGGGGGCTCAGCTCAGTGACAGTCGGGAAAATGCAAGAACTGTCTTTCCAAACCAGGGGTCCCGGGCCCCGTGCTCTGGGCCATCCCCAGGTCCCTCCCCGGGGGGGCTTACCCGAATCCTCCCGCGTTGGCAGCCGCAGTACCCTCTCCGAACACTTTGCCTCCCGTCGAGCCCAGAGGGCTTGTAAAGGCTGGGGCTGAACCGAATGCTGGCACCCCTCCAAACCCAGGGGATCCCCCAAAAGTAGGAGGGCTGCCAAACACTGGAGCAGCACCGAAGCCACCTGAGCAAAACAGAGGCAAACAAACAGAAACAGGGAAAAAGAAAGGAGACAGGAAGAGAAGACAGTGAGCGGTGAGAAACCAAATCAAAAGAGGAAGGAAAAAGGGGAGAATAGGTTAGAAATGCAAATGCAGAAAACCGTGACGGGGGTGACAGCCTTTCTAAATACCCAGCCACCCCCTCCGCTTCTAGCACAGGGGTCGAGTCCACCAGGGGAGCTCCTCGGAGCCTTCGGAACCCAGCAGACCCTGTGTTTGTCTGGGAGACCCTCGATCCTTCCCGCGGGCGAGCCGGACAAGTCGGCTCCCAGGCTCGTGGAATCAGATCACTACCGAGCAGCGGCCTGGTGCACTGCTGACCCCTTCCCCGCCCCACAGCGCCGTTTGGAGGCTCCTCACTGAAAAAGCCTTCTTGAAAACTCCGATCCCTGCCCAGCTGTCAAAGACGACAGATGTTGTTACTGTCACGACACATGCAAGGCTTCCAGCTTCGTGAAAACCCACATTATAAAGCCAGAGGCTCCTAGTCTCCTCTCAGGGGGAGAACCTATGAACTGGGTTACAGAGGAGATAGAGAGGCGCACGGCACTGGTGCTCAGCCCGGGGCTTTTTATTTATTTAAAGCTTATGGCTCTCACATCTCTCTCCACAGTCTCTCTGCACAGAAGAATTTCTTTAAAAAAAAAATGCTTTTTCTCTGCAGTCAGGAGCTACTCCTCAATAAAAAAAGCACACCGAATTTCCTCTCTGGAGGAAGGCGGCTGGATAAACGTGATAAAACCATCAATCAGCCCTGAGGAGAGGCCACCAGAGGCCCGACGGCCCCTGCTGCTCCCGTGAACAGGGACGGGGGGATCAGGGGCAGGCACCTGCGTAGCCCATCGTGCCACAGGTCAGGTGCGCCGAGGTGGCCTCCTCGGACTGGCGGAGATGCCCATCGGGCGGAAAGAACGGCCATCCTTCCCTGACTATGCCTTGTGCTCCTGATGGGGTTCCCAAACCCCAAGATACTGCATACATCATTTGAAGCTTTGAGCTGAGACCCTCCGTGAGTGTCCGCTGAATGGAATGGAATGAATGGAATAAACTTGTATAAGAAGCTTGCTCTAGAAGGGAGTATTTCTTAAAATGAGTACTGGCCTTAGGAGCTACGTGCTAAAGGGAATGACAGTGGCCTTGGTGCAAGGAAAGAGGCGCCAGGGACACTATTCTCGCCCCTTGCGGAAAGCGAGTCCTGCTGTCAGAGGCACGAGCCAGGCCTTCTTACGTCAGCATAATCACACCACAAGCTTCTGCTACCTGAATCAGGAAAGATCAGACTCTGGGTAGGAAAAGCTGTTAGCTGAATTCTTTTGTTATTTGTTATTTTGTGACTCAATCACGTGCTTACTTATTATTATGGCTAGTGAAGATACTTTCTGCTAAGGCTCATGTTTGGGTTAACATTCTAGATTTTCAAACCTTGAGTGAAATTCCAAGCCATGATAATGGAGACTGTTGGGTTACAAATATAAGAGACTGGAAAAAAAAAAAAAGTGCTAAAAAAACCCTTGCAGTTGAATTATTTACGACCGCTCACAGATCTAGTTACGCTCTCTTCCTAGACACACGTGGCCGGATCTGGTGCCTTGTGCACAATATTACTCTGACTTCTTAGTGGAGTGTGAGTGAAAAATGAGAAGTCACAAAGACAGAGAAAGTAAACTGGACAGGGGAAAGGAGATTAAACACCCTACACATACGTGTGCCACCCCTCCCCCCCACACCCATACCACACATACACACCCACCCTCACATACATCTCACACACACACACACACACACACACACGCACACACACTGTCCCCGAACAAACCTGGGTCAGAGCTAAGTGAAAAAGGAGGAAAATGGGCACTCTGGTTTTATTTTGTGGAGGAAGGCAACTCACTCCTGATGCTAGGAAGGGTATGATTTTATTAGATGCTACATTTTCACGGTTTTCTTCTCCATAAGAGCAATTTGCTACTGATCAATGACAATACAACACCTGACTTCCTGAGGGCCCTCTGTGTGGCGGGGATGTGCCAGCTGCTGCCTAACACTTGGCCTTCATGGTCCCAGATAAAACCCGGCCTGACCTCACAGGAGGGAAGAGGTTCAGACAATGTTATCTGCCTAAGTTCAGCCAGCTGATCGTGGTAGCACCGGCTGAGTGACTCAGAGAGTGCCTACCACCTAACCGCATGGGTCAGCCTGCCTCCCTCCACCACAACTGGCGTGAGCCCAATGGGCCGGGTACAGCTGTCTGGGCCCACCTCTATCCCCCCAAGTAATCTCTAGCACTACTATTTCCTAAGGCAACTGTACTGAGGGAGGATGGACACTTCTGGAACTTTCCAAAGGCCTGTCAAAATGGTCCATCTACAATCTGTATTAAAGCAAGATGCCAATCGTGATGTCTTAGGCATCTGCACTGCGTGGGCAGGAAGGATGACTCCTTTATTTAAAGCAGCCTTTTCCTATGCTCAGGACTCTGCCGCACCTCCTCCTACAGCAGGAGCCCCCTGAACACTGCCACGAGTCCTGCAGTGAGAGCCCAAGTGCCCGAAGCACAGGGGCCACGGGCTGCCTCCGGCCTCACTGTCACCCTTGCAGCTACTGGCTCATTCATCCCCTGCAGCTTTCTCCGTCTGCAGTCTGAGGGGTTCCACGGGGCAAACAGTCAAACAGGAAAAATAGTCTGAAAGGTAGGAGGATATATTTTCTCTAAGACTAAAAAAATGAAAGCATAAGGTTCTCAAAGTCAATGGGGACCTGACTCCGGGATAAGGAACAACATGTAAGAAAAATGCATGAATCAAAAAAAAACCCATTATCTGGTTCCTCAAAATAAATTCATTAATTAATTAAGCCTCGATGATTGATGAATTAACATTTCTTGGTCAAATGTCTGCTTTGCTGACCAGGACCCAGAGCTTTGTAGCCTTCTCATTTTTGAATCCTTTACTGCGAGGAAGGCTGGGGGCAAAGTAAAGCCGCAACGCTCTTGTCTAGTGCACTTGAAACTCTGGGAAGAATCAAAGACTAACCCACCCGAGCCACAGGTCTGAGTAATGGAGCACACTCATGGAGACCGGAGCAATTCAGGTTCTAGAAGGTGGGACTCCAGGCACAGAATGTGGGGCGGTCCTAAGTCAGAGCCACCCACGCATCTGGTCCTTGGGTTGGAGGGGGTCCTTCCTCTGGAACTCACAGAATTTCAGAGGCTCTCGGACACACAAGGGACAAGCATCTTGATCGCTCGCCCCTGGGGAGTCTGCTTTAAAGAACTTCCTTCTCTGCAAACATCTTCCCCCACTCTGCCACTGATTTTTTTTTGGGGGGGGGGGTCTTTTCACACAATTTTCCACATGACAGGGACAGGAATGCAGACCCTCTGGAGATTTGAGACAGAAAGAGGACAGAGAGGCAGTTGATAGAAATGAAGTATGTTTTTGTATCTAAACGTGTACTGTTCCTCAAATTTTGAAATCCTAAACCTCGCATATGATCACAGAAAGCCACATAGTTCACAAATGCATTTACGAGCGACGCTGGGCTAAGCAGTGCGGGTGGCACTCTCTGCCCCTCACCCCAACGGCACGCTCTTCCCGAGAGAAATCACTGCCCCGTGTACTTACAGTACGTGGATGCTGTATGGGGACATGTATATGTAATATATTCATGTATGTTATGCTCAAAAGAAAAAAAAGTGACTTGAGAAAGAGGACAAATGAAAGAGATATAAAAACCAAACAGACCACTTGTCTTGCCCATGACCGTGAATGGGCCCCAAGCTCGTCTGTGACTCGGGTATTTTCTTGTTTATATTTTAGTTATCACTGTCTCGTATGTTCCCTTACTTTGGACGCTCTGCACTTGCTAAATATTTACATTCTTGTTTTTAACACGTTCTGGGAGACCTAGAACAGTGCTGGGGACACAGTAGATGCTCAGTGAATATAAAAATGAACTGGGGAGGAAAACTCACTTCATCTGTACCCCAATCCTCCTCCCTTGAGAGCCACCCTAGGCATACTCCCTTCCAGGTATCTACACATATGTACTACACATCTAAAAAGAAACCACAGCTAATAATTATCAGAGTACCTGTTTTATTTGGAGCGGAAAACCCGAAGCCTTGGGACGCCACACTTCCTCCTCCAGAGCTGAAAGTGCCGGCCGGCTTCTGCTCTCCAAACGATGAGCCGGCAAAGCCACCGAATGTCTTGGCCCCACTGTTTCCAAATAGATTAGAGGTATCTAAAGAAAGGGGGAACATGTTGAGGGAGATCAGAGTCAGAAAAAAATGTCCTTATCTACTTAGAGCAGAAAGGAAGCTGCAGCTAGGTGTTTGAGGAGAAACAAGTGACAAGTCTGGGATTCAAGGGAGCCGGGCCGCGGTGAGCACCTTCTGTGATTTGCTGCATGTTGATGACAAGTTTCTAATCTCTGGGAACCCGGGCTCCGGGTTCCACGTACACACCATGCATGGGAGCTGCGACAAGGCCCAGGGAAAAGGCTCCTTTGCAGGCGCGCATCTGGGCTCCCACACGGCTCCAGTCTAACTACCAGCTTCCCGCGAGGCGGTTTTCTTTTGAAGAGGGCTCGTGCTCACTCATCTCCTCCCGGGAAAACCAGCTTCACGTTTTGTCGAGCTAGAAAAAATAAAGTCGGAGCAAGTTCGAAGCAAGCTTCATGGCTTCCAGCTTCTGCTTTTACAGTCGGGTTGGACACGTGTGCTGTCGCCAGATCTGCTCAGGGAATGGCGGCGAAACAAGGTAAACCATGATGTTCCTAATTCTGATCTGAGGGGAGCTGGAGAGGCCCTGAAGAACGAAGAGGCAAGACTTCCAGTCTCATTTCCTTTTCCGATGCGGCTCAGGGAAGCCCTTGACCTTTCAGATGCTTATCTAGGTGGGTCACTCGCTCTACACACCGAAGCCATGCCAAGAATGAAAGGAATAAAGGAAACTAATTCTTAAAACCCGAGCCGGGGTAACAAGTGTTTTGTCGGTTAAGAAACGCAAATCTGACCGCTACTGCCTAAAAAGCCACAGTCGGAAGCACTTGGGAACACAAAGAGCACGCGATCAGGAATTTCTCCTTTACCCTTTCTTGGGGGGAGAGGGGAGAGAAAACTCACCCTTCCCCACCATGTTTGGATGGGTGTTTTATTAAAGTACGTTTGTGCCCAAAGAAGGCAGGGAGATGCTGTCCTGAAATGGGCTCTAGGCCCAATGGCACAGGCAGAACTGGGGTGCTGAACTGATGCTCCTGGTGGGCAAGGGAGAGCATGAGCCACCATCACCACGGGAGAAGCGCAAACATCGCATGGGCCGGCCTTCCCCCAAGTCGATGAGGGGCTCGCCGTGAAGGTGATGGGAGAGAAGTGGAGGAGAGTAAAGTCACTCCCAAAGTCCAGCTGTTTGAAGAGGTGGCCCGCCACGGACCTGTCAATCCCAAGGTCCCCCATCTCGCTCTGCTGCTGACCCCACCCCTGTGTGAGACACAACCGTTAACATTTGTAGTGGTCATGCTCTTGATCAACAATCCAGGAAGTGAGTGGCTTATCTCAGGGACATGACCACCCCGAGTTTCTAGGCACCGGTGCACAGAGCGCCGGGCCACCACAGGGTCATCTGCTCTGCAGTCTGAGAGCCTGGCTAGGAGCGGGCCAGGCACTGACAGCGGGAGAGGCTCACAAGCTCCTTTTCGTCCCCCCCCTTCCGCGGTACCACAGGATCACCCATCTCCCTTTTGTAGAGGGGTTCCTGGGGGCAAGGTGCTCTCAAGTAGCGCGAGCTCTCTGGCAGTGGGCTAGCTAGCTTGGAGGCCGCGTTTTATCCTCTCGGCGGCAGGACCGTCATTCAGCGCTGGAGATGCAAATCGGGCTCCTCCGCCATTCCTTTGCTCGGCACCTCAGAAACAGAGGACTGCAACTTTCCGACTTCCTTAATGCCACTGCGGCAAAAACTGCCAACCGCAAATCCATTCGAGCATGAGACCTGGGGCTAGCTGTCCCCTTGGAGAAATCTGAGATACAGAGGTGAAATGATTTTCCCGGGACGATGCTGGGAGACTGAAATGCCTGAAGTCAGAGAACAGAAGTTTCTGGGCATCTTCACCCCTCCGTCTTCTTGAGACTCCTCTGTCTGCAGATGCTCACGACGTTAGAGTGGAGTACATGGGTGTTGTGCAGGCAGCCCTGGCTCAGGACACCTAGCAGCCGGCGGCAATGACTTCACTTTCCCAGGTCCCAGTTTCCTCTGAGATAAAATGGGGACAGTGAGGGGCGTCCGCACCGCTGCTGAGGCTCCGATGAGCTGCCGTGTGCGCAGCCTAGCTGGGCCCATGGCAGAGCCTCAGGAAAGAGAACTTCTCCTCTCTGTTTCTTTAACTCTTCTTCCTGCCACATCCCTCTTGTGTTCCATATAAGACGATACAGAACAGATCAGTGGCAAAAAACGTAATCCTTTTCATTTTGCAAAGATCGTGAGAGTTAAACCAGTCGAGTTGTAACAGTTTTCATTCACAGTCTCAAGAGGAGCTCTGCATGTTGAAATGTTTTAGGATTTATTTAAGCTGCTCTGAAGCAAAGTGGCATTAAGCAAGGTCCGCTTCTCTCTGTTCCCGCAGTCAACAACATGCTTCTCGGTTCCTTCCCAGCGGCTCCAAAATAACACAGTTCCTGGCTCTTAAAATACGGCAAGTCAGAGGGTTATCTTGGCTGTTGGAACAGGAGGCATCGCAGGAACCTCTTCACACGTGAGCAGAGCAGCTGTCCTCAAAGAGCCGGCCGGTGACTTCTACTCTCGGGGGTGGCGAGTCCAGGGACAAGTGGCTTCGGCTCTGGGCTTCCCCCCGCCGGCTTGACACCGGTCGTCTTGGGTCTTTCATTTGGCAAAAAACATTTGCCTAACTCAACATGAGGGTCCAACCCTGCTTCAATTAAGCTATCCCTGATATAAATGTGATACAAACACTAACACGGAGACCCGGTCCCAAGTCATTCTGCAGGCCTAAAGTCACGGATTCGAATTCAACACGCCCTGAGTAGGGGGTTCCTCAACAAGCTCAGGCCCGGGACACTTTCCAAGACATTCTCTGGAAGAACAGTTGTAGCGCGAGCCCCGCGGGCCCAAGAGGTTCTCCTCAAATGGCTTCCGTATCCTCACACAAGTTATGCCTTTCGGGCCTCCAAACAGAAAGGACGCACTGAGGATGGCTCTAACCAGCGTCCTTAGGATGAGACATGGGGAGGCAGTAAGTGCTCGTGGGTAACAGCGCGCGGTGCTGCTGAATTTTAAGTGACCCCTGAATTTTGAGCGTGGATCTCAGATAGTTTCCGGGGGCAGAGAGAGCAGAAACCTTCATGAGCTGTGGGCTTCTGGATAAAGGACATGCCAGCTCCCAGCAGCAGTCTTCCCGGCTTGGCTTCTACCATCATGGCAGGAGACTAACAACCTCTCAGGGCGGAAGAGGGCAGCGGCAGGACCGGGCGGCCGCCAGGGAAACTGCCGAGTGCCCAGCCTGTGCTCAGAGACCTGGCTGCATGGGAGCGTGTTCAGTGCCCCCGAGAACGGGCCCGAGGGCAATCAGACAAGACATGCCTGGGAGGAGCTGTGCTCCGTTGCAAGGCTAGGAAGATCTCAGGAGGCACTGGGGTGGGTCAGGGTTCTGGAAACATATTCAGACTAAATGCTGGTGGCTCCACACCCCCTCCTGATCCTATTTCCTTATTGGTAAAATGGGGACACGACATCGAGAAGTCCTGCTGTAAGAAGCAGTCAGCGTCCATAGGATCCGTTCCCTTCCACCTGATGTCATGTGAAGGAAGGGAACACAAGGGCTGCGGGATTCCAGAGAGGGAGAGATCACCGGGACCCCCGAGGCCCTCAGGCCAAGCTGCACACAAGCGTAGACTTACAGTCACCCTTACAGGAAGGGTGGGTTCGGCAGGGGGAGTGGAGGGAGCAGGGGAGCTCTGGCACCAGAGCGGGCAGAGAGGAGCGGTGTGCGTATAGAGGACGGCTGGCAGACCGGCCGACGCCGAGGGAACATGGTGGGGGCACAGGAGAGTGTGCAGGGCAGCTCACAGAGGGCCCAGACGTCCAAGCCAAGGAGCTGGCTTCGTGTCAGCGGGAAGCTGCCAGCCGTTCTGCATAAGGAGAGTGGCAAATGCAGAGGAGAGTTAAACACACTCAGCTTGGTGTGAATGTCCACATGCCAGGGGAGGATAAGCGGGGAGGGGAGTCTGGACACTACCGTGCTAACCCAGATGACAGTGAGGACATGCCTGCAAGGACAGAGAGAAGCGGTAGAGAAGGAACTGTCTGAAAAGAAGAAAGAGAACCAGGAGAATCGGTCTATACAGCCCAGGAAAGACGTTGTGCTCAAAGTGTCAAATACTGCAGAGTCACCCAAAGAGAAGGAGGCTGCCTCCGGTGGTTCGCAGAAAGCATCCTCAGTTCTGGTGAGGACAATAGCTGTCCCCAGATGACTTCTAGCTCCTTCTCCTCCACCGTTCTTCCTCTTCTGCACCTGGTCCTCTGGGCTACAAAGGCTCCTGTCCCTTTCACTATCAAGTCACCTTTCAGTTTTCAAAGCAAAATAATGTTTAAGTCTTTTCAATATCTGAAACTTCTCTTACCATAAAAGTAAACTGCTGGCTTATAAAAACCAATGTTTAGGAAAATGAAGACCAGCAGGTGTCTGGTATCAAGAATCTGGTATAATCCTATAAAAATATCTGATATAATTTTACTTTTTATTTTTTTAAAGATTTTATTTATTCATTTGACAGACAGAGATCACAAAGTACGTGGACAGTCAGGCAGAGAGAGAGAGGAAAGCAGGCTCCTTGCTTAGCAGAGAGGTCGATGTGGGGCTCAATCCCAGGACCCTGAGATCATGACCTGAGCCGAAGGCAGAGGCTTAACCCACTGAGCCACCCAGGCGCTCTCTGGTTTAATTTTAAACCAGAATTAAAGAATTAGAGAAAAGGTGTGCCAGTGAACAACGGACTGGGGGCAGAGGAGGGCAGTGCTGACTCGCCGTGTGGTCCAATTCCCATGGGGTACACACTGACACGATGGCAGAGCTCAGGTGTCCCAACACAGGGTCACTAGATGGGAGAACTGGACAGAGGGGTGCACAGCTGGCTCCCATGAGCTAGGGCAAGCCATCGCCAGCCCCCCGCCGAGAGAAGGCCATTCTCTGACAGGTAAGAACCAGGGCCGAAGAGATGACTCAGGCAGGAGGAATGGGGATTTTTACAAGGATACGACACACCTAAGATTCAACAAAGCTGGTTGGTAACACAGTGTCACAGACTGTAACCTACCCAAGGGAGAAACCCACGTTTCTAAGTAGCATGTCACCGAGTGCTGCTTCTGTGCCAGATGCTGTTTTGTAGCTACACGTGATCTAGCAGAGTCCTAGATCTGCCACTTTCTGGCCTTGTGACTTAAAAACACCTCACCATTCGGGGCTCACTTCCTCACGGGAAAATGGAGAGAGTGCCACATGAGGATCTGCTGCCCAAGTATGTGCTGTGGAGCCCCGTGGCTCCACGCTGAGGGCGGGGGGTGGAAGACGGGGAAAGCAAGCAGCGTCTCTGGTTCTTGACCCCCGCTTCCAAGCAGACCTCCTTTCAACCTGCTTCACATATTGGGCTTCTGCTTAGAAGTTCATCTGCAGAAAGTTTTTGAAAACTACTAGACACAATTTCTAGGATCCCTTCATTCCAGGAATCTTTTCTTTTTTTTTTAAAGATTTTATTTAGTTATTTGATAGAGAGAGCGAGAAAGAGAGCACGTGCACAAACAGGGGAAGCAGGAGAGGGATCCCGGGACCCTGGGATCGTGACCTGAGCCAAAGGCAGACGCGTAACGGTGCCACCCAGATGTCCCTCATTCTAGGACTCTAAGTTCCTCCCGGGAGACTGAGAGCTGAAGGAGAGACCTCCGCCGTATAATTTCACAAGAGGTCTGTGTCTCTTGATTCTAACCTTCCCTTGTATGGCGTGAGGTGAACAGTGACACCAAAACAACTAATCGGTGAATCTGGAGACTCAGGATAAAGAACTCTGCTTTGAACGGCGTGAGCCTTAACGCGAAGGGAGCTCCTGTCCTGTCTGAGAATATCAGCTCCCGATTCACGAGGACCTTGGTGTAGCACAGCAGACGCCGAGATGCTCCGTGTGCGGCGTGTCAAACGAGGGAAGCAGAGATGAAAATGACAGGCCCCCACCTTCCCATCTCAGCCTCCATCAGCGGCAGGATTTTTTTAAGATTAAAAAAAGAACAAACAAACCCAAATTTCTTTCATTTCCAACCATGAATAGACAGATCAACAAAGAATTTGAAAAATTAGCTGGAGAAAAAAGTGCCAGCAGAATGATACAGCTTCAACTGAAAATAAGGCAAAAATGTAAGAGATGACAAATAACGAAGGCTTTAAGTTTTGGGTAACATTTCTCTGTGGCAGCTGAATTTCCAAACCAATTCCAAGAGGGTACCACACAACGAAAACCCAGATGCTCCTTCTCCAAGCACACCCCGCTTGCTCTGCTGCTCTCATTTGTACCTGTCCCCTTGAATTCACTTCAAGTCATTTCAACTCTAAGACACAGAATGATCTGGGCCTTGGGAGAGGAGAGGGGAGGAGCTCAGTGCACAGAGCCTCACCGTGCAGCTCTGCTGTCTTTCTGTGATTATATAGGACATCTCATTAAAAAACCAAAAATAAAGCTCAAAATAAAAACAGATCACACTGCTTTGATCCATATTATGGGCCTTCTGGACCCCTCTCTTTCCTTTCTACGCTTGTCACCAAAGCTCTGCTAGCACTACGGGGATGACAATGGCATTATGGGGCCGAAGAGACTGGGCAAACGGTCTCAACTTACTTGGGGTGGCTGCAGTTCCGAAGCCCCCGCTGGCCGAGCTGAATGGGTTTTTGTTGGCTGCATCCTGGCTGGGTTTCCCTCCAAGGCCACTGAAGAAACCTCCCCCTCTTCCAGTGTTTCCAGACCCAAACACGCTCCCACTGGAAGAGGGCTGCTGGAAAACAAAAGGGGCAGGAAGTGAGATAGGATGAGAGGTCATCGTCAAACGGCAGGCCACATCCGCGGAAAGGAGGCGCTCACAGCTGGGACAAATGGAAAAAGCAAGAGTACTCTGATTAGTTCGGGGACGGATGCTCTAACCACCACAAAAGACGCTGGACTCTGGACAGGGACTTCCTACAAATCAGAAGTTCTCAAGCTATTCCACACTCACAGTTCTCTGCAAACATGATTTATGGGAGGAGGGAACTCTGAATGTTTATCTGCCCCGCGGCCTGCAGTCTCCGCTTGACATGATGCCAGGGGCAGGAAAGCCAACCCCTCAAGAGTTCCCCCAAATGAGAAAGTTGAAAAACATTTCTCGGCGATTATGAACATGACTTCTTTTGATTCCTCCAGTATTTGGCTGAACTCATCAGCAACTGATGAAAAGTGATTTACACTGTCTTTTCTCCCAATTTGTGCACTTTTATTTCATAATGACTTTTCCATACTGCAGAAATAAGCTTAAATTAGCTCCATTGTTGAAATGATGACCATAGCTGAATTTCGTCCAAGTCTGCAAATCTTATGCTCAGAGGATGCTGCTAACTTAGGGCGCGTGCTGACTCAAAGCTGTCTCAGGCACCACATACTTTATTTCAGTTTGGAAACTGGTTCTTAAAGGAAGACCAGTGCTAGATTTGAGGGACCATTAATATTAGTTACATGGGACATCTTCTTGGCTGATAATGTAGAAATAAGATAGGTTTTTTAAGATTTTTATTTATTTATTTGACACAGAGAGAGAGAGATCACAAGTAGGCAGAGAGGCAGGCAGAGAAAGAGGGGGAAGCAGGCTCCCTGCTGAGCAGAGAGCCTGATGTGGGGCTCGATCCCAGGACCCTGGGATCATGACCTGAGCTGAAGGCAGAGGCTTAACCCACTGAGCCACCCAGGCGCCCCAAGATAGGCTTTTAGAAATGGATCACTGTTGGGGGTGCCTCAGTCGGTTAAGTGTCTGCTGACTCTTCACCTCAGCTCATCGGAGGTCTGGATCTCAGGGTTGTGAGTTCAAGCCCCGCACTGGGCTCCACGCTGGGTATGGAGCCTACTTCAAAAAAAAAAAAAAAAGGAGAGAGAGAAATGGGTCACTGTGCACAGGAACCTTATAGAAGTGCCCCTCAAAGGCAGACACAGGGGTGCCAAAGTCCATCCCCTGGGAAATGGGAATAAAGAACTCCCCACCCGAAACCAGCGAGTCAATTAAATGTGCTAAGAAGCACAGCGCACTTTCCAATAGTGCCTACAGTGTAAGCACAGGCTTGGAAGACAGCTGCTGTCTGGTATGTAACAGCGACGGTAACTGACCAATCGGTAACTGACCAATGACTGAGCACTTTCTAGGCGTCAGGCATTTCTCTAACACTTCACACTGAAGTCACACCTCCAGGGGGCCACCTCAGAAACAACCCCCTAGCGCACCCCCTCAGGGGCACGGCCACCACCCTGGTCTGAGCCGCCAAGCCTCGACTTGTCGCCTGGACTATACAACTCAACTTCCTGCTTCTACTGCATCTCTGCTCACACAGCAGCTAGAGTAACATCTATGAATGGCAGTCAGATCCTTAAACTTGTATTGAAAAGTTCTACAGGACCCTACGCAATGTGGCTCCTGGCCACCTCTGATATCATCCTTTATCATCTCTCCTCCCCTCACCCCCAACATGGTCCAATTACACTGGTCTTTTGTACTGGAACACGACAGGCTAAATTTTACTTGGGGGTGACTGTACCTAAGGCACTTATACTCGTCTCTAACTCCCTCTTTTTGCCCCCTAAATGTCTTTAAAGCAACAGTAAGTTTACAATGATTTAATGATGAGTAAGAGCTTTTTAAAACCTGGAATCCAATCCAATCATAAAAGCATGGGCTTTGATAACCAGTAGCCAGACTTTGAAAGGAAGGCAGGCATGGCAATGAATTCATGCAGCATGTAGAAAATACTAGACTCTGTAGCTGACTTCCATGCATCAGACTGAAACACAGCCAACTGCCAAAATGTGGCTATTCTCACCCCACCAAAAAATGGCAATTTCAGATGTTTAAACTGTAAAAATAGGATTTAAAGAATAATGGCTATCTGTAGAAATGAATGGAAGATGATCACAGAAGTGAATGTGAATTGAGTTACTACATCCTCATAAATGGGTTAGAGAGAGTCTCGTTCATTTTAATTGTAATAGATTACCACAGTTTTAAAATTTTAAATTATGGAAAATCTCAAAAGTATAAAAAAAAGAAAGGATATAATGCTCCTACCCCATGCCCATCACCCAGTTTCAATGAACTCACATCCAGTTCAGTTTTGTCTAAAACCCTTTTACTTCCCCCATCTTTTATCAGCATGAAGCAAATCCTAGACATCTTATCATTTGAACCATTGATTTTTCTAGTATAATCTCTAAAACATAAACCATAACCTTACCATTGTCATGCCCAAAAAGTTGACAATTCCTGAATATCATTAAATAGGGAGTTACTGTTCAAGATCCAACCTCAAAATGTTGTCAAAAAAAAAAAAAAAATCAAATCAAGGGGTGCCTGGGTGACTCAGTGGGTTAAGCCTCTGCCTTCGGCTCAGGTCATGATCCCAGGGTCCTGGGATCGAGCCCCACATCGGGCTCTCTGCTCAGCAGGGAGCCTGCTTCTGCCTCTCTATCTGCCTGCCTCTCTGCCTACTTGTGATTTCTGTCAAATATATAAATAATCTTAAAAAAAAATCAAATTAAATCAAATCAATGTCAAGCCTCCAGACCCAACCCCTACCTCACAGGAAGTTAACAAGGGCCGGGGGACCAAGTTAACCTAGGAGCTGTAACATGGGAATGCAGTTAGCAACCAGACCACAGGAAATTCTACAGAACAACTGAATTATGAGAAACAACCAGAGGAAGAGAGACACAGAAGGGTCATCTATAGAGGGAGACAGTCGGGAGACCTATCGAGCAGTTTCAACGTGTGGACTGGACTTGATCCTAATTCAAAGAAACAAATATAAAAAGGAAACGGAGACGCTGATGAGACTTCTTCACAAAGGCTTTTCCTGACTACGTAACCTAAATTGTTCTTCCTGATTACTGCTTTATTCTCTTCATAGTACTAACTCTCTGAAATTAAACTATTTTAATACGCGCTCTCCCCATCCAATGTAGCCTTCCAATCCGTGAGCACTGGGTATCCTTCCATTCATTGAGATCATCTTTAATTTCTTTAAACAACGCTTTATAGTACTCAGAGTATGTTTTACACTGATTTTGTTAAATTTATTCCTAAGTATCATACCCTTTTTGATATAATTGAAAATGGAATTTTTACTTTCATTTTCAGATAGTTTATTGCAAACATATAAAAGTAGGTTTTCAAAAATATTATTCTTGCATACTGCCACTGTGAACCCATTTATTAGTTCTGCTAGTATTTTAGTGGATTCCTTAGGATCTTCTATATACCTGATCATGTTATCTGCAGATACAGAGTTTTACTTTTTCCCTTCTAATCTAGATGCCTTTTATTTCATTTTCTGGCCTAACTGACCTGGTGAGAATCAATATACATTTTTGATTCATCCATACGGTTGCATGCACTGGTCACTCTTGCCTTTACACTGCTGAGTAGTATTCCGTTAGAGGAGTATGTTGCTGCTTACTGCTCTCCTGCCAGACATCTGGACTATTCCCAGCTTCGGGCTGTCATAAACAAAGCTGCTATAAACAGTAAGTCTTTTTGTGGACTTAGGTTTTCAGCTCTTTTGGTTAAATACCGAGGACTGGAACTGCTAAACCACAAAATTAGTGTCTATTTAAGAAATTGCCAAATGGTTTTCCAAACTACCATTTTATAATCCCACCAGCAACACATTAAGAGATCTGTTTGCTCTAATGTCCACATTTGGTTTTGTTAGCTCTTAAATTTTAGTAATTTTAGCGGCTTTGGGGTAGTGTCATATTGCGGTTCCAAATTACATTTCTCTGATGACTAATAATGGTGGGCAAGGTTTCAAGTGCTTATTGGCCATTCATATACTTTGTAAAGTATCTGTCCAAGTACTTTGCTTAGTTTTTAAAGTTCTTTATATATTCTTTACATATTCTAGACAGAAGCCCCTCATTTGACACACGCATTATAAATATTTTCCCCTGGTTTATATCCCGCCTTTTCATTTCACAACAACGTTTTGGTGAGCATTACTTTCTAATTCTGATGGAAGTCTGCTTTTTAAATTTTCTTCTTTTATGGTTAAGTGCTTTTTGGGTTCTAAGAAATCTTTACCTAACAGTGGTTTCTTAACAGTGGCATTGACATTTGGGCTGGATAATTCCTTGTTTTGGAGGGTTATGGAATGTTCAGCAGCATTCCTGGCCTTTACTCCCAAGATGCTGATAGCACCCCCTACTCATGAGAACCAAACAGGTCTCTAGGCACTGCAATTGTGAAATTCCCCCCACGGGGGTGGGGGTGGAACTGATAGCATCTGAGAACGGCTGGTCTACGCAAAGGGAACAAAGAATATTCTCTGCCTTTTTGCTCTGGTTATCAAACATTTAACATCTCCCCATCACCACGTAATACATTATTTCCCTGTATGGCCTGAGTCTTTTTAGCTGCATTAGAATTTTTCTCTTTGTATTTGGTTTTCAGAATTCTGCTTATCTACGATGTGTCTAGGTGTGGCCTTCTCATATTTATTCTGTTTAGGGTTCGCAGAGTTTCTTGGATTTTTCGATCCTTGTTTTTCAAGACATTTGGAAAAGCTTGGCCATTCTTCTTCAAATATTTTTTTGTCTACTCCATTCTGTCTCCTCTCCTTCAGGGACTCTGATTACAAATACAACAGGCTGCCCTGATACTGTGTTACACAGGTCACTAGTGTTCTGCCTGGTGGTTTTCTCAGTCTGAGTTTCATTCAAAAAATGTTGTTTACTTATTTATATATCAATTTAAAGCAGGATCCATGCCCAACATGGGGCCTGAACTCATGACCCTGAGATCAAGAGTCACACGCTCTACCAACTGAGCCAGCCAGGGGCCCTGTTCTGAGCTTCATTTTAGATCATTTCTGCCTGTGTTCGAGTTCACTGTACTTCTGTAGTACTCACTCTGCTGTCACGTCTGTCTAATCATTTTTAATCTCAGATACTAGATTTAAACTTCAGATACAGATCCAGACTTAGTATTTATTTTTATAATTGCCAATTCTCTGCCGAGATTCCTAGTCAACCGTTCTTTCCTTCTCCTCTAAATCCTTGAGCGCGACAGTCACAATAGTCATTTTAAAGTCTCTGCCTGCTGGTTCCGCTCTCCGGATCATCCATACGGGTTGTTCTTGCCGTTCTCTAAAACACGACTGTGGATGCTCCCTTTTATTTTTGCTTTTTCATGTTATATATTTGCGCGGTATCTGTGTAAAAGACGTACAAACATATATTTTGGTATACAAGACTTTGCGTGTAGACCAGCGGCGTAGGGACTGAAGAACACGGCTCTCCTGCAGCGCGAGAGGCCTCTCTTTCATCGGTATCCCAAAGTGAAGATGCAATCATTCACATTTCACTAAGTGTTGAGTTGATCTGGAAACAAGTCAAAGCTTGAAGAACGAACTCACCTCTGTGTTTGCTTAGGGTTTAAATTATTTGTCACAAGGCTGAGCCTGGAGCCAGGAGGCAGCTGGGCTGCAGTGTTACCTTTGGATTCAACAGTTCTGGGCAGTGGGAGACTGCAGGACCGTGTAAGTTCTTCCTGCTTTTCGGTCCTGCCTTTGTTTCTCTTCTCTTGGCAAAAGTGGGGGAGGGGTGGATAGGGAAGATTTATATATTAAACAAATTACTGTTGTACCCGCAAGCCTTTCAGGCCCCAATCTGTTTTGTTTTGTTTTGTTTTTAAACAGAACAGCTTTATTGGGATATAATCCATATACCATAAAACTCACTGATTTTAAAGGATAAAATTCAATGGTTTTGGGTATATTACATTATTGGGTTAAGACTGCAGCAAAATATCATTGTTATTTTCACCATGTAAGCATACAATTCAGTCGCGAGAATTATATTCACAGTGCTGTGCAGCCATCATCACTACCTATTTCCAAGATTTATCTTTTCTTTTCTTTTCAAGATTTTATTTATTTATTTGGCAGAGAGTGAGCACAAGTAGGGGGAGCAGAAGGAAGAGAGAGAAGGAGAAGCAGACTTCCCACCAGGCAGGGAGCCCAATGAGGGGCTCGATCTCAGGACCCTGGGATCATGACCCGACCCGAAGGCCGATGCTTAACGACTGAGCCACCCAGGTGCCCCATATTTCCAAGATTTTTCATCGCAAACAAAATTCTCAACCACTAAGCACTAACTCCCATTCTCTCCTCCTAACAGCCACTGAAACCTCTAATCTACTTTCCTGCTCTATGCATTTAGCTGTTCTAAATACTTCACGTACGCGGACTCATACGTTATTTGTCCTTTTACGTCCGGCTTATTTTATTTAGTATAATGCACTCAAGGTTCATCCACGTGTATATGAATCAGAACTTCATCCCTCTGGAAGGCTGAATAATATTCCATTTTATGCACAGACCATATTTTGTTTATTCAGTCATCTGTTGATGGACATCTGGGTTGTTTCCTCCTTTGGGCTACTGTGAGTAAAGACTGGTGCAAAGTGTCTCTTTGACTTCCTGCTTCCAATTCCTTTGGGTATTTACCCAGTAGTGGAACTGCTGGGTCATATGGTAAGTCTAAGTTCGGCTTTTTGAGGAACCACTGACCTGTTTTCCACAGTGGATGCACTTCACATTCCAACCAGCAATGCTGCGTTCCACTCTCTCCGCATCCTTGTCAATCAATACCCATTATTCTCAGGTTTGTTTGTTTTTAAAATGATAGCCACCGAAAGGGTGTGAAGTGCTATTCTCATTCTGGTTTTGATTCTCATTCTCCTGTTTAATGGTGTTTGCATGTGCTTACTGGTCTTTTATTTTGCTTGTCTCCATTGTTGCCAGTAACTTCTGACTCCTTCTCTAGCCAGTACATCAGCAAGGCCTCTCTTCCACTTCCCAAACTCAGACCTGACATGCGCCCCCAGAATCTGCTATACCATCACACGCACCTACAACGGGCTCCCCTCTCCGGAAATGAATTCCACAAGGTTTTCTGCCACTCCTGAGTCCCACTGTGACAGATTACATTTTCCAAAGGTGGTCACAGTGACATTTCTAGACTCATGTGCTCTTCTAGGGTAAAAGGTGAAGCCTATCGCCCTCCTTTTACACCTGGATGGGATTCTGTAACTGCTTTGAAGAAGAGGATGCAACATAAGCGATGGTCTGTGACTAAGTCATAAAAGGTCATCTATCTTCTGCCTGGCTCCCTTTCTTTTTTGAAATTTCTCCTTGGAATCCAGCCACCACATTGTAAGGAAACAGGCCACATGGAGAAGGGAAGAACTCCGGTTCCGTTCTGAGCCAACAGCAAAACCAACCACGGGATATATACAAATGCCACCAGGTTTGGGGGAACAGCATGAGGTTAATTCCAATGTCCGTAGGGTAAGTGTGATTATTACACTATCCGGATTTTGCTTGGTCCTGTAACAGGAGTTAAGGTCTTCTGCATCCCAGCCAGACTCTGCCTTGTATCCTTGGATATTTCTGAGGATACTCCTCTATCAACTGAAACTGCATTCGTTTTTACAGTGCTTCTCATATGCTAGCCATAGTTCTAAGAACTGGGGATACAGCAATGAATATAACACAGAAGGCCCCTGTCATTAGGAAAAAACCTATGGACTTGAATTTGTGGCCCCTCCAACTGTAAACGTAATGTCTGTGACAGAAGAATATGGGGGTGGGGGAGCAGGGAGGAGTAACCAATACAGAGTTAATCACAGTAAGTTTATTGTCCCTTAGCTCAACATCATGCCTATGAGTTCCCCCATGCCACTCCAGTTCGGTCACTTTTGTAGTTGAATAAAATTCTCCTACAGAGTAATACAAATTCATCTATCCATTGGAATACTGGTCAGCATCTAGGATGCTTCTGGTTTTTGGTTACTAGAACATTGTGGCTATGAACACCCCTGTATCCTGGGGCCCGTGTGCATGAGTTTCTCTAAGACACCTAGGAGTTGGCACTGCCAGTCTCCACTGGATCATGCCAAACTGTTTCCCAAGGTGGTTGTACCAAATGACACCCTGACCAGGAGTGTATGTAGATTTCCTTTGCTCTGCATATCTGCTGGCATTTGGTATTGTTGGGCTTTGAATTTTTGCTGTTGCATAGGTGTGTATCTCTGTTGGTTTTATGTGTATTACTAATTGACTATGTTTCTTGGTCTTCTAAGTAACTGTTATTTACTCACTATGGTTTCTCATTTCTCCTCCTTTAAAAAACTGTGATAAAATATACATGAAACTTACTGACTTCAGCATTTTTAAGTGTACAATTCAGTAGCATCAGGTACGTTCACAATGCTGTGCAACCAACAGTATCTTTTTTTAATGAAATCTTTTGCCTGTTTTCTTTCTATTGTGCTTAAGTTCATAAATTTTATGTGTAGAGAGCTCAAGGAATTTTGAAAGTGTTTATAACAGTCAAGATAGCGAACACTGTTTTAGAACTTCAGAAGACTCCTCTGTACCCCATGTTTAATGCCCTAACAGTACCCACTGTTGTCATTTCTATCATGCTAAGTTTTGCCTGTGTCTGCCTCTTTACGGAAGTGTAATCCAACAGTACGGACTCTCGGGTCTGGCTTATTTCACTTAACCCTACGTCTGCGGGACTTACCCAGTTTGTTTTGTACATGCACACGACATTTGATTTCACTGCTTTGCAGTATTCCACTGTATAAATATACCTCAATTTAATTATCCATTCTTCAGCTGATGTGCGTTTCGGTTGTTTCTTGCTTTTAGCTATTATGACTATGCTTCTATGAATGTCCTTATTCATACCTTCTAGTGAACAGAGGCTCTCGCTTTTGCTGGCTACATATCCAGAAGTAGACATGTCGGCTCAAGAGGAATTTTTTGTGTTTCCAGTTATGATAGTGCCAGGTGGTTTTCCAAAGTGGTTCTACAGATTTACATTGCCTTCTGCAACACGTGAGAGTGTCTAGTTGCTACACTCCTCACCAATATTGGGTATTGTCAGCCCTTTCAATTTGAGCCATTTTGTTGGGGGTGTACTTGTCTTTTCTCTTTTTGATTTGTATTGTTTATATATTCTGAATACAATTACTCTGTCAGTTTTACAGGCTATAATTTTCCTATTTCATGGCTTGCTTTACCCTAAAATTAAGAGAGCCATTATTTTAGTGAAGTCAAATTTTCCTTTTGCCTCAAGAACATCCTCTAGAATTTCCTTCAGGTCTGTTAGGCATAAATTCTCCCAGTATCTGTCTGAAAAAGGTCTTGATTTCCACTCACTCTTTAGAGATGTTTCTTTGGTGGGGTTTAGAAATGCTAGGTAGCAGGGTGCCTGGGTGGCTCAGTTGGTTAAGTGACTGCCTTCGGCTCAGGTCATGATCCCAGAGTCCCGGTATCGAGTCCCGCGTTGGGCTCCCAGCTCCATGGGGTGTCCGCTTCTCCCTCTGACCTTCTCCCTTCCCATGTTCTCTCTTACTCTTTCTCAAATAAACAAACAAAATCTTAAAAAGAAAGAAAGAGAAGGAAAGAAAGAAAGAAAGAAATGCTAGATAGCTAGACTGTCTCTGGCTCTCACTGTCACCGCTGAGAAGTCAGCTGTGAGCCCCACTACTGCTCTTTTGAAGGTAAGCCGTCTTTTTCCCGAAGGCTTTTAACATTTCATCTTCCTAGCTCTGCAGCTTCACTATGGTGGGTCTTGAAATCTGTTTCCTTTCACACATTCTGCTTGGCGTTTGTTGGACTTTAGAATCTGTGGGTTACTGTTTTCTACTGGTTTGGAATATGTGTCTTTTCTCTGATATTCTCACACATCCTTTCTCTTTCTCTCCTCTGATTAAACGTGTTAAATCTCTCTTTTCAGATTTTGCCCTCTCTTGTGTATTTTCCATCTTTTTTGCTCTCCATGATGCATTCCAGGTAACTTAATCTGACCTGTCTTCCAGTTCGAGGGCCACCAAACTAGAGTCCGTGGGCTCAGTCCAGACTGCTGTTTTTGTCAATAAAGCTTTATGGAAACACAAGCACGCTCACTCAGTTACTGTCTGCGGCTGCTTTCGTGCAGCACCGCGTAGCAGCACCGAGCAGCTGGGACGGAAACGGTATGTGGTTCTCTCAAAGCCTAAAACAGTTACTATCTAGGCCTTTACAGAAAAAGTTTGCTGATCCCTACTATAGAACTGTTCTCTTCAGCTGGGTCTAATCTGCTGGTTTTAAATTTTAATTATATTTTTCTAGCAGTTCTATTTGGTTTTCTACGTAGCTAGGACACTTCTTATCTCCTACTCTTAACCAGTATATTCAAGTTTGCCTTTTATTTCTACTAAACATGTAAAAAACAGCGCTGTTCTATAAGTCTAGAAGTCTTTACAAATATATGTCTGATGTTTATCCTGGCCCCTGCTCGTAGTTCTTTACTTTAGTGATTAATTTAGGCGTGGGAATTAATGTCCTTAAAAACTGTCTGCAGCCTAGAGTGAAGTTACTTTTGTTCAAGGTGCTGCTTCCGCCAGACATCCACAGACACCACCATCCCAGGAACCTGCCAGGCTACATTCACAGGCGGAGACCAGCGAATCTGGAGTCCCAGCTCACTGTGAGGCAGGGTCTCTTTCAGACTCCCTTCTTTGTGCATATCTCAGCTAGTGATTTCTGCCCCTTTGCCCTTTGGGGTTATTAAAATAGGAAATTAAAATGTTCTCAGATTAATAAATGCCTTCATGGCAACATTGGCTCTTATGCTCCTATCACTTCTATAGGGACCCATTTTCTTTTCATTCGACTTGGTAAAATACCTTATTAGCTTTCCAGTGCTTTGAAAACTATGGTTTTTATGTTTTATCCACCATTTTTAGATGTTTCCAGTGAGGAACTTGGTTTAGATGACTTAACCTGCTATTATCAGCTGGGAAGTTTCACTTCTCCCTGCCACAGATCACGGACAAGGGCAGAGCCCGTCTTCGAAGGAAAGGGAGCACAAAGAAAACGTCTTCCTGAAGATGGGGCAGAGACATATAACAGGTCTGCCACTTCGTTAGTTAACGGACAAGTGACAAGCCCACCTTCAGAAAGCCACCATTGTCTCTGATACAGAGGGCCTTTCTTCAGAAGGACTCCTTAAGGGGTTACTATGATCTGAAAGCAGCTGGCATATGACGTAACAGTACGTTTACTCTCTCTGGGCCCTCGCCGTCCTCATCTGTGGGATGGGGACAATAACAGCCCCTACCTCACAGAAGCAGTAATGATTACGTGAGTCCATTTACGTAAAGCACTCGATACTGTGCCCACACGTAGATAACCACTAGCTGGACAAGCTCAAGTAAGTCACCAAAAGGAGGGTATACAGCTTAGTCCAGGGACCCTGGCTGGTGTTGGTTACGTATTTTTCTTGTTGCTTAAATAACCATTTAAAAAGGTAGCTATTGTTAAATTATTGTCAAATGGAAGCTATTCTTAGCTTCAGAACCTTAAAACACACACACACAAAGGCTGAGGAGTGGACTTAGCCCTTGGACTGTGGTTTGCCAACCCCTCCTCTAGCAGAACGGGCAGAGGAGGGATGGAGACCAGGCACTGTGCTTTTTAAGTGCTTTCCTAGAGGACTGTCAAAGAAAGGTCAAAACTAGTGATTCTCTTGAATCAGAGGCTGAGATTTCTGCTGCCCCAAGGGAGCTAAAGAAGGCCGAGCCTGAGAACTACATGAGGCTGTTCAGTGCCACCGGACACACGGCAGGAGCGGCTTACACTGTGTGGGAACAAGGCGGATGGGTCTGCTGCATGTTGGCACGAACGGAGGCAAACATGTTACTTACCTGGCCAAAGACTGTTCCACCGGTGCTGGCCGCTTGACCAAACAAAGAACCAGTATTACTAGACCCAAAACCTGTAAAATGAGAAGAGAACAAGTTTAATTTGGATGACTCTTTCACAACACCAAGTATTTTGTTTGTTTTTAGATGGCAATCAGGTGTACTAGGACACCCGATAATAAATCACCTCATTTCTTTATAGGCAATGGAGAACATTATGAGTAAATAAAGAGCTTTGGTCATGGCTAACATTTCAGACTAGCAGAAGTTCCAAAGTCCTGAGGACTGAATCCTTGTCTCCTACTAAACCCTGGTGGGTAGTGGCTGATAATTTTCCTTAGGCTTAGCTGTCAAGGAGTCTTTCCAGTGACGAACTTAGTATCATGAATAGTTTTACTCCCTGGTTTCCTCTGATGTCAAATACGAGATTCCTTCGGGGTAGCTCATCTTCCTTCTGGGTGGCCTGAGATGGTTGAGACACTGCTCTGAACAGGGCCTGGGAAAACTAGGGGGGACTGTGTATTTTACCCAAAGAGCCCTAGACAAGGAGTTAGAAGGCTGGAGTTCCACTCTGATCTCTGTCACTGATCTAGGTAGCTGAGCTCAGGCGAGATTCAATCGCTCGCTCCTCTAGGCCTGGAGCAGACAGCTTGGCTACCTGTCCACATTGTTACTGAAGGAAAGATTTCTTCAGAGGTTCTCAATTGCATTCGAATGGTCTGATTACACTTGTGCGTGAGGGATTCTCAAGTTCAGACTTCCGAATAAAGGATGCACCCGAGGACGAGTCGAACACCCTTCTCTGCAAGACTCCTCGGGCTTTTCCCCCTGCCCGCCCCCTCCCCCACGTCATCACACTTCCCGTAAGTTCCACGGGCCAAACAGCCTCCCGACACGGCGGCAGGTAGATCTCAGGACTGTCTTTCAGCCCTGTGTCCTTGTAGCTAACTTAGTGGGAGCTTTACAAACATATGTTGGAAGGCAGGCAGGAAGAAACTTCCTTCCTGATAAACCGAGCCATTTTCAAATAATCACCAAATGAACGAATGAGCAGTTATTTGAAATCTTGCCCACCAAGAAATCACTAATCCTTGTTTCTTCCCCCCACGGCCTAACTGCTCAAGAAGTAAATGCCTTTCCTAAGATAATGATCAGAAAGTGAAACTTAGAAGCTATTTCAAATTATGCTATTGAAAACTTGGGGAAGTAAAAGCAGCTGCCAAAATCAGACACAACTGACGTTAAAAAATAGTAACATTTAAATATTTTTGTTTTAATTACACTGAAAATAGGAAAAAAGCCCAAGTTTTCACATGTCAGTATCTGTCCTTCCGACAAGCAACACAGCGTCAGAGGAAGCAGGATATAAAATGCTGGCAGGCCGCAGGCTAGGATGAGGCGCTCCGGAGTCTGGTTCTGGCTCCATGATTAGCATCTCATGCCATGAGATCGGTCTCCTCGAGACTTGACAGTTTGGACATAATAGCCTCTAACGCACCTCCCAAATTTAAAGGTTCGTATTATGCGTCATTCATTACTTGCCATGACTTTACGCTAAAGATGCCTGTGTTTTCCCCATGAAACGGGCACTCTGGTGGCTAAGAGAGTGGAGCGTCTGCTGAGCAGCAAAACTGCAGTGATGGTGACAAGGCCCAGGAAGTTCCTGAGGCCACCGGTGCTCTCAGCACCCTTCTCGAATTCAGAGTCTTTCTTTTGTGTTCCCTTCCTTTCTTTTAATTCGAAAGTAATACAGGACTTTCGCAAACATTTCGAAATAATGTGGAGGAGAACAAAGGGAGTCTTCTGTAAGTTCTTACCTGAAGCTTGACAAAAGCTAAACCCAGAGGATGATGCCGTCGTGGTGGTGGCTGAGGTGCCACCAAACACAGAGCCTCCCTGCCCGAAGCCAGGACTCTGCCCGAACGCAGGAGGGTTGCTCTGGCCGAACAGCACGCCCCCCGTGTTGGCAGAAGACTGGCCGAATGAGAAGGAGCTGGAGCTACTGGTGCCAGAGGAGGCACCGAAGACGCTCCCGCTGGCGGACGTGGGGCTGGAGGACACAGGCTGGCCGAAAGCAGGCGCGGAGCCGAACCCAGGCTGACTGAAGGAAAAGCTGCTCGCGGGGCTGCTCGTTGACTGCCCGAAGGCCGGGGCCTGCCCAAACGTCGTCTGTCCGAAGACCCCAGTGGCTGAGCTGCCGAAGGCAGGACTGCCAAAGCCCGAGCTGCTGGCCGGCGGTGTGGCGGTCGCCGTGCTGGCCACGCCGCCCGCCTGCTGCCCAAACAGGCTCGGGGCGGTGCTGGCTGCCACTTGCCCAAACACAGGGGTGGCGGAGGGGGCAGTGGCCGTGTTGCTGGTGAGCTGGCTGAAAGCCGAGCTCGAGCTGGCAGCAGGCGGCTGAGTGAAGACAGAGGAGCCCGAAGTGGCGGTCCCAAATGCCGCCGTCTCCGTCGCCGGGCTCGGAGCAACGCTGCCAACAGAGCTGGAGGTCGTGGGGGGAACCGGGGTCTCAACGGCCACAGGGCCGGTGCCTGGGGCCGCAGCGGCCGTGACAGCGGGCTGCCCAGGTACCGAGAGCACGGGAGCAGGAGATGACGGCTCTGTCTTGACATCAGGGACCGTGGACGCTGCCGGGGTGGCCTCTGCACTGGGGGCCACGAGACTGGGACCAGACACTGCAGGGCCGGGGCTGCTGACTGCGGGCGGCACAAGGGCAGCCTCTTTTTGCTCCTTTGCCTGCAGAGGAGCCGGGGGGAGGGGGGCTGATGGGTGCTGCCCAAGAAGCGAAGCTGTGGATGCTGCGGCCTCGCTGTTGTCTGGCTTCTCGGGCGAAGCCGTTGACGTGGCCTCTTCTGTGCTTTTCGCAGAGGACACGGGCAGGGTGGGAGCGGAAGCTGGGCTCAGGAGGCTACCAAACGACAAGGTGGGGAACGAGGTGGGAAGGGGAGCGGCAGTTGTTGCTGAGGGAGGAGTGGACGGGGGCACTGTACTACTGGTCTGTTGGCTTCCAAAGGAAAAACCAGTCTTGCTACCACTTGGGGCCATCCCACTGAAACCGCCCGCCGCGGGGGACGCCGTGCTGGTGAGGGGCAGACCGCCGAAGATGCCAGTCGAGGAACTGCTAGCGCTTGTGCCAGCCGCCGCAGGTGCCCCTGCAGCAGCGGTCACAGAGGAGGTCACGGGGGGCTCTGCGTGCTTCCCTAACATGGGAGAGCCGGTAAAACTAAACCCCGACGGGACGGCTGAAGTCTTGGTCGGCTGGGCGCTAGTCAGGCCTGTGGTTGGAGCCTTAACGGCTGGCTTTGTAGCATCATCTGCTTGGCCGACACGCAGTCCTGAGAAACTTCCCAGGGTCTCTCCAGCCAAAGAACTTGGAAACAGAAGCTCTCCCAACTTGGACGGTGGAGTTTCCAGCTTCCCAGAGGCAGCAGAAAGAGCAATTCCAGAAGGGGCCGTGGGCCGGCTGCTGGAAGGTGCAGGCTCAGCGGGAGAGGCCCCGGCGCCGGGTGGCGCTGTCATCCCAGCCGGGGGCGAGCTTTCAGCAGTGGGCTCGTAAAAGGGTTTGCCTCCCCCGCCAAATGAGAACGCGTCGAGCTGGTGTGACTCCTTAGTTGGGGGTGCAGCCCCTAGAGAGAAAAAGAAATCAGAAAGTGGGTTGGACTTAGCAACACAGGACCTGTCACATTCCCACGGACTGTGTCCAAGCCCAGGTCTCTCTCCCCTTGATACGGTCGGGACGGCTGTCCTGTGAGAGCGCTCTTCCTCTGGGAAACAGAGTGAATGCTTCTCCACAGCAGGGCTGGCTCTGAGTGAGCTTACCGAGGTGAGAAAAACAAATGTCCTTTTTATGACCGTTCTGTCATAAATGACCGTCCCGTGTAACAAATACACCATCCTATCTAGAAGGCATGAAATTCACAGCGTTGTCCCAAAAGAGAAATAAAATGGCATCTTCTCTCACTTTCCCGTGTGTGTGACTTCCTCAATAACACTCTCGACGCCATGCTTGTCCATGGACCCCCCAGTAGGCCAGGACTTGATCCAAAATGGAAGTTCCTCCTGTGTCTTTTATGGGCCAAGAAAGTGTCAGTCCACAGACTATTATTTTCACGTATGATGTAGGGCTACGTCCTAGTGCTCACCTCAGGAAGCAGCTCTACAGAGGGCACTATGGTCTAGTGGTCAAGGACACGGGCTCGGGAGCTGGGCACTCTGCCACTTGCTGGCGGTGCATCTCTGAAAGAGTTACTTTACCTCTCTGGGCCTCAAGTTCCCCATTTGGAAAATAAACACAGTAACAGAAGCTACCTCAAAGAGCTGTTACAAAGATTAAATGAAATATCGGTGAAGCCTTGACAAGGCCTGGTCAAACAGTAAGTAACCAAAATTGGGTAGTTAAAGGTAAAATTAACCCACTACAGTGTTTATTGACGTTTCTAACTCCATATTGTTCTTGGGAAGGCTGCAAAGCCCCAACTTCCCAGGTACAATTTCCTGAAAGACCTTGTTCTATCACTGCTGTTGTACTGAGTTATTTACGGTTTCGGGTTGTTTCTATTCTCGTATTAAGTAAAACGTTTACAGAATTACCACTGCATTTTATGAGTTTTTTACTTATGGCTTCCGACAGTTATTATTTTGTTCCTCTTAATCTTTTTATACCACCGAGTTGTTTTTCCTCTAGAAAGCAGGACAGGGCCTCGAGGGTACTCTGCCATATCTAAGTGGGCAAAGGTTACAAAAACAGTTTAAGAATCACTCTTCTAGAATGGAAGGAAACCACCAACCCTTTAAGTGCCACACACAAATCAGGTTTAGGAAGTCTGCTATGCTTTCAGCCCCCTAATCTCTCTCCAGTTCTTAAGGGATCCCTGTTTTACTAAAGCCTCTACCACTTGGGTTGGCACACAGAAAGGACTCAAAAAATATTTGTTGAATGAACAGATGAAACATGGCCAATGCATCATTCATTATAGGGAAAATCTAGAAATGGCCTAAATTTACCAACAGGTAAATGGGTTAAGTAGTTCGCGGCATACATACAAGATAGAAATTATGTAGCCATTACAAATAACACTTATATAAGATTTCCAGTAATACTGGAAAAGTTGAAAGGGATGGTGTTAAATGATATAAGGTAGAAGACAAAACACCCAGAAGCACATATAACAGAAATGCAGTAACTGAGGGGTACAAGGCATGATTCTACAATATATCACTTTCATAATAAGAGCTTGTTTTTTAAAATGAAAGAAAAATAAACTTAATTGCTTAAACTAAGAACTGGAAGGCACTTAAAAAAGACATATGGTTTCTTTACAGGTCCCTAAACTCTTCTCAACATTAAAAACACACCAGTTGATGGATACGTAAACAACACACAGAGGACCAGTGTGTTTGCCAACAGTTTGCGCAGGAGAGAAGATGAACGGTCTCTTAAAGATAAGAAGATGATGGAGCGAGACATTTTGATTCACACGTTAACATCCACATTGAAAGCACAGCCTTGCTTTTCCAGAAGCAAATCCTTTCCTTGTTCTTAATTTAAAAAGTCAACAGACGCCCTCCCCTTTAGTTTAAATCCAGCTTATTGTGAATGCACAACATCGACACCGAACTTACTGCAGATGCGTTAAGCAAGACTCAGCAGCAAGGAAAATGTCGACACATCTGTACGAAAACCCAGCATTTGTTTAGAGGAAACACAAAAGGACGGCTGCGCCCCGCAGAGAGAGACCGTACCTTGTGTGGTGGTGACGTTAGAAGACGGGGTTGGTGTGATTATCCCAAAATTAAAGCCAGTCCTAGGGAGCGTAAGAAGAGAAGTTAAAGAGGAACAAATACCTGGGGCACAATATTGCCCGTTTAATGTCACATTTTACAACTTATTCACACGATCGATCTGCTCGTAGGAACTTACAACTGAGAAGATAAATGACAGCAGAGTGAAAGCATGATCTCAGAGGGAGTCAAGGGCTCAGAAGGACTGCCGGGCCTTCCACGGCAGAGTCTGGGTGGGGACCTGCGTCCAGGAAAGCTAAGGAGTAGTCATGGAAATGCACCAGGAATGTCCATGCAGGCACGGTGGCGAGGGCAGATGGCGTGTCTCGTGATGGAGGCAAGGGAGCCAGGCCAGGGAGAACCCCGTAAAACCCCCCGCAAGATCAGAGAGCTCGCCAGGAGCATGCCACACTGCCAGGGGGCAGGGAAGAAGGCAGGAAATAGAACCCACCATCCCTGCTGTTTGCACAGAACTCTTAGTTCTCAGCTGGGAAAATTCGGTTCAAACCCTTTCCAGACTCTTTTTATCAAGCCCTCTCTCCTGTTGTAGATTTTCTTTAAACTGTGAGTAAAGACACCATGGCCAAAGGAGAAAATTCAGCACATGCATGAAGCAGAAGAGACTACTCACTGGGACAAAAGTTCAAAGAGCAAATTTAAAACCACAGTTTCAAAACATGAAGGGCCAAGCGTATCAAATACAGTATTATAAGGATTTCGGTTTCTCTTACCCGTCCCTGCCTTCCACGAATGGACAAAGACCATCAAAGAGGATGTGTTCAACATTTTATCATATTTAAAAAAAAAAAATCCTTTCTTTGTCCCAACCTTGGTGAAGAAATTTTATCTAACAGAGGTAAGCCACTGACCTAGTGACCCCAACTTTTGGGACAATTATCCGTTTACAGAAGTGAGCATTCGCCTTTGTGAAAGTAGCAGTAACTCCTGGCACTGACCTACTCTTCAAAATTGGCTCCAAACTATCTTTGAGAAGTATAAAACATAGTGATTGACAAAAAGAAGAAATAATATATAACATCCCCCCTCAAATTCTATTCTAACCCCCTCTTTGCTCTTAACGTGTTAGGTTGAATGACATGAAACACATTCACATCAGGGGAGAGACCGTGGTTAATTTGATTAAAGTCACAAAAGCATGAAATGGAAGAGCTCCAGGAGCTTTCCTAATGGAACTGAACATGCAACCCTCCAATGGCAAAAACAAAATCTTTGGACAGGTTTTTGTCTCTACTCCACAGAGCCTAGCTCCCCGCTGCAGGCACCTTCCACAGGGTTCCACACAAGTGCCCCCAGCACAGAGAACAGCCCTCTGAGGTTAATCCAGGCTCCCGTGGAAAGAAGGTTAGAAGACTCTTTCGAATTTAAAAATGACTCAACTTTACAAGTACAGCCATCATTACTTTTAGGAAAGTGTAACAGGAACACTTCCCCATATCTATGTAAGACCCAGATTTCCCACTGGTTACTGTCTTTCGCCACTTCTCTCAGTTTAATGTAGTGACCTCTCCAACAGTAAGGCCAATCCAAACGTGACACGTAGCCCCCAAATGGTGTGAGAAGGCAAATACATTAGGGTGAATAAGCTGGAAGACCAATCACAGAATCTGACACAGACCTACTACCCAAAGAAAAGGAGGCTTATCCTGAAAAACAGAACAAAGAAATATATAGTAACACACATATAAACTTGAACTGAAAATGGGAAACACAGCTGGCCCTTGAACAATGCGGGGGTTAGGGGCACCCACCCCCACGCAGTGGAAAACCTGTGTATAACTTTTGATTCCCCAAAACTTAACTATGAATAGTCTATTGTTGACGGGAAGCCTTACTGACAACGTCAACAGCTGATGAACACGTATTATACGCATTATATCCTGTACCTTATAATGCAGTAAGCTAGAGGAAAAAAATACTAAGAAAATCATAAGAGAAAAGACATCGTACTGTTTATCGGCAAAAAGCCTGCGTGTAAGTGGGCCTGCGCCCTTCCAACCCATGTTGCTCAAGGGTCAGCTGTAGATTGACATTAGGACAATAAGTGGCTGCTACTATCATCGGACGCATTATTGAAGTGGTAAGAACTCCGGGCTCACATACAGTTAATAAGCAGATAAATATACCTCTGACTGTAAGACTGGGGGAAGCTATCTATAAGGTTGCTGGCGATCTGCCACGAAATTTAAGTTCATTACTGACCCTGCCGGAGAAAATGAGAAAGACTTGCTGAGCTGCCCAGCAGCAGGCGGGGGAGAAGTCACAGCTGTTTCTATCTTGGCTGCCCCTGGCCCTGAAATCGTGGGAAAGAAAATAAGAACATTACAAAAAAGCTGTTAGAAACACCGTTCCAGTTTGAGGGTCTGTGCAGCCCCAGCCTGCGGGCCCCACCGTGCTCTCCTGGTGGGTCAGGGGCCAGGGGAGCGGGTGTGTTCCAAACTCCTGCGAAGGCCTCTAAACTTGCTCGTTGGCTCTGACAGTGTTAATTCCAAACCAACACATACCCCACCCTCCTTTCCACAAAAGCTATCAAAATGATTCCAGTGCAGTTTAAATAGAAACCTTTGAAAGTAGTTTTATAATTTTATAAGCTATAATTTACAATAAGGTTTTGTAATTACAGAAAAGTAATATATATTGAAGGAAAAAAAAATCCAAAGAGAAATAGGGTAGTATGAGAAATATCTCTGAGTAGTGATTTCATGGCCATTTACTTTCTCCCTACATCCCTACACTCTCACAGAGGATAGTTTTATATTTAACAAATAGGTTTCTTTCTCCTTACAGAAGTAATACATGATTGCTGTAATGCCGGGAAGTGTAGAATGCTGAAAGTGCAATCCAACCTCTTCCTCACGTTCAATCTCACTGTAAGTGCTCGCGAACAGTCCGGGGCATTATCGTCAATCTCCCTCCTATTGCTCTACTTTAAAAGAGGGAGGGAGAGGAACACTTTATCTAAAAAGCCCAAACTGGGGTGCCTGGGTGGCTCAGTTAAGCGTCTGATTCTTGATCTCAGCTCGTCTTGATCTTGGGTTCCTGAGTTCTAGCACCAGGTTGGGGCCCACAATGGGTGTGGCACCCACTTTATTTAAAAAAAAAAAACAAAAAAAAAAAGCCCAAGCCAAACCAAACGGAAGAAAAAGTACTTTCTCTTCAAATGAGTCCAAGGTAGATATTAGTGAAATTATTTAAAAAACTACAATAATGTAGTGTGGTGTGTAGTAAGGATATTCAATGCAACCTTGCTTATAATCTTGAAAAATGGGAAACAGTCCGACCTATCGGCACAGTACTGGTAGACCTGAACAGGGTCAAGTCCTAGGCTCCAGCTGATACGGTGAGGTAGAGCTGTGTGAGATACGGAAAGATGAACAAGAGTATTTACTGCAACGGGAGGAGGGTTAACATATACAGGATATGGCCATTTTCCTTTGAAAAACATGAATGAAGTAACGTTCAAGATACACAAGTTAAATCATTAAGGGTTGTTATTTCTGGGATACGAATTTAATGGGCAACTTTTACTTTCTACATCATCTCTCTTCCATGTAGATTTCTTTGAGCAGCTATAATAGTTTTATAATCAGAAAAAACAATGAAGGTATTTCCATTCTTAAAGAACTATAGAGGTTTCAGAAAAAAAATTTTTGAAGAAACTTTTGGTAAACTTTTAAAAAGCATTTCTCAGGGACATTTTTCTGCCTTCAGAAGTCCTTTTCCTTTGATTATCCAGCAAGCGAAAACAGAAGTAAACGGTCAGCAATGGAAGACAGTATTTCACAATCGCTGCTACATGATGCATCTCAGAAATGTCGAGGCAGTCACGCTAACTGGGTAAGAAGTGCGTGAATCAAGTCCTTAGGTTTCTTCGGTTCTTAAGTTCAGGAGTGACAAAAAGCCCTTTAGAGCGGTCCTTGAAAGAAGCTGGGATATAGGGTCTTTCAAAAACTTTCTAAAACATTAGCCAGAAATGGAAACCAACTTCTTTTTTTTTTTTTTTTTTTATAATTTTATTTATTTATTTGAGGAAACCAACTTCTTAACTTAATCCTAAATGATTCAATAGTCTTTGGCAACTCCGCTCAGTTTTTCCTTCAGTTAACTTTAGATCCCTGTCGAGAAGTGGTACGTACCTCCTTCCCGTGGAGAGCTCGCATGGCAACAGTGGTGGCTCTGCACTGATTCAAATTCTAGAATACACTTCTGGCGTACACGCTAACGGCTCTCCTGAGTGCAAGGACTACTTACTGAAGATAAACCCAGTATCTAGTCAGACAGCTTTCGATTACAGAGAAAGTTGGAATGACTGTATGGCTGAGCAGGGATGACGGAAAGCAGGCTGCTGATGTGCGGGGTTCTGTCTCCAACAGAATCTGCCCAGAGACCCACTTGAGGGCATGAATGAAAACAAATGCTGGAGTCCCAGGTGGGGTGAAAACTCGGAGCTGTGGGAGGCACAAGACCCCCGAAGCAGAAAGTAACACATGCCAAATTAAGGGTAATAAAAAAGGTGCCAACAGAAGGGGATGCTGAGGATGACGCCACACCAACAACAGGTTATATGTAACCTTGTGCTTCCAAGTGGTTTGGGCAATGTGGACCCCTGGGTCAAAGCACCAACGGGGATGACAAAAATTACAAATTTTAGTTAAGAATGACTAAGCTTGAGTGGGTACTGGGAAGTACACGAGGTCATAAAATCTGATACTGACATTTACCCTGACCTCTTCTATCACATCACATCTGTTTTACCTTCTGCATTTTACCAGCTTTGAATTATCACTGTGAACCAAGAGGATTTTTTCATCCTTTTAGTAGAACAATACAGGTCATGTTCCACTCCCTTCCCCTCTTGACTTTCCAGCAAGACTGGTGACAACAACACTATTGCTCCTTTTCAGGAAAAGCATTTCTAGGAAGATTTTTCTCCTACTGCGCTCAAATTTCAGAAGTCTGCAGAGCTGAGGAAAGGCTCACTGATTTCCTGGAGACTGTTCATTGACTGAGGCCTTCCAAAGATCTCTTTAATAGTATCCTATGTCAACTGCCTCTGTGATCTGGAACGCTGAACTGCTATGTGTATGGGGTGGGGAGATCTTTTGCCTTTTTTTTCACTAAAGTAAAAATGCAAACTGACCTGAAGCTTTATCACCTGCTGACAACTGACCAGACACTGGCATGGGCGCTGATGGCTTTAGGGAATTTATCAGAGATCCCTGTAACAGAACACAAGCAGAACATTTATGTAAAACCACTAGCCATCCTTTAGAAAAGAAACATGTAAAAGGAGAACATCATTAAAAAGTAAGCAGAAATGGGGCGCCTGGGTGGCTCAGTGGGTTAAAGCCTCTGCCTTCGGCTCAGGTCGTGATCCCAGGGTCCTGGGATCGAGCCCCGCATCGGGCTCTCTGCTCAGCAGGGGGCCTGCTTCCTCCTCTCTCTCTGCCTGCCTCTCTGCCTGCTTGTGATCTCTGTCTGTCAAATAAATGAATAAAATCTTAAAAAAAAAAAAAAGTAAGCAGAAATACTTTTATTTAGCGTAATTTTAAAAATCTTTACAATTTAAGCGAGTATTTTTAAATGCCTGCTGTGTCTAAGGGCGTACTGGAGGATGGAAAAAGGAATATCCTGCAAGCTCCAAGAACGCAGTCTTGCCTATGTGGCTATTTTCCCAGTGCCCAGCACAGTGCCTGGCACACAAGAGGCACCAGATTATCAGGCAGCTGAGTAAATGAATGAATGAAATGGGTGCGGGCTCTCAATAGATATATAGTAAAATAAAAGGCCAAACTGTTTCACTTCTCCATCTCTGGGCAATGTTCTTACTCATTTGTTACGATTTATGCCTACTCAGGTGTCCTCCAAGGCCAACATGGAACCCTCCAGAAGCATGACCAGATGCTAAATGCTTAAATGCCGTTTTAAGTCATGGCAAACTAAGGCTCAGAGCCATGCTGAGAACTCACAATAGGCAAATTCTAACGTCTAATCTCAAACACAATCCAAAGTGACTCATCTCAGAGACATGGAGAGTAGCAGAGAAAGCAGAGAAATCTTCTTAGGGAAGATTTCAGAGATAGCTTAAGCTACCTTTCAGCCATCTCTGATTATTCTTTTCTGGTTTAACTATTTACAGTATAACCTATTTTTGTAAGAAACAGTGTTTATCAGGTAAAAACCTAAGTGTAGACATAACGAACATTACTGAAGAGGCAAGCTCTGAAAAACAGACATTGCAGGAGAAGCCAGAGAAGCCGCTCCCCAGGCACTGATCCTGAAAGGCGCAGTGTAAGAACCACAGATGGGAAGAAGGTACGAGAGCTGGGCTCCAGCTCAGGCTCCAGGATTTACTGGTCGTGTGAGCTTGCATCACTCGCTTGTGCCCAGCCTTTCCTCATCGGTGAAACACACTTAAATACCTGCCCCGTTCTACTGCACACAGCTGTCGTGTGGTTTAATGAAGATCATGTTAAGTGAAGGTAAATTAGAAACCAAAATAACCCTCACAATGATAAGGTATTAGAATTATGACCCAAGATGTCCAATGGCACGAGAAAACCGACTGACCTACTAAGTCAAGACCGGCATAAATTATAGGGAAAGGATCACAGGTCTTTGTCGGACTTAAAGTTTGTTTAAATGAAGTCAGGACTTAAAACAGGACTGTCTTCAGTTTCAAAGACAGACACTGCGCGACTGTTCAAAAAAGCAAAAATCAGGAAGTCACCTGCTTAGCCTGGTTAGCAGCTGCCGGGGTCATCGTGGGGTGAGAGGTCTTGGCTGCAGAGTACGGCACCGAAGAACTGGAAAAAAAACAAAACACAAAAGCGTATGCTCGAGAGAAAGGCATGTGGGTGGAGACTTAATTCATTCTTGAGCCCACCGTCTAGCCAGTAAATGATACCCATTTTGGGCAAAATATGTCAGGGACCTTAACCAAAGTCATGTGACACTTTTCTGAAGAATATATTCTTTAAATAAAATTTGAGTCTTCAGCATAAAGATCAAAGCAGTGAGCTTAAAACTTTTTTTTTTTCTTCCTGAAATCCTAAGAAAAAAAGTTAAAACTATTTAGAAGTAGAGCTTTTCCTCATCTGGACAGTCAGCCTACCTTATCCTCTCCCTTGCCCCCATCCCGAGTTCCAAGACTCTGTGGGGCCTGATTCTCTTTTCCAAGCCTGAGAAAGTGCTCGATAGGATCCACGAGTTGTCAGGAACGACTGTGCTAAATGGCTCCGGGGCGGGACTCAAAGAGGAGACAGAGACCGCCCCCTCGAGCCCAGCGCCCACGAGGCCAGCACACAAGAGAATCAGATGCACCCCATACCATGCAGCTCGCACCTTCGCTGAGGTCTGAAAGTGTATCCACTATGTATGGAAACGAGATCTTTTGTTAACCCTGGACACAGTAATACAGTGAACGGTTACTTCAGTAATTATTCGGTGTCAGCGTGTGAGGGAACAGACCTACCTGCTTAATGCAATCACGGATAAAATGCTCTATTCCCGGCTCCTGGGAGCAATGTGTTCACCTGTCCTCAGTCCAAAGCAACTTTGGCAGGGACAGCAGCACTACCTGTGGGATCTGGTTTTACTTTTCCGAATTCCCCCTAGAGTAGGGAGGATTGCTATTTTTCCACCAAAAAATTAACTTGGAAGAGGAACCACGAAAATAAATCCATGCCTCATAGAAGAAAATTATCAAGCGATGTTAACGCCCTTGCCAGCTCCCCAGGAATCTGTTGGATTAGCACAGGACACTTCCCAGGCTTTGTGAGATTGAGCGACAAGAAGCAAATGGAGTTATTTTCAATGAAACAAATCCCCTTTGCTTTTCTGTGAAGACAGAAGAAGCTATAAAAGTTCTCTCAAGAAACATGTCTCTGCTCCCCTGAGATGTTCCACCACAGAGAGAAGGAACGTGGGAGTAGGGCTGCTGGGGCTGAGAAAGCCTGGGGCAGACACGGCAGACCTGGGTAAAGATGTGGTTTGAGCTCCTAAAAATCACAAGGGAAATCAAAATCTTTTATGCTTTCCCACAGACAAACAAAAAAGAAATTATAAGTAAAAACAAAAGCAGCAACTCACCCAACTTTGGAATATTTTTTACGCCCAAAACTTAAGTCATGACATGATGGTAAATGAAACCATGCACGAAACAGGCTGAGCATAATTACTGCTCTAGCTGCTTGTGATAATGCTATAAAATCTCTCGGGTGTCCTAAATCCCCCAACACACAACACTGGGAACTCGTAGCACCGCCACACTGGGCCATGTGACAGCTCTGCAGAGAGACACTGCTCAGCATAGTCCGCTGACAAACCTATGGATTAGATGGGACCGGCCGGGACCGCAGAGTGCGACAGCCGAGAAGGGATGGCTGACTTCTCCCTTCTAGCAGTACAGGCCTGAAAGGAGAGATCAGAACTTCATCTGATGTGCTCTGTTCCACACCCGAAAACACAAGTCAGAGGGCCGCAAGCAGACACGGGCAGTGTACCAGGGCTCCAAAGAGACACCCACTACAGGCGTCGCGGATGACATTACATTACTGGTGACACTTGAGTGCTGCTTTAGAAATGAGTAACGGGGTGGCACGGGTCACGGAGTGTGGTCCAATTTGGTTCCTGGAGAAAAACACTTTCAACGGAGTCCTCTGGCTCTCATTCCCTAGATCTCTGATAAAAACTAAGCAACAACTACAGGTGAAAATACCAAGTATCATGAACACAGGAGACGTCACCACAGACCTTCAATTCAAGGACTGCCTTGAACACAAAAGAATCACTCCGCTCTCTGTTCTGTTGTTTGCCACCCCCTATCAGCGCCACCTGGCCACACAGGCAGGCTGATGTGCCCACGCTGAAGGTATGCGTTCTGCACACGATGACAAAACTGAATTGTTAAGGCCACGAAGTGTTAAAATGTCACCTAGACCTTTCTCAGCAGTACTTTTGATGTTAATGAACTTGAAACAAGGTAAATATACTATTGTTGTGAAAGGGGCCAACTACTCATTCTTTTACCTATTTTAACATATTTTTTGAGTAAGCTCTATGCCCAACACAGGGCTCCAACTCAAGACCCCAAGATCAAGAGTCGTACGCTCTACCGGCTGAGCCAGCCAGACGTCTCTATTTCAACATTTTAAAGGGCTTAAAAAGTAAGAAACCCGGTTATGCCTTATTTTGGTAATTCTTAATCATGATCATGAGCATCCTGTTACGTATTCATCAATGACACAGCGGATCTAAACTGTGAAAGCAACTCAAATGCCAACTAATGAACTAGGAATTTTTTGGTAATAGTTTAAAGAAAGGTAAGGCAAGTGAGGAGGAAGGACATTTCAAGAGCAACCGGAGAAGCAGACAAAACAAAGATCAGGAGAGGAAAGGAAAGCAGATGATAGAAGACGCAGAAAACAAAAGCTATCAGTCCATTTTCGCGCCTACCAGATGGACAGTCACCCTGAAGTCTGATAACAAATGTGACACTCTGGGCAAGGATACAGGCAAGCTTGTCATCATACACTGCCTGTGGCAAGATAAATGATACGACCTCTACAGGGGTAAATGTGGCAACAGCTGTCATAATTACATCCACGTATGTCCACAAGTACACAGATGCCTCCGCACCCTCCGCAGTCCCGCACTGGAGAGGTTAGCCTGCAGATACAGCGAGCTGCAAGCGTGCAAAGTAATCAACACGTCCAATTATTTATCCTAGCATTGTTGGTAACAACGCCAAGAGGAGCATCCCCCATGTCAATCAGTGTAGGGAGGAAAAAAGCTAACAGTTCATTTTTAGGAGTTTCTTATGTCTGTCGGTGGAGACTGTAACTGCCAACCATTGCTCCCCATTGGTAAATTTTATGTCCTTGAAGATTCAAAATATATTCCAAAATATCATTAAAAGTCTTCTAACCCAAACTGCAGTTCCTGCATGAATGTTCAGATGCCAAATGACTTAAATACTGTAGGAAATGCTTGAGAGCTCTGAGAAAGGCCTATGTTAAATATAAAAACGGGATTCTGTGAAGAATTCATAAGAACATGGAAAATGTTCACAATAATGTTTCACGATTAAGCTGAAAGAGGAGGTTGGTTACAAAGCAGCATGTAGTCAAACTTTACTTTAAAAAACTAAATTTTCGGGGCACCTGGGTGGCTCAGTGGGTTAAGCCTCTGCCTTTGGCTCAGGTCATGATCTCAGAGTCCTGGGATTGAGCCCACATCAGGCTCTCTGCTCAGCAGGGAGCCTGCTTCCCCCTCTCTCTCTACCTGCCTCTCTGCCTACTTGTGATCTCTCTCTCTCTGTGTGTCAAATAAATAAATACTCTTTAAAAAACTAAATTCTCAGAGAACAAAGATGAATAATATGTAAATAGTGACTGAACCTTTGTGGTGGGAATAAAGGTGATTTTAATTTTGTTCTTCTTAACTACCTGCTTTTTATAATTTCTACAATGAACATTTATAATCAGGAATCAAAGTTTTTACTAAAGTTAAAGTGGGGCAACAACTTTAAATCAGTGAAAGAAAGAACTGTCAATCTAGAATTCTTGGTGAAATATCCTTCAAAAACAAAAGTGAAATAAAGACTTTGGCAAACACATGAAAGCTGAAAGAATTCAGATCTACACCTGAAGAAATGTTAGAGAAATCTCTTCAAGCAGAAGGGAAACCACAGCAGACAGAGATATAGGACTAAACAAAGAAGGACTCTAGAAATAATAAAACCATCTGGGTAAGCAAAAGAGGTTTTTCTTCTTCTTTAAATCCATTTCAAAGATGATCAACTATTTATAACAACATATCATGGAACTGATAACACAGGTGGAAGTAAAATGTATAATGATGACAACAGCACAAAGGTGGGGAGGGCAGAAATAGGAGAATACTGCTGTCAGATTCTTACATGGTGTTTTTTAAAAAGACTTTATTTATTGGAGAGAGAGAGAGCGAGCGAGCGTGCGGGCCTTCATGAGCTGTGGGGAGGGGCAGAAGGAAAAGGGAAGCAGATTCCCTATTGAGTGGAGACACCGACATGGGGTATACCGACAGACTGGGTAAGTTAAAGATGTACACTGTAAACCCTAATGCAATCACATAAATAACATACAGCGTTACAGCTCATAAGCCAACAAAAAAGATAAAACAGAATCATAAAAAATACTCAACCCAAAAGAAGTTACAGAAAAAGAGGAAAGATGGAGCAAAGAACAGGTGAGACAAATAGAAGCCAAACAAACCAAACAGCAATATCACAGATTACAACCCAACACCATGTATCACATTAAATGTAAATGGTTTAAGTACTCTAATTAAAAGTCAGATTGTCAGACTGGATGAAAAGCAAAGACTCAACTACATGCTGTCTATAAGAAATCCACTTTAAATATAAAGACACAAAATAGGTTCAAAATAAAAGGATGGGAGAAAGATGTCCCATACTAGCACCAACCAAAGAAAGTTGGATTGGCTACATTAATATAGAAGAAAGTAGATTTCAGAGCAATTCATCTTACCAGGGATAAAGAGGGTCATTTTCATAATAACAGGGTCATTTCATGAAAAGAATGTAACAATCCTAAATGCTTATGCAACCACTAACTAACTTTAATAGGACACAAAAAACTGAGAGCACTGCTAGGTAAATAAGCAAATCCACAACTATAGTTGAAAACCTCAACACCACTTTTAGTAACTGACAGAATAAGTAGATAAAATCATTATGAAAATAGAACACTTGAACAACACTACCAACCAACCATCTTAACTTAATTGACGTTTATAGAACACTCCCAACCCACAAGACAGAATACATGCTCTTTTGAAGTGCACAGAGAACATTTACCGAAACGACTGACACTCCAGCTCAGAGGTTGGCAAACTACAGAACAACGACCAACTGCCTCTTTTTATTAATAGTTTTATTGTTAACAGCCATGTCTATTTATTTACATATGGTCTATGGCTGCATGCAGGCTACAATGGCCAAGATGAGTAGCTGAGACAGAGACTGTATGTCCTGCAAGCCTAAAATATTTACTGTATGGCCCTTTAGGAAAGGGCCTTCCTGATCTCAGTTCTGAATCATAAAAGAAGTCTCAATAAATTGAAAGACTTTAGGTCATGCAAAGCATGTTTTTTTTTTTTTTAAGATTTTATTTATCTATTTGACAGAGAGAGAGAGATCACAAGTAGGCAGAGAGGCAGGCAGAGAGAGAGGAGGGAAGCAGGCTCCCTGCTGAGCAGAGAGCCCGATGCAGGGCTTGATCCTAGGACCCCGAGATCACGACCTGAGCCAAAGGCAGAGGCCTAACCCACTGAGCCACCCAGGTGCCCCACAAAGCATGTTCTTTGATCACATGGAATTAAGTTAAAAATAATAAAAAGATATCTAGAAAACATCCAGTTATTTAGAAACTAAATAATATACTTTTAAATAACCCATAGGAATACATATATTAAAAAAAAAAAAACCTAAAAGGATAAATTCAAAAGTATTTTGAACTGAATGAAGATGAAAACATAACATATTCAAAATCTGTGGGATATAGCCAAAGTGGTTCTAAGACAGAAGTGTATAGCACCAAATGCCTATATTAGAAAAGAATGGTCATTAATCAATGACCTTAATTTCCACCTTAAAAAACTAGAAAAAGAAGAGCAAATAAAACCCAAGGTAAAAAGAAAAATGAAAAAAAAAAAAAGGTAGAAAAATAATAGGAAAAAAAAATCAGTGAAACCAAAAGCTGGTTCTTTGAGATCAATAAAATTGATAAACCTCTAGCTAGACTGATCAGGAGAGGAAAAAAAAGATACAAATTACCACTAACTGGGAAAAGGGAAGTGAAATCACTATGAATTCTGAACACATTAAGAGGCTACTAATCTGGGACTATTATGAAAAACTTCTTTAAGTGCCAACAGACTCAACAACTCAGAGAAAATGGACAAATTTCCAGAGAGACACAAACTACCAAAGTTCATTCAAGAAGATAAGCTGAAGAGTCCTATAGCTATTAAAACAAACAAACAAACAAAAACCTGGAAATTTTAAGCCTAGATGGCTCTACAAGTGACTTCTACCAAAGGATGAAATTAACAAATCTATATAAACTCTTCCAGGAAACTGAAGAAGAAAGAGTACTTCCCAACTCATCCTACAAGGCCAGCATTGTTCTGATACCAAAACAGAACAAAAACATCACAAGAAAAGAAAATCTATACACAAATATCCTTCATTAAGGTAGATACAAAAATTCTTGATAGAATTTTAGCAAATGGAATCCAGCCATATATGACAAGGGCAATGCATCATCATCAAAGATTCGTTTAACAATCAAAAACCAATCAATATGATGAGGCTACAAGACAACTTAAGGGGGAGGTGGGGGGAAGAGTCTTCGACAAATGGTGCTGGGACAACAGGATATCTACTTGCCAAAGAATGAAGTTGGACAACCGTGTCACACTATTTACAAAAATTAAGTCAAAATGGATTAAAGACCCAAATTACGAGTTAAAACTAAAAGATTAAGAAGAACACATAGATTTAAATCCTTATGACCTTTGATTACTCAATGGTTTCTTAAATATGACATCCAAAGCACAGGTAAATAAATAAATAAATAAAACTTCATTAAAATTAAAACTTTTGTAATTCAAAGGACACTATCAACAAAGTGAAAAACCACCTGAGGAATGGGAGACAAAGGATCCATTTTAAAAAAGGGCAAAGATCTAAATGGACATTTCTCCAAAGAAGATACAAATGGCCCGTAAGCACCAATGGATGCCCAACATCTTTAGCCATTAGGAAATGCATTTTAAAACCACGTAATACCCAACTAGGATGACTATAATAAAAAACACGGACCGTACAAGTGGTGGTGAGGATGTAGGAAAAATGGAACTCTCACTCAATCCTGCTGGGAATGTAAACGGTGTAGCTGTGCTTTGGAAAACAGTCTGAACTGTGTTTGGCTTAAAAAGCTAAACACTGAATTAAGATGATCTAGCAATTCCACTTTTTTTTTTAAGATTTTATTTAGTTGTTTGAGAGAGAGAATACACTCACAGGTGAGCAGGAGGAAAAGAGCAGAGGGAGAGGAACTCGATCCCATGACCCTGAGATCATGACCTGAGCTGAAATCAAGAGTCAGATGTCCAACCAACTGAGCCACCCAGGTGCCCCTAGCAATTCTGATTCTAAAATATTACCCCGAATACTTGAAAACAGGGACTCACACAGACACTTGCATACTGCACAAGGACAGTACACAATGTTCACTACATTATTAACAACAGCTAAGAGGGGGAAACCCACGTGTCCATCAACAGATGAATGGAGAGTATATCCATACAATGGAATATTAATCAGCCATAAAAGACTAAAATTCTGACAAATGCTACAACTTGAGTGAATTTTAAAAATTCAAGTGAAATACACCAGATATAAAAGGACCAATGATATATGATTCCACTTAAATGAGGTACTTAAAATAGACAAATTCTTAGAGACTGAAAATAGGATAGAGGTTACCAGGGGCTGGGCAGGGGGAGTGGACAGTTATTTAATGGGTACAGGTTCTGTCTGGGATAATGAAAAAGTTCTGGAAATAAATAGTGGTGAGGCTTACACAGCATGGTAAATGACTTAATGTCACTAAAAGTGTATACTTAAAGATGGTTAAGGGGCGCCTGGGTGGCTCAGTGGGTTAAAGCCTCTGCCTTCGGCTCAGGTCATGATCTCAGGGTCCTGGAATCGAGCCCCACATCGGGCTCTCTGCACAGCAGGGAGCCTGCTCCCCCCTCTCTCTCTGCCTGCCTCTCTGCCTACTTGTGATCTCTGTCTATCAAATAAATAAATAAAATCTTAAAAAAAAATAAAAAATAAAGATGGTTAAAATGGTAAATTGGTAAATGGTAAATTTTGTTATGTATATATTCTACCATGACTGTTCTGTCTCTACCATTCCTCACTTTAGCCCTTTCTTAACGTAAGAACCAGAAGCTTCCTGCTAAAGCCATAGGGCATCACAACTATTCATGTTTATCAAAGCTCATAGAATTTTACACTAAAAAAAGGTGAATTTTAGTATATATAAATTATGCCTCAAAAAAAAAATTGCTAATGTAAAAAACAAATCAGATCGGGTTATACAACTGCCTCAAAGCATGCAACAGTCTGCAGCCAGGTCCTGACCAAGACTCACTAAACGCTGTAGGGCACAGAACTCCACCTCTGCCCCTGCTCCCTGACCTTGGCTCAAAGGTGTGTCTCCCCCCCCCCCCCCCCCCCGCCCCCGCCTCCAGCCACCAGAAGCCTCCTGGCCTTCCCGAACTTGCCAGACATGCTCCTGCTATAGGCCCTGTGTTTGGGGCTTTCTGCTTTAGGATACTCGTGAGATCTGCTTGGTCTCTGGCCTTCTGGTTTTTATTCAAATGTCAAGTGTCAAAAGCCACTGGAAGGAAGAATTTTCTGTAAGACAGGAAGATCCAGCTTAATGGTGAAAGCAATATGGTCTGGTGCTTCTGAAATACTGTAGCCACTGACCACAGGGGAGAAGCACCTTCTTTGGCCACCCATTTCTAAAACTGTAGCCCACACCCAGATCACTCCTAAAATCCCTTCCCTACTTCAATTTCCTCCATTATACCTGTCACCATCTTAAACACTGCGTATTTTACTTACTCATTTCACTTATTGTTTGTCTTTCCATAACTAGGGCAGGGTTGGTTGGTGGGTTTTTTGTCTGTTTCTTTTAACTGCTTTATCCCCAGCACCTAGAACAGTGTATTAAAAGTATTTAATTAAGGGGCGCCTGCGTGGCTCAATCAGTTGGGCTACTGACTCTTGATTTCAGCTTGGGTTGTGATCTTGGGATCATGGAATTGAGCCCCATGTCGGGCTCCATGCTCGGTGCAGAGTCTGCTTCCTTCTCTCCCTCCCTCTCTTTGCCCCTCTCCCCACTGACATGCTCTCCCTAAGATATTTTTTTTTAAAGATTTTATTTATTTATTTGACAGAGAGATCACAAGTAGGCAGAGAGGCAGACAGAGAGAGAGGAAGAAGCAGGCTCCCCGCTGAGCAGAAAGCCCGATGTGGGGCTCGATCCCAGGACTCTGGGATCATGACCAAAGCTGAAGGCAAAAGGCTTTAACACTGAGCCACCCAGGCACCCCAATATTTTTTTATAAGTACTTAATTGAGCATTTGTTGAAAGAATAAATAAATGAACACCAAAAGCCCTGAAAGAAATGATGTGTCAGCTAAGCAACTGCCTTCAGCTCAGGTCATGATCCTAGAATCCCAGGATCAAGTCTCGCATCAGCCTCCCTGCTCAGCAGGGAGTCTGCCTCTCCCTCTGATCCTTCCCCTTCTCATGCTTTCTCTCACTCTCTCAAATAAATGAAATCCTAAAAAAAAAAAAAAGAAAAGAAAAAGAAAAAGAAATGATGTGTCTGGTGTGCTTTGGTAAAAAATCAAAGAAACCAGCACCCCCACCTCATTTAGCCTCTCTTCATACTCCACCTCCTGCCAGGCGTCTGGCCATACTGGCCTTCTTTCAACTCTGCCTCAAACGTGCTCTGCTCCGTCGAGGGTTCGGGCTTCCGGATATTCTGCATCCTCTGTCCAGAACCCTCTTCCCTCCACAGGCAGCTTCTGGTCACTTCAGCTAAAGTATCTTTCCCTTACCAAGCTCCTCACCAATCCAGACTCAATCAGGATGCCTCATGACATGCCTGCACTTCCTCACTGGACTTACTGTACTACAATCAAGTAACTCCCTGTGTAATTGCCAGGGGCTCTTGGTGGCCGTCCCGCTAGAACATAAGTGCTGTGAAAGTGGGGACTTGGTAAGTTTTATTCACGACTACCTCCCTAATAACCCAGGGCAGCATCATACTCCTAGGAGACGCCCCGTGAAAATCTGTGGAATCCAAAGCGACTGAGGAGCCGTGGGTTCGCACTCGATAAACCCTCTTCCTTAAAACAGAGTGGCTGGTTCGTCAATGAATGTAACAGATGAAGCCAATGAACATGGGATACCCCAATGGCAGAAATATGTACACCCATCGTATAATAAATCTTCTATAAGATACTACTCAGAAAAAGTTAAATGTAAAGTTAAGTACTTAAAATACATTCCAGAAAACTACCACTTATCAGAATATGAAAGCGGTTTCATAATGAACATGTTTCTCTCTCCAGCTTTCTTATTGGAAGAGGTGGTAAACACCAGTTCACGTTTCTTGATTATGCTTCGCATTAACACATTACTCGACGCATGGTTATTAAGAATGAACTACATTCCAGGAACCGCGCTGGAATGTAGTTCAATAACTGTACTGTTCAATAACTGTACTAGAATCCAAATCTGCAGGGAAGGAAGAGAAAGTTTCTTCGAGATTCCCTTTGATTTGTTGTGTCTGTTTTTCTTAAGACAGAGAAAAGGGTAAACTTGGAACTCTTCCTCTGACAAAGCCCTGATAAGAGATCTGCTCAGATGAACCAGGTGAGGAAAGAGTTTAAGAAAAGGCTAAGGGAGGGACACCTGGGTGGCTCAGTGGGTAAAGCCTCTGCTTTTGGCTCAGGTCATGATCTCAGGGTCCTGGGATAGAGCCCCGCATCGGGCTCTCTGCTCAGCGGGGAGTCTGCTTCCCCACCTCCTGCCTGCCTCTCTGCCTACTTGTCATCTCTCTCTCTCTGTCAAATGAGTAAATAAAATCTTTAAAAAAAAAAAAAAAAAAAGGCTAAGGGAAATCACTAAGAGGTGGTTCTTCTCCATGGTTAGTGACTACAGTATCTCAGAAATCCCAGACCATAGTGCTTTCACTATTAAGCTGGATTTTCCTGTCTTATGCAATATTCTGCCTTTTGGTGGCTTTTCTTTGCCTTCCCTGCACTAAGAATCTGGCTACAATTCCCCAACTCTAAAGCACAGTTCTTTCCCTTGGAAGTTCACAACAACCACAAATGCCATCTTGGTATAAACAGCATACCAAAGTTTCAAGGTCACTACAAGATAGGAAAGTGGGTAGGCTTGTTTTTGGCTATTAGGATAGCCCTGAGATAACTAAGAAATTCCTGGAACAGGCAGTGTTGATAAACGGACCAGTGAGGAATAAAAAGGCGGCTGATGGACTCGTGCAGCAGGGCCACCCGATAAGCCCAAAACAGAACAGGGAGCAGACCTGCTCCGTGGGGTGGCAGAGAGCAAGCATGATGTGGAAAAAACACAGGGCCTGCGGCCGCTCTTCCTACTCCCGGACTAATCACCAGACACCAACTCCCCGAATGGCATTGGTCCTCAGCATCCCTGTGTTCAAAGTGAAGACATGCCCCTCAACCCTTCCCTGTGTCCGGAAGAGGATGCAGCGGATAAAGAGATCTAACCTAAGAGAACCTTACGCTCTGCCAGAACAGTGTGACGACAGCAGTGCTGCCCCCTGCAGGCAGTCCGTTGCTACTGCAGAAGAACTGCCTGGCGGAAACAGTCCAGGTAGTAACGTACCCCATGGCTGCAGAGGCGGCGGTAGGATTAGTCTTCAGCTCCTGCACATTTACCACTTGAGGGACATTCTTCAGAGTTGATTCAGTCAAAGTACTTACAGCTATTTAAATAGAGAAGAGAGAGGCGTATTAATTGCAGTAAAGCATCACAAATTCCAGCCATACACAAATAAATAACCAGGACAGAAAAATTCAAGCAGAATGTAATCTTCTTATATAAAGGAAATCTACTCTGGGCAGTTCTGCAGCTTTGTGCTCAATGGGACAGCTGGCATACTCCATTCGTAAAGATTATGAGATAAGGTTTTGTGCAATTTAATCAAATGTACTAGTTTAGGGAGAAAGAATTCCCTGGCCAGCTTTTACAGAGCAGAGCTGAGCTCCCTGCAACACTGTCGGCTCATCCTGGAAACAGGCAGAAAGAGCTAGAGGATGAGTGGTGTTCAGATTAAGGATTTCTACCTGCCTGCCATCCATCCATCCATCTAACCGTTCTTTCACATGAGCGGCTTATTATTGTCAGATTCTGTTAGGTGCTAGGAATACGAAAAATATAGTTTCTTCTGGGGCGCCTGGGTGGCTCAGTGGGTTAAGCCTCTGCCTTTGGCTCAGGTCATGATCCAGGGTCCTGGGATCGAGCCCCACATCGGGCTCCCTGCTTGGCAGGGAGCCTGCTTCCCCTCCTCTCTCTCTCTGCCTCCCTCTCTACCTACTTGTGATCTCTGTCAAATAAATACATAAAATCTTTAAAAATATATAGATATAGCTTCTTCTCTAAAGAAGCTCACGGCTAGGGTGCCTGGGTGGCTCAGTGGGTTGAAGCCTCTGCCTTCAGCTCAGGTCATGATCCTGGGGTCCTGGGATCGAGCCCCGCATCGGGCTCCCTGCTTGGCAGGGAGCCTGCTTCCCCTTCTCTCTCTCTGCCTGCCTCTCTGTCTACTTGTGATCTCTGTCAAATAAATAAATAAAATCTTAAAAAAAAAAAAAAAAAGAAGCTCACGGCTTAGTGAGACAGGCACACGAATAAGATGTGGAAAATGGAGCTTGGACAAGAATGGGGGGAAAGGCCAAGAGGCCTGAATTAAGTAATGGCAACCGGGACGGGCGTGACACCTTACTTATCTTCGGCATGTCAGCTTGCATGTGTTTTTGGTCTTTTCATTTAACACTGCATTCCAAAAACACTTAATGACATTTTATAATTAATTACTAGAACAGTCTGAGCAACGTCCTCAGATAAGTTTTTCCGCACAGTTGACCGCGGTGGCGAAGGTGGACTGGGGGTGTGGGGCAGCTCACTCATTCCCTCCTTCAGAGAAGTGAGCAGGCTCTTCTTGGCCGCGGCTGCACATACTGCATCTTTCATGTTCAAAGGTGCCTACACCTTAGAAATTTTTTGCCTCCAAAACGATAACGGAGATCACACCACCTCCTGCTGACTGGAATAATCCTACGCCCTGGCAGATTTTACGTCTATAAATAATCGACTCATCAGCTTGATTTGGGGCCAATTCAGCACAATACCAAGATTCTGCTTCCTCCAGGTAACATTTAAAGAAAACATGGCAGACTTCTATTTTTTCAGAAGGCTTAAAGGTACCTTAAAAGGTTATCTTGTTTGTGCTCCTTCGTATCGACTTTAGGTACCTTAATAACCATTTTAATATTTGAACTTTTCTTAATGCTTTTATCGTAATGGTAATCCCGTCTTTGTCTAAATCAAACCACTATGTCTCTTTAGTCTTTTAAAAAGAACTGTCCAAAGTGATAATGTGTTCCAAGCAGTGATAAAACTAAAAAATAATTTTATTCAACTAAAACAAAAATATGTGATTTATAGCAGAGTTTCTCGACTTTGGCAGTACTGACATTTTCGGCCCGGATAATCCTTTGTTGTGGGGGTGCCCTGTGCATTTGAAGATTTTTTTGCAGTGTTCCTGACATCTACCCACTAGATGCCAGCGGCACTGCCAACCGGGGAGGAGTGCAGGGTGCAAAACAGCCTCCCCCTGAGAACTGCTGGCTTGTACAAACGGATTACTGGTGATAACGGAAGCCCTTGAGGCCAACCATTTAGAAACCCTAATGCAGGAAGTTCTGGAGAGTCAGGAAGCACTGACAAAATCAAGTGCTGATGATGACGAGCTCATGAGAGTTTCCCTCTGTGAAGGCTAAATTGGCAATCTTAAGAAAACACTGCGCTGACACAGAAAGTGAAGGGCTGGAGGCCGGGTTCTGCTACTTATCGGCTGGGTCACCTTTGCCTCTCTCCGAACCTGACATCACTCAGAAGCAAAATGGGCACAACTCATACCCACCTCCCAGCGTGGCTGGGATCCTTATGACACTGGCAGACAATTCTAATGTTATCAGATGATCTAACAGCAAAGATTAATTTGGGGCTTAAAGCAGACATTATTCAAATGTAGGGATCAACAACTTCATCCAAAAACCACTGATTCCCCACTCAGCAGGATGTGGCGGATCTAATAGTTCCCCTTGAAAGGAAAAAGCTTGGGGTGCCTGGGTGGCTCAGTGGGCTGAGCTTCTGCCCTCAGCTCGGGTCATGATCTCGGGGTCCTGGGATCGAGCCCCATGTCAGGCTCTCTGCTTGCGGGAGGCCAGTTTCCCCTCCCCCCCACCCCGCCTGCCTCCCTGCCTACTTGTGATCTCTCTCTGTCAAATAAATAAATAACTAAATAACTAAATAAATAAATGGGAAAGCTTCAGATCTAGTCTCAGCCTTCTTGGGACCAGCTCCCCGAAACAGGGAGGGGGTGGAGTGCCCCATCAGTCCTCTCTTCTCAAGGGCAGCAGAGAGAGCGAGCTGCCGGCTGGGGCCTGCTGTGCTGGCCTGCAACAGCCACAGCTCATGACCGCAGCTACCTGGGGCCTGGCTGGCCATCTGACGTCTCAGTGCTGCAGCGGCGGCCGCCTGGGGGGCCGAGAGGCCGTGGGAAGGACCGGGGGCACCATGCTTCACAGTTTTAGTTGCAAGCATTGTGCTGTCAGCTCCTTGAGGAACAATTTTGCCAGCAGACGTCGACGCTGAAGGAAAAAGAAACAGCAAGTGAGAGAGTGGGTCGGAGAAGAGAAATACACAAAAGTGAAGATGGCATGTGCCCCACCGTGAGGTTGCAGGGGACACGCTCGGGTTACCGATGCTTCAGCGCGCACACACAGAACGGAACCAAGAAACTCACAGGCCGGCAGCTCCACCGAAGAAGCCACATGCGCTGTGCCCGCCCAGCTCTAGTTGCTGAATCTCTGACGTGAGCATTTCCTTCAATACTGACCGAGACAGAACTTTCATGCCAACACAGGTCAACTCCCTGCTCTTGTCTTGTAACATCTCCCCCTTTGCGTGCCTTCCCGTGGATGTCTGTTCTCTGTCAGAAGTCCCTTCAGTGTGAAGTCCTGACATGGAACCGGAGGTGGGACAGTCCAACACTGGTCACTTCTGAGAGCCAGTACTGCCATCGAACGCGGCAGCCGGCAAGTCCCGGGGCAGCATATGGCTACAGGTAGCGAACTGAACTGAGCTAGGATTTGAAAGGCAGGAGTGTGGATGTTGCTCTAGAGCGAGGCAAACAGCCTCCTCCTCTAACTCCTGAAAACCTCACTTGTGTGTGTGTGTGTGTGTGTGTGTGTGTGTGTTGTTGTTGTTGTTTTGTTTGTTTTAATATCTGCAGGTAATCCCTCTACCCAACGTGGGGCTCAAAGTCACGACCCTGACATCAAGAGTTGCACGCTCCTCTGACAGAGCCAGCCTGGCGCCCCACACCTGTTTCAGAACGACCAGCTGGACTCACAGGAAAGCCGTGCCAGTGTGAGCCCTGCAGGGTCCCTTCTCCCTGTCTCTTTCGGATTTTCTGAATTCAGCTTCTAATTTCTGGACCATTAGCAGAGAGGGGCTGGACTTGGTGGTGCAACAGCAGAAAAGCCAGGTATGGCCCCTCCAGCAGACACACACCCCACAGCGAGTCACTGTGCACTTACTGGTCGTTCCCATCACACCAGGCGAACCATGAATCAGGGGAGATTTAGCAAAAGGCGGTGCCTGCGGCAAGACTCCGGGCTGGATGGAAGGGGTGCGCACCACAGGCGCGTGCCGCGGGACCTGGGCCACCGGGTCGTCGTCCTTACAGGACACCCGCGCGTCCTCGCCCTCCAAAGACTGGGACACAGACGACGTGGAACTGGCTTCATCCAAGTCTTCATAGTATCTCTGAGACAGGAAGGCTGACCGGGACAGGCTGGCTGCCAACCCAAACAAAACGCAAGTTAGATGAGTCGAGCAAGTCTGCAAGCTGTGTCACTTTCGCTGTCGACAGGGAAATACCCGGTTTAGAAACCCTTCAGTTACGACTTCTTTTAAGTGGAAGAAGCTGTCGGGGAAGGTGAGCATCCACGGTCTGGGGGCCCTGCTCAAAGGAAGCTTTGAGAAACCGAGCGGTGCAGGCCAGGAACATGTTGACTGTCAAACAAACAAAATGTGCAGTGAGAGACGGAATACACGCTGGCCAGAGGCAGGAGAGCTCGAGCCGCTGCCGCGAGCTCTCACAGGCAGAACCAGCAAACCAGGAAAGGACCAGACAAACTTGCGAAGAAGAGCCTCTCGCCAACAGCAAACTTCTAAGAACAGGGCACGTGAACGGGGGAAGACGGAATGTCCTCCGTCCCGGCGCTTCCAACATCCCCAACTCTCAAATATTCTTTTGAATCAATTAGGCTTTAAAAAAAATCCCTGAAACAAAACCTGACTTGTCCTCTTTTTTCCCCTCTTCTACAAATGATGAAGTAAGGTCTCATGCTATTTTGAAATACACAGCACTGCCTATATACTGGAAAAAACATAAACCAAACCAAAGACCTAGCCCTTTCTCAAGTGACTTAAAAGCACCGATACTATTTACTGACTTGGTTGCCTTATGGGCACATCACTTCATAAGATTTTATTTGTCGCCATCAACAAATGTACCTGAAAACCCAGGCTACCTGCTAGGGCTGCAGCACTGCTCAGCTTCGTGTCCATTAGCCATATGTGACTATTTAAGTTAAAAATAATTAAAAGTAATTAAATGAAAATTTCAAGTCTTCAAGCTTCGCCAGCCACATCTCTCCTGCTGGGATCAAGGATGTGGCTACCTTCCTGGCATTAGAAAAGGGGCTCCAGGGGCGCCTGGGTGGCTCAGTGGGTTAAAGCCTCTGTCTTTGGCTCAGGTCATGATCCCAGGATCCTGGGATCGAGCCCCGCATCAGGCTCTCTGCTTGGTGGGGAGCCTGCTTCCTCCTCTCTCTCTGCCTGCCTCTCTGCCTACTTGTGATCTGTCTGTCAAATAAGTAAACAAAATCTTTTTTTAAAAAAAAGAAAAGGGGCTCCATTGAAACCTAAAGAATCTTATTCTGGGGGTGCCTGGGTGGTTCAGTCCTTAAGCAAAGCACTGGTCTTCAGCTCAGGTCATGATCCCAGGGTCCTAGAATCAAGCCCTGCATCAGGCTCCCTGCTCCAAGGGAAGCCTGCTTCTCCCTCTCCCGCTCCCCCTGCTTGTGTTTCCTCCCTTGCTCTGTTTCCCTGTGTAAAATAAATAAATACAATCTTAAAAAAAATATGTATTATTCTGCTTAAACTCTAACTCAGATTAGAAAAGGCCAAAAGCCACGTTAACAGAAAAAAAGAAGGACAGAAATCTTCATCTCAGTAGACAAAGCAAACCTCACGTCTTGTAGGAACTACCAAAACTGCTCCCTTTGAGCTCAAGACAAGGTTGCTCACTCACTACTTTAATGGCTTCTGCACTGGTGGTCCTAGCAAGTGAAATAAGGTAAGAAAAATAAAGGACCGGGGCACCTGGGTGGCTCAGCGGGTTAAAGCCTCTGCCTTCGGCTCAGGTCACGATCCTGGAGTTCTGGGATCGAGCCCCGCATCGGGCTCTCTGCTCGGCAGGGAGCCTGCTTCCTCCTCTCTCTCTGCCTACTTCTCTGCCTACTTGTGATGTCTGTCAAATAAATAAATAAAATCTTAAAAAAAAAAAAAAAAGAAAAGAAAAGAAAAATAAAGGACCAAAAAAGAAGAAACAAAAGTATTAGTACCTATATAGAATATAACTGTTCCCATAGAAAGTTCAAGAAATAGTTACAGACACTATTTGAATAAACCAGTTTAGCTACGTTGCTGGATGCAAAGTCAACCTACAAAAGATCCAATATATTTCTATTATCAAATCTAACATAAAACATAAAATGAAATTTAATGAAGAAAATCCATCATTACAGGAACATTAAAATTTTTTTTCAAGATTTTTATTTATTTTAGAGAGAGAGAGAGAGCAAGCACAAGCAGGGGGAGGGGCAGAGGGAGAAGCGGACACCCTGCTGAGCAGGGAGCCCCACGTGGGGCTTGATCCATCCCAGGACCCTGGGATCGTGACCTAAGCTATAGGGAGACGCTTAACTGAACCACCCAGGTGCCCCAGAAACATTAAAAATATTAAATTCATGGGAATCAGTCTAACAAGAGATATATATGTTCTTCATGAAGAAAACACTGAGAAATTAAAGACGCAAATAAAAATATACCATGTTTAGGAACTAAAAGATCAACACTGTACAAATGCCAGTTCTCTCAAGTTAATCTAGAGATTTAATACAATCCCAATCAAAATCTCAACTTTTCTTTGAGGGTTGAGGGAGACAGAATTTAGCAAGACAATTCCAATATTAATATGGAAACAGAAAGCACCAGAAAGAGCCAAAACATTCTAGATCATGGGTCAACAAACTGAAACCTTGGGCCAGCTACCTGTTTTTACAAATAAAGTTCTACTGAAACACTGACACGTTCATTCATTTGTATACTGTCTGTAGCTGCTCTCCCATCACAAGGGCAGAGGTGAATTAGGCACAACAGAAACCATGAGGCCGGCAAGCCTAAAATATTTACTACCCAACCCTTAAAGAAAAAGGCTGCCACCTGCCGTCCTAGGTTGCAGAACCTCCTGTGACGATGAAGTCACTACTGTCCTGTTATGGCAGCCACTAGTCACATGTGCCCACTGAGCATGTGAAATGTGGCTACGGGGATTGTAGAACTGAATTTTTAGCTTGACTTAGTTTTTATTAATTTAAATAGTCCAGTGTATTAAGCAGCACAACTTTAGAATCTAGAAAAAGAACAGTACTGAGGTTTATTTAGTACAAGTTAATTAAGGCAGTGTGGTAGCAGTGGCTTCTCATCAGTGTATGACACCAAGAGACCTACATATAAGGGTAACTGGTTTACAACAAAGGTGGCCACTCAGCAGGGAGCAAAGGAGTCTTTTCAATAAACATTACCAGGACAATCAGCTATGTAAATACAAAACACGTGAGCTATACTTTGTACCTTCAGCACAAATCAATTCCAGACAGTATAAACAAAACGTGGTATACCCATAGGACTGACCACTACTCAGCAATTAGGTGTGAACTACTTATGTTATGTATCATGCCTGAACCTCAAAAACATACTAAGTGAAAGAAACCAAACCAAAAAACTATGTATGATTCCATTTATACGCAATTTCAAAAAAAGGCAGATCCCGATAGAAAGAAAACAGATCAGTGGTTGTTGGGGGCAGAGGAGGGAATGACTATAAACAAGAATGAAGAAACTTCCTGCGTGGTAGGAGTATTCTAAAACTGGAATGTGGTGATGGTTATACAATTCTGCAAGTTTAATAAAAACCATCAGACTCAACACTTACAAAAGATGAATTTTATAACATATTTTTTTAAAGATTTTATTTATTTATTTGACAGAAAGACTGAGAGACCACAAGCAGGCAGAGCAGAAGAGAGAGAGGGAGAAGCAGGCTCCCCACTGACCAGGGAGCCCAATATGGGGCTTGATCCCAGGACCCTGGGATCATGACCTGAGCTGAAGGCAGTCACTTAACCAATTGAGCCACCCATGCGCCCCTGAATTTTATAATATGTAAGTTATACCTTGATGCAGCTGTTTAAAACAAAATCAATTCCAGGTAGATGGCAGATCTAAATTTGAAAGGCAAACTATTAATATTTTCAGACAATAATAAAAGTGCATACATACTCTTGAGAAGGATTTCTTTCTTTTTTTTTTTTTTAAGTTTTTATTTATTTATTTGACAGAGAGAAACACAGCGAGAGAGGGAACACAGCGGGGGGAGAGGGAGAAGCGGCTCCCCACCAAGCAGGGAGCCTGATGCGGGGCTCGATCCCAGGACTCTGGGATCATGACCTGAGCCGAAGGCAGAGGCTTTAACCCACTGAGCCACCCAGGTACCCAGGATCCTTGATTTTTAAAAGATGCTATGAAGGTCATAAAAGGAACAGTTGGCAAATTGTCAGTATAGATTGCATATAGATAACAGTGCTTTGTCAAGGTTAAATTTCCTAAAGCTGACCATTGTATTATTATGTAAGAGAACATCTTGTTCTTAAAGGACACATGCTAGAATACTTAGGAGTAACAAGTCCTGCCTGCAACTTATTTTTAAATAGTTCATCAAAAATAATAACAGAAAGACCTGTACTCTGTAAACTATAAAAACTGATGAAAGAAATTCAAGAAGACACCAAGAAATGGAAAGACAGGGGTGCCTGGGTGGCTCAGTCAGTTAAGCATCTGACTCTTGATTTCGGCTCAGGTCATGATCCTGGCGTCCTGGGATCAAGCCCCCTGCAGGGCTTTGTGCTCAGCGGAGAGCTTGCTTGGGATTCTCTCTCTCCCTCTCCCCCTGTCCCTTGCCTCCCTCACACACACTCTCTATGAAATAAATCTAAAAAAAAAAAAAAAAAAAAAGGGAAAGACATTCCATGCTCTTGGATTGGAAGAACAAATATCAGAATGTCTGTATTACCCAAAGCAAGCTACACATTTAATGCGGTCCCTATCAAAACACCAACAGCATTTTTCACAGAACTAGAACAAACAATCCTAAACTTCGTGTGGAACCACAAAAGATCCCAAATAGCCAACGCAATCTTGAAAAAGAAAAACAAAACTGGAGGCATCATAATTTCCGATTTCAAGTTATGTTACAAAGTTACGGTAATCAAAATGTCCTGGTACTGGCACATTAAAATAGACACAGATCAAAGAAACAGAATATAAAACCTAGAAATAAACCCATGATCAATTGAGGAAAGAATATGCAATGGGGAAAAGATAGTCTCCTCAACAAATGGTGTTGGGAAAAGCAGACAGCCACATAAAAAGGAGTGAAACTGGACCACTTTCTCATGCACGCACAAAAATAAACTAAAAATGGATTAAGGACCCACGTGTAAGACCTGAAACCCTAAAAATCCCAGAAGAGAGCACAAGCAGCAATTTCTCTGACACTGGCCATAGCAACATCTTTCTAGATATGTCTTGAGATAAGGGAGACAAAAGTAAAAATAAACTATTGGGACTACATCAAAATTATAAAGCTTCTGCACAGCATTATAACTAAAAGACAACCTACTGAATGGGAGAAGATATTTACAAACGGCATATCCCATAAAGGATTAGAATCCAAAATACATAAAGAACTTACACAGTTCAACACCAAAAAAACCCAAATAATCCAATTAAAAATGGGGCACAAGACATGAGCAGACATTTCTTCAAAGACATGTAGACGGCCAACAGACACACGGACAGATGCTCATCATCACTCATCTGTCAGGAAAATGCAATCCAAGCTACAATGAGACACCACCTCACACCTGTGAGAAGGATTAAAATCAAAAACACAAGAAACAGGTGCTGGGGAGGATGTGGAGAAAAAGGAACCCTCCAGCACTGCTGGTTCGAGTGCAAGCTGGTGCAGCCACTGTGGAAGACAGACAGCATGGACGTTTCCCAAACAATTAAAAACAGAACTACGCTACCATCCAGGAACTGCACTACTAGGTGTTTTCCCAAAGCAAAACACTAACTCAAAGGGATCCGTGCACCCCTGCATTTACTGCAGCGTGACTGACAATAGCCAAACTATGGAAGCAGCCCGAGTGTCCACCAACGGGGGAATGGATTAAGAAGATGCGGCGCGCGCGCGTGTGTGTGTGTGTGTGTGTGTGTGTGTGTGCGCGCGCGCGCGCGCGCGCGCACAGACATAGAAAAGAATGAAATCTTGTCATCTGCAATATGGATGCATCTAGAGAACATAATGCTAAGCGAAAAAGTGAATCAGAGAAAAAGAAATACATGATTTCACTCATATGAAGAATTTAAGAAACAAAAAAAAAACGAATAAAGGGGAGAAAAAGGAGAGCAGAGGGCAAACTAAGAAACAGACTCATAAGCACAGAGAACGAACTGCAGGTCACCAGAGGGGAGGTGGGTGGAGGACGGGGTGAAACAGGTGACGGGGTCAAAGAGGACAGCTATCACGATGGGCACCGAGTACTGAACTGAACTGTGGATTCACTGCATTGTACACCTGAAACTAACATAACACTGTACGTTAACTATACTGGAATTAAGATAAAAAACTCAGTAAATATATTAAAAATATTATTAACAATAACGTGAACATGTGTGGTAGAGAAAAATAAAGCAACTGTGACCAACATTACTAGGATCTGGGTGAAGGGTAAGGGGGTAGGAGGGAGCTCACGATTATTTTTGCAGCTGGAGTTTTGAAATTTTTCAAAATAGTAAGTAAAAATTATAAATATCAAAAGGAAAAAACCAAACAAATAAAAGCAAAGGCACACTTTCACATATGTCCATACAATGGTACCTCTTGGGAGCCAGAAGACTGGGATGCACAGGAGGGGTCTAGGAAGTTGGCCATGACAAGGTTCTGTTTCCTAACCGAGGTAGAGGTTACACAGATGGGCAATTCTGTTTTGTGTTCTTTTCTGTACATACATGTGTTATAGTTCATAACTTTATTTTTTAAAAAGATTTATTTATTTATTTGACAGACAGAGATCACAAGTAGACAGAGAGGCAGGCGGCGGGGGCGGGGTGGGGAGGGGAGGAGGCTTCCTGCTGAGCAGAGAGCCCAATGCGGGCGTTGATCCCAGGACCCCGAGACTATGACCTGAGCTGAAAGCAGAGGCTTAACCCACTGAGTCACCCAGATGCCCTATAGTTCATAACTTTAAAAGTTAAATATTTTCGGGGCTCCTGGGTGGCTCAGAGGCTGCCTTCGTCTGAGGTTATGATCTCAGGATCCTGGGATCCAGCCCCAAGTGGAGCTCCTTGCCCAGCAGGGAGTCTGCTTCTCCCTCTCCCTCTGCCCCTCTCCTCTGCTCATGCTCTCTCAACTGGCTCTCTCTCAAATTAATAAGTAAAATCTTTTTTTTTTTTAAGATTTTATTTATTTGTCAGAGAGAGAGCGAGCACAAGCAGGGAGAGCAGAAGGCAGAGGCAGAAGCAGGCTCCCCACTGAGCATGGAGCCTAATGTTGGACTCAATCCCAGGGCCCTGGGATCATGACCCGAGCCAAAGGAAGACACTTAACTGACTGAGCCAACCAGGCATCCCTAAACAAAATCTTTTTTAGAACGTTAAATATGGGGGCGCCTGGGTGGTTCAGTGGGTTAAAGCCTCTGCCTTTGCCTTTTTGAAGATTTTATTTATTTGGCAGAGATCACAAGTAGGCAGAGAGGCAGGCAGAGAGAGAGGAGGAAGCAGGCTCCCTGCTGAGCAGAGAGCCCGATGCGGGGCTCGATCCCAGGACCCTGGGATCATGACCTAAGCCAAAGACATAGGCTTTAACCCACTGAGCCACCCAGGCGCCCCTGGGCTCAGGTCTTAATCTCAAACTCAGTGAGTTCAAGTCCCGCACTGGTTGTGGAGACTACTTACAAAAAAGAAAAAATTCGCTTATCTGTGACTACTATTTACCTCACTCAATATTATATGATTACAGAAAAATTAATAAGTCGTGGTACAGTAAGATTAAATTTCCTTCTGTTAATTACCAAAAAGCATCTGTTGTTGGTATTAAAAAACAGTTTCAACTTACAACACAATTTCAAAGAAAAAAAAGCAGATATGCAAAGCATGATTATGTATGAAGTTGTATATGACAAGTACTTTTTTTAAAAAAGGATTTATTTATTTGACAGAGAAGGAGAGGGAGAGAGAGAGAGCACACAGGGGAGCGGCAGGCAGAGGGAGAGGGAGAAGCAGGCTTCCCACTGAGCAGGGAGCCGGACGTGGAGCTCGCGATCCCAGGACCCTGGGATCAAGAACTGAGCCGAAGGCAGAAGCTTAACTGACTGAGCCACCCAGGCGTCCCTGACAAGTATTTAAAAAAAAAAAGAAGAAGAAAGAAAGAAAAGAAAAGATTTTTTAATTCATTTGAGAGAGAAGGCGAGCATGCTCAAGCAGGGAGGGGGGAAGAGGAAGAAAGAATCTGAAGCAAACTCCGCACTGAGTGCAGAGCCCAAGGCAGGGCTCAATCCCACAACCACGAGATCATGACCTGAGCCAAAACCAAAGGTCGGATGTCCAACCAGCTATGCCACCCAGGTACCCCACAGGACAAGTATTTTTTAAAAACAAAATTGAAAATAACAGTAATTTAATGACAAATGCTTTTTCATTAGTCACATGGCTTCTTTTCCACAAGTGTGTTGTGCCATCATTCTCTTACAGTAGGTTTTTGCTTTATTTCCTAAGTAGTTTTTTCCTTTATTTCTTTCTTATTTCTTCCTTTATTTCCTAAGTAGTTTCCTAAGTATTTCCCCAACCCCAATGCAATTCTACTCCAAACCCTACAAGTTAGACAAGTAAAGCATCTTCAGACAAAGCAGAGGTCTGGGTCCCTGGTACCAGCTCAGTGCTCTCCAAACCCTTGGGAACCACCACCACCATAACCGAAGGACTACGGAACACAGTGTCAAAGCCACAGCTACTACCTTGAACTGCCCTGAACAGTATGTACAAGCTGCTCTCTACTCTAATATTCAGATGGACAACAGATCTGGGGACATTTCTTCTATTTCTTACTAAGAGCCAAAGGAAAACACAGACACACAGACACGGATACATGCAGACTCCTCCTTCCATCTCACTTTCATACCAGGTACTGTATGTTTGAGGCTAAAAATTGAGGACCGGTTTCCTTTACCTGGGGCAGTGGATCTCACTGGGGGGGTCTTCCTCTTGGCCAAGAAGTTTCTTAGCTGTGCTTGTTTCACGGGGGACAGTTTAGCTGCAAGAAATTCATGAACCCATAAATGCTTAAGACTTGGTTTTTAAGAAGTCAATAGAAGAAAATGCAGAGAGTTAAAGAATGAGAAGAACGTGTTTACCTGGCACTCTGGACAAGGGCTTGGTGTGAGATTCTATGGTGGTTTTCAACAAAGCATTACGGAGACTTTCGAGGTCACTGTCAAAACTAAAAGAGGATTGTGTTACATACAAACCAACTATGACCTGAGAAATCTCCCCAAATATAAATGCCAGAAAGCCTCCCCAATATGGAAACAGGAAATCTGACCAATCAATCAACATAACCCAATCCAAAAGGAAAGAGATTACAACCTCAATACCTGTCCCCTCCCCCCACCAGGGCAAACACAGCTCTAACTGCGCTGTAGCACAAAGGGCAGTTAGAATGCACACATCTGGCCTAAAGGCAGAAACATAACAACACCCCAGTAACTTCAGGAGTAAACTGTCTAACTGCCAGGTCTGAAAGTTTTTACTCGAAATGAGAAGTCAGAGCTTCTAGACACGTTAGTCAACCTAATTCTACCGGTTAATTTTCAAAAGAACAACGCTATTCACATAACATCTGCCATCATCTACTGGCATCTGTCTCATGTGGCACGCTCAATTTCACTCTCCAACAATCCCGAGGCAGGTACTGTCACTCCCATTTTATAGGCAAAGCAACAAAGGCTCAGAGAGGGTGAGGGACCTGACCAGGATCACACAGGTGACAGCAGAGTCACTTTCAAACCCACATCTGAAATACTCTACAACTTGTGCACGTGACTCCCAAACAGTTAGCTGTTCCTTCAACCACATTCATGCAGTGCCAGTGGCACAGACAAGCCCATTCCCCTGCACACCCATGAGTGCTGCTCTGGGAGCTGACATCCGAGGGCAGGCTCCACTGGGAGGTTTGGTTATAGAGACGGAGCTGCTGGAGACTGTCCACCAGGTGATTCAACCTCTTCCTCTGCTGGTTGATGATTTCCCGGTTGTTGGCTAGCGTGTTAAACAGCGTCTCTCGCTCTGGCACAAGCAAGCGCCTGTTGACAACAAGGAAGAAAATATTCGACATGAACGGCGCAAGTACTACAACGGTAACAGTGAAAGAATAAATCAGAGAACCCCAGGTGGACAGGCAGCGTAGGGAAATTAACCAGAACGTAAAAACAGGATGAAAGCTTTACAAGGATAATACAGAATGAGGAAGAAGAAGCTTAGGGTAAGCAGGCTGGGCCTGTAGCAAAGGACAGCATCATCAGACAACCTCACAGAGGTTCCGGGGAAGAAAAGGGTGGGAAACAGAGTCAAAAATGGGGGGGGGGGCAGGGAATTAGGGTTTGGCTATTTTCCTGCATGTCAATTGCACCAAGAAAAAAAAGCCCTGGGGTCTACTAGAGTTCCGTGGGCATCAGTCACTTCCTCAGGGTGCTGTTAAGAAACACTGTGCTAAGCTCTCGGTTTAGCAACAGGGAGGCACCCCCACCTGAAAGATCTAAAATAAGAAAGGAACAATAGTCCCTTTCTTTCTGGTGACAGTTCAACATAAATTTTTAAAATGGCATTTCAGTAGGATACAAAGTAGTATTAGACGGACTTAAAAACAGAGATGCACTAGAAAACTACAGATTTACAAACTTAAACTCTGCAGAAAAGGAACTTAAAAAAAAACAAACACGTGAGGTAGAGAATACATGGTTATCCTAAAGGGAAAGAAAGTCCGGCTTCTCTGTTAGCATCATACATTGTTTAAGAAGCTAACTTATTAATTAGCAGAGAGAAATCCATCTGTCATGAAGAACAGAAGGCCCCTACTGTCAGGTCGAGCCATTCCCTCCCATACACTTGAACATGAATTTAGACCAGTGCAGTGAGCTGTGACAGCTCTAATGGGGCCCAACTGCCCAGGGGACAAGTGCCCAGATCACAGAATCCTCCTGCTGACAGCGTCTGCAGCATCGATGCTCACCTCTACCTTCCCCTACCTATGCTCCAAACTGAGGCTCACAAGGCAGGTACAACGCCTTCCTCCGTGTTGTACAATATGACATATTAAATTCTGTTTGCTGAATTTTAAGCACATTCTAGCCCAGCCCCTGACATCACACCCAGCCTGTCCCACTTACAAGTTCTGTGATCCCACAGAACAGCAAGTAAACAGATCATTTCCCGGTTTGCTTCCTTACAGGGCTAATCACACTCCTCAAGTGTAGGTGTTCCAGGAGCCGAGCATTCTGAGGGCTGATCTGTTTCTCAGCTTTCCTGTGGGCACCTTCACTGTTCTCACAGTGTACCGCTTGCAATTACCTTCAGGAAAACAGATGGCATGCGACCAAATGTCTGGGGACAGAAGACCAGGGTAGTACGAGGTTTTCCTGTGCCTTTCCTCCTCTCTTCCTTCTAAGTCATCCACACTAATGAGGAAAGTTTTCTCAACAAGAAGATTTGGAATATACAGAAAAGTATAAAAGAAAAATTCCTCTTAACCCCATCTCACAGATATAACTGAATATTGTGGCAGATTTATTTCTAGCCTCTTTTCTACATTTAGATCTCCAAACTGAGATCATCCAGTATAACTTTTGTCTTACCTCGTCCGTATTTTGGGGGGAAAAAATTCAGTGGTTACACAGTATTCTGCATTAAGGAAAAAATGTGACTGGACGTATTCTGCCACCCCTCTAACTTCCAATATTAAGTCAAATCTGATTTTTCACTGTCATAAACTGTGCCGCGATATAAATTCTTTTATGTAAGCTGCTGCAAATGTGGCTATTACTTCTATAGAACAAACTTCCAGAAACATGGTGGCTGGGTCGAAGAGAATGAGCAACTGCAGGGTTCTCATCAGTGCCCGTAAGTAATCTGTTCAAAAGGCTATAGCAGTGTCTCCTGCAACCCGCGGTGGATGGGAGACCTCGCTCACTTTTGTTTTTTCTTTTGTTCCAGATGCCGATCCCATTCCAAGTCTAGCACATCGTTCACATCCTGGACAGCAAATTTCACATACTGATGAAGGCGCCGAATTTCCTATAAGAAAAAAAAAACGAGAAGGCAAATGACTGAGTTTTCCAGTAGCTTGGAGGAGGGATCAAAACAATCAAAATAATTTTGTAAGATTTTTCTACTGGGCACCATAACGAACAAAGAAAACACAAGAGCAGAACCTTCAATATAATCATTAGAATGTCATAATTAAAACAACAAAACTCAATCTTTCTAACTGTGACAGAGGAGTGGTCACAAAGCACAAGGAAGCAGGCCGGGTGTGCTGGCCTAGGGCTCCAGGGGAAATGCTGTTACGCGTTCTCATTTGTCAGCGCCTATTAAAGCAACTCAACATGCTCCAGGAATTTTCCACTGCTCTCTGCTGCTCCAACAGCACACCCATTGGGCTTTTGCTATCCTACCCATGAAATTGACTATAATACAGACAAAATGATCCTACAAAAGTGCTGAAACTAATTCTGCATCTATCTATTCATAGCATGGGACACAGAAGTCTTCTTACCAGGTGAGAAAAACTCACCTCTTCTCAAAGAACAGTATCAGCACTAGACATGGAACTGACCACTCAATGAAATTCACATCTATTTTATTCGAGGCCTGCAGTAATTCTCAGTCCGGTGTTAACCTTCATGGCTACACAACCTGACTCTCAAAAATTAAAAGTGCAATAAAGATGAAGCATTCCATTAAACATGCATACAGAGAAGACAACGTGCCATACGCTGTGAATAAGTTTTTACACTTGTACAAAGTTCTTACCATGTTTAACTGGATTTTTGAAACTACTCCGGGCTAAGGGTATATGCCCCAAGTGAAAAAGAGCAAATTGTTCTTCATAAAGAGCCAACCCAATTCCAGGAAGCAGCAGTAACCTTAGCTCTGAGTATAAATTTCAGCTCCCTACTCGATGGCTGTAGGGAGGCCCTGTCCTTTGAGCACAAGGGCCGCCGGGCCTTGTGCATTCGAGAGCGCTGCTGCTCCTAAGTGCCCCCCTACCCTGTCTACCTGAAAAGCCAACTTCTCTTATGAGGCCTGTCACAGACACTTCTCTGTGGCTTAGCTGCCCCCTCATCGGCACTACCACAGCAACTGATCTCACATTCATAGGTTCCCTTTCCCACGGCCGGTTATCCACCAGGGTCAGCACGGCACGGCGGCGAGGAGCCCAGGCTCCGCACCACACTCAGGCTCCAGCATTTACTCATGGGGACACCTGCGCCGTTCCCAGCATCTGCCTCCTTATCGGTCTTTTGTACATGGTATGTGCTCGATAAATGCTAGTGGTTATTATCTTAGTTTTGTGACAAAAAGAAAAGCATTTCCTTTTGAATGGGGCAAGTGTCCCCCCTAAGCTGCATGCTTTTCTTTTGCTCTGGACACAGAGCAAGAGGTGAAAACGCATGAAGGGACAAAGTGTATCGAGATGCAACGAGGAGGCAGTTGTCTGTTGAGTGGCAGGTGGGGAGCCCGCTCTCTTGCTATGACAGTAAATACCCACAATCCTCAAGGGCCGAGAGACACAGCGGGGGGTTCCTCAACCTCTCTTTTCCTACCATCAGTCAGTTTGCCAGGTATGGGACGGAAATGGCAGGAAGTGTCGAGTCTGCAGTCTCAAACTCCCCAAGGCAGGAGGGCATTCATCACACTCTCAGACCTCACATTCTAGGAGAGAAGCTCAGAGCAGCCACGCAGGCACCCTTTCCTACCAGGACTCTGGCAAATGCAGAGAGAGGAGGTGAACCCGTGAAAGCTTGTGACGAAACAATTTTCAGTAAACTGAAAGATGAAAATGAAAACCAGATTTTGCTACAACAGAGAATAAGAATTATTATAAATGAATGAGAGAAGTAACTTTGCTGAGGTCTGGTGTACAGAAAAGAGCCCACGCAGGCAGAGCTTTCCAACTGTTCACTCTTACTAACATCACAATCATGGTCAAGCTCTTGAGACCGTGGGGCCCAACTTTTGTAACTGCATATAATGGGATCAGTGACTCTCATCTTGCGGTGCAGCTGAAGTCTAGAAATACTGTGGAAAACACTCCCAGCACCGTACTTAGCGCTCAACGAGCATTTGCCACATGAAATCTTGTTATTCATGATTTGATTTTTAAATATATCTTTTTCAATGGTATGCTTTCCACCAAGCTTACTGCTGAATCAAGAATTCTTTTTTTCTATATAGATTTTTTAAAAAGATTATTTATTTATTTATTTGACAGACAGAGATCACAAGTAGGGAGAGAAGCAGGCAGAGAGAGAGAAGAAAGCAGGCTCCCCGCCAAGCAGAGCCCGATGTGGGGCTCAATCCCAGGACCCCAGGATCATGACCTGAGCCGAAGGCAGAGTCTTTAACCCACTGAGCCACCCAGGCACCCCTGAATCAAGAATTCTAATGCCAGTTTTAATTCTGTAAAACACGAAGTGGAAAAGTGCTCTTTTCTTTGTCACAGCCAAGGACATCTATGGAAAGTGGGCAAATTATTCACAGGAAATCAACAACGTCCGAAGGGCAGGCCCCTGATTCGAGACCTCACAAGGGAGAATGACTTGCAGGAATTGGTTTTAAACCTCTCACTTGGGCTGGATCCTCCTACCTGGAGCTGGGCTTCGCTCTTGGGGTCCAGGGGTCTCTTATAGAGCAAGTGCAGATACCCAGAGTCGCAATCCCTCTCGTTTTGTTCCCTGGCTTCTTCTACACCAGCAAAGCCCTCAAGTAGAGTTGTTTTCAGGGTACTGATGTCTCCATGGAGAGACTAGAAAAGACACAAAGGCCATACTGAGACAAAGAGTGGCATTTCCGAGAAACAAACCTCTCTGACTGGATCAAGGACAACTACTTGGTGTTTCTCCAATAGCTTACACGATGCACCTGTGAGTCTACAAAAAGAAAGTCAGTGTTTGAAAAGAAACATACAAACATTTCACTTTCTGAAGTTTTTTTTTTTTTTTCTCTCACTGAAAAACCACATATTCCACTGACCAGAAACTCAAAGAGTAAGAAAAGCTACTGGTTTTACCTACAGTCCCACTACCCGAAGACAATCACCGCTGACAGCCCGGAGAACTGGCCTCTTTACGAGGACTGTTTTCAGAGCAGGGCTCTGGAGGCAGACGGTCAGGGACTGGCACATGGTAACTAGGTAGCTTTGGGCCAATGCTTTCACCTGTCTACACTGCAGCTTCCTGACTTGCAAGAGAGAACAACAGCACCTACCAAACAGGACGGTGTGAGGAATCCGCAAGATAACACAGTGCCTGGCATGCGGTAAGCAGTAGTAACAGGAACACAGTAAATACCATTAACAATAAATACACGGTATTTTTATACCGTATACGCTCTTAAACCTAACCCTTTACCATAACCTAATAATTTATTATAAACTATGGTCAGTTTTCAAATATACCTAAGCTAGTAACTATAAGAGACTTTTATAGAGTGGCCGGTATGTGTCAGGGGGGTAGAAACTACTAATAGTCCATTTTCTGTATGAGAAAACGAAAACCTAGAGTAGCTACATTAACTTGCCTAAAGTCACATAATTCGTTAAGTGCTGAAGATAGGATCTGAACTTGGGTGTTCCTAGGTAAACTACTCATCCTTCTTAAAAAAACAACACTGGGGCCCCTGAAGAATGGAGTGCTGGGAGAGCGACTCTGAAAGTACAATTCGAATGAGGAAGAACGGTACAAGCCCAGACCTCCGTGGTCTCCTTGATCTCCGAGAGAAAGGTGTGCAGGTCGTCGGACTCCATCCGCAGCATCTTCATCTCCTCCAAAGCACCCACTTGGAAACAGGCTTTGGAAGTCCGGGCTTTCAGTTCTCCCAACTCCTTCTGAAAGTGTGCGATCTGCAAGAGCCAGAAAAGAGGAAGGGCCACGGGCTGAACTCACGGCTCCCGGGCCGTCACAGCACACGGCGCCAGGGTGCACCGTGGCCGAACGCCAGAACAAAACAGTCATGCACGGGTCTGCACTCAGAGCCACTCCAGTCTCATGGTCAGGGCTACTTCTGGAAAAAATCTGCAGGAACGACTTTACCTCCTCCCCGATGCCAGCCATCACGGGATCTGACTCTTTCCACTGGTGTCCCTGCTTCTCTGCAACGGGAGGCTGAAGTGATTTCGCCTGCAATGGAAGGCACAAGGTTGATAGACGCGTCCCCAGCCCCTGTTGAAGCAGCAGCTTCAGCGCCCCCTCACAATACAGTCACTGCTCCCTTGCTCCTTCTTTTGAACCCATACTGACCAAGTACCTACTTGCTGTAAGGCATGTTCTAGACAGTGGAGAGAGGCGAACAACACAGAAGAGGTCTCTGCTCTGCCGGTCCTTACGTTCTACCCAGACTAAGCAGTAAACCAGCCAGATCATTTTAGCTGCTGACAGTGACAGATCAAAAGTAAACAGGAACCTAAGAAGAGAAAGGGGGCACGAGTGGAGAGGAGGGGGCCTGGAAAACCCTCACTGAGCACAGTCTCTGAACTGAGTCTGAGATAAAGTGGAAAGCTGCGGAAAGCTACAGAAAGTTCTACGGGAAGCACCTGGCAGGCAGCGAGAAGAGCAGGCGCAGAGAACTCGAGGCAGGAAAGAGCTCTGGCATGGTGGGGGCCGAGAGACAGAGAAGACGTGGGCCGAGGAAGTCAGGGAGGGAACTGGAAAGGGCTGGGCAGGTCGTGTATGACTAAACCAAGGAGCCTGGGTATTTTTCTAAGGGTGCTGGAAAACTACTGTTGGAGCTCCGGGAGAGTCTGTTCTTTGATTTAGGATTTTAAAAGATCTCTCTTGCTGCTAAATCAAGCACAGATGTCAGTGAGAGGGAGAAGAAACAGGGAAACCAGGCAGGAGGGTAACGAGGCAAGAGACGACAATGGCCTGAAATATGACGTTCACGGGGGCAACGGATGTGGAGTCATGCCACACACACACACACACACACACACACACACACACACACGACACATCAGCATACAGCTGACAAGATCTTCTGCTAGTAAGGATTAGGGGGAGCTTCTGTTAAGTAGCGGGATCCAGAATGCCTTCTGGGTTTGGGGCTTGAGCAAACCACCTGAAACAGGTTCTGAAGGAGACAGAAATCAAGAGTTCTGCTGTAGAGACATTATAACTTGAGATGGCCTTTAGATTATTGGATACCTACAGCAATTACCATATAGAGGATTTGTAGACTGCATAAGCAACCGTTAAAACAGCAAGCATTAGGGGCATCTGGGTGGCTCAGTGGGTTAAGCCTCTGCCTTCGGCTGGGGTCATGATCTCAGGGTCCTGGATCCGGCTCTCTGCTCAGCAGGGAACCTGCTTCCTGCTCTCTCTGCCTGCCTCTCTGCCTGCTTGTGATATCTCTCTCTATCTCTGTTAAATAAATAAAAAAAAATCTTAAAAAAAAAACACAAACAAACAGCAAACACTGATCTCATAAATACCATGTGTTGTGCACTATGCCAAAAGCTAGACCTATAAGGTGGGCATTTACTGTGTGCCCTGTGGGGGTCCATGCTGAGGGCAGGAATGAGGCCAGTTGGCAAGAGAAGGAAAAACCATGACTCTGGTCTCCAGGGCACACAAATCAAGTGGGAAAGTGACATAAAATTCTCTCAAAGTTAAATCATAGTAATAAACTGAGATGACAAATTATAAATCTAAATATGAAAAGAAAATAACAAAGCTTTTAGAAAAACACAGGAAAATATCTTTTTGACACCTTGGAACCAGAAATAATTTCTAAAACAGAACACAAAAAGCACTAATCATAAAAGAAAAGGTGGTATACTGAACTATATTAAAAACTTGTCATCAAAAGACACCACGAGCAGAATGAAAAAGCAATTCACAGAGAATGTATTTGTATTATAAGAAACTCTGACAGAAATCTGTAAGAAGACAGACAACCCCATAGAAAAACAGATTAAAGACTTGAGAACAGACAGCTCATTAAAGAAGAGATTCAAATGGCCAAAATCACATGGAAAAAAGGCTGAATTTTAGTGGTCACCAGGGAAATACTAATTAAAACTGCAAAATATAACAATAAGAAACGAAAAATAGCAAGACCGATGAGGATATGGAACAGGCGACTCTCTTATACTCCCGGTGGACATTTACTGAAAAGAAATATACATGTTTGATCTATGGCCCAGCAATGCCACTCCTCAGCCTACACCCAACAGAAATGCATATGTATGTTCACCCCCAGACCTTGACCTCAACTAGCATGCTCGCAACAATGCTATTCGCAAAAACTTCAACCTGGAAGCTCTTCAGATGTAGAATAAACACTTGTAGTATAGCCGCCCCATGAATTCCACACAGCCACAATGATATGGATCAATCTCAAGAACATAATGTTGAGCCAAACTGCCCGATACAAGAAAACACAGTGTGACTCCATTTTAGAGAAGGTATGAACTGGCCAAACTAAGCTCTGCTGTCAGAAATCATAGCAGGGAGCCCCCTTCGGCAAGGGGAATAATTAAAAAGGGCACATGTAAGGGAGAATTCTGGGGTCCTGGTAATGTGCCATTTCTTTTTTTTTTTTTTTTTAAGATTTTATTTACTTATTTGACAGAGAGAGGATCACAAGTAGGCAGAGAGGCAGACAGAGAGAGACGGGGTGGGGGTGGGGGAGCAGGCCCCCTGCTGAGCAGAGAGCCCAATGCTGGGCTCGATCCCAGGACCCTGCGATCACGACCTGAGCCAAAGGCAGAGGCTTAACCCACTGAGCCATCCAGGCACCCCATAATGTGCTATTTCTTGATCTGAGCTGAGTGTTGTTACCAAGGCGTATTCAGCTGGTGCACGGAAATACTTTTTTCCCCATGTGTACTACATGCCAATAAAAAAGTTAAGTCAAATAAACTGAGATGTTATGGATAAACTGAGATGTTATGGAAAGCACAGAAGACGGCACTGGACAGATTTCTCAGTTACTATGGGAATGAGAGGGAAAAAAACCAGGCGCTACAGTCTTTTCAGAGAAAGAGAGAGAATACACCAAAGCCAACAGCACGACAAGCTCAGGAACCAGCAGAGAAAACAGCACTAAGACGCTGGGGCTGAGAGAAATGGCGTTTAGGAGCAAACGTTCCAAACGTTCCAAGCTCCGACTTCAGTAACTCCCATCACGTAGCGCAAAGTGCTATTTCGAAGGCATAAATTCTAAACCACGAAACCCACTTTAAAAAGAACACGCATGACGGGACAGTAGATGAATACACACACCACGATAAGGCGGGTTTGAACATACCTGGGGAGAGCCTGACTTGGCCAGTGGAGGGGTTATCCTGGGTGACTTCTGCACCATTGAGGGCACGGGGCCTGGGCTGCCCTGAGTAGACCGCCCTGCTGGAATAAGAGGTCAGTGAAAACAGAGAGCATTTCTTGCCTCCCAGCATAGGTGTCCTTCCCTCAAATCTAAAAAAGTAAGCTTCTCTGTGTCCCTGGCCTCCCTTCCATGATTTATGTTACCAAGAGTGGTATCCAGTTTGTCAGGACTGATCCAAGATAATGAAACAACACATGATACATTTTTAGATGTGAAACCCTATTTTATAAAGCAGATAAAACTGGAAAGTCTCTGATAGTAGCAGATATGTGCATTTTTGTGCAGGCCCCGGAGGCTGGCCATTCGGCCCATCCTGACTCCCCAGAGACTCCTGTTGCACATCTGGAAACTGGGGACAAAGTGTAAATAATCCCATTACCTTGTAAGAACTCACATGGTCTTCAGGACCCTCCTGGAAGCTTCTAGAAAAAGGCTTGCTTTTTTTGCACATTAAAATCACCTAAGGAGCTTTTTAAAAGAACAACTATACCACAAACTCATACCCAAACCTCACCTCCAGAGAGCCTGATTGAACTATTAGGGATAGGATCCCCCAGGGAGTCTAGAGTGCCAATGGACTTATAATCCAATAACCCAGGACCCTCCAAACCGTAAGAATTAAATAATGGCAATGGGGTGGGGGGTGGAGATCCTGGTAGTGAGCAGTGGAAATGGAGACCATGTATGCACATCACAGTTCAAGTTTCCTCTCCTACACTGAAAACAGATATGAAAAGACTAAGGCAAGACTTCCCAAACTACTGGCCTGACCTCTCCACGAATGTCAATGCTGAGAAAGATGAGAATGGCAAAGAAATATTTGACATTGAGACTAAAGAGAAAAAACTGGAATAGAACATGTGGTCCTTGACTGGAGGAAAAAAAGCCATAAAGAACATTATTGGGACAACCGTGCAAGTGTCAATACGGGCTACAGATTAGATTATGGTTACATTTCCTGAGTGTGATAACATATCACGTAACCCGGTATTTAAGAGATACGTGCTTACGTGTTTAGGGGTGAAGTCTCTGTGATTAACTCTCAAATATTTTAATGAAAAAAAATATATACTAAGAAGACACAAAGCAAATGGTGCAGAATGTTACCAAGTGTTGTCTTGGTGGAGGGCACAGTCTTTGTTACACAGTTTACACAACCTTTCTGCAGGTATGAAAGGGAAAAAAGACCCAGGTACGTTTGCTCATGGAGTTATACTATGCACCTGGATCCAACTTGGTTATAAGAACTATTTCCACTTATAATCGTCATTTAGTAGAGACTTGCTCACAGTAGGGCTGAGTGTGAAAATCACAGTCAGCCATCAGAAGCAATAAGCCTATGAGTACTGCAGCCCTCCCTCGTCTACGGAACTTTCTGTATTGTTCTGTAACTGCCCTTCACGTAGGGCAGGCTGCACATGAAGACAGATGGCACGCAACAAGAGACTTCCTTTTGAATCATCAGGTACGCTTAGCTCCATGAGAAATGTCGGGAGAGCCAAGCGTGGCAGCACCCGGGTCGCGGCAATCCTCACTGCGGAGAGTACGACAGTCATAGCTCACCAGCATGAGACACAGGAAGCAAGAACAAATGGTCTCGTCTGACTACGGGGGCGAGGGTTCCTAACAACTGAAACACACAGACGTTAAGAACTCAGGGCTGAGCTCTGGAGCAGTTTGCTTAAAATCATACCTGATGCCGAGGGAGAGACTGAGGACTTGGACACGGAGCTGGGTGGTGCTGAGAGGGGCGTGGGGTGGCTGAGGGGTCCAGAAGCAGCTGGCTTGGCGGCAGAGGGGAACGGCAGTGTCGCGGGTGCACCCTGGGAGCTGATGGCAGGAGTGGAGGGAGCCACGGCAGTGAACCTGAAACGGCAGCCCGACTGCGTGAGGAGCGCCCGCGCTGAGGCCCCTTCACGCTGGTCGTGAGCAATGCCACCGAGGGGACTTCCTGCTCCTGTGCTTTTGCCTTCGGGAGACAGAAACGTTTAGCTATTTCTTACAAAAGGTGGACGCTGCCAAGGAAACCTTTTATCTTATCTTCTGCACGCTGAGGAATAAACTACTCCATGCAAATAACGAGACCTAACGTGAGGGAGAAATGAAGTCTATCAGGACGTGAAATATTTTTCTTTTATCAAGACAAGTTAAAAAAAAATAATAAAAAGGAGACGGGGGGCTCCAATAAACTTAGGAGAGGCCAGCATTGTCCTTCTGCCGAGGAAATCACTGAGAACTCACTTCGGGGCGCTCAGTCCTCTGGGGAGTGAGAAAGGCAGAGGGGAGCAGATCACCGTCTTTGGGACATTTATGGGCACGGAAAGTTAAGTTTCACCTACAGAGCAAAAGCCCAAAAACAATCTAAATGTCCAGGGTGAGCTGACTGGCCAGGGACGTTTCAGTGAGAGGTGGCTGTGTGACAATGGCAGCAGGGGGGGGGGAGGGGGGGGAGACAGCCAGCACTGCCTCCGGGGCAACAGGAGCCAGCAGAGGGGAGCGCGGGCGAGCTGGGATCGCTTCCCGCAGGCTTGCATGCTAGCGGGGAGAACATGAGCAGCAGAGAAAGTGGTAAAAAAAAAATGGGATCTGAGGGAACCGGCAGGAGCCCCACGGGGAGGAAAGCAAGGACCACGTTACGGAGTCTGGACTGTCCTGGAACAGCAGTGAGAGGCCCCTGAGGACCGTGGGGCAGGAGAGTCACCTGACACAGGGGCAACTTCACAGACCATCGTGGTGGCTGTCACGAAGCGCCTCGGAGAGTAAAGGGGAAAAGGACCACAAGAGATTCATTCCCCTTCTAGGACGTATATTCCTTATTGCTTCATTTTTTTAAAAATAAGGAATATCAGGGCGCCTGGGTGGCTCAGCTGGTTGAGCATCTGACTCTTGACTTCAGCTCAGGTCATGATCTCGGGGTCATGGGATCGAGCCCCGCAGGGGGCTCCGTGCTGGGCATGGAGCCTGCGTGGGATTCCCCCTCCCTCTGCATGGGTGCTCTCCCTCTCAAAGTAAACAAATAAATAAATAAAATAATGAGTAAAAATAAGGAGGATCTCCTACATTTTAAATCTAAAAAAGCAAAAACAAGCATATAAATATAAACCTCTTATGATTTAAAAAAATTCTAAGAGACTCTTCTGGACTCCAACCACTGATTAAACACAAACATTTTACGTTGTTTAAATTCTTACCACTTGCCATTATTACTCTGGAAGGCAGGAGAAAAGAGAAAATCTATTTCTAACCTCACTCACAGGGACTCAATTTCTAGCTAGTAACACGTGATATTTCTACTCATGCCACCAAAGCAGTAGACTTTCTTCAAGTGTTACTTACTTCTCGCTAAGGTTGACCTTGACCACTGAGGGTGGTAAGGCGGTCTTCAGTCCTATGTTTGGAGCAGATGCACTCGACATCGGCGTGCTTTCCAGGGTAGGCTTAAAACCCAAGGATCCGAAGGAGAACGAGGCTGCGGATGACATCATGGGAGAGGCTCCAGGGGTGGGCGCTAGGGAGGCTTGAGAAGGAGGAGGGAAATAGAAGACGGACGCACCCGAGCCGCTGGAATATGGAGGGGGCTCCCCCGGCACAGCAGCAGGTGACTTCAAGGACGAAGAGCCGAAGGAGAACACAGAAGGAGCCCCAACAGCAGAAGGCAAAGAGAAGGTGGAGGGGGGAGCAGACAGTGACGAAGGTGGACCCGGTGGACCCGGGGCTGCAGGGGCTGGCGCGTCGAGCTTCTGTGGGGCTTGAGACGAGGTCGGGGTAGTGGGAGTACTCCCTGTGGTGGACAAAACGGAGAAAAAGGAAGGAAGAAGTTAGCACGGTAACAACGGATGTCCACAGGACAGAAAACAACTGAGAAGGGCTCGTGGCAGAAGGAAGCCAGAAAGAACAGACCTAGTTCACCAGAGGGGGAGAGAGGGGCGCCTGGGTGGCTCAGTCGGTGAAGTGTCTGCCTTCAGCTCAGGTCATGATCTCAGGGTCCTGCGATCAAGCCCACATCAGGGTCCCTGCTCAGCGGGGAGCCTGCCTCTCCCTCTCCTCTGCCTACTGCTCTGCCTACTTGTGATCTCTCTCTAAATAAATAAATAAATAAAATCTTAAAAGAAAAAGTCGGAGGGGAGTGGGGTGGATGTGGACTTTCCACACGGTGAAATGGACAAAACTTTGAAGGAAAAAGAAGACATGAAAGACATTAGATTAATAGGACTTCACGGGCAGAATAAAAAAAAAGCATGTCTCAACGTTACAGTGAAAAAGAAAACCATTCTGCAACATTTCACAGAAATCAGGGAAAAACTTTAATTCAGACCTCCACTTCATAATAGTCACTAAAACCAATTCCAGATAAATTAAAGATGTCTACACATGCAGAAGCACATGTATGTGTACATCTCCATACAAACGTGGCAAAAAGTGAAGAGTCACTGAAGAGTCTAATAACTTGAAATTTAGAAGTAACCAAAAGAAAAAAAAACACACAAAAGGAAAAGATTAAGATTTGACTGAGTAAAAATGGTTACATAACTTAAAGGTAAATGAACTAAAAAAACTGTGGCAAATATGTTTTATATTTTTTTAAAAAGCTCATATAAATTGAGATAAAGAAATTTCAAGACTCTGATATAAGAACTTAATTCATAAAATACATTCAATCTGCCTCATCAAAGAAATGCAAATTAAAATGACATATATTTTTATTGTCCTCTAAATTATCAAAATTTAAATACGTATAATCCCTATGTTTGGAAGGGAAAAATGAACCTGAAACCTTTTACACCAGCAGGTACCTAATTTAGCATAACCTTTCAGAAAGCACTTTGGCATTATGTCTCAAAAAATCCTAAGAAATGGACTCAGTAATCCCACTTCTAAGAATAAAGCCTAGAAGAATAACCTGAAACATGAAAAAGACATTTAATACAACCCAAATTCTAAAAGATGCTCAATGGAATAGTAAGCATGCTTTTAAATCAATCACAAAGATGACATAAGAACCTAGAAACACAATTTATTTTAAAAGCATGAACACCAAAGATGTATACAACAGGATTACAACTACGAAGAAAGATGTTTATGAAAAAAAACACTAGAAGGGAAGGGCAGGTTTAAATATTTTCCTGTATTCCAAAATTTCTATAAACTTCTTAATTTGCCAAGTTCAGTAAGTCAATAAATAAGTAAGGAAGCTGGCGCCTGGGTGGCTCAGTTGGTTGAACGACTGCCTTCAGCTCAGGTCATGATCCCTGACTTTTAGGATCGAGTCCCGCATTGGGCTCCCAGCTCCTTGGGGAGTCTGCTTCTCTCTCTGACCTTCTCCTCTCTCATGCTCTCTCTCACTCATTCTCTCTCAAATAAATAAATAAAATCTTAAAAAAAAATAATTAAAAAAAAAAAGTAAGGAAGCAGTATTTTTTATCATTACATTTAAGTCACGGGGTCTTGATTCTTCCAAACTACCTCAGCTGACAATTGACCTTCACGATGTCAAAAGTAATGAAAGATTTAGGGTACAAGTACGAAAACACTTCTGAAAAAGAAGACCCCAGTAAATTGCCACTTTTATGGCAGTGTAAAAATGCCAGCAAATTTATTGTTAATACTTCCTTCACACAATATGGAACCAGTGACAGCTAACTTTTTTAAAGACACAAACATACAGATGTTCATCAGTTCCACACACATTCAAAAGACCAATGTGAAAAGTATATGCCAGACCCGAAAGAGATCAGGGGCACGTTCCTAACTGAAAATAGAATTGAACATATGAAAACCCCCTGCTCATTCAGCCCAGCATCCATGGAGCTGTAGCGTGGAAATGGGCAGAACCATTAACATTTCCCTGGACCGCTTTAGCTACAGGTAGCTGCCTACTTTCTCCCTTCCGAGGCTCTCTTCTCATCTGAACACGGCTGCCTCCTTTGGACCACATGTGAGAGAAGACGGGGCTTTCTCTAGGAGTGGCGAAAAATAAAACTAGCCTCTCCTTGTGTTCGGGGGTTTGATGGGTTAGTTGCAAAGTCCACACTGAACTGTGCTCAGAAACAAACATCATCCCGCAGGCTCCCACCCCCACAGGGTGTACTACTTGTGAACAGACAGACCAACCGTGCAACTGAGTGTAGCTGGTGGTACTCAGGAGCGCTTCAAGTAAAAAAACAACTCGGAGGCCACGCTACAGATGATGAGACGCGCCAGCACGAGGCTAATACAGAGTCTGCCTGGTCCCCTGTTTACCTCCTGGGCTCACAGTGCCAAACAGCAGGAGCCCAAGCGTCTCAGCGGCTCTGTTTATGAACAACGCACTGCACTGGGAAGCAGCAAGAAAACATAATGTCAGCTTTACCCAAGCCGGCTGGTCAACATGCTTTTCCTTAGATAGAGAACTGGTCCCACCACACATTTTTTTTTTTTTAGCCAGAGACAGTTACATAGTCATGGAATTCAAAAAGAAAAATGGTGAAATTTTAAAATATGGAACAATCCTCTTTTAAAAAGTTTTATACCTAGTTTTCGTAGGTGATACACTAGCACTGAAAAATGTGGAAGTACAGGTTAGCGTCTGCATGGGCACATTTACGTGTATAAAGACTCTGTACCAAAAATGTTGACTACGGCTACTGATGATGGCTGATGGGCTCCGAAATGATTTTGTATTTTCTAATTTTCCTCCAAGAAACATATACTACTTAAGCAATATTTTCAAAGAGGAGGAAAAGAAACCTAAAATGAAATATAAACAAAAACAAAATCTCCATGTTCTCACCAACCAGATAAAACCACTATTTAGATTTTAATATCCACCTTTCTAGTATTTTCCCTATGTACATATTTTTTCTCATGCAAAAACAATAAAGTATAGAGTGCATTTTTGTGACACATTCCACAAGCGCTTTGTCAACGAATGTGATATTCCTAAGTTACACGGCGCTCAGCGCATACATGTACAATCCCTCAAAGACTACAAATGTCTGTAGGATTCAGACCAGAGAACACATGGTGCTGTAACAGGACACTGTTGCTAGACGACCTGATGGGATCCATCTGGCTGGACTTCCTTTTCCCTAAAGTAAAGGTTGGAGAATAAAGCTTGTGGGGATGCAAGAATGTGCGTGTGCTCAAGGAAAAGTTAGTCCCAGCCTCATTAAGACAGACTGGCCCGATGAAGAGGACCACTATGTGTCCCTTACACAGTGTTCATCCTTGGCAACGGTCCGGAACAAGCCCCTGGTATTCCCTCTGTGCCAGAGCAGGAAGAGGCACGTACCTGACGACTTGGGTTGTCGCTCTCCTTCTAAAGAGAGCCTCTCCGGCGTCTTCATGAGGGACCTAACCCCGGGATTTTGATTGATCATATAAAATGGACAAAGCACACCATCTGTTGAAAGTAACATCAGAACTGGAGCAGGCGGGAGAGTCTTCTCATCATCTGTTAAAAAAAGAAAGTGCAAGTGAAAAAAGAGCCAAGCCATGAAGTGACTGGGCGGGAAGAGAAAGATCGCCCCAAGCGAAAAGGGGTGTAGCAGACTCGCCCCAACGGTAGTTCAAGTCCACCTGTTCTGATTCTCACCCGAGTAGCCTCTCGAGCACCGGCTCTTAAAAGGGAGCTCCTGCCGTTATGGACCGCCACCGTCTGGCCGGACCCCGCAGGGAAGCTCCAGCACACTAAGGCGGCCGTGACTGTCCCTAAGCTCCCGCGAGTCTTACGAGTGTCTCACTGTTCAAGATGTTCCCCTGACCGAGACAGGCGTGTCTAGAAGGGGGCTGGCCTAGCAGAAAAGCGACAGACTACTCACTTTGCAAAACACACAGAAGGGCACAGAGAAGTGAGTCAAACTACCTCATATTCATTCACCACTGAATCCTAACATGTGTTTTGTCAATTAAGACTGAAGAGAATCAGCGTAAGTGAACTAAGGAGACCCAATAACCTGACCAGGGAAAGGACAGGAAGGAACTTAGTGGTGCTCACGAGCACACCGCTCTACACTGAAGCACCGAAGAGCAGAGACTCCGTGTTCCACGGCACGTGTGCAGCCCTGCCACGCTCCAGCAGGGAGAAGACACACTCAGAAGACACACTCAGGCCCGCTTTGGAAGCCAAGTGCTTGAGGTCCCCATTCTCTGACCCATGTCGTCACACTAAACACTGCTATGCAGGACTGGACTAGGGTGCTGCTGTTCCCGGGCAAGGCCACCAGGGGATGAGACCCCTGTTCTAGATATCACCCGTATGCGAAAGCACATACAGATATGCGCGCGTGCGCACACACACGCAGACTGGCTTTTGTCTTATCGATAAATGTCCATCAAGTTAATCCTATGTCGTCGTGACGTACTCTGTATCATTCTTCAAGTGGAAACGAGCTACAGAAGTTAAAAGTGCCCCGCAGAGTAGATTCTACCACGAACATGAAGAACAGGACTTAAATATCAACCAAACTCAGAAAGAAGACCACGTCTGCACGAGCTTCATCAGGCCAAACTTACTGATGGTGATTTCCACTTGGTTAGTATAGTCGATGGCAACTCCCACAGGCAGCGAGTCATCACTCTTGTCTGTCACAGGCAGTTCAGCTCGACTAGAATCCTCCAGGAGCCAAGATTCCCAATTAATCTGGAAAAAAGTAGTAGAAGATGAAAACACTATGTTGGTTAGAGCTCTGCAATGGTTCTCCCATTGTACAAAGAGGAGAAAAGAAAAGACAAGTCACTGGGTTTAATGTGTTGACTCAACTCAGAAATCTGGGAAGATGGTCTAAAAGCCCTGAGCATCCTAGCACATGAGGCATTAATTTTCCAAATTTTCCAAACCTATGTGCTCCTCATAGAACAAGTCCATGCCTCGTGAATAAATCACCACTATCAGGAACACTTTCCGAGGTACCATCCACCCCAACTAGGGAGATTCCTAAAAGTGGCGGATGAATTTAATACTTGCACCAACCAGTTATTAGCTGCTCCTGGAAATGTGGGACTGGTACCAGGAACTCCGGTTGACTGCTACCGTAGTCTTGAGCAGTGTGGCTTATAAAGCTGGCCAGATGCCCTACGCTCACTCGTCCATGGAGAGAGTTACCCTTAGTTCTTGTCTTCCCAGATCCTGGCATCAGTTCCTCGCACAGGCCCTCTTCCTGCCTTTGGGGTCCTTGAGAAACCACTAACTCTTTCCCATAAACTCCCCTTCTGCTTAAGTCTATGCTTGAATGGGCTGTATTCCTGCAAATAAATGATTTTTGATTTTTAAAAATCACTCTATTTACTTAACTTTCAGTGTGGACCAAAATTGGCCAGCATGAATCAAAAGGGAATAATGCTCCATGAATAACAGAAAAGCAAAAAGCTGTTTAGGAAAGGGAACATAATCATACCCATGACTTAGCTATACTGTGAGTAATAGTTGCATTCGGAAAACCGTAAACAAAATTGACTTCAACTTTGAAAAACCATCTATAGACAAAATCAAAAAGACTTTACAATCACTATAGAACAGAACACAAATGGTACCAGTTTCGATTTTGCAAAAGACAAGCCGCAGATGGCAACAGCTGGGAGGTGGGGGTAAGTATGTTAAAGGCAAGGGGGAGAAAGTATTCCTCTCACAAAGCAGGTCAAGAGATACTGTGTATGGTGACACCATAAGAAATGAAAGTAAAAAACATTACTTATAGATACAAAGGAAACCAACAGAAGGAACTACGACAGTGCTAGAATCCCTCTGAGAGGAAAGATGAGGATTTAAGGGCCATATGTGAGCTATATTCTCACCTGCCACAACAGGTAATAAGGTCTAAAATCAATCATCACTAACTAGGGATGAAGCAGACTATTATTTATTTTTTTAGAGGTGCAGAGAGGGAGAGGGAATCTTAAGCAGACTCCATGCCCAGCTCAGAGCTTTACATGGGGCGTGATCTCACAACCCTAAGATCATGATGTGAGCCAAAATTAAGAGTCAGGGCGCATGGGTGGCTCAGTGGCTTAAAGCTTCTGCCTTCGGCTCAGGTCGTGATCCCAGGGTCCTGGAATCAAGCCCCGCATCGGGCTCTCTGCTCAGCGGGGAGCCTGCTTCCCTTCCTCTCTGCCTGCCTCTCTGCCTACTTGTGATCTCTGTCAGATAAATAAATAAAATCTTAAAAAAAAAAATTAAGAGTCAGACACTTAACCAACTGAGAGATAAGGAGGTAACCTTGAAAAGTAAAAATTTATGGGGCACCTGGGTGGCTCACTCGGTTAAGCATCTGCCTTTGGCTCAGGTCATGATCCCAGAATCCTGGGATGGAGCCCCGCATCGGGGGCCCTGCTCAGCGGGGAGCCTGTTTCTCCCTCTCCTTCTGCCCTTCCCCCCCATTCACACCCTACTCATGCTTCCTCCCCCTCTCTCTCATGTTCTCTCTCTCAAAGAAATAAAATCTTTTAAAAAAAAAGGTAAAAATCCACAAGTTAAAAAAGGTCCCCTCTAAATAGGTTTGGATAAGGATGGGGTAGGGCAGGGGTAATCTTTTCATTTATAAGCGCTTTCTACTATTGGATTTTTTTAGCCACATACATAAATCATCCTGATAGGAAACAAATATACAAGTATGTTTTAAATGTCTCAGAACATAAAATAGTTGTGTTCTTAGAAAACCGTTACTAAAGACAATCTAAAACTTCACACCAGACCGCTGAACTCTGGCCTGTGACCCCAAAGTGGACCATCTTAAACACTAAGAGAGCCACGCACTTACAGCGGACTGCCTAGCCACCCAGAGAATGAGGGATAAATCCCGAATGGTTGGAGAGGCATAAGTCTCTGTGTGAGGGGTGCACACAACGTCTTTAAACTCAAGGCAGCATTTTAAGAAGTTTCCCCAGGCACCTGGGTGGGGCAGTCAGTTACACGCCTGACTCTCGGTTTCGGCTCAGGTCACGATCTTGGGATTGTGGGACGGACCCCTGCATTGGGCTCTGCACGAGTCGGCCTGAGTTTCTCCCTCTGCCCCTCCCCCCTGCACTAATGCACATGCACTCTCTCTAAGATAAATAAATCTTAAAGAAAAAAAAAAAAGGAAGAAAAACTTCCCTTTTACCACATCCTTCTGTGGTCACTCTGCATGACCTACCTAGGTTTAGGATGGCTTACCACCATCACCTCAGCCCGACTCCAGTCTGCAAGGAGGACAGAGTTTGAGAAAGGAGGTGGCGCTTACACACACAAGTGCTTTTAGCTCTCTGGTGGTTTTTCAAAGTGAACTACAAAGTATTGCTGCTGAGTCACAATTTGGTACGATCTGCATGTTTCTCTCCATTCATCAAGGATGGGTTAGAGGTGACTGACCAGAGGGGCAGGTTCAAGCAACAGGAAGAAAATAGAGACGGTAAAACAGACCAAGGCAAAAAAACCCTCCTATACACCCAGATGTGCTCCTGGGGGAAGCTGATTATATCGTATGTTTTCCCACAGATTGTGAGTGGATCTGGAAAGGAAAGAAGGGTTTTTTATGACAGTGCAGGAGCTGCTGGGTCTGAAACCCACATCTGTCCAACACGATATCCAAGCCACCTGGCCCAAAGCATTCTGTCACATCAGCCAAGCGTCAGCTTTGTTCTCACCCAGAAACTCATCCAAACGGAGCAGGCTTCATCTAAACCTTCTCCACGAGTTAACTCCCTCCAGAATCTTTCTCAGAAAAGTATCCCAAAAAAGCGATGAAAGAGTGAAATTTACCTGATCTGCCTGTCGAGCAAGGATACTGACTTCTGTTGAAGCCGCAGACGCAGCCAGCACTAAATCCCTTCAAGGAAGAAAAGCGGAAGACCGTTAAATGGAAGGTCAGAGACATGACAAGATCAAGTCAGAATTTCCAATAATCTACTACCCTGTAAACAGAATAATCTGGTGAATTTTCAGAAAAAAGCTTTGCTTCTAGCTATCCATCTATCAAGGGAAAGCTTTTGCTCTCAGAGGAAAACTTTTTTTTTTTATTAACACGTAATGTGTTATTTGCTCCAGGGGTACATGTCTGTGAATCGTCAGGCTTATACATCTCACAGCACTCACCATAGCACATGCCCTCCCCAATGTCCATCACCCAACCACCCTCTCCATACCCCCTCCACTTCCCAGCAACCCTCAGCTTGTTTCATGAGATTAAGTCTCCTATGGTTTGGCTCCCTCCAGATCCCATCTTGTTTCATTTTTTGCCTCCCTATCCCCCATGACCCCTTGCCCTGCCTTTGTCAGAGAGAAAACTTTAATATGTTCCTTAAATATCAGTATTGTCCTAAGTCTTCACTGGGGTTATTGAGAAAAGAGGGTTTTTAAGATTATTAAGCATTCGATCTAGGTAATTTAAGATTCGGAAAACGGAATTAGTCAGAGAGGAGTTATCCAGCGTCAGAGGAAAATATGATCAATGTTCATCTCAATTCTCCGTTCTCCTTTCCTACAGGAAAGAATTTTAGGGGTGCCTGAGTGGCTCGGTCGATTGGGTGTGTGCCTCTGGCTCAGGTCCTGATCCTGGGGTCCTGGGATCGAGTCCCACAGCCTGCTTCTCCTGCTCCCTCTGCTCCCTTACTCCTGCTCTCTTGCTCGCTCTATCTCAAGTAAATAAATAAAATCTTAAAGAAGAAAAGAAACGAATTGTGAAGTTGGAACACAGCACTGTGGGTGGGACCCGACAGAGAGGGGAGGCGGCCCTGCTGGCTCCCAGCTCACCACTCTTCGATGTGGCTGAGGTAGTAGTGGTGCTGCCGCTCCGTGCAGCTGCCATAGCAGGGCTCCATGAAGTTCACAAAGATCTCTGGGTGCTTTTCTTCTTTTTTCTACAATAAACAGAAGGAGAACACACACAAAAAAAAATCCCACGTGCAATTTTTCTTTAATTCTACACAGATAAGGATCTCGAAAAAGAAAACCACTTATGTTTTATGAGAAAATTCCCTCAAAAACCTATGTCCGAACACACAACACACTAGAAAGGCAGAGGCGAGTAGCTGGGCAATTTGAATGCTGGCCGCTGACCGAACTGGACTCCAACTGTCACTTTCTGACCGTGGGACCGGCACAGACAGATTGCTCAGCCTGTCTGATACAGTTTTCTCACGTCTGTGGTGGGCCTGCTGAACTACTTCACAGGCTGTCTTAAGTGTGGAACAAAATGATACATGTAAAGCCTCTAGCCCAAGACACGGAACCTAAGAAAGAGTCCATAAACACCAGAGCTAATATTATCCCTGGGAATAGGAAATTTTTATGAGCTCTTGAAATAAGGACCTCTATAAACATTATTTTGAAAGTTCAACATTATCAGGAACCCAAGACTTAATAAAAACAAGGCCCTTTTCTATATGTCACTGGCAAAGATTAAAAATGGTACCACTGCATCTTGATACATATGTGGGGCAACTGCTGGTGGGAGATGTATAAACAGCCACAACTTTTGTAAAAGACGCTTTGGCAAAGCTCAGCATCTACCACTCAAGCAAACTCATTCCTAGGTATTTATCCTAAAAAATAAACATAATTGCATAAAATGCACATAAAAGAACACATCGTGGTATTCCTTAGAACAGGAGAACACTGAAAACAATGTGAGCATCCAACAGTGAAGGAACCAAGTAAATGATCTGTCCAAAAAGCCAGATACAGATTGTATTCACCAACTTAGAAAGATGCTTACAATTTCCCACTAAGTAAAACAAGGTTGCAAGACAGAGTAACTCGTGCAACTCCCACTTTTGTTACATTTAGACATTTGTTTATGTATTTGTAAATGTTTTTTTGGACCTTGAGAACCAATAGTGATTTGAAAATACAAGCTCTACCTCATTTGTTTTTTTTTTAAAATGTCCCTGCAATTTAGTAACATTTCATAGATCTTGTTACTGATGTTCTTCCCGGTTTCCAAAATGACTCATTCATTTCAAAATGACTTAGGTCATTCCACTCTCTGCTCCAACAGCTCCTTGAGCATCCAATGCACACCTCACCTCTGTCATCCGTCCCTTGTCATCATCTGCCCCGTACCCTTTGCCGTTTCCTCCATCGCCCTTCTCAATCCTTGATCTACACTTATTTGCTGACTAGCACACTCATCAGAATGTCAGATCCGCAAAAGCAAGGACTCTGCCGCAGTCACCGCTGTATAAAGCAGTGCCTGGCGCGCTGCAGGCATCTGATAAACATCAGATAAACATAAATAAGTGAGAGAATTTTAAAAATCAAGGTGTTGGAGCACCTAGGTGGCTCAGTCAATTGAGTTTGTGCCTTCAGCTCAGTCATGATCCCAGGGTCCTGGGATTGAGCCCCACCTTGGGCTCCCTGGTCAGCGGGGAGTCTGTTTCTCCCTCGCCTTCTGCCCCTCCCCCTCACTCGTGTTCTCTTTTACTCGCTCTGCTCTCTGTCCCAGATAAAAAAATTTTTTAAAAATCTTAAAAAAAAAAAAAATTAAGGTGTTTTCTTGCTTTCCTAAAATCTATCAGGTTAACATCTACCAGGACTCCCAGCTTCTAGCATAAGCAAAAGTTAACTTTTAGGATTATTTTCACCTTATGACTAAACAGGAGAATATGCTGTAAGCAGACACCATAATTTTGGCCCCCGGGGCCAATGATACAGCATTTAAGTTTTACACTTGAAGTTGTACTAACCCTGCCAGCATAAAAGGGAAACTGAACCCAAGGCCTTGAACTTTATTAGAGGACCTCTATGATTCTCAAAGGACAAAGATGTCCCTTTCATACACATACCGGGAGGAGAGCCATCACCACATCTGGAGACGTTTCCAAGGTCCCATCTGCAGCAGCATATACGATTGTGAAGACGTAAGTGCCAATCCACAACACATCCAGAACTAAAACACAAAAACTCTGATAAAGTATCCTATTTGGAGTAGTTCCTGTATGTTAAAAAATTAACAGCCTATGGATAAAAAAAATCAGAGTGCTGTAGTTTTAACAAAGGTCCAGATTTTACTGACTAAACACAATTCACAAATACAAAGAATTCAAGAAGCCCAAATTCCTCCCAAAGTAGTATTTTTTTTTTTCTGGCGGATTGCAAGGAGGGCAAATTTTGAACAAATCCTAATAAAAAAATCAGGATCCACTTACTGTTATTTACCACAAGACAGAGGTGTCTAAGAGAGGATGACTGTTAGCTGAATTAATTAGCTAACTGTAATAATGGGAGTGTTCACGCAGCAGGTGCTAACAGTTTCCTGAATGGGCACTTAGCCGCATCACACGATGTGAAATTTCTGCAACACTGTCACCGCATCAGAGGTCGACTCAGTAAGAAAAGCAGATGGGTTACCTCTGACAGGATGATCCGACTCATAAAACGGTGGGCAAGGGATGACTTTTTTTTCCTGCAAAGTCTGAAAGAGATGGGGGGGGTGGGGAGTGTCAAATAAATAAACCTGAACCAATGAAATTCTGTCAAATCCAACCCGTTCCCCCCAGAAACTACTGTTTCGTCTTCCCAGCCAGGAGAGACTGAACACAGGGAAGAGTGAATGACGACATCCAGGATCCTGCCCTCCTGAAATCTCCCATAAATGTGTTCAGGCGTAGAGAGAGAGGATGCTCAAGCCAATACTTTGTATCTCAGCAAAGCCACCCACACTGACACAGCCAGCCACCAGTACTGGAACAGAGAAGTAAGTTATGGTATATTCACACAGTGGACTACTATGCAGTCATTCAAAAACAATGAAGCAGTTCTATATATAATACACTGGAAAAAAGACGTCAAGAAAAAAAAGTCAAGTATGACGTTTAAGACAAAAAAGGACAAGAGAAAACCAATAAAATTAAGCCAATTATCTTCTGACAGGCTAATGCCCTAGAAGAATATGTACCAAATTTCATATAACCACTTTTTGCAATAACAAGAAATAAAACCTTAATGTCAAATGCACACCACTACATTCCCTGCTTTACACCCACAGAGAACGGTCTCTAGAGGAGGAATGCACAGCAGCGCAGGCCTTGGTACTGCCTGTGGACCCCTCCTTTCCATCCAGGCTTGAATGAACATACATGGATTCTTTGCCAATTTATACTGAAGAATATCTGTGACTATTATCTCAAGAAGACCACCGGGAGAGGATGACAAGAGTGACAGGGGCGTCCACTGTCTTGGGTGCCTATAGTTGGAGAAACTGAACCTTTCAGATGGGCTCAGCTAGCAGACAAATAGTGTTATGCTTTAACTGCTTTGATGGGATGTTTTTATGGAATGAACTGGGAACACCAAGTTAGAGAACACTGTGTAGGGTATGATCAGTGTGTACGGCAGATGTTTAGTAACACATCCATACACAGACTATTTGTCTAAGCATCCAGAAAAGTCTGGAGGCTGTCACTAAATAGAACACAGAGCGTGCCCCTGGAAGGACTATGGGATAGAAAAGAAGAGTTCCATCCTTTCCCGCATTTCCTTGTTTACTGATCAATTTGCTGCAGTGAGCATACATTATATCTAAACAGAAAAGAACACCAGTGAACCCCCAAACCATCCCCAAAAAACAGTGGGTAACTTAAGAAAAGGCCTGAAGTCCAAGGCAAGACTTACGGGAAGATACTGGACCACAGTTCCATTCTGCTTCCCCACTGCCAGCTGCTTTCCTTTGGGGCTCCAGCACACTGAGCAAAGAAGAAAATGCTGCCAGTTAAGAACTGAAGAGAATGGAGCAAACCAGTGAGGTCTGTACTGAAACAGCCATATAATCACCACTTCATGATCCTCTGTCAGTCCACGGAAGGCTGTAGGATCATCCTTACTTGGCAAAATTTAAAAAAAAAAAAAATCATTTTGACAATACAAACCAATGACGACTTATCACTGGGCCATTAAATCAACTTCTAAAAATGTTTTTTCAATGAAGTGTCGTCCAGAAAGCGGGAAAGTACAGAAAACCCTATTATCTTTAAAGAAGGAGAATAGAGGTTTTCGAGTATCGAGAAATCATTCTCTTACTCATACTCGGTATTTGTAGTGCTTTTCCCATGCTTTTCAGTGTACTCTCCACCGCCCTTGTGGATCCAGAAACAATCACTCTCAAAAACACATCTCTAAACCAGGTGTACCAAAAGATCTCTTTCCCCAGAAAAGCCACACACATCCAAGTTAAATCACTGCTGCATGGCTTCAAACATTCACTATGGAAATAAACAATGCTCTCCATTTCTACCAGACAACTACATATAAAACGAAAAACCCCATTTGCGTTTATTTCCAGGAATTAATTTTTAAGTAGATTACCATTACTGTATGTTACGGAGTGAAAGCCTTTATTACCCACCAGATGTTACTGCCACTGTAGAAGGGAGAGTCGCACACACTTTCACTGTTTCTGTGATTTGCAGGACAGCAATACTGCCATCGGCCAGACAAACTGCCGTCATGGAGGGAACAGTGGGGTTCCACTTCATATCGATCACCATGCCTCCTGCATCTTTCAAAAGCTTGTGATACGCAAATGGGCGTTTTTGCTGTTTGGCCTTTTAAAACAAATGCCCAGAAGCAAAAATAAATCGATAAATTAATAAACACATAGACATTTAATGGAGGAAAATCATCGAACGTGCAAGTTTTCTCAAATTACAGTTCACTTTTCTCCACGACCAAAAATAAATGAGCTCTACACAACAGTCTATTTGTTGTAGACAATTTCAACACAACTCTGAAAAATGGCAGTCAATTATTTCAGCACACTGGAGGGACTCCCGGCAGGGGAATACACAAATGTAAATTAATCAGTAAAGAGCAAATATTAACATTAAAATCTTGGCTCTGCTTCCTAATAGTGTTGGGTCCTTGGATGTTTAAATTATTTGGGCCTGCCTCTCCATCTATAAAATGAAGATAATAGCACATACGTTGTGAGGCCATGGTACGTATGACTGAGGATAAGGCATATAAAGCACAGGGCCTGGCAGACAGTCAGGATAAACACTCAAATTAGTGACAGTTTTCATTATGAAACTGCTTGGAATGGAAGAACACTACCAGAAGTGGTCAGAGACCCAGGATGTAGGAATTTCTGACGTTACTATTAATTCTACAGCCTTGGGCTAGCCACCTAAGGATCCCTGGGCTCTGGGTGTCTCATTTGTAAATGAGACAAAACACCCTGGGGCAGATGTTATGAAAGAATTTCTTGAAGTCCCTTCTATCTCAAGGATCTATGATCCTACAATTAAACCCATACTTTAATCTACAAAACGACTCCAACGGTCAACCCAGGAAATTCTAGGTTATGATTCAACACCAGAAGATCTTTTTAGGTCTCACGTTGACATTACAGTTTGCCAGTAGCTCACCTCATTTGAAAACGTGCGAACATCAAAAAAAGCGATAATGGAACCATATTCACTGGACATCATGCACACGGAGAGTGTGAGGTTATCACAGCTCAGGGCCAGGTGGTGTATCGGGAATTTCATAGGAACCAGCAAACTTTGAACTTTATCAACTAAGAAAACATAAAAAAAGACAAAGCAGAAGCATAAGCCACAAACCCTTTATCCAGGTCTGTGTGAAACAATTTTCACATCTACAGAAACATACGAGCACACTTTGATACCTGCTCATGCTGCTAAATCTTAGCTTTCTTACAGATGGACAGTGATGCATTAGATTTCCCAGACTCTTCCCCATATGACCTAGGCAAACTGTGGCTGCTGCCCTCATTAACAATAACGTCCTGTACCCATATTTTTGCAACGACGTTTCCTATATGTTTGGATGGTACTACTGCGCAAACTAAAATGCCAGGCAACAAAACCCTTCTCCTAGGCATCCCGAACCCAGGTTCAACTGAGCAAAAATAAAAGCACGGTAGAACGGTCAATTCTTCTTCCCTCTGAGTTCAGAGGAACAACTCATCCAAGGACCAAAGAGAACAGCCAGAAAGGCTTCCAGCATCCCACCTGGAACTTACTCCTCTGAGGGATCCACGGGAAGAGTAACGGCAGCTTTAATTTATATACTAGAATGACTTCTGGGAAAGGACACCACATTAGCACTTCACTACACCTCTCTCTCTACCATGCAACAAAATTAACGTACCTATCTTATTGGGATCATCACCAGGTTTATTTTGAATCAGAAGATTTTTCGTAGGAAAAATCTGCAACCCACTGGCTCCACCAGCAAAGACCAGGCCGTATTTGTTGGACACGGCAAGCAGACTCGAGCGTTCCTTGGGCAACTCCTCAGGCGAGTCAAAGATTCTCACCTTCTTCAGTGCTCTAAACTGAAAATCCTGTTGAGGGAAGAAACCAAGATCAATTCAGGGAAAAGAGGAAATTAAATCATGTTTGTCATTATATTCCAATAGACCTAATTCCAGTATAACAAAATGAATATTACCCTGAGACCAAGGGATGTGTGGCTCAGTAGTTTTTAAGCTTTCTGTGCCCACTGTGGTACCTGGCACAGGGCTTATTAATGTCGACTGAATGAAATAAAGTTTTAAAACTTCTTTCATGAAGTCTTCCTTAACTAATCCAGCTCACACTGAACTTTCCTTTTCTGAACTCCTACTTTATTGTCCTAACCACCACATGTGCTGCACATTCTAATTCATAATCTTGTCCTATTTCATGGTATTTCAACCTATTTTCTGGGTCTTGTGACTCAGAGTGGTGCTTAATAACTGTGGTTAACGGGGTGCCTGGGTGGCTCAGTTGTTAAGTGTCTGCCTTTAACTTGGGTCGTGGTCCCAGGGTCCTACGATCAAGCCCCACATCGGGCTCCCTGCTCGGCGAGACTGCTTCTCTCTCTCCCTCTGCCTGCTGCTCCCCTTGCTGGGATCTGTCCAATAAATAAATACAATCTTTAAAAACACAAACAAACTGTTGTTAAATATAGAAAGCATCACCCAAATACACTGTTAGCCTGAACTTCCAGTGCAGTACTCAACAAATACATGTATATATTCATGGAAATAATGATCCCAGGATGATAACCAAATCCCAAGAACTGGCTTAGGTGCATTAAATACTAAACAAAATTCCATCACAGAAAAGGGCAGGTATAGTCAATCTCTTAATATTCCACACCTGTAAACATACCTAGATGGTATGAGGACATTTAAACACAAGTCCAAAGCCCTAAGCTGTAGGGCCAGGCATGGACTGACACATCCACCTCTGCAGCCTCACAACACTCTGCTTTCCTCCCAAGAGTGCATCATTACTGCTGCAACATCCAGGGTCACCTCAATCCCAGACCTGTTTCTTTCAACACTCATGCTCCTCAGCACTTCAGGGCCCGGGAGCCTTCCCCAACCTCCTATCAATGCCTGACTCACCCAGTCTTCCATAAATATATCCTATACGCTTTCAAAGACAATTTTCAGTGTGTACCACCTCTTAGTAAGAATTCCCTAAGTTTGGAGTGCCTGGGTGGCTCAGTAGGTTAAGCCTCTGCCTTCAGCTCGGGTCATGATCTCAGGGTCCTGGGATCGAGCCCCGCATTGGGCTCTTTGTTCAGCAGAGAGCCTGCTTCCCCCTTTCTCTCTGCCTGCCTCTCTGCCTACTTGCGCTCTCTCTCTCTCTGTCAAATAAATAAATAAAATATTAAAAAAAAAAAAAAAAGAGGGGCACCTGGGTGGCTCAGTGGGTTAAAGCCTCTGCCTTCAGCTCAGGTCATGATCCCAGGGTGCTGGGATCAAGCCCCGCATCATACTCTCTGCTCAGCAGGGAGCCTGCTTCCCCCCTCTCTCCCTACTTGTGATCTCTCTCTCTCTGTCAAATAAATAAATAAAATCTTAAAAAAAAAAAAAGAATTCCCTAAGTTTACCAATCACTGTATTAAATTGTACCATAAATGGCTGATTCTGTTCTTTAATTCCAAATCTATCTTAAGTCAAGGTTTTGGTAAAAAAGAAGGTGAATTCCCTTTTGCTTACATTCCAAAAGGGTAAAAGCCAAAGACAGCCTTTCTCAACTTTCATCTTTGTACACTTGTGTTTCATACAGGATCCCTAACACACCCCACATACTAATTTCCTTAGATTTGGTGTTTTACACATAAGTGCTAAAAGATGAACTGAAATACTCCTTTAAAAAACAAACAAACAAAAAAAAACAACAAACAACTCTTCTTAATTCCAAATAAGTAATGCGACCAGAAACTCACAGCTTTCCAGATGAGACCATACAGGAGTAGAATGAAATTTTCAGTATTTTTGTACTTCTCATCCTGATAATCCTAAATACCCTATTTGGGTCATGAACACAGGGGTGTGAAGAGACACTGGGATGAACAGGCACAGGAAAGCATTTCTTTCTGCTATAATCAGTAACTCAAAGGGAGACTGTCATCGTCCAAGTCTGTGGTTCTGAAACCTTTTTCTCCTTCTGCCCCAGCATAGCTGAGAAACTGGCACACTCTCATTGGTTGGCTCGCCACTCCCACCACGCTCCCGTCATTCTCGACAAAGAAGAATCACTACTCTAAATATGGGATGGATTACTACTCCCTAAAGGAACTTCAGTGACGGGTTCAATCGCCTAAAAGCTTCCAGAAACTCACTCGTAACCGTCATCTGGATCACCTGCCCCTCTCTTCAGTTTCCTGACTGTACCCTGATTCCCAGTACCAAAACAGTCCTATTCCGTTCTACTACAGGTTTTGTAGAACGGGTGATGAACCCTGGCTCTGCGTGGACCGTTTTACAGAGGTAGTGCAGTGAGTGTCCAAGAGAGGGTCTTTAAAAAACCACCTAGATTTCAGCCCCTTTATCAAACGTGACTGTGGGTAAGCTACTTTCCCAGCCTCGCCGTGCTCCTCTTTATGAACAACTACTCATACGGCCGCTGTGGTGAGTCCCAGTGTCTGGCACACACTGAACGCTCAATAAACAGTCATTATTACCACGACTCCGACCGCCACATGAAAGTAACTAGGGTAACTCAAGCGGCGCGCACAAGACCGGGAAGGGACGGAGAAACTGCATTCGGCGGGGCTATCGCGCCGGCCGCACGGCAGAGTACAGCAGGTCGCGCCGGCGAGAACTCTGAACGCGGCAAACTGTTCAAGCAGGAGGCGGGAAGCGGGACAGCCGGCCCCCGCGCTGCACGGTTCCGCGGGTTCCAAAGCAACGCCGGGACTAAGGAAGGGAGGGAGGCCCCGGCCAGTCTCTGACCTTCATCTCCCGCTCGGGGATCATGGCATCCATCTCGTCTCCCATCGCGTTACCCTCAGTTGGTGGAAGAAGCCGCCGCCGCCACCCGCGCGCGGCCTTGCCCACACGGCCCAGGCCGCTCTGAGGCCAACTTCCTTCTCTCACCGAGGGAGGCGCGCAGCAGACCCCGCATTTCCGGCGCGCTTTGGTGACGTCGCGCGCCCGGGGCTGCCTTGCGGTCCGAGGAGGCTGAGCGACCCACTGAAGTCGCGCGCGCTCCTGGCCACCGCTTCCCATTGGCCAGGGGGCTGTGGGAGGCGGGCGTAGCCCCGGGCCGACGCGCCTGCGCCCTGAAGCACAGAGGTCCCGCCCACTTTGTGTGATGAGTGGCCGGGCACCCGCTCGGTCGCTCTGCGCTGCTTGTGGCGCTGAAGCCTCGCAGTTACAGTAGCGCGCACGTGGTGATTAGCAGTCCCGGAAGGAGAGGAGTTAGGAACCTGACAAACATCTCCAGGGCACAGCTCTTGAGAGAGGCTTTGGAGGGGGGCGAGGAGGAACAGAGGTTCCGAAAGCGGGTGGATGGGAGCCTCGGGGGCCCTCTTCGCTCTAAGCGCGGGGGTCCAAGGGGCAGGGCAACGGGTACCAAACATCGGCTTTGTCTACTGCTTTCAGGGTAATCATTTCCCGAGCAAGAGCCCCGGCTTCACACGCGTTGTTTAAGCTCCAACGCATCCTAGTTACCGAGTGGTTTATCGTTGCCATTTAACTGATGAGAAATTGAGAAAATTCCCCAGGGCCCCGCATTCGCAAAGTGTTGGTGAAGGCAGGGTTAGGATTCAGGTTGTCCGGATACGCTGATTGACGACAGTCCACCGTACAGGTGTTTGTGTTGGAATTATAAATGCTCTAGGACAGAAATCCTTCATCTGGAGCCTGTGGGCTAACTGGGGGGCGGGGACATCTTCTGCCTCTTACTGTTTGGTTTTCAGCAAATTGCTTATCTGCTCCAAGACTGCTTCTCATTTTTATTTTTTTAAGATTTTATTTATTTGAGAGAGAGAGCATGATGGGGGTGGGGTGGAGAAGCAGACTCCCCACGGACGTGCGCTCCCTACTTGGACCCAGAGATCATGACCTGAGCCAAAGGCAGCCCCTTAACAACGAAGCCACCCAGGCGCCCCCCTACTTCGCATTTTGAAAATAAGGTAACATAATAATATCAGCCTCATAGGGTGTTGTGAGGAGTAAATGAAGTCCTGCATTTAATCGAGCCTGGCACATAGGACACCTTCATTTAGAGCTGTTACTATATTAGCTACCTTTTCTGAATTTGCTGAGCCCAGGAACTGTCCCCAAAACACACAAGTCAAGACATTGATGTTTGTCTGTTTTATTTCTATCTATAGAGGTGATATCTGGTGCCACACACACTCATTCTCACACACGCACAACACACACACACACACACACACACACACTTCATCCACCTGAATGTGCCCGGCAAACTCCTTCCTTTTGTCACAGGGACAAAGCCATACTTAGCAGTCCCAGAGTTGCTGGTTACATTAGTTAGATTTGGTCTTTCAGAAAGAAGACAGCTGAAGTTTGAAGAAGCTTAGCCCTTAGCCATAGAAGTAAGTCCCAGAGCCAATAGCCACGATCTGAAATACACAAATCTACAAATCCCCTTTCCAGGGACCACTTTTGAGCCCCTCTCACTTCAGGAATTGAGTTCTAGTAAATGGTGGAGGAACTGGTGGTGTTTCCCAGGACACCCCTTCCAATGAAAGAACTCTTTCCTGCCCTTTCCAGAAGCTGGGGACACACCCATTAAAGTGTCCCCCTCCCTTAAAGGAGGCTTCCTACAGTCTTGCAAACTGTGGAACCCATTGAAATAAGCCTGGTTGCTTCTGCCCTCCTCTACAGAGGAACAGGTACACTGACTATAATGGGTCGTTAAGGAAAGTATCACCTTGCTCAAAGGTCTCAGTCTGTCCCAGAGAAGAGAGGCCAGTGCGGAGGTGTAGGGACAGGCAGTGGTTCATCTAAAGATCTGGTGGGAGGGGGACGCAGAGGAGGTGCTGGGGTGAGATTTTTCATTTACAGGGAGAACTGTTTTGTTGGGGTTTAAACTTCAACTAGGTTTGTGCATTTGAAGCAGCTCCTTAAGATGAAGGTCAGCCTGTTATGGCCAAATAATCTTGTTCCTGAACTGGTTGAGACCGACCAGTGGATTAACCCAACCTGGGCAATTCCCCAGCCCCTACCTGCTCCACTCCCTCAAGCTGCTGCAAGGGAAGCTCCTCAGGTCCCTGATTATGGGTCACTAAGGAGCCGCAGGGAGGCCACACCAACTCCCACCTCCAACAGCACCCTGACATTTCCACTCAAAGTTTGGCGAGGGCTTCTCCAAGACCTTTGCTCAGTCTTGGGCCCAGGATTGCAGTGCAGTCACCCCCACAGTCCCCTCTCTCCGTAACATTCATCCCACGGGTCATTGCCTGATTCTGACTTCCCCCACTAAATTCCACGAGTCTGTCCATTTCACTACCTGGTTCTTAGCTCTTGGCCCAGAGCAGGTGCTTAATAAATAGATAAAAGGGATGAGTGCATCTAAGTCCTGAGTGGGCAGGGTAAGGGACTCCAGAACACAGATGGGGTCAAGGCTGGCATCGCTGCTCAGCCAAGATGAGGCGGAGTAGGACACCTTCCGGGGCGAGTTCTGAGAAGGAGCTTGGCAGAGAAGCTCTAGGGAAGGCAGAACTGCAGAGGGAGCCGGGCCCTTACCCCACCCCTGGTGCTGACATGGAGACACTAGGAAGGCTGAGTCCTGGCCCAGGGCCTTCCCCAAGTATTGACCTAGGAGACTGCCCCTCCCCGGCCCAGCCCAGAGCAGAGATGAGGATGAGCATGGCATCCGAACAGTTGGGTTCCAGTCCAGACTTCCGTCTCCTGATTAACCCCTTGGCAAGGCACTTAATCCCTGTGAGCACCAGTTTTCCCACCTGTGAAATGAGACGATCGGTCTAGATAACCTACGGAGTGGACCAGGGCTCTCAGACCTTGGGAGTCCGTCACAAGGGACCCCAATCCAATCCCCAAGCTTGAGCTTTTGGGTGATTGGAAATAGAGAGATGGGTTAGAGGGCAAGGCACGTGTCAGGACAAAGTGGGGGGACTTAAAGCTTATAATAGGTGGTCAATAAATATCCGTTGGATGACCGATGAGTGAATGAATGAATGAATGAATGAGCAGAGTATGGCAGGAAGGCAAATACGGGGAGCACAGTCAGGTTTCAAGCAGATCCGGATCAGAAAGGAAACCTTCTATCTATCAGGTCTTGTCTTATTAGTGGTGCTGTTTGCCGTGAGCATTCTATTCCTCCTTCTCCTATCCTGTTGTCCTCAGCATCCTCCCCAAAAGGTGGCACCAGACCGAACAGACACCCCTCCCAAGCCCCCTCGCCTTCTTTCCACCCCTAAAGACCTTTGCTGCCCCCACAAAGGACATGGGGGCTGCACTTTTCCTCCGAGCTGCCTGTAAAGGTGTGGCTGTGGGCAAGACAAGAAGATTCCTTCTGGAACCTTCTTGAAGGGCTCAGATCAGCAAGCCCCTCTTCTTCTCTCCTTCTGTCGCCTCCCTGAGGATGAGAAGTGTGGCATGGGGGAGGGGGTCAGCGGGGGAGGTGGGACAGTGGGTGGTCACGCTCTAGATGAGTCAAAAGCATGGAACCCCAGAGCTGTCCAAGGAAAGTATGGTTCCCACTCTAGGGGCTTCTGAGAGGGGGCTGTGGCTCTGATCAGGGCCAGGCCAGCAAGCCTGGACTTAGCTCAGGGACCCTAGAAGGACGGACTGTGCCAGCTCCAAGCATCAGGATCACAGTCTTCCAGTCTCCCTGTCCTGGCTGCCCCCTCCAGGTTTTGGTCTGATGTCAGCCCTTCTGCACGGGGAAGGGGGAAGGAGGGAAGACGAGAGGGAGGGTCCCCAAGGCTCAGAATTCCCTGGCCCAGGGCCCCTTTAAGGCAGATAATTTGTGCTTTACAAAGAGATCACTGATTTTGCTGATAGAAAACGAAACAAACGCACGACGACCAGACAAAACAAATAAGACAAATCACGATGAATCAAGAAAGGCAGCAAGATCAGGAGGGAGGAACGGGAGCAGGTCCAGATGGTGGTCCTCAGGGCAGGCTGGCAATGTCTCTCTCTGGAGGGGGGCCAACTGGCTTGGGGCTGCTCTCGTTGGCTTTTCCTTCAAACATCATGACTCTGGTTTGGAGACAGAGGGGGGAAAAAAAAGGCAGGATTAGGATTCCTTCCCTCATCCAGGGAGAGATCATCCCAGCCCTCATGTCTGCAGGGTCCGCAACCGAATCCCTTGCATCCATTCTCCAGTGGGATCTTCTCTATGTGAAGGGGCTGCTAGTCCCATTTCACAGAACAGAAAACTGAGGTACAAAGATCTCTGTATTCGAGGCCATGCGTCTTCCCCTACCCATGCTGCCTAAAGAGAGAGCTAGGGTGGGTCATGGCTCTGCTCAAAACCCCTTCAGATCTTCAAAAACTACCCAAGGTTTTAACAGTAACATCTGGGGCGCCTGGGTGGCTCAGTCGGTGAAGCGTCCAACTCTTGATTGCAGCTCAGGTCATGATCTCAGGGTCATGAGATCGAGCCCCAGATCAGGCTCCACTCTGGGATGGAGCCTATTTAAGATTCTCTCTCTCCCTCTCCCTCGTCCCCTTGCTCATTCTCTCTCTCTCTCTCAAAAAAAAAGGTAGCATCTGGGAAGTAGAGGATAGGAGTTCCGGATGGAGCCTCTGAAGGGAAACAGCCTGATTTGAATCCCAGCCCTACTATTTCCCAGCTGGTGACTCAAGGACAACCCCACTGGCGCTCAGTTTCCATTTGGAAGTAAGGATGCCCAAAGGGCCAACAACCGTGGAGCTGTTTCGAGTACCCCCCACTCTTCCTGTAGTCACCCTTTGGGTGGGCTCTTTCTGTCCGCTGGCTATAAATCCCATCCAAAGGGTGACAGTCCACAAGCAGCTTACCTCCGAGCTGATCTGCACAGCCAAGGCCCTCCTTGACCTCTCCCCTTGGATGTCGAAAGGACACTTCCAATTTAATCCCTCAAAAACTCAGTTCCCAATTCCTGCCTCCCCCACCTGCTCTTCCCCCTAAAGTAAATAGCAACATCACTCACCCCAAATAGATCGGGATCATCTGACTCCTTGTTCTCCTCTAGATATCTGGGCATCAAAGCAAGCCTTCCAGCTCTGTCTCCCAAATCACTCCTGATTCCAGAAGCTTCTGCCTACCTTCACTGCAGCTTCTCCAGGTCAAGTGGCCCCATCTCTTGCCTGCACAGCCTCCCTCCTGCCACTCTCACCCCCGCTGCAGCCAGAGGCTTTTGAAAGTCAGCCCCTAGCTTAGAGTCGTCCAATGGCATCCCTCCACATTAGTGCCAAATGCTGAGTGGGACCCAGACCTACAAGGCCCCATGTCACCTGGTCTGCAAACTCATCCTTCACTCCATGCACTCACTGATGGCCAGACACACTAGCTTCTGTGCTGTTCCTTTGAGCATACAAGCACAGTCTGCCTCAGGGCCTTTGCACTTGCTTCTTCCGCTGCCTGGAACGCTTTCCCCTTCGGATGGCTCATCTCTTAACATCTCTCTCCCTTGAGGCTCTGGTCAAGTGTTGCCTTCTCAATGAGATCCTCCCTGCCCACTATCCCCTCCCTCTCTGTTCCTCTGTCCACTTGGTTCTTCTTGGTGCTACACCATGGCAATCTGGCGTTTTAGTTTCTTGGGTTTTTGATTTTGTTCTTGTCTGTCTCTTGCCATGAGAATGTAAGCTCCATGAGGCCAGCAACTCCTGTGTCCCCGACACCTAGAATAATTCTTGGTACATCGTTGGTGCTCAATAAATACTTGCTGAATTAATAAATGACACATCTGAGGGGTCACTGGGTAGACCAGAGCCGACCCACAGTAAACACACTAAATCTCGGGTGTTTTCTGAGAGCATCAACACTCCCATTGCTGCCACCTGCGGCACGCGGCATCCCAGGCGTCCCGTGGTCTGACCTTCACGGTTTTCCACACCGCGTGCCCCACCCCCCCTCACACCAGGCTGAACCGTGGGCTCATGAGCAGGTTCTCAGCTTCCTTGGGCCTCGACTCCCCCCCATTTGTAACAAATGAAGTAGGTATATTTGACATTCGTACGTTCAAAACCAGAGACGCTCCAGGGTATCTCTCTGCAGCGGGGGCAGGGGCTGGGAAGCGTGACCTTGGCCACCACGGACCAGGTGTTTGCCAAGAGCTGGGTACGGGGCTGCGGCCTTCATATGCGTCACACCGTAAGCCCTCGGGACGACATCTCACACAGAGACTCACCGTCATCTCTCGCTTACAAACCAAGAAACTAAGGCCCAGGACCTAAGGGGATTTGCCCAGACTTGATTAGGGGACGAGTAACGGCATCAAGATTTGAACTCTGCCTCCCTTTTAGAGCCAGTTGTTAAATGTATAATGCTCTCCACAGCCCCGTGGGGTAGTGGAATCACTTTGCAAATGAGGAAACCCAGGCTCAGAAGGTTTCACGGGAGATTTTTTTTTTTTTTAAGACTTTATTCATTTATTTGAGAGAGACAGCGCACAAGCAGGGGGAGGGGCAGAGGGAGAGAACAGACTGTAAACTGAACCGGGAGCCCGACGGAGAATTCGATCCCAGGACCCGGGATCATGACCTGATCTGAAGACTCATGACCTTCAGCTCATGACCTGAGCTGAAGACAGATACTCAACTGACTAAGCCCCCACCCCCCCCCCAAGGTGCCCACACGGTAGATTCATCATCCCCGCCATCGTTCTGCTTCCTGAGCGCTCATTCTACCGGAAAGTTCCGGGTACACATTAATGTGCCCATGACAGATGAGGAAATCGGATTCAGAGAAATCAAGACCCTCGTCCAGCAGGTCCCACTAGGCGTTCCCTCCTGGCTGGGCCGTGGCCTTCCCACGCACAACGACTCTGCCTTCCGAGGCCCTGGGAGAGGCAGGGGGTACTCACAGTTTAAGGACAGCTGACCGCTTTCCCAGCATCATGTTCACAAAGTCTCGGTAGGAGATGGTGTCGCTGACCCCCCCTGTCACCTCTGAGATCATCTTTTTCATCTCCAGATGGGTCTTGGGGACCCCAAGCTTCTCCATCATCCTCTTTAAAGACATCAGGTCTGCGAGAGGAAAAGCAGGTCTGTTAAGTGGAGACAGGCTGCGGGCCAGGCGAGGAAGCTGGTAGAGCTCCGTGGCTCTCAGCCCCTCCCCGGGGACTGCAGTCCAGGGCCTTTCTCCTCTGGGGCGGATGAGCCCATCACACCCTCCCTGCTCTCTTCAGAGGTAGTACAGTTTATTGGTTAGGGACAGGGACCTGGGCTGGAACCCAGTCCTGCTCTTTCTGGCTGTGGGACCTGGAGCAAACTACTTAACCTCTCTGAGACTCTGCCCTCATAAGCCATCAAATGGGTTGACGGGATCATTTGAGAGGGCGCGATGCACGAGAAGTACCCAGCACAAAGCAGGTGTCCGGCAGTGGGGCCGTTAGGGGTCTGTTAGGTCTGCTGCGCCCAGAGGTGGGTGGGGGGGGCTGTGTGCCTGATGCTCCAGCTCCCCGGGGAGCCACTGCCCAGCAAGGTGGGGTCAGGGAGTAGGCCTGACCCAAGGCAGGGAAAGCCATCCTGCAGGGTGCTGGGCGGCAGCGTCTCTCCACCTGCCACTCCCACCCGGCAGTCCCAGGGTTCCCGCCTCGCCCACAGGGCACGGGAGCCAAAAATATCCTGCAGAGCAGGAAGACCAACAAAGGAACAAAATTCAAGAAAAACAAGGGAGGCACCAAAAAGTCACTACTCTCTGTAGAATCGATGCCTCTGACCTCCCTGCTCCCCCGATCTTAGGCAATTTCCTCCAGATTGTTCTGTGAACAATGGGTCGGCAGAGGGTGGTGGGAAAGAGGCTGGACGGAGCCGATTTTTTGGGCCAGGGGTGTGGCACGACAGCTCACCCGAGAGCAGGACGGGCAGGACGGATGCCAGACCCCCAGGTGCCAGAACGTCCAGGGCATTTCAAAGAAAACTAGGCAGCCCTCTGCAGGGAAAAGTAAGAGGTTCCCCCCATGCTGCTGGCCAGGCTCGAAATTGGCAAGACCTTTCTGGAAGGCGGTTTGGCAAGATGCCTCAAAAAAGTCTTTGACCCAGAAGATCCAATTCCCAAGATTTACTCTAAAGAAATAATCGGAGATCTGGACAAAGATTCACGTACAAAGACGCTCTTCACAGAACTATTAAAAGTAGTTAAAATTGGAGCTTTCTAAATGCGCAATATTAAAACACTGGCTAAGTAAGTTACGGTCCGGCCCGCGATGGAATATTATGCAGCCATTAATTATATTTCAAAAGAAAAATGAATCATTTGTGCAAAACACTCACAATATATTATTTTTTAAAACGAGGTTCTAACACGGTTATAAAACAGCATTTGTGATTAGAATAAAGGGTGGGAGTATATAAACCAAAATATTCACAACGGTTATTTCTGGGAGGGAAGACTGGGGCTGACTTATTTTTGTCTTTGTGCCTTATTGCGTTTTCCAAAAGTTTTTATGATGAAGATGTATTAGTTTGATGACCCCAATTTTTTTTTTTTTAATTAAAATATTTAACAAGGAGAAGAAGGAGACAAGACGGAGGAGGGGCAGAAACATCGCAGAGGCAGCAACACTGAGCTCAGGGCCAAACGGAGCAGGGAGAGCCAGTTCGGGAACCAAAGGCTGCCATCTGGACCCTGAGCCGACCACCTGACCGCCACGTGCCCCAACCCAGTCAGTTCACCGTGCTGAGCCTGGCTTCCTCGTCTGTAAAATGGGGATAATTAAGCCGGCCTTGACCATGTCATAGCGCTACTCGTGAAGGTCAAGGGATGGTCTTGGACCCAAGGGCCATGGGACAGGCGTTTGTCACCCTCCACACCAGGACCACACGATACAGTCAGGGTCTGCTGGAGGAGGGAAGCTACGTACACAGAAGCACCGTGTCCAGGGCGGGCCAGCGTACAAAGGCAAGGACAAAGGAACCGCCAGTCCCCCAGGACCCGGACGTCAAGAGCCTGAACATCTCCAATGCCGGGCAGGGGTGGCACCTGGCATGGAAGGCTGAGACGTGTGCAGGGAGGTGGGTGGGAGGGAAGCAGCGAGGAGAAGAGTCTGGGGACAGTGGGTCTAGACTTAAGGCTGGCAGGCTGGCCTAGCCCTCCCCCACACAGACGGCCCAGTGGGGCTCTCCAGACCCTCAGATCCTCCCCCCAGCGGGGACACCCTCCTCCCCTTGCACAGTCGAGGCCTCACTCACCAATCTCGCCCTCATTGTTCAGGTCAAACTCCATGTACTTCTCTGGAAATCACAGAGCAAAAACGGGGATTAATTAGCTCCGAAGCAGGGTCCCAGAGATGCCCTCGAAGGCAACCGGCCGCATCCCCAGGGAACCCACATCCTCCTCCTCACGCCCTCACTTCGGGGTCTAGACACGAGTCCCATCACCTCCGCCATTGTCTCTGGAGAAAGAGCTCACCCTGCCTGCACCCCTCTCCCACAAGCGCCATGGAATAAGGCGCCGGGGGCCGCTGTGACCTTCTGCTGAGGGGGGCTTCCTCCCACGTTCCCGCCAGCATGAGCCGGCTGTGTCAAGTCACAGTGACTTCAAAGTGACTGGAACAGATTGCCAGGCCCTGATCTATGGGTGCAGGGGCTTTAGGAAGGGTGGGGTGAGGCGAGGAACTGGTGGGTTCTACAGTGTCTCAGGTGATTCTGATCCAGGTGTGGGAATCACCAGTTTAAGGAATCCCTGTGGTTCTGAACCTTTGCGCGGAGGGGGAGGTCTGTGGGCACCACTGAAAACCTGGTGCTCTCCCGAGAGAAATGCCGTGAACCTTCCCTTGACGCAAAGTGGCACATACAGTGTCCAGGGGTACACAGACCCTCCCCATCAAACCTCACCTACAGACCTTGAGTTAAGGCTCTCTGATCAAAGGCAAAGAGCCTTGTCCTCCCTCACCTTTGCATGGCTCTCCGAGGGGCGGCAGCAGGGGTCGGTGGAACGGGGCAGGGACGGGGGGGGGGTGGGGTGGGGTGGTTTATCCCACTACTTCTTTTTGTTCATGGAAACAGCCCCATTGCATAATGGTTCAGAGCAGGGGACTTTGGAGAGAGACCAACACGTGATCAAGCCTTTAACTCTGCCATGGGCAGGTCGTGTGACCCCACACAAGGGACCCCCACCTCTCCGAGCCTGAGTTGTTTCATCTATAAATTAAAGTCGCACCCGTCTCCCTCCCGGCTGACTTGGGAGGAGTTGGGGAGCTCACAACACAGCATTCGAAGTGCTTCCCACAAGGTCAACACTCAACAAATGCTTCGCCATCGGGGTCCTGCCTGAGGACAACGAAGCCGGGAGCGGTTTGAGGAGCACTTGGCAGGCTCTTTGCCTTGGAGCAGGGAGGACGTCCACAGTGCCAAGCCTGGGGTGGGGGGTGCGGCCTCGAAGCGATCTGGCGAGGTCCTCCAGCGGCCAGGGCTCCCTGCGCGCAGAGAGCATCTCCCAGGCAGGAAAGGTGGGTCTGCTGGGCTCCTTATGTGCACGGCTCCTCTCCTTTCGAGCTGCTGGCTGGGAACCAAGCGCCAGGGCCCGGAACAGAGGGACCTTTATGCCGCCCCCTCCCCGCGCGGGCTCCCGGGCCCTGTTTTCTTTTCATCCCGTGCTGCTGGGATTCAATGGGCAGAAACTCTGCCCCCTGCCCCACTGTGGCGACACAAACGTCCATTCTGCACAGGGGCTCCCGAGCCGCTCCCCCGCGGAGGGGAGAGGCCAGGGCTGCCACAAAGGGCTGATTGTGTGCTGGGGCCCCGGGAGCGAGCAGGGCCTGGGCAGCAGCGGACAAGAGCCAGCCTGAGCCCCGCCTGTCGGGCAGCCGTGGTGGGGTGGGGTGGCGGGGCTTCGGGCAAGGGTGAGGGGCCTGGGGTGGCATGGAGGCAGGTAGAGGGGCCATGGCTGGGGACCCCATCTCACAGCTCTCCAGGAGGAGGGCGTTCTGGAAGAAACAGGGGGGCACAGGCTGGCCTTGTGGGGTAAGGAATCCCATGCGCCAGGGGGCCAGCCCAGCTCTCCTGGGGAGGGGGAGGGCACACAGCCCCGGCTCACCTTTGAAGGCCGCGAGCTTTTCTGGCAAGTTCTCTTCATCATTGTACTTCTGGTCACAGAGAAACTCCTTTGAAAGTGAAAGGACAGCACCGAGTCCCGGGTCAGCAAGCACAGCTCGCTGCCATGTAGGCCCACAGTCCTGGTGTCTGCTCCCACACCAGGTGGCTGGGCTTGGCCGGGGAAGCGCAGGCGGCTCCGGTGTTTGTCCTGGCCTCCTGTCAACCCCCAGAGGCAGATCCGCAGGAATCTGCCCCTGGGGCAGGAAGGGTCTGCCCTAAACACCTCCAGCCGGCCTCTGAATTACCAGCGCAGGGACTGGCCCTCCTCCCCCAGGGCACCCCAGCCTCAAGATCCATGAGGCCATGAGCCCAAAACACAAGCTGCCTGGTTTCCAGCACTCACTTCTTAAGTGCGTGACCCAAGCTTATTAATTCTTCCCTATTCCTCTATGGTTTTATCTGACAAATGGGTACAGTCATCGCAGCCACTTCTCAGGTTTATAAGAGAATCCAAGGCGAACGTCCGTATGACTCTCGGCATACAGCGAGTGCTCAGGAAACAGCAGCTAGTGCGTTGTTAGTCTCTGCTCTAGCCAGAAAATGACTGTATATTGATTGGGAAGTCAGTTACTCTCTCGTCTGTGTCCTCAGCTGTAAAACAGGGCCACCTTCCGCTCAAATGATGCCTTTCAGAAGCAGATGTGCAGGAGGGGGAGGGGCGCGGGACACGAACAACAGCCTCCAGAATGAAACACTGACCCGCATGATCTCTTGGGCTCTCCCGGTGGGCCCACAGGGTAGCTACTACCATTACTCCCATTTTACAGATGACGGAACTGAGGCTCACCCAGGCAGAGCTTCACCTCCGCTCCGGCTCCCGGAGAGCTCGCATCCCTCACCCCGACACTTAAAGATGGGCGGATAGCAGCCGTTCATCGGGCTTCAAAACAAAATGCTGCTAATTAGTAAACACTCGCTATGCTGGGCATAGCGTCCAGCCACCTTGTTGCCGCTCTTCAAGCCGCCCTAGAGCCTGTATTCAGGTGGGAAAGCAGAGGGCAGGTCGCCATCCTAGCGCCAGACTCCGCAAATCCCCTCTCCTCCCTGGACCTCGCTTTCCTCATTACTGAGCAGACCAGACACAGGTGTCCCCCCTCCAACCATTTCTGAGGGACCACAGGGTACACAGCTCTGGTTGAGGCATCAAGGGAGCAGGTGAGACCAGGGAAGTAAGGTCCGTATTGTAAAATGACAAGAAGCCCGTGTGTAGAATGACGTTAAACGCCATCTGGACCTGCCACTCCATCTGTTTCTAAATTCCTGCAGGCACGTCCCACGAACCGACCCGAGTCTGTACTTCCGCATCTCCCAGGACACAAGACTGTCCAGCCTGCCGTGTAAACCTCCCTTTAATGTAGGAGAATGAATAGGAGAATAACTGAAGATAAAGTGCTCTGGGTTTGGGTCTCAGTGCCCTCCTCACCAGCTGTGAAATGGGTACAAGGGTACCCATCTCCTCGGGTAGCTGCCCCTTGACGGGGAAACCCACTGTGAATGCTTAGTGCCAGTGTGTTCGTCTGAGCTCAAGAATCAGCAGCACGGCTAAGAGCGAGGAGAATGTGATCCCTTCCAAGGCTCACGACCTCCACATTAACTCACCCCCTTCGACAGGGAAGGAGATACCCACCTGCCAGTCTGGCTCCCCTCCTTGGTTCTGGGGGCTCTGTCCTACCCCTTGAGCCCAATTTGCCTGGATCCCTAGAGGCGATCGGTACCTACTGTGGACGGGCTCTGGTCGGTGCAGGATTCCTGCTTTGGGAGGGCACTGTGCTGTCTCATTAGGGTAGGAATGGCCCGGCCAGAGAGGTCAGATGACCTGTCTGAAGTCCTAGAACTAGGAAGGTGCAGGCTCGGTTTGGAACCCGAGTCTGTTGGACTCCAGGGTCCAGGCCTCCAGCAGCAACCACAGGGCCACCCCAGGGCCCACCCTGTGGATCCGCCACACATTGGACCTGGTCAGCAGGTGCCATGCAGGGTCCTGCCCCCACTTAGCCGGAACTGGGCTCCCCTCCTCCTGGCTGGCTCTGTCCAGGACTTCTCTTCTTGGCTCTGTCTCGTCGCTCTTTTCCACCCCCCACCCCATTCTCTGACCCAAAGTTGGACAATTAACTCTTGTCTGTGGCCCCGAGCAAACCAGACGCCTCCCGGGGTCACAGGTCCCATGGTCTGCCCGGCAGAGGGACAACTAGGTTTCTCAGTCAGTGGTTCCCAGACTTTGGGATAACGCAGAAGGAAACACTTCCCAAAAAAGTAAAAATAGAGGGAGGTGCTAAGATAGGGCTGCCAAGGTTTTATTTTGCCAAGTGCAGACTCTACACAATCACCACTGACTGTTGCCACGAGTTCAAAGAAGGACATTCCGGGGGCGCCGGAGTGGCACAGTCTGTTGAGCGTCCAACTCTTGGTTTCGGCTCAAGGTCATGATCCGGGGGCCCTGAGATCGAGGCCCGTGGCGGGCTTTGCACTCAGCATGGAGTCGGCTTGTCCCTCTCCCTCGGCTCCTCCCCCTTCTCTCTCTCTCATTAAAGACATTTCGTGAGAGTGGGAAGTTCATAATTTTTTTTAAAGATTTTATTTTTAGTGAGAGAGCATGAGAGGGAAGGTCAGAGGGAGAAGCAGACTCCCCATGGAGCCGGGAGCCGAAGCGGGGCTCGATCCTGGGACTCCGGAATCATGAACTGAGCTGAATGCAGTCACCCAACCAACTGAGCCACCTCGGCGCCCAGGAAATTCATAATTTTTTAAAAAATATTTTATTTATTTATTTGACGGAGATCACAAGTAGGCAGAGAGGCAGGCAGAGAGAGAGGAGGAAGCAGGCTCCCCGCCTAGCAGAGAGCCCGATGCGGGGCTCGATCCCAGGACCCCGAGATCATGACCTGAGCCGAAGGCAGAGGCTTTAACCCACTGAGACACCATGCGCCCTGGAATTCATAATTTTTAAGTGGACTCCATTTAGCCTATGTTCGGTTCACTGCATTGCCCCCATGTTCCCTCAGCTTTACCATCTCGGGAACCAGAAAACCTTCACGTGGGAGGCACAAGGGTATGGGCAAGGCCCGACATCTGGGAACCTCTGGTGAGAGGCCTAGAGGCCCTCCCAGCTCCCCCGTTCTGGTTGACCAGAAATCCTGCACCAGCCAGAGCCTGTCCCCAACAGGTACCAACCCAGGCAGGTGGGCTCAAGGGGTAGGACATGGGCCTCGGTCTTGGAGAAAAACCACACACGGATGATCACAGGACAACCAGGCAGTGGCTCCTGTTCACTGGGCCCGACCCCGGGCTGGCTGCTGTGCCCGGGGTGGGGTTGGGGGGGGCACGATTATGGTTTTCTCATCGACGAAGCCAGTTTTCTCCTTGGCGCTTCCAACCACCTAATGTACTATTTTATTGGTGTTCACCCCCCGTACCCCCCACTGCTAGAATGAATGCCTCGGCCACCCTGGCCCCCTGTCTGGGCCTCCCCCAATGCCAGGCTTGCTCCCACATCGGGACGTTTGCCTTTGGCTGTGCCCTCTCCCTGCAGTGCTCATTCGCTGCCCCCGCGTGGCTCTCTCCCTCACCATCTTCACGCACTGGCTCAACTCTCCCCTTCTCAAGGAAGCAGACCCCATCCATCCTGCCCACTGCAGTCCCCCGCCTCCACTCCCAACCCCCCTTATCTTGCTGTGCAGCCCCTTTTATCCCACGGGATGAATCATCTGCTAACACAGTTCACAACGTGATGCTCATGAAGGGTGTTGTCCGAGGTCTGTCTCCGCGCCCGCACCCCCCACTACAGTGTAGGTTGCACATAGTAGGTGCTCAGGAAACATCTGCAGGCTGAGTGAATGAACTGAGACCCAGGGAGGATAAAGAACTTGCTCAACTCAGCACAGCCTGCAAGTGACCGAGCTGGGATTCAGGTCCACAGTGAAGGCTGCCTGGGCTCCTTCCCTGCACGGACCTAAGGAATCCAAGCGACCCATGGCAGTGGCTGTTGGAAGGAGGCCAGGGGGGAGGCAAGCCTTGGGCCACAGGTGCCAGGAGGATGAGCTTACTATCTCATGCCCCAGAGATGCCTAGCACCCAGTAGTGCCCAGCACACAGTAGGTGCTCAGGAAACATCGGCCGAGGGACCGGAGAAGCCTGGCATTCAGCCCAGAATCATTTTCTCTACTCTCAGCCCAGACATGGTGGGGCAGCTTTGCAAACGCGTACGTGTGCGACACAGACTGGAGGAGTCAGAGATGGGAATCCCATTTTTCCTTAGGGTCCCAAATGACAATGGCTTGAGCCACAGAGTGACCAGGGCTGGGAGAGGCATCTGACCCGGTCAGGCGTGGGTGGGGGTTAGGGAGGCTGTGCGGACCAGGCCTTTGGCAGGGTGCCAGGGAGGGGGCAGGTGGGCAGCAGAAACAGGAGTTTCCACTGGTGGGGCTGCCAGCTCCCACCCCGGCTCCGAGCTTCGGATTCTTGGTTCCTGCTCATGCACAGCCCACAGCTTCCCTACTTCCAGGCGTCCTTCCCCCCACCCCCTTACCCGGGATCCTTGCCCAGCCTCGGGGGCACAGCCATGCCCAGTGGGCAGGTACTCTGTGTGTCCACACTCCAGGACCCACAGCTGCCCTGTCTCTGGGTCCTCAGGCAGAGAAGAGCGAGCCACAAATACACGTAAGTGCTTATACAGTGCCCGGCCCCTCGTAAACACTACATGAATGTTAGCTGTGTATTACTGGGACCTCCAAACACTTAAATGAGTACAGTTCACTTATAGCCCCCCAGCTCGCCATCCAGAACATCATTACCCCCTCCCCCAACCGGGGCTGATTACGGTTTCTCTTTCCCCTTTCCAGGTATTACCACTGGAGAGATGGGATAACTGAGGCCCTGACACGTTGCTCAACCTGCTCAACGTTACAAGCAAGGTGTACCTCCCTTCACCGCCCGGCTCCTTCCCTGCCCCAAACAAGGAGACGGTGGCCTGGCCACAGGTTTCTGGGCAAAGAAAGTCAACTCTGAGTGTTACCTTTCCTCTTAGGCTGCTACAGAAGGAGGTTATTTCAGAGGCCAGGGACCCACTCGATAGCCCTCTAGGGGGACATGGAGGGTGTGTGGATGCGTTCCTCCACCCCCATGCCCCTCTCCCACTCCAACTCCCTGTCCCCAAAGACCGTTTTTTCCAGCTGCAGAAACTGCTGTCAGGGCCTCCAGGGATGAGGGCTGCTGGGGAAACTGAGGCACCAGAAGGGAAAGTCTTGCCTCAAGCCACAGTGGTCAGGAGACCTCCATCAAGTCCCCAGCAGCAGGGTGTGAGGGGCAGAGGGCTTGGGGAGGGAGGTTGAATCAAGTGGTCTGGGTTCAAATCCCAGCTCCAGCACTTGCTAGCTCTGTGGCTCTGGGCAACTTGCTTTACCACTCTGGGCCTCAGCTTCCTCATCTGTAATATGCAATCGTAACAATAGAACCTCCTCCTTGGGTTGGTGTAAGGATTAAATGAGCTAACTGCAGAGAGAGAGCTTGGCTCCTAGCACATTTCCTAAGCGTAAGCAGTTACAACCAAACCCAAGCCTCACCAAGAGATCAACGTGAGCAGGGGAAGGGCAGAGACCTACCCACAACTCTCCGTCCCACACTGCGCCACGGAGTCCTCCTGGTAAGCCTTGACCCTCGGGCCATCCCTCTGCAAGGGCAAACTGATTTGTCCTTGGACACCTGGCAGACTTGGCAGCGACGGGCCATCCACACGGGACAGAGTGCTCCCATCTCAGCCCCAGGGGACGGTGCCCACAGGCACACCTGCTCGCTGCTGCCTCTCTTGGTCCTCTCCAACCTCTGATGCACATCAGAACCCGCCCCTCATCCCTGGGAGCCCCATCTAGGCACTTAAGCCCGGAAGGGAATATTTCCAAGACCGGCAGCCCCTGCCATGTCCGGCCTTCCAGATCCCTTGCCACCTGCCTGCTCTCCCTTCCCCCACCCCCTCCTTAACTCTCTTTCCGGGCTGGTACCTCTAGCACCTGCTCCCGGATGCTCGCTCCCGGCCCTCCGTCCTTGTCCTTATGTACCAGCTGCAGCAGAATTTTGGGGCGGGCAGATATCACCATCTTGGAGGCCATCCAAGGAGCTGGTGGCTGCAGCCCTGGGCAAAACCCCCAAGGACAGGCAGCACCATAGTGGGCCTGGGCCGAGATGGCTGTGACGCCACCCACAGGCTCTTAAAGGGCCAGCGCCAGGTCCATTCCGGGCCTGACGCCTGGTGCGCAGAGGGAGCCTGGAAGGTGCCCCCACAAGGACAGCAGGCTCACGTTGCCCACGGCGGCTCCGGGGCCTCATCTGGATGCAGCGTCCTTGCCAGCAGGTGGGGCAGCCGAAGAAAAACACCCTACCGACTACACAAATGAAGCGGCCCTGACAGAAATTCCATCCCTGGCTTCCTGTGACACGGCCACGCCAAGGTCGAGCCCGGCTGTACCCGCGCGGACACTGAATCCTCGGAGGCTCATGTGGCCGCTTATCACCATCTCCCTTATAATATATTAAGGAAGAGCAAGAGACACGGGTGCCCGGCGAGGCCAGCTGGGCTCATTCACCCGGGCAGGGACAGGCAGGGTGGCACAGGGTACACAGGAAAAGAGACACACCTGTGTCGTGCCCCGCTCGGGTCTCAGAGGTCCCCTATGCTGGGGCAGGACAGGGGACCTGTAACCCCAGGGCACAGATTCCCCAGCCTGCCCTGTCCAGCTCTTCCCAGTACAGACGGTGTGTGGGCTCTGAAATAACCATTAGGCTCCTGAACGCTGCAGGGAATGCCAAGTGCCCTTGACTCGACCCAGGAGGGCTGGAAAGGCGGGACAGTAGCCAGAGATCCTTATCACCTAAGCAGGAGAGGCTTGTGTCCCAGCTCGGCCGTGGCCACCTGGCAGACGGGGTCCTGGGCGAGTCAGCATCCCAGCTCTGCCACTTCCTGGCTCGGTGACCTTGGGCAGGTGACTTCACCGAGCTGTTTCCTCATCTCTAAAACACGAGCCTGAGGAATCCCTGTCCCACGGGGATGTTTATAGATTCCTCCTGCACATCTGTCTAGTCAAGTGCTCCATCCAGAGGGTCAGTGAGATGACAAGTCCTGGTATGGGGCAAAGGCACGACCCGCGTTACTGGTTCAAGATTCCGGCCCCTGGCTGGTTCGAGATGCAGCCCTTGCCGTCCTCCGGGCTCCTCCTGCTCAGTCCCAAGGGTGAGGGCACTCTGCAGGGCAGCCCCCCAGCCCCACTGCCTCTCTGTGTCCCTGTGGGAAGCTGCAGAGAGAATCTGTCCCGTTGCCATATAAGGCCAGGCCTGGCTGGCCCGGGGTCACCTGCCATGCCACCAAGGCTCAGGGAATGTCAGCTATGTGGGGGGGGGAGTAGGAGGCGGGCGCAGGTCCTGCCTGCTTCAGTGGTGCAGAGAACGCCCGCACACACAGGCGCGTGCACACAGAGGCGCGTGCACGCACACACATGCACGCACACATGCACATGCACGGCAAAGGCAGGGAGGCTGGCTTCAGGCAGTTCACTCAGCCCCTGCGAGTCTTGTTTTCTGTAAAATGGGAACAGACACTCACGAGATGAGAGTGAGCGTTTCATGAGATAACGCCTGGAGTGCTCCTGGCACGCTGCCCGGCTCCTGCCAAGTGCTCAGAAAATGATCACAAAAATGAGAGCAAAACCAAAAAGAGTGCATCTCCATGCAGGCCCCCGGGACCTCCAGGTCCACGCAAGTCTCCTTCTACTTTGGCTCCTCACCCTTATAACAACAAGAGCGAAGACTGAGCCGCCCTCCCTGGAAGCTGGCCTGGCCCTGGGGCGAGGGGAAAGGCTCCAGAGGAAACCGGGGTGCTGGCCCAGAGAAGCCCCCAGAGCAGCCGGCCAGGCTGGGCTCGGCCCCGGGCAGCAGCCCCGGAGGTGCTCAGGCCTGTGCAGCCGGTGAGTCATGAAGCCCCATCCTCCAGGGGCTCCTGCCTCCGAGAGGCCCCTGGGAAACTGCTCCGTCCGGCCCCCCAGGAGCTCTGTGCCAGTGGGGCCAGTGAAGCTGCACCCCAAAGCAAGCCAGTCTGGGCTGCCAACACGGTTCCCTCTAGAGTCCACGCACACCAGGGAATGTCTGCTGTGGTCACGGTCATGGGTGAAGCAGACTCAGACCCTCAAACAGAGCGACTCCCTCGGCCTGCAAAGAGCTCCTGTCTGGTCATCTGATTGTCGCGGGGACAGAGTGGGGATCCCTGCTCCCACTGCAGGCGGGGAAGCCTACGGTTCTGCTCTGTGGAAGGGTCCCGCCCACGCTGAGCAGCCGGCATAGGCTGCGGCTCGCACCAGACCTTGCCCTGGGATTCTGCTCCCCGAGTCTTTAAGCACCAAACAAACTGATAAGGATCATGAAAGCTGTGTGCTTTACAAGGATTATCTCCCTGAAAAATCACCGCAACCAAAATGCCATAATTTCAAGTGGCGTGCCCAAGGTCACAGAGCCAGCAAGCGCTCTGCCCACCCCTGCACCCCCACCCCGGACTCCACACTACGGGGGCGGGGGGTGCCCTGACCTCCTGGGCGGGCGGGGGGCGGGGGCGCACAGCTCAAACTTCTGGGTTGATCCTGGAGTCCCCTTCCTCTGGTTTGATCCAGCAGCTAGACAGCAGCCTGGGTTCCCACGGCGGGGATCAGAATAGCTTCTCGGCAGTCAGAGGACACTAGACGACAAGCTCTGTCATCGGCTTCTGTGTGGCCCTAGCCAGTTGCCTGCCCTCTCTGGGTTTTGGGGTCCCAACGTGGTGACACATGGCTGCTGCTTGTTCACTTTCTCCAGTCCCAGCACTGTCCAGATCAGCCCCCAAGAACCACAGCCCCACCCCCTTCTGAGCCAAGCCAGTCCACTGCCCAAACCATCAGGTAGCCTACTTTACAACCCCCCCTCCATGACTGCCCCCCACTAAGGGCAGGACTGGCATGAAAGTCCCACACACTCTCAGCAACTGTGGTTTGTCTGACCGTAGTCCCCTCTCCCCCATCTCCAGCTGTCTCTGGCTCAGGGTCCTGCTGGCTGTGGGTGGATTCAGCCGGCTTGGAACCCGCCCTGTCGAGTGGCCCAGGGGGCTGTATGAGGTCAGGGTTCCAGGCTTCTGTCCAGAGGGCAAGAGCAGCCAAGACCAAGACCAAGGGCGGGCTGGCTGCAGAGTAAACTGGGAGGGAACCCAGCAGCCTGGACCCCTGAGAGCCCCAGCCACACGACCAGTCTCCCTCTCAGCCGTGCTCAGGATGGCCCCAAGAGGCAGGTGATGATGGCACAGAAGGGACTAGAGATTACTTGGAGGGACCCTGGGTCCCCAGAGCCCTGCTTGGGATTCCTACAGCCAGCAGAATGAAATCAGACGGGCTGCCTTGTTCCAGATACTCCGGAAAAAAATCAAGACCGCAAGCCCAGGCGAGAAGAAATGCTACAAAATACGATGGCCGTGCGCAGCCCCGGACCCACTTCCACACAGCCTTGACCCGGACCCTGCTGACCGTCACCAGCTTCCCACTTGGGGACTCTGAGCTGGGCTTGGACCTTGGGTGCCCAGCCGCTGAGGGAGCCAGCGGGGGGGATGCCCAGCCTTGTTTCGGGGGGACCCTCCTGCAGCCTGTTGGGAGGGAATCTGGGAGGTGTCTACCTTAGGAAAGAACTCTAGCACCGTCCACAGAAGTCAGCCCTCCTGCCAGGTGCTGGGCCACGCACACTACATACCTTCCCTCGGTGAGCCCTCATGGTGGCCTCAACTTTGTTCTGAGATCGGGATTCCTGATGGAGGCTGTGCCTGAGCCCAGATCTCATGGGACCCCAGACCCTGGGTTGTGCTGCCTTTGAGTTTTGGTCAATCCAGGCAGGCCCTGACACTTTTCCTTATCTTCTAGAATTTACCGGGCCATTAAGCAAGTGTTTATGGAACTCCCATGGCGCACCCAGCAACAGCGGGATTTCTGTACGGAAATCCACGAGGTCCAGCAAGAAAAGCATCAAGTGTCTCAGGGAACCTTTCCTAAAAGCTGGAGTGGGAAAGAGTTGTGGGGTGGGGTGGGGTGGGGGAAGGGTCTTGCATTTTCTGTCTGGGAGGGCGCACCCACGGGGCAGTCTGGACCCCAGGTTCTACAATCAGCCCCACCTGGACTTGCCGGGCCATCGCGGGGCAGCCACCGAGCCTCTCTGGGCCTCCATTCCCTCCCGCGGCTGTACTACCGGGTGCGGGGGCGGGGGGCGGCTCAGAGACATCGGGGGTCCCTCCCTGAGCCCAAGTCTCGCCGCTGGTCCCAGGCGGGCTTCCGGGGAGGCCGGGCCCGGAGGCATCAAAGCTCCCGGGCGAGCCCCACCTCCCCAGTCTGAGAGTAACAACTTGCAACCCGAGCCGCGGGAGCCGAGTTGGGTGGAGGCGGCGGAGGCGGTGGAGGGGGACCCACCTGGGGTCGGAGGCACGGGGCGGGGGCCGGGGAGGAGATCGAGGCAAGCCCAGAGGAGGAAGAGAAGGGGGTTGATGTTGCGGCAGGCGCAGCCTCGCAGACGCAGGCGGGACCTGAGGGGCGCTGGGATATTTGGGGGCGACTCGCAAGCCGGGCCCGGGCGGCGCGCGCTTACCCGGTTGATCTCGGCCAGCCTCCTCTCCTGCCGGGCTTTGAGCAAGCCGAACGCCTTCCCTCCTGCAGGAGACAAAGAGGCGGCCCGGGAAGCTGGGCGGGGGCGAGGGGGTCTCCCCGGGCCGCGCGCCGCGGACCCCGCCGTCCGCCCGGCGCGCGCAGGTGGCGGGCGGGGGCACTCCGCGCCGCGGTGGGGGGGGGGGCAGGGGCGCGGGACAGCGCGGGGACGGCCGCGCCTACCTTGGAACCTGTTGCTGAGCGCGAGCGACATGGTGAGCACCGGGCTCCCGCCGGCTCGGGGCTGGGCGGCCGCGGCGAGGCACGACGAGGACGGACGGGCGCCGGGTCCGAGCTCCGGCGGCGTGTGGCGGCGGGACGGAGGGGCGGAGGGATGGCGCGGGCGGCCGGACACACCCCTCCCGCCCTCCTCTCCCCGCCCCCCCGCCCCGGGCCCTCCCGCCCCGCCACCCGGCCGCCGGCATCAAAGCGCCTATTATGCGGGACGCCGCGCCCGCCGCCCGCCCCTCTGCTGGAGGGCGCGGAAAATGCACGGCCCGGGACCTCCCCGGGCCCCTTTCCCGCTCCGGGCCGCGATGTCCCCAGAAAGAAAGCGGGGACGATCTCAGGACGCACTTGGGTTCCTTGATCAGCTAGGGTCCCAGTGGCCGCGAGCGCGCGCTCCAGCACCGGCCGCTGTTACGTTACGGTGGCCCTGGGCGCGCGGCGCTGGTAGAAGGCAGGCCAGCCTCCCCAGTCTCTACTTTTAACTCTTGGAAGAAAAATATGAAAACTTTGAGGTGGTTTTTTTTTTTTTTTTTTTTGGTGTGGTTGGGTAAAGGCATAATGACAAAGTGCCGCGAAGACATCGGTGACACTAAATCCATCAGAATGATTTGTGTTTTGTTAATGAAATCTGTTCTTGAGCACTCACTATGCCCCAGCTACTTTGCCAGCTCAGTACAGCATAGATTTACGTTGTTTAATTCTCAAAACTCTGCAAAATAGGACTTGGTGTTCCCGGGTTACGGAAAAGAAAAGTCAGGGAGCTGGAGCTGAAGCCCAGTAGGATGGTGATAAGCCAAGCCTCCGACTCCTGGGGCTAGGGGGCGTGGGTGCAGGAACCAGGGACTAGTGACGGGGTGGTAATGAAGTCTCAAGGCCAAATCAGGACATTTCTGAGAGTGAAGGGTGGCAGTCCTCCTAAGTACGCCGACAGCCACAGGTACAAGCAGGAGCTGTCTTGGGCAAACCGCTGTCCCAGTCACCAGTAATGCAAACCCCCCCCCCACCCCCCCCACCACAGAGTGTGTCCCTGGGAACTGGATCTGGGAAGTCTCCTTCCCCACAGCCTTACCTTTGTCTTGCCCCCAGGACTGGGGTCCTGGGGCCAGCTGGTCGTCTTTTCTGTGGTTGTCCCTGGGGGACAAAGTGGCCAGGTTGTCCCAAGGAAGGGGGCTGGACAGGATGGAATGTCCCACGGTGGACCCATGTCAGGGCAGCAGCAGTTCAAGGCCCCACGTCCCCAGCACGGTGAGCACCTGCTTCCCCCCGGTTATTCTCTGATGCCCACCCACCCCTAGGGTTTGGATCTGGCCAAGCTGTGTGGTCTGGGGCCCAGCACTAGCCTTGTCTGAGGCTCAGTGTCCTTTGCTGCAGGATGGAGGAAACAGTGCCCCTCACCCAGCAATGGCTGTTAGAACTTTTATGACTTTCAGGGTGTTTGGAGCAGAGAGTAAAAGCTTGCAGGGGAGCAGGGCTTAGGAATTACAACCCTTGGTTGATGGGAGATGTTCCATCTGGAGGCCAGATTAGGGACCTGACCTCGAATGGGGCCCTCATGACACCCTTCGCAGATCAGGCTCAGATGGCCTGTTGCCCCGGTCAGTTGCAGTGACCGGCCACCCCACCTCCCAGTGCTCAGCTGCTGGGCTGCACTGCTAACCAGATGTTCAACAGCTGCCACATTCCACCCAGCACAGCCCCACCTCTGGGGCCAGAGTGGTTCTGCACACACCAGGCATGACCGGACTGCATGAGTCATAAGATGTCAAGCCTGAGGTACGTCAGCATGGAATGGAGAAGAGGCCCGGGCTGCACACCCCCACCCCACTGGGATGATGAGACTGGGCTTTGCTGAGCCCTACAGCTTGAGTGGATAGGGGTTTAATGCCAAGAGCAGGCATCAGAACGGCTGCGCGCCTCTATCAGCGCAGAAACTGGGTGTTGAGGAGGAGGGTCTGGAGGACATCAGACCCGATCTATCCTGGGGTCTGCAAAGAACCTTGGTCTCCTTGGCCCTTCCTATACCAGTCATCAATCATCCAACTCCCTGCAGAGCCCCAGCCTCCCGCCCCTGTCCTTCCTCTCCTATCTACCCAGTCACTCCCTGGGTCATTGGTGTCCACCATGTTATACACACACACACACACACACAACCCTCACCCGCCGTGGCCTTGGCTTTCGGGTTGTCTGTGGAGGAGCAGGCCTCTTTCTCGGAATGCTCTCCCCCAACAGATCCGGAGAGGATACAGACAGGCTCTCAGTATACGGCTTTGTACCCGAGACTCCTGCTCTTCTGACTAGGAGTGGGGGGCCCCGGCCTAAGCTGGGTCTGTCTTTTTGGGGGGGGATCAGGACAGCTTCAAACTTGTCTCTGCGTTTGACCAATGAAACGGGGCTAGGGTCCGGGGGCGTGGGCATCCTCTTCCATCGTACTCAGGAAGAGCAAAGAAAGCTATTCTGCGCCCAGGGGGAGCGTAGGGGGGTAGGAGACAGAAGCAAACACGGGGGTGGGGGGGAGGTGAGGCAGAGGCAAGGGGAGGGACAGGAAGGATGGGACAGGAGAGTCCCTGGAGGCTTGGCAGTCTTTCCCACCCCAGGATTCTAGGAGACCCTCCCACGTCCTCCCAACAAACTCCCCTTTTTAATTATACCAACTTGAAAGGGCTTCAGACCATGTGGCCGAGCTTAGACTGCCCACGCTCCATAGTCCATCCTATCCACACAACCTGGGTTTCTGGGTGATCTGTGCTGGCCAGGCCCCCACCGTGTGAACCCTGAGCTATTGCCCAACCTCCTGCCTGGAATGTTCCCTCTGACTCCCCGCCCTTTAAGGTCTGGCCCAAAGCCCTCCTTCTTCTCATTGGTGTTTCTCCCTGAGCCTTTCTTGAGCTGGGGGACACTTGATTTTGAGTTCACGGTGTCCTGCCTCCCTGTCTCCAGCCTGAACCAGAGGCCAGCCAAGGGCCCCTCATGCTCTCCTAGGCTTTGCCTGACAAACCCCCCGGAGCAGACGTGGGACAGCAGGTGTCTGTGGCCGCCAGACCCCAGCCAAGCCCCCACGGGAAGACCCTGGCAAAACCAGTGAGCTCCACTTCTGCCACCTTCCTGCTACTGCCTTGGACCAAGAGCGATCACTGAACATTCCTCCACCCACCCGCTGGGTGCTGGGTGTGCGCACCCACATGCCAGGGTAGTGAGTCCGCACCCACAGCTGGGGCCCCTGCTTCCAACCAGCAGGAGATGACCAAAAGCATGCCACCCAGCTAGTAAAGGGGTCCTTTATTTTCACATTAAACAGAACCGGTCCATGTTGCTGCCTGTCCACCCCGCCCCCTCCGCCTGCAGGAGGACGAACCCCGGGAGGGGAGGTGGGCTCCTGGGGCACGGGTCCGGGGTCCCGGGTCCAAGGGCCTGTTGTGGGTGGGAAGAGGGCCCCGGGAATGGGGAGGAGCTCCGGGAGGAAATGCCAGGAATCCTGGGCAGAGGCTGGCAGGGGGCCTGACTGCAGGGGGGCTCCCCAGCATGACAGGCTGGAGCCACAGCCAGGCTGCCACACCCAGCAGGGACCTCCCAGGTGGTAGATGTGGCCACAGAGCCTCAGGGCCAGTGTCAGTCAAAGCTGACAGGGGTCTTGGGGGCCCAAAGAGGAGCTCCCCCAGCACCCTAGGTCCCCTGACCCAGGCCTGCTAAGGCCCTTGAGGCTCAGCTCTCCAGCTAGGCCACAGGCTGAAAGGAGCACTGGGCCCAGGGCAGGCGATTCTCAGGATCCCAAGACCAAGCATTCCAGGAAACCAGTGATAACCGTGCAGGGCTGGGCCATCCTCCTGGTGGGCCGAGGAGGCCACACCCCAGCCCTAGAGGTCCCTGGGCCTCAAGCTCCCCTGCTGAGCGCCCCCTGCCCCAGACTGCTGCCAAGGATCTTCCATCTCTTGGTCTGCCTGGTCCCTCAGCTGCACGAAGTGGCCGATGGGCAGGTGTCCCGGGATGTCCTGCAGCAGGACAGCGGGCAGCTCTGGGGCCCGTGGCTCTGGCTCCTGCCCCGCCCAGCCTGGATCCCTGCAGATGGCCCCCCTCAGCCTCTCAGGCACCAACTCTGCTTGGGTCCTTGCCTTCAGGAGCAAGCGTGAGCGTGGTGGTGCTGGAGGGTAATTAACATACCACTCCCCTCCCAGCATCCAGAGGGCATACGGCAGAGTTGGTGCCCAGGAACCGGCTGTGGACAGAGTGGAATGTGTACACGCACAGAGGAACTGGCAAAAGCGTGTGCCTCATGCACACAGGTGTGTCCCCACAAGGTGGGCATGTGTTCCTGACACTGGGGTGTGCGTGTGGACGCATCATGGCCTGGGAGTGTCCACCCGGGCGCACTGTGTACGTACGCGGACTCTGGCAGGCATGGAGGGGACGTGGCTGTGGACTCGGAAGGCTACGTGAGTATTCCCTGGGGGTGGGCACGCGGCCGCAGGCTCTGGGGGGGGTGTCTGCCGGGGTGCACCTGTGGGGTGCATGTGCCTGCCCCGGCCAGGGCCACAGTGTTGGGGGGGGGTGTGTCCTGGGCGGCCCTCACTGCCAGCTGGCACAGCTCTGGGGCAGGCTATGTAGAATGGCTTCCAGGTTCTGCTTGTCGGCACGGATCTCAGCGAGGTCGTTCTCGAAGCTCCGGATCTGCAGCTCCTGCTGCTCCGACTCCCGCTGCAGCAGCCTCAGTTTCCCCTGCAGGGCCCCCGGCGGGCTCAACTGCAGCCTCAGACGCTCCAGTGCCCACTGGGTCTCGTTCAAGGCCTGGGCTGGGGCCTGATGGGTGTCCGGCGACCCTGCAGAGGGGCACGGACGGCCTCAGCGTAGACCGGCTCTCCCGCAGGCCCCAGCGCCCGTTCAGCGCCCACCCCTGAGACCTCTGGAGACCCAGACCTTCCAGGATTCTGACTGCCCATGATCTGCCAGGAAAGCAAGGGACAGAGAAGGCAGTGTGTCTGGTCTGGGCACCCCAGTGGGTTCACGTGAAGACTCTGGAACTCTCCCCCTTGGCAGCGCTGGGCAACGGTTCCTTTTTGTCGTGGGTATTACTGTTATTGATAAAAAGAACGCCCCGCGTGGGTCCTGAGCCCATCTCCTAAAGCCGTGTGTGGCACAAGGTCCCCATGGCTCCGTGCCGATTTGCCGAGAGCACGCATTTATAGATGCCTCCTGTGCCGAGACGCGGAGGGCCCCTGGGGTAAAAAGCAGTGTCCCTGGCATTAGAATGAGGGCTGCAGAAGCGGATGGGGCAGGAGGGGCTGCTGGATCCCGTAAACAGGCACCAGGGGTCTTGTCCTGGCCCAGGACGGGTTAACTCAGTTTTTTGGAGTTCAGTACTTCCCAGAGCCTCATCAAGGGTAAAACGAGGAGGCGGGGCCCGGTGCCCACATTTGAACTTGGTGGTGGTAGTGGTGGCATGGAATCCACGGGCTGTCTCCCCCATCTGGCCCTTGTCACCTTGTCATTTATGGGTGACATTTAACTGGAAGATGAGGTTCAGCCATTGGGGATGGGGAAGTAAGTTCTAAATGGCTTCTAACCCCACAGGATCCCACTGGGGCCAGGGCTCCCCTGAGCCCCAAATTTCCTGGCCAATGATGGTGGGGGTCGGAGGCAGGCAGTTGAGGGCAGGGGAAGGTGGGCAGGAAAAGGCATCGGGGAGCTGAGCGCCACTGGCCTGGGCAGATCCCGCTCCCAGCAAAGACCCCATCCACGGGGAGGCCCCAACTGCCTGGCCTTCGAGATTCAGGTTCAGCTTGTAGCCACACTTCACCTGCCCCGCGGGGACCCCTAGGCAGGGGCCCTCGGGGTGCTGCCCGTGCCCGCACCCCCAACTCAGGCACAGCACCAGACGACAATGCACCCAGTGCTCTGAGTCCTTGGCGTCGGGAACAGACCAGTGGCTACCAGTGGGCACCCCGAATCGGTCAGACCTGCGTGCATACCTCAGTTTCCCCACTGAATGGCCATGGGCCCTGGGCACATCACTTAAACTCTGTGCCTCAGACTGCCTGTCCGCAAGATGGCAAGAGAATCCGGGTCCTTGCCTCCCAAGCAGAGCATTCTAGATCACGAGCACGCAAAGCTTAGGGCCCGGCGTGCAGACACAACGAGGAACATGATGATTCTTCCCCTTATTAGTAATGAGGCCACATGTGTGCTGTTATGTAGGTGACCCTGAGGACGTGACACTAAGGGGCAGAAGCCAGTCACAGAAGGACACAGGGACATGAGGTTCCCTGGAGTGTCAAGTTCACAGGGACCAAAGAGGTCCCAGGTGGGGATGCCAAGGGCTGGGGCATAGGGAGTTCGTGTCTAATGGGTACAGTGTTTCGGTTTGAGAAGACGGGAAAGTTCTGGGAACGGATGGCGGGGACGGCTGCGCCATGTGTCAATGTACTTAATGCCTCTGAACTGTGTGCCTGAAGATGGTTAAATTGGCCAGTTTTGTGTTACATGCACGTTACCACAGTTTTGGAAAATGCACGGCTACTGTCCCCCGCTCCCCCGCCCTGCTCTGCGGCCTCCGGGCCTTGCCCGGTGCTCTCCCCTTCATCTGAGAGGTCTCCTTGCTGAGGCTCCTCTCCATTCTTCCCCCTCCCCGAGAGCGGCTGCTCACCGACTCTCACCACGCAGGTGGCAAGCACTTTCTACACGACGCTGGTGCTTACTCCCATTTTACAGATGAGTGAACTGAGGCTCAGAGAGGCACCGTGGTTTTCCCAAGGTCACATAGCCAGGGAAGGGAAAGCACCGGACTTGAGTCTCGGTCTGATTCCAAACCCACGTCTGAGTCTCGATGCCATCCTTGCTTCTCTGACATTCTCTCTCCTTCTCTGAAGCCCTCAGCAACGCAGAGGCCATCTGCTCCTGTGGTCCCCACAGGTGTTCCGTCTGCTGAGTATTCTGTGTCCCCCGTCCACGCCCCCACCCACCCCCCCACCGCCAGACTAGCGGCCCCTGGAGGTACACAATGACACCAGCCCCACCTTGCAGGATGGCCTGGGGTTACTTCAAATGCTTGTGGCTGGGGAGGAAGGACCGTGGGTATCTGGGGGCGAGGAGGAAAGCTTCTCTAGGACTGGGCCTCACAGAAGCTTTTGGGGGTACACCAGGGACCCAGGGGTCTCCTTACCCAGCCTGGAGAGCAGCTCCGACAAGGCCTGGACGTCCCTCTCCAGGGAGGCGCGCGATTCTCGGATCTGCCGTTCCAAGGAATTCAGCCTGGCACCCATCTAGGGGGGGAGGGAAAGCTTGACCGGCTCCCTGCTGGCTCGGGGGCCAGGAGGAAATGGGAGTCGGGGTGGGGGGTCTTGGCACACGTACATGGTCTGCATCCTCCAGCTCCCGTCTGCGGGCCTGTGAGGCTAGCACCTGCCGGGAGGCCTGTCGGAACATCGCCCGCGTCTGGCTGGAGAGCCGGCCTGCCCGGCGGTGCTCCTGCTTGCCCTCCCTGAGCAAGGCCTTGGCGAGCTGGAGGGTGGGCAGCAGTAGAGGAGGAAGAGGGTGAGCGGACTGAGTCCTTTCAGAGGTAAAGAGCACGGACGGCCGTGATGCCGAGCAGTTGTCAATTTGAGCCCCGGATCATTCATTCATTTCACAAACACGGACTGGACGCTGGTGACACGCACAGAGCCAGCGGGGGGCTAGAGGGATGCACAGACTAGACTTTGGCCCCAATTTAAAAGTAAGAGCTTAGAGGTTTGGGGGAGTAAAGCCAAACAGACCTAGGTGAGAGTCCTGGTCATAGGACTTTAAGTCACTCACCCGGACTGGGCCTCGGGGTCCTCACCCAGGACGCCAGTGACAACAGTGACACCTATTTCTTGAGGAATCAACAGGGTCACCGGCCTGGGGCCCCCTGAGCCCTCGGTAAGTGCGGAGCGTTCAGCATGGTCTACACGGATGGGGGCAGATCTGTGGGGACCCCGTTTCACCTACAGAAGGGGCAGTTCTTCCAGGACAGTCCTCCCATGGGCCCAGAAGGCAGGGACGTTGTCACGCCCATGGCCCTGACCTTAGCACTGTCCTTGGCCAACAGCTCGGCTTCCCTGCCCTTCTTCTTGGCACTGGAGGAGACAGACGCTGCGTTTCCCAGCATCCTCTCCGCCTGCCTGGTCTTCTTCTTCAAGTCTACGAGGAGCCTGTCGCTGACGACGCCGGCCTTCCTCCCCAGCGCGGCCCGGTCCCTGGGCTGCGGAAACTGCCGCTTCATTCCTGCAAACCCGGGGGAGGCAGTGTCAGGAGGGCGGCCCCTGCCCCGAGAGCCTGCCAGGCAGCCACTGTGTCCAGTCCCCTGACGACGTGAGGGAGGTGCTGAAGGCAGGAGATCTACAGGAACCCTCTTGAAGCTTTTCTGGGAAACAAGCGAGGAATGAGCAACACGCACTGTTCCGTGAATTTAAAGATTCATATTATATCGTGGTGTTTGTCAAAATCGCGAGATTACACGGTTGGCTGATGCCTGGGCCGGGGTTGGGAATGGATGGGGAGCCACACCTCAGTACCCAGAAAATCCATCCAGCTCTTTCTGCGTGCCCTTCCCTTATGTCTAAAAAGGCTATGAAGCAGCTTATAGTGACAGGTACGTCAACAACTAGACCATTGAAGTGAAAAACCAAGGGACATATGCAACTGGGGGGGGGGTGATGAGGAGGGAAGGAGAGGAGTGGGAAGGGCCAGAAAATTAGGATAATGACATCTCAGGCACTGAATGCTCTGTTCACCTCTGAGCTTCCTAGCAGCCAAGACAAAAAGGGAAGTATTACGATTTGCGTAGGTTTTATTACCTAATAAGAAGGGGCTTCTCTCTGTAAAGAAGAGAGACTTTTTCCTTTTCTTTCAGGTAAAATTTGAAGGGAAATTGGGAGTTCTAACGATAGTCAGATTTTAAAATGAATCAAGGCTTCCAAGGCAGAATATCACGTAATTTTCCATGAAGATAACCGAGAAATTAGATCTACTTTGTTTCTCGTACACGAAGTTGGTGTTTCTTAAAATGCACTCCATGGAGTGTTAACTCTATGGGGTGTTAGTAAACATTAGGAGGAAACATCAAACTTAAAGAAAGAGAACCAGGTTTCTTTGTTACAGGACTTCTCAGGACCTTTAATATCGTAAGGTATGCACTGTATGGCCTTGAGAGGGCACTACGGTAGCAACATTTCCTAAACTTATCTGAACACAAACCCGACTGGTGGCCTTGGGCTAAAGGAGCTCGAGGAGACCTGGACTGGCATCAACCCACACCCCTTTCTCAAGAGAAGTCTGTCTCCTTCCCCATGGCCCCAGCTGAGCCCCGGACGTGGTAGGTGTTTGTACCAGGTGACAGGATCCCTGTCAGAGCAGACTAGACCAGGGACAGGTGGCCGAGGGCATCGGGTCCTCTTGGCCCTGACCGGCTCTGCATGCGGTCTGATGGCTGATGGCCATGTGGGCGAGATGCCAGAGAGTGGCGTGTGAGGGCAAGACCAACGGCCATGGGAGAGGTCTGGCTGGGGTGGGGCAGGGAACGGGGTGTTTGGCTTATGCCCCCACAACCGGACTTCTGTCCCCTTCTTGTCCCCAGGGCCACACTGGCCTGGCTGAGGCGGGAGTCCGGGTGGTGGTCACGGGCATTTGTGCATCAAGAAATCTCAGGCTCGGCAGGGCACGCGTACCTTCCAGGTCGGCCAGCAGGGTCTTGGCTCCCGTGACAGTCACTGTGGCCACCTGGACGGAGGAGGTAGCCTGGGTCAGGGCGTCTCTGGCCTCCTGGCGTAGCTGGAGAGAGAAGAGACAGGCTGGGCAGGGGGCGCTGCAGGCGGGAGACACTGGAGGGATGGGAAGGACTATTTCTGGTCTTTGCCCTTCCCCCCCTGCACCCCCTGACTCCAGGACACCCTCGGGACAGCCCCCCCCCCCCAGGTCCCTGCCTCAAAGGATAGGAGCCCACCTGTGTGAAGGGCTCAATCTTGTGCAGCACGGCCCGGGCGGTGGCCCGGAGGGTCCGGGCTGCCTCAGTGACCCGGCGCTCTCTGGATGCGACCGTCTCCTCCAGGGCCTGCACCTTCTGGCTCAGGGCCCCCGCCTGGGACTTCTGAGGCTGCAGGGAGACGGTGGGCTCAGGCGGGGCCTAGCAGGAAGGTCTGAGGCGCAGAACCCCTAGTGGGTGAGAGGCGCCCGGGGAGCGGGAATGGTGGGGACGGGGCCCGGGAAGCAGAGGGGCTGGGGGCGGAGGCCGCCAGGTGGGGGAACCTGTTTCTATTCCAGCTCTACTAGTAGTTACTAGTTACGTGAGGCCTCCCTGACCTGCATTTCCTTCCCTAGGCCCACAGTCTGGGCGGAAACCCTTGGGCCGGATGTACCTCCACATTCAGAATCCTCCTGGCCTGAGAGAAGCAGAACTGTGTGGGTTCTGAGCACAAATAAGCAGCCTCGGGCCCGTCAGGTTTTGCCCCAAATATATCTGTAGAAGCTCAGTCTCTTCCTTAAAGGGCAGGTTCCAAGTTCTGGGATTTCAGGATTACTAGGCAGATGCGATGGAGCGGGTTTACCCAGGGGGCCGACAAGCACTAGGGCCACCTTGCTCGTGACTCATGAATCCTCTCCCAGCCCCGTAGACGCAGCCCTCAGATAACCGAATGGGCGAGCTCTAGCTGACGGAGGACCTGACCGAAGTACGGGGATTGGGGAGTGGGGAACGTCCTTGGCCAAGGTCACAGATCTGGAGCGTCGGAGCTGGGATTTGATCCTACATCTGTCTGTCTGGTGCCTTTGCTAATGCCACGACGGAGAAGACGCCTGGTCTCACTATTGTCGTCACAACCCACCACAAAGCCTGGCCGAACGCTCACTCTGAGCCAGGCAGGCGCTCGGCCAAGCCACAGAGGTGAATCAGCTCGTTTTAACTGACTGCCATCTAGTTAAAAATAAGCCACATCATCTGCCCAGGCCTGGGCCGCACCGGCTTCCCAGCCGCCGCCTTCTCCCACCCCCACCCCAGGCTGAGCTCCGGGGCAGCCAGCAGGGCTGACCAGTGCTGAGGGGGCGTCTGGCGAGGCCAGGCCCAGGGCGGCGTCTGCACGGACTCGCTGCACGGCGGCCAGCGCCCTCTCCGCTTCGGGCAGCGCCTGTGCCACAACTCTGCCCAGCGCCTCCTGGGCCGCCTGGACCTCTTGGTACCTGAGAGGAGACAGCAGAGGTGGCTCACAGAGCAGAGGGCACGGGGCCATCCTTCCCCACGGCTGTCCTCTCAGACCCCGCGCTGGAGCCTTCTTCAATGTCAGAACTCAGCAGCTGGCCTCGGAAACTGGCCGCTACCCGGCAGCTCTCGGATGAATGGAAAAGGCAGGAGAGGCACCCCGTTCTTGTTTCTTCATTCATTCAATTCGAGCACTCTTTTCTGAAGGGGCTTGCCCCTGGTTTCCACCCTCAAGTCATCTGCTTTGCAAATGTTGGAAGCCTCTGGCTGAATCACTAAGTGGAAAGTGCCTGGTGCTGGGAAAGGGACAGAAGCCCAGGCCCTGGTCTTAGATCTGCTGTGCCCTCGGGTGACCTTGGGCAAGCGCTCTCCAGATCAACAGAGAGCTCTGGGGCCCCTTGAGCTCCAAGGGGGTGTAGTCAACCACCTAGAACAGCTCCCCGTCCCACCCAGCTGATCACCCCCTCCCCGCCCAGCTCTGCCATGGACACTGCTGGGGCAGGGACCTCCAGCCACCTCTCATCTCTCCCCACTTCTCGGACAGCCCCTGCCCCCACTCCTGCCCCGGGAGGGGGGTCATGTGATTTCACCCCAGCCATGCCAGGGGACTGGGGGTGGGCCATCGGATTGGAGGTGGGCCAGTTGGATTCTCTCATCTAGGAAGTCAACTTGGGACTTTTGAGACCTTGCCGTGTCTCTCCCGACCCTCCACTGCAGAGGACATAAGAGGGTCACCCATGGCAGAGAAGAGAGGCCAAGCAGGAAGCTGGCGTCTGAGAGGAGCTGCCGGGGGGCGGGGGGGGAGGGTGGGGGTCGGGGATGGGGCTGGGGATGATGCAGGGGTGAGAAAGCGAGATGCCGCTCTGGACCCTCCTGGTTCATGCCCTCGTTCCTTCTCTCTAGAAGCCGAGCTGCACCCCCAGGCCTAAGTGGGCTCCTGTAACTCACCACCCAGTGAGCCCAAGACCTCAGATATCTCCCCCGCCCCCACCCAAAGAACATCAGCTCGCAGGAAGGAAGCCAGCTCTGGACCAGCAGCCTCCAGCCAGGCTCCGGCAGCTGCAGGAGGCCGGTTCAAGCTTCTACCCACAACGGCAGGCCTCACCTGTCCTCCAGGTCCTGCTGGGCCTCCGAGGCCACCCTGCCCTCCAGCAGACTCCAGAGAAGCGCATAGCTGGTGTTGGAGGCGACCAGGGCCCTCCGAGCAGTGGCTTCAATCTTGGCAGTGGTGTCCCTGTGGCTGTAAGGAAACGTCCACCCGACCTTCAGCAACAGCTCACAGAGAAGGGGACCGGGCCCGAACCCACCCCTCCCAGCACGTGGGCCTCCCACTGTCCCAAACAGAGTCCGGCCCCGAGGGCCAGGCTCCTCCCCTCCCTCTGCCTGACACAGCAAAGGCTGATGGCCAGGGGCCCACGGCCCCGCTCCCGTTACACAGAATCTATGCCGTTGTCTAGCATAGTGATCCGTCGGGCCTTTCATCACACGTGAAGTCTCAGTTTGGACTATAATGATATGGTCGCCTTAATAAAGCCGTCACAGAAGAGGGTGAGCAGCACAGACTGGGTCTGAATCTGGGCAGGGGGACACCTGTCAGGCTGACCCTGACCCCAGAACCCCCAGGAAAAGGGCGGGGCTCCCTTCAGGACCAGGCTCCCGGGGCTTGGGGGCTCACCTCCTGGCGAGGGCACGGGCCTCTGTGGCCAGGGGGCTCCAGGTGGTGGGCTGGCTGGACCCTTCCTGAGGAATCACCTTTAAAGAGAGGGAAAGAGGAGAAACTGAGGGCCATCCCTGAAGGGCAAGGGCCTCGTTCGGTTAAATTACTGGGAGAACCGGACCATGCCAGTTACTTTATAAATGCCACATAAAGGGGCGCCAGGGTGGCTCAGTGGGTTAAAGCCTCTGCCTTCGGCTCAGGTCATGATCCCAGGGTCCTGGGATGGAGCCCTGCATCGGGTTCTCTGCTCAGCGGGGTGCCTGCCTCTGAGTGCCCCGCCCCCCGCCTGCCTCTCTGCATACTTGTGATCTCTGTCAAATAAATAAATAAAATCTTTAAAAAAAAATGCTACATAAAGCCTCAAAGTCAGCACCCGGCGAGCAGAGCCCCAGAACGTGGAAACGATGGTAATGTCGCCCAGTACTCATTCAATGGGCATTCACCGTCCACCTGGAACGTGCCCTTTTCTATGCGGACGTGATCCCACTGAGTCAGCACAAGGGGTACTGCGTGACACCCATTCTGCGGGTGAGGAAACAGCCTCTCCAAAAAGGCACAACAGGGGCTACCAGATCAATCACCAGGGGAGCCCGGAGCGGGTGGTGGGGAGGGGCCCCTGGGGTACCAGAGATTTGAGGACGATGGCCGCCTGCACAATCTCCTCTTCCGTGGACTCCAGCGCTGCGTCAAGCTCTGCCAGCTGGATGCAAGTCTTCTCTGCCTGGGTCTGGGCACAGCGGGCACCCCTGTTCAGCGACCGCAGCTGCTCCCGCGCAGCCTTCACCGCACCCTCTAGGCCGGTCACCTGCTCCAGGAAGGCCTCCCGGGCTCCTGCATGAAGCCCACAAAGCCCAGGGGTCACGGAGCAATCGAGATTTCCCGATCAAACGCTCATCCTCAGGGGCCCCCATCTGTGCCCTGCATGCTGCCTGGCACAGCTGGGCTCTATCACCAGACCTGAGCACCACCGGTCAGTTCTAGGGCAAGAGCCTCGCCATTTTACAGATGCAAAGGCTGAGGCCCAGCAGAGGCCAGTCACAGCCCAAGGCCTCCCACACCGGAAGTCAGCACAGTGGAGAGGCTGGAAGGAATCCAGACGGATTAGAGCCACAACAAGCTATTCCCAAATCTGAGACCGCACAAACACCCCTGCCTCGAGTCAGCTCTGTGATCTGCAGTGTGGTTCAGTACGGACTTTTTAAAAAAAGATTTTATTTATTTACTTGAGAGAAAGAGACATAGAAAGAGGGAGAGAGAGAGAGAGCATGGTGGGGAGAGGGTCAGAGGGAGAAGCAGACGCCCCACTGAGCAGGAAGCCCGATGCAGGACTTGATCCTGGGACTCCGGGATCATGACCTGAACCGAAGACAGATGCTTAACCAGCTGAGGCCCCCCGGGCACCCCAAGTATGGACCTTTTAACCCAGAGCATCTGAAAGCTCCCTATTCTTTTTTTTCTTTTTTAAAGTTTTTATTTATTTATTTGACCGATGGAGATCACAGAGAAGCAGGCAGAGAGAGAGGAGGAAGCAGGCTCCCCGCTGAGCAGAGAGTCCGATGCGGGGCTCGATCCCAGGACCCTGGGATCATGACCTGAGCAGAAGGCAGAGGCTTTAACCCACTGAGCCACCCAGGCGCCCCTGGAAGCTCCCTATTCTGATAACGAGTGTTGCCAACAGGTGCTCAGCTTACCTATGCCTGGCTGCGAGATGAGCACGGGTGCTTATGAACATAAAATTACACAGAAGAATCAGTTCACTGTCAAGCTCCCCCAGATCGCAGTGTCCCAAGGCCAGATTCCACCCGGCTCTAATAACAGCATCCCCCTCCGCCGCATCCACTTCTTTTCTATGCCGGGGAGTGAGCAAAATGGCCAACGGGCAAGACAGCAACAGGCCACCTGTTCAGCACCTGGGACAGCACCTCGGTGGGCATTTGTGGCGCCCTGAACCAGTGAACGACTCCAGCCCTGTCCTCACTGTGCCTGTGCTCTGGGTGCGGCCTGGGGCTAGATGCTCTCGTCAGAGACTAGTATCCATAAGGTTACAAAGTAGAACGGGGTGGGGGACAGTGAAGGAAAGATCCAGGAGAGACAAGACTGTCATGGGAGGAGCCCATGTAGTTGGGGAGGTCAGACAGGCGCTCCCAGAAAGTGACTCCTTCTAGGACCGAGCCGAGAGCTTCTGAAGCATCGTGAGAGCAGACCAAAGGGCCGGCGGGGTGTGTCTGGCCGGCCAGCCATCCCGCTGCCTCCCGCTCTTCTCTCTCACTGTACCTTGCAGCGGGTGGTGACCCTGGTAGACGTCCCCCCGTGGGGCCTCTCCCTGCAGAATGTGCAGTGGTTCCCAGGGCTGGCCACAGTCAGACCCCTGCAGCCACCCCTCCATCAGGGTCAGCCTGGCCTTCAGCTTGGCAGCCTGGAGGAGTGAGGAAAAGAAGGGTGTGTGAGGCCGGCTGCCTGAAGGCGTGTCTGGACGCCTCCCCCGGCTTCTGCCTGGCCTTCCCTGGCCAGCGGTTGGCTTCTCCCGTCTTATCCTGGGCATCAAAGCTGAGGATGCAGCAAATCTCGGAGAACCAGCCTTGCCCACGCCCTCCTCCTAGTGGTCCCTTCCCTTCTCATGCCACGGCACCTGCTGCCATTCAGCGGACCACATCCTTGTTCCACTTAGAGAGGGATGAGAAGGGAAGCCCCAGGAGAATCTGTCTGTCCTGCTGTATTGTCACAGGGAAGGTACACCTGGATACCTGTTGGCTAGTGAGTGTGCCACGCGGTGTCTCCTACTGCTGTTCTTTTAGTCACACGAACAATAACTGTATTTACAGAGCACGTGCTAGGAGCTGGCTGTTAGCACCTGCCAGCCACGCACCTGCTCACGTTCACCCTGTAACGGCCCCAGGGGCCAGGGGATGCCGGATCCAAGCCCTCTCTTCGACTCCAAAAGTCCAGAATGCTCTGAAAAACCCTAAGGCTTTCCATTCCCTATTTGATGGCAAAATCCAGGTTAAAAAAACAAAATTCTAAACTCATTGGGAAGCAAAACTGTTCTGAACAAGGCTGTTTGCCACCCTTATTTGTTTGTTTGGTGTGACTATTCGCCCGTTTTCCCGCAGACACATCCCTGGGCTTGACCGCAGGGACTGACCCAGGCACTGCCCGGGGGCTGCTTATGCTCGGCGCCCATCATTGCGTCTTTCTAGAGCACCTTCACTCTGACGGCTGGCCTCCCCGGTCTCGGGGAAAGGGCTGCAGGCCTGTATCCACTGTGGAATAGGAGAGATTCCCAAACTTACCAAACCTGTTATCTGTTAATGGGAACAACGAAAGGGGCTGGGGAGGGGAACCCCAGAGCTCGCGCTCCTGACCCCCGCACCACACCAGCTCCCTGCTCAACATTCTGCTTGTGCCCCAGAACGGGCACGGCCCTCTTCCTGACCCTCCCCACAAAGGGCCTTCTACTGTCTCATCCCGCAGAACTTGAGAAAGGGTGAGACACGGGCGTGGGTGCTCGGGAAGGACAGCTGGTGCGAGGCACTCTTCTGTCCGCTCAGAAACCAGGGACGGGCAGAAGTGAGGGGGGAGCAGGGCTGACATCGGCCCGATGGCTGGGTGGGCGCAGGCGGAAGGTGACCAGTGGCCCCAGAAGGCCTGAGAGCCAGGGCTGAGCGGGCATTTCTGGTGCCCAGCACAGAGGGAGCACTCATTGGGGGGGGGTGAAGTGATGGGAGGTAGGGTGGGCTCACCTCCTCCTTCACCAGGGCGTAGCAGGACGGGCACTCCTCACAGCGTGTGCCACCAGCCGTAAGGAAGAAGTTGTCCTGACAGCGGTCACACTTGTAGCCCATGAAGCCAGGCTTGCACACGCACGTGCCGTTCTTGTGGCACTGGGCCGAGGCGGCGCCCAATGGGGAGCACCTGCAGGCTGAGGGAACCGGGGTGGATGGCACCCCCCCAATGGGACCTCCACGTCCCCTGCATCCTCACGCCTGGCCACTCCAGACACCCCACGTCCCGCTCAACCACACTCCTCGGTCCTTCCCGGGAGACTGAGGCAGAATGTCGGAGGTGGTGACTGACTTATGTCAGGGTTCCTGGGTCTGAGAAGCAGCCATGTTTAGGAACGACCAGGCAGCCCAGCTGTGCAGGTAGGAACGCGGAGGCCCAGAGAGGTAACTCGATGGCCCCAGCACATGGGAACGGAGCAGTGACGTCTGGGGCTAGAGTTTTGGTCCCCTATACTCTCTCACTCCCTGTACCTATGGCCGCTCTTAGAAGACAGGCCTTTCTACAGGAAAGTAGCCGATCTTTCCTTCTCCGGCCACATGGCTGGCGTCCCAGGGGCTCTTCTGTCCAGAAACCTCAAGGCCCCACCCTCCGGGCGGCCGGCATGCACCCAACCTCCTCACCTCGGCAGCCCTTGGTGGAGAAGCCGAAGAAACCCAGCTGGCATCTGTCGCAGGCCTGGCCCTCAACGCCTGGGCGGCAAGGGCACTGCCCAGTCTTGGAGTGGCACCGGTCCTCCTGGGAGCCCATCGGATGACACATGCAGCTAGGATAGGGAAGGAACCAGAGTGGGAGACAAGCTCTGGGCCGCTCCTCACCCAGCCTCAGCTGGCCGCAGCCAGCAAGGAGCCTTGGGATCACACCCTCTGCCGGCAAGGCCCCACCACCAGGTGGCTACACGTCCAACAGCTTTCCCCAAGCTGTGTCCTGGGAAGCACAGTCTCACAAAAATGCTACCCCTTCCCCCAAAAAGGGCTATGGGGACCTATAAATCTTGCAGACTATATATACCCTTCTGTTGGAAAGTCACAATGCAGTTAGCATATTAAAGGCTCTGAGAAGTCTTGCAAGGAAGAAGCCTGTTTGTTGCACTGGACATTTTTCTGGGGTCCTTCACTGTTCCCTAAAGACATGAAGGTGCTGCTCTGGCCAAAAAGGTCATGGAGGGATGGTGTCACTAAGCAGGGAATCAGAGACCAAACCGGCCCCCTGCCCACCCAGATGTCCCTCGGGGCTGCGCTTGGCCTGTGTCCTGGGCTGGCAGGGCCACGAGTCTGACCCCTCAAGGGACCATTCCTTTGTCCCCCAGTGGGGCAGGGCACAGTGTTCCTGGCAGGGGGCCTGGGATGACACATTCTACACCCATTCCTCCCTCTGGGGGCTCCCCGGGCTTCTCCCATCCTGGAGACACAGCCAAGGGAAGGGCACTCCCCGCCTCACCCTACCCACCCACGACAGCCCCTTCCGGCCTGGAGGTCATAGAAGCCAGGGCTGCAGCGGCCGCAGTCCCTTCCCATCACATGAGGCAGGCAGGGGCACTGGCCGGTCACTGGGTCACAGGTTCTCTGCTCACTGATGGAGCCCTCGGGGTGGCAGCCGCAGGCTGGGGACGGAAGCAGAAACGGTGTTGGGGAATTACCAGATCATCGATGCAAACTCTGGGGGTCCAGGAGAAGATGGGGGCCCACGGGGATGACTCACATTCAACCCAGGATCCTAAGCTTTTTCTGGAAAAAGACTCTAGGCCCGTGCTCAACTCTCAGCCCATTTCCTATGTCCTTGGAGAGACAGCCTAGAATCGTCAAGTGACAGATGCTCTTCTGAGCCGGCCCTGAACCCCAGTCGGCTGGAGAGAAGGCCAGAGACCCAGCAGGGAGTCATGGGTGGATCCAAGTGCCCACTGTTCTGGGTCTTGACCCTTCTCTCCTGGGCTCCACAGAACTCGGAGAAAGGGCTCTGGAGCGAGTAAGTTTGGGGGCGACGCCCAGCTTCTCCCTCCAGCACTTCCGGAGGCCTTCCACGGGCCGAGGCACGCCGTGGCCCTCTGCGGGGACCGGGGCTGAGTGCTAAAGGGAGAGGGAGAGCCTGATGGAAGCCCAGAGGCAGCACCGACGTGAGGGATGCTGTCCGCCACGGAGGACAGTCCTACGCACTAACTGTGGGGCTTGAGATAAGTGCGAAATTATCAAGGCAAAGAACGAACGAAAAAATCACAAGATTGGCCTTGATTAGATTGAGGCTGAGAGAGTCCTTGACCTTGGAGGAGAGCAAACCCTTAGACCTTCCAGACAAGAGAACAGAGAAGGTGAGGAATTTGCCTGAGGCTGCAAAGCCCCCCAGAGCTGCAGGCTGGGTGGGGTGGAGAGAGGTGCCCCGCAGGGCGGGGGGTGGGTGCTCACGCGTGCATCTGTCTACAGGCCGAGGGGCTAGGGCGTTCCCGTAGAAGCCGTCCTGACAGCGTTCGCAGTGGGCCCCGGTCGTGTGGTGCAGGCAACGCAGACAGTGGCCAGACAGGGAGTCGCAGTTGCCCACGGCGTTGGGGTCCACGTGCCCACTGCACTGGCACCGCCGGCAGGGCTGGGGGGCCCCAGAGAGCCCCAGAGGGTCCCCGAAGTAGCCATCATCACAGATCTCACAGCGTCGCCCTGGGGGGGAGGAGGGAGGGGGGAGGCTGTGTTCGGAGGAGCCAGCCCCAGGCACGAGGCTGCCGGGTCCCCAGGCGGGGAGGGTGGGCATCCCTCAGGTTTCCCTGTGCAGCAGAGCACAGTCCCAGGGCCAGGGCCCAGCTCAGCCATCAGCTGGCTGTGTGTCTTAGACCAGCCCTGGGGTCTCTCTGAACTCGGGCTCCTCATCTGCAAAGCGGGGACGATAAGGCCAGCCACGTCTGAGGGCTTGGTGAGGTTAAGTGTTCAACTTCCAGCCCAAGCTAAGTGCCCAGCAGAGGGGTGTCACCACCTCGTCCCTGTCATCACCCTCCTCAGCCTCACGGCCACGTGAGCACCCTCCCAGGGGGCTGTTCCCTCCATGCACAGCAGCGCCCTGCTCCCCCAAAATCCTTCCTTGGGCACATCTCAGCCTGGGCCAGACCCAACGTCTCAAACTATCCACACCCACTGAGAGGGTCGCCCTCATGTCTGCAGAGTGGGGGGAGTCAGGCACAGCCTGATGGCAGGATGGGGTACAGGGTCCCCAGGTGGGACCTGGCTCTGTCAGGTCTTGGGGCCCCCGCCCTGACCCCCCCACTCTGCGGCTGGCTGTAGGGAGCTGCTTCCAAAGCGCTCCCCAGCAAGGCCGGCCTTTGACGGGCCCGACGTGATGGGCTGTCCCGAGGCAGCCACAGTCACCACACACGCAATCAGGTGTCTGAGAACCTTGGCAACATTATGCCAAAACAAGCCAGACACAGAAGGACAAACACTGGAAGGTTCCACTCAGGTGAGGTCCCCGGAAGGGTCAAATGCAGAGACAGGAAGTAGGACGGTGCCTACGGGAGGGGGGCGGGGGTGGGCTGGAGGAGGCGGTGGGGGGCTGCTTGATGGGGACAGAGTCTCTGGGAAGATGAATTAGTTCTGGGGACGGATGGTGGGGACGGCAGGACAGCTGTGAATGTGCTTCACGCCGCCGAACCGTACACTCACGTGTGGCTGAACGGAGACTTTATGTTATACCTTTTTTGCCATAATTTAAAACATTATTAATGGAATATACAAAAAGAAAACACCAATTTACTGAGTTGTACACTCAGAGTGGGTGAATTGTCAGGTATGTGGACGATATCGCGAAAGATCTGTTAAAAAGAATCAGATGTCGAGGGTGGTTTGTCGAGGGTGGCCCTGGGTCCTGGACCACGCGCTGGGGGACCTTCTGCCTCATAGGACATCTGGCAACGTGTTTTAAAAACTGAAAGTTTGGGGCGCCTGGGGGGCTCAGTCGGTGAAGCATCTGCCTTCGGGTCAGGTCATGATCCCAGGAGTCCTGGGATCGAGCCCGGTGTCAGGTCCCTGCTCAGCAGGGGGCCTGCTTCTCCCTCTGCCTCTGCCTGCTGCTCCCCCGCTTGTGCTCTGTTTCTCTTTCTCTCTGTCTCTCTCGCTCTCTGACAAATAAGTAAATAAATAAATAAAAATAATAAAAGCTCAGAGTTTAATCAGAGGTTTTCCACCTTTACGGTGTGTCAGACTAGCCAGAGCACCTGTTATGCACGTGGATTCTTAGGGCCCATCTCGAGCTACCAGATCAGGCTCTATAGGGCCAGGGCTCAGACAGGGATTTTCAAAACCTCTCCTGGATATGCTCAATCGCTCCAGTTCCGCCAGGAGCCCACAGCAGCCTGGGGCGCTGGCCATGGCCCCAGAGGTCTGGCCTGCCACTCCGAAGCTGGGCCCTCCCCCATCTGTCACGCTCTGAACCCAGAACCCCACTCCTGGAGCCCAGCCAGAGGCAGGGCCCCAGGGTGTGAGCCACTCACCTCTCTGGCCCAGGGGGCAGTGGGTACACACCACCTCGCTGCTCTCTGGGATGGCTGTGCAGGCCGACCCTCCAGGGCACGGACAGGGCTGGCAGTCGTCGGCCTGGCCTGCGAACGGGTTGCCATAGAAACCTGGCAAGCAGCGCTCACAGGACGGGCCCTCGGTGTGATGGCCGCACTGGCAGATCCCTGAGGGGTGAGACAAGCACCTGGTGACGAGACCACCTGAGCCCGGAAGGCTCCAGAGACAGGGGCGTCTTGGTGGCAGAGGTCACAGAGCACAACCCCAGCAGAACTGGGGTGGTAACCTTCTAAGTGGGGGGCAGCACAGCCTGGGGAGAAAAAGTCTACCACTTCCTGACCGTGTGGAGCTGGGAAACCCATCTAACACCTGGTGCCTCAGTGTTCACCCCTGCAAGATGGACACAACAGGGGCTCTGGCCTCGGGGGTTTTCGTCCGCGCGTAGCCAGAGCGCCCCGCACAGTCGCTGGCTCAGAGTGACCTGGGCTGCGATCAGTGGTATCCTGTATTCCAACACCTATCAGTGAACCAACAGATGGCCCACCCATGTCTGCCCTCAGGCTTTTCCTGCCCTTCCTCTGCGTTCTCTGAACCTCGGGGGCCAAAAGCAAGAATGACGCAGACCCAGGAGTCTGTTCCCGACAGGAGTTTGCAAGGGCACTCCCCATGTATGGGGTCTGCAGGTTCCAGGAGGCGGCCTGGTCTCATGGAGCAGACCCCTGCCCCCTGGCTGGTCATGCTGGCGGGGGTGTGCAAACCCCCCTTCTCCAGCACCTGCAGTCCGCTCAGAGCCTGTGCTTTGGGGAAGGGAGGCTCGGCGGCCAGGGACTGAGGGAGTCTGGCGGAGAGGGGCTCCGTGATGCGAGACCCCCACTTCCAGGAGGCCCGGCCGCACCTGGGGGCGGAGGGGGGTAGTGGGGCACAGAGGGAACTCAGGATGGACAATCCAGGGGGCACCATTATGGCTGCGCTGCTTTCTGGGGGCCCTGCCTTGGCCCAGACCCAGGCGCTCACTCCTCTCTCTATCCAGTGTGAGCAGCAGTGGCTGCTCTGCCCATCAGCCAGGTGAGGACTCGCCCAAATAGGGCAGCAGGTCATGGCGCGGCCAAGGGCTCTGAGGGGTGACAGACCGGCCGTGCCACGCTCCTCGGCAGGGGCTGCGTGGAGCAGCGCACGGCAGGATGGGGGGGCCTCGTCGGGGCTCGGTGAGTGACTCCCGCCACGGCAAACCACGGGAGGCCGCCCCTCGTGTGCAGCACGTGCCTGTCCCCGCCCGCGCGTCTGCTGATTCCCAGGCTGCGGTCCTTTGTCGGCTCCAGCACAATTATTTCCCTTCTCAGAGACCCCCGTCACTTGCTCCAGGACGGCATCGGGGCACAGACCCTCCCACTTCCGGGGTGAGAGGCCCTGCGTGCGGAGAGAGACCCCATCCAGCCCCTCGTGCCTGGTGACCTCGGTCGAGGGCTCCCTCGGGCTTCCTCCTACAGGTGTGGCTCTGGCAGTGAACCTGTGGCAGGAGCAGCTCTGCCACCTACCTGCCAGCGGCCTCCCTGCACCCTGGGTCCCTCGCCTGTAAGACGGGACCCATAGGAAGGTCCCCGGACGTGGAGGACCCTGATGACACCATCTCGTGAGTCCCGCTCTTGGGGAAGGCTTGTGTATGCACAGAGCCGACCCTGATCAGGTCGTCGGCTGCGCCGGGAGTCGCCCCAGGGCCCTGTGGATGGGGTGTCGGGACTCACCTGTGTGGGGGTCACAGGTGCCGTGCTGGTTGCAGGTGCAGGGGACACAGTCAGTATAGGGACCCCCCCGTGGGATCTCCCTCGTGTACCCTGGAGCACAGGACTCACAGAACTGGCCTGCGTACCCCTTGGGACACGAGCAGGTCTCCACCCACGAGGCTGGCGGGGAGAGCCCCCGCTGGGCGGATGTGAGCCGGACCTCGGTCAGGAACACCTGGCCTGCAGAAGGACGACAGAGAGGAAGAGGGTTACAGGCACACGTTTCCCTGCTAAGACCTTCCTGTTCACATCCGTAATAGGCGGAGGATTACCGACCCACATACAGAAAGGCGGTCTATGAGTCAATTGCAATTAAAAAAAAAAAAAAAAGTAAAAGGGCAAAGGAAAAAGAGGGTGATTTTCAGAACAAAAAATGGATATGGCTGGGAATTTAATGAAAGACATTCATTCTCACAGGTTATTAAAGACAGGTAAATTTAAACGACAAGGATACCATTCACGACTCTCAGCTTGGTTAGCATCGGAAGATCAATGACCGGTGGGGCGCCTGGTGGCTCAGCCAGCTAAGCATCTTAGCTCAGGTCATGATCTCAGGGTCCTGGGATCGAGTCCCGTGAGCCCTACATCAGGCTCCACACTCAGTGAGTCCGCTTCTCCCTCTCCTTCTGCTGCCCCGCCCCCCCCCCCCCCCCCGCTCATGTTCGCTCTCTCAAAATAAATAAAATCTTTCACAAAAATAAAGATCAACGACAGGGAGAGCTGGTGTGGGGAACTCATGCTCAGGGATATAGAACTATATTAGGAGGTTAGGTTTCTAGTGAAGCAGGAGAGCCCCTATCAGACCAATCTCCCCCCAGAAAACAACTAGAATCTTGGGGCAAAATATAACAACAACGATCCATCAACATTGGAGAAGGACCAGACCATCAACCATGGAGCTCTTCCCTGTCCTCGGCCGTGCTGTGTGCATAGTGTGCATAGTGAAAACCAGAACCCACTTCAATGTCTAGGGATGGGGGGATGGTTGAACTCTGCGGAGCATCGATACCACAGAACTATATGGAGCGGCCGGACAGCCAGTCTTTTCTACGTATAAGACAAGTCACGGCCGCCAGGACACATCGTTAGCTAAAAAAAGCAAGAGCATGGAGAGCGATGGCCCAGAACATCCTCAGTGGGAAGAGGAGGTCTGGGGCTGGGTTTCGGTGGGGAGAGACAGTCGCTGTATCCCCCTGCCTCTTCGGTCTGCCCTGGCACCCAGCACTGGCCTAGTCCAAGTCGGTGTTCTGTGAACATCTGATAACTGAAGGCTGAGTGGCAGAAATGAAATTCCTATAAGGAGGCCCAGCACGGTGACCTGGGGAGCAGGGAGGTTTTGGGGAGTGAGGGCAAGGACGGTGAGGATGAGGCTCCGAAAGGAACAAGGGAGCTGAGACAGGAGGAGCTGGGTTACACCCCAAGCCTGGGCTGGACGGGGCCCTGGAAGTCAAAGTTTCCCAAAAGGAGCCCGTCACCCCCCTAGAAGCAACTCTGTGGCTGTTGTGGTGGTCACAAGTATGGGGAGACAAGGACCAGAGCTATCAGACAACTGACATGAGGAGAAACTCCCCCCGTGACTCTCAAAGGTCTGGCTGGGTTCCGAAAGGGGCAGGGAGGCCCCTCTGCGAACATGTGAGCCCAGACCCCAACTCCATTTTATTTTATTTATTCATTTGACAAAAGGAGAGACACAGCGAGAGAGGGAACACAAGCAGGGGGAGTGGGAGAGGGAGAAGCAGGCTTCCTGCCGAGCGGGGAGCCCGATGCAGGGCTCGATCCCAGGACCCCGGGATCATGACCTGAGCTGAAGGCAGACGCTTAACGACGGAGCCATCCAGGTGCCCCCCAACTCCATTTTAAACATAAGCACAAGTAAGTCCGCCTGGGGACGGCCGATCCTGACCCTGGTTTTTATTCTCCCGTCAACCACACACGCCCCCATGTCAGAATTTCCCTGTTCGCCACACATGCAAACGGCTCCCGGGCTTCGGTTTCTCCGACACGCACACTTATTCATCCCCCTGAGTGGGGGAAACTCTGATTACCTCCTTCTGTTGCCCAGTGTGGTCGTCTGAGCTCTAACCCCTTGGAAATCAATGATCACTTTCGTATGTCACTTACTTTCCTTTTATTTGCTCTGTAGATCACAACCAGGACACTATATGGGTTTCAAAAAGTTGTGTCTAGGTTATAATCTCTCCACGTTTCCCTTCTGCACAGTAAAGGGGTGTTTCACGTGAGACGCCTCTTCTAAACGGGGGTACTGGAGATGTCCAGTCTAGGCACATACAGGTATGGGTGCGGGGTGGGGGGGAGAGGGGAGAGTACATTAAAGAGAGAGGGAGGAGCCAGGACGTCAGCGGACCATCAGGATGATCACCGTGTGAGCAGGGTGAGAAATCCCTCTGGAAGCTGGGTCCTGACCCAGCCCCCACTCGGAGAACGTTCAGAAGGCAGATCGCGCCCAGGACGGCTTAGATGCAAATACCAGCAATGACCAGCAGGAAGCGCCAACTCTGGGATCCTCACCTGCACCCTGCCTCCCCCCCAGCCCAGCACCCACAGAAGCCCCTCGGAGTCCCGCCTTCCGGCAGTGGTGGCCTCCGCCATGGCCTGATGACACCCAACGGTTCTTGGCTGCTTTGTGACCACACGTCTGTCTCTTAGAGCTGTCCACCCTCGGGCCCCTCACCTGTCCAGCCCCTGCCTCTGACCTCAGGGTCCACCCTCTGGGCCCTTCCCAGTTCCATGACCTTGGGTGAGCGTCTGACTCCTCTGACCTTCAGATGTCTTTGTGGTAAAACGGGGGTGGTAGCTGTCCACTGTGGGGACTCGGCAAGGCCAGGCACAAAGGAGCCCCGGGGCCCAGCTGGTCCTGGGGACGGGGGTGGGGGGGGGCTGTCCTTATCATTACTGACCAGAAGGGCCTGGACCGCGGCCGCCGGCCCGGATGCGCAGAGCCGTCAGATTGGCGAGCAGCCGCTGGAAGTGGAAGGGGGGCAGCGGAGGGTCCGCGTCCTCGGAGGTCTCCTGCAACCTGGCAGGGGCGCGGGTCAAACCGGAAGCCGAGGCTGGAGGTAGGCGTGGAGAGGGTGGGAGCCCCCAGACCACAGGAGGACCCAAGTGCGCCCAGACCTCAGGGGCCACCCTGACTGCCCATCCCCCGCCTCTCAGGACACACCAGGACACTTACCTGAACCCGAGCCGCACCTCCCTGGGCTGGCCGGAGTCTGGGGGCCCGGAGAGGCCGGAGTGCTGCAGAGTCAGGGCCAGGCCCGCCCCTTCCAGCCTCAGCTGCACGGGGGGCAGGGAGCCCCCGGGAGGGACCCGGAAGGTCAGTGTGAGCGGCTGTCCGTAGCTGAACCGCTGGTCTCCCAGGAACTTCTCTGAAGACAAGAGGAAGGCTTGCGTCACGTAATTAGCTTGATTTTAAAGATTGTAAGTGTCTACGGGGTATTGATTTTATTGACAATTAAATATTCAGACAAGATAAAGTGACAGCAGGGAGAAAGCCGAAGGCTCCCTGGACAGGAGACGCTGAGGCTGGCCGCCCCCAACCCTCCCCAACCCCCCGCAGGCCAGCCTCATGTCCCCGTGTCCCTGTAGTAACACAGGGCCCCATGCCTGGCTTACTGCTCTGCTGTCACTATCTTGAGCTTGGGTTTTATAAGTGAAGTCTGATGGGACAATGGAGTCTCTGGGGGCAGAGCAGACACGTGCGTCATGCACAGTGGTGGCATCCTACCGTCCCCTTCCCCATTCGTGCTCACAATACCCCACCAGCACATTCTGGTGGCCCCATGCTGGGGGAGCTTAGTGAGGCCCAGAGCATGTATGAGGTAAGCCCACTGCACGTGTGGCCAAGGGGTGCCGACCGCCCCAAGGCCACGCTTCCCACGGGCCTCAGAACACGCTTCGAGCACAGAGAAGGTGGTGGAATCCTAAGAAACACGGAGGACCAGGGGCCCTATCATGGCCTTTGAACTCGGGCTATTTTTCCGTATCTTTCAACTGCTTCAGCTGAAAAACCCCCATGTGGCAGGAAAGGGCCCCTCCCTGCCTGTCTCCCTCCGCACGCGCCCCCCCCTCCCCCCGCCTCAGCAACCAGCCGGAGGCAGAGCGGCTTGGGAGATCGGGGTGTGCATCAAGACATGAAATAAAACTGGTTGAGTCCGTCCACCTGCCTTGCCCACTGCACCGTGCCCAGTGCCCAGCACAGGACCCAGCAAATACCTCTTAAGCAAAAAACTCTTTTTTCTTAAGCCTGTCAACAAAGCAGCCACGGAGTACAGTGTGTTTTGTGCTCTCCGGCCTCTGAGCTTGGAGCACCTGTCCCCGGACGGGGGTCCTGTGACTTTCGCTTCCTGCCAGGTGCCGTGTCCACAGAGCAAGCCAGACATCGGGGCACCATCGCTCTGGCCCTTCTTGGAGAGGGAGGTCAAGGGCAGGACTGGGGCAGGGGAGCCAGTGGACCCGGAATCTGGCCACAGGAGAGGCCAGATTCCAGGTCTGGTACAGCTCCCAGGAGGCCAAAGTTGCCTTACTGTGGGTAAGTTCAGAATAATATAGAACTTCTTGCTTCTGCAAGAATCCCAGGACCCTGGGCGGAGGGTGCCCTGGCCTGGCGGGGTGAGAGGCTGATGGGAGGTGTACGGGGATTTCTGGGGCCTGGGGGGGCCTGGTGGCAAGGCCTTGATCAGAAAGCGGGGGGGTTGGCACATACCTGGTAGAGTGAGTTCTTCCTCGTGTTCTGGATTCAGGAGGAGTCCCCTCGGGCTCCATCGCATGGGATGCTCCGGGCCCCCCACACTTCCCTTCCGCCAGCCCTCAGCTCCTGGATGTCAAACGCACATGCACGTGTGGGGCTCTGAAGGGTGGCCTCCATCCCCTCCCTCTTCACACCACCTTTCCCTGGGGGGGCCCACGGATAGCCCCCAGAGGCCTGGGTGCGGGGAGGTGGAGAGTGTTCTAGAGACAGGTGGGGGTTGGGAGGGCGGTGAGAGCCAGCTGGTGCTAGCAGCGGCTCCGTGTTGCCCACAGCCAGCCAGCTCAGACCCTCGCCCCAGAGTCAGGATGGGGGTCTCCGGGAGGGAAGGAGCCCCCGGAAAAGTGGGAAAACTGAGGGTCCCAGCTCTGTTTTGGGCAAGGGGAGACCTCTAAGCCTGCCTGGCCCCTTCAGGGGGTCCTGAATACAATAGGAAGACACAATCTGGAGACCCCGGCACAGGGCACTGGGCCATCGGGATGGTCTCTAACAGTACTGGACTTGACCTCATCTTCAAGTCTTCAGAGAACTTCCTCACCCTGGACCTCACCCCACCTGTCCTTTGAGAAGCCTGTGTCATTAGCCCCCACTGCGCTGAGGGAGGCCACCTGGTTAGGAAGTGGTCAAGCTGGGATGAGAACCCAGACCTTCCTATCCCCTGTCCTGTCCACCCTCCCTTTGGCGATGGCAATACACCAAGCAGAGTCCGGCACAGAGCAAATGACCTCAAGGGAGCGGCTGGGAAGGGGGTGGAGGTCCGACCCCCCGGGGCAAAGGAGGGCAGAGGAGGGCGGGATGAAGGCCAAGAGGTCAGAAAGAGGAGGTCTGCAGCTCTCCGGTGCTAGACTAGCTTCTGCTCTCACTGGCTGCGTGCCCCTGGGCAGTTACATCACCTCTCTGAAGCTGGCTCCTGATCTGCAAAACGGGGACAGTGGAGTACTTCTGGCCCTGGTGACAGTTCTCGAAGTTGGCCTGAAGACCCCAGGAGATGCCTGAGACTCTTTCAGGGGACCCACGAGCTCGAGCTACCGTCTAGTAACACTAAGATGAAATCTGCATCTTTCATGCTGTGTCTGACACATGGTGGAATTTTCCAGAAACTACAAGTCATGTGCTATCGCAGCAGACTGAGCTCTACTCATCCATCTGTAAGGAGATGTGCGGAAGCTGATGAATACACTCCCCTGTTTTTGTCTTTTTGAAAAAGCCCTCTGTTTCACAGGCTCATATCATTCTGTTACACACTTATTCCAGTCATTTTTTAAAAGATGTTTTATTTATTTATTTGACAGAGACAGAGATCACAAGTAGGCAGAGAGGCAGGCAGAAGAGAGGAAAGGAAGCAGGCTCCCTGCTGAGCAGAGGGCCCGATGCGGGGCTTGATCCCAGGACCCTGGGATCACAACCTGAGCCGAAGGCAGAGGCTTTAACCTACTGAGCCACCCAGGTGCCCCTCCAGTCATTTTTAAGTAAATTAATATATGACTATTTTAAAATTACTGTTGTCATTTCTAGTACAGAAAACACCCACGCTAACTACCACGTAAAGGACACTGCTGGGAGGTCCTCAGTTATGTTCAAGAGCATGAAGGGAATGGGGAGCAAAACAAGTTCGAGATTGTGGCCTCAGGGTCACAGTGAGGTACAAGAGATACTGAGAAAGACGTGCCAAACCCAGCGCCTGGCTCAACCTGAGAGCAGAAAATGGTTTTGTTCTTAGGATCTATAAAATGAGTCCTGTCTGATGCTAACATCCTAGACCCCTGCCAGGGGACTGCAAGGTGGGACCCCATCTCCAGCCTGCTTTCTGCGCAGTGTCCAGCAGAGGGCGCACTGCCTCCGCGTCTGGGGCGCCCAGGGCTGACACCGTCTCCTGCCTGGTGGAGATTCAGGAGTGGGGGGGCTTCTGTGGGGCACTGCAGGGGTCCCCACAGGCTCTGATTAAATGCTGAGCTCCATCGCCCTCTAACTCCAAAGCCACACAGGCACACACCTGCCGTTGGGGACCCAGGGCACCATGGTACCCCCGGACCCTGTCCCGGACAGAAGGCTGGCAAGGCAGCCGAGAGCAAAACTCAGGAGCTGACAAACCTGGGTGGCAACCACTGAATTCTGTGGCCTGCCTTTTCTGGGCCTCAGCTGTCTGACTGGTAAAATGGGAATAACAGTACCTACCTTCCCAGGTCCGTGGGTTCCATGATATAAGGAGCTCAGCACCGTGCCTGGCACACGGCCGGGGGTCAGGGAATGGAGTCCGGGGACTGAGTGTGAATCCCCAGCACGGGGCGTGGGGGGAACACAACTGATTAGGAACTCCCCCACAGGGTCTAAAGGCTGCCACCTCCCCAGCTCCCAACCCTGCTGGAGGCTAGGCAGGGAGCCGAGGGGTGCAGGTAGATACCGGGGAGCGCTGAAGGGTGCTGCACAGGGGCACATCTTGTGTGGCCTGTATGTGTGAACCCGGGAGGGGAGACGCCTCCCCTTTCCCACTCCCACCCGTAGCCCCGCCCACAACAGCCCACCCCACGTTCTACCTGACAGCTTGCCCCACCTGGGCGGGGAGCAGGCAGACCCCTGGGAGGTGGCTGTGGGGGGATGGGAGGCGCTTCCTACCCTGGCGGAGGTCTGAGAGGATGTGGTGCTCCCGAAACTGGGCAGCGGCCGCACACACCTTGGAGTGGCCGAAGCAGAAGCAGCTGGCGCAGCCGGCGGGGTTGTGCTGCTGTAGGCTGAAGGTCCCGGGGCGGCACCTGAAAGCAGCGCATGGCCCCCCCGGTGGGGGGCGGTGGTGGTGAGTCAGGGAGGTTCAGGGGATCTTAACTAGGTCAAGGTGAGTCAGCATCACTGGGGAAACTTCAAAAAATATGTGTATAGTTTTCAGATTTACAAGAGTTGCAGAGATCACGCAGAGAGCTCCCCTGGCCTCGTCGCCAACTTTCCCTAATGTCAACGACTTTGCCAGGGTGCCCTTAACTGGGCCAAGAAAGTCTCGTTAGTTCACGTTATTTACTTAACTCCAGACTTGACTAAGTCAGAACTCTGCCCTTTGCCCACCAATGCTGTTTTTTCTGGCCCGGACCTGATCCAGGACCACGCCGCCTCCTCTGGTCCACGCAGCATTCTTGTCGTTCATGACCTTGACGGTTCTGAAGGGTAGTGGTCAGATGTTTTGTAGAATGCCCCCAGTTCGGGTTTCTCTGATGCAGTCTCATGATTACACTGGGGGCATGGGTTTGGGGAAGAAATAGAGGCGAAGTGTCCTTCTCGTCACATCACTGGGGTAAATGCTGCCCCTGTGCCATCACCAGGAGTGTTAACCTCCACAGCCCGGTCAAGGCTGTTGGCCTCCCGGTGCACTCCTGCACCACGGAAAAGGAAGTCACTAAGGGCAGCCGGCAGCAGCCGGAGTTACACCCCATCCCCAGGAGGCCGGGAGGTATTAAAGACTTGTGGATACACTTTGCGGCCACCACCGTAATTACAAAATATTTTGCGGGGGAGAAACCTGGGGCTATGCAAATATCCTGTTTCTCCTGAAAATTCTGCCCACTCGATCAGGTGGCTCTTGCCCACTGAGACCTTGACTGTGAAATTAGAACTGATTTCCTATTTTCCCCCCTTTCTTCTAGATTTATCATTTGGAATCCTTTTGCTGGGAAGCTTTGTCCTTTCGTCCTGGTGTTCTCTATTTCCCCCATCCCGGCATCTGTTTGTATCAGTGAGGACTCGCAGGTATCTATCTGATTCTTTGGGTCATAATCCAATACCGTCATTATTTATTTTGTCATTCAGACTGGTTCCAGCTTTAGGGAGCTCCTCCAGGTTGGGTTTGCATCCTTTTGACACAGACCCCCATCTTGGTTTAGAGTTTTCTTCTGTTTGTTTTCATCTGGTTTTGCTTTTAATGAAGTACTTCCTTGCTCTCTGTGATGACCAGACACCCTGGGCGCATCTGGCACGGTCCCTGCCCCAGCCCCGGAATCAGCTGTTTCTCCAAGGAGCCCTGGAGACACAAACACAGATTCCGGGTCTCCGCCTGGGGCCCCGCGAGAGCCCACCAGGGCGGAGGAATCGGATTCGTCCGGAGCTGTCGATGACCCCTGAGGCCCAGCCAGCTCTGAGGAACACATCTCATCAAGCCTCCCCATTTCACAAACGGGCAAAGTGAGGCCCAGAGGGAGGACCCCCTCAAGGCGCAATGCTGGTTGGGGGGCAGAACTGCGGGAGAAGGGGTCCGGTTCCCGACTCCTCTGTTTCCTCCCCTGGGGGATCTCAGCGAAGGAAATCCCGCAGGGAGCCGAGCCTCGACTCCAGGGCCTGCAGGTCACACGCGGACGAGGTGAGGGGGTGGCCTGGGGCTGACCTAGGTGAGTCAAGGCCGGGGCCAGCCATGGCTTTGGGACCGGCTTCCTCTGAATCGGCAGAGGCCCGGCGCGCCCCGGCGAAGGTCGAGTCCACAGTATAGTGCCGTGTCAGAGGTTTCCCACACAGGTCTGCGGCCAGAGAATCAAAGAGCCCCAGACAGACCCTGAGCTGGCTGCTTCAGAGATCAGAGCCAAGGCCAGGAAGAGGAGACGGTGTGCGCCCATGGAAGTAAACCCACATTTGTCCGCCAGCCCCCCGTGGCTTGGAGCTAGGAGGCCCTCTGAACACACAGAAGAAGTTGAAGGACCATGTGATTTGGAAAAGTAATCCTGCCTCGTGGAACTTCAGACGCTCCATCTGCACCTCGAGAGGATGACAAAGGTGGCGAAGAGGCTGGAATCCCAGCTCCGCGGGCAGGAGGCCCCGGGAGCAGGGCCGGGAGGGTTCTGAGGTTATAGTAGGGCTCGTGCGAAAGACTCCTGTGCTCCACCGGTGACGTCCGCCCGGGGCGCGAGCGGGGAGGGCACGGCTGGAGTATCAGGGATTTGCCATCCCCGGAGTAGAGAATCTCTAACCTTTCCGGTTCTTTCGTTTTCAGATGTAAAAGAAAAATGGCTATCACGGCTCCTAACCATGCCGGGGGGGCGGGGTGAGGTCACGGCTCATAACCATCAGTGGGGGGGGGGGGGTGTCACGGCTATCACGGCTCATAACTATCAGTGGGGGGGGGGGTCCAAGTACAAACAGTGCGGGGCGCCCGGGTGGCTCAGCAGGTCATGCGCCCGACTCTTGGTTTTGGCTCAGGTCCTGATATCAGCGCCATGAGATCGAGCCCCAGGTCCGGCTCTGTGCTGAGCGCAGAGTCTGCGTCAGACTCTCTCTTCCTCTCCCTCTGCCCCTCCCACCCGTGCGCTCCCAGCAAGCGGGGGGTCGGGTCGGCTCGCCCACCTGTCGCACAGGTAGCCTTCCACGTTCTCCTTGCAGGGGCAGCGTCCGCTGTGGGGGTCACAGGTGCCCAGGCTGCCGGCTTCACTGCAGGCACACGGTCTGCCAAGGAGACAGGACAGCAGGAACGTATCTGATGAGCAAGCCCAGAGTGAGGACAGCCCGTCCTCCTGGGAGGGAAACTTCTCCATCCCTCCCCCTTCCCTAGAGGACCAGGAGGCAGGCTGACCCAAGAGCCTGCCGCCCGGCTTTTACCATTCCCACCTTGCCAAGGAAGCGGCCCGCCCACTCACCTGAGGAGTGAGCCACCTGCCGACCCGCCCACTCATCCATCTGTACAGTCTTCCAACCGCCCACTCCTGTATCCGTCCTCCCAGCCTTCCGTCGAGTGACCCAACCACCCATCCAGGCATCTTTCCGTCCATCCACCCATCCGTCATCTGACAAGACGTGGTTCCTGCTCTCACAGAGTCTATAGTCAACTGAATAGAGACAAGCAAACAGGTATCTACTGTGATTTGATAAGTTCTAAGAGGAAATATGAGAGGCCGTACGTGCACCAAGGAGGCTGCAGTGGAGGATGAGAGAACAGGTAGAGGGAAGTGGTACCTGGGCTGAGAACTGTAGAAAGTGGAAGGGTTTGCTAGACACAGGCCGGGAGAGGCGGGGGCTGCAGGGAGAAGGATGCTCTGGGGTAGGAGCATATACAAAGGCCCAGAGGCCAGAGAAATCCCGGGGACGCACGTGAGTTCCGGCCTCATGCCCAGAGTTGTGCCTTGACCCACTGAGCATTCCGTGGGGCACCCAGGACCCCCCATCCGACCCCGATGCATTTCCACGGCATCTCCAATACACAAAGAGCCTGTCGTAACCAAAGCCAAGTTCATTTAAAAGTGTTTCGGAGTTTCTAAGGGCCTCCTATTGTCGGTCATGCAAGTTTCTCAATCAAGCGATCGAGTCAGATGAGAGTGTTAAACCCCTCTTCCCGGGTCTGGGCCGCAGGAACCCCCTGCCCGTCTCTCTCCCGTTGGATGCCCCACCCGCACTGCAGACTCCGCCTCTCCCTGCATCGTGCTCCCTCTGTCGTGAATGGCCTCCCTCCGCGCCTGGAGGCTCTGCGGTCACCCCTGCTTCCTCTTCTGTACCCCGGTGACCACCTCCTGCCAACTCTGCCTTCCAAGGGGCTCTGGAATCTGTCTTGTTCTCTGCCTCTCCGTGCTCAAACACTCGTGCGAGCAGCCACGTCTCCCAGCCGCTCCTGCTACAGCCTCTACCCCGGCCTCCAGCCTCACCCCACTGCTGCCTCACGCCCGTCCAAAGCTCCTCCTGAGGCCTCAAGGCCCCACTGGACCCTCCTCTTCCGTGCACCCTTCTGCCCCGCACCCCCTGCTCATCCACACTGACCTCCGCCTTCCACTTGCCTCTGAGCATTTGCATGTGCCCTTCCTCCGCCTGGAACACCAGGCCCTCTGCCGTCTCTCGGCAGCCCTCCCACTAGAACTCGGTGCCTCTCATGCGAAGCCTGCCCTTGACCGCTGAGGCCAGCCAGGCTTCCGTGGGACTCATGCCCTGTCTCCCGTTCTCCGGGAATAGGGTGTCTCTAGACCCCACGTGGGACTGGAGGTGGCTCCAGCATATTAAGACGGAAAGACGGGTAAAAGGATGGAAGGAAGGTGGGAAGGACAGCTACTACCCCCTTCCTCCCGCCTCCTGGCTTTCATTCCCAGTCCACCACCTGCGCCCTACACAGCCGTCCACACCCGCAGCCCCGGCCGCCTCACCTGCAGCCTCCCTCACTGAGCGAGTGGAACCCGGGCCGGCAGCGGTCACACTTCCAGCCTGTCACCGTGGGCTTGCAGACGCAGGTGCCCGAGGCATCACACTGGAGGTGCAAGGAGCCTGGGGGAGGAAGGGCACAGGGCAGCGGGGGCCCGATCGGGGCAGGGGTGGGGCGGGGGCCAGGCGGCGGGGGCGGCTACCTGCCGGGTGGCAGTCGCAGGGCTGGCACGGCGTCCGGGGGCTCCAGCGGTAGAAGCCCTCCTGGCAGCGCTCACAGTGTGGCCCCGCTGTGTGGTCCCGGCAGCGGAGGCAGCGCCCACCGTGGCCCGTGCTGCGAAAGAGCTCCCGGTCGAACGCACACTCGTCCGAGTGGCCGCTGCAGTTACAGGCTGCAAGCAGGGGGTTGGGGGGCAGCACGTGAGGGGCTGGGGGAGCCGGGCCAATCGGCCTCCTGGTGATGCAGGAGGCGGCAGCTCCAGGGAGGGCCAGGGTGAAGGGCAGGCCCAGCCCGACCAAGGACACAGAGAGCAGCCGACCCATCTTCCCCAACAGGACTCTCAAGAGCGAAGGGGGGACACCATGACCCAGGGCCCTCCCAGGCAAGCCGGACGCACCGTCCACATGCACGGACCACGATGGGCCACCTTCGGAGCGGCAGCGTGGCTCACTCCAAGCTGTCTCGTGGGCCCTCCCAGCCCTAAGAATTGTATGGATCTGGCTCCGAGGGACCACCAGGTCATTCAGATGCGTGGAAACACAGACCACACCTCCTTCACTCATTAATTCATTAAGAAAGGAGGCGCGCGCTAGGGATGGCTCTGGTGTCTCGACTCCTGGGCTGAGCCCCACGTGGGCGAGCCGGAGAGCAGCAGGACGGCGCAGCCCACTGTTTGACGGGGGCCAAATGCATCAGGCAAGCCCAAACCCCACAGGCGGGCAGAGCTGCAGGGAGGCCCTGGGAGCTGAGGGAGGGACCCCACGGAAGGAGGGACCAGTAGGGCTGTCCTCAGGGTGGCAGCAGTCCCAGGCAGGAGTGAGGGCCAGAGAAGATCCGCCCAGGGCTGCAGGAAGCGGGTGGGGTGGGGTGGTGGCTGGCAGGTCACATGACGGGCAGCCCGATGGGACGGGGGGGGGGGGTGCGGGGGCCGCTATGGGGTCAAGAGGTCAGCAGAGCCTGATCCAGGGAGGCCGGGCAGCCATGGTCAGCGGACTTCACCTTGGAGCAAGGCAGGTTCTGGGACGGTCACCCAGGGGCTGGGTGTAACTGGGCTGGCACTTCAGCAAGGGCCTCGGGCTGCCGGCGGAGCTGGGCTGGGGGCTGGTGAGCAGGGCGGGGGCGTTTCAGGCCTGGAGGAGGGGTGGCGGGGCTGGGACCAAGGCACAGACTGCATAGAAGGACACAGGCAGCCCGAGAGGAGTGGATGAGGCTGAGCTTGGGGTTGTGGGGAGGGGGGCGAGGGGTCAGGCACGAAGCTCCAGCTTCCGGGCTGGTGGCCGAGAGGACAGAGATGTGACCACTGGGTGAGAAATGGTCTGGCCTTTTGTGTCCCCACCGTGGAGACAGCCTCAGGCTCAGAATTGGAGAGCCAGCCAGCCCACCTCCTTGGCCCCAGGGAGGACTTCCTGGGGGAGGCAGACCAGTGAGGGCAACAGAACCCCAAGAGGGCCATGGTGGCCGTGGGAAGCCCCTGCAGACAGTGCCACCCTGTTCACAGAACAGGCTGTCCCCTCCCGGCCCCTGCTCTGGCTGCCAGCAGCCCGGGCCCATGAGGAGGGTGGGCCCAGAGGCCAAGCTGTCAGGACAGCCGCCGGTGAACACGCCCCTCCTGCCACCAGCTGGGACCCGGCGCCCAGCAACGGTCAGCTACACATGGGGAGCCCAATGCAGTTCGGGTGACTCACTGGGGGACAGGGCAGGGACTGGAGCCTGGGGGAAGCTGGGGTGGGGGCTGGGACGGGCGGTGATGGATGGTCCCAAACCCGCTGTACACATCCCCATGTCCCGAGGGAAGGTACGCTGGCACCATCGTCTCCAGCCTGTCTCTGAGGTTTGGTGGTCAAAGCCACATCACATGGGGACCTCGCCTTCAAAGGCTGCCTGGGGGGCCGTGGGAGAGGCTGGGTGGGCAGGTCAGAGTCCCCCAGGACCCGGGGCCTTCTGTTCTGGCTTTGATTAGCAGCTGCGGTTGGAGCCATCGAAACAAAGAACAGTGGGGGGGCCTTCCCAGATGCCGCCTCGACAGCGGACTTGGTCTGGGGAGCGCGTTGTAGGGGCAAGGCGGAGGAACACACGCCCCTTCCGGCTCTCCCCCTGCCCCTCCTCGGCCCTGAAGCAACGGGGCGGGGGGCGCGGCAGGAGCAGCCCCCACTGCCAGGTCTCAGGGACTCGGCCTGCGGGGCCCAGAGCCCCGGGACACTCACGCACACACTCGTTGGCGGCCTCAGCCGTGCCGCGGGCCCACGGGCGGTCCTGGAAGAAGGGCAGGCAGCGCTCGCAGTCGGTGCCCGTGGTGTTGTGCTGGCACCGGCAGGCCAGCCGGCCCGCCGCATCAGGACCACACTCGCTGGCATGCCCGTTGCACTTGCACCTGGGGGAACACGGAGATCGGGTCCAGAGACTGGGGAAGGCACCGTCAGAGGAGGGGCTCATTGCCAGGCAGCCTGACCGGACCGCTCAGTGACGGAGCTACAGGGAAGCCCTACTATGCGCCTGGGTCAATGGGAACGGAGAGCAGGCTGCGTTGCGCTACTCTGAGCTCCATCTGTGGACAAACGCACTGCATCTTCGTAAGCCTACTAATATACCCATTTCACAGGTGGGAGAACCGAGGCACATGCAGGCTGCCCTGGGCCAGCTGTTAGGAATGGCAAAGTTTGTGAGGTGCTGCTGAAAGAGTCCTAGCCCAGACACACCCAGAAAGAGGTCATCCCAGTCTCCCGGGTGGAGGCAGGGGTGGGCCAGCTGCCCCACGCACTCGTCCTTCATGTCTAAAGGGGCGAGGAAGAGGTCACTCCTTACGGAGGACAGCCCCCGACTCAAGTCCCTGATGAATCTGTGCCTCTGGGACAACCCCTGGGGACCGTTTCCCACCGCATCCACCTTCCCACAGTGACAGGAGACCGGCAGAACTGGGCAGACACAAGTGAGCCCGTGGGGCCACCACGAGGTCTGAATTCCCCTCTGCCCCCCGCCCAGCAGAGCTTATGCCTTCCTGCTGCGGCAGGAAGGACCACACCCAGCCCCATTTCACAGATGAGGAAACAGAGGTTCAGGCTGAAGTGACAGGTGCTGAGTGGCAGAGCTAGACTCCGCACCCTGTTCTGCTCCGTGCAGACCCCACACTCCTGGACACTAGTCTCAGGCTCCCGTAGGCTGCGTTCCGTGCTCTGCCTTTGGCGGACTTTAAGAAATTGCTGACCACTGCCGGCACCCCCCACTGTCTCCTCTACTTAGGGGACACCGGGCTTAGTAAGGGCACAGGCCATTGTTTTCTCCGTGGGAGCCCCGGATAGGCAGGGAACACCCTAGCATTTCTGGCGGGGGTGAGGCAGACAGTGGGTAGTCTTGGGAGACAGTGACCCTTGGCCTTGGGACAAGGGACCACCCATGTCCCCGGCAAGGTCTGCGAACACCCAGCCTCCCCCACGAAGCCCTCTAACCCCAAGGGAAAGAATGAAATTCTTCCAGGCCACTGTGGGACTCCGGGTGCTGGCCCACCTGGCCCCCAGCCAGCGGCAGGCCCGAGGGTGGTCTGGCTCGGACAGCTGGAGCCCAGATGTTCTCTGGCCCGAAGCCCCCTGACAGCAGGCGCTGGAGCTCGCCACTACCCGCCAACCGTGGAGAGCGCCTCCTCCTGGGTGGTTTGACCCGAACCAAGCATGGAAGGGGTGGGGGAGGAGCCGTGGAGGAGCCGCGGAGGGGCCCTCACAGACACCCCCACCTCCCCTCCCCTCCAGCTCCAGCCCAGCCTGGAGGGGGCAGACACAGCGAGTGGGCAGCTGGGCCCTGCGTTCCCTTCTTGGACTTTTCCACCCCTCTGAACGCCACCCAAATGTCCCTGAATTCCAAAATCACGCCCACAAGCAAGAGGACTTCCTATCCTAGACAGCCTGCGGGCCCACGAGCCTCTCCCAGCCCTCCCACCCCCTCCCATGGCCGCTTCCTAATGCTCTCTGGCTTTTCGCTCCTCTGATCCCTCCCCATGCGATGTCAGGGGGTTAGGGCCTTTCCAAACCCTGTCACTACCCTGGCCAAGTCCTTCCATGGCTCCCCACTGCCTGTGGGTCCTGAATGAACTTGGTCCACGGTCCTGACCATCTACCAGCCTTGTCTTTGGAAGAGGCACACACACCGGCCCTTCTGCCCAGGATGCTGGCCTCCTCCCACCCGGGCTGGGCCGCCGTCTGCAGAGCGGTCTCCCTGGCGGCCGGGACACCCCACCCCCGGCCCCATCCTTGTTATTCTGGGGGTGCATGGACATGTTTGCTGGAGAGTGATTACTGTCCGCCACCCCCTTGGGGTTGGGGCGGGAACGCCTGTCTTCCTCTTTACTTCCCAAGATGCAAGCCCGCGAGCGTTCCTGCTGAAGACCCCGTGTGTGCCCGCCCTGGTTCCACAGCCCGCCGTGTGTGCCCCCTGCGTGTGCCCGGGACCCGCAGCCACGGCGGAGGCGGGCTGGGGACGCTGAGAAAGCCAAGGCCTGTGCCCTTCAGGCGGCCCCGGCTTCCCGGAGAGGAGAGATGCTCAGCCAAACCAGAGTGGCCGGGGGAGCCAGCACCGGGGGTCCAGACGGCAGGGACTGGCAGTTCCCACCGGAGAGAGGAAACACGACCCCCGCTCCCTCGGGACCCCTTCCAAGGAGTCGGCCGTGGGGCTTTGGGGCGGCCTGGGCTGTTCGTCTGCACGGAGGCGCCTCCAAGTCTTATTTAAAACGTCTGGGTCCCCGTGAAGCCCGATCACACCCAAGATTAGAAGGAGACTGGGGCAGGAGCAGGGTGGATGGGCTTCGCGGTCTGTGACATCAGGAGGGCTGGCTGGAGAGGGGAAGATCTGGAAGCTTCCAGACCTGCAGCGGCATGTGGCCACCCCAAGCCGGCTTGGCTTAGAAAGAAAAAGAAGGAAGGAGGGAAGGGAAAGGAGCAGAGAGAAGGCATAAAGGATGAGGAAGGAAGGAAGGAGGGAGGGAAAGTAGGAAGGGAGGGAGGGAGGGAGGGAGCAGGGAAGGAGGGAGGAAGGAGAAAGGGGAGGGGCAGGGACCTCCAGGCCGAGGGGTCAGCAGGTGCGAAGGTCTCCCGAGTCAGCGGTGGCGGAAACACAGCTGATGCAGGAAATGCCGGAGCCGGGATGCGGCGGGGCCATGAAGACCCCGAGCATCGGGCCCAGGGGACCAGGACCCTGCCCCTCCTCTCTCCCCGGACTCATCTCAAGTGGTTTCTTCACCCCCCACGGCAGCCACTGGGTGACCCCCCACGTGGCGGCTGCCTTCCTTCTGCCCCCCACCCAAGGTCTGGGGTCCCGGGCCGCACGGTCCTGCCTGCCACCTACCTGCCACCCACGGAGAAGTCGGACACGGCGTAGTAGTAGGACTGTAGCACCTTGGGATCCTTGAAGATGTCGTCCCCAAACGTGTTGAGCCGGTCCAGGGAGATGAGGAGCTCCGTGCTGGTGACCCACTCCTGTGGGGGAGAGCGGTGGGAGGTGAGGGCAGAGGAGGGAAGGCATCAGCGGGCTCCTGAGTACTTGCTCTCACCCTGTTCTGCCTGGAGGTCTGGCCGGCTGCCCTGGGGGTCTCCTGGGACCCAGGGACAAGCCAAGCTTAGGCAGATCCCAAGAACGGGGCAAAAATAAAGAGCCTATGATTTGGGAGCACACCCGTGTGGGGGGCCAGGCCACCTACTGGCTGTGCAACTCTGGGGACTTCCTCGATGTCTCAAAGGCTCCCCTCCCCCATCTGTAAAATGGGACAAGGAATAGTGCCAACCCCACAAGGGTGTTTGGAGGAGGATGGCCAGTGTCAGCACTGGGGCGTGGGGTAGGGACATGCTCAGGAAGGGGTCGAGGTCCTGGGGGGGCAGGGCTGAAGCCACCCATCCTATCACTTGTCGTGCCCTTAATACTCCCATCCTAGATGTTAGTGGAAGGAGGACATGTCCCCTTGCCCTTCTCCCCAACTCAACTGGGCCCGATGCGGGGCGGGTCTTAGTTTCTAGGCTTCTCATATGCTCAGGCTCCCACAGCCAGGCACCTGCCCCAGGGGACATCTGTCCCTACAAGAGTGGGGATTTGGGGCCCTGTGTTCTCACAGGTTCCCCAGCCCCCATGTTCTGCCTGGCACGTAGCAGGTGCTCAGTAAATACTTGCTGATCGCTGAATGACACCTTCCCCCTGGAAGAGCGTGGCGGGGAGGTAGGGGAGAGCCCACGTGAAGGCTGACATTTTCATCCGCCTGCTGTTATAATCAGAGGTACACAGAGGCAGCTCCGGCTGAATTTTAATCAGCATTTTAATTCAGCCCAGGAGCTCCTGGTTTAGCAATCAGGCCCATCAGGGCAGAAACGAACTTCTGGCAAAGTCTGTCTTCGGGCCCCAGCGTGACAAGGCAAGCGGGTCTCGGTAGCTCCCTCGGAGCTCAGCAGCTCAATGGCCCACTGTCTGGGACCCGGGGCCTCTGTCCGAGGAGGTTTCTGTTGGGGAGGGAGGGTCCGGCACCAGAAAACCTTCAGTGGGAGCCTCTGCACTGAGCAGACTTCCTAAGTGCCTGTCACTCTGACAACCGCCTCGCAAATGTCATGTGCCTCCAGGGATCTGCTTAAAACAGCCTCTGAAGCTGGGGTCAGGGGCAGGGCCTGAGGTCCCCGAGCAGAGAGCTAGTGTCTGGGGCAGGGGAGCCCCAGCGTGCATGGGGTCACAGGCTGGGAGAGAGAAGGGGAATTTGTTCCCTCAGCCCAAATCGTTACGGGGCTCTCCCTGATGCCTTAAAGGTCATTTTAGGGCAAACCGAGCCCCAAGGTATAAAAGGCCTGTGCGGCCTGTAATGGTGCCAGCTGAAACCACGAGCGGGCTCTCGGGTGGATCTTGGCCAGCCCCTGGGGTCCAGGATGTGGCGTTAGAGGCAGGGGCGGGGAGCTTCGGCTCCAGCCAGCACCGTGCAGGGGGCTGCTCAGGTGGGCACTTGGTTCTGGTGGCCTGATTCTGCCTTGGCAAGCTGACCTCCCCAGGGTCCTTGGACCCTCGTGGGGAACAGAGGGACCCAAGACCCCGCAGGCACGTGGACTCCTCCATTACCTGTCCCCCTGAAACGCTCCAAATCCTCAGAGGAAGCACCTGTCCCAGATGTGCCCAGAAGGGAGGACAGAAGGGCAAGGTGGGCTTGCCTTTCCTCGTCCTTCTCTGACCTTGGGGTCCGCCTGAGAGCAGGCGGCCAGGTTGGGGGGGCATTTCTGAAGAGGTTGTTTCTCTGTCGGGACAATGTCTAGCACATAGGAGACAAGTCACGGGAGGGTCTCAGCCTCAGCCTCTACGCCGGGGTGATGGCTCAGACAGAGGAACCCCACCTGGCCCTCTGCTTGTCTTCTGATGACCTTGGCTAATAATTGGTAATCTACAGAGCTTGGAGCCCCGTGGAGAAGAAATTGTCATTTTAAACAGAATCATGATGATCACATGGGAACATCTTTAATGAGACAAAGAGGGAAGGATTAGCCTTGGCCCAGAGCTCTGGCCTTTGCCCCCACTCCTGGGAGGTTACTTCTAAGCCCTAAGAATGCCCCGTTTGGTAAGAGTGCCTTTGTTCGGGGCGCCTGGGGAGCTCAGTCGTTAAGTGTCTGCCTTCGGCTAGGGTCATGGTCCCAGGGTCCTGGGATGGAGCCCCGCATCAGGCTCCCTGCTCAGCCGGAAGCCTGCTTCTCCCTCTCCTGTTCCCCCTGCTTGTGTTCCCTCTCTTGCTGTGTCTGTCTCTCTGCCAAATAAATAAATAAAAATCTTATTAAAAAAGAAAAGAGTGCCTTTGTTCACCTGTCGTCTTGGGCCACTCTAGACAGTCTATGCTAACAACTGGTTGATGCGGGTACCTTGGGCCACGTAGGATCAGTTTGCCCTCGGCCGGACCTGAAGGTTAAGGTCAGCTGTGCAGGCCATCAGCCGTCTATGTGACCGGCTCCTAGGTACAGGGGAGCCTCCCGGGTGGGCATACCCTGCATACTGTCACATCGTTGTTGGGAGAAGTAAATGCCCTCCCCACGACTCCACTGGGAGGGGACAATGCGAAGCCCCACACCTGGCCCCTCTCGTCTCTGGGAGTTTCATGGCTGTCTTGTTCCGTGAGTCCTTCACGATAATCACTGAACCTGAGGGTGGTCTTGGGGACCCCAAATCAGCTGATTCCATGTGCGCCTGTGCTGGGCAGCCGGGGCAGGGACACAATTTCTTTCTGGGCCTAAATGTTCCCTCTGGAGATAAGCAGGAATTGCATCCCTGGCGCCCGGTTATCTCTGACCAGCAATGCTCTGAGCCTGTCGAGGGAAGGGAGGGCAGACTTTCCCAGTACAGGAGACCCAGGGAAGTGTGCTAGAGGGCTGTCCAGGGCTCAGAAACATCGAGCAGAGCACCGCGTCTGTAGGGGAAAGGTCACCGACACTCAGGAACGTGGATGTGCGTGGGGACCAATACTGGTAAGGCCACACACCCGAGCAGACCCCGGTGGGCTGGACAGCGGGGCGTGTGAGTGGACACAGTTACAGGCCTGCTATTCTTGGCCACGAGGACGAGACAGGCAAGCCACGGGAGCTCTTCCTTTCACAGTGTGATTTAGCATCTCTTACATGCCAAGCACCGTGCCTACCACCTTTATAACTGTCTATCCCCACCAGGCAATTTAAATTAAAATTCATTAAAATAAGACTTAAAAAATTCACTTCCTTGGTCATGCTAGTTTCATTTCTGGTGCTCTGTAGACACGTGGGTAGTGGTGACTATCCTGGATGGCGCAGCTAGAGGCCACATCTCTTACTGCAGAATGTTCTAGAAAGCACCACCTTATAGCACAGACCAGGAATCTATGATTCCCAAATTCAAGTTCTTTTCATGTTTCTCATGTTATCATCATAAAAGCCCTTGGGGACACATGGGGTGGAAAACATTGTCAGTTCACAGAGAAAAGAAGCAAGGCCCTTGGGGGTTGTGCTAGAAAGTTCTAGAAAGAGCACCAGTAAGGAGTCAGGACACTCAGGTACTGGTTTGGGCCCTTCCATCAACCCATGCATCCCCCTGGCAAACCTCTTCTCCAGTCCAGGCCTCAGGGTCCCCACCCACATAAGGAAGGGTCAGTCGAGTTGGTGGCTGTCACCGGGCTCCGAGGAGTCACAGGGCTCCGCCGCAGCAGGCAGGGGAAGGGACGCTTCCACTTGCCTGAGCAGGTCGTCCTCCATCTATCTCATTGGCAGTGTCCACAACACGTGTACACACCACACATACTTCTGTTGTTTAAGATCTGAAAACTGTGGGATCCCATAGGACCCCGTGTCCTTCTACTCGCGAATTTTCTGGGCTCCCCCAGGCCCGGGGACCCCTCCTGCAGCCCTGCCCCAACCCGCCAAGCCTGGCTCCTCTCTGACCTGCAACACGGGGCTCTCCTCGAAGTTGTAAGCGCTGGGCCGGCCCTCCAGCGTGGAAAAGGCCACGTTGCCGCCGCTCAGTGGGGAGATGTCACTGAACTCGGAGGTGCAGAAGGCCACGCGCTCGTCCTCGCCGGGGCGCAGGTACTGGCCCTCGGGCCTGCCGTAGGTCTTCTGGCAGGAGGCACTGTAGTACTGGTAGGGCTCCCACGGGCCGCCGGCCTGGGTGCGCTTGTAGATGGCAAAGCTCTCGGGGCGACTGGTGTGGAACTTCAGCCTCACGTAGGTGATCTCGTAAGCCTTCCCTGCAGCAGGAAGACACGGACCCATTTTACAGAAGGGAAGGGAGAGTCGGAGTCCTGGTGCGGGGAATGGCAATGTTGTGTAAACTCTCTTGGGTGGGTCATTAGAGGCTGTCTGGAGTGCTGTGCTCGGCGTGCCATGATCGATTAGCGATGCCTGTTGGGGCGACGGAACCAGGCAGACAGAAAAATACTGGTACACTTCCTGCCATCCCTGACCTAGGCCAACTTGCCTCCCTGCACAGGAATCTGAATGGTAACATCCCTGACAGGCAGCCAACCCTTTTTGCTCAAGATATCTCTAGCAACCAGATGTTGCCACATCATGAAGAAGCCTACTTTACCATTAGAAAGTTATTTCTTTTACTACACCCCAGCAAAGCCAACCCTTCCACCACCTGTGTCTTTAGGCTCATTCCTCCGCAGTGACTTCAGACCCTTGGAGTCTGGAGAAACCCCGTTTCAACTCCCCCAAACCCTAATGCAATCCTTCCAGGACTCTCTCTTCTTCTGGGGTCCATTTAACTTCTCTCTTGGAACAAATCTCTCAAGAGAAGTCTACCTCTGCTTGGCCCCACAGCCTCTCCTCCCAGCTTGGCGCTCAGTCCACTGCAATTCAGCTTCTCTGAGCTGCTCCACGGGAACCGCTCCTGTGAAGCAACCTCACCAACAGCCCTCCTTGGCCACAGCCCGGGGCCCGGCCTTGCCTTACCTCCTGGACCACTGGCCATCCCCCTAGGCCTCCATGCAGCCCGGCCTCCTGGGTCACACTCCTGGGCTGCTCCTCGGCCCCCCCCGGCTCGTCCCCTCCCCCAGTGCCACCTCCTCCATCAGCTTCAGCCCTGCTCCCCTCTCTCACACTGGCAACACCAACATGGGGGCGCTTCTGGCTTCGGCCTCTGCCCTGCCCTCCTCTCCGCCCAGCTCCCCCCATCACGTCCCGGGAGAACCACAACTATCCAGAACCCCGACAACGACGCTGAGCTGTGCTAGAGGCCCAGATGGGCAGGAGGGCTGTGGGTGGGGGGCAGAGTGGGCTGGGAGAAAAGGGTCCCTACATCCTCATCGGCCTTAAGGGGGCATCAGTGAGCAGCCTAAGAACAGAAGACCCAGCCCAGGTCCCCGTCCACAGTCTTCCTTACCCACTTCAATCCTCAGATTAAACACCTCAGTCCTACGGAAGCACTAACACTGTAAAACTCAGAATGAAACACAGAAGCACGTCTTTGTGACCTGGGCCAGGAAAGCATTCCTACATGTGACTCCCAAAGCACACGTGACAGAAGCAAAAACGGACACACTGGACCTCACTGAAGTAAAAAATTATGTGTTTCTAAATACACTATTGTCGGGGCGCCTGGATGGCTCTGTTGGTTAAGCATCTGCCTTTGGCTCAGGTCATGATCCCTGCGTCCTGGGATCGAGCCCCGGTCGGGCTCCCTGCTCAACGGGGAGTCTGCTCCCACCCCTGCCCCTCACCCGGCTCGTGCTCTCTCTCTCTCTCACAGTCAGATAAATAAATAAAATCTTAAAAATAAAAAGACACTATTGAGAAAATGAAAACCCACAGGATGGGAGAAGGTATTTGCAAATTTATACCTGAGAAGTGATTTACTGAGAATATATAAACAATTCTTACAACTCGATAATAAAAAAGGGCAACCCGGGGCACCTGGGTGGCTCAGTGGGTTAAAGCCTGTGCCTTCGGCTCAGGTCATGATCTCAGGGTCCTGGGATCGAGCCCCGCATCGGGCTCTCTGCTCAGCAAGGAGCCTGCTTCCCCCTCTCTCTCTCTAACTGCCTCTCTGCCTACTTGTGATCTCTGTCTGTGAAATAAATAAATAAAATCTTAAAAAGAAAAAAAGGGCAACCCAATTGAAAAACGGGCAAGGGATCTAAACAGACATCTCTCCAAAGAAGACACGCAAGTGGCCAATAAGCCCACGAGGAGCTGCCCAACACCAGCAGCCGGCAGGAAACGCAAACCTGAACCACAGGGGACATCACTTCTCTCCCCTAAGCCGCGTACAACCAAAAAGACATAAAAATAAGTGCTGGTGAGGATGTGGAGAAGTTGCAGCCCTCCTGCCCTGCCGCTGGGGAACAGCCCGGTGGTTCCTCGAGAGGCCAACATGGGACACCACGTGACGCAGCGGCTCCAGCCCCGAGCCTGTGCCCCAGTGAAGGCAAAACGTGTGTCCACACAAATGCACATGGATGTTCACGGCAGCATCACGCGTGATATCCCAAGAGTGGAAGCAACTCAAATGTTGGCCAACTGACCCGCGAATTAATAAATCATGGTACGTCATACAGCGAAACAGTGTTCTGCAATAAAAAGGGCATTTTTTTTAAGATTTTATTTACTTATTTGACAGAGAGAGAGAGAGAGAGAGAGATCACAAGTAGGCAAAAAAACAGGCAGAGAGAGGGACGCGTGGGTGGCTCAGTTGGTTAAGCGGCTGCCTTTGGCTCAGGTCATGATCCCAGCGTCCTGGGATCGAGTCCCGCATCGGGCTCCTTGCTCAGCAGGGAGCCTGCTTCTCCCTCTGCCTCTGCCTGCCTCTCTGTCTGCCTGTGCTCACTCTCTCTGACAAATAAATAAATAAAATCTTTAAAAAAAAAAAAACAGGCAGAGAGAAAGGGGGAAGCAGGCTCCCTGCTGAGCAGAGAGCCCGATGCGGGGCTTGATCCCAGGACCCTGAGATCATGACCTGAGCCAAAGGCAGAGGCTTTAACCCACTGAGCCACCCAGGTGCCCCAGGAAGGGCGTTCTGATATATACCACCTCGTGAATATGCCCGGAAAACAGTATCGTAAATGAAAGAGGCTAATCACAAAAGACTACACATCGTATGATTCCACTTATCCTGGATGTTGAGACAGAGGGTAGGTGAGTGGTTGTCAAGGTCTTGGGGAGGAGTGGAGACTGAGGGGTGATGCTAAGGGGTACAGGGTTTCTTTAGGGGGTGATGAAACACAACTCTACGAACAGACTAAAACCCACTTTGACTTTAAATGGGTGGATTAGGGGGGCACCTGGGTGGCTCAGTGGGTTAAAGCCTCTGCCTTCAGCTCGGGTCATGAGCCCAGGATCCTGCGATCGAGCCCCGCATTGGGCTCTCTGCTCAGTGGGGAGCCTTCTTCCTCCTCTCTCTCTGCCTGCCTCTCTGCCTACTTGTGATCTCTGTCTGTCAAATAAATAAAATATTAAAAAAAAAGAAAAGAAAAGAAAATGTTTGGCATTTCCTCGAAAAGTCAAAAAAGGAAGGACCCCCACAATCCTGGAATTTGGGTATATACCCCGAAGAAATGAAAGCACGACTTCGCAGTTATTTGTACCCCCGTGTTCACAGAGGCACTCTTCACAAGAGCCGGAAGGTGGAAAGCAAACCCACATGTCCATCAATGGATGATGGACAAACTGTGGCCTATCTGTAATGTGGAATAGTATTCAGCCCTGAAAAAGAAGGAAATCCAGACAAACATTACAACAGAGATGGACCCTGGGGACATTATGTGGAGTGAACTAAGCCAGTCACCAAAGGACAAATACCATGATCTCACTTATAGGCGCTTGTTAGGGTCGCCGAGCTTGCAGAGACAGGGAGGCGAGTTGGCGGGGCCAGGAGCTAAGGGAATCAATGTTTAATAGGAACAGAGCTTCAGTTTAAGAGGAAAAAGTCCTGTGGGTAGGTGGGTGACGGTCACATGACGATACAAACGGTCAAGATGATCAAGTTTTACCTTATGTGTATTTCACGTGAGAAAAGAAAAACCGGGGACCCTACCTGTGCGCATCGGCCCTTTGGGAAGGCAGGTTGGTGGCACGATTGAAAAGCCAAGGAAGGATCCCTAACCTTCGGTAAAATCACCCCATTTCTGGGCATTCAAACAAGGGAAGGAGCCTACGTGCGTGAAAACCAGCGTCCGGGCGTTTTTAGAACGGGAGAAAAATGGTAACTCTCAAGAGTCCAATCAACAGTATAAATTCACGGGATGATCGGAGCCATAGAAACAGCCGGCAGTGAGCCTGTAACACACGGGCAAAGCTTCAGCCAGAATGGTGAATAGAAAGACGGAAGATCATATGGTCGGAATCGTCAGATTATAATTTAAAAATCCCCAAAGGATAGGCAGCAAAGGAGTCGGCGTGGCTGCCCTCTGGGCAGAGGGCTGTGAGTGACATTTCTCCCTTTTCAACTGTTCTCCGTTTTCCTAATTTTCTCTCACAAAGCTTGTTCTAATTTAAAAACTGGAGAAAACACATTAAAAAAAAAATCTTTCTTTCTTTTTTTTTTTTTTTTTGAAAAGCAACCGCCTCGCCATGTTCTGTTTCAGATGTTTTTCAAAGTTCCGTCGCAGCTCCGCTTGGCACCAGAACGCCAAGCCCCCGACAAGAAAGCACGTGTCGGAAACTGAGTCAGTGTCTGGGGGGCAGCCCGGTGGCTGCTTGTGTTCCGAGGTCCGGGCTCTGGAACCGGGGTGGGACTCACCCCAGATGTGCGTTCTCAAGAGCACGCTGGGTGGAGGCAGCCGTGGGTCCCACGGCCCAGACTCCTCCGTAAACATCTAGCAGCCAGACACCTCGCGGGCGGGGAGCTTGGAGCCACTTAAAAGGTAGCTGGCAGCTAGAAGCGTGATCGGAAAAAGGCAGTCACTGGGATCTCATGCAAAGAAGCAACATCACGCACTAGGAAACATCACGGCTTTTCCTCTTCCTTGCCAAACCAGGAGGTGAGAGAAGACACAGGAACATCACACAGACTCAGTGGGGACTTTCTGTTATAAGAGTTAATTAGAAGGGCCAAGAAAACAACTTAATCCCAGCTTTGTGATGAAAAGGTTTCTGCCAAAGGCAGCCCAACGGCTGGGGAAGGAAGCAGCCCCCAGATCTTCTAAGCAGTGGACAAGAATTAAATTTGCAGCCTCAACCCACACCCTCGCAAGCGCCAGGCGATGATGAGGCTTCAGGGTGATTAAGACAGGTGTGTTTCTGCCAGAAAAAAATGGACCAAAATGTCATCCCCCATTGTTACCTGGGGACAATACTGTTTGGGAGCACACAGATCTCAGCCCAATATGCTGTTCCCTCTGCCTGAATGCTGTTCCCTGTTCTCCTCACCTGGCTGTCTTGTATGCATCTCTCTGGCTTAGCCAACTGACCACATGCCCCAGCCTCAGCCCAGTGTGGAATGCCCTTCTTCCCACCTTTCCTGGGTGACGACTACTCACCCTTAGTGCTATGGGTTTGGGTACCTTGTCAGAGCTCCCAGTTTCCCTGGGCTTCTTCATCTAGTTCTGGAAGGACCTTGCCCCTCTCTTCCACTAGTCTGTGACTCTCTTGGGACAAGGCATGGGACTCCTTAGAGCCGAGCAGTGCCCGCACACAGCAGGTACTCAATAAATGCTTACCATATGAGCAAGTAAAGACGAAGCATGATCTGTGCCTTCAAGGAGTTCATAATCCAGTGAGCGAGCTGAGACAGGCAGGTCTCACAGTGCCACTGATACTGCAAGCCATGACCTCTGAATGTGTCTCTTCTAAAACAGCTGGCATTTACTAAGCACCTACCATGTGCCAGGCACCATGCTAAGTGCTTTATTTATACCATATATGCCCCAACAATTAAATCACTGTGCCTGTTTTAACAACAAGGAGCCTGAGGCTTGGGTAGGAGATAGGGACTCACCCAACATCATGCAGAAAACAGCTGGGTCTCTGCTTGACAGCAGGCTCATCTGCCCCCAAAGTCACTGCCCTGAATGAGGCTACCCTCTGTCTAGGCATCTGTGGGTGCCCAGAGACAAGGGGCTGCCCAGGAAGGGGATGCTGGTACCCACGAAGACTGCGGAGGCCACGCAGACCCGCACCAGGAGCACCAAGCATGTCCTCTCCAGCCAGCTGGGACATAAAGCCCATCAGAGATGACACCAGGGCAGTCATAAAACCAAGCCAGCGCACATCCGGCACTGACCAAGCAGAATGAGTTCGGGACAGAGAGGCTTATTTTGGGAAAGTGGAAACAAAACAAAGCTCTCTAATCGGAGCCATCTGGGCAGCAATGGCCCAGGGTGGGGCCGGGGGGGCAGGGTGGGGAGCTGAGCTGGGAATGTGTGGGTGAAGCTGCCCTGCCCACTGGGGCATGAGAACCAGGTGGGGAGAGCTGCTCCCAGCCTATGGGGTAATCACTTGGCCCTATCACGGTCATTCACTGTTCCTGTCTTCCTCTCCCACCCCAGCTCTTGGCAGTTTAGGGCACAGTGGGCCCTGCGAGGAGCTGGGGAATTCCCACGAGCGCAATGCCAGACACCATGAGAGCCCGGCGGACTGAGGGCTGGGCCCATCACAGTTCTCTCATCTTTGCACCAAGAGTCTACACCCTAAATATGGATCAAGATCGTCAAGCCTGTTGTCTAGCCTGCGAAGAGCAAACGGTTTCATCTGATTGATTGATTGATTGCCTAGAGCTTTGTGTTAAGAAGGATGCTGAGGTCTGATCTGAGATGTGACTGAAATGTACAAACTACACGTTTGCAAAGGGAGGTGGCTGGGCATTCGGGGCCACTACAATAAATCAGGGAACAGATGAGGGGCAGAGTGAAAATGATGGAGAGGAGGATATTCCAGAGAACAATCTAGTGATCTGGTGATCTGGTGAATGCTGAAGTCAAGGGAGGGAGGAATCCCAGTAGACACCCAGGTTTCTTGCTCTGGTGCGTGGAGAGATGGGAGGATGATGCCTTTCCTTTTTTCTTTTAAATACACATAAAATTTAAAATTTTTTTTAAGAGAGAGAGTTGGCTCCATAAGCAGGCTCCACGCAAAGCATGGAGTCCAGTGCTGGGCTTGATCCCGTGACCCTGAGATTAATACCTGAGCCAAAAATCAAGAGCTGGACACTCAACCCACTGACCCAGCCAGGCGCCTCGAGTTTTTTTATTTAAGAAATCTCTACACCCAACATGGGGATCGAACTCAACCCCGAGATCAAGGGTCACAAGTTCTTCCGACGAAGCCAGCCAGGCACCCCCATCTTAACTATTTTTAAGTACACAGTTCACCGGGAGTAAATACACCCTCACTGCCATACGGTCCTCACCCCAATCTCCAGAATTCATCTTCCCAAACCGAGAGTCCTCACCCGGCGAGCAACTTCCCACCCCCCACCCTGGCACTCACCACTCACCTCCTGCGAGTGAAATCACCCAGCACTTGTCCTTCTCTGTGTAATGCCCTCTGGGCTCGCCCACGCCTGTTGCAGCGGGTGTCAGAACCCCTCTCCTCCCCCAGGCCGTGCAACATCCCGTCAAGTGTGAGTAACACGTTTCGCGTAGTTATTTGCCGGTCAGCAAACAGCTGGATCGCTTCGGCTCTGGCTATTGTGACTAGGGCTGCCTTTACTTTTGGACCCGAGGTTTGAGGCCCGTGTGACATCCCACAGCTGACATGCAGGAGGATGTCAAACGACCCGGTCGAGGGCTCAGGTGTATACTGGGAGAGAGGTGCTGGGGGAGTCCCGAATGTCGACCACGATTCCAACAGGCACAGCAGGAGCGCTCCTGCAGGCGGGGCTGGCATGGGGATGACGGGGAGCAGGGGAAGACAGGGGTGAGGCGGCCGGAGCGGGGCGAGCTGGAGCAGGGCAGGACTAGGAGGAGGGCGGGGACCCCCGTGAAGGCCACAGCTTAGGCATTTGGGATGCATCTGGAATGCTGGCAAGTTGCACGTGCCTGCATTCATGGGCTCGCTACCTTGTCCCCAGCGAGGGACCGTGCCGTGGGCGTGGCCGGGACGCGCTGGGGTTCACGTCCAGCTCCACTACTTACCTGCTCTGTGGCCTCGGAAAAAATACCTAACTTCCTGGGGGTTTAACCGGGCAAGGGACTTGAAGGCAGTGCCTCGCCTTCCTTTCCTTTTTTACTGCCTCGCAGAATGGGCATAATAACGGGGCTTATGGAGTAAACGCCTGCAAAGTGCTTGGAATGATTCTACGCAGGCGGCACGTACGCGGCTAAACGCTGGTTGCCCTTTCATTCATCACACAGCCAGCGTTTAGCGAGCACCCCTGCGCGGGGGGCCTGTGCTGAGCGTTGTGGTGCAGCTGTGCAAACAGGCTTTCCTTCTCCATCTCAGAGCTATGGCTCGACACAAACAAACCTAAACCCCAGTGTAGCACGACCTGCTGTGACGGAGTAAGGCCAGGGGGCTGCCCGGAGGAGGGCGCCTCTAAGCTGAGCGGGGCAGACAGTGGTTTGTCCACGGCTGTATCCCAAGGGCCTGGCCCAGGGCCTAGCACATAGTAGGCGCTCAACTGAGCTTTGGAATTTCTCTCTCCTGTCAATCCTGGGTCGGTCCTGAGCAGCCCAGACAAGGGTGAGGCGGCTGGGACCAGCTGGACGCAGGGGCTGCGGGGAACGGCAGCTTCTGTGGGTGGACACACACCAAGGCTGTTGCCTTGACCCTCGGTCTGTGTAGAGCCCCGCGTTCCTGCCAGAACCTCCAGGGAGAAGGAAGGAGGACGCGGCCCGCGGCCCCCAGCCCCGGTCCCAGCCAACGCAAACACGGCCGCCCACGGGACAGGAAGCCGCAATGCAGCCGAAGCTCTAGAGACCCAGCGGCTTTGGGGCTCTGCAGCGGCCAGCAGGGTCCTCGTGACATCCAGCCCCCACCCAGGCCAGGCCTCTCTGTCTCCTTGTCCCCTCTGCTCCCGCCATCCAGTCTCCTGGCGGCCCCGGACTGTCCCCTTGACCTGAGAGATCCTTTGCTCCTCTGACAGCCTGCTATCCTAGAGATCTCGGGAAAGCCCACTAACCGTGTGTGTTCCCAGAGCATAAATCCTCATTCACGTCATCCTGGGCTTAACCTGTCTCCTGGCAGACTGTGCCCCTAGGCCAGCACGGCCGAGGCTCAGCTCAGGCTTTGGGCAGCCAGCAGAACAAAGGCACAGAGAAGGCCTGCACATGGCAGAGGCAGATCTGAGCCTGGGGAGGGGCCAGTCAAGAGCCCACCTGCCTTGCCCCTGCAGCTCTCCCCTCTCGGGGCTCAGTGCGCACCTGCTTGGGGGCTTGTGGGTTTTCCTGTCACTTCAGGAGCTTCTCAGAAATCCAAGAAAGTGTTCGAGCCAAAAGCCAAGGCGCAGACCAGCCTAACTGCAGCTTATCGTTCCCACGTGAAGCACGGTCTGAGCAGGACCCCGGGGCATGCCAAGTACTGGCTGCATGACCCCGGACAGCTGACCTTACTTTCAGAACCTCAGTTTCCCTGCTTGTAGAAGAAATCAGACTGGGCTGCGGTTCTGAGCGCTAGGTGGGAACCCACGGAATCGTGTCTCTCATCCCCGAAGACCCAGCCCCTCCCCCAGCCTGCCCGCTTCCCCGGGCCTCCGAGAGGGTGAGGAGCCGCCAGACCCTGCTGCTGCCTTTCATCCCAGACAGGAAGGCTCAGCTTGGCGACTCCGGGATTTGGAACAGATGTCTGCGAGATCACAGGGGGCTGGGAAAGCAGCGACCTCCATCCCGGGGCTGACCAGCCGCCTTCTCCCTCCCCGGCCCCTCACTCCGCTCCTTCCAGGGGCCCCAGGCCAGAGCCAGCCACCCATTCTCCCCTCCCACGAGCCCCCAAGGAGTGGGGGACCTGCAGAGGAGCCAGCAGAAGTGGCCTGAGGACCAGGGGGAGAGGACAGGGGCCTCCGCTGGGAACACCCCGACGACAACCCCAGACCTCCTCTTCCCCTGATATTATGCAATCCACAGCTCAGCATGGAGCAAACCGAAGCTGAATGTACCCAAGGTGGGCTCAGTCTGGGGCGGCTATGGGTCTCTGGGACCCCCAGTGCAGAAACAGGGCCCAGGGTCAGGACATCTTTTGGAAGCCAGCTCCACGAGCATTTCCCAATCCCTGGGTTGAGACCACCCTCGGGGAAGCTCAGCCCTGAGCTGTTCTCAGCAGAGTGGCCTTGGCCACACACAAGGACTGTCACAGCTCCTGTAAGCACGTGGCCAACCTGAGCTTCATGGAGCCTGCACGATGACCAGGGGGAGGTGGCCGGTCTCAGCCCTATTTCACAGGGGAGGACACGGAGGCACAGAGAGGCGGTAGCACTTGCCCAGCAAGTGGCTGAGCCCTGCCTGCGTCCTAAGTTCATTTTGCGATATCTACTCCACTCTGTCCCCAGAGCAGGCCAGCGAGATCCCAAGCTGGGTCCAGATGCACAGACCGAGGAGGGGACACTGCCATCCATTCATTCGGGCTTCCTTTCTCCACTCGTGAACATTCTGGAGCCCCTCCTATCCGCCTGGTGCTGCACACGGTGATGGAAAGAACACTGGGTCAGGGTGAGGTGTGTGTGTCTGTGCATATGTGTGTGTTTGAGTGTGACTATACCCGTGTGTGAGAGTTTGAGTGAATGAGTAAGTGAGTATGTGTGGGAGTGTGAGGGTGAGTGTGTGACTGAGCAGACGCAAGTGAATGTGCATGTGAATGGAGTGGTGAGTGTGCGGGTATGAGTGTGAGCATGTGGCTGAATAAATGTGTGAGTATAAGTAGATGTGTGAGGATGAGTGTGTGGACACGAGTGTGGGTATGGGCATGTGAGTGGATGTGAGTGTGAGTAGGTGTGTGGGTATGAGTATGAGTACATGCGAGTGAATGTGTGCCTGTGAAGGTGAGCATATGAGTATGAGTGGATGTGTGTGAGTGTCAATGAGTGTGTGGATGAGCACATGAGTGTTGAGTAGATGTGTCCAAGTGTATGAGTGTGAGTAGATGTGTGTGAGGTGGATAAGTGTGTGGTTGAGCACATGGGTGTAAATCGATGAACATGAATGTGTGTGCATGTGTGAGTGTGACTACATATATGTGGGTGTACATATGAGTGTGAGCAAGTGTGTGATCACATGAGTGTGAGTAGATGTGTGCAGGTGAACGAGTGTGAATAGATGTGTGTGGCTGAGCATGAGTGTGAGCCAATGTGAATAGACAAGATTATGAGTGTGAGCAACTGTGTGTGGATGAGCACACGAATGTGAGTAGATGTATGTGAGTGTATGAGTGTGAGTAGATGTGTGTGGATATGCAGACATAGATAGCAGCAGTATGAGTAGATGCATGTGAGTGTGCCTCAGTGTGTGGCTGAGTGTATAAGTGTGAGTAGATGTGTGTGACTGCGAGTGTGAGGTTCCCTATGGCTAAGGGTCCCAGGCAGAGCTCAGCAAGGTCAGCCGGCTAGGCACAAGGCCCCGCATGCGAGTGCTCAGCTAAGGGGAGCTGCCCCCAAACCCCACCCCACGGTGCTTCCCGCCCCTCCCACTTTGTCTGAGCCGGGACAGAGCCTCTTGCCCACCCCTGGCTCCACTGACACAGGCAACACATCAGCCAGGCCCCCCTCCTCTGTCATGGAACAGCGACTTCCCCCACGGCCCCCACCCTGTCCCAGATTCCTTCCCCAGTGGTCTTGGGGTTCTGCCAGCCCCGTCCAGCCAGCTCCCCCAGACTCCCTCCCCACGCTGGTTTCCTTTCACCGGCCTGGGCAGAGACCCCGCCCCATCTAGCGGTCCAGACAGGCCAGGAACAGTGACAAAACCCCGGGGAGCTGAGCTGCTTGGGGGTGACAGCCCACAACTGGCCTGCTCTGCTGAGGGGCCCAGTGTCCCCCCCGCACCTCACTTCAATGTCATCTCCCAGTCCTCCCCGAAGCGCTATCACCCAGGGTTGGAAGAGCCCATTCCATGGCTGGGTGGAGCTCGTGTAAAGGAATTTATGCTTGACTCTGGGATACCCATGATTGCTTCTTTCCAGTCATTTAGCAGCTGTGTGCCTTTGGTCAAAACACTTAACCTCTCTGAGCCTCAATTTTCTCATCTGAAAACTGGGGATATGGTCCCATAACCCCTAACCCAAACTGCTTAGCTGTGGATGTGTTTTGGAATTCAGAATTTTATAGGGTTTAGAGAGATGATGTAGTCCTTATACCTCGGCTTGTGTGAACACCCCCAGCTGGGTTTGCTCCCCCCCAGGCTGTACTTAAATGAGATTTCAGTAGCAAAAACGTATGAATATTCATTCTAACTAGGATAAACAAGGTCTATAAATAGCCTTGGGTCGGATTTAGCAGCCAAAACGAATTACAAAAACACTTGAATTTTCAAAGTTTGGGGAGATTTCAAACCCACAGACAAGGGAGTGCAAACGGGTGGAACCCCCCCCCAAAAGGGCTGCAGGCAATAGATAAGATGTCAGCTCAGGGCCTGGCACGTCTTGGGGCCCAGGGAGGACCTGGATTGGGCTGGACTCAAAGGGGAAGGGGATACTCCCATTTCCAAACGGGAGTGAAGGGCTGGGTCCAGACTGGAGATGCTGAGCCCAGGGGTCTGAGGTGCAGAGGGAAGGGAGGGGCGGGCGGGCAGGACGGCCTGGGCCTGGCCGTCAAGCCCAGTCACCCAACAGCAAGCTTCGCTCCTGCTCAGGGGCTAAGCCGTCCCGGAGGTGAAAGCCTTGTCTCCTAGCCCCAAGAACACACCCAGCACTGCACACAGCCCCAGGGATTCATGAGCCCCCAGAGCCCCCACGATTAAGAGCTCCTGCCCCAGAGGGCAGACTAGCCCACCCCCCCCGAGGGGGTCCCCCCTTGTCCCCCACAAAGCTCTGGGTCTAGGAGCGAGCAACCCCTTGGCAGCGCACGACCCTCACATCCAGACCCACTGCTCTGTAAAGGGCTCCGGGGAGGCTTCCCGCCCCCGCCAGCCCCCACGGGGCCACCCACCCGTCCTCCCTTCCCGTTACCCGGGAACGCGGGCGGCGGGCACGGGCCGCGTCCGCTCTGCAGCCAAGCCGGGGCGCGCAGCACCCCCGACGGGCTGCGGTCCGGGGACGGGGCGGCGCTTACCCAGGCGGAGGGTGATGTTGACCGAGGTGGGGTACTGCACGCCGAAGGCCATGGACGGGCTCTGCCACCAGGTGCTGTCGTCCTGGCTGTGGAAGTCGGTGAGGTAGGCGGCGTCGTGGCGGCGCCGGGGGTCGGCGGCGTCGCAGCGCTGGCACTGCGCCCCCGCGCCCGGCGCGCCCACGTGCGGGCAGAAGTCCTCGGGCGGGCGGCCGCACGTGTGCGAGGCCTCGGCGCGCCGGCCGAACGCCGCGTTCTCGAACACCGGCAGGCAGCGCTGCGGCCGCCCCGCGTCGTCGTAGCACGCGCCCATGCCCGCGCCGGCCGCCCGCGGCGCCAGCAGCGCCAGACCCAGCAGGAGCCCCGCCGCCGCCATGGCCCCCGGGCACCGACGCCCGTGCGCGCCCCGCTCTGCCCGGGCCGGCTGCGCCGCGGTGGGCGCCCACCCGCCTCCCTCCGCCCCTCCTCCGGGGGGCGGGGCCGGGCGCGGGGCGGGGCGCGGGGCGGGGCGGGGCCCCCACCTCGCGGCCGCGCGGTCCCTGGGCGCTCACCCCCACCTGCTGGACGTGCCCGGGAGTGCCCCAGCTGCCTCGGGGCCCCCGCGGCGACAGCGCGCCGCCAGGAGCCTCAGCGTCCTCATCTGTGAAATGGGACTGGTCACGAAGCAGGGTCATTTGCACTCTGTGCGGTGTCGGTGGCTGCTCAGAAGGTGGGAACGGCTCGCCGGGGTCTTGCCAAGGCCTAAGAGAGAGGGTCTTACTGCCTGGTCTTTCCCATGGCAACAAAGTCACCCAAGGCAGATTCGTGGGATGGCTCCTCGCCTTTCGGCCTCCCCATGACCTCTGAACAGTCCTCCCGCTGGTCACTTCTGCCTGAGATATTTGTGACCAAGGGTACCTGGTCTCGTCACAGTGTCCCCTCAGAGAGGCCTTCCCGGCCCACCCCTTATCACTCTCCCCTTTTATTTACTCTCCATTCCCTAAAATTAGTAAGTCAAGAGGGAAAAACCATATGCTTAGATCAATAGATGCCAAGGGAAACACTGGAAATCTAGAAAACGCTGGAAATCTAGAAAACGTTTCCAGAAAACGCTAAGGAAAATGGAAAATACATGGTCTGACATGCGAAGCACTGGTTTTCAGCTCTGGCCTCTGCAGCTGGGGTTCCAGATGCAAACTAGGTCCTGCCAGCCGGAGGTCCTCGCTTGCAGTTTGGAGAGCAGAAGTGGGCGGGAGCGATCTTCTGCCCTTCTGGTGGCCAGCAGGGTCACAGAGGAGGACGGTTCCTGCGGGAGGGTGCTTCCAATATCCCACTCTGCAGGGGCGGAGAGTCCTTTGTGGGCAGTGGTGGCAGCAGTGGGGTCTCGATTCCTATTTCTGGCCCCCAGATTTGCACTTAGAGGGCGAGCTCCCAGAGGCTCCAGTGGGGGCAGCTTCCCAGGTGGGTCAGTTCTGCAGTGTGCTAGCTCTCAGCCCTTCGGTCCTTCCAGCCGTCCATGAGCACGTCATTCCCTGCATTCAATCCTTCCTGTTGGAAATAGCTAAGCACCTGCCAAGGGCTTGGCCCAGAGCCCAGCGTGGAATGAGTGTGCGGTAAATTGCTGTCACTGTAGTGAAGACAAGAGCCTGCCCCCTGGGAGCCCTCCCTCTGGTTGGAGAGGGAGGTCATGCATGCCCCGGGAAACAGCCTGTGACGATGTTCCAAGGCTTGTTCTCGCCTGGTTCACAAAGACAGGTGTGGCCTTGTGTTTACAGTCATCTATTCCTCGGCAAACCCACACTGCTGCCCACTGTGCCCTTAGCACTGTGCTGGAGCAGTGACCCAGAGAAGAGTTAGACACTTCCCTCCCAGTTCCTCTCTATGCCCAGATGTCCATGAACGTCTTGGGGCTTGGGGGTGGGTGTGGGTGGGTGATGGCTAGCTCTGCCTAGAGTTGGAGTGTGCTTTCCAGAAGAGGTGACACGTAGACAGAGCCGTAAAGGATGAGTATAGGGAAGGGGAGGAGGCCCAGCAGGCGCAAAGGCTCAGGGATGACTGGGGAGGGCAGGAGTGTCGTGTGTTTGCAGATCAGGGTGGGGGGTTGATCCCGGGGAAGACTGCAACATGATGTGGGGTAGGGGGCACCTCGGGGATGAGCTGTGGCTTCAGCTTGCAGAGGGTTTGTGGGGACAGGGACTTCGTGTGGCTCACCCTGGCGTCCCCCGAGCCTGCGCTGAGTGTGGTTTGGGGAATGTTTGTGGGGTGGGCAGGAACAACACGCCCGGGAAAGCCTGATCCAACAGGGAGTGGGCAGGAGATGATGGCTCCTTCGAGAGGTGCCAGCTGGGTGTTCAGCGACCTTGCCCAGCTCCTGGACAACGGGCCATCCTGCCTCGGCTGGCGACCTCAGTCCCACTCTCTCGTCCCAGGTTCCCACTTGCCTCCTGGTTTTCCAGTTTCTCCTGCCTCAGCTCCACATCCAGCTGTTCATGTTCGCCCAGGACCCACCAGCAGGTGGCGACATTGGCCACATGACGGGACTGGTCTCTTTCGCCCCCTGGCGGCCAAGGACAACTTGGGCGGAGGTCCCCGTGCAGCCGTGGCCCAGGGACCAGAATAGTCACTTGGTCCAGGGCACTGGCCGTACAAATGGGAAAACTGAGGCCCCGAGAGGGGAAGTGGTCTGCTGAAAGCACATGCACAGCGGGACATGACCAGGTCCCTCCCATCCCTGAATGGGAGTCAGGAAGGGACTGGGATCTATAGATGCTGGGAAGCCAAGTGTGGCCCCCCAAGTGCACCCACAAAGTCCCAGGATAACTGCCAACATCTGCGAGACAAAGAGACAATGAACACCCCTGTGACCGCGGGGAAGGGATCTGGAATGAGCAGAACTGCGGACGTGACCGTTTGGGACACTGGGCAGCAAGAGGCCTGCTACTGTCAAACTAGAAAAGGCTCCGAGTGTTCCTCCCAGCAGGACTCACCACGACCCCAGTAAAGGCAGCTGTGCCCTGCCCCCAGGGGCCCCTCCGCACACACATGACAGCAACCCGGTCTTCGCAGCCCACAGGAGTTATGGACTACCTAGCCTCGGTTTCCCTGCAGCTTAGACCTTTAAGACCCAATCCCACAATGTGCCCGTGATCCTAACCCATTGTCTTAGTGGTGGCAGGGAGCCCGGGAAGGCTCTTCAGCAGCAGAGTCGGAGTCACTTTCCTCCAGGAAAATGGATGGGGATGGAATCCAGGGGGCCAGCGTGGAGGTGGTGTGGGAGGAGGGGCCGGTATCTGTGTGTGGCTGATGGGGGGTTATGCCTATGCTGGGGACCTGTGGAATCTCTGCAGAGGCCTGGCCTCCTGCTTGGGGCTCTGAGCAGAGGTGGCAGACTGCCCTCCCCGCCGCCCACCTACCAAGGGTTAAAACCTCCTGGCAGAGAAAGGAAGGAGAAGAACCCTGTCCTGATTTGCTTAATGAACGCTAATTAAAAAGACAGAAGATAGCAGATTCCTTCAGGACAAAGATGAAAGGCCTGTTAATTAAATCTAGGGAGATGGGGCCAGGACCCCGCTGATCCCACCTGACAGCCCCACAGCCTCCTTGGAGCCCAGGGTTGGGACTCTAGCAGAAGGGGAAAAGCAGCCCCCTTCCCCAGCCTTGAGGCCCCGCCTGGTGGGTCCTGCCCCTCTGGGTTGCCTCGTTTTCCCTATCTGGACAGCATGAGCATTGGCCTAGGTGACTTCCCATGATGCCCCGACTGGCTCCAGGGCCCTGAAAGTCTGTGCTCTCTATCTGTATGCCTGGGCCTCAGTCTTCCCTTCTGTTAAGTGGGGAGACTCTACCTGCTCAGCAGTGAGACAGACAAGGCCTGAAGTCAGAACTGGGGGTCTGCCAAGGCTATATGGGGAACCAGGAAGTTTAGTGACTGGCTATAGCTAGACCCACAGGACCCTGCTGCCAGGCCCAAGCCCGTGTGTCTGTGCTGTGATCACCCTCCAGGGCACCGTCCTGTACCTCTGAACAAGGATAACGTGGCCTTCACGGAGGCTTCCTGGGAGCCGGGCCCGGGCTGAGTGCACCACTTGCACAGGTAAGTGTAGGCAGTGGGTAGTCCCACTCAAGGGACTCCCCAAGGGATTAGGGAGACGGACAGTGACCCGGGAAACAAACAGTGAATTAGGCAGTGACAGTTCCCTGATAAGAGCCACAAAGGAAACAGATGAGGGAACACGATGCACTCTGAGAGAGGGTGAGTTTAGTTAGGATCATCAGGGAAGGCTTCTCAGAGGAGGTGACAGATCAGTGGAGACTGGCAAGATGGGATGGGAGGCGGGGTAGGGAGGGAGGGCTCCCACTGATGGGAGGCGACAGGGGACCCCCTCAGCTGTCGTCCTCACAGAGCATCCTCTCCCTGGAGTTAACAAGTTCAGACAGGCCAAGGGACATGGCTGGCCTCAGGCCTGTCACTACTCAGTCTAGCAACGGTCTCACGACCCTGCCCCCCACACTGTGCCCAGCCGGGGCCCAGGATGAGTCAGTCCTAGGTGCCCTTCAAATGGAGGGGGCCCAAGAGGACAAATAATGTCCTCCTTCTGGGTGGTCCGGGGACCAGAGGCTGGGCTGGAGAGGAGGCTCCGTGGACAGACATTTACTGGGTCCATACGCCAAGCCCTGGGGACGGAATGATGAGTGATGGCAAAACTGTCCCTGCATTTGGGGGACCCAGATGATAAACCGGTGATTATAACAGAGGACAGCCAGTTAAAGCCCTGGGCTGGAGAGGCCAGGGAAGGCTTTCTGGAGGAGGTGGGGGTCTCCGCTAAGAGCTAGAAAGGAGATGGCCAGGAAAGGGGGGTGGGGTGAGCATTCCAGGAGAGGGAACAGAGTATGAAAGGTTCAGAGGCAAAACTTGAGGAACTGAAGGGTGCTCGGTGTGGCTGGAGGTGGGAGTTTGAGAAAAGGCAGGGTGGGACGGCCGAGGTGGGAGCTGGGAGTCGGCCGAAGAGCCCTCGTTTCAGCTGGGGGCTTCGGGCACCCGTGGGAAGGTTTCGGCAGAGGTGGCGCGGAGCAGGGCTGGTCTTGGGACGTCTTCCCTGGCTGCTGCAGGTCGTGTGGTGGGCTGCGGGGGTGGGCGAGGAAGCCCACCTGGGCTGTGGGAAAGGATCTGGAAGCTTCCATACGAGGCAGGGAGAGAGGATGGTGGCCTGGACAGGAGCAGGAGCTGGACAAGCTCTGGGCTGGGCGGGGGAGGTCTCTGGCTGGGGAGGGGTGCCAGTCTGAGAAATAGGCCCAGGGAGATGGGAAGGTCCATTTTAAGTGCTCAAAGTATGTGTCCCAAAGGTCACCCGAGAGAGGCATCCGAGAGGCCAGAAGCTTCTCCCTGCTTGTCCCCTCCCTCACTATGTGTCCTTGGACAAGTCCTTTCCCCTCTCTGGGCCTCAAGATTCCCACCTGTATCCTGCCTAAAAGGTGGCCTAGAATGGCCTCTGAGCCCCTCTGGAGTGGCTTCCCATCCCTAAACCTCTCGCAGGGGCCCAGGTTGTCCCCTCCCCAGTGAGAGACTCACTAGACCCAGCCTCTGGCCCCAGCCTCTGGCCCTTACCATGTCTGGCTCCCATTCCCTCTGAACACCCACGGTCCGGAGTGGCACCTATAGCTCTGGGACTCCCTGAGGAAATGCCCATGGCTAGGTCCACGCAGACTGGCCTGTGGTGTCCAGACACTGCCCACACAGCCGAAGTGTCCAGTGTGCTACTCACAGAAGGGGCCAGCCGGGGATACCAGGGTCATGGAACCCATCCTACGGGGAGATTAAACATCAGAGCTGTCCCCCAGTAAGGTCTTGTCTGTCTGCCCCCATCCCAGACCAGGGACTCCTAAAGGGAAGGCAGGAAGGGGTCTAACTCATACCCTGGGCAGGTGGCAGAATGGGTGGTCACAGAATGTCCAGTGAATGAATGAAGGATGATGAATGAGTGATAAATGAATACGGAAAAAGTGCGGAATGAGCGCACCTGCCACCCTTTCCTGTTGGCCACTCCGTTCTGGCCACACCGGCCTCCTTCCCAGAGACAGAGCTCATTCCCACCACACGGTGTTTGCAGCTGCCTTTCCTTGTGCCTGGAGCACTGTTCCTGGAGATCTGGGCATCCCTCCCTGCCCAGCGTCCCTGCACGGAGAGGCCACCCAGACCTCCGGACTTTCCCCTGTGCTTCCTGCCTAGGCACACTGTGTTACTTTCTTCTCTAACTGTCGCCACGCATGAGACGGCATATTGGTACTTGCTTGTTTTTCTGTGGTCTGTCTCCTCCGTCAGACTGTGAGCTCCATGAGGGTGGGGGGCCGTGCTGCCCTCTGCCCTCTGGCTCCACGCCCAACACCTACATGCATGGGATGAATAAATGGAGACACGGTACCCACAGGGCGCAAGGCAGCAGAGCAGGGCCCAGAGTCCCTCGGCAGAATGACCGGCTCTGTGTAGACGCTGGTCCTCACCCAGGGTTCTCACTGCAGGGAAGCTGTCCTCAAACAGTAATCTCATTTCTGAGCTCTTTTTGCTGAGGACAAGGAAACAGCAATTACAAGTCAGCAGCAGAACCCAGCCAGGATGGAAAAGGCACAGGAAAGCAACACTGCCCTCCAGCTGCCCTAGGGATTCTTGAGTCAGTGCCATGAGCACCACTGGGACCATGCTGGGACCCCCCCAAGACTGAGATGGACCCCGTCCATCCCCAGGGTCTGTCACGACCCTGCAGGGGCTCCCATGGCCCTTGGGTAAAGGCAGCCTCTCAGGCTTCAGCTCCTCAAATCCCAGAACTCCTGCCTCGCTGGCCAGCGTCTTCCAGATGCTCAGATATGCCAGGTCGCCTCCTACCCCAGGACATTCGCACCTGCCAGTCCCTCCACCTGAAATGCTCTCTGCCGCATCTCACCGGCTTGATTCTTGCTCCTCCTCTTGGCCTCAGGGTCAGGATAATGTCGATTCCTAAGGAAGTCCTCCCTGAGGCTCCGTTCCTGATTTCATAGCACTTCTAACTCTCATTATTAGTGTCCTGTCCTTTGTTCCCACTAGAGTCCCAAGCCCAGAGGATAAGAATCCTATAGTTTCCTGCTCTGTCCCTGACACACACCCCAGGCCGGATATAGACCAGATGGTCCCTAAATGGTGTGGAGTGAAAGAGCAAAAGAGTGAGTGAAGGGAGGAAATCGGGTGGAGGGAAGAGGGGAGGATGGATAGAAAGTAGGAGGGAAATGAGGAGACAGAAGCTGGCTGCGAGGCCCAGACTCCGCTGGCTTCCCTCTCCCGGTGCGCTGGTGCTTTAAGTGGGTGAAGGCCAAGGGCAGGGAAGGAGCTGGCAGGCCCATGACGGGGAAGTGATCTACGAGTGCGCCTCACCCTTCACGTGGCTTTATTTTGAAAACGTGAACTTTACAAATGTCAGGGAAAGGTGGGATTCTCAGCCTGGGACCGCTGAGAAGCCAATTAGCATTCCCGGTGCTGTGCTAATGGGGCCGTACCTGGACTGTGGGAAATTTATGCCGCCTGCTGGGGCCGATGCAGAGGCCAAGGCGGGAGGGTCTGAAACATAAAGTGGCAAGACTGCCAAATCTGTGCCTCCTCCGTGAGGACCTGGGCCACTGTGGGGACGCCTGGAGGACAGGGAGGCAGGTAGGGTAAACCCCACGTGTGGTAGAGGCTACGGGGGCTGGGCAGGGTTAGAGGACCCCTGGGTGCTGCACCCTGGGAGGGGTCACACCTCGGCCTCCCTCCAAGGGGCCAGGCCCTAGACCTGAGCGCAGGACCACGAAGGTCATTCTGATTCCTCTTCACGGGGTCGGGTTAGGGAGAGACAAGAGGTTGCCGGCGCAGAGACCAAGGGTCAGGGAAGCAAGGTCGCTCAGCTGGGAGGGTCAGGCCGGACTTGAATTTGGTTCCCTTGGACTATCAGCGGCCTCCTTACCTGGCCTGCCCCCGCATCCCCCAGTTTTCGGGACAAACCTCATTTGGGATGGCCTGCAGCATCAGGCCGGGGCTCTTCCACATCCGGGCAACCCTCCAGGAGCACGTGGGGAGTACTGTGTGGGCCGCGGCGCACTGACGCACACTGTTCCCTCTGCCGGAACCAGCCTGCTCTCCACAGTGTATCGTCTGTGCCCAGCCCCAGCAGGGAAATTTCTCTCCTGGACGGACTATCCTTTCTTCGCAAATCACCCTCCATGCAATGCTGTGTCACGGGGGTGTGCTGGGAGCTGCTAGGCTTCCATTCGGATCTGAGTGTGGGTGGTGAGTGTGTGGTACGTAAGGTGTGCATGGCGGGGGGGGGGTGCGTGGTGCGTGCGTGTGTATGGATGGTGGGCGGGGTGTGGTGCACGTGTGTGCGTGTGACTGTGTGTGTTGTGGAGGGTGGGATGGGGCGACACCGAGGCCGGGAGCACTGGCGGGGTGCTGGGGCCTGTCCCCGAGGGGCCCAGGAGGAAGCGCTCTAGGCCATTGCCGTCGTGGGTGCAGGAGCTCACGTGGCCGCCCCAGAGAGGCTGTCGAGGCTCCGCCGGACGCGGGTCCCCAGGGCTCTCCAGCTGCGTCCTCCCACAGGCTGGGGTCCTGTCCCTCAGAAGACGCAGAGGCCTGGGACACCGCTGGGGATCACTGACGACCCCGGGGCCCGGCCTCTGATGCCTCCTGTTGTCCCCAGAACGGAGCTCTGCTGAGAGCAGGGACTCCGCCCATCCTAAGTGCCTGGGCAGCTCGATGCCTGGAGGGGCTGCCTGGCCCTGCGCCCCGAGCCATGTGTGCCAGGCCTGCTCCAACCTCGGAGCGACCGCCGCCCCCACTCTCAGAGGAGGAGGCCAGGCTGGGGGAAGACGGACTCACCCGGGCACCCAGGGCTCCGAGGTGCAGGTGCTTAATTTCGAGAACGTGGTTCAACCCCAAAGCAGAAGCGAGGCTTGGCCAACGGCACGGGGTTTCCGTGGGAGCGCCAGGCCGGGGAGCACAGGTCATGAGTCTGCCGTGCTGTCCGGATGCAGAGGAGCGAGGACACCGGGCCTCCCGGGTCCCCTGCGGGCAAGCGGCAAGAGGCTCGGGCTCGGGTCCCGAGTAGGGATGCCACGGCCTGGCGGTTGGCAGAGGGCGGGCAGAGCAGCCTGCCAAACGGAGGCCCCTCAATAATAGGGAGTGACCGGCACGTCTGCTCCCTGTCCCAGCCAGGGGACAGGCTCTGCCTTCATAACGCGTGATCGATGGGCCTAATATGGGACTGGAGACGGCGGGCTGGCAGCCCCGGCCCGGCCTGCCGGCTGCCATTTGCCCATATATTTATTTATTTATGCATTCTCCTCCGTGGCAAAAGCCCAAAGACAATAAAAGAAATTGAATTGCATATCAGATGGGACATCAGAGGGAGATACGGCCATAAATCGCGTCGTATTTATTCCATAAATATCAGCGCCTCCCGAATAGCCAGTGCCCGTGATGAAGTTATAATCAGGAATCTGGTCCCAGGATGCTCGCCACCGGCCCCTCCCCCACTAGACAAACAGGCTGGGTCCCCCAAATAAATAACTGCTTCCTCAGGCCACCTGCCCCCGCCGACGCAGGCATCTGCTCGCCCCGGCTGCCTCCTCCCGGAGCAAGGAGCGGGGTCTCTGGGAAAGGGCAGAAGAGGTGGCTGGCACTCGGGTGTCCCCAGGCCCGGAGGGAAGTCACCTTCTCCAGCTCCTGTGCCCCCACCTGCCCACCTACACCCCACCATCACCTGGCTGGAGCCAACATTCTTCCTCTCTTTCTCTCTATGCCAGTCTCCCCCCGTCCAGAGTGTAATTTACATTCAGGAAAATGCACAAATTAGTGTATGGCTTGTGTCCCCTCATGTCCCCTCCCTGTCGCGCTATCCCCTGAGGTCCCTTCGCGGGTTCTAGAATTTCAGAAAAAGGCAGTCATATAACCTGGCCCGTTCCTCGTTTGCTTGGCATCGACGCCCAGGAGAGCCGCCCACGTCATTGGGCGTATCAGGGGGTCGTCCTTTCTCCTGGCTGTGTGGAGTTCCACGGGCATCCACACCCCAATCTGTGCGTCCGTTCTCCTGCGGCTGGACGTCTGGGCTGTTTCTAAGCTGCTGTGAATGTCCTTGCGTGTGTCTTTCTGTGGATATGAAAACTCGTTTCTGGAGTGTGTGGCTGGGCGTGGAGTGGGAGGGTCCTGGGCAGGAGGTATGTTTAGGGGGAAGCGCCAAGCACGTCTTCAGAGACGCTGCACTGTTTTTTATGCCCACAGGATGTGTGCGAGTCCCCGTTGTTCCAGGTTTGTGGTAACACTTGGCTTTGTCTTGTCTTTAATTTTGGCCACTCTGGTGACTTTGTCCTGAGATCTCTTTGTTGTTTTATTTTTATTTTTTAAGATTTTATTTATTTATTTGACAGACCGAGAAGAGAGCACAAGCAAGGGGAGAAGCAGAGGGAGAGGGAGAAGCAGGCTCCCCACTGAGCAAGGAGCCCAAGGCGGGGCTCGATCCCGGGACCCTGAGATCATGACCTGAGCGGAAGGTGAAGGTTTAACTGACTGAGTCACCCAGGTGCCCCCTCTTGGTGGTTTTGATTTGTTTTCTCCACCACCAATTGTTACCTAGATGACTGCATTGGCCCCTCCCCACCCCACCCTCCCCGCCCCCCCCCCCGCGGGGTCCCTGGCTGGCCCTGGCCCCTGCAGGACCCCCTGTACCCAGCAGCCAGAGGGACCCTGCTGTCCAGTCAAGACCCACCTCTGATCGAAACCCTCCCGTAGCTTCCAGCCCACTGACACTGAAAGCTGAGACCCTGAGGGGCTCTCCTCCAGCCCTCGGCTCCCCCACACTGGCTCCACGCAGTGCCCCTCGGCCCGCCTCCGGACGCCCTGTGTCACCTTCTCAGGGCCCTCTGCCCACCGCCTCACTGTGTCTCCCCAGCACTCTCAGCACTTGTCATCTGTCCCCTCCCTGAGGTCAGCTCTCAGGGGACTGGGTTTTGTTTTCGGTTTCATCCCGGGGGCCTAGGTCAGTGCCTGGCCCAGAGCAGCGGCTCCACCCGTGTTGGTTGATCAACTGAAGCAAGTCCGTGGCGGGTACCGTGGCATTTCGACAGAGCCACTTTTTAAAAAACAGAGGTGAGGGGCGCCTGGGTGGCTCAGCGGGTTAAAGCCTCTGCCTTCGGCTCAGGTCGTGATCTCAGGGTCCTGGGATCGAGCCCCGTGTCGGGCTCTCTGCTCCGCGGGGAGCCTGCTTCCTCCTCTCTCTCTGCCTGCCTCTCTGCCTGCTTGTGATCTCTGTCTGTCAAGTCAATAAATAAAATATTTAAAAAAAATAAAAATAAAAAACAGAGGTGAAATTTACATACCGTAGACTTAAGCGTGTGAAAGCGTAGAATCTGATGGCGGACTTCGCATTCGCATCGCTGTGCCTCCACCGCCCCAGTCTTGTCCCAGACGACGGCAGGTTTGGACGGGGCCTCGTCGGCCTCCGATGCGACCCCGACAGTCTTCACTTTCTCTCTCAACATCTGAACGTCTCTGAGGTTCTTTCCAGCTCCCTCCCAGCTCTCGGTCACCCTGGGTCCCTGAACTTCCTCTTCTCCAGTGGTAACAGACCGTCAGACTGTCCGAGTGCCCCACCTTGACGGTTGGCCGATGGCTGGCGGGGGCTCCCTCCGAGCTGAGTGCCCAGCATCCCTCCCGGGGCGCGACGGAGAGGCCGGGGCTAGGGAGTGGGGGGCGGGAAGCAGCCAACTGGGCTCTCCCCGTACCCCCACCCCCACCCACTAGCCACGCTGCCTGGGCCCTCGGGTCCCCTGGAGGTGGGACAGACCCAGGCAAACCTCGGCTCTGCCATCCCACGCCGCTGCCCTTCTCCCCCATGCCCCCGGGCTCCCTCCTCAACCCGCAAGAATCTTTCCTTTCCTTTGGCTAATAACTAAAGGGAGGAAGACCCAATTTATTTGGCAACAAATAAAGAGCTGCCATGATTAAGCCAGGGAGGCGGGGGGAGAAAGTTTAAAGGAGGAAAAATATCTTGGGTAATGCCATCTCCTGCGTCTTTATATTCGGAAACGGATCGTTCTGGACGCGGGCAGAAGGCCTGATTTAATATCCTCGTGGAAAATACTGCACCTGATCCAATTACCACGGGAATCTTGATACAGTCAGCAGTCAAGATGAAAGATTCAGAGGCGCTCGCCACGGGAGTAAACACCGAGACCGAATTACCCCGACTCCTCTGGGGGCAGATAAGTGACTCGGGTCGCGGTGAGGGCACCTTGGGCCGGGCTGGGGGGCTCGACTGAGGCCAACTTGCCGCCGTTGGCCACCGGGGCCATGCTGGTCTGTCCCAAGGCAGCCCGCCACGCTGCCCTCCGGCCAGTGGGAGCCCTTGGGTCGCGACCCCGGTGTGGCAGGTCAGGGACCATGCGGAGGGGCATCCCCACACCGTGCCCGTGGTGCCGCTGGGCCCTGGAGGTCCTCCTTGATGCCCAGTCCCTCCCCCTGCTACCCTTGTGCACTCCTGACCAACCGTCCCTGTGCCCTCCTGGTCCAGTCTCCAGGCCCCCAGGCTGGCTCAGCCCCGCAGCCTGGACCCCTGCAGCAGCCCCTCTCTGCTCGCGCTCTCTCATCCTGCCATCCTCTGTGACACAGGGCTTAACCGACACGAGTCTAACTGCCTCCTCTGCGCTCAGAACCCTCAGTGGCCTCCAGGAGTTCTTAGGAGGAGTCCAGAGTCAGGACACCCTCCAGGGCTACACGCATCTCCGTACCCTCTCCTGCCTGGCCCACATCTCCCTCCCCTGCTCCCACCTGGCCTCCCTGGTCCTCAGAATGGTCCAGCTCTCCCAGTCACGTGCACCCTGAGCCCCGTGCTTTGCTGCAGGACACTGGCCATGACTCTGATGACGGGACCAGGCGAGCACTGAGTACTGCGCAACCATCTCCCCTGAGGGGTTCCTGGGGTTCCACATGTCGCGGGCCTGCTGCGTCTGTCCTGTGTTGGCCGCGCAGCCTTGGATGAAGGTCTAGACTCCCTGAGTTCGGGGGTGTGGGCGGATCCAGCAAGATGCTGATGGACAGGAGGGTGATAAGGAGCCAAAGCTCCACGGCCAGGTTCTGCAGGGCCGAGCTCCAGCTCCGCGTCTCAGTAGCCTCATCTGTGAAATGGGTCTTTAGGGCAATTACACCTGTAAAACACCTACGTCCCTGGCATTTAATGAGACCTGTAGCAGGGTTACCTCGCTTGGGACCTCTACCACCTCCTGTACATCACTGGAGCTCCAGGGGACATTCCCCCCGGGGATGGGGAGCAGCTTAAAGCAGACTTGTGTGTCAAAACCTGGGTCAAAGGCCGAAGTGCTTCCCTCCAGAGCCAGACATTAGCCCATTCACCACAAACCTGTGACTACAGCCGAGTCTGTGACCTCCAGAACCCACCTCTTGGGAAGAGATTGCCCCCACCCCACCCCTGCAGGGGAGTATGCAGGAGGTTATGTTTTGGATGGGGTCAGGAGTATACCCTCCCCGAGGGGACTGACTCCCTGGGGTGGCTTCTGGGCACTGAGAAGATTACCCAGATAATGCCTTTGATATTTATTTATTCATTTTAAAGATTTATTTTTTGTCAGAGAGAAGGAGCACAAGTAGGCAGGTGGCCCGCAGAGGCAGGGAGAGAAGCAGGCTCCCTGGGCCCACCGTGGAACTCGATCCCAGGACCCTGGGGTCATGACTTCAGCCGAAGGCAGAGGCTTAACCCACTGAGCCACCCAGGCGCCCCAGTGACTTTGATTTTGAAACACTAACATTTGATTCATGAATGTTACCCATGCCCAAACGCCGTTCTTTCTTGAGCCTTCCAGTTCGCTTCAAGTTCACTTTCTTGAGCCCACTTCAAGTTCAGTGGGCAAGGGTGCCAGGGGGAGGGACTGGGCATCCAGGAGGACCTCCAGGGCCCAGCGGCACCACGGGCAAGGAGACTTGAGCCACTTGACGCGGCTCACTCTTCTATTCTGTTTACACATTTATAAACTTTGCACATGAACAATCCCCTTTAAGGGCGATTTGATTACTGCTTGGTCCAAGTTACAAACCCAGTTAATCAGGCTCCTTTAAACACTTGAAACTGCGGGAATGCCGCGGACGCGCGCTCTTTCTTCTGAATCCAGCCTCTCTCTCCACCGATCCAGGCACACATTGGTCCACGGCGCTTTGTAAATGAGGGAGCCGTCCCGCGCCGCTTCCAAACTTCTGAACGGCGCAACTCCAGACCCCAAGTCTAAATCAAGCACGTGCTTCCCCATTTTCAAGTCCAACTGCAAGGCTGGGCTTTTCCTTTACAATCAGCCGGACGCTCCTGAACTTCCCAAAGCTGAACCCCGCACCCACTAAAGACAGTGCTAGCAACAGTACTGTTCTGATTCTCCTAAATGTGTCTATTCTTCACTCGAACCCTTCTTGGGGCCGAGAGATGCTTACCTGGCGGGGGAGCGATTTTCCCATACCCAGGGGTCTGGGGGCTGCTTTCTCAGCTGGCCGAAAGTCTAAAGGACCGCCGTGGTCTGGCCCAGGGCGCCCACCTTCCTGGCCGCCACTTCCAGGAAGCTGGGCCCAGTGCTGGACTCCCAGGGGCCCCCTGGGCTGGCCGGGATGCCCCAGGGTGCCCCTCTGTCCTCATTCTTCTCTCTGCTCACGCCTCCCACACCCCAGTTATTGGATTCAACTAATCGGTTTACCGATCCGTTCATATTTCTCCTCTCAGTTAGGACCTCCACCATGGAGGACACTTAATGACAGACGATTGGATTCTCTGGGCCTCCCAGGGCTTTTGTCACACTTCTGAAGTCACCTCAAGGACGGGCATGGGGTGGGGGAGGCAGATGGGGCGGAGGCATGGCCAGCTCCCTGGAGGAGGTGCCAGTGGGAGTGGCCACGAGGAGCGTGGTCTCTCCGAGGGCTCCAGGGCCACCTGGCCGCTCCAATCTTCCCACCTTTGTGGAAGCCACACTAGATGCTGGGACAGCTCAGAGAAGGGAGGCCCTGGGGCTGGTGCAGCCTTACGTTTCCTGCTGAGCGCTGTGGGGTCACTGATGGCTCTCTGATTCAGTCTTAATGCTTCCTCCTGGGCTACTCCCCGTTCCCTCCCTGCAGAGGCTCAGGGGAGGGCTGTGCTGTCCAGGACGGTGTTGGCATTCTCTTCTTGATCTCAACAACCCCATGAAGACAGTAACCAGTATCTGGTCAGTACCGGGGCTCAGAGAGGTTAAGTAACCTGCCCAAAGTCACACAGCTTAGAAAGGGTAGAGCTGGGGTTTGCACTCAGGCACCTCTGAACCTCAGCCCCCGCCCCCCGTGTCTTGGCCCCGGTGCGATCCCTCCCTAAGGCCATGGGCCCCCAAACATGGGCTTGAGCCAGACAAGACAGAGGCAGCGGGAGGAGGCGGCCATCACTGAGATTTTTTCCAGAGCGGGGAGGATTCCCTCTATCTCCAATCCCTCCCTTCTCAATTATTTCACCACCAAGAACCTGGGAGAACCAGATCTGCTGTGAAGACGAATTCTCTCTGATAAAAGCTGCAGCGGGCAACCCAAGCTGGCAGCCCCATGGCGGGAGCACCTGCCAGTGCCTAGGCCTGCAGGGGCAGCCCCCAGGGGAGAGTGGGGTGGGCTGGGTGGGGGGTCTCCCTCCAGCCTCCCCTCCCTCCCCGCCAGTGCCAATGGTGGCCAGGGAAGGTTGTCTTGGTAACTCGGGCTGAGCGCCGCTCATCCTCTTGCTGGGATTTCTCTCCTGGTGATGAAAGGCTCAGCGAGGAGAGGGGAGGCAGATCCAGCCCAGCATCCTCCTTCCGAGAGGGGCCGCCGACTTAATAAGTGATGCTGCTTTTCTGCAGGCAACCTTAACCACAGGTGCTCGCCGATGCGGCGGGAGTCCGGGAAGCCAGGCCCGGGGCAGGGGCGAGGGTTTTCCTGAAGCCTGGACCCTGTGGGGAAAGCCGGTGGCTCCCAAACACCCTCCCAGACTGGGGCAGAGTCTCCGAAAGCCCCAAGGTGGGCCTGCGGCACTGGGGGGTGGGGCGGGCAGCTTCTAAGAGGGGGCACAGCCGCCCAATGGTTTGCTCAGCACTGGTCGGCCTGAGTCCCCCCACTCCCGGCTGGGTAGCCTTTTCCTCCCGGGTGCCAGGGGAGTGATGAATGAGGGGTCGAAGGGGGTTGAACGAGCCGATCCTGTGAAAGCTCTTCATGCTGGGGGACAGACAGCCCCACCCAGATGCGCTGGTGTCACCCTCATCACAGATGCAGGGGATGGCCACACGCCAGCCAGAACCAGATGTCCACCCTGAGAGCCCTGCTGGCGGGACGCTGACCAGCTTCTTTTTCCCTCTTTCTCCTCTTTTTTCTAACCAGCTTGCAGAATTGCAAAAGCTTGGACTCAGGAGGAGGGAGAGAAGGGAAACTGGCCACGCTGGGCTCTCGGGCAGGAGCACGCCACCCTCCCCCTTCACGGATGCAGCCACGCGAGCCCAGGGAGGTGCCGTGACGCGTCCTGGGCCGCCCAGACGCCTGGGTCTTCGCCAGCAGAGGTGGCGGCTGGAGGTGGGGGTGAGAGTCCACGGGGCCCTCCGCTCCTCAGCTCCACACTCTGCTCAGAGAGACCCTTGAATCCCCCCATAGTGAGGACGGCTTCACAGCAAAACACCCACCCCCTCTATGCGGAGCCCGTAAGCGGAGGCCTCCTCTCCAGGAAGTGACCGAGTCAGAGCACAGAGCCGGGGACAAGAACTTGTCTGCTGGGAAGGGGTGAGTAGGACGGGGCCGGAGAAGGGGCAGGTTCCGGAGACATTTTCTGTAGCTGTTTCTTCCTTTCCAAGGTGCAGGAGACCTGGGACGTCCCCCAAAATCCTCAGTAACGTCGCCGACAAGATGGCTCGTGTCGTCCCTGCCGGTCGGAAGAGTTGATTTCGTGAGTACTCACTGTGTGGCCGGCTCTAGGCTAACTTCACGTTGTGGGGGAAAGTTATGTCCGTTTTACAGATGAGGTAAGTGAGGCTCAGAGAGGCACAGACTCCTGCTGTCTTAGGTGGTCCTTCCAAGGGCAGGTGCCAGTCAAGGATTTCAGGGCACGTGATTTTATGAAGGAAGCGCTCCTGGGAGAAGCCGTTCAGGGGTGGATGAAGCAGGACAGAAAAGGGATAGAAGGTCAACAAGGGTGTGGGTTCAGGCGATGTCCTGGTCTCAGCCTGAGCCCAGGAGGGCTGGGGCGAGGACTGTACCTTGGTGCTCATCCCATCCCAACACCGGAGTGGCGCTTTCATACCCGCCTGCGAGCCAATGTCCGCAGACAGACAACGGGGTCAGGAAAGGGGATTCACGGGACCCGGCTGGGACACCAAGGTCTCCACCACACTTGCTCGAAGTCACGCATCTGGCAAGTATCAGAGTCAGGATTTGAATCCGGCTGTGCCCCCACCAGGCCCTGGGATTGTAACCGTGGCCCCGCGCCGCCTCTCCTGGAGCTGGAGCTCTGGCTTCCCTCGGGGGCGTCTCCCCGAATCTCCTGCCCTCTCCCTGGGAAGCCGAGGAGTGTGGTGTCGAGGTGACACAGGCATACATTGCTTGCTTCATTATACCACGTGTTGTGCTGTGCTCTGCTACACGGCCTCGCCACAAAATACAGCACGGTGTCTCATGTATTATTTATACAACAGGACTCTTGGTGGGGGCACGGGGGGGCAGCCTTGGAGAGATGCACATATGGCTGCACACACTCGGAAAGTCCCCGGTGCGCAGAGGAACAATTAGACACTCCTGACTTAGGGCCCCTCTCTCCGCGTGGCAAAGCAAACAAGCACACAAATGAATTGATTTAAAGAAAATGATGTTGTAAATGATGCTACAGTCGGCCCGTGGATGGGGGCCCAGGATGACTGTGGTGTGGGAGGCAGTAGCCCAGATCAAGCTCCCGGCTTGAGGGCTGAGGGAGCAGAGGCAGTGAGCGCCGGTGGCTCTGTGCTGGGCATCAGCTGTCCCTGTGGCATCGTGTCCCCGATGGTCCCCAGAAGGCTCCAGGGGATGAGACCCGGGGAACCCGTTTCTGGGCCCTCTCTGGCCAGATGCGGACAGGGACTTGCTCTGGCCCGTGCAACCGGACGGGGCAGGCGGGATGTGGGCCACTCCCGGGCCAGGCCGTTGAAATGTGGGTGTGGGACCCTCCACGCAGGCCCCAGAGCCGATGGTGGAAGGATGTGTAGGGCGAGTAAGGAACAGAGTTTGGCACTTGTGAGCCACTGACGTTCTGGGCTTGACACCCCAGCCGGTTGTGCTGATGGAGCAATTTTACAGGAAAGCAAGCAGCCCCGAGGCACGAGGCAACCTGCTCAAGGTCACGCTGCCTAGAAGTGGGGGAGCCAGGGTGGGACGCAGCCGCCTCCACAGGCCTCCAGTGGCTCCTTTCTATCCCCGGGGAAAACCGATTTTTCAAAAGACGATTCCGATTCTGTCCTGTCCAGCCACATCCTAAGACTTTCTCCAATCTCGGTCCACTCGGCCGAGACCTCCGGGCTCCTGGGCAGCTGCCCTGGTCTTCCTGGGGCTCCTCCTCCCTCTTCTGCTCCTTGTAAATCCGGTCTCCAAACGGGAGCCGGCTCATCCCACCAGACGCCGTTTGAAGCCCATCATGGGTTCCCCAGGGCCCCAAGGACAAGGTCAGGGTGCCACAGGCCTCTGGTGACTTTTGCTTCTCACTGAACCACTCTCCGTTTGGGCCCTTCCCTTAGCCACACCAGCTCCTCTCAGTCTCTCTGAACACCACACTCCTACTGCCGGCCTTCTCCAAGGCTGTTCCCGCCACCTGGGACACTTTTCCCTTTTAGCCTGGCTCACTCCCACGATGGGGACTCCTGAGCCCAGAGTTGGAACCCAGGAACACACAGTGTGTGTACGTGTGTGTGTGTGTGCGCGCATGCGAGAGCCCCACCTTCCCTCTTACCCCTGCCCTCCTGTATCGGCCGTGCTGTATTTCCTGTTCACCACCCTCCCCTACGGGAACATAAGCTCCTTGCAGACGGGGTTGGCCTTGCTACTGTGTGTCCTTAGAGTCTCGCCCAGTGTCTGGTGCAAAGGAGGCTTTTCGTAGACAGTCACCGACTGAGCGGAGGGATGAATGGACGCTCTCCTTCGGTTGACACTCTGAGTGGCCACAAATTTGTGAAGATGTGTTTGAATTTCTCTGCCCATCCCAGCTGGGACACAGACCGAGCTGCTCCTCTCCTGGGGCCCACACCCAGGCCAGGACCCACCCCCTCTGGACAAGCCGCCGCCCTTCAGAAAGGAACACCATTGTGAACTCATCCTTCCCAGGTCTGTGCTCTAGGTCTGGGTTCTCTGAGGTTCACATAGACTCTCTTGCCTTCTTCCGGGAGTCAAGCCTGGAGCCAGTAAGGATGTGCCCCACCCAGGTTGTGGGTGGTAAAGACCTTGGGCTTAGGAGCTGAAGGGACCTCCCAGCCAGTGACTCCTGCTAGCGGTGTGACCTTGGACGAGTCACCGGACAACTTGCGGGAGACCTCAAGCATCTCTTCTGTAAATGGGTATAAAACAGCACCTTCTTCCAGGGGCGGTCAGGAGGATCCGGGGAGCTGACACGTAGATCCTGGGGTTACTACTGTTACGGCCTCAGCCGCCCAGCCCTGCCCTTTGGACCTGCGCCCACAGGTGGGGCCTGTTGACCTCAAAAGATTGACAGGGTGAGTCCTCCCGGGAGCCCAGACAGGCCGGGAGGACCTCGGGCTCCCAGACGACAGTGCCACTCAGGTCAAGGCTGTGTGGCCCTCAGGAAGTCCCACAGAGGCAGGTTCTCCCGCAATAAGATCTGGAGACCTTTTCACTCCGACAGGTGCCCAGTCGGGGCCAGTGGAGGTGGGGACACAGTGTTATCAGGGTGCATGCAGGGGTAACTCCGGCCACCGCCGGAGCAGAGGGACAGGCAGGCCTTGCCGCGTGCTCTGATGGGAAGTTCAGGCGCTAGGCAGTCAGGGAAGACAAGTCAAGGACCAGTGGAGTTAGCCGCTGACAAGGGGCAGTGGGCAGAGGACGGGCAGCCTGGGCAAAGGCTCAGAGGAAGGAAAACTTGTGGAGTGTTTGTGTGCAGGGGAGGCTGATGGCTGGTCCCGAGGGCCTGGGGGTGGGGGCAGGTGACACGGGGCTGGACAGGTGGACACGGCAGTCCCCCAGGAGCGAGCCTGGGCTTGGGGAAGTGGTGGAGGGTGAGCCAGGGAAGAAGGGAGGAGGTCACCTTTATCCCCCTGTCTCGCCCAGGGGGCGGCAGGCTCTCCTGTCCACAGCTACTCCCCACCTCCAGGCACGCCGGAGGGACTGCCCTTTAAATAGCCCCGGGTTGCTCAGGATATGGAGGCTGGTGGGGACAGGGAAATCCCATGGGGGTGGGCCCCCATGCTGTGTGCCACAGCGGCCATGGACCCGATGCTCTGGTGCCTCCGTTTACCCCCTGGGTGCGCACACGACGAGGTTAGTCTTCTTCCCCGGGTGTGCTGTGAGGGGGTTCGGACCCGGGCGAACTGCAGAGGATCCTGGCCATGGGGGTGGGAGTGTGGGGTCACCCTGCACGTGACATCATGTCACAGGGACACTTCCCAGCCGGAGGGCTGGGGTCGCTGGGCCTGGCCCCAGCTGTGGCTGTCACGGGCAGCGGCTGCCCGCAGCCTGGGAGCGGCCAGGGCCGGCAGAGACCTTGTGAAGGCAGGTCTGGCAGCCGCACACATGGGGACCGGGCTGTGGACCCGGCTGCCCCTGTGGCTGGGTCCCCAGCAGGCTGCGTGGCCTGGGCAGCCCGAGGCGCTGGCTGCCACCCCGGGCCATCTGCTGGAATTTCAAAGGCAAATGTTCTGAGAAATAATGGGGCTTAATAAGCCAGGCCGGTCGATATCCCATTGAAGGGAAAAGAGAAGGCGAGGGAGAGAAGGAACAGCTGGGAGAGAGAGGGAGCGGGAGGGAGGGACTGACCCGGAGAGAGCGAGCGAGACCTAGAGAGACACAGGGCGTCACAGAGAGCGAGAGAGACACTCTTGTGCAGAGAGACACAGAGAAATACACAGAAAGAGGGAAGGAGAGAGGCAGGCACAGACACAGGTAATGACACGGCTGAACGACACAGAGGGAGACCCACCAGCGGGAGAAAGAGACATAGGCCCCCTGCCTCCCCCGCCCCCCGCCCGACCGCACGCACAGAAACAGAGATAGAGACAGCCGGGGTGGGGGGGAACACCCAGAAGATGGAGACAGGGATGCAAGAGGCCCGGAGGAGGGCTGGGGGGGTCGGAGCTGCCTGGGGGCTTCGAGTGGAGCTGCTGGAGAGCTGAGCCCATGGTCAGCCCAGCCAGGGGGGTCTTGTCCTTGAACCTCAGGCCCTCGGGCGGGGGAACGTGTGGCCACCCGCCTCCGCCTAGTGCTCAGGACACCGAATGGCGGGCCTGGCCCACAGCAGCGCCTATGGTCATAGCGACGGGGAGGGGCCCGAGGGACAGGCCTGCCACCTGGACCTGTGCCACCCCCACCTCGGGCAAGACACCACAACTCCGGCTTCAGTCCCAACATCTGCAAAGTGGCGGGGGTGGGCACCGGTTCCTGCCTCCCACGGTGATCGTGAGGGTTGAATGAGCAGCCTCTAGTTCAGCAGCGGCTAGCCTTTCTGGAAACTTCCGACGTGCCAGGTGCATGTGGGGACCCAACAACCATCAGTGGGTTAGGCACAGAAATGCCCATTTGCAGGTGAGAACACAGGTGGACACCAGGGTGACCTGCCCGAGGTCCTGTAACTGCCTCCAAGGAAGAAGCAGGCAGCCCCGGGGGGGCCCATTCCCAGGTGAAGGTCGGGCTAGAGGCTCAGGTAGGACAGATGCCCAGCTCTGGGGGCAGAGAGCCCGGCACTCGCCTACCCGCTCCCTCCCTCCCTCATTCACTTCTGGAACATGTGTGAGTTGCCCGGCTGTCCTGGATCATAAGGTAAGGAATCATAGATTCCTGGATCATAGATAAGGAAAGATCTACAAACTCGTCGGCTGCCCGCAGAAGCGTCTTCTGAGAGTTCTCAGCTCCCACAGATTGCTGGACGGCGGGCCTCCTTCTCCAAGCCCAGAGACCACCGCGGCCTCTCCGCGGCCCACGTTCCCCTGGCTGATGGGCCCCACAAGGAGTGCCGGCCGAGGGGGGCGCCTGGAGGCCCGGGGTGTCCGTTCCCCTGGAGGGGGCCTGCCTGGCGTGGCTGGGTCACACCGCGCCGAGACAACCACCGGGCTGGTTGCCATTCCAGCCGCCATCGGGTGACATTTCCTGGAGGCTCACTCCACGCCAGGCACAGGCACTGCCTCCTTTCAGCTCTGCCACGCCAGGGGGAATGTGCTTTTTTGTCTTTTTTTTTTTTTTTAAAGATTTTGTTTATTTTTTTGAGAGAGAGAGAGAGCGCGCGCGGGCAAGCAGTGGGAGCAGCAGGGGGAGAGGGAGAAGCAGGCTCCCCGCTGAGCAGGGAGCCCGAGGTGGGGCTCGATCCCAGGACCCTGGGATCATGACCTAAGCCGAAGGCAAACACTTAAGCAACTGAGCCACCCAGGAGCCCCAAGAGGGGGAAATTATTTTAATGGCTTCTTTTTTGTTTGTTTGTTTGTTTAAGTAGGCTCCACACTGGGTGTGGAGCCCGGCGCTGGGCTTGAACTCATGACCCCGAGATCAAGACCTGAGCTGAGATCAAGAGTCAGACGCCTCACCGACTGAGCCACTCCGGTGCCTCTTTATGGCTTCATTTTAACAGCCGGGAGTTGGAGGTGTCAGATCTGAGTTCCTCCAGCTTGTGCTGGGATCCAAACCTGTGCTCTCGGCCACCTGCCCATCAGGCCGGGACACCTCACCCAGTTCCAGCCCCCATTCCTGTGTCCTCAGTCACGGCCCTGCATAGGTGTGGCCGCTCCGGGCACATCTCCCCAGCTTGGTCCCGGGGTCCTACCTCTGCATCGAGCCAAAGGTCTTCTTCACCCGTGTCTACGGATTGTCACCATACCTCTGTCTAAGCCGGGACTCTACTTGCCTGCCCTTTCTCTGCAGAGCCCTGGACCCTTGACGGCACCGCCCTCCTGTCCCTGGGGGCAGCGTCCGTACTGCCAGGGGCCCCTCGGCTCTAGACCTTTCCTGCATGGCCCCTGGGGCTCAAGAGAGCAGAGGGCTTAAGCGAAACCGTCCCTCATCTGATCCTCCTCTTCTACCTTACGTCTCCTGAAGTCCACTCCCCTAGGTGGCTGTTGCTGGACCCTGGATGTCCATCAGGGAGTCTGAAAAAGCTGGACTCCTGGGTCTCACACAGCAGATTCCAAAAATGCCACCAGCCTGGACATCCCTGTAGCATATGTTCAGCATGGTAAAATACATATTACACAAAATTTACCATTTTAATCATTGTCAGTTTCGATGGAAATAAATACAGCCACAATGTCGTACAAGCATGCCCACTACCTCTGTTCCAGAACTTTCCTCCACTCCAAGTGGAAACCCTACACGCATTAGGCAGTCAGCCCCCATTCTCTCCTGCCCTCTCCCAGCCCCTGGAAACCTCTCGGCTGCTTTTTGTCTCTACGGATTTGCCTAATCTGAATATTTCATACAAATGGAATCATACTGTATGTGGCCTTCTGCAACTGGCTTCTTTTATTTACCATAATGTCCTCAAGGGCCATCCATGTAGCAGGTGTCAAAGCCGCCTTCCTTCGTACAGCGCCGTATTTCTCCGTGGACCTATCGCGTCTCGTTTATCCGTTCACCTGCTGATGGACATGAGCGTCGCTTCTATCTTTGTCTATTGTGAATAACACGGCTACACAACTGGGTGTACAAATACCTCTTTGAGACCCTGCTCAAAATTCTCTTGGGGCCACGCGAGAACTCTACGTTTAATTTTGGGGGAGCCTCCATGCTATTTCCCACGGTGGCTGCACCATCTTGCACTCTCCCCACCGACAGGGGTCAAGGGCTCCAAAAGCTCCCCGGCTTGCGATTATGGGTTTTGTCTTGTTTTTAAATACATTACCATCCTAACGGTGTGCAGTAGTATGTCCCGGGTTTGATTTTCATTTCCCTAATGGATGCCGCCCATTTCCTTCCCTTGTTCCCTCTGGCTGGAACTGTGGATGTCCCTGTTGGATTTTCGGATTTCCTCGGGGCTCTGATGGGCCGCCCGTGGGGGTAGCTCCTGGCTTGCCGCGGTCAGTGCTTCCCCACCTCGTTTCATTCCATTCTCATGACCGTGTCGCGTCATTTTAAAAAAAGATTTATTTATTTGAGAGAGAGAGTGTGTGCACGCATGTGGGGAAGGCAGAAGCAGACTCCCCACTGAGCAGGGAGCCCCATGCAGGGCTCGATCCCATGACGCTGGGGTCATGGCCTGAGCCGAACGAAGGCAGACGCATCACCGACTGAGCCACCCAGGCGCCCTCTCATGACAGTGTCCTGAGGCCCTGTTTGCACGTTTGCTTTATAGATAGCAGATGCCTGGACAAGTGTTCTCCGAGAGGCAGGGAGGCTGGGCCCAGAGGCCGCAGGGCCCCAGGTAGGGTAACCGGACCTCACGCACTGTTTGTGGCTGGTCCCTGTGCTGATTGGAACAAAGGTGTGCAGGTCGGTGAGTGTTTGAAAGGTCCCCACCTTGGCCCAGGTGTGCCTGATTGCAAAGTCCTCCCCTCCTCCCTCCCAGGCATAGGCTCCCAGCCGGGGGAGGGTGGGCAAACTATGGCCCACAGGCCAAATCCAGAGCTAAGGGGGGTGTTCCCATGTTTCAAGGATTGAAAAAAGAAATACGAGGTGAATATACAAACCCTAAAACATTTACTGTCAGGCCCTTCACAGGAAGAGATTGCTGACCCCAGCTTTGCCCTGACATATATCGCTGGGGCCCTTGGGTCCTGGGGAGGCCGGGGTGTCCTGGGGAGAGGGGGATGGGCCTCCTCGCAGTGGCTTGTCAAAACCCACGTGTGGGCGGAGGGCCCAGGGGTAGCAGCACAGCCAGGCTCCCCTGGGCCGCCGCAGCAGCCCCAGCCCAGTCCCTGGTGCCAGCCATCAGCTCTGGGCAGCTCAGCCCTCCCCCATCCCAGGAGGAGGTGAAAAATGTGACACCGCAAAGTGGGACATTAAAGTTTAACGGGGGCGATGCATATTTAATGGGGCTTAACAAAGCATCCTTAAAGACATCCCAGACAGCCCCCCGGGGGCGGGGGCAGCCTGCTCGCTCCCTCATCTGTCTGTGGTGGCGTCCCTGGGACAAGCTGGCCTTCCGCGCTCCTGTCGGAGCCAAGAGCGGGCCTGTGGGGTGGGCTCGGAGGGAGCGGCCCCCTCATCATTAACAGTAGGAAGGTGTCTGAGGAGCCGAGTGCGCAGCGACAACGCTCAGGCTGCCGGGCCCCATTCCAAGAAGCACCCCCTACCTACACCGTGGGGGGTGTGCCCCGGGTCCCCTCCCCCGCAACCGTGTCCCTCATTAGGGGCCACTGCTGGGGCTGGGAGGTCATCCCTAGGAGGGGGCACAGGGTTGGTAGAAGAGGGGCCCCAGTCATGGACTCTGATGTCCCTGCCTGAGAATCAGAGATAGCAGATTCTCAGAATCATGGTGTCTCGGAAGGGCCGCCCTAGACCCTCTTGCCTTTTGACCAAGTCAGAGCCCAGGACTCGCTTTGCCCCTCCCCATCCATATGACTTCGGGGTCACAGCCTCCTCTCAGTGCCACCTGAAAATTCTTGGGGGTCCCTGGGGGCTTCTCACAAAGAGCCCACCAGGCCTTCCTGCTGTCCTGTCTTCTCGGTCACGCAACAGGCACCCTGCCCAGGATGGTGGCCTGGAAGGGTCAGGCTCAGTCCCTGAGACTCGCCCCTGCGTTCAGCCGCATCTCCTCCCGGGAACCCGCACCCTCCGAGCCCTGCCACGGAGATGCCCCTGCCGTCCAGGGCTCTCGCAGCCCACAGCTGGGCCTCCGACACCTTGACCTCCCCTGTGGCATGTTTCAAGAGCTGCCCCCGGCCTTGTATTTCCAGCAGGGAGCCTGGGATCTACACCCACAAGACTGGTCCCGGCCCCGGGGTCCCCCGTTGATGTAATGGGACCCCGTCATGGAATGGTCTGGGGTTGGGATGGTGGGGTTGGGAGTGGGAGCGCTCTGGACACCCACCTCTCCTTCACCCGTTGCTGGCACCATCCCTCCTGACTGGCCCCAGCGACCGTCCTCCTCGCCCCCTCTCCTCCTTCCCAGCCTGGTTCAAGCAGCCCCTGGTCAGCCCCTTGCTGTCTCCCACCACCATGAGGGTGGGACTGTGGGAGTCCTGGGGCGCTGGGTTGGCGCCACCGGCTGAGCGTCTGACTCTTCATTTCGGCTCAGGTCGTGATTTCAGGGTCTGAGATCGAGTCCCGCATCGGGCTCTGTGCTTAGCCGGGCATCTGCTTGAGATCCTTGCCCCCTTCTCAGCTCCTCCCCATCCAGCTCTTGCGTGTTCAATCACTCTCTCTTTAAAATAAAGAAAGAAATAAAATCTTAAAAACAAACAATCCAACAAACAAACGCCAAAAACCCAGGAGAGTCCCTGGTCCTCTCTCCACCAGGAGAGTGAGGGGGACTGTCTCCTCCAGGGGAGTGTGTCCCATGCAGAGGACAGATGGTCTTATCTCCAGCTGCCCCCCCCCCCACATATCCCTTCCTGCTCATCCCTTCCCACCTCCTCTCGCCTCCCCCCTGCGTAGCTGCCCATCATCCTCTGGTGCCCTGTGTCTTCACCCTGCTTCCCCGTCACAGGACGCTGTCTCTCTGTCTCATCACCTGTCACACCGGCTACCCTCCCCCTCTCTTCTGCTCCTTGTCACTTCTTCAGGGGACCCTTCCTGACCAAGTCAGACCCCTGAGGGAGCTCCTGGCCAGCCTGGGGTTACTGTCCCTTAGGATGTACAGCACCAAGGCTAGCTGGCACCTCCCCAAATGTGAGCCCAAATGACCCATCTGGCACCCAAGGGCACTGGTTTTACTATAAGACTCCCCACACCGCCCCGACTCTGGGGTCAGGCGGGGGTACCGCACGCTGCCCTTTACTCAACTCTTACTTGTTGAGCCCCTGCTCAGGGCCAGGCCTGGTCCCCTGGGCCCTAAAGTGGCACTTTGGAGGGGGTAGCCCAAGTGTCCCAAGGTCCGCCACAGAGGGGCCCTTCCTTAGAGCAGACATGACACGCCCGTCCTCTTCTAGTGGCCTCCACAGGCTGACATCGGGGCCACTCACAGACCTGAGCAGGCCCGCCGGCCAGGGGCGGGGGGGGGGGGGTTCAGATCCACCTGCAATCGGGGAGCTCAGCTCATTGAGTCAGAATCAGTGATTTTTCTGTGCTAAAGCTTGGGTGCTCTGACAGAGCGTGCCCCCAGGCCGGGGTGAAAGACGGGGTCACGGACGCAGAATCTGCAGAGCGACTTTGGTGGGGTGGGGGCGAGGGCTGGAGAGGCCGTGGGAGGACAGGGGGAGGCCAGCGGGGAGCCAGGGGCCCTTAAGCACCCTGCCCCCACCCAGAACAGCCCTGATGTGAGACGGGGGGTTTCTGTGAAAGAGCTCGGGCAAGCCGAGTTGTAGCTAAAACGGAAGAGCACCCCTCGTTTGCAGACCCTGCAAGTGCGGCTGGGTGGGGGCTGGGGGCTGCCTCCCGGTCACGGCTGAGTCCCAGGCTAGCAGGGCCCAGCTGTGGGGACGGGAGTGAGCCGGAAAAGGCGGAGGGGGGCCCGGCGACATCTGGAGTGGTGTGTCACGTCTCTGCGTTCTTGCGCAAGAGGAAGCAGGTGTCCTGGCAGCTCCTCGATGTCTCTCCAGCCCCCTCGGTGTTCTACCCCCCACCAGACGCCCCACACCCACCCTCCAAGATGGCATGAACGAATCAGCCGTCCTCACATTTGGGAAGCATTTTCAAATTCCTTTGCCGTGACTGATTTCTCTTTTTTAGAAAAAAAAAAAAATTTCTCTTAAACATCCTGGGAGGCCCACGGTTTCATGATCCGAAGATTCTCTGGGTTGAGGACTCTGTGGTTGGAAGATTCTGGGAGTTGGAGAGTCCCATTTGGCATCTAGGGGGCAGGCAGCTGACTGGTCCAAGGCCCTCCAACACGGGCGGCAGAGCCCTTCCTGGCCTCCGTTCTTTCCAGCCTTTGTCCTTCTAACCAGTCGGCTAAGGGATGAGTCCACGGCCAGTGCCCAGCTGCTGGCCTCTGGATGGAGGTGTTCAAAGACGTTCACCTCCACTCTCTCCATCAAGGGCATAGGAAGCCTGTCCTTCTGGGCCACCTGCTTGGGGGCAGGGTCCTTGTGTGTTGGACTGTCAGACCACATGAGCACAGCTCCCTCCTCATTTTCTTCTTGGGGTCTGAGGGCCCCTTATCCCCCTACACACCTGGGCGGGCAGTCCAGGTGCTGGCCGCAGGAAGGGACCCCGTGTCCCACCCCACCCAACTGACGTTCCACCGGCCTCCTCACCACGTCCGCCTGTCCCATCTGTTACCCCTTTGCCAAGGGACTTTGTAACCCCTGTCTTCTTTGACCTCCACGGTGCTCTGGGAGGCAGACTCGATTAGCAGATGGGGACGCTCCTCCACGGTGCTCTGGGAGGCAGACTCGATTAGCAGATGGGGACGCTGAGGCCAGGGACGGGCTGTGACTTGACCGAGTTCACATTCACAGGGCATGATGGAAGAGGTGACTGGCTGACCACACCGGGGACCCAGGGAACCTGACTCAGCCCTGGCTCTACCCATTGCCCTCTCTGGGTCCCCCACACTGGTCAGAGTGGACACCCCAACACCCATGAGGGCACTTCCTGAAGTGTAACCTCAGGGGAGCGCGTCTCGGCCTCTGTGAGCCTTCGTTGGGGCGTGCACAGGCTGGGAGGAAATTTTGGTCCCAAGGAGGGCAGGAGGGAGAGAGCTTGGGCTAGACAGAAATTGTGGGGGTCCAGAACCTTGGGATCAAGGCAGGAGACCTCCCCGGCCGCCTCTTGCCCAGGATGGAATGTCCTAGTACATCCTATTGGATTGGAGTCCCGCAGTCGACAGCCTGAAGCCCCCGTCCTACCCGACTCAGACAAGGACCCGCAGAGCTGAAGGCCCTTCCTGGGTTTCACATCACCGAAATGCCAAACCGTGGCCATCCCACAGGAACCTAGCACCATAGGGCTTTGCCTGGCTGCTCGGAGGAGGACGCCATGCACCACCCCCCCTACCCCCCGCCACTGTCACCATGGTGGCAAGGCCTCTTGGCAGAGGGGACACCCAGGCTGGGCTGCAGCCCCCATCACAGCACCCAAGCTGTTGATGATGGGGGAAATTAAAAAAAAAATAACAAAAAACCAGATGCTCCTTTGAACATTTCTGGCATTCCCAAGGCTAGGAGTTGCTTCCTAAATGCCACTAACTTCCTCTCCCATGATGCCTCCTGTCTTCTGCTCCGAGCGTCCCCACCCTCCCGGCCGGCATCAGGATGACAGGAGGGCCCGCGCTCCCTCCCCCTTCCTCCCTGTCACTCCTCACCTTCTTCTCTCCAGCCACTGAGCCTTCCATCTCCCTGCCTGCCCCCCACCCCCACCCCACGGCCGGCCTCCCCCTGGAGCCACATTTCTGGTCACTCCATCTGGCCCTGTGCCCAGGCCCGACACTGATGGCCCCCTCACCTGCCCCCTCCCCGGCTCCGGAGAGGCCATGGCCTTTGCCAGCCCCCAGGGGCCTCCTGCAGAGGAAATTGAGCCCTAGCTGTGCTCCAGAGAGGAGAGACGTGATTCATGACAGGGGCTCTGCTGTCGCCCTCCCTCCCCGGCTCCGCAGAGCAGTGGGGAAGGGGCTGGACCTCTCAGGGGGCTTCAGGTGGCTGGCCACCTGCCAGCTAGCAGGACGGGCCAAGACCCAGGCACCCGGCCTTTCCTTGACACCTGCCCCAGGGTCTGGTCGGGGAAAGAATCCAGGAAGTCGGGGGAGGGGGGGGCGGGGGGCGGGGCTCTGCTGGGCGTCCTGGGTCCCCTTTGGGCCTTGGCTCCCTAGCTGGACATGGAGGGGATTTAGGCCGAATGGCCTCTCCTGGCCCTTCCGACTTTGATATCATAGGATTCGAGAACAACCGCCCCACTTCCACTAGCCTATCCCCACCACTAAGGGAAAATAAAAGGGAAAAAATAACACCCACCCCATCTAATCCTTTCCCGGCTTATACCACGCAGCTCAGCTCTCTTGCCGGTCCTCTGGGGGATGATGGAAATCTGAATTTAAATAGAGTTATGTCAAAAGAACATTACGCGGCACAGTCCCAGCAGGGAGAAGGCCTGCCGAGTCGCAGAGGCAGGCCTGCGGTCGGCACGTTCACAAGGGAGGCCAGCACCTTCGGACAATTACAATCAGGACGGCTTGATTAGCCCTCCTCCCCGCCTCGCCTTCCCATGAATCTCCTTAATAGCTAGCTGCCTTCTCTCGGGGCGCTGGGGCCGGCCGCGGGGGACCAGCCGGGTGTGGATAATCTCCCGGTGGCACCATGATGCCATCCACGACTAATGGGGACTCCAAACCAGCCTTCCGGGTGGCTCGCTTTCTCCTCCTGGCTGGGGGCAGCCACCAGCCCGGGACGGGATTAGAGCACGGCTGTCGGTTCTGAGCTGCAGGCTCAGGCGTGGGGCTCCGGGCAGAACGGAGCTGGGGCCGTCTCCCCTGCACAGTCCTGAGCCCATCTCCCCTGGTCCCCCATACCCCCTGCTCTTTCCCATTGCCTGGGTGCCTTGGAGGGAAGTCTGCCTTGCCGACTGCCAGGCACTGAGCAGGGACCCGGGGCAGGGCCCTGCTTCCCCTGCTCCCCAAAGCTAGGGTTTAGGTAACACTCAGCAAGGTCAGCTGTGGGAGGCGGGGAGGCCCAGCAGCACGGGCTTGTCTTAGAGGGGGCACTTGCGGGCCCTCAGACACACTCTTATGCCCAGAGTCTCACAGTCTTGCCTGGAAATTGCTGCTGCCTTGGAACATTCTGGTTGAGCCCAGATCATCCCATCCCTAGTTCTCCTCTTCTGGCCATGTGCCAACTCTTCTGCATGGGGCCCCAAGATCCCATTTGGTACCTCTGAGTAAATTAGAAAAAGGTGCCTTTCTCAGACCCCACAACCTTTCTCAGCCTGGTGCAGGACACAGCCTGGACAACTATCCCAGGCGACCCTGCCTCATTTCTCTGCCTGAGCTCTTAGAACAAAAACTCCTTTTGCGTTAGCTGCAAATCAGTTGGATACCCCAGGTGCACCAGTCTTGCTGGCCTGCAAACAAAGCCAGTCTGGGTCTCGGTTTGGGCTCAGCTGGCCCGCCCCCCAAGTCCAGGAGCGGCTGCTTTACAAGGAGCAGTTCTACAACTTGGAGTCAGCCCAGGCAGTCCAGGGGTCTCCTTGGCTCGTTTCCTCCCTCCTTCCTTCTTTCATCCTCCGTGACGGGAGCAGCCGCAGTTCCTGTAGGAAGAGCTTCCTCCCCTGTCCTTTCTGGAAGAAAGCTGCCTCACCGAGAGGCCCGGACCTCCTCTGCAGGCCCCAGGAGGTCAGGCGGCGGGTCAGGTTCAGACTCGGGCAGCTGGGGGCTGGGCAGAGGGAGGCCAAGGCCGATGCTTTCCAATGATGCTGGGCTCAAGACTGTGTGGGAAAGAAGGCGAGAGATTCCAAAAGCAAGGCCAGAGCAGGGCCATGGGGATGAGGAGTCTTAAAGATGGTCCTGCCCTCCGACCCCATAATTCTGTTCCTGGGAATCCACCCTAAGGAAGTAATTAGTGAGGCCCAGGGCGAGGGAGGGCGAGGTGTGTGGTTCACAGCAACTAGAAAATAGAAATAAATGTCTAAAGATAGGGGGGAGGGGACTTCCAAACACCACGTCCTCCCACCCCGACTCTGGAGTCTGAAGACCCGGCTATAAATCTCCAGTCTACAGCTGTAGGACGGGCCCGGGCCTCAGTTTCCTCTTCCGTAAATGGGGAGAGCAATAGGGCTTCACTGCTGGTCCCTGTAAGGGTTAGGTGCCTTAGCACGTGCAGCACGCCAAGTTCTGTGCCCGGCGCATAGACCATCCTCCGTAGGTATTAGCTAAGATCATCATTACTAGGCCTAACTATCAGGGTGAGCTTTGAATTTTCAAGAAATGGGAAATTTTCACTATCAGGTTATGAAGTGTGTGTATAAAACCTCTGTCAGGTACAGCATGGCTTTAGCCTGAAGCCCTTCTCCGGGTCAAGGGCAAGCCCTGGTCACTGGGGCACAGACACCGTTGTCACCTCCAGCAGCCCACCTGCCGTGGCCAGTGTCTGGTGCATCAAAGCAGGAGGGGCTACAAACCTAATGGGTCACATGGGAATCTGCAGAGTGGTCTGGAGAATGGATGGGAGCTGCAGGCACAGGGTCTGGCCACGAGCAGCGGCTCCCTGAGAAGCAGAGAGGGGCTTGTCAGGATCCCAGCCAGTGCCACAAGAGGCCAGGGAGGGCGAGGCGGGGAAGGAAGGCAGCTGGCAGAGGGTGAGGGAGCAGCGACATTTATCCCCCACCCTTCTAGCTCCCAGCCCCGCTGGCCGAGGGATGCCCCTGGGGAAGAGGCTGTGGTTACGGGTCTGGCACATTCTGGAACGGCAAGTGCTGAGTGCCCCTGAGGGCAGGGGTCCTGATATTTTCCCATCTTGAGCCCAAGGGCCTGCCCCCAAAACACCGCCAAGCCCCTTTCCCTCCCGTGTTGCATATTTGTACATTCAAACGGGTTCCCCCAACTCTGCTGTCCCATATGGGTCCACTTCTTCCTGCCACTAACACCCCCCTCTGAGCTGCCTCCACCCCTCACCAGAGGTGAAAACGAGGAAGCTCCTCCCGGGTCCCTGTCCGCCCCCCCAGACCCTCTCGGAGCCTGTCCTTGACATGGCAGCTAAAATGCACTTGTGAAAACATTGTGCTCCCACCTCCAATCCTCTGATGGCTTCCTATAGTGATCAGTGTAAAACCCAAACTCATTCCCTGCCCTGTATCATCCCTCCCTCCTCCTCTCTCTGACCTCACCTCTGCCCTCCTTGTTCACTGTGCTTCTACCACAGGGCCTATTGTCATGGCTTACCATGCCAGTCTTTTTCCTACCTCAGGACCTTTGCATCTGCTGGCCCATCTCCCTGGAGAGCTCTCCCTCCAGGCCTTCCATGATACGTTCCTTCAAACACCAGCTCCTCCCCAGTCTTCCCACCTCCACCAGCCACTCTGTAGGACAGCCCCCTGTTTTGAAACTATCTTGTTTGTTCACTAGAATTAAGCTCTACATAGCAGGTGTTCAATAAATATTTGTTGAAAGAACTCGCCGGTAGATTGGACGTGGGAGGGGAAAGCATGAGAGCTCTCCCTGGGAGTTCAGCTGGTCAGGGGAGCTTTCTGGTAAGACTCCAGAAGTGGCGGAGAAGGGGGGGACGGATTCCATGGGACCACGGCTCTGGAGCCCTGGGCCCTACCGGGGCAGTCGGCTCCCCTCTGAGATTTGGGACGAAGTTTTCCCAGGAGGCGTCCAGGCGGAGCGCTACCCAAGGTCTGTCTGCCGGCTGGGCCCTCTTTCCCCAGCCTCCCCTGCCCTCCAGGCGAGACCTGAAGCACGAGATGGGGACACCTGGAACCACACATGCCAGGGCCTTGGGCTCCAGGAAACCCGGGACCCAGGGCACAGCACAGAGCCAGGGCACATCCCCCAGGGACCCAGAGGACGGAACCCACCTGCTCGCCAAGTTAGGTGACGCAGAAGCGAAGATGGTTACGGGGAGATGCTTCCCCACGGATGGGTGACCACGGGCCTGCTCTCATGGAGACCAGGCTTTGCCTTTATTCTCTCCGCACGCTGCCAGCCGGCCTGGGCCACGGTACAGCCACATCGAAATAAATTCGGCTATTTTTTTTTTCCTAAGGGCACCGACCCTTCGCTCCTGGGTGGCGGCGGGGGCCGGGCCACGCAGCTGGACCAGGGGCAGGGGGAGCTAGAGTGGTGATTGACGCGCTGACACAAACACGAGGACAAGGTTTGACCAAGACGCCAGCGTCCTCAGCGACGCAGATGACAGCCCAGCTGCTCTCCTGCCACTGCCTGAAGGCGGGCCGGATGGGGATGGAGGACACCCACCTGGGGCAGAGCTGTGCCTGCAGACCAAATGTCATGCATGTCCCGAGGGCCCATGAACTTGGGCAGTGGGGTCAGGACCCGGGGGGAGGGCAGGGGGCTACAGTCAGTGTTTGTTGAATGACCCAGTTAGCGAAGAAAAGGACGGAGTGATTGAGGGACAGGGGTTCCGGCAGACGTAGCAGAGCCACCGTGACGCACCGCGGTTCTCAGATGAGCAGTGGGAGAAAAGCAGGTGAGATGCGGGGCACCTGTGCCCCGGGCACTGCTCATGGGGTGTCACATTGGAAAGCTGTTTCTTGTCAAGTTCACCTTTCTCCTGCCCTATCATCCCACCATTCTGTTCCTGGGTATACGCCCAAGGAGCGTGTGCTCGTGGGTACCAGGACATGCGTCCAAATGGGCACGGCTACCCTGTTCTTAACAGCCTCATGTGGACACAGCCCGATTGTTCAGCCACCTTTACGCGGATGGCGGCGGAGCCGTAAAGGGAACACCACTGGCAACGGAAAGGAGCACGTCGCTGGTAGACGCCGCAGCCCGGATGCCTCCATCTAAGAAGTCAGACCCAAGAGAGTACATACCGCATGAGTCCGTGACACAAAGTTTCAGAAAAGACAAAACAAAGCTCTGGCAATAGAAATCAGAACCCGGCGGGGCGGGGGGGAAGGGGTGGGGAGGGGTGGCGTTTGTGACTGGGAAAGGGGCACGCAGGAACTTTGCAGAACAATAAACGTGACCGGCACAGTAGTCCAAACCAAACCTTACCCTTAAGATCTGCGCGTTTTAGTATATGGATATTAGACTTCATTTTATTTTTATTTTTGAGAGAGAAAGAGCGTGCGGGGCGGGGGTGGGGGCAGAGGGAGAGGGAGAATCTCAAACAGGCTTCACGCCCAGCGCAGAGCCCAACTCAGGGCCCAATCTCACGACCCTGAGATCGTGACCCGAGCCGAAATCAAGAGTCGGATGCTTAGCCCATTGCGCCACTCGGGCACCCTAGACTTCATTTATTTAAAGTTAAGAAAAGAAAAGTAGGCACCAGAGAAGAGACGTTTGTGGTCAGCAATACAGTAGACTAGACACAGACCACCAAAAGCCTGCAAATGCCAAGCATGATGTAACAAACCTCCTGTCCGATGTTTAGCGAAAACGAAAATGAGGGACGTGAACAGAGGCCAGAAACAAGGGGGCAGGGACCCCGCGCGGAGATGGGCGGACAAGGAAGATGACCATCTGACAGGGAAAGTTTCTGCTACAAATAAACACCTGCAGGCCTGTTCCCATGAAAAATTGGTTTGAATTTATTCTACGCACAAGACGAGCGCTGAAAATGGCCCTGGGTTCGGGGTGTCTTCAGATGCCTCCCTGAACCAAAAGCAAATCCAGGGTAGGCTGAACTCACAGCCCAGAACACACCAGGTTCCCGCCAATAAAGTTCTGACAAAGATAGCACGCACAATCCAAAATTACAAAACACACCAGGAAACACGCCACCATGAGTGAGTTGGAAGAAATAAGGGCTATAATTACCCCGGGGGTTAGCACTCTAGGGACCTCGGTGTATACAGTACCTTACAGTGTGTACGGTCCAGAAAAGAGGTTTGGGGCGCCAGCGTGGCTCAGTCATTAAGCATCTGTCTTCGGCTCGGGTCATGATCCCAGGGTCCTGGGATCAAGGCCCACATGGGGCTCCAGGCCCACATCGGGCTCCCTGCTCAGCGGGGAGCCTGCTTCTCCCTCTCCCGCTGCTCAGCTCAACCTCAAGTTGTGATGTTCGTGAGATGCCTAACCTTGAGCAAAATCTTCGACCATCACGTACCAGTTGTTTCTTTATCTGTGAAATGGGGAAAATAAATCACAGCAGCTGCCTCTTAGGTTCCGGTGAGATCTCCTGGTGGAAATCCCGGCGGCCTGCACGGCACCGGGCTTTCAGTGATATGGTAGCTATTATGAGTGCTCTAGAACGAAAATTGAAATGACTCAAGCTCAGGTCACCTGCTGGGCAGATTTCCTACTTGGGCTGAATTCTGGACCTCCTGCCCTCCCTTTCTGTAGCTGGACCCTTCATTGCCTCGTGCTGACCTTGGCGTGCGGCGGGGTCCTCCCCTTCCATTTCTCGAAGCACCAAAGATAGAAGGTAACGAATGGCATCCTTCTACAGCACAGCCCTGAAAACCACTCTCTGCGAGAGCACACATCCCCCTGCAGCTCTGAGGGTTCCAGGCCAGTCTACCCTCCACCCCTGGGCCCCGCATGGTCTCTCTTCCCTCTTCCTCTCGGCCGCTCCCCCTCCAGCTGCTTTTGCTGAAACCATGCTTCTCCTGGGTTTCTGGTTTCCCTCCGGTGTCCTGCCCTCCCCTCCCGGGCCAGCCTTAAGCCTCAGCTTTTCACACCTAAATAGTCTATCAGGATTTTCTGCTGCATAGAAAACCAGACCTCTGCTTCTAGCTTTTAAAATAACATCGTCCTTGACCGTTCTGCGTTTATTGAGCACGGACTATGTGTCAGAGGATCTCGGGGAAGGGCTGGAGGCACAGAGGCAAACGGGCAGGTGCCCTCTTGCCCATAACGACGGAGTTATCCTGCTCCCGGACTCCAGTCCTAGCCCCGAGGACCTGGCCTCGGCTCACTTTTCTCTGGTTACATCTGCCCGACGGACCACAGGACACCCCACACGGCACCCCAGCGGACTCGGGGCATAGCGCCACCGCCCCTGCACAGCGCATCAACACTCACACACTCACGCACGCACGTCGGCTACATGCTAATTTTCGCCTTTGATGGCGGCCTCTAGACTGTCATCACCACTCAGTGTTGACAAAGCAAAATAAAAAATAAAAAGAAAGAAAGAAATCCACTCTGTCACTTGGGCTCCCCCCACCCCCCACCCCCCCCGCCAGGCTTGGCAGCCCCCACCCCCGCCCCCGTCTTTGTATTATAGGTTTATGTCAAGGTATGTTGGATTCTAAATTAAATGTCAGCCCGCTGTACATTTCTGGCTCCGGCCGCAGAAAATGAGGAGCTGGCGCTGGAGACCATCCAGCTGTTCAGCTCCCCGTGCCTAACCGTGAGGGGTGACAAGCCCATTGAATCACTGCACAGTAGCTTTCCATGCCACAGGAAGCCAAGATAAATTTATTTTTAATGATAAATGTGACTGTCAGAGTTAAGTTGAAACAGCTTTACGGCAAGAGCCCAGTGCCCTTGGCGGTGCGGGGCAGAGGCGGCGTGGATGAGGGCCAGGGGTCCCGACCTCCTGGCCGGGCGGACCCCCAGGCCCCACGAGCCAAGCACAGTTGACATTCGGCCCACGTTCGCGGATCCGCCGCCGAGACATCGCTGCATGTCTCGGCCCAGCTCTAGATGACAAAGAGGACAAGGGCCAGTGACAGAGAGAGGGGTGGCCGCGTAGAGACCCGAGTTCCAATTCTGGCCCCAACCCTTGCTGGGGGATCTCGACTGAGTGACTTAACCTCTCTGACCTTCAGTTGCCTCATCTATAAAATGGGCATGCAAACTGGTCCCACCTAGAGGTTTTTGGTGAGGATTACACGATATAAAATATATCACTAATGAATGGTATTTGGCCTATGGAAAATGCGGAATGGCAGCTGCTCATTATACCAGTTTATGTAAATTATCCGAGTCAGTTTTCCCATCCATGAAATGGGGATTACGGCAGCTCCCACTTGGGAGGGAGAATGCAGGGTGCTCAGCAGGGAGCTGAGGGTGGGGGGGATGCTTAACAGATTGTAGCCGTCAAACGACCAGAACCCTGAATGCTGTCATCCGATGCCCCTGACCATCTCTTATCTCCTTCATTGGTTCTCTTCTTCTCCGTCCTTCCAGTGCCAGCATGACTCACTGCCCTGTACCCACTCCCTGCTAACAGAGGTGTCCTACAGCAGGAGGAACCCCCACGGCCATGCCTTCCATCAGACTATGGTGGGCACCTGACCTAGGGCAGCTGTCACTGGCCTGCTGAGGGTCTACAACTGACGTTTTGGCCCCAAACGACAAGCAGGATGGATCAGTCTTTTTGGAATTTGCACTAAACATCCCAGACAGGAGTTTTTTCTGTTGGTGGGACCAACATCGTCTCTAGGCAGCCATGGGCAGGGAAAGTAGGAACATGGGGAACTGGCGAGCCAGAGGGAGGAGGGTGAGTGGATGCCCAGGGAGTGTGCTGGGGTGCTGGGACAGCCTTGGGCCTATGCCATGCAACCTGGGGTCCTGAGTCCTGGTTCCCCTGAGGTCCTGGCTGGTCCCCAGATAGCCCTGATCCTGCCCTGGCCAGTTGAGCACACCTGGGTTCCTCCCCGGGGCTCTGGGGATGCTAGGTTTGTCACAAGGGAAGGGAGAGGGGACTGTTCCCTCTGTGAGGTCAGCTTCGATTTTTCTTCCACAGATCTCGAGGTCGACGAGCTGAGGGTGGTCGTCCCCTCTCCCTGACACTCTGCCCCAAGCGGGTCAGGTGAATACGGTGTGTAAAGCACTGAGAAAAGGCCTGCAGGCTCATGCCAGAGCCTCACCAGGACCGATTCTTCTCTTGGGGTGCCGAGGGGTGACCGGTGGAGATCGTCCTTGACACAGGTACTCACTGCACCCCCTCAAGGGCGGGAAAGTGAGGGGTCAGCCCCGGAGCAGGTGAGACACCCCACAGCAAGCAGTGCCGGGAGGAGCCGCTAGGTGGCCCCCGCTTACCTGTTCAACCGTCTTTACGCAGTCCTGGGAGCAGATCCCCCAGCAGCATCCTCCTGCTTGCACCTGCCCACACAGCCCACTGTCCCTCACTCCCCATGCCCTGCCTTTGCTGTAACGCCTTCTTGCCCAGCGGCCAGACATCCCGCCTTCGAGGCCTGGCTCACGCCCCTGTTTCTTCAGGATGCTTCCCCCGCCCATTCAGAGCACATGCCCCGAACCCCTGTTCACCACCCTCGGCATCACCACGCCCTCAGATTCTCAGTTCAGGGCTCCGCCACAGGGTGAGCTCTGGTCTTTCCAGAGACACATCTGGAGTCTACATCCTCTCCCCATATCGGAATCACAGACTCGCAGTCCCAGCCACATGCCTGTAAACATCACACTTCCCCATCAAGAAGGGGGAGGTCCTGATTTCTTCAGTGAGGAAACTGAGGCTAGAGGAGACAGGAAATCTGCCCAAGGTCATAGCAGGAAAGTTTGAAATGTGCTCAGGCTCTTCAGTGCACCCTCTCTCAGAGCGCCACAAGAGCTCTTCCAAAGAGGGTGCTGTTAACCTGTTGGCACACGTGGGGAAACTGAGGCTCAGAGAGGAGCCGTAGCTTGCCCCAGGCCTCACAGCCAGGGCTCTGTGCTTTTTCCACCACACCCCTCCGCCCAAGCCAGATGCCCTCCCCCACCCCAGGTCACCTGCCAGTCCCTGGAACCCACAGGAAAGGGGCCCTGGGGAAAGGGTGCCATCCTAAAAGAGCCTGGACTCCACGCAGGTCCCCTGCCTCTCAGCCAGTGCTGTGGGATCCTCTCCAGCGACCTGGACAGCCTCCCTCTGGGACGCAGACGGAGTGGGGCTGCAGGTGGGACAGCCCTGAGAGGAAGAGGAAGGTAGGGACAAACAGCTGGCCTGCTGTGAACCCAGCCGCGGGCGGGCGAGTGGCAGCTGCTCAGATGGTTCAGGGCGTGGGGTCTCCCGGCTTTCCCGGCTCAGGGCGCAGCGACCTCGCAGGCTGGGCTGGGCCCCCACCTCCGGGCCGCCTGCGTCGTCTGTCTGGGGCTTGGAGAGGGGCCGGGAGAGGGACGAAGATGGGGCGACAGACTGGCAGCCGGTGGGGAAGAGACGAAGACGGTGCCAGGGAACAGCGTGGCGGGCCAAGGCTCCCCAGGAGCCGGAAAACAGCTTTGGGGAGAAGCGGGGGGCGGGAATGGGGGTGTCTATTCTGAAGCTGGGGGGAGCAGAAGGGATCGGAGAAAGGGGTGGGGGAGGGGCAGTCGTCCCGGCTCCCGCGGCGGCCTGGAGAGGGGGCGGCCCGCCGAGAACGCGGCGTCGGGCCGTGTGGGCGCCTCCCGGTCAGAAGCCACAATAGCAGCTCGTTAACGGCGCAGATTAAGGACTTTGTCGATTACCTCCGAAGGCTGCGCCGCGCGGATTAAATGCTTTTAAAAGTGCTGCTGGTGGGAGGGGGACACTAAGAAGCCCCCTCCCGGCACAGATCCCTCCCCTCCCGGGCAGAGGAGGCGGGGGCTGAGACGGTGCGGGGCGCGCCTGGGGAACGCGGGCGGCCTGCCGCGAGCGCGGGCAGAGCGCGGAGCGGCTCGTACTTGGGACCGCGGCGCCGGTGGCTGTCGCGGTGGCGGCGGGGACCCCTGGGCCGCCTGCACAGGGAGGCGTCGGGCCAGCTGTTGGCCCGCGAGCGCCAGGATCCAGGGTAGCGGACTCCAGCCGGGCCGGGTCGGGGTCGGGATCCGGAGGGGAAGGTCCCAGCAGCTCGTGACTCCAGGACGGACGCACTTGCCCCGGAGCCCGGACCGAGGCCTCAGAGACCCGGGGGGGCGCACTCCGGCCGGCCCGCACCCCCTGCCCCGCCCCGCTCTCGGGCTGAGCCCTGCGCCCCGAGGAAGCGGGAGGAGCGCGGCGCGGCTGCGGGGAGACGCCCGACGGCCCGGCAGGGGCACCCCAGGGCCCGCCCGGCGCCGCGCCCCCCGCGCACGGTGAGTTGGGACGGGTCCGGCCCGGGAGGAAGTTTGCGAGGAGGCGCCGCCCGGGTTTCCCTGGCCCCTCCGGGAGCCGGCAGGAGGCGGGCTGCCCGCGGCGTTTTGCCACCTCCCGGCTGGCCCCGGGGCCTGGGGCAGGTTCTGCCCCCTTATCTGGGCTTTCTCGGAGGTGGAGTTGAACTGTCGTTGGCCGCGGTGTGTGTGTGTATGTGTGTATGTGTGCGAGAGAGACAGAGAGAGAGAGAGAGAGAGAGAGAGAGAGAGAGAGGCCGGGGGGAGCAATAAAAGGCAAAGAGAGTCCGAGACAAAAAAGACCCGGAGATTGAGAAGCGAGGAGGGAGGAGGGAGGAGGGAGAGGAGCGCGCAGGGGGAGGCGCGCGAGCGGGGACGGCGCGCAGCGCGAGCGGCGGGCGGGCTGGCGGGCTGGCTGCTCTCGCGCTCCCGCTCCCGCTCTCACCCGCGCACACCCGCGCACCCCGTCCTCACCCGCGCATCCCCGGACACGCACGCCCGCCGGCCCGGGCCAGCCGGCGCGGGGCCCCGAGGCGGGGATCTGGCGGGCGGAACGCGCCCCGCGCCCGAGCCCGCGCCCACCCCGGCGTCTTTGCGCTCCGCAGCGGCGCGCCTGGCCGGGCGCCCCCGCCAGTCCTGCGGGAAGATGGTCAACGACCGGTGGAAGACCATGGGCGGCGCTTCCCAACTTGAGGACCGGCCGCGTGACAAGCCGCAGGTACGCGCGGGTCCGGGGCGTGGGGACACGGATCCCGCGCGGTTGGCGAGGTGGTGGCCGCTCCGGCCGGCGGGGTGGGCGCCCAGCTGGAGGCTGGAGTTTGGGGTGCACCCCGCGAGGCGAGGGAGGCCTGGGGCTAGGTGGCGCCCTCCTCTCCTCCTCCTCCAGAAGAGGCTTGAACTTGGGGTTCGGGGTGCGGGTGGGGCAGCACCCCTGCAGCAGCCGGGCGCTGTGGCAGAGGGCCCTCTGTGCCTCCAACAGCCTCCCCGTGCCCGCGTGAGCAGAGGGAGTAGGGGACCTCTAGTTCACAGGGTGACCAGCCCTTTAGCAAACTGTGGGCGCACATGAATCACACCCCTCGCTGAGTGTCTGTCTCCTCACCTCTACAATGGGCACCTTAATCCCTTGCCAGGTGTCCACCGTGGGCACCACCCTGTGCCAGGTGGCTGGCAGGGTAACCCGAGCTTCTGGACCAGGATGCACATCCCCTGCATCTCCCCTAAATGTTCACACTTTAAACAGCCCCCACCGCTGCTCTACAGTAAAAGATCAATAAATTTTTGTCTCATGCGAGAAGCCTGGGTATGATGATTCTCCAGCTTTAAGACAAGAAAAGCAGGGCTCAGAGAGGGTGGCTCCTGCCAGAGGCCATGAGGCTCTGCTGGGATTTGAACCTGGGTCTGTGGTGCCAGGTCTGTTCATTCCACCCTTCCTGCTGCCTCTTCTGGGGCAGTGGAGGGGGCGGGCTTGGAGGGTGCCCAGGGCTGTGCACTGGAAAGGGGAGCGGTGAGGCCAGAGCTCCAGGGCGGGTCAGAGAGGGGCTGGAGATGCGAAGCCGAGTGGAGGGACGGCCCTGGGGCTGCCCCAGGCCGCGCTGCCAAGGGACTGGGGCAGGCAAGCAAGATGAGGAGGCCCACTCACCAAGGAGAGCAAATAATGGGGCTGCCCGTTTTAAATTTCAAATTTCTCCCAGACAGATGTCATTGGGGAAAGAGCTGTTTGTGTTTGCAGTGACAGGAGGGGGGGCGGCAGGAACGAGCCTTGATGGGCCCTCGCTCTACAGGGCTGCCACTCTCTCATTCTGTCTGGAGGGACAGTGCCGCGGTATGGGGGCCCAGCCCTCTACAGTTTGCAAAGCTCCTTCCCAACTATCTGCAGAACCTCCCTTCCTGCAGCAGCCTGGGGGCTAGGCAGGGATGCACAGTCGCACATCCCAGGGTAACGTGACTCAGAGAGGTTGAGGCATGTGCTCAAAGTCACACAGCATGTTGCAGGCGAGTAAGGATTTGAACCCAGATCTGACCCCAGCGGCTCCCAGCGCCTCCCAGATGGTCTGTTCCTTTGTTTTCCGTTTTTACCCTCTTAGCACTGTACCCGTTCTCCTCTCCCACTAGTCCCCTTACCGGGACTGACTGCTTGTCTTTTGTCAAACCCCAGGCCTACACTAGGCTGCCCCTTTCCAGACCTTTGCAGTGTCATCTTGTTGGCTCCACCAACATCTCCAACGCGCGTGCACGCATGCACACACACACACACACACACACACACACACACATTCTTTTGCTTTGGCTCAGGGAAATCCTACATGTACTTCAAAACCTATTCAGATGCCGCCGCCTCCAGGAAGCCTTCCCTGATGTTCCCTGGCTATGCCTCAAAGTCCTGGTAGCATTTAGCCCGTGCTGCTCAGCTCCCTTTTTCTCACTGCCTTGTTCCCCTGCCCTAGGTCCCTCCTCTATCAGGAGCTCCCTTTGGACACCTGCTTCTTCTGGACTCCCATCTCTAGTTCTTCCCCAGGGGCCCAGGCTCCTGCCCTTCCACGCAGTTCGGGGTGGGAGCTTAGGGCTCTGTGCTGAATGGAACTCATGAAGCCTCAGCCAGGCGCTGTGGGTGAGGAGCCAGCCAGTGCTGCGGTGTCTCAAGGGGAGGTGGCTTCTGGGGGATCTTTTTGAAATGTGGCTTCAGGGCCTCCCTCTGCTGCTGCCTGGGGACATGTATTCCAGCTGCCACCAGCCGGAGCCCAGCTGTCTGCCCCCTTGCCATCAGAGGCAGCTAAGGGCTTGTGGCCCTAGGGGCTCGGGGCCAATATCTAACACCATCTCCCCTTCACACTCCTTTGGTGACCCAGCACGTAGATAGGCTGTCCCCTGCGTCCCCCTCAGGCTCGTTGGAAGCTTCAGATAAGAGGCAAGGCCTTTCCTGTGCTCAGTGTAGAAGGGGAGAGCCTTGCTGTTCTGGGTCCCTCTCCACTTCCTCCCTTAGGCCTGGCCTTCTCTCCTCCCTCGTTCCTAGTTTTGCCTCGGCATCCGCATGCTGTGTGACTCTGAGGACGTTACTCCCCCTCTCTGGGTCCAGGCTTTTCCACCTGCAAAATGAGAACAGCGGTTCCTGCTTCCTCCTTCATTCACAAGGGCTCCTCGGAGGGTCAAGTGAGGATGGCGGGCCCTCCTGCAGCCTGTTCCCCTCTGCAAGCTGTCAGACCTTCCCTCTGCCCGTCAGGGAGAATGACCTGACCACCCAGCTCCTGCCAGAAGGGCCACCTCCTCTGGGAGAACAGAGGCCCCTTGCCGCACTCGGAGCGGCAGCCAGGCTCATCTGTCTCTCTACACCTCTCGTTTCTTAGCTGTAACTGCCCTGGGAGGTTGGCAGCGGGGATCATCAACCCATTTGACAGATGAGGAAACTGAGGGTAAAGGAGCTAGAGCCGGGACCTGAACCCCGGGCCTCCCAGGTGTTGGAGGAGCCTTGGCGGGCAGAGGAAGGCAAGAGCGGCTGGCTGTCCTTCCCTCGTTCAGTCTGCTTAGCTGCGTGATGTAATTCCAGGGGAAGAGTCCTGGTGTGCGGGCCGTGGGGTTCCCCGGGGCCCTTATGGCCCCTGCCGCCCACAAAGTGTCCCGTGTTGCCGTTTCTGGGGACCATCTCAGGCCGCTCTGCCCTTCGCCCCTCCGCACTCAGCTTCTCTTTCTCTGGCTGACCTTGGACAAGCTCCCGCCTTCGTTAGAGTGTCCCCTCTCGGCCTGCAGAACGAAGGGGCTCTCTCACCCCTGGGGCACGAGATGATGGCGGAAAAGTTGCCAGAGTTTGGAGTCGCTCAGATGAAAGAATCTAGAAATAGACATGATTCTTCTCTCCTGGAGTGTAGGGGCAGAAAGTCACCCTGTTACCGGCTCCTCCTGGGCGGGGGATGGTTCCTGAGCAGTCCTCGAGTCACGGCACCCCACAGGGAGGTCAACCTTGGCAATCCCAGGCAGTGCCTCTTGGTCCTTTCGAAGCTTCTAGAAACGTTGCAGAAGGAAAACGAAATCCTCATTGGGAAGTTCTTCCCGATGTCTAACCTAAACCCCGCTGTATTGCATTCACCCGGTGCCTGTTTTCAGAGTCCCTGCCTCAGCTGGGATGCACAGCTGGGAACCTGGGCCTCAGGGAGCTCGGAGTCTCATGAGGGGGACAAAGAAACCCACAAGTCAGGTAGTATTCCGAGGCTCTGTAAAGAAAAGCCAGTGTCTGTCCTCTTGCTCCCTGGGGTTCTGGTGGAGGTCACTGGGTTAGGTGGGGGCTGGGAGAGAAGGAGAGGAGAGGCCCACAGGGAGGACCGGCCAAGGACTCCCTTCTGTCACTTTTCTGTGCCCTCCTCCGGGCCTGGCCCTGCCCGTCGGAGCTCACTTTCCAGTCTGGCGGGGGCGGGGGGGGGGCGCTGTGACAGACGGCAGGGTGGGAGTGCGGAGGAGACGGCTTCCCGGAGGAGGTGAGGTTGAAGCTGGCCAGTATTTGCCAGATCTGTCCGGGAGGGAGACCGGGGTGTGTTGGGGGACAGGGAAGGAGCCAGGCAGGTGGGAAGAAGAGGGTGGGGTTGGGGGGCGGAGCCTGCAGGGGCCCTCGCCTGAGGGGCCCAGTGGGACCTGCTCTGGAGGGGTCTCAGCGGGGCCTTCGGGAGGGGTCCTTTGCTGCCGCGTGGGGCATGAGTTGGTGGGGCCGGGAGGTGGCCGGGAGGCCGGTGGGGAGACGGTCACAGTAATCTAGAGGCAGGCGAGGGGGCTAAGACCAGGGCAGGCCTGGGGTCACGGGGACAGAGCCAGGATGCTGGCTGGATGTTGGTGGGGAGAAAAGAGGGGGAGCTCAGCAAGGCTCTGGCTTTTGGGGGGGTGGTGGTGTTGGTGCTGTCCCCAGGTGGGACTCTCCGGGGGGCTCGGGTCAGGGGATGGACAGAACCTGGTGTGGTGCTGGTGGGCTGGGGGGACATCCAGGAGGCCGGGAGCTGTGGGGGGCAGGGAAAAAGACGCTCCCAAGAAACATGGAGACCCGCCCCCCAAAATAGACCCAGAGCCGCGTGCTTCCTGTTGAGTGCCAGAGCGTGGGGAGCTTGGAGCCCCCAGGAGGGGTGGACTTGGGCAGCTCTCCAGGTGCTGTCCCTTTGTCCCCTTCAGCCACTCCCCCAGGACCTTCCCTATGGCCGAGGCTTCAATGCCCCTCAGCGTGGGATGCCCTAGAGAGGGCCTAGCAGGACAGGGGGTTCTCCTCGGAGCTCATAGGACAAGCTAGTAGGTCCTCTTCCCGTCTTTGGGACCCCAGAATTTTGAGCAGAACAACCAGTCCCTCACTTTTGGGGATCTCTGGGACCCCCCACCCTGAGTCCTGCCAGAACCAGGAACTCTGAGTTAGCCAGCGGTGGGGGAGGATGTGGGCTCCCAGGAGGAGGTGGGGAGGAAGGACGCCCCCAGGGGCTCCAGGCTACCCCCCTGCAGCTCGGCGCCTGAGAGGCCCTCCCTGCCGTGCCCCTGCCCATACATCACCCACCCCCGGTCTTCCCAGTCCACAGCCTCACCAGGCTGTCATGATGAACGGCCTCCCTGCCTCCGGATGGGGTGCTCCTACGAGATGGGGGGCTCGGAGCTGCTTGCGTTTGGATCTGACTTTGCCTGGCCTCCCCCTAGAGGGACGCTTTCTTCTTCCTACTGTGCTATAAGGAGTAGAGTCCCAGTCCGCCCCAGGCTACTGCCCCCCAGGCTCGCCTAGCAGACAAGGAAGGAGCAGGCCGGGCTGGCCTCTTTGGCTAACAAAGCATCAGTGCGGTGCGTCCCTCCCTCCTGAGTGCTCCTGTCCCCCGCAGGACCCCAGGGGACCCTCTGAGGCTGGGGACACAGAGAGGCAGCCGGGAAAGACGCCCCCCACCTCCCCTGGGGCACCTTTGCGGCTTCCTCCCTCCTCCTTCCCCGGGCACGGGCCCGTCTGGTCCTTCCCTGGGCTGGGCTTTCTGAGAAGCCACCGACCCTGGGTCGGCCCTGGGGGGTCGCACAGGGGATGAGGGCACGTCCCTCTAGCTGTGGGTTCACACGAGCAGTTAGGGGCAGAGTGGACCTCGAACCCGGGGCTCCTGGCTCCTCTCGTGCGCGCTGCCCAGGACAGCTTCCCAGAGTCTCCACTCCTTGCCCCGTGCGCCTTCGTGGCGTCCTGCGGACCCCAGGGCGTGCGCCCTGCTCGGCCACGGCCCAGGGCTCATTAATGAGCTCCAGCCCCGTGGCGTGGTTGGTCGGGCTGCCTGCCCCCCAAAGCCCCCCCTTATTATCTCAGGCAGATTCCTTTGCCAGACACGTAAACAGCAGCCTATAAAAGTGAGCAGGGCTTCATGCTTAAGGTGATCTCAGAAGACTAATTCTCCTCTACTGAGTGGCCTGTTTCTGCTCCAACTCCATCATCCCCCCCCCCGCCCCTCAGGGGACCCCCTGCGGCTTTCTCAAGCCTCTGCCTCCCGGCCACCCTCTGCCTTCCCTCCAGGGACCAGGAGCTTGGGTGGAAGCGACGCACGAGAGGGTGAGGGTCCTGGAGACACGGGGGGACGGGGCTGGCCGCTCTGACTTGCCAGCTGGGGACTTTAATGTTCTCCGGTTGGAGGACGGCGCTCAGAGCTGCTCGGGGCAAGGTGTCTCCCGACGGGCTCCGGGAGGGGCCTGACAGGGACCTACTTGCTGACACAGAGCTTTGTCTCGCAAACCCCACTCCCACTCCAGACAGAGGGAAGAACGCGGTGGGAGGCAAGCAGATTCCGGCCACCGGCCCCGGCTGGCCCTCCCGTGGGCCTCCCGTGTGACCTTGGGAAGGGGTCTCCGGCTCTCCGAGCTTCAGTTTTCCCATCTGCCCAGTGAATCTAACCGGAGCAAGGGGTCGTTCAGAGGTTTCAGGGTTGGGGACAAGGAATGGCGGCGATAATCCGGAAGCTTCGAACCTGCAGGTGACTGGGGAGTTGGGGCAGACCTGGAGGCTGCCTTCATTCCGGGCGAGGCCATCGGAGGGGGTGCGGGGGCAGAGGTGGCCTTGCGTCGGGGTCCAGGGCTCAGCGTGGAGGTCATGAGCCTCTGCCCTGCGGCACACGGTCGTCGGAAGAGCCTTCCCCTCCTCCCCGCGTGAGCGCGGTCACCGGCAAGTGACCCTGTCCATCTGCTCTTCCTTCCACCCATCCAATAAGCAGCTGCTCCGCGCCAGGCGAGCGGGCCCTGCCCACGGGGGCTCCCGTGGTCTAGGGTGAGTCTCCCGGGCCCGGGGCTTGCCAACCGAGCCGTCCTTGTGTGCACACGTTTCAGAGGTTCCCAAACCGATCCACGCCCCACATAGGCTGAGAATCGCCGTCCAGGGGACATGGGCTCCCCCAGGGCAGGGCTAGGACAACTGCCACCCCCACCCTCAGGGACTGGCCTGGAGCCTGGCTCATGGGGACAGCCAGTGAACGTGGAATGGGTGTCTGAGCGAGTAGGTCAATGAAGTCAAAGGGGATGACGGTCTTCTGTCTTGACGAGTGCCACCACGGAGGAGGGGGGAAGCGAGGGCCGTGGGAACATGGAGCAGGAGCCTCTCCATAACTAGGTTGGGGCGGGGAGGGCTGGGGAGACCGTCTAGGAAGGCTTCCTGGAAGAGGTGGCATCTAGCTGGGCCCTGAAGGAAGAGAGGGAATTAGGAGGGGGAGCAGGGACAGCAGATGCCTCAGGCTAAGGGAGCAGCCAATGCAGAGCTGATGTGGGGAGCTCACGTGTCCAGGTCTGGCAGGAGTAAACCTCTGAGATGTGGGGAGCCTGGGATGGATGGACCGCTTGGAGAAGGTATGGAGAGAGGAGGGGCGAAGCGCTGAGTCCTGGGGCATCGTCCCTGCAGGGCCCGGCTAAGGACGTCTCTCCCTCATCTTGCCAGCAGCACGGCACCCTTCCTGGTGGAGGGGGGCTTCTGTCCTTCTGCACCTCAGCCCCGCCCCCAACTTCCTCTGATGGCAATTAGGAGACTCGGGACTTTCTTGTAGAATCTGAATTTATGCAAAACCAGCTGCTTGCTCGATGGTGCTTTCTCGTAGTAAGCGGCATTGTGTAAGAGGATGCGCTATTTTACGTATCACTGGGAAAGCAGGGGTCGATTTCAGCTGTAGGAGCCCTCCCCCCCCCACCCGCCATCGGAGACGTTACAACGTGGAAAAATGGGCAGGTGCCTCCCCGCATCGCTGACGTACAGAAGTAACACTTTGGGTGGAAAACAAAGAACAAACACCTCCCGGTGCTCTGTGCGCATCTATCACGGTAGTAAAAGCTGCTAATATTTACCGCACACGCACGGTGCGCCGGGCACGGCTCCAAATGCGTCCTGTACCGACTCCCTTCAAGACGCATCTCCAGTTCCGGAAGTTGTAAATGTGGGGGACAGCCAGCTGGAGAAGGGGCTTGGCCCCGAGGGGAGGCAGGGGGCTTGGGGTCGAGTCGGAGCTCACGTCTCGTCTGCTATGCGACTCTGGGCAAGCCCTGGGCTCTCCTGGGCCTCCCGTCCCCCACGTGGCACCCACTCTGTGGCTGCTCTGCGGACTCCCTCGGGGCTGTGAGCAATCTGGTACAGCGAGCGTGGGGGTGCGCCTCCTTTAAGGATAAGCTGCCCCCCCCCGGTTCTAGCCGGTAGGCCCCCACAGAACTCAGTTTTTACCTCCCCCCCCTTTTCTTGCTCTGGGGGGCACAACTGCCCGGCGGCCCAGCCCCCACCTCCTTCAAGGGAGGGAGGTGCCTTTTTCCAGGGTGCCCGGCATTAGCCTGCTCCTCGGAGAGGAGAGGAAAGAGGAGAGGAGGGGCTCGGCGGCCCCCTGCGCCCCGGGGACTCAGCCTCGAGGGCCTGCCCAGGCTTCGGGACTTGGGCTGTGGGTGCTCCAGGTGGAAAGCTTAGTGATGGGCGCTCATTCTGCTATGACAGTGTGACAATTCTTAGCGCGGTTGCTGTCACTGTTACAGCTCTCTCTTCCTGAGTCTGCACGGCGGGCACCCACGTGCGGGGCAGGGCGCGCCGTTATTGCCTCCATTTTACAGGTGAGGACACCGAGGCTCAGTGAGGTGAGGTCCCTCACCCAGGGTCACCCCCCCACCCTTGGAAGTGGCAGCGCGGGGGCCTGAGGCTGTGGGAGCCCTCACCTGCAGCCGTGACCCACCCAGGAGGGCTGCATGGGGGAGGTGTGCCTGCCTCATGCAGGCCACATGGATCGGGGAAGGGCCAGTGAGGGGAGGGCGGCTGGCTCTCCAAAGGTCTCCCCGCCTTTCTGCCTCAGTTTCTCTTTTTATCCTCTCTATCTCTGGCTGCCTGCGTCTCTCAATCCCTCGCACTTGCTGTATCATTGGTCCTGGGACTCCCCTCTGGGCTTCTGTCTCTCATCTCTGCTTCTCCGTAGGACTCCCTTGCCCTTGTCCCCATGAAGGGGGCCCTCTGAGTCTTGCCCAGGCTTCCCAAAGGCCAGAGGCCCTGTCCTGAGGCTGCCTGGGCCCCCCTCCCCAGGCAGAGCTGGAAGCCCTTTTCCACCCCTGATGCCGCCCCTTCTCTCTCCTGTCCGTCTGTCTGTCTGTCTCTGTGTCTGTGTGTGGGGGGGTCTGCCCACAGTGGCCCAGCTGCGGCTACGTGCTGTGCACCGTGCTGCTCTCCCTGGCGGTGCTGCTGGCCGTGGCCGTCACCGGCGCTGTGCTCTTCCTCAACCACACCCACGCGCCAGGCACGGCACCCCCGCCCGTCGTCAGCACCGGGCCGGCAGGTGCCAACAGTGCCCTGGTCACCGTGGAGAGGGCCGATAGCTCGCGCCTCAGCATCCTCATCGACCCGCGCTGCCCTGACCTCACCGACGGCTTCGCCCGCCTGGAGGGCGCCCAGGCGTCCGTGCTGCAGGCGCTGGCCGAGCACCGGGCCGAGCCGAGGCTGGCCGGCGAGCAGGAGCGGGAGCTGCTGGACACCCTGGCGGACCAGCTGCCCCGGCTGCTGGCCCGGGCCTCGGAGCTGCAGGCGGAGTGCACCGGGCTGCGGAAGGGCCTCAGCACCCTGGGCCAGGGGCTCAGCGCCCTGCAGAGCGAGCAGGGTCGCCTCATCCAGGTGAGGGGCTGGGTCTGCGCCTGGGGTCTTGGTGGGGGCGGGGGTTGCCGCCAGCGGGTCTGGCCCGGGGCTGGGCGCCTGATGACCACAACGTCCCTTAGTCCCCATGGGTCCTAGGACTGGGGAATGTTGCACTTCCCAACTACCTTCGAGCAAGTGAGCCTCAGAGAAATGAGTCTCATCCAAGGCCACCCAGCGAGGGACACCATTTCCTGCCCACTTTCCTGGGGATCCTGGGTATTTGTGGGACACCCCATGGCACCCCACAGTCAGGTCAGGTCCCGGGCTCCAGAGGCTTCCCAGGTGCATCTGTACAGGTGAGGCCACACCTGGCCTCCATCAGTTGTGACTTGAGGCTCAAGGTCATGTGGCGGATCAGGGGCAGACCCTCTCCCCAGCTGTGCCACATGTCCAGAGAGAGCTGTACCCCCTTCCTAGCTCTCTCTCCCTTTCTCTGCCATTCGATGCTCCCAGCTTCCTAGGGAAGGAGGGACCCGCTGAGAGAGCTCAACCAGACCCTTAGCCTCCCCGCAACACCTCTGCCCCAACTCCTCTGATCCCCTTCCCTCCCCTGAGCCAAGGCAGGTCCTAGCAAGTACCTTGTAGATCCGGGAGGAGTTTGCAGTGTTGGCCCCTCCTGGAGGACCAGCAAGAACCCCCGCCCCCCACATACGATCAGGGATTTGGTTTTTCACCATTTTCCAGAAGAGAAAACTGAGGCCCGGAAAGAGACCATGGCCAAGAGACAGGGTCCAGTGGCCTCTGACATCTGGCCTTCCAGCACCCTGCCCCGTCTCCCCAGTGACTCAGGTCCTTGGGGACACCCTGCCGTTGATTCCAGCCCCTTCCGGACACTGGCGATGACCAGGCACTCGGTCACCCGCAGCTCATGAGCAGTGGGTCTTCTCCCTCCCCCGAAGGCTGCAGCTGGAGAAATTATAGCCCTCGTCCTCCTGTCTGGGTGACTGATCGGAAGGCGCTTTCCTCTTCCGGGGTGGGGTGGTCAGCCGCCCCCTCTATCAACAGGGCTTAGGGACACCTCCAGATTTTCTGGGTGACCTGCACCCCCCGTCCTGCTCTCCACATGGGTCAGCCCCTGGCCATTCCAGGCCCTTAGTGCAGGGGTGGGGAATCGCGGGGAGAGGCCTCAGGGTCTCCCGCCCTCCCACCTACGCAGAGGCCTAGAGCCGTTCCTAAGGGACTGATAGCTTTTGGGGGGTCCGGTAGTGCCTTGGCTCCCCTGATGTATTTACTTCTCAAAAGAATGTTTAATTTGACTCATTTCCCGCAGACTCAGGGCGATTTCAGAGACCACGTGTCTTGCAGAGCTAATGGCCCTGTGGCTCCTAGTTCCTCCAAGCTCCGCAGACCCCCAGGTGATCAGCCCAGACTGGGTTTCCCAAAGCACTGCCCACAGGCACCCTCTGTCAGAAGTGCCAGAGCTGGTTGCTAAAAGGCACCTCCCTGATCCTCATGGCAACCCCCCGGGGCCCCGCAGCAAACAGGCCTCGGGGCGGCTCTTGTGGGCACAGACGTCTCTGGCCCCCGGCCCGGGAGCAGTGGAAGGGAGCGGTTCTGCCTTTGGGGCTCGGGAGCTGGGATCCAGTCCCGCCTCCAGCAGGTAGCAGCTGTGGGACTTGGGCCCATCAGTCGCCCTCCCTGGGCTCAGTCTCCTCACCTGCAAAATGGGGACAGTGTAGTCCATACCCACGAGGATGTGGGAGCTCCTGGCTGGGCTGGGCTCAGCTGGCATCTGGCACACACAGAGATGAGCCTTTCTTCCGTTATGATGGAAATAAAATCATTTGTAAATTGAAGTTTCGGCCAGTGAGGAGCCACCACGGAAAAATCTCTTTTGCAGGAGGGAGTAATGATAGGAACCCCTAGGGGGTTATTAGGCGCTGTGTAGCAGCACCAAGGCCCCAGGAGGTGCCCATTCTACGGAGGGGCAGACGGAGGCTCAGAGTGGCCGAGTGCCCTGCGGAAGCCCAGGACCCCGAGCAAGAAACAGAAGCAGCTTGGACGTCACGGCCGCTAACGGCTGCCAGTCCTCGTGAATGCGCGCGTGCAGCTCGGCGAGCGGGGACTGACTCTCCCTATTAATTCGGAGCATGTTTATGTGTACATTTCAACTTTAATCATTTGCTGGTTTAAACGGAGGTCTCCCCTGCCCGCCAGCAAGAGCGGGCTGTGCCTGGGTTTCTCGAGTGTGTCTGCTCGTGGCAGAAGGATGGGCCGTACCCTGGGGACGTAGCCAACGAGCCCGGTGATCTCTGCCGCCCACGCCCAGCAGGTGCCCCCTGCCCCCTGCCCTCCCTCTGGGGGCTGCCTGCGTCCGTGTGGTCCACGGGGCTCCCCTGACGGGGCCCGTCTACGGGACGCTGCTGTGAAGGCCCAGGGAGGGGTTGACCGCCTTGCCCCCGTGGCCCCTCTGCCCACCCCTGTGCCCTCCCCCACCCACCGCCCTGGGCCTCAGCCCTCCCTGCGGAGGAGAAGCTGACAGGGAAACTAAAGGCTTTTGCAGGGCCCTTGCTTCTGGACAAGCCAAGGATCATGTTCTGTAAACTGCTGGCCCTGTATATTTCCGTTTTCTTTCCTCGAACGAGCTATTATCTGGCAAGTGACAGGTTCGGTGTGTGAAGCCCCAGCAGGTTCCGCGTGCTCCCCGCCTCCCCTCCTCATGGTCCTGCAGCCCCCCAGATTGCGGGGTGGGGGAGGTGACAGACCCCAGACCCTTCAGGCAGCAGGCACAGCCCAGAGGCCCCCCGGGGAGGGGGGAGGCGGTCAGTGTGACGCTGGCTACAAACCCCCAGACCTGGCCGAGCGGTCGGAATGACGCAGGGAACCTGGACTGAGCCCTCGTGCTCTGAACACGTGCTCTCGTGAGCGCCCCCCACCCCGCTTCAGAGGCAGGTGCCGTTACTCTGGTTCAGAAAGGGGGTTCAGTGACTCCTCCAGGGTCACTGGCCCAGTGAATGGAGGAGGGGCTGAGTCAAAACCCAGAACCGACACCAGAGTTTGGGGCCAGACCACTGCCCCCCACTTGTCCTGCCCCGAACCCTAGGTTCCTTTTCTGCCAGTCAGCCCTGGGGAAGCAGCCCGAGGTCGTTCTCCATTGGGGATCTCTCCTTCTGGGCCTCAGTTTTCTCATCTGTGCCAAGGGGACAGCGAGCCAAGCCCTCCCTCCTGGCAATGCCGTGGGGGAGAGGTGAGGTGGGGGACATCGGAGCCGTGGCTCATGAACGTGGAGTTGGGATGGGGGCTGGGTGGGGGAGGGGTATCCCGGGGCCCCCAGTTTGCACGCAGCACTGCCAGCCCTGCCTTCGCAGCCTCGCTGGGCAGTAGGAGAGACTGTTCTGGGTGAGGGTGTTTTATAATCTGCAAGGTGACTTTTGCATCCGAGTAACAACATGGGCCAAGTCCTTTGTGCCCTCCTGGGGTCCCACCCTGTGCTGGGTCCCTCCCACATGTCACTGGGCTCCATGGCGGTTGCGACAGGGAGCCCTGGCAGCCTGGCCTTGAGGCTTGGTGACATCACTCACCCCACCGACATGTACCTGGTAAATGGGCGGGTTGGGATTGAACCCAGCTTTGCCCGGTGCCGCCTCCCCCTGCACAGTAGAACTTTCTTTAGTCCTCTCACCTGGGCTGGGGCACAGAGACGGAGGAGGACGGGGCCGGGCGCAGCAGGACGCAGCTCTCTGCTGGAGCCTCTGTCTCCCCTCCCACCCGAGCCCCAAGTCCTCTGAACACACAGACACTGAGCTCCTCAGATCGGGCCCCAGCAGGGTGCACAGGAGGGGACGACCATACAGGCAGGTGCTGGCTGGCTGGAGTCCCTGCCCCTTCCACTCACCCCTGTGCCCCACAGCTTCTCTCCGAGAGTCAAGGCCACATGGCTCACCTGGTGAACTCGGTCAGCGATGTCCTGGATGGCCTGCAGAGGGACCCGGGGGTGGGCCGCCCCCGCATCAAAGCTGACCTCCAGAGGGCACCTGCCAGGGGATTGCGGCCCCGCGGCTGCGCCAATGGTGAGTATGGTGCGGGAGGCCGCCTTTCTTGGGTGACCTGGGTGCCCAGCTGTGGACCCCCATCGCCCCTTGCCCACACACTGCTGCTGTTTGCTGAAAGCTTCCTGCTGCCGGGCAGCCCTGAGCACCCGACCTGCGCCCTTCTGTTGAGTCCTTTCCCAGCCCCTTGTGCCCATCTTCCAGATGAGGACAGCAAGGCTCAGAGAGGGGGCTCACTCACCCAGGGTCTGCCCCCAAGGCTGGTGCCTTGGAGCCCGTGGGACACTGCAGGGCAGACCGACAAGCCAGGGAGACCCAGGGACAGAGGCGGACAGGCGGGGACACAGGTGCCCTGCGCAGCCCTGACAGCGGGCCCTGTCTCAGGGTCTCCGCCCCGCGACTGTCTGGACGTGCTCCTGAGCGGGCAGCAGGAGGATGGCATTTACTCGGTCTTCCCCACACACTACCCAGCCGGCTTCCAGGTCTACTGTGACATGCGCACGGACGGCGGCGGCTGGACGGTGAGTGTCCCGGGGGGCACAGTCCGCTTCCTCCGGGCCTGCAGAGGGCCAGGTGGGCCGGGCTGACCCCCAGGGCGGCGTCCGCGAACCGGGGTGCTCTGAGCGGCCCCTCACCCAGCCTTCTGCCTCTGGCCGGGCCTGCCGCTGGCCCCCACAAACCTGCCCCTCATCTCACCCCCAAGAACCCCACACCTCTGGAAAGCGGCACAGGGCAGGCGGAGGCTGTGGGTGGACCCTTGGGCCCCCGTGGGAGCAGATGTTAGACCCCGTCTCCTGCCCATGGAGCCCCCTCCTGCTCCCCGAGCCTCGAGTCTCTAGGAACACAGGGGCTCCCCTAGAGCACTGAACAAGTCGGGGATGGGCTTTGGCATGAAACGCGGCACCAGGAGCCTCTTGCTCTCTGGAGCTCAAGGGCCAGCTTGTGTAGATGCCGTCCTTCTGGTTGTCCGATATATGGCGTGTGTGCGGGAGATCAAAGGAGGAAAGGTGGGGAAGGCACCTACAGGGATCAGAGATCCCAGGGGCTTCCCAGCAAGGAGCTGGTGTGACTTCCTGGCTGGGTGGGAAGTAGGGGCAACGAAATGTCCCCACGGCCATGGGAGGGTGGGGTGGGGTGGCCGTGGGTGACCCTGATATCTCCCCTGAGCTGGGAGAAGGGGGTGGGGCGACAGGGAGAGGCCCCTGGCTTCAGTCCCCAGGGAGTCTCTGGGTCTGCTAGTGGAGAAGCCCCTTCTGGGAGTGGGGTCTGCGTGCGTCGCCTCCCACAGCCTCTGGGGCGACTGCTGGCCTCTGCCTTCGTGCGGACGCCAGAGCTACAGGCCAAGGGAAACGCACGGGCCTGGCAGCATCTCAGTAACACACGTGAACGCCGAAATGGGAATTTCATAAAATGTTTGTGCGTTCTTCAAATATTATCACAAAGATATTTTTAAAATATTTTTTTCTTTTGCTTTTTAAAAAAACTTTAAAAACGTTCCCGACCATTCTTGGCTCACAAGCCATTTAAAAAACAGGCAGCAGGCAGGAGTCCTTCTGTGGGCTGTGGTTTGCTGACCCCCATTCTAGAGCTGGGAGATGAAGTGAGCTTGCTGTCCCGCCCCCTCGAATCAGCGGCCTTCCAGCCCTCACCTGAAGCTCAGCCCTGGGCCCAGGCTTCAGTGGGGCTGCCACTGGCTGTTGGGTGACTTAATGTAAATTAAAAATGCCTGTCCTTTCCTTTTGGCCCCCTGCGACACTGGGCTTGGCCGAGTGCCCTGGAGCAGTGAACAACCTATACCACTGTCCCTGGACATCTACCTCCACCCTGAAAGCTGCTCAGCCTCCCCAAGTTGGCCATGGTTGGGATGCCCAGTGACAATGGAAAGCGGGGCTCGTACAACTGACACTTTAAGGGTTCCTGGCTTCAAATTTGGTTTCATAAATGGGCAAACAGTCTTGAGCACCTACTGTGTCCCGGGGCTGCACAGAGATAGGGAAGTCCCTACCGCAGTCCTCCTGGAGAACTTGGAGTCTGTGAGGTTTTTGGGCGGAAGAGGTCACGGTAAGCAGAGGTAGGGGAGGCTCTGTGCCAGCTTCCTGGACAAGGGGGGCTTTGCAGATAAGCTGTAACAGGTGGGTGAGAGCAGTAAGGGGGAAGGACAGAGAAGGTACTCCAGGCAGAGGGACCAACCTAACCAGGGTCTGGGACGCAGGAAGCACGTAGGCTCTTCAGGGAACGGAGTCACCTGGGGTGGATGGTGCGTGAAGAAGTGAGATCGGAGACCGGCGTCAGTGTCCCAGGCTGTGGGGTTGGGGCGGGCACTGGGGAGCTACTGAGGGTGCCGGAGAGAGGAAGATGGCTTAAGGTGGCTTCAGGATCTGTAACCTGACCGTGCATCCTGGAGCAGAGCGGGGAGAGGGGAGAGGAGGAGGCCACTGGCTCATGCTTCGGACAGGCCTGTGATCGAGGTTTTGCCAGTGCAGCGGGAAGCTTGGGCTCCAACATCCGCAGACAGACGTCGGGGTGGCTCCCAGTCCTGCTGTTTGATCTTGGGGAAGTTACTTAACTCCTCTGAGCCTCAGTTTCCTCAGCCTCACTGTGAGATCTTAACTGCAAGCAACAGAAAATCTCTGATTTAAGCAGAAAAGGAAACGTCCTGGAGGGAGGCTGGGAGGCCCAAGAAACTAGCTCAGGGCCATGCCGCCAGGAACGGAGCCCCCCGATCTGGCCAGGGGTGACATGGTGGGAACCCCACTGCCCCAGGGCTGCTGGCATTGGGCCCCCGGGGCACAGCTACCCTTGGGCACAGGCACCCCCAAGATGGGTGCGGGCCCGGGCTGTAGTCTGCGGTTGCTTTGAAAGAGATCCCTTGTGTCCTCGCCTCTTTACTTCCCCAGCCGTTGGGCCGGTGGCTGTGCTGATGGGTGGGGCCTGGGCCACAGGCCTGCGACCCTCCCCAAATCTCAGAAGATGGGGAAGGATGGCCAGGTTGACCAAGGCTTCTGGCAAACGCTTGTGGGGCATTCGGTACAGGCCCATCGGTGGCGCGATCACTGTTTAGGACAATGGGCCACGCCCTATGCAAGGCCCTGGCCGTCCAACGGGACCAGGATGTGCATGACCCCTTTTACTGAGCTCTTTGCCAAGAGGGCACCCACCGTCGTGCAGGGGACAGTCATGGGGGCCTGAAGCAGGGTATCGGGTAGGCTGGAGCCTAGTCAGCCCCCCAGGTCTCTGCGCTTCGCTCCTGGGGCATGAGGAGAGGTTGGCATTACCCCTCCGTTTCTCACCAAGGAGCGTGGTAGCGAGTTTTGGTGCACTGATGGCCAGGCAGAGGGCAGAGGGAACCTTCTCCGGGGGAAGGCATGGTGGGATATGGAGGTGTGGGCAGCCCGCATCGGTTTTGAGAGCGGTCGGCTTTCCTGAGTAAGGGGGAGAGGCAGGGGAGGCCGGAGTGAGGCAGGTGGGCGGTGTGGGTTGGGGGGGAGCGAGTGCATTCGTAGGGCAGAGTCGGCAGCTGAGAATCCCCCAAAGGCCCAGGGACAGACAAACGTGCAGACATGTCTTCAAGCTCCAGAGAGCACTTAAGTGTACTGCGTCCAGTCTGGGGGCGAAGAGCTCTTTTGTTTTCCTAACTCAGAACATCTGAGTTACAGCGTTTGCCTCTGGGAGCCCCTCGGCAGGCAGAGCCGCGCCAACGTAGGAGCCAAAGCCCAGAAATCAGAGTTAAGGGTTAGGACAGGCTTAATGAAAGACCCAGGTGCCAGCCCAGGCCTCGCATCTCCCGAAGCCCGTCTCCCCGGAAATGCATCAGGATTTGGGCCGGGAGGCGGGTAATACCCAGGGCCAGGGCTTCAGGGCCCATTACCGGGGAGCCGATGAGGAACATCGGCCCCCCCCACCCCACCCCCCTGCCCTCCCGCTCAGACACCTGGATCAGGGGCCGCGGAAGGAAGGCCGCTGTCGGCTGAGAAGTGATTTCGAGGCCGATAGACGTTAATATCCATTTGGGCTTCCATCAAAAGCAATCTTTGCCCAGATACCTCTGGGCATCCGTCAGGATCACCTCCCTGCCACACGGAATCTCTCAGAAACTCAGTTGTTGTTTGGGAAGGAGCCCATGGCTGCTTCTCCGAACCCTGGTACCATCCATCCTCGTTAGGCCCCGTGTCTGAGCTGCCAGGCCCCGCGTGCCGACGCTGGATGGCTCTCCCTGGCGGCCAGGGCATCTGGGGCTGGACGAGGCGGCCAGGGCCTGCTTCCCGGTGAGACCGGACCGGGCAAGGCTGGGCACCTGTAGGCGCTTCACGGCTTAAAGACCACAGGCCCTCGCGCGTGTCTGTGGCGCCGGCCGTCACACGGCGACCCTGAGCTCTTCAACCGCCGAGCACCAACCGCAGGCCGGGGGGTCCAAGAGCAAAGCGCCTGGGCCTGGTGGGGAGCTGGTGGAGGAACTGACCTGTGTGAGGGCTGTAGGGCTGGGGTGGGGGCGGCGGAGCCCAGAGGAGAGCCCCTAACCCAGCCTGGGGCAGCGCAGGGAAGCTTCTGGACAGGGAGGTCCAAGCACTGGGGGACGAGGCGAGAACAGGGTTCCAGGCGAAGGGAACAGACAGACAGAGGTCTGCGGGGACAGGGTAGCGTTGGGTCTGGGCCCGTGTGGGCTCTGTCTGCTGGTGTTCGGAGCTCAAGGGGGCGGGGGCGAGAGGAGGGAGGCGGCCAGGGGCTGGGTTGGGTGCGGTTGCGGGCACGTGAGAAGACGGGCTTTGTCCCGAGGGCTGACCAGGCTCCTGTTGCCCTCAGGACTTCCCCAAGTGGGGAGTGACCCAGAGACGTGGGGCCAAGGGCGCGGCGGCTGTCGGGGAGTCGTTCGGGGTGCGTGAATTCTGCGGGCCCTGGACTGTGGCTGCGGTGAGCGGGAACTGCGGGGTGGGAAAGAGGCCACGTGTGGTTCCTTGGGTGGGGAGGCCCCCGAGGCCGGTGGGCACACACCTCAAGGTGGCCTTTTGGCTGATGTGGCCACCGGCCTTGGCTGAATTGCTGCCTTCTCTCCACCCGCCCCAAAGCCCACAGCGATCCGGGCCACACGGGGTGGTGCCGATTGTCAAGGTCACTCCTGAACTTGACACGGGCACTCACCCCGACCCCTGCCCCAGAGAAGGAGGAGGGAGGCAGGAAGGAAGGACCCCGTCCTGCTGACCTGTGACTCGGGGTGAGGGGCCTCCTTTGGGAAGCCTCTCTGACCACCGGGGCCCGGCCGCCAAGCTCCTTCTCTGTACAGGTGGGACCTAATGGTTTCCTGTCCACCTGCCGTCCCTCGTCACACACGTGACCACGGGCACTTAGCAAGGACCGTTCACCTCACTGAGCCTCACTTTTTCACCCGCTCAGGGAGGCCAACAGAGCACCGTCCGTGTGGGGGGGAGAGCAGAAGCCTCCGCGGGCTCTTCCCCGGTGAGCGGGGAGCGGGGAGCCGGGGTCCAGGGGTCCAGGGGTCCAGGGGTCCAGGCTGAGCCTTGGGATTCCCTGCGAACAGAGGAACCTCCTGTAGGATCTTCACAAGCAGGTGTTTAAAGGCAAGTCTCGTCAAAACAGAAGCAGATTTCCTCATTCAGAAGGCGATGCGTGGGGTGGAGCCGCACCTCCCAGCGGGCCGCGAGAGACTGGAAGGTCACTTCCCCTCTTGGGGCGCCCCCTTCCTCATTCCAGCCGCCAGCGCGGCCCTCGTGGCTTGTGCGGACGCCTTGCAGGGGAAGGTGTGGGGTCAGAGGAGGAAGACCGGCCCCCACCCAACTTCCCTGCCTCTCTGCCCCGAGGCACAGCCTTGCCCCCTCCGACATCTGCCCCCCCAGCACTGCTGTCACCAGGCCTGATTGCGGGTCCCCTCCCTCGCCTTTGCATAATCACCCCTGGGGTCACGGAAATCAGGTCCAGGTCAGCATCTCCGCGGCAGGAACCCGCCGTGGGATCGATCTGGCTCTGCGCCCCCACTGGCATCCACGGCGCCCGTCGCCTGCTCCCAGCACCGCGAGCTGAGCGGCCCACACCCCGTTCTGCACGGTGGCCACACGCTCCGCCAGGCGCGCGTTACTGTCGCGAGGTCAGCGGCTCAGATATGCTGCTAATTGGCTTCGCTGTGAGAGAAACGGTCCCCTCCCCACCTGGCTCCCCAGGCAGGGAGGAAAATCCCTCCCTCGCTTGCAAAACATCAAAGGAGCCACCACCAGCCTGGCAGTGGGATCAGGCTCAGGGAGAGATGAAAAGCTTCCCAGGCCGCCCAGCTGGGGAGGCCGGACAGCCGGGCTGTGGGACCCTCCTCCCTACACGGGCGGAGGCTTCAGCCTGTCCTTGCTGCAGACATCAGCGGGCCATGGTGTCCCCGAGCCGAGCCGCAGCCCGGCTCGGCACCGGCTCCCCGCTGCCCTGGGGAGTCCTTAGGGCTACACGCCCTCGCGCATGAGCATGATGGCCAGCCCCGTGTCCCCTCGACCGGTGTGCTCAGAGAGAGCTTGCCTCCGCCCGGAGCAGTTTGGATTTTGTAAACTTTTAACGTAAAACAGGGTAACACACGCGGGACTCAGCCCGGGAGCTCAGCATCTGACAAATGGCAGCTCCGAGCACCGTTTGCCAGGAGCCGGCAGGCACCGACTGCCAAGCCGGGAAGCATGGCGGGGCGCCAAGCCCGGGGGTACCATTTTCAGTCAAAAACAAGGAGGAGGACCGCTTCCTTCTGGGCTTGGCAGCTGGTTCTGAAGGAGACGGAGGGGACGTTGGTTAGACCTACTATGTGCGCCCTGTTTACGCTTTTTCTTCTTCACGGCGTGTTTCCCCTGCAGCCCTGCAGGGGTAGCGAGGGGACTGCTGCTGGCTCCTCTTTACAGAGAGGGAAACTGAGGCTTGGAAGGGGATCCATGACTCGTCTGAGGTCACACGGCCCGCGAGAGGCAGAGCCGAGATTCGGACTGCGGGGCCTTCTGTACCTGTGCTCCTGCCACCAAGCCCGGGGAGCACCCTGGGGGCACGGCCCAGAGGCGCCCAGAAAGGATTCGAGGAGCCACGGCCGCCCGGGAAAGTGGGCAGAGCCTCGGCAGCAGCCGCCTTTGAAGGACTACATGGCACGTCCAAGTTCTTTGTTCCTTAGAAACAAGAATCCGCCTCGGCCTCAATGCCCTGCTCCTGCCCGACCCAGACTCGCCTGCCCAGGAGGTCTGGGGGGCTGGTGGACCCCAAAGCTGTACAACCCACAAGATCTGCCTGCAAGGGATTTCGTCAGCAGCTTCATCAGAGTATAGGGAAGTCCCAGATGCTGCCTCCTGGGGATCCTTGAAAAGAGGCAAGAGACACCCCTTCCTCATCTCATAGGGTTTGGACCCACCCAGCGCCCATCTCTTGGCCTCTCTGACCACCTGCCAAGGCCCTGCTCAATAAGCAGTTCAGCTGATTGTCTCCTACTCCAGGCAGCCCTCCTGGAGCCCGCCCCAGCAGAAGCCCCAACCTCCTCTGAGCTCCCAGCAAATGTACCAGCAGTTGTCACCATTTTGGACTAATGTGTATCCACCAGCGCTGGTAACCACGACCGAGTCTTTGTGGGTAGGAGCTCGTATGACCCCAGTTTGATAGGTGAGAGAACAGGCATAGGGACGGAAGAAGCATGCCAGGTTAGGAGGTGCCCAGCCCCATGACTGCTGGCTTCTGTGTCCTCCTCTCCCGAGGCTGTGAGCTTTCTGAGGGCCTGAGTCACCCTGGGAGCCCAGGCTCGGCACACGGGGCCTGGAGCAGCAAGCTTTTCATTTTCCAGAAAAGAGAAGCCCAGACTCGGGAGGACACATGGCCTGTTGGTGGGATCCCCATGGAACTTGGTCTCCCAGGTGCCAACCGAGGGCACTTCCCGGGGCTGGCCCAGCTCAGCTGTGCTGAGGGCCGAGCGGGCTTGCAGGACTGGGGGCGCAAGGCACGCCCCCTCAGCACTGAGGGTGTCCCCGCTCTGCAGTGGTCACACCACCTCGCCCACCTGGCCTGCTCATGCACCAAGCAGGAGCACAAAGCCCTCTGGGCTGGGGAGACCACGGAGCCAGGCGTCCAGGATGTGACTCTGGCTCTTAGCCCCACAGCAGACAAGGAGCCAGTCCGACAGGGCCCAACCGAGGAGGGGATCCTGGCAGAGATGTGACCCGTGGAGCACAAGACAGGCCCCTGGAGCCCAGCTGACAAACGCAGGACCATCGGCCACTCTGCTACACGCCCCCCCCCAGCTTGCCACCACCCCAAATGCAGCCTCTCCTTCCTTTGGAACCACCCGGCACCATCTGCGGGACCATGTGGGCCCAGCCCTCCTTTGGCAGAGCCCCCAAGCAGTACTTGGAAGACACGCCGGGCGACAGGCACTGGCTTTTGAGAAGCCTCATCAAGAAAACACGCTCTGTCTGTCTTCCTACGTGCCACCTGCTTGAGCGGCCGGCCGGTGGCTGGCATCCTGCCTCGGTCACTTTGCTGCTGAAACCCAAGGGAGACGCCCGAGAGCTGGACCCGTGAAGATTTTAGCCTGAAAAGGCATTCTTTTGTTTCCCTACCTTTTTCTGCCCACCCCCCTTATTTTTTTGGCCTAAGTAGGATTCATGTTCTTTTGGGACAGATGGCCGGGAAGTGGCTCCCTCCGTCCTTTGCTTGCTCCCTCTTCCGTCTTCCTGTCTGGCTGATCCTTGCTCTGTAATTGAAGGCCCTCTGCTTGGTGACATCCGTCCAGCCAGCGTCCCTGAGGTCCAGCTGTGGCCCAGCCTGGGCCTCTGAGTCAGAGAGAGCCGACTCCTGCAAACATTGGAGAACCGGCAGCCGGTCTGTGGCTTCGAGGGTCCTCGGACCCTGTGGGCCACGCTGAGCAGGGACTGGCTTAAGGGGGGGCCCGGGTACCTCGCCTGAGATCCTGGCCAGGCCGGCTCCCGCTGTCACTCAGCCCAGGAGTCAGGAAGGCCCACGGCAAAGGCCGGCAGCATCCAGAGTGCCACGTCCCAAAGGGCAAGTGTCAGTGCAGGAAGCTTTTGTCTCCGATACGAACATCGGGGAGTGTGTGTGTCATGATGTCACCTGCCTCTCCCGGGGTCCTAGTGGTCAAGTCCAAGTGCCACTTCTGCAAAGCGTCTTCGTGGAGGTGTCTGGGCTGTTCCCAGGGTGGCTCACGGGTCACGGGTGAACGCGCTCACGTGGGCACACAGTCGTGGTGGCTTCTAAGCGGGTGTAGACTCAAACCATCTCATTGGGAGCGTCTCCCCTCGTGGTTGCTTGAAGCGTACTGTCCCCGGGGCGAGACAGAGGCAGGGAGGGCCAGGCGGTCCCCCAAGCCTGAGCTCTCACCCGCTGATCACGCACCCAGGCTGAGCCCCAGCCGGCCCCGGCCTGTTCCTGGCAGGGGCAGAGAGGGGCGGAGAGAAGTCAGAGGTCGGCTTGAAAGTCCTGGCGGGGGGATAAGGAGGCACCTCCTAGGGCTGGTCAGTGGCAAATGAGAGTGACGTTGTGGGGAGGACATTGGCCTGCTGGTGTCCAGCCTGGCCTTCGGCTGCGGGCGTGAGGGGTGGGTCTGACCACCCACCCCATGCTCACTGCCCCCCGGAGTTCTGGCCGGTGTCCGAGCTTCTGTCTACTCTGAGGATGAGGGGGTGGAGAACAGGGTTGGGGTAAGGATTCCGTGAGTAAGAACGTGAGAGGGACTCAGTGAGAGGGACTCGGCCCCGGCCTCAGCCATGGCCAGCTGTGAACACCAGCCCACCTTGGGCACTCTGTCCATCTGTCTCATTTTCCAGGGCTTACACCCTGCCTGTGCCCGAAAGCCCAGCAGACTCCCCCCACCCATTCTACTTCGTAACAGCAGTGACAGGAAAAACACGACGGCGGCGATAACAGGACCAGGGTCCTGCCCTTTACCCCTCCCTGGGGCCCTGGGGGGGGGCAGGCCTGGCTTATTAGTGAGTGAGGACAAATGAGGCCCAGAGGGGAGGAGTGAGGTCCCCAGGCCACACGGCCACACTTGTGGTCAGGACCCTGCCGCCCCCTCCAGGCCCACCCCGGACTCCCCTCCAGCAGCCGGCCGTGTGGGGTGTACCCGCTGTCCCCGCGTCGTACAGCGGTCCTGCTTCCCATCTGGGTGGGGGGTCCCCTGTGTCCCTCTGCCCTGAGGGAGATGGTCTCTGGCGCGTCGGAATGGATGATGGAGGCACCTGGTGGGCTCCCGGACGGCTCAGGGGGGATGTGCATAAGGCCTGAGTCTGGAAGGACGAGCAGGGTGTTCCCGGGACAGGGGCTGATGGGGAGGGGTCGGGGGGAGACCCCCGGCCTGGCCTGGGGCTCGGTGCTGTGGTTCTCCTGCAGCCAGCATGGGCTGAGCACCAGCTGTGTGCCTGGCCCGAAGTGTCTTCTCAGTGGACCGCCAGGGCCCATGGGGGAGGTGCCGCTGTGCCTCCCCAAGGACAGAGAGGTGGACTAGTGGCCGGCCCTCTACGCGGCAGGGCCCAGGTCCTGACTGTCACCCCCACCCGGCCCCCGCCTCTCTCCCCCTCCGGCAGAAACAGGCTCCTGCTGCCTGCTGCCTTCTCGAGACTTCTCCGGGGAGCGCCTGCGCTTCTGCCAGGATTAAGCCTTTCAAAGGGCACGTGCTCAGGGTCCCAATCGGGCCGTCAATACCTCGGCCCAGCACCTCTCAGATCTCTCGGAGCCCGATCGAATTTCCTTCCCCAGCCAGTCCCTTCGGAGCACTTGCACCCGTCGGGGCCCGGCCGGGTCTGCAATGTGAGACAAGAAGGACGGGAGGCCGGCCACTCCCTGACGTCACAGCCGAGCAAAGGCTGTGACCGATCGGGGCCCCCCGGGGACCCGTGCCGAGCAGGAGGCCAAGCTCCCGGCGGAGGACGCTCCGGGGCGGTTCCGGGCGACTGAAATCAGGCTGCTTAGTCAGGGAAGCGGCAGCTCGCAGCCCGATCTCTACCGCCCGGCTCGTGGGCGCAGATGGAGGGGGCGGGTGGGGGCGCCGGTGCTGCCTCGGCAAATGAGCAAGGAAAAGGCTTGTTACACAGAACGAGCTGGAAGGGGGCAGCCGGGAACAGGACTGTCAGCGGATCCTGTAAACACTCGCGGCAGCTCGGGCCTGGCCCAGCGTGGCACTTATTTCAAAGCAATTTAACCGATGGGATTCCTGACTCCCAGCTCGAGGATGTTATTAACATGAGTTACAGAGGCAGCGCGGCTGCTCGTGGGTACCGGAGTCAGATCCCTGCGGGTCTGTGGACTCCTGTGCCCACCCCTGGAAGTGGCTGGGGCTCTGGTCCCCCAGGCCCCCACGGGTCCCCCCCGCCGGGGCCTCCTCTCCGGGGAGGCTGTGCGCGACTCCAACAGGATCGTTTCTCGAGACGGAGCTCCGGAGGCCGGGCCTGGGCGCGCGCGTGTTCTTGGTTCTTCAAAACTCGAGAATGGATTTTTGCCCAGTTTTGTTTCGACCCCGGGGAGAGGTGTTAGGGCCCTTCCCCACCCTTCTTTTTTGGCCTGTAGGGAAAGTGAGGCCGAAGCCGGGGTGGGACCAGTCCCGGGTCCCACAGAGAGGCAGCGGAGGTGGGCCTGGAAGCCGCGTTTACTCCGTCCCCGTCCACCGTGATTCCTTCCTGGGGGGACGTTTTGGGGGCATTTAGTCAGTCCTGCCTGGGGCCATCATGAGGTCCTTGAGTCCCTGCTCCGCTGAGGCCCCTGACCTCCCCAAGCGGGCAGGCGGCCGAAGGGAGTGAGTGGGGCAGGGGACACGTGTTGTTGGGGTTGGGGGTCCTGGGGTGGTGGACACCAGCTCTCCATCCTTCACAGGTGTTCCAGCGCCGGGAGGACGGCTCTGTGAACTTCTTCCGAGGCTGGGAAGCGTACCGGGACGGCTTCGGCAAGCTCACGGGGGAGCACTGGCTAGGTGAGAGCCGTGACACCTGCAACGCGGGCTGCTGTGTGTCCGTGCACCCCAGCCCGAGGGAACGCGCCTTCCCCACCTGGTCGGGGTTTTTTTAGTATGTCTATAGCGTTCACCGTTTTAAAGCACGATTCAAGGGTTTTTAGTATATTCACAGTTTTGTGACCCTCGCCCTTACCTAATTCCAGAACATCTTTTCCACCCCAAAAAGAAGCCCTGTGCCCCCGTTGGCAGTCACCCCATTGATATTTTTAACACATTAAAATTGGGGCACCTGGCTGGCTCAGTCGGAGCAGTGTGGGACTCTTGATCTCGGGGTCCTGAGTTCGAGCCTCAGGTTGGGTGTAGAGAGGACGTAAATAAATACACTTTATAAAACAAAGTAAAACCCATAGCCTTGGACACACGCCATGTTAATGGGCTCATCCACCTCACAGCACAGGGCCCCATTGGGCATCTGGAAGCGCTCGCCTGCAGGGCTGAGGCAGGAGGGAGAGGAGGTGGGAATGAGGGTGTGAGGCCTGTAGGTGGTGGGGAGCACCGTCTGGAAGGCTGGGCTCCCAGGTGGGGGTCAGAAAGGTCCTAGGCCTGTAGGAGTTTCAGGGGAACTTCTGGGGAAAGACAGGGTCCGTCCCAGGGGTAGGACCAGGTCCGTGACCACTTACCCCCTGGCCAGAGGTACCTGGGTGGTGATCTACAGTGTCATTGGCCTAATGTCCTTCTCCCCGACCCTGGGACCCACGAGGCCAGGACCCTCTCTGTCCTGGCCCCCCCGTGTCCCATTACCAGGCAGGGACCAGCTACAGAACTTTATTACCCCGAGTCTCTAGCAGGCATCTCCTGCATGCCAAGCCCATTCTGTAGACTTCGACCCTGACACCTCGCACCTACCCTAAGACGGTGGATGGGCCTGCGTTGTCCTCCCCTTTTATGGGGGAGCAAAGCGAGGCCCAGAACGAGTGGTGTGTGTGTGAGTCTTGGGATGGAGGGAGCCTGGGCAGGATTCACAAGCTTTAAACTAGACCCTGAACTGCACGAGTGAGAGCAGGGGCAGGGGAGGGGCTGCGGGAGAGGAGCTTCTGGGTGGGAAGACCCTTCCCCGGCCCCCCACCTGGGTGGGTGTGTCAGATGGGGAGAGGGTGGCCAGGTGGGGGCCCTGTTTCCGCATCACCACCCACCTCCTTGGACCAGTGTTGGTGACTCCGCCACTCACCGCATCTTAATTGAAATCTATCAGCGGCCACGGAAGGTGCGGGAAGAAGCATTTAAGCGGGGCCTTGATTAGCTCCCGGCAGACAGGGAGCCCTGAGGAGAATGTCAACTCAGCCCTTAACTCCCCTGGCTGTTCCCTCCCTCTGCCTTCCCATGCTCCCCTCTCACCTTCCCATCTAGTGTTTTGTCTTTTCCTATTGAGTTATGGGAGCTCTTTATATATTAAGGTTATTGATTCTTTGTCAGGTGCCCATGATATGTATTTACTTCTGGTCATTTGTCTTTCAGTCTCTCTCTCTCTCTCTCTTTTTTTTTTTTTGTAAAATTATTGCTTATTTCCTAGACGTTTAAAATTTTATGTAGCCGATGCTTGCCAGTCCTTTCCTTCATGTCCTCTGGGTTTGCCCTCCCAGTTTTACAAAGATGTCTCCTTTTTATTTTTTTAATGTTTTTGAGTGTTTGTGTTAGGTTCAGATCTTTAATCCATCTGGGAGTTTGTCGAGGGGGGAGGGTGTGAGGTTTGGGGGTCTAAGTATTGTTCCTCTCCATTTTAACCCACCAGCTCCCTCTCCCTCCAACTCTGATGGTGATGGGGTCCGATCTCAGCTCCCCATCCAGGAGCCCAGCGAAGCAAGGGGGTTGGAGAGACACAAGAAGTGAAGAGAGAGGGAGAGCGAGGGAGGGAGGTAGCCTTTGTGGGAAGAAGGGTGAAGACGGCAGAGGACCCTCAGGGCCCCACCCTGCCCCTCCTTCAGGGCACCCTGCCAGGGGCCCCTCCTGGGCACAGGGAGGAGCACGGCTTTGCCCGGAGGAACGGTGTGCTAATGGTGAGCCCTTGGGCACCAGCAACCACTCAGTGGGGGAAAGGAATCTGGAATCTTCCAGCGTTCCTGCTGGGCTGGTGTCCCTCTTGCCCTCTCCCTGGAGCGGATTATTTGTCCTGGACAAGGACTGAGTGAGAGCAAGGAGTCCAGGCAGGTCTGCCTGCGTTGAAATCCCAGCTCTGCCACTCCCCAGCTGTGCGACCCGGGCCTGTCCCTTAACCTCCCTGTGTCCCAGGCTCACCCATCGGGCAGCGATAACAGGGCCCCTGCCTCGTTGATCACGACAGCAGCAGCAAACACCTGGATAATGTGTGCAGTGGGCCAGGCCCTGTTCTAAGAGCTGTACAGGGATTCTTTAATTAAATTGGACTCATTCTAATTCCACTGGATTCATTAAGCCGCGTGAAGCGCTCGCAACGGTGGCTGGCATTTGCGAGGGCCGTCCAGCGGGTGGGCAGTTGTCATCGTTGTCCACGGCCTGCCCTTTACAGCATGTGAAGCCCTCGTGGCCCTCACCTCGGCCCCGGAAGGCCAGTGGCACAGGTGCCCAAGCTGGGGTGCGCGCTGGCGCCCCCAGAGGGGGAGCCCAGGGAGGAGCAGAGAGAGGCAGGGGGATGAGATCCTCTGCTCTCAAATCCCGGTCCCAGAGGGGTCCTGAAAAGAGGACCAGGGCGGGGGTTGGGGATGCTGCAGGGACAGGCTGGGCGGGGTCTGCCTCGGACAAGGCGGTTAACTCTGCTCAGGGCGGCTCTCCTTAGCGCTGCCACTGGACCATGGGCCCGAGGCTTCCCTCTGGGCTGGGTGGGGAAGGGGCCGCACGGTCTTCTCGCCCCCTTAGCTTGCACTATACCCTGACCCTCCTGCGGGGTGTCTGGAGCTCAGGAGGGAGAGGCTGATGAAATGTCACTAGATGCTGATAACTTGTAATTTTAATTAAACGCCCTCCTAATCAAGAGGTAATCAAACTGGCAGGGAAGCACCTTGAACGTGAGTGTGTGAGAGAGGGAGGGAGGGAGGGCGAGGGACGATGGGGCGCGGGGGCCAGGCCCTGGAGCCAGCAGGAGACTCAGACCCCGCCTTCCGCTGCTCAGCCGCTAAGCCAGCATTTATTGAGTGCCTACTGTGTACCGAGCTGCACTCAGATGCTGGGAGTTAGTCGTGAGCTTCCACGCTGTGTGTGTGTGGCGGGGGGCGGGGGGCGGGGGGGAGGCAGACAAGGAACTAGGCAGTGGGGACACAGAATGAGAAACACCGAGAGGGGGAGCTCCCGGTGGGCAGAGGTCCTCAATCCAGGCAGGAGGCCAGGCAGCCTTCCTGAGCTGAGACCTGAACACGAACAGAACCTAAGCGGGATGAGTAGGGAAGAGTGTCCCGGGCAGAGGGAACAGCATGTGCAAAGACTCAGAGGCCAGGTTCAGGGAAGTGCATACAAGCACCAGATCCCTTCTGGCCAGAGCCTAGAGTGGGGGCGAGGGTAAGGGGTGCTGTCACCCTCAACTCAACCCAGATTTTCCAGGTTCCTTCTGACTCCTGCCGTCTTTCTACTAACCTTCCACTCAAACATTTGGAAATGACTTAAAGCAAACAGAGAAATGGTGAGTCCTCAGTTTCCTGCCGAACACAGGCTGGCCGGAGGAGGGACGCAGCCCGGGGCTGACGGCGCAAACCTTCCTGTCGCCAGCCGCGTGAGCTGGGCTCTTGGGTCTCCTCAGTTCCCTCTGTGGGGGTCCCCTTGGAAGCCCCCCAACTTCAGCCATTCTCCCCCTACTCCAGGGCTCAGGCGGATCCACGCCCTGACCACGCAGGCCACCTATGAGCTCCACGTGGACCTGGAGGACTTCGACAACAGCACAGCCTACGCCCGCTACGGGAGCTTTGGCGTGGGCTTGTTCTCCGTGGACCCCGAGGAAGACGGGTACCCGCTCACTGTGGCCGACTACTCGGGCACGGCAGGTAGGATCCCAGACCGCAGGGGTCTGGTACTTCCGGCCTCCTCCTTCAAGTCCCGCCTGGCCCTCACCCCAACAGCATGAAACGGCAGGACCCGAGTCGTTCACCCATTCTGCAGATGAGCAAAGTGAGCCCCGAGCCGGAGTCCGGACGGCTGGGGCTTGGGTTCTGCTGGACCTCTCAAGTAGGGTGGCCGCACCCCTCTAGGCTGGGTTTCTCTTCTCAAGGGGAGGCATGGCCAGGACAGGGAGTGTATGAAAGAGGGGGAGGGGGGACAGAGACCGCCGGGACCCAGGGATAGCCCGTGGACCCTCAAGGTGGCCCTGTGGGGACATGCGAGCCGCACAGGCACCGTGGGTGTGTCGGGACAGACGTGTGTGCACGTGCCCGGGTGAGGGTCCGCATGTCCGGGCGTCCCCGGGATACACGTCTGCATGTGTGCGCCCCGTGCAGGGGACTCCCTCCTGAAGCACGGCGGCATGAGGTTCACCACCAAGGACCGCGACAGCGACCACTCAGAGAACAACTGCGCCGCCTTCTACCGCGGCGCCTGGTGGTACCGCAACTGCCACACGTCCAACCTCAACGGGCAGTACCTGCGCGGCGCACACGCCTCCTACGCCGACGGCATCGAGTGGTCCTCCTGGACGGGCTGGCAGTACTCGCTCAAGTTCTCGGAGATGAAGATCCGGCCGGTCCGTGAGGACCGCTAGATGGGCGCGGCGCCCGCCCGCCACCCGCGCCACCCCTGCCCGCTCCCCCCTCATCCCCGGCCCGACCCCACCCTGCCTCTCCTCTGAACGGCTCTCGCATTGGGGGGGCTGCACCTCACCTTTGCCCTGTCCCCACCCCCCAGTTGACCTCTGCTGACCTGGGGCAGGGCCCACTTGACAGCCCAAAACTTGCCTGCCCACACTTTGGCCCCTGGGGTAAGAGTCCTGACTTCCCTCGGCCGGCAGCCGCCAAGCACTCCGGCAGCCCCTCTACTTGGCTGGTCCAAACCCCTGGTGCTTGGGGGGGCGCACAGAGAAGGGGCAGGTGGCACCCCTGCAGCCCTTTTAGAGGACAAAGGGACTGTTTGCATCTTTCTGAGTCAGGTCCGAGGCCGGCCTTCTCTGCCCTCCCGGCCCTCCCGGCCCCCCCTTCACTTCCGCGGTGCCGGGGTTCCCACCTCTCCCTAAGGCCCGTGGGGAGTGGTGGTGGCGAGCACTGCCTGGGGTGTGGGGCTGGCAGCCATATCCCTCCATTCCCGCAGGCCAGGCTGGGGCACAGCTGTCTCTGGGGACTCCTAGCCCGAGGGGGCCAGGGCCAGTTCCCCAGGGCTTCCCCCCACCTTCTACCCGCGGGCCTGGGAGGTCCTCAGTCCCTTGGGCTGCTGTGCCCAGCCTCCTGCCTTCCCGGGGCTGCCCGAGCCCCACCCCACCCTGTCCTCTTGCCTGTGGGAGGCTGGGGCAGGTCCTGCTCCCTCCCGGCCTGGCCAGTCAGGACGTCTATTTCCTGGGCTGCTGTGGGGCTTGAACCCCCCGCCCCCCATAGTCCCCAATTCCCAGGGACTCCAGGGTCTTAGGGTCTCCTGGCATCAGGCCTGCAAGGGGGATGCTGGACCAGGAGGGGTCTGGGGGCTCTTTCCTGGTCAGCCCAGAGACCGCTGTCTCAGTGGGGAGGCCGCCCCCTACTGGTGACTATGGGTGCTGCCACCTCAGGTCAGGGGCAAGGGAGGGACTCACGGGGCAAACAGGGGGACTGAGGCACCGCCAGACACTGGACACACCCTTCCATCGAATCTTCCCAACGTCCTGTCATCCCACCCCCCGACATTCCACCCACCCAACTGCGGGTCCTGAGGTCGGCAGCCAAAAAGAGCAGCCCTAACCCCCCCGATGGATAGTGCTGCGGCCCTCGCCATCAGAACCAAGCACGGGGCTGTTCTTCCAAGCTCCCACCTGGGGGTTTTGGTGGGCCGTTTGAGAGGTTCTGGGAGCCCAGCTGCCCAGGGGTGGGCTGCACCAGGGGCCCCCCTCGGACGGGAGGGCAGAGCTGTCTCCTTGTAGGACGCCTGGAGGCAGGTGAACACGGGCAAATAGGGAAGCGTGGGGCTCACCTCTCCCCCTCCCACCAGAGTCTGTGCTGCGGGATTCACGAGTCAGAGTCAGCCAGGGGCAGCCGGAGGGGTCGGAGTGTGGCTGACCCGCTGTACCAGCCGGCCCGTCCCCTGGAGCTCCGCCTGGTCATGGCATTCAGCCAAGTTTGGCTGGACATCTGCTGTGGGCCAAGGCCTGCCCGGGTGCCGGACGACACCGAGTCCCTGCCCTGTGGGCACCGTACTTGAAACAGACGCGGCCAAGAGACAGGCGGCGCAGCCCGGTGTGACCCGTGCTGGGGGAGCAGCCCAGCTGCAGGGGTGGTCGGGGCAATGTGGGGGGGCTCATGAGATGAAGGGAAGGGCCCCTGCCAGCCCCCTTCTCTGTCCTCTAGAAGGGGAGCCAGCCCACCCAAGCTGCTGGGGCCCCCAGCCATAGTGCAGAGGCCGGGTGGGACCCCAACTCCTCATCCCAGGGAGCCCCCTTCTCCCCCACCAGCCCCAGGCTAGAGCCGGCTTCCGCTGCCAGCCTCGCGGTGCCAACCACTGTTTGGAAAGTGTCAGGCGTTTTCTGATCTGTCATCAAACAAACTCCTGGTGAGCGTGATGTAAATGGATTCACAGATGTGCGTGTGCGCCAGGAAGCTCGGGGCGCTCCTGCCAGGGCTTGGCTGCAGAACAGACATGCCGGGGCTTGGGCCGGGCGGGAGGGAGGCCGAGGGTGGCTTCCAGGAGCATCCGGCCGACATGCGGACACCTGTTCCTTCCTACCCGAAAGCACCAGCCCCACGCCCAGCCCAGGAGTGGCACCGCCATGGGACCTGGGCCAGATCCAACGCTGGCTGCTTGGGCACAGAGCCCTCTGGTGGGGACAGCCAAGGCCAGCACACCCCACTTCCTAAAGGGCACAGATAGCCCCGCACACATGTTCCCAGGGGGCTTGGTGAGCAAGGCGGGCTCTGGCCTCCGGGAGCCCCCGCTGCGATGTCCGTGGGGATGGCCGTCTCGTTGAGTGGCAGTGACCACAGGAAGAGGGGGTGTGAGGACAGCAAGTAGCAAAAGGCAGCTACACCGAGGCCTGACGGATGAGAACGTGTGCGAGGGGCCCGAGCTGATGGCTTGGCGGCGGGGGCCTGTGGTCCCACTATCCCCTGTGACCTGACTGAAGTCCCTGTCCCTTTCCTTTGTCCTTTGATGAGGAGGGCCAGCCCAGCAGAAGAGGGGGTCTCTACACAGGACCGCGGGGCAGCGCATGTGGCCCCACAGAGCTTGTGAAGTTTCCTTTCCGCCAGCACAGGCAGGTCCTGCGGAACGGGCCGGTGACCGCACTCGCTCTGCGGCCCCCAGACTTCGGACACGAAGCTCGCTGGGTCCGGAGGACGGATGGTTCCTGGGCCTCCACCCTGATGGCCTCAGCACTGGCCACCAGGAGACTGGGACAGCGCTGGGAGCAGCTCCCAGACTGTATCCTCCCCGCCCCTGCAGCCACATGTGAATTGGTTTCATAAATATTTGTCTTGGGGCAGAAGTAATGTCGCAGGCCTGTCTCCTCCTTGTCCCCCTGTGCCCACCGTCGGCCACCCTCGTTCACACCGGCCTCTGACCGGCCCGGCTGGGGCCGGAGCCCCGTCACCCAGGACTCGGAGGATACGTCAACAGGAACTGCCAGGCGACAACGGGAGGGGAGGGAGGCTGTGTCTGCAGGTGTGGGGGGGCCGGAGGGCCTGAGCTAGGCCTGCGGTCAGTCACACATCTCTGTCCCGTGCAGGTGGGGGAGACGTGCTCAACCTCAGCCAAAGGACATGAGGCTTTGGTCCCAGGGCCCGGGCCTCCTCAGGGCCGGTGTCTCCACCTGCTTGCAGGGAGAGAGCTGTTCCCAAACCCCCAGGGGCCAAGCGGCTGGCGGGACCATGGCTGGGGCTGGCCGTGGTGGGACTGTGCGGACATGGAGCCAGTGGGGGCTGCCTCGGCCTGTGTAGACAGGTGGGCCTGACTGTCCACACGAAGCTGGTTGGGGGTGGGGGGCGCAGAGTGGCTGTGGGGCCAGCACGGTTCGGGGCAGAGGCTGGTCTGGGCGGTATCCTGCGTGTTCCTGTCCCTAATAAAATCTCGTGGTGACCCAGCTGGGGCCTCCGCCTCTAACCTCGCTCGGTGCCCCACGTCCAGCGCAGGGCGTGCTCCGCGACGGCCTCCTGCGCCATTTCCCCAGAGCTGCCTCGAAGCTCCCGTCTTGATTTCTAGCGCAGAAACAGAGTTTCCTGGAGAACCCCGTGCCCCGCAGAGGCTGAGGCAGATCCTTTGGCAGAAGCGGCGGCACAGGTGAGGCCTGGCCCCGCCCCGAGCTGCACCCAGTGGGGACATCCTCGTGGGGCTGGACCTCAGGGGAGGAACCTGTGCATCCCCCCGCCCAACCCCAACCAGGTCTCTCCTGGGGCTGGAGTCCTGAGGAGCTGAGACTTTATTTTTATTATTTTTTAAAATTTATTTATTTGACAGACAGAGATCACAAGTAGGCAGAGAGGCAGGCAGAGAGAGAGGAGGAAGCAGGCTCCCCGCCGAGCAGAGAGCCCGATGCGGGGCTCGATCCCAGGACCCCGGGATCATGACCTGAGCCGAAGGCAGAGGCTCAACCCACTGAGCCACCCAGACGCCCCGAGCTAAGACTTTATTAAAAACAACAGCTCCTGGGGCGCCCAGGTGGCTCAGTGGGTTGAGCCTCTGCCTTCAGCTCAGGTCATGATCCCGGGGTCCTGGGATCGAGCCCCGCATCGGGCTCTCTGCTCGGCGGGGAGCCTGCTTCCTCCTCTCTCTCTGCCTGCCTCTCTGCCTGTTTGTGATCTCTGTCAGATTAAGAAACAAAAAAACAACAGCCCCCCGATGGCTGTTCATTCACAAAACCAGCGCGAAGCTCGAGGACAAAACCACCCCTGGGTTTATTTCACCGAAGCCGACATTTCTCGAGGGCCCCCGCCAGAGAGCCGGTGCGGGGCCCGCGGGGGGTGGCTGTGCCAGAGGCACCCCCCCCCGAGGCCCACCGAGGAGGCAGCTGGAGGGTGTCTGCGCTCCCAGCCATGCGGTAGACAGAGGGCTCCGTCCCGGTGGCTGGAAGTTTCCAGACTGTTCACAGAGCGCGACGCCCCCCCCCCCCCAGTGTCCCTGGCTGACAGGCACGCGGTCCTGCCGGCTCCCTGTCAGGTCCACGGGGCGTCACTGCGGTGATCGTGGCCACCACGGGCCGCACCTGCTCCAGGTGTCCAGCAAGGCCCCTCAGACACCAAACCTGCCAGGGGACCCTCGGCGGGAAGCTGCTCTGCCTCCGCTCACGGGACCAGTTGGAAAGATGCCGTGAACTCAGCCCCGCAGGTTTTCACAGCTGAGCCTAGTCGCATTTTAGCCATAAACAGCACGTCCTACGGCACAGGAAGAGGCTGCCCATGGCTTTGGGGGGAGTCTGGCAGGGAACAACAGACCCTGGGAGGCCCACGCGTATGAAGAGGGCACTGCCCGGGCTCCCTCGAACACCGGGAGCGGCCGGCACTGGTGGGGTGAGTACTGCACCGGACCCAGCTTTTACCCAGTAGCTCACAGCACCCGCTGTGATGTGGGCACCCCTGCCATCCCCAGGCCCGTGGAGAAACGGAGGCTCTGAGAGTGGCCCAAGACCACTGGTGTGTGGCCAAGCAGGGTGGAGCCCAGTTCTGGGTCCTCACGTGTGGCTAAAAGGTGGTAGGAGAGGAGGGGGGTCCAAGAGCCCCGGGAGGGGCGAGGGCTTCACACAGCCGGGCTGTGTCACCCCAACGGGTCCCACTCTTGCAAAGTCATAGCCCCACACGGAGAAGCAAGAGCCGCGGGGGCTCCTCGTCCGGTTGGGCATCCTGGGACTCGGCTCCGGCGTTTAGGGCAGTTTCCCAGGGAACCTCACTCTGGTGTAGGGAAGCAGGACCTTGTGGCAACCCCCACCCCATTTATTCCGCCCCTCAGAAAAGCCTCTGTTACGGGAAGCGGAGCCTGAATGGATCCTCCTGCCCTCTGACCGGCACGGCCTGAGCCGTCCATGACCTTCCCACAGCCCAGAGCCTGCCCAGCCACTGCTCTGGGGGCCCAGACCTGTCCCCTTTCCCACTTCTCATTGCCTAGAGGGAGCCCAGGAAGTACACTTAAAAACGATCTTTCGGGGGTGCCTGGATGGCTCAGTCGGTTGAGCGTCCGTCTCTTGGTTTTCGCTCAGGTCATGATCCCAGGGTCCTGAGATCGAGCCCTGCGCTGGGTGTGGTGTCTGCTTGAGATTCTCTCTCTGCCCCCCACCCCTTAAGCACCTGCTCTAAATAAATAAATAAATAACTCTTAAACAAACAAACCAACGAGCTTTTGGGCCAGCTGTTCTGGGGACATCCGGCGGGGCCCAGGAGTTGGGAAGTTTAGCACCAGATCCAACATCAGGCTTGACTCCAGGCACTGCTACCTGGGGACAGGATGGCTTGAGGCTGAGGAATCTGTGGGCTACTCGCCCCCGACCTTGCCCCACGCCCAGCCCAGGCCCTAACACTCGGGACTTTCTGTGGCCTCCAGTTCCGAACGGGCCCTGGGGCAGGGGTGGTTCTCACAGCAGAACCTCGGAGCTCGGTGTGTCAAACCCCCAAGTGGAGCTTCTCTCCGGGGGCTCTGGGGTGGCCCTCGGGGCTTGACCCCACGGCTGCCCTCCCCGCTCTCCACAGCTGTCCCCAAGAAATTTCACAGAGCGCAGCTCAGGAACCAGAACCTCTCATTTGACACCCAAGGGAACTGAGGCACATCCCGTCACCCAGCGTCACCGCTGACCTGCCCTGGCTGGGAGAGAAAGTGACCCCGTGCCTCCCGTCTCACACGCACACACACCAGCCCCTCAGAGACACCCCCGCCCCGAGGACAGAGGCGGCTCTGCACCTGCTCTGGTCGGCACAGGGGTGCCCCCTCCCCCCGCACCTGCCCGCGGAGAGGGGAGAGGTCCAAAGTCGAGCCACGTTCCTGCTGCAGGTGGTCCTGGAGAGGGTCCAGGATGGGGGCTGGGTCTGCTCCCGCACAGCCAAGGGCCCGGACCCGCTGGGCCACAGTCCTGCCCCTCCCCCTGCAGGGAGATGTCCTCTAGCCCTTCTCGGGTCTACGGGGGACAAGTGGTGCCCATGAGGCCGTCTCCATTCCCATGTGATGGTGGGGTGACTCTCCACACCCCCAGCACTGCGCAGGCCGAGGTGATAGTCAGCTGGGTGAGGGCCCCCCGAGACGAGGGGAACCCTCTGTGCTTCGTCCCCAGCCTCACCTAGCACCTGCACCCCTCACTGCCCTGCTCGCTCTCGGGAGAAGGAAATCTAGGCCAAGCGAGTAGTAGAGGCTGGGGGCCTGGCTGGGCTGGTCTCCCCACAGGTGCCCGTCCCAGGCACAGGCAGTGGGGTGGGAGGACAGGAGGGGAAGGGGGCTCCTGGGGCTGCAGGCTGCTGGACCAGCCAGAGCGCTGGTACCCAGACAGATGCTTCCCCCTGCGATGGGCGCCTGCCTCCTCCCTCGGCCCGGGCTGGGAGAGTACTCTGCAGGGCACTCGCCCCTACCGGGCACCTCGTCTTGGCTCAGCCATGCAGATCCTTGTACCGGGAGCAGAGCCCGGGGGCGCTCCATGAGGCAGGCAGAGTAACCATGGGGTGAGCACCCTGAGATCACTGCGGGCAGGCAGTGCAGGTGGCAACACGTGACAGTCCCCACTGTGGCGTGTGAATTGTCCTGGGGAGAAATGCCCGGGGAGTGATAAATGCTGGCGGCCTCCATCGTGGCTCCAGCTGCGGGAAGAGCTGGAGCCATGGCCATGACCGTCCTCCCCTAACCCTTGCCAAATCCCACACTGGGTGGACAGCTTCCTCTCCATGACCTGTCGCCAGGGCACAAAGCCCTCTCAACAGAAGTTCCGAAAGCGAGGCGTGGTCAGTCACCCAGCGGAGGATCAGCGAGTGTTGAGAACATTTTGCAGGTGTGTCCTTCCTTTCCCAAATGGGTGTCAGGCACCCAGGCAGGCACTGGGGTTGCGGTGGGAAACCCCAGCCTTCCCTTCTGAGGAACACATCGACTGTGGTCCGGGGGACGTGGGCTTGAGAGGGGATCGGCCAGGCCAGGGGCTCCGAACCCCTTCCGTGTTCATGAGTGGGGCAGCAGGACGAAGCAGCCGTCCTGCTGCCCCACTCAGCCCCTGGCCAAGCTCCAGAGCCGGCGAACCACGGCGCCTGACACAACTTCCCGTGTGAGCGGAGTGAGGGAGTGAGACGCAACTGCCGGCTTCCCAGGTGTCTGACTTCCTGAGCCCCCGGGAGCGACTGTGCTGGCGGGGCAGGGCTGGGTGAGGCGTGGACACCGCCCCCACTTCTCCAAAGAGTGAGGCTCCCTCGATAAAGGCAGGACTGCTAGGACGCGGGGGGGGGGCTGTGCCGTGCACAACTCTTCCAAGGGACTTGAGGGTCTGTGCCCGCGATTTAATGATGCTACCGGCTCTCCTCCAAGCAAGGCGGCCTCTGGGCAAAGGGCAGCCCCCTCTGCTCCACTCATCAGACCACATCCTGTCTGCGTTGGGTCTTTCATCAACACAATCCGCACCGCCCCGTCCTTCACCACCGGCGTCCCCAATGGAATCCCAGGGTCAGGAATGCGCAGCAATCAGACGGCAGTGGCAGTCCACCCAGGGCCCTACATAAAGCCAGAGAAGCCAGGACCCGCACCGCCCAGACAAGACACCTCCCAGAGGGCCCTGCCCTGCAGCCTTCCCGGGGAGCAGGCCTGCAGCACGGTGAGTCCGGCCGCTCCATCCCCAGCAGGACCCTCGAGGGCTCAGCCCTGGTCTTCCCTCGTGTGCCGCGTCCTGAATGCTGGGCCCTGAAGCTCCAGCTTATGCTGGGGTCCAATTTTTGGTGGTGAGCGTCCCAAGCTTCCCCCATGCTCTTGAAGGGTCCACGAACCCCCAAAAGGGGACAGGAGCCACTTCCTCTACGCGTCAGTACACCTTTTCTCAAGCCCCAGAGGCCATCCCCAGGTGGAGTGGCCCACCGGGTGGAAAGCCCCCCACTCCCCCCCCCGGGGCTCTGATGAAGGGTCTTCCCTGCCGCAGGCCAGACTTGGCTCCAGCCCCGGGGGATGAGGTGATGGGAGTTAGGAGGGCTGGATTTAGGTAGGGAGGAGGGCGGCTTTTATGATTTTTTTTAAAGCCTTCTGGCTGAGTTCACTTTGAAATGTCTTCAAGGGAGCCATTTCTGGAAAGAGCTCTGGGGAGCCCATGCTGCTCCTCCAGAACCAGCTCTTTCTTCTAGGTCAGTTCTGCTCCTCAGAGCAGCCGGCTCCGACTCGCCATGGTCCTTACCAAAAAGGCTTCCTTTAAGAGGGAACGAGCAATTTTCGTCAAAGCCGGGGCATTCGGGGAAGCTCTATTTCTGTTTCGAATCCCCCCGGACCGCCCTCTGTGGGGTAGAGTAGCGATTCTGAGTCGCTTAGACCCGGGCATACACCCCAGCTGTCTCTTGTAACGCTCGCTGTGAGACGCTGGGCAAGTCCCCTGTTTGCGGACGGCCTCCCCTGCAGAAGAGGGGAAGACCGCCCCGTGCCAGGGCTGCGAGGACAGTGCGGGACCCCTCCCAGGAAGCAGTGCCCACAGGCCTGGCACACCAAGATGCTGTCTGGCCGTTAGAATCCCGAATCTCAGGGCCTCCACTGCCCGCTGTGTGGCCCAGGCACCACCTCCCAGCCTTCCTGACAGTCTTTGGGCCTGAAAACCTGGGATGAACAGGGCCTAAAAACCAAGCTTATTGTAAAGAGGACACGCAGCCGCGCACACAGACGGTGCTCGTAGGGAGCCTCGGCAGCCCCGCCACGTCCACATGCTCGTTCCCCGGTGGGTGTCTGAGTTAGGCCTGGACGCAACTCCTTTCCATATTAGAGGGACACAAGCTGAGTGTCTGGGCGACACAGCTTAGCCAGACCTATTTATGATCAAGTTGAAAACCAAGATTGATGCTATGAATTTTCTGCCCTGTGGCTCTGAGACGATATGGCCCAAGAGTCAATAATTAAAATTAAAAAAAAGAACGAGCTTCAATCTGCATAGCACGCGGGGGCTGCCGGTGCGCGGCTGTAAGCGGTCCCAGCAGCGGGGGTATTTGAATGCTAAGCTGCCAAGGCCGTCACATGCAGGGGACTGCAGGGGAGGAGAATCAGCCTAATTGGTGCAATCACTCCTGAGCCTGCTAAGAAAATAAAGGCCTGACCCCCAGCACAGTGACACTTCCTCAAGCTGCCTGCAAGTTGGGCTCCGCGGAGCCACCCGCCTTTGATGGCTGCTCAGGCCCTGGGAAACACTGTTGACAAGTTGTCGTGCAAGGCCCACGCGTGCAGCCGGTAACTTCTTCCTCTCTTCTTCCTCCGGCCCAGATGATGAGCCCGCACGCCCTGCCGTGCCTCCTCCTCCTGCCGCTGGGTGCCTGCCTTCCTCTCTTGGACAGTGAAGAGCCCGCTGCCACCGTGGGAGGTGTCAGAAGCGGAATGAGCTGGGCCGACCTGCCGGGGGGACACCGCATGCCCCCCCCACGGAGCCCCCCCGGGTGGCCGAAGGCCCCACAGCCGCATGGCCTGCTGGTCACGGCCAAGGAGCTGCAGGTGTCGGGCCAACGGCGCCCTGGCTTCACGTTCCGGTTGGGGAGGCAGGATGATGGCAGCGAGGCTACTGGCTTCCTCCCCGCGGATGGTGAGAAGGCCAGCGGCCCTTTAGGGACCCTGGCCGAGGAGCTCAGCAGTTACAGCAGGAAAAAAGGTGGCTTCAGCTTCCGCTTCGGCCGGCGGTGAGGGGGCCGGGGCGTCCGTGGACCCGCCCGGCTACCACTCCCCCTCCTGTCTTCTCCTTGAGCCCGAAAGACCAGTATACTAAGAAGGTGAGGGGATGATTGTCATGAGCTCTTAGCAGTAGGATCACTTTGTGGGCGCCGAGGAAGAGACCGGATGGGATTAAAAAGGAGGTGGCCCAAAGCAAGCTGCACCCCTGGGAAGAAGGAAGCGTGGCTCTGGGGTAGCCGTCCCCGCCCCCTTCCCTGGGCCGTGAATGTGGACAGGCAGGGCCGGTTGTGTGGGCTCCAGGCTGAAGGCAGGTGGGCTGCTGATGGCAGTGGGGTCATCAAAGTTTTGACAGCCTCCACGGGGACGCCTGCCGCTGACATCCACAGTGCAACTCTGAGTGAACACGTCCCACTGGGTAGAGAGGATGGTTCTGAAAGTTAAAGAAAAAAAAAATCTTGTTCTCCATCCCATTAACACAAGATCCCTCTGGCAAGAAACCCCCACTGTGGTGTCAAGATGTCATTCGGAACCGGCTGCCCATTCCCTTCTGATAACTGTCCTCGGTGGCGCCGTGTTGGCGGGGCCAGCAGTCTAGCGGGAGACGAACAAGGAAGGAATTCATTTTGCTGGAGCAAGGTTGCCTTTCAAATGTTTGGAATATGAATGTGTTGTGTGTATCTTTTGAAATAAAAGTTGTAACTGCAAAACCACAATGGAAGGCCCACCTGGCTCTTGCCTACAGGTCCTCTGGGCCCCGGCAGTTCGGTTTCCTTGAGCTGCCACTGCCTCCACTCCGGGGAGACGGAGCTCGTGCCGCCTGTATCCACACCTGTCCCAGAAGCCCCTTAATTGGCAGTTGGTAAAATACCCATGGTTAAGGGGAGAGGGAGACACAATACAGGGTGCATTCTCCTCCTGCGCTCGACTGCTCCTTCCCTGGTTTTCTCAAAGCAAAGAGCATTCTGAAAACAACTTCTCTACCCCAGGGGAGGCCAGCGCTCAGCCTGGAGTGGCTGCAAGCCCGGGGCGAGGAAGAGCATCTCTTTCAGACGCTGCTCTGCTGTGTCCTGCATCCCACGCCGTGTCCGCTACGGCAGTCTGATGCTGCTCGCTCCCAGGCTGGCTTCCGCCGCTGAGATGAGAACCTGGATTGATGTTACTATGGCAACATCTCCCCTCCTCCTTTCAAGCTGCTGCTTGGCCCTGTTCACAATTGAATAATTTTCCATTGAGCTGTCACAATTAATTGGTGGATTTTTATTAGCCTTTTAGAACCACACTGGGTTGGGCCCAGCTTGGCACCTTGGAGCATTTCACAGTGTTTTCCATTCTATTAGTGACTTACCTTCCCCGGTAGCAGCTCTCAATCCCCGGCAGCCAGAAAGCCACTTTATTAAGGGGTGACAGATCGGAGCTACAAAAGAGCCAAGCTGACTGGGAGTGCGGAAATTGGGTGGTAGGACGGGCCAGGAAGACAGGAATCAGAACATCACCTTATGTTAAAGCGAGCTGCCTTCTCCCGGAGCTCCTCACTGCTTCTGCCCTACGCCTGGGCACATGGGCCCCACCGGGAGAGGGGCCAGACAGCGACACCGAGCCTGGGAGGCACGTCATACATACTCTCTTTGGCCTCCATCACTGTCCAGGGAAGGGATGAGCCAGGATGTCTCCTGCTATTGTGCCAGTCTGACGGGGATAGAACACATCCCAGGGTCTTCGTCTGTTGATAAAAGAGGCAGACACTCAGCCCTCAAGCCACAGAGGGCAAACCTCAAGAAAATGAGTCCCAGCGTGTCCATAAAGGACAGCTCCGGCTGTGAAGAAAGTGGTCAAGTGAAGAAGTGCGATCCCAGCCCAGGCTCTCACCCCAGTCTGCGCTCACTTCCCCTTGGTTGGGAGGGGGGCCAGGCCTTGGGGGTGGGGTAGGGTGGGGCGGGGACTGCAAGCTGGATCACTCCGCCCTTTGCTCATTCATATAGAGAGAAGCCAGAGGACCGGCTCGTGGAAAGACCAGGTGAGACAGGACACACCAAAGGCCAAGGGCAGAGGGACGCTCTGCAGCAAGGTCCCGGGTGAGCCCCACCTGCCCATTTCTCCTCTTAGAACAAAAGGAGCCGCCTCTGTGGTCACCGATTACAAGAACTTGGAGGTCACCGAGGCTGAGATGCTCCCGCACGTGTTTACACACACTTTGGGAATAGACTGCCTGGTTTCTAATTTCGTAGGATGAGATTAACCTCAGAGAACTCAGAGATAAAGGAGGGGGGAGGGCTTGAGAAGAGTGGATATCCTGTCATTAGACTTTCATCATTCAGCAGCAATCAACGACAAAGTTATTCCTTCCAGTTGCTTGTACATTCGAGCTCAATAACCCTGAAAATCCAAACGATCGAGCTGTTAAGGGCATTGCTCTGTTAAATCCCTCCCGCTGTATCTGGCTACCTCTCCTCTTTAACCCTCGCTCCACCCCAGCGAGGCTTGCTCGAGGTTTGGGGGCCTGTCACGCCATCCCCACACCCTCCTTGGTGGGTAAAATAACTTTCTAGATTAGTGAAGGTGAGGCTCCTCGGAAAACCTTGACTTTGCCAGCACAGATTAAGCTCCCCTGGGCAGTCCGGGTTCACTCCACCTGGTGTGGCAATGCTTCTCCCTCAGCCCAGGCGCCGGAGAGCTGTCTGCACCCTTTCACTGTTTATACAAGACACACACAAAAGCCTTCCTCTTGGGGTGAGGATCTAAAAGCTATTTAGCTATTAAACTGCCTGGGGAATGTTTTTGCTTGAATTTTCCCATGTGTTTGAAATATTCCTAAAAACGTGTAAGAAAGAAAGAGGCTCATGGGGCAGCAAGTCATCCAGCAGCTGTCCTAGTAAACAAGCCACCAGCTCGTCCCTTGTCCCAGGGCTGGAGACACTGGATGACGGAGTCCACTCAAGACCCCTACCCAAAAAAGATGCTGTCACCCTCCAGGCAGGGGGCTGGGGTCCCGCCCAAGAGGGTGGGAAGCCATCGGGGTGAGGGCAGCCATGGACAGACACGACGGTTGCTCAGTCTTGTCCCACCTGATGCCTCCCGTGCCGAGAACGTTTAAAAATTGATTCCTTAGGACGCTCAATCTGGAAATATCTCTTGTAGCACATCCTGACACCGGAGAAGCTGGGCTGGCTCTAAGTCTTGACTTCTTCCCCGTGATAGAGGGATGAGCCAGACTCTGGAGCAACCTCTGCTGGTCATGCTGGGGCCGTCTGCGCCGCCAACAAGTTGGTCCGGCACAGCAGGCGTACGGTGGCACGGGTGACCTCGGGCAAGCCGCTTCACATCCCTGAGTCTCAGCTTCCTGGCATGTTTAATGAGGACAGGGACAGAACCTCCCTCATTAAAGAAACAGAGGGTTTCACGAGGTCACACAAAGCACATCTGTAGTGTACAGCTTAGGCATACGAGCTGTAATTTTAAGAAAACGCTCACTGAGGGGTGCCTGGATGGCTCAGTCGGTTAAGCATCTGCCTTCGGCTCAGGTCACGATCTTGGGGTCCCGGAGTCGAGTCCTGCATCAGGCTCTGTGCTCAGCCGGGAGTCTGCTTCTCCTTTTGTCCCTCCCTCTCCCTGCTCATGCTCTCGATCTCTCTCAGACAAATACATCTTAAACAAACAAAAAACCACCTCTCGTTGAAATCTGACACATATGGAGAATGTGCTCCAATTCTGAGTGTACAGTTCAATAAACTGTCCCCAGGTGACACACCCATCAGTCAGCGTGACCCAGACTAGGAAACAGAGCACCATCAGCCCCTCCAAGCTCCCCTGCGCCCCAACCAGGCATGACCCTCCGTCCTGACTTCCAACACCAAACCACAGACCACCGTGCTGCTTTAAATAGATGGAAGCTTCTGGCAGCACTACCGACTGTCTGGCTGCTTCTGCTCACGTTGCATCGGTGAGGCTCATGTACACCAGGCTGCGACAAGTTCGTCCATCTCCACCGCTCGCCCTACCCCACTCTGCGGGTACCCGCCACACGGCGCTCCTCTCTGTCTGAGAGGCGCTCCTCTCCTCCTCCTCTGTCTGCGCTCCGAGGCTCTGTCAGTGCTTGCTCGCTCCCATTCGGACATTTCGGCTTGTGTTTCATTCTGACGACAGCTACCGCAGCTGCTGGCCCAGATGGCAGGCCTGACCCCGCTCCCCGGTTCTGGACCTCGAGGGCAGGCCTCACAAGGCTCCGGAGACCGTGTACGCACCTCTGTGCTCTCTCCTGGTGCCAGAGCCAGGTGCGCCAAGTTCTCCAGGGCTTCTGTGGCCTAACCAAGTTAGGAACCGCTGTTCCAGAACAGCCAGACCCAAGAAAGTTTCCGAAGCGTGAGCGGCACACACAAGATTCCTAATTGAGAGAAGACCCGTATTTCCCATGGGCACAGCTGCCACGGTGACTGGCACGTGATGCCACGCGCGAGCCATGATGAGCGGTAACCTCACAGCTGGGTGTCAAGAAAATGGGGTAACACGCTCTGCCCAGGAGGTGCCGTGAAGACTCCGGGACCGGCCTATGTCTGGCACGGAGAAAGCAGCCATCGGTGGTGGCTGGCATCGTAGTCACTCTGCGTCTTCTTTCCAACTCAAGAGTTGTCCCTTGAGGTGACGTCCCTGACCCGGGAAACAGGGAGAAGGCCTTGCAGCCCCTCGGCCATGCGTGCGCCGTGAGGTCCCAGCACCCAGCCCGGGGCCGGCGTCCTCACCTCCCCCGCCTGACACGCTGCACCGAGGCACTGAGCTCCCACTGAGCCGTGCTCCTCACCATGCTTTGCTGAGCAGATCTGGATCCTCTGACAAGTCTGCCGCCTAATAAGTATCATTATCACACAGCGCGACTTACGTCCCTGACTTCCACTTTCCAAGCTGTCAGCTGGCGCTAAATGGAGGCCCCGATGGGGTAAACGGCCTCACGGGCCCCCCTCAGGCCCCTCGGTGGGGGGCTGGGAGAGGACACGGCCCGCCGGGTGGCATTTTCATCACCCCGAGGCCAGCATCCCTGCCCCTCCTCCTGTACACAGAGAAATAAGACACGGGGTGCGTGGACCACAGTGAGCAAGGGGTGTTTCGGGGCTGGGGTGGGGAGCGCAGGGGCGGGTTCGCAGGCGGAGGAGAAAGCGCACCTGTGCACGGACTAACGCTTCCAGCCCAGTGGAGTCCGGGACGCCTCCCCACTTGAGCGATGCTGTGACAGCCTGACAGCGGGCACAGCCCTTGGACTCTTCCTTTCCCACACCGGTCAGATGCGGCCCCTCTGGTGGCAGAGCCCACTCCCAGGGCTGCTGGCAGAATCAGTGTCAAGGGCACAAGAAGGGCCTGAGACCAGGACCAGGAGACCGACTGCTCTCGGAAGGCAGAGGAAGGTGCGAGATTCGTGCTGTGGTCCCGCCCCCGAGCCTCCGGTCCCCTTGCAGGGAAACAGGGACACCCCCCCCCCCCGGCCGCATGCACACCACAGCTCAGAACAACAGGGAGAAAGTACAGACCAGAGCAATCTGCCCGGGTTCTAATGTTGTAAACATTTATTTAAAAAATACTACAAGAAAGATGTGGATTCAAAAACCACAGAATCATATACAGAAACAAAATGTACGCGACGAAAAAAAAAGACAGACAACTAGAAGCATTTGAGAAGAGAGAATAGTGGAAAACTATTTACATGTCATTTATAAAAGTGTAATATCAAGGTATAAATGTAAAATATAGTGGCAAATCATGTGAACAAAGAGGCCAGTACCTCATGGAAACACGCAGTTGAGGGAACCCGGGGGGTCCGTTCTGCTTTGTCTGAAAGGCCGCTGGTGGTGTTCGAGCACCTCCCCCAGTCTGTGCGACACAGTAGGCTGGGGGGGGAAGAGGTGGCGCGCCGCGAGGACAGCGTAAGTTGATCCAAACGAAACAGTCTCTACCGGGGAAATAAAATACAAGTCTAAAAGGTGAGGAGCATAAAAACGGGGCCCGTGTGCGGTCACGGTGCGAGGAGGTGTGCACCCTGGGGGTGCGAGGTGGTTCCTTCTGGGCCTGCTTTGAGGCCCAGGCAGGTGCCTGCCCACTCTTCAGTAGCTACTCCAGGTCAAGCTCAAGACGGTCCGGGCTTCTGCCCCACGAGCCTGGTCCAGGGCCGCCTGGGGAGAGCAGACAAAGGCCTGCTCTTCGAGACACATTCTGGGGCTTCATTTGTTTGCGGTCTTCATCCCTGATAACCCCAGCAGAAAAGGGAGGCTACGTGTTGCTCATGGTGATTCAATGGGATGTCTGCCCCTTCACGCACGGCCAAAAGGGGCTGGCGCTTTGGCTCCACAGTCTTTTCCTCCCATGTGCTGGTGGCCGATGGCAGGTCCTGCTGTACCACAGGTGGCTGGGCTGAGGGCGGAGCCACAAAATCCTTCCAGAACTCCAGACAACTGAGGACTGGCTTGTCGCACAGGAAAAGAGCTCTGCATGCATCTACTCTGTCTCAGAGGAGTACAAGGGAGCAGGAGGACACTGGTCAGAAATCAAGACCCAGTGCCTCTTCTGGGCACCTGGAAACCTGAAAGGAAGGTGTCCTGGGCCCGAAGCAGCCCTCCCTAGGCCCAGCCCCAGGCCACCTGGGCACCAGCTGTTCGCCCCGCTAGCCATCCCTCCTGCCTCCCGTACGCTGGTACTCTGGACTGAGACCCTGCTACTCTTAAGACTCAAGCTTTCCGTCCAGGGTGAGCAGTGCCTGTCACAAGACAGCAAGGCACCGAGAATAGGTGCCAAGGACGGCCCCTTCGGCTTCCCCACCTGTCCCGGGACCAAAAGGCCAGTTGGTTAGCACCCTGTTTTACCCCCCCAAATCAAGAGGTGACCTTCACACGAGGAAATGTGAGGGCCCCAACCCCCGGCAGCAATGGAGGACAGAGTGACCAGCTGTCAGCACTTTCCAGGATGGAGTTCTGGAAACGCGTCTTCAGGGCAGGAGGCACAGTAAGAGGCGTGCATAGGCTCCCTCCACGGGGTAAGTGGAAGGGACAGTTCCTAGGCCTTGGTGACAAGATTCCTGTTCAGGGTACTCGTTCTTGGGGTAAGTGGAGGAGAAGGCAGAGCCAGAGGAGAAAAAAAGAAATACTCATCTGCTTTCCCACCTGGCCCGAAGAGCTCAGTTTAAGTCCACAGAGCAGGAACTCCACAGATAGAACTCGGCACAGAGGAGGCTGAGGAGCCCAGGCTGGGGAGGGGGGAAGTGTAGGAGGACGGCTGGCGCAAAACATAGGTAGTAGGGCTGTGTTCCACTGTGACCTTTGGCTCCGTCCGGCACAGCGCTCCCGGGCCAACGTCCCAGCTCACAGGTCTCGTGTCAGCCACCATGGCAGGCGTGGGGAAGCCCTCAGGCACGGCAGGTGGCCCCGGCTGCCCGGACGCCTGGCTCCTGCTACCTCTGTACGATGTCACTGATCTCTTTGACGGAGCTGAGGAGTTTGCTGAAGTCCTGAGTGGCCGCCGGGCCGCTGCCTGCTGTCGCCGGGCAGATCTGAAGCTCCCGGAGATTATTCTCCAGTTTGTTGATGGCCTCGCGGAAGGCAAACTTGTTCCTCATTTGCTGGATGGAATCCACGTAGCTCACGCAAAACGTGTAGAGGTTCTTGCCGGCTTCGAGCACGGCGCTATGGCTGGCCATCTGCTCGGAGTTCTTGGAGATGGCCAGGCACAGAGCCTCCGTGCCGTCCAGGACCACGCCCTTGGTGATGGTGCCGCTGGCGATCCGCTCTGGAGGCTGGCGGGTTTTTCGAAGAGACACACGGGTCGATATGAGCGGGATGAAGGCAGTGGAGGCTGGCTGGTCTCCGGCCAGGGTGGAAGATGCTGATGGCAAGGCGGAGGGGGTGGGAGCTGGGCTGGTCGGGGTCCCTGCCGGCTTGCTGGACGACTGTGGCTTTGGCATGGACGGAAGCCCGGGCTTTTTGACGCCTTCTCCCAGCGGCCCGGGCTTGACGGCGTCACTGTTCACAGCATCCACGACCACGGCCGCGGCTCTGGCTTTCCCGCCAGCGCCGGCCTCCCCCGCTGCTTCCTGGCTCAGGCTCTGAGAGGGCTTCGCGGCCTTCCCAGCGGGGGCCGGCGGCGGGGGCGGCGGGACAGGCTTGAGCTTGGACAGCTTCCCCTTGTCTCTCCCTGGGGACTCGGAAGAGGGCTTGTGCCTCCTCGCTCTGGGCTCTTCAGTGGGGGCCTTGCCGGCCCCCCCAGATGCTCCTGGCCCTGCTCTGCTGGTGGCAGGCACCGGCTCAGCTGTGACAAGTGTCCCCAAGGCAGCGGACTTCCCGACCTCGTCCTTGTGGGGAAGGCCAGAGGAAGGAGCCCCCGCGACCTGCCTGCGGAGGAGTTTTGGAGTCAAACTGGGAGGGCTGGAGCCCGGGCTGGACTCCCCCGTGTCTCGGAAGACCTCATCCGCTGCGTCCTCAGTCTTTTTCACCAGCCTGGGTGGGGGAGTCACCGTGCCTCTGGTCACCTGGTCGGACCTGTTCTCACTTGCCCGCTTCCGAGGCAGAGCCGGCTTCTCGCTTTTGTGCCCCCCAAATGTGGACGAGTCGAACTGCCTCCCCGTGGACTGCAGATCGCGAGGCAGTGTGACAGACCTCCACTCTGTGTCCTTGGCCCCGTGGGGCACGCAGGAGGCAGAGCAGGACCTGAGGAAGCGCTTGCTGGAGCTGCTGCCGCTCTCCTCCTCACTGGCTGCCAGGCGGCTGCCGGTCAGTGTACTGGACTTTTTCCACAGGTGGGGAGATCGGAAGCCTGCACCTCCTGACTCCCGGAAGGCTCCGTTGGGGACGCCAGCCCTGCTGCTGGGTTTTGGGGACTTGGCTGGCTCGGCCGCGTCCGAGGGTGTGAGGACTGGCGCCCCATTGCTGGTTTCCCGGCCGTCTTCCTCGCTGGTCACCTTGCGCTCGGGCTGGCCGTCCATCTCCCGGAAGGAGCTGCTGCGTTTCGGGGGGGTTGGGGCTGTTTTCTTCTTCTTCTTGATCAAGGCACTGAACAAGTTGGTCTTTTTGTCTTTGGGGAGAAGGCGCTCATCTTCATTTAGGCCGCCATCCTGGGGACCTCGTTCTTTTCGAGGGAGCAGTGGAGACACAGGAGGCTCGTGGTCCAGAGGCTCTGAAACACAGCGGGGAGAGTTTTAATGACTCCAGACTGGAGGCTTCTTCACCGAGGGGAACCTGGGGCTGGCCCCCTATTCTCTACAGAGGAGCAGCCAAGGGTCTGGGCTCTGGTAGGCCTGCACGTGAGTGCCGGCTCTGCCATTCCCCAGCCTTGGCCTGGGCCAGGGACACCTCTGCGTGTACCCTCAGCTCTCTCATGTATGAAACGGAGAACAGAACGCACCCGCAGTGTCGTGGAGCGAATGTAATGCAGTGAGCGTAAAGCGTTCATCCCAGCTACTGGCATGTAATTTCTCACTAACTGCTGTCGCCACTGTTAATGTCATCAGGAAAGCGTCTCTTTTCCCTAAGGACAGCAGCACAGAAAGCTGGGCCCCTCATTCCTGCCCCGGGGCTTCCTTGACAGCACAGAGTCCCCTAGTACCACTCCCTAGCACATAAAAACCATGACAGGGCTGAGCAAAGGGTCAAGCCCCGGGCCTCTCGGACCTGCCATTTGAGGTCCTAGGAGGTGAGGTCCGAAGGGAAGGGGCCATGCACCACAGTGACAATGGGCTACTATGCTTGGTGAACAAGGAGTGACCTTTACACATTTTTAAATGGGCATTCTTTATATATGAATAATAGCTCCCAAGAAATCTTTCCGGTGTTGCCAAGCTCCCGGCTGGTGAATGACAGACTTCTCCCTCCGAGGGCAGCTGGGAGGAGCGGCTTTCTGTCAGCACCCAGAGCAGCACAGAGGACGTCTAAAACTGGAGCAGAGGTACAAGGGGGCACCTGTCAGAACACCAGGGGGCACGCAGGACACCTGACTCAGAGGACGCTGAGGACCTCCAAAACTTTAATCCAGCGGAAGAAGTTGAAGAACGTGAAATCCTAATGAATTATGCATAGCTCCAGTTCAACGCTGAACAGCTAATTGACACTCTCGGCTCACCACGAGATTACATATCAAAACACCCCTCAGATGAATACTGATGGGCATAAATGAACATGATTGCTTATCACTGGGCTTTTAATAAGCCTGAAGTTCCCACAGCGGCCTCTCCCCATCCCCACTGCTCAACTACCTGAAATCCTGACAACTAACAGAAGGACACAGATCCGAGCTTCCGGAGAGTCTATAGGCCACGGACTCCAAAGTGGGTGAGCAAGACAATCCAGGGGGTGTGGAAAGAAAACACTGTAATTTGGATTTTTTAACGTAAACCTTCTAAGTGTACATTTCTGGTGTATGTTATAAAACACATGTCTGGGCATAGTACGTGTACACACCTAGACTCATGTGTGACTTTTTTTTGTTTTAACTAATATGGGTACACGATAAGAAGTGTCTGGGAATCTTGCTATGGCTAAACATCTCATTATTCTGGCTTTGTCCTGCCCCTTCCCACTCGCTCATCAGTGGTCCATGACAACATTCCCTAGGAGCCTCTACGAACCCGGATTCCGGGGTTCTGCTGGGAGAGTGGCAGCTGCTGCACCAGAGCAGCCGAACTCAAAGGACAGCAGGGCATGGGGGGTGGGGGGAGCACCGGGTCGGTGTTGGCAGGTGTTCCTCCTCCTGACACCCGGAGACCCCCGGGCACCACGCCCCCCTCCCCCAAGCGGCTAGGGAACAGGGGCCGACAGTCTTTTCTCAGAGACCACGTGTGGACACCGGCGCTGCGCTGCGGGTGTCCCCTGGCTCCGTCAGTTCTAGGGAGCTTTCATTCCACACTTCGCAACGAACTGCTCTTCGTTTGGTTCAATATTTATTATTGTTCCGGCGCTCGCAAGAGCAACCACCAATGCTGTGAATAATACATGAAAAAGCGGGTTTGTTCTCAGTCGGCTTCATAAGCACCTGTGCCCACCTGACCAGAGTAACGCTGAAGCTGACGGTTCCTAAGGACTCCCAGAAGGAGGGGCAGGACGCTACGCGGGGAGGAGAGTCTTCCTCTTTTCAAAGCCGGATCACTAACGAGGAATTCGCCGGCCCTTCTGTGCAGGTTCCCTCCCTGCTTCCCATCTGCCTGCATTGGCCCTGAGGGTGTGGACACCCCTGGGTGTCTGCTGGGCGCAGGGGACGTACCGGTCTCTCCCGGGCCCTTGGAGTGGGGCGTCTCAGGCACCTCAGTGGGGTCTTTGTGTTCCGCAGCTCTCCTGGAGGTTCTGGTCTTGGTGGGCAGCTCCGGGGCCTGCAGCAAAGTACTCGCAACCCCTCGCACACCTTTCTTCCCCAGTTCCTTTTCCACTTCTATGAACAAAACCAAAACCAAACATCAGCAGCTATCAGTAATGGTGTCAGTTTGTTATGCTGGTGTTTTCTGTCTCTTTTTCCCCCTCGGGTAAGAGTGCTCATTCACGCACAGTTACAGAAGAGATAAAGGTGCTGAGAAAATTACGGTACTTCTCAGAGTCCAGCATGGCTGCAAGACAGCTCCATGCCCAACACCTCTGCCCAGCTCTCTGGTCTCAGAAACTCGTTGTCCCTTCCATTCCAACCTCTCACCCCACTGCAGGCACCCCCAGGAATGGGCACTTTACCATCTGATATGCTGGATTCCTGGAACATTGTCTCAAAGGCTTGGTGGATTTCAGCAAAGGAGGGCCGGTCAGAGGGATTCCACTGCCAACCTGCACAGACGAAACACAGTAAGACCATGCATGAGGCCCTGCTAAGAAGTGGGGGTCTAGCAGTTCTCAAGGAAAGTCTGGTAATGAAAGAAGCACCCCAGGGGTGCCCGGGTGGCTCAGATACGGGTCTGCCTTTGGCTCAAGTCATGATCTCAGGGTCCCAGGATTGAGCCCCACGTCAAGCTCTCTGCTCAGCAGGGAGTCTGCTTCTCCTTCTCCCTCTGCCCCTCCCACTCATGCTCTCTCAAATCTTAAAAAAAAAACAACAACAAAAAAACACCACCAAAAAAAAACCCTATCCTGCTAACCATGTTTTGCTGTGACAAGTTAAAGTGACAAACGTCACTGTGTCCTATTACAGACATTAAGAATTCAAAAAGACTTCAGATATTGGCAGGAATATGGATTGTAAAGCCCCAGAGAGATGTGACAGCAAGAACTACATTTATAAGTCTTTCCCCCAGCCCCACTCTAACAAGTGCAGACAATCACTAAGTCAAATGGCTTGCCTTCTAGTTCACCCTTACTTCTGGGTTATCAAAGTCTGAACTCATCATCAGTAAAGAAATGTTAATTAAGACAAGATTAACATGAGGATTTTTTTTTTTAAAGCAGGCTCCATGCCCAGTGTGGAGCCCAATGCGAGACTTAAAAACTCAGGACCCTAACATCACGACCTGAGCTGAGATCAAGAGTTGGATGCTTGGGGCGCCTGGGGGTCAGTGGGTTAAGCCTCTGCCTTGGGCTCAGGTCATGATCCCAGGGTCCTGGGATCGAGCCCCGCATCGGGCTCTCTGCTCGGCGGGGAGCCTGCTTCCTCCTCTCTCTGCCTGCCTCTCCGTCTACTTGTGATCTCTGTCAAATAAATAAATAAAATCTTAAAAAAAAAAAAAAAAAAAAGAGTTGGATGCTTAACCACCTGAGCCACTCAGGTGCCCCAAGATTAATGTGAGGATTAGGGACTGATGAAGCCCCATGTTGGTGAGAACACAGTTACTCTCCTATACTTCTGGTGGGAGAAGTGTTACCTTTTTGGGGGGGTGGGGAGAGGTACCTTTCCTGGAAAACAATTTGGTAAAATCTATCAAAATTTAAAATGCAAATAGCCTTCTGAACCAATGGTTCAACTTTGGTTTTATTTGGTTTATTTTAGAAATACCAGCATAGGGACGCCTGGGTGGCTCAGTTGGTTAAGCCGCTGCCTTCGGCTCAGGTCATGATCCCAGGGTCCTGGGATCGAGTCCCACATCGGGCTCCTTGCTCAGCAAGGAGCCTGCTTCTCTCGCTGCCTCTGCCTGCCTCTCTGCCTACTTGTGTGTACTCTCTCTCTGACAAATAAATAAATAAAATCTTAAAAAAAAAAAAAAAAAGAAATACCAGCATAATGCACAGAGGTATACATATAAGGGGGTTCATCCTTGCTTTCCTAGTAATGGCAAAAGCCAAACAAATATGTAAAACAACCAAATGTCTACCAAAATGGTTCTAGATGAATGAATAAGTCATTTAATGGGAAGTTAAACAGCTATATAAAAATTAGGGGGCGGGGAGAGGGAGAGATACCGTTGAAATACGGACCAAAAGGTATGCCTGTCATACAACTATGTGCAAAAAAAAAGTTGAGGGAATGATCTTATATAAAGATACACATAATAAAACCAACTAGCTAAATGTCACCCAGAGCATTTCCCTACTACAGCAGAATATTTGAAGGTAGGGCCCAGGAATTTGTATTTATTAATAAGAAATCCAAGTTTGGAATCCATCAATCCCATTTTTGCATTAAAAAGAAACCAAAAAACCCCCCTCACATGTAATCGCTACGTATAAACAACGTGTACAGAAACGCTGAGGAACGTCTGGGTGAGTATGTACCTAACCGCCACACTGGCTGCTTCTGGAGAATGTGAATCAAGAAAGGCAGGGAAGGAAGGGGAGCACTCTCACTGTGGGAACACACTCCTGGACGGTCACTTCTCACAGAGCCCACACAGAACTCTGAGAACTGGCTGGGGAAGGCTCACATGCTCGCATGAGTTCGTAGACCTTCTCTGGGCAGCCTTCCGGGCGCTCCATGCGATAGTCCTTCTCCAGCAGCTCATACACCTGGGACAGGTCAATTCCTGGGTAAGGTGACATGCCATAGGTGGCAATTTCCCAAAGTAATACTCCAAAAGCTACAAGAAAAAAGAAAGACAAAGCTTGTTCAAGATGTATGAAATTTAACTATCCTGCACTTAAAACTGGTTAAACCTCGGTAGCGCACATGAGAATTCCACCCTCAGAAGCAGCCCAGGGACATCCTGCCAGGCTCTTAATGACCAACAGCCCAGGACAGAATGAGATGCTCAGTTAACACCCTCCCCACTCCACAACAGGCTGAATGGGGGGAAGAAACTGGGTTGACCAGCCCCGCCATGTCTCTGAGGTAATGGGACCACCTTGCTGGGATTTATAGTGGAGGACACCGACGACTGGAAGTCAAGAGGCCATTTCTACTCCTAGCTCTGAGATCAGCTAGCTAAGTGTCTAAGCCAAGCCACCTCTCCTCTCTCATGTACAGTATCCTCTCCAAGGCCCCTTGTAACTCCAAACAGTTCATAAAAATCATGTGAAATTGGGGCCCCTGGCAGGCTTAGTTGGTTAAACATTATGACTCTTGACTTCAGTTCAGATTAGGATCGCAGGATCATAAGATTGAGCCCTGTGTGGGCCTCCATGCTCACTATGGAGTCTGCCTGAGATTCTCTCCCTCTGCCCCTCCCCCTACTGGCACACATGTGCATGCTCTCTCTCAAAATAAATAAAATCTTTAAAAAAATATTTGAAAGTTCTGAAAGCCCAGATTATACCCTGAAATTCCAGATCTCATTAAAGGGATCAGGACTCCTTGGAGAAATGGGTGATCCAGGACATGGAATGGACCTGGAATATCTTTATGGCCCCAGAATGGACACTGTTAAAGACTCCGAGGGTTTTGTCGAAAGGACCAGGAGCAATTTGCAGTCCCCACTGGCCAAACAAGAGACAATCAGAGTATCGAGAAGGAAAAGAACTGCGTGGGTTAAAACATACTCAACCATGTCGTATCTATATGTTATACACACCTAGATCGTAACAGTGTCACAAAAGAAAAACCCCCCAATCTACTTGGTCATCGCTGGAAGCCATTAAAAAACCAACTCGTCTGGTGAACACGGTTAAACAACAGCAAGGACGCAAACAACAATGCTGCTTCTCCCGAATGAACTGTAGCCACGAGTAACCAAACAGTAGAGGAGGTGTCTTCTTACAGAAGCGCCGAGCTGACGGGTGAATGAGGAGTGGCAGAATTAGAGCAGCACCACTCGGCAGCCCCTGACAGATCAGCGGATCTAGGCACTGGGTATCAGGAGCTGTAAAATCGCACGGGAGGGATAATGGAGCCCAGTGCTGGGTTGATTAAACAGCACACGATGGCACATGATGCCATCCTGCTGAAAGAAGTCAGACCCGAGGATGACCCGGCGGACCAGACACAGCTGCGCACGTACCAGGAGTACGGAAGACAGAGGAACACACTGAATCACAGTGCGGGGTGCGGTGTGGGAGACGTGGAAGGACACAGGAGGGGGTTTCTTTAACAAACAGACAGCAAAGGCCATGGAAAGACGGAGTGGGAGCTTAGAGACTGGACAGCACAGAGGGCGCACCGACCACCTGCCTGGTGTGAACAGTGCTCGGATCTCAGCTCAAGCAGCCGGGAGAAGTAGGACTTTTACGACTCAGCTGGAAATGCAAACGCCGACTGCATCGTGATACTCAGGAATTACTGTCAATATGGGGAGGAGGGGCACTGTGGCTACAAGAATAAAGAGCCATCTTTGAGAGACTCGCACTGAAATATTTATGAACAAAATCGTACGATATCTGGGATCTGCTTCAAAACCGTCAGGGGTGGGGGCGGGGTCAAGGCTGCAGGAGCGCCACGAGCTGACGGCCAGGAAGGGGGGGTGATGTGTGCACGGGGCCCAGGACGCAACTCCGCCTTCTTCGGTGCATGCTTACGACCTACCACAGTAAGAAGTTCTCGAACAAAACGTCTAAGTACTGGCACATGAAGCTTCCTTGGGCAATCATCTATTTAAAGCCCAAACCAAACTGCACAGCATTCCCTGCTCAGAGGACCCTGCGTGCCTGCAGGGCTGGCTAACTGCCCCTGCAAACCCAAGGAGCGCGCTTCGGATGAAGGCAGTAAGTTAGTGGGGGAGGAAAAAAGTTAAGCTGAATTATTTTGGAAGGAAACACGGGCTTTTACTTCACCTTGGAAAGAAAACAGGAGTAAAGACTATAAAGTGAAAAAAAAAATTTAAAAAATTCAGTAATAAAGGAAAGAAGTGAAGGAGCAAGAAAGAGGCAGAGAAAGGCAAAGGGGAGTGAGGACCGCAGGAGACGGGGGCGCCCTGGTGGGGAGGGCTGACCGGGAGCAGCAGCAGCCCTTACCCCAGACGTCGGACTTGATGGAGAACTTGTTGTAGGCCAGGCTTTCAGGCGCTGTCCACTTTATCGGGAACTTGGCCCCGGCATGGGCTGTGTAGGTATCCCCGGTCATTAACCTGCTCAGGCCGAAGTCAGCCACCTTCACCAAGTGGTTCTCCCCTACCAGGCAGTTTCGGGCAGCAAGATCTCTGGGAAAAGAAAGCGTTTATCCGTGAGTGCGGCCAGCTTTCCTGGCCTCACCAATCCATCACCAGTGATTGAAGGCGCGCTCCTGACAACAGGGTCCAGTCCCCTGGGGAACATGTGTGAGCACCCCACCGGGAGCAGGGCTCATCCCTCACATCCGCCTGAGCTCCCACCAAGGTGAGAGGTGCAAGTTCATTACCCTGGCCCACCGTTACCCTCATCCTTAAATGAAGCTGATCACAGCAGCACCTACTTCTTAGGGCTGTGGTGAGTGGTTGTGAGTTAATACGTAAAGTGCTTCCACTCATGCCTGCACATCTGTGGTCACCAAGGGTCTGCCCCGGTTAGGAAAGCTCTACGCCAGGCACGGGGAACAAAGGCACAGCCACTCCTCAACTTCCATCAGATGGAGTCTCCACTGGGCCCATCCAGACTTGATAAAGGACAAAATAAAATAAAGCCCACAATTTGTGCAGCGTAAGAAATAACACGGAGGACATGGGGAGATGGAGAGGAAACGGGACTTGAGGGAAATTGAGGGGGGAGATGAACCATGAGAGACTACGGACTCTGAAAAACAATCTGAGGGTTTTGAAGGGGAGGGGTGGGAGGTTGGGTGAGCCTGGTGGTGGGTATTATGGAGGGCACGTATTGCATAGAGCATTGGGTGTGGTGCATAAACAATGAATTCTTGTACATTGAAAAGAAATTTAAAAAATTAAAAATTAAAAAAAATAAAATAAAGCCCACAGCATTTCCTCCCAAACTGTGTTTCACACTCTCCTATTTCCTCCTGATGCTTATCCGGACGTATCCTACAAATTCTCTCCCGTATAATCAGCTTCCTCTCGCCTCCTGATTGTCCCAGGGAGGTGGGAGTCTGATATCTGGTCCATGGATGCTAACCATGAAATCACAAGGCAAAATGGAACGGAGGAATGAGAAGAGGCAGCACCTTCAGGCGATGTCTGCCTAAGATAGCCTGATCACCAGCAATCAGAGGGAAATTAAATGCAGAAGACTTGTGCCTAATAGGATTTTGGTAAAGCATTTTAAGTTCATGAAATGAAAAAGGAGCGGATCTAGCCATGCAAAGCAAACCAGAAGTCAAGAAATCTCAATTTGCAGCCTCAGAGGGTTCACCTTCTTGACTGACAGGAGCACGTGAATCAGGCTCTCATGCAGCACCGGAAAGCTGTCTTACAAGACACGGCCAGCCTTTCACACATGCTACTCTTATTCCCCACTATGGAATCTCATGTACAGGCTTCATAGTTGAGGTAATTGGGTAGGAAAGTTCACAGCGGTGGCGTGGAGAACATCGTGTATAAAAGTCACCAGCAAAGCCCATCGGGCTCTGTCCTGCTTAGGCCATCATTCTGCTAGGAAGCCATTTCCACCAGCAAGGAATGCGAACACCAAGATAATTGTGGCACGCTTGAAGGTCAAAACACTCCAGGCTTCAAAACAGCAAAGCCGCTTAATTTAGAACTACACATACACAGTTCTGACAATTGTGGAAACATCCCTGAGCCAGAGACAGCAAGTTAAGTAGAGAATGTAATGATAATAAAGAGAAAGGAGGGAAAAACCATGAAACACAAAGACAAAGCCCGTGCGCCGGCTGTGGCCGCGAGCCTGTGTGGGAGCCACGCCAGCCCTCCCCGACCCCGGGGGAGGAGGGCATCGCTGACGAGCGCCCGCCGCGCTCCGCTTCCCGGGGCGTGCTGATTATCAGGAAGGATGCCTTTGATGAACTTCATTTACTATTCCACGTCGTCCAAAACGGTGCTGTGGGAAATAGTTCTTAGTGCGGGGATCCACTGCTCGGCGGGCCCGGGGTCCGGGCCTGCTGAGTTGGGTCCTGGACGCACGCGTGAAGCTGGCGAGGTCAGGAACCCAGTGTCTGCCTGTGGTCCACGGCCCACCGTGTTGCCAGCACTAAGGTGAGAGGCTGAGCCCAAAGACCTCGTAGGCTGGAGCTCTCTGTAAAAGGCGGCCGGCCCCACGGCCGCTCCGTGGCTCTGCGGGAAGGGCCACCCCGCCAGGCGCCTACCTGTGGATGAAGTTCTTCTTCTCCAGGTACTCCATGGCTGACGAGATCTGGGTGGCCATGTAGAGTAGCACCACGGCGTTCACCTCCTGCCGGTTACACTCCCTCAGGTAATCCAGCAGGTTCCCGTAGGTCATGAACTCAGTGATTATGTAGAATGGGGGCTCCCGGGTGCAGACCCCTGCCAACGAGAGAGACGTCGAGCGCTTTGGTGTGCTGCCCTGCGGACAAGTGCACCAACCCCGGAAAGGACCGTGAGACAGAAAAGGGTGCCTGAAATGGGTTCTGTCTCTGCCCCTAAATCTGGGATCCAACCTCTACCACAGTTCCAAGCACTCGTGGCTTGTGATCACATTCCTATGGGAGGGATGTGGCCACCCTCTTTTCTTCCTCTCGGGCCCTTGACCTCCCAACAGAAGAGGCTGCCATTGAGCTCAGAGGCAAAGGTCGGGCACACACCAAACAGCCTATAGCACCGTCAGTTCACCCTGCCACGGGGATGTCTGCTTACAGAGTAACTGCAGTGAAGCGACTGGAAAATTCTTGTGTCCTAAGCCATGGGAGATTTGCATTAGACTTTTAGGTATCGAATTAAAGTAGTAACGGTGCCCCCTTAAGAAAAAAAAACGGGGGGCACCTGGGTGGCTCAGGTTACGATCTCAGCGTCCTGAGATCGAGCCCCTCACTGGGCCCCGTGCTGGGTGTGGAACTCTCCCTCTCTCCCGCCACGCCGTCCCACATCGGCCTCCTTTTTGCCACGGGCTGCGTGCTGGCAGAGGACAGACGGCCGCAGCAGAAATCCTCGTGCAGCAAGCCGCTCACCTCCTTTGCAGCACCTACAGCACCCGGCGGGGTTTAGCGAAGAGGCCCTCTGGTCAGAGCCCCGCGCACTCACCGAGCAGCTGCACCAGATTGGGGTGCTTGATCTCTTTCATCACTGCAGCTTCTTTCAAGAACTCCTCCACCTCCATGGTGTCCTCCTGTGGGAAAAAAGGGGGTGAAGCTGTTTCAGCAAGGACAGTGTTTAAGCGGGAAGGTACAGCTTGAATGGTCAGTACAAACCGGAGCTCCGGCCGCCACCGCCCGGACCCACCAGCGCCGACGCGCTGCTCTGCTCCCTGCGCGGACGGCTACCCGGTACGCAGAGAGCTCTCCCTTCGGTGCTGACCTTGTGACTTCTCACCCAGGCCAATAAACAGACGCTGGGCACTGGCTTCTAGGGGCTGCGATGCAGAGGCTGGTTCTACTTCCCTAACGAATAACTTGTTTCCAAGCAGTCCGAAAACATTTCACATTAACAAAAAAACCCTGATGACACAAAAAGATACCGTCCTACCAAAGAAGATGCGCAAGTCAAAACATGACGGAGGACGCTGCACAGCAGAGGATTCTGAGCGCGTGGCGGCCCGGGGGCCTTGATGAAGCCATTGCCACCACCCATGAGGCAGATTTCCTCAGGTTCTGAAACAATCCTCTGCAGCAGCCCCCGATGATGGCTTCATGAGGTCAGGTTTTAGCCAAGTTCACCGGATCTAAATGCCATGCGGAGACAGAGGTATCCGCAAATGCCCAGAGCAAACCTGAGGCTCTTTCCGCACTTCCTCAGGTGCTCTGGGTCGGGCTCAACTCTGGAGGGCTGTGCGCCCTGCCCCTCACACGGCGTTGGCCCCACCAGGCAGGAGCCTTCTGTGGCCTGCGTCAGGTGAACCTCTTCTGACTTAAAGAACCGACTGCCCTCTGACCACCGCAGCGACAAGCAGGTGGGGGCGAATGACCTGGTGTGTCTGCCGCGAGAGGCCGGCTACAAAATCTAGGAGGAGAAGGAGGGTGCCTCCCTCCAAGTTTCAACATGGAGCCTACGTCTGTCTGGAGAGGAAGGCTGTGTGGCGGATGGGAAGTGATCTGGAAAACTAGACTCGCCCGAGAGGAACCCTTTTTAAGAGATTTATTTGAGAGTGAGCAAGCGAGAACGCATGTGCGCACACACACACGCGCACATGCACACACAGGGAGGGGCAGATGGAGAGAGAAACCTTAGCCGACTCTCTGCTGAGTGCAGAGCCCACATGGGGCTCGATCCCGTGACCCTGGGAACATGACCTGAGCTAGAACCAAGAGCTGGACACGTAACCAACTGAGCCACCCAGGTGCCCCTTTATTAACCTAATTTTCAACGTGGCACCTTACACATTGTACCTGTGCCTTGGGAGAAAATGAGCTCACAAGCCCTCACCGCAGCATCACTGTGGCTGCCCCCTTCCTGCCCCCGCACGTGCGGAAGACTTCCAGAGCACAGGCCATCCTCTGCCTAGCGCGCAACTGCTACAGTCAGTCATGGTTAAAGCCCAGGAACGATCACTGAGGACACAGGTCAGCCCATTACCACTCAGCTTAGGGTTCTGGGAGGGTGAGACTCAGAAACAATTTACTGCTCCTTAACAACGGTCAGCTACCCTAATGTCAATAAACCACTGCTGTAGTCTCCGCATCAAGCTCTACGGGGGACAAAAACTCATCTCTGCCACCGCCCCATTGGCTGTTCAATTCTTCCGAGTCCTCTCTGCTCCTTAACATGCTCTGCAGGCCGTGCCGTTTGTGCTCGGAAGGAAGGCTCTGATCCGCCGGGTGACACGCTAATGCCGAGGCTGGAGAGCACACGCCTGCCGGAGTCGGAGAGCCGATGCTGCTCACGTAAGGACCAGGGGCTTTAAGAACCTTGCCTGGCCAGCAACACGTTCAAAACGCAGCTGTCAAATAAAGCTTTCTAGACAAGTGGAGTTTTCCTTTTTAAAGTGCCACATAATAAACCACCCACAGTGAAATCATTTCACACGTGCCCTTACAGCTACGGACTCTTTTCTGAAAGAACCATGTCTGGTCTGGATCTTGAGAGGCGAGGACATGCAGAAGGAACAATAGGCTTTCATAGGCACCCCGTCCTCTTTTTGTCTGTCTCGCTCTCCCCTCATTCATACACACGCACGGACACGTGTGGTATAAATAATTCCTTGTTTTTTCTTACAGGACAGTCGGCGTGAACGTGTCTCCCCCTGCTGGAATCAAGCCTGGTTCAATTTATAACAGACACTACTAGCAGCCTCAGACTTTTGTGGCTGTATTAAACTGGAAACAACATCCCCCCGATGCTATCCTCTTCTATTCCTTGACTTTAATTTAAAAATCTTCCATCTTTTTTTTGGAAACGTCTGCCATTTACGGAGTAAAATAAAATGAACCCTGATCAATGAGGGGAAAGCAACACCGAGTGAAGACTGAGTTCTGGCCTTATCTATTGGGAGGGTGATGGGCCAGCCGAGCTCTCCTCACGGGGACTGACCGGCCTGGCCCAGATGCACACAAGGGCCTGGCCGGTACAGGGGGAGGTTGAGAGGGGGGGCTTCTGAGTTACACAGACCAAGCCCTGCCACCGCATGGCCATGCTTAGTTACTCACAAGCCAGGTAAGGGAGGTTTCTCGGAACGTCCCCTTCTAGTCCACAAACGGGGAGAAGAGCTGCACCCGCCTCGCGGGCAGGACTCCACGAGCGGGACCCACTACTGTAATGAAGACAGTCATCTCTGTCCCTGCGATCAGGCTAAATACAGTGCTTATATGAGACAGGCTGGGTCTTTAGTTAACACTGCTTTTTGGTTTTGTGTCTCAAAGACACACATTCTCTGGACCCAGGATCTCACGGGTGTTTTCCGTCCAGCTTCAGCCTTTCTGCTCGCTGGCCTCCCGGCCAGCATAGGCATTTCACAGCACTAACCAAGAACAGCGCTCGTGTCACTGGTGCTGCACAGCCCTGAGTGCAGCAGGGACCCCAGCAGGGACCACAGTCCCGGAGCAGGGTCCACAGAGAGCTCAGTTTCCACACCTGCCCCTGGTTCTCAACCAAATGCGAGGTGAGCAAGGTCAGCACCACAGTGAAGGGCCGTCCCACAGCCCGCAGAGACGGGGTGGAGCTCCTGAGCCAGGACGAGGAAGGGGGTTCACCAACCAGGTGCACGAGAAACCACCTCCCACAGAACCCCCGCACCCTGGTCCTCACACACACAGGTGTACCTAGCTCACAGCCAGAACAAGCGAGCGACATGATGACAGTGCGCTTTGAGATGTGCCGCCTCTCTCCCTGTGCACAGCCCCCTCGGGGAGCCAGAGAGCCAGAGCACGTGACTGTCCAGTGCTGCCACAGAGCCCTTCCTTCTCTGCTCATTTCTGGAGCTCTCTAACAGGACCAGTTTCCTGGGGGAAATACAGCAAACAAAAGCCAAACCCAAACAGATCGTGTAGGCAAGGACAGGGTCACCAGGGTGCTGTGTCAGCACTGCTGGTCGAGTGCAAACTGGTACCTGCTCCTCGATCTAGCGTACCCTGGGGAGCTGACCACTACGACAGTCCCCACATATCCAGCAAGAAGATCCCCGTGGCGTGGTCTGTAATAGCGAAGTGTGAGGAAGAACACAAACGTGCGCCGGAGGCTGGTTTACGTGAGACACACCTGTGCACGAACAAGACCGCCTTATGTGTACTGACGAGGAATGACTGCACGTACGCGGGCACCAGAAGGCACGGGCCGTGTCGACAGCACGCCATTTCACAGGGGGAAAAAAGAACTTATAAACTAACTTTTGGAATACAGACCATCTGAAATGTGGGGCTTTCTTTACTGGACAGCTGGTTCTCTTAGGCACGTCCTGCCTGTGATACCGATAATACACAGGTAAAGGTAAGCCTAGGACCCGCTGAATTATGTCAGAAGTCAAACCAGCAGTTCTCTTCAGGAGGTTTTTGGTTTAATTCCAGTTTCCCACCCATAGAGGGCAGCCTCGGGCACGCCTGTTTCCCTGTCTCTTCTGGTCTCAGGCCCTGAGGGTACAGGACCCAATGCGGCCTGGTGGATCACTACGGAGCACGGGTTAAAGCAGGGCTTTGCTGCCTCCTGGGCCGCCTCAAGAGGGGTCAGCAACACAAAACAGGTGGCAGAGGGGGAAGGAGACAACGGAGTCTCAGGTGCCCAGTTGGGTCCTGGAGAGAAGGGGAGATCCAGCTGCAGCTTGAGGGCAAGTGAGTGTGGGCAGGGAAGGGGATTTCTAGGACTCGTAACTGTGGTTTGCGTATTTTTCATGGTGTGTGAGGAATAAGCAGCAGAGTGACAATTAAGGAAAGAGGAAAGGAGCTGGGCTTTGAGGCAGGATGCCTGGGCCAGTTCCCCTGCCTCCCTCCAGTGCAGTTTCTTCAAGCCTGAAGCGGTGACCACAGGAGGACCCTTCCCTTACGGTGGTTGAAAGGATTAAATGAGAGGCTACAGATGGAGTCTCCGACCCTTCCGGGCACGTAGCAAGAGCTCAATAAAGATGAGCCATTACTGTCATTTAGAACCCAAAGTTCTCAACGTCTCCAGTGGAGACAAATGCCCAAAATAGTGACACTAATCTTATTTGACAAGTGGGAAACCTACTGTAGAGATGTGCTTTGTGCAGGGGAGGCAAAAAAAAAAAATGGGTTATTTATTTAGCATTTGCTTCGTACCGTATGTTGGGTTGACATACATCTCTAGAATATGATGCATTTCCTTTTCCCTAATTAGCTATCAGCAGAGGTGACGACTCCCAGAAATCCATGCAATTAGACTCTGTAATTTTTCCCCCCAACTATGGGACCATAAAGTAATAAAGCTCTTGGGGAAAACCATTAAAAGTATAGTAAAAGTTTAATAATACAACATTAGAGAAATAAATTCTAACATGCACACAACTTCCAAATAATTCGGATTCACTGGTATAAGAAAGCCACCACCGCCAGTGACCTCCAGGAGGGATCCCTCCTCCGGAATGGCCATCTTTAGTTGCTCAGGAAACAATACCACAGTATCTGCTGCTGGGCTGTTTCCCCCACATTTCAAGCTGTGCAAACTCTCACTCTTTCTAAAGCTTTTAGACACACCTTTCCTGGATGGAAACCTAGTGTATTTTGTGCTTCTATTGTTTCTTGTTTCATTTTTGCAAACACTGGCAAATGTGTGGGTATTGCCTGGGCCTTTAACAGTTTCTCAAGCTGGTCAAGACCCAGTGCCAAATTGAGACGCTGGAGCATGAGCACATGCCTCTCTCCCCGGCCTCACCTGGTCTGGCGGAGGTGGGGCAATGGCTGTTTCGTTTTTTCTAGGGCTCGCCAATGTAGCCATCTTTGTGAAGTGCAAATCCAATCATCAGTGCATCAAACCCCCCAATGCACCCCACTGTCCCCCGGATAACATCCCAGCTCCTCAGCCGGTTCAAAGCCTCTGCGACAGCGCAGGCTCTTCACCCTCCGCCTCTGTCCAGGTCTCTGCTCCCCCGGCCAACTCCTGTTCCTCCCTTACGGCACCAACTCGTGGTTTCCTTCGTGCTCTCTCCCCGCCAAGTAGAGCTCACCAGTAACTCCCCCCGCCAACCTTATTCCCAGGTGGTGTGAGAGCACCCCGCTCCTGCCTCTAATCTGGCACCTATCACACCACACCGTGGTTACTGTCATAGCGCCTATTTCTCCTCCTAGCGACACTGTTCCACTACCTCGACTAGCCTGAAGGAAAGAAGTCGATTTTCACAATCTCAGGGTTAAGCCCAAGGTCAGACAAACAGAAGAAAGGAACTCAATAAATGTTTATTGTGTATTTAAAAAATCATATCTGGAAAGTATCCAGGAATCCTCAAGGTGATCCCAAACCACGTCACCCCCACTCTGCAACCTACAAGTGTCAGTCCTGCCCAAAGGACTGATCTAAGGGGACAGAATCAATAACAGTGCCAGGAAGCAAAAGGCACCCTTGGTTTCTAGAACTAAAGAGTACAATCCTTTCTCTGAAGAGTCACTTTATATCAGCCAGAACCCATAATTCCCACTTTACTGTGCCCCTGAGTAAAGGCAGTAGGGAAGTAACAGAAGCCCTAAAAGGCAAGTGATGCGGCTCCAGGGGTCTCCAAGTGTGCGCCCCACGGACTCCACAGAAGTGTGTGCACACACTTGGATCCCTTCCTCCCAGTCATGGATGTTTCCATTCTTTTTCTTGTCCAGTGGCTACAGGACTGCCTCCTCTCTCAGTCCCTGTGCACGTGTCAGTGTGATCATTCCTTTAAAGCAAGCGAAAATAGCGTAGGTCAACACTAGGGGACGCTCTGGCCACAGGTAAAAGCTCAGCTCACATGTGGCAGGCAGAGACAGCTGCAAGCAAAACCTGTGCTTGGCCTCTTCAAGATTTCAAAGGACTTCAAATCCGCCAGAAAACTACAAACCCCACGCTTGAGTGGAGAGGGCGCTTGAGTGGAGAGGGCGCAAAGTCCTAGTTAACAAGAATGACCCGCCGGTACCTGAGTCAGTAGGGAGCCCTGACGCTTCGTTCAGGCCTTTCCACACCTCCATTTCCAGAGGCCTGCACTCACACCACACAGAACTGGACCCCGCTAGGAACACCCAATGCTCCTGCCTTTCACATCTGCCGACAAAAATCCACAGAACAGTCAAATGCGTTGTGGTTAAATCCCCTTCTTTCAAAACTTGGGTTTTTTTCCTCCTCTTAACTCTCAATAGGAAGTGATCCAAATGCCACACAGAGAGAACGGAAACCCACGGCTTTAAAAGAATCTTGCCGTATAATGAAAACACTTCTCCAAATGACTCATCTTTTTACACCAAAAACCACAGCCCTTCTCGGGTCTCACTGTATGTGGAGGCACATGGACGGAGTTGGGGAGAGGGGCTGAACCCAGCTGAAGAAAGGCCCACAGAGGCACTTCCTGGGCACCGGTTACCCCCCTCAGGCCTGAGCGCAGGGGTAGGCCACCCAGAGAGCCGCACGCGGGCAACGGTGGGCTGGATCCAGCCGCAGCAGGCCCAGGCCTACCTTCAAGGTCTTCACGGCCACCGTCAGGCTGTATTTCTTCCACACGCCTTCGTACACCTCCCCGTACTGGCCTCCACCCAGCTTGTGCTTCATGGTGATGTCCGTGCGCTCCATCTCCCACTTGTCGTAGTTGGGGGACACGCCGTAGATGGTGGGCTTGTTGCGCTTGGGGGCCGGGTAATGGAGAGTGGTGATGAGCCCGTCGGCCACAGTCGAGTGATGATGAACCAACTCAGCCAAAGCGTTGAAGCGGCTCTCTGAGGAGACGTAGAGCTGAGGGAAACAGGGACAGCTTTCAGCCCGCAGACTGCACACAAACCCAAACAACTCTGATAAACCAGCTCTGCTGAGCCTGTCAGTGCACAGCAACATCTCAGATAGACGGCTCTCCACGCAGGACGCAGTGTGCAGAAAACCACCCATGTTGTGTTTCTCACACATGCTGTAATTCACTTGCTAAAGCAGAAGGTGTAACAAAATGCCTCAGGGCCTTTGCATCTGCTGCTCCCTCTGCCTGAAATCCTCCAGCCACCTAATCACCACATGCCTGGTTCTCTCTTACCATCCTGAGCCCAGCATAAATGTCATTGTCACTGCAGTCACCTGACCTGGTCATCACCCAGCACTAGTCATCATATCGCCTCTCTTACTTCTCTGCATTGTACTTATCCTGCTTATTTGGTTGATTACCTATTGTCAACACCTCCTAGAATGTCAGCTTCATGAGAGCAGAGCCCTAAGTTGTTTTAATACTGTGTCCCCAATGGGGAGAATAAGAAATACATAGCACGTAATAGGTATTCAATAAACAGTCGGTGATTAAATTAATGAAGAATAGAACTTAGTACCTATTTGCTGATTAAAAAAGAAAGTAATTTTTAAAAAAATAATTATGCTTATTACCTAAACCTCTAATTATTATTTATAATTATATAATTATTCAGAACTACACAGTCATCAGAGATGGAAATCGCTAAACAAAACATAAATCTTCTCATTCTCACATCCTCAATTTGGGCTAAAAAGCATCAGCGGTCCAGACTTGTCAACCCCAGCTGAATGCCCCTGTGGGATGCCCCTGTCCGTCAGCATGCTGCAGGGATGAGTGTGGGGGGCAGGGGACTAGAGGGCCGCATAAGGGCCGCACAGCCTCCTCTACTGTGGGGACGTCAGGAAAGGGGCTTTCAGACATCAGCGCAAGTGAGCCTCCCTCTGAGATCTACAGTGAGCGTGATCCTATGCACGGAGCTCATCCACCTGTCATTCTCGTTGGATGCACCAGGAAAGGAGGAAGGGACAGGAGCAGGCTGACAGGCTGACAGAAAGCAAGCGTGGACGGGGACAGTTATTTTTTTCTTTTTTGGTTTGTTTCAGTGAGGTGGTGAGGGAATGCTTCCTTTGCAAAAAACAATTCCACATTAAAATCCAAACAGGACATCAGGCTCCAGGTGGACAGCAAGTTAATTGAACCTACTAGCTCACGAAGGGCAGCCAGCAACTGCGGAAGGTGGGGGGCGACATTAAAAATGACGACTCCACTAATAATACATTATATGTTAATAAAAAAATTAAAAAAAAAATGACGACTCCAGGGGCTCAGTGGGTTATGCCTCTGCCTTTGGCTCAGGTCATGATCTCAGGGCCCTGGGATCGAGCCCCACATCCTGCTCTCTGATCAGCAGGGAGCCTGCTTCCCCCCGCCCCCCCGACCCCGCCTGCCTCTCTATCTACTTGCGATCTGTCAAATAAATAAAATCTTTAAAAAAAAAATGACGACTTGGGTGCCGGGGTGGCTCAGTTATTAAGTGTCTGCTTTTGGCTCAGGTCATGATCCCAGCATCCTGGGACCGAGCCCTGACTGGGCTCCCTGCTGGGTGGGAAGCCTGCTTCTCCCTCTCCCAGTTCCTCTGCTTGTATTTCCTCTCTCACTGTGTTTCTCTCTGTCAAATAAATACACAAAATCCTTTAAAAAAAAAAAAAAAGTTAAAAATCACAACTTGCCCTGACTACTGAGATAGAGGAGGATGCAGGTTTGGAACAGCGGTGATGTGTGGGGCAGGAGGGAGAAAAAGGAACAGGACTAGCTGTACTAGAGCTGTAGCTGTCGTCTCTCCATTACTGAAAAACAGAAAAAGGAAGAAAAAGCCTGAAACACACAGCAGGGTTGGTTATGGAAGGCTCCATCAATTCCTGTATGTTTGTAATAATAGCTAATTAAAATATTTTAAAAGAAGAAAATATTAACAAATACATGAGTCGATCCCATTTATAACCCTCAAGAAAGTAAACAGAATTCTTTCTTTCTTTTTTAATTTTTTGCTTAGGGAGATAACATAAACAGATTTTTAAAACTCAGGCAAGGGAATAGCAAACTTTGACTTAGAGTTTTGTAATTTACAATCTTTTTTTTTTTTTAAGATTATTTATTTGAGAGAACACATGCGTGCACACAAGCAGGGGGAGCGGCAGAGGGAGAGGGAAAAGCAGGACCCTGAGATCATGACTTGGGCTGAAGGCAGACGCTTAACCAACTGAGCCACCCAGGCGCCCCTGTAATTTACAATCTTCTGGTTGCAATCCTACTAAAAGAAAATTCTGAGCAACCCAAGAATTGTCCAGAAGGATCCCACAGCTCTGGGGACTTGTCCCTCTGCAAGATGGTGCCCTTCAGTGGCAGGACCTTCCAGAGGGAGGGGAAGGCCCACTGGCAGGCCCCACTCACACCTCGGAGCACCTTAGTCTAAGTGACCTGCTCTAGGACAGCTAATCAGTTTCACCTACGGCCCAGAAGAGCGCCCAGAGGTGCTGGGGGAGGCGGGGAGCAGAACTCAGCGTCACTAAGCCTGCACTTTGCCTGATGTCCACACACTGATATAAAGGGCACTCCTGTAGGTGGGCATCGGTGACACAAGTGCAGTTCACAGAGAAGACCAAGTGGGATGTGGGGACAGCCCCTGATCCCGCCCCTCTCTGGAAGTCTGTCAGTCGTCCAGTTACTTCACTGCGGATGCCAAGTGTTCCCTGCCCTCTTCTTTTGGGGGAGCTCAGCTGCCACTGTTTCTGCTGCCATGGAGCGCAGAGAAGAGAGTGGAGCCTCTCCCAAAGGGCACTCCCTGGGATGAGAGCACCCCTTGCCCCTCGGACATCACTGGCATAGTGTGGGGCTCCTGGGACTGGTCACCCGAGCAAGGCTCATTACCTACTTCTCCCCGTCAGCGTGAAAGGAGTGCTCCCAACCCAAGGACCAAGTTCCTTCCCTCGCACAGAATGCTGACGGCTCCGCCTAGCCCTAGTTTATGCAGAATTTGTTCTTGGTCTCGTCTGACTCCCTCCCGGGCCCTCCTGTTAAGAGATTTCAGAGTTGTGGGAGGTTTCACTGAGCGGATCTACTTTATCCTTCCCAGTAATTAAATTTATAGACCCTGTGACTTAGTTCATCTTTCAACATAAAATTTACATCCCAACACTTGTTAAATATTAAAACTACTCTCCCTTCTCAATGCACCGCACGGCCACCTTCTAATAGTCAGGTCTGCTGGCTTCCTTCTGATTAGTTCTGAGTTTTGAGCATTTTGCTAGTGAACTGGGGAATCCGCGTCACGAATTCCTGGCATGTTCCGAGAAGAAAGTGAAATTAGCATTATGAATGGCATGTCATTATGCTATGTACCTGGTTATATAAACACTCTGGGTGCTCAGCCAGGACTGGGCCTCCTCGGGATCATGCAGGAACCCCAAAGATAGGGCTTGTCAAAGAAACTCACCAGAAACAGCTTTCTTCCTGACAGCCAGATTTACCAGCTTATCAGTGCTCAGACCGGTGCCCCCTTTAGCTGCCTCAGACCCCAGAGTTCCACCCTGGATGTACTACTGGTTACAGGCTGCTGGGCCAGGAAGCAACATTATTACCCTGAGAGTGTAGGAGCAGTGCAGGAGGGCAGGACTTAATAATTAATAATTAAGCAGTACTTAATAATGCTCAAAGTCTCCTCCACAAGGGAAGGTCAGCCATGTTTCAGCAGACTTTTCACTGGGATGCCTGCACCTGCCAAACCACTGTCAGGGTGGGTAAATCTTAAAAATTCAAGATGTTATACAGTTGGCCTATCCTGCCAACTCTGCTAAAGCTGAAGCCCAAATTCCACTCCTGTCAACCTGACCCTGTCACTTCAGCAGACCGTGAAAACGAATGTCACCTGGGAACCTCTTCGAAGAAAAGCAAAGACTCTATCACGGGGTATAAGGAACTGTGGAACTTGACAGTGGCCTCCCACAAAAGTAAATAAAGTGTAGACACAAATAACCAGAAAAACTAAAAATGATTCAGGCAGCGGGTGGTGGAGGAAAATCAGCCTTTAATTCCACTGCGCTGGCAGAAGATGGTGAACTTGGAGAGAGCACTGAGAACGACGATCACATCCCAGGGGATGGGGAGGTTTTCCAGACTATGGAGACTCCTTGGAGCAGCGACGGCTCAATTTGGTAATGGCCCCTGTGACAGTCCGGCTCGAAGCTCCCCGAGCCCTGGGCCGACTGAGCGGCTGTAATTGCCGCAGAAGCTCAGGGACACAACAACAGAGGTACATCAGGGCCAGGAGGGTGGAGGCAGCAAGAAATCTTTTGGGGCCTTAGAGAAGAATCTTCTAAATTCAGTTGTTTTCTAAAGATTAGCTATTTGAAAAATAAGCATTAAGCTTATGCAACCCCAGCCTGTCCCTCCTACCAACCTTAAGTTTTCCCCTTAGAAATCCAAAAAGGATTGCATCAAGGCTCTGCTATGCAAGCTTTTCTCAGCGCCGAGCCACACTGTCTCATGCGTTGCTGTAGTACCTCCCCCAATACCTCAGATACTGCTCTGCTCATTCCAGGAATATGATCCCACCCAACACAGCCCCTCGAGTGCAGCCCTCACAGAGAGGCGCCTCTGCAGATGGCCGGAACTGATAACCCTGCGGGCTGAGACGTCTCCAGGTGCTCGGACAGCTGAAGGGAGAGTCTGCCAGGGAGGGTGGGAGAGAAGGAGGCAGCAGGCCTAGGACACTTGGATGAGTTGCCCAGTGGTGGATACTGCCCGATCAAATGAGTTCCCTGTGCTCCCCTGGCACATACCAGCTTTTCTCGAATTCTGTGAATCATGCAGCCCACATGCAGGCCTTGCTCTGTCCCTCTGAGTGCTATTCTGGACCGACCCCCGGCTAATGAGTTGTCAAACTAGATCATGCCTGCCTGAATCTGTTCCTAGGATGCTGGTTAAACAACTCCAGGGAAAAGAAACCATTACCCTGTTCAGTACAAACCTCAACTGATGACCGCGGTGCGGCACGGTTTGCCTTGGATAAGCAGCACAGATGGGAAGCAAGCTGTCAGCTCCAGGAAATCACCTCCCTCATGGGCGGTGTGTTCTGGTGTTCTGATTCACGAGAGAGGAACCCTTGTGGGCTGAAGGCAAGGTTTCAAAGGGCCCCCCACCCTGGAGTATGTCCTGCAGAATGGAACGACCTAGCTCCACATCTGGGAGAAGAACGAGGACCCGAAAGGCAAGCTGGAAAGGCTGATCTCTAGTCACACATCAGCAAGTGGCCATGCTGGGTACAAAGACCTCTGCCATCATGGAAAGCACTAGATATTAGCACAAAGGACTTTGGCCAGAAGACTTTGAGACATGCGGAAAAACAACAAGAGAAGAACATTAAAAAGAGAGATGTATGTACATTTGTGTGGTACAAATGAATGTTTGAGGATAGCCATAAAAATATTAAAAGGACTACCAGGAGGGAACCAGCCCTATCACACATTAAAACATATACAACTGTAACAAGAAGAAGTCTGATATTGGAAGAGAACAGAGAGTACATCAACAGATCTCCGTGCGTAAGTAAATTTGGTGTATTTAGATCTGCACAAAAATATGATTTAGTAAATGGCATGGGGATCCCTCAACACATGACGCATGTACATTAAAAACATAATGAGACCATCTTTACCAATCAGTGACAGAGGCTTCCACGAGCCTGACAGCACTGCTGAGGTGAGAGGAGACGCACTGCTGAGGTGAGAGGAGACGCACTGCTGAGGTGAGAGGAGACAGCACTGCTGAGGTGAGAGGAGACGCACTGCTGTTTCTCCTGGAAGCTCCATTTCTCACCAGCAACAGGGTGAGTAAACACATCTGAACAATTTCTACAGAAGGTAAGCTGATGACATCTACACAAATTTTAAACGCACAAAACCTTCCATCAGTTCTAGCACCTTATCTTGCATACACTTACACTGTACACAAAGGGTGTACAACACGTTCCAAGTGCAGGTCATGACCCACATATGTACATGACCTGCCTGCCATATGCCAATTTGGTATATTTCAAAATTGCAGGAAAAGATAAATTTAGTAAATGGCACAGAGATCCCTCAAAACATGACACATGTACATTCAACATGATGGAAATTTGTACACACGTACATATGTCTCTGAAATGTGTACATGTATGTGTGTCTAGAGAAGTATATTTAGTGGATTCTGACCTCAACTTTTTTAAAAAACGAGACAGAACGGAAGGGAATACGAAATATCAGAGTGCATTACATACAGCGAGGGTGAGGAAGGCTTCCAGAACCTTTTGTTACTAGTGTGAGTACTAGATGCTGATGTAAATGCTTTTATACAGTCTGCCAAGATTATTTTTTTTAATGGTTTGAAAGCCACCTCAGAGCAGCGTTGTTTGTAACAGCAAAAGATTGGAAAGAACCTAAAAGTCGACCCACAGGGCACTGCTTCAATAAATGATAGTCCATCCACATGAGTAGTCATTAATAAGAATGAGGCAGCTCTACACGTGCTACCGTAAAGCAATCTTCAGCGAATGTTACTGGGTGGGAAAAGTAAGATCCAAATAGTGTGAAGTCTGCATCATTTGTGTTTTTTTAAAAAATGTAAGTACAGGGATGCCCGGGTGGCTCAGTCGGTTAAGCATCCGCCTTAAGCTCAGACTGTGATCCCAGGGTTGTGGGATGGAGTCCTGCATCGGGCTCCTTGCTCGGTGGGGAGCCTGCTTCTCCCTCTGCCTGCTCTGCCTGCAGCCCTTCCTGCTTGTACATTCTCTTGCTCTGACAAGTAAATAAATAAAATCTTAAAAAAAAAAAAGTATAGATATATATATATATCTATATAAAAGCATATACATACACTGGGGTACTCTGAAAGAAACTGGTCACAGGGGTTGCCTCTGGGAAGGGGAGTGGAATTAGGAGACAGATTCTCACTGTAATCTCTCTTTTTTTTTTAAACCATGTGCACACATCACATATTAATTAAAAAAATACATCCACCATCTAGAGCTTGCCCAATAATCTACCCATCTCCACCCTGGATGATGGCACGGTATGGCAAGGTGGACAGTGGGTCCAAGCCTAGCTCCATCAGTCGCACATTAGGTGATTCTGGGCAAAAAACCTCCTCCCATTTAAGTCCCCAACTCCTTAATGCAAAAATGCAGATCACAGTGATCTCCACCCTGAGGACCGAAGTGAGGTTTAAATGAGAGGATGCCTGAAAAATGTGCCAGTCACCAGGAGGAACCTGAAAAATGTTAAACCTTCCTTTTCCTTCATGGACTCTTGAGCATTGTTCATATAAAGATCACAATAAAACTGTATATTTGGGGCACCTGGGTGGCTCAGTTGTTAAGTGTCTGCCTTCAGCTCAGGTCATGATCCCAGGGTCCTGGGATCGAGCCTCAAATCGGGCTCCCTGCTCAGTGGGGAGCCCGCTGCTCCCTCTCCCACTCCCCCTGCTTCTCTTCCCTCTCCCTCTCAAATAAATAAATAAAATCTTTAAAAATAAAAAATTTTAAAAATTAGAAAATAAAACTGTACATTCAACGCATCTACAAAACTACAGTTTGGGTTTGGAAATCTACTGGTACAATGGGGATCTCATTTGTGTTTAAAAACTGTGCATATGTATGTACGTAATCGCACGCAGGCACACACAGATGTGGATTTACGGGAAGAACGGCATGTACCATGCTTATTTTGGGGAAGTGCTATTAAGGTGGGTCTTTTACTTTAAAAATATCCACTTATTAACCCACTGAGCCACCCAGGCGCCCCTAAAAATATCCATTTATTATTCCAATTTTATTATTATTGCATTGAAGATGAATTATGATCACAGTAAGTGATTTTTTAAAAAGGAAGAATCCTAATTTAAAAAGTATGTCCAAAACCTAGCAGGAACTCCCATCTTACAAAACAGCTAGCAACAAAACTCCAGCAGGACAGGCAGAGAGCCACGCCAGGCCCCTGGACTTGTAACATCACGTGATCGGTCCTCAACAGAGTGTCCTTCCTAGGCTAATGGAGTGATGCCGGCTGTCTACCTGAAGATGCTTCCTTCAAGCATCTTCCCGTTTGAGAGTTGTGATAGCTTCTCAACTGCAGCGTCAGGAGCCCTGGGTCTTCCCGGCCAAAGGTTAACACCCCCAGCCCAGCAGCTCCCCCGATTAGGGCCCCCTACCTTGCCATCGGAAGCAGTGTTGATTCTGTAGTGGTACACCCTCCCTTCGTATCTCAGCGAGATGGACCTCTGGCCAGGACTGCTCTCGCTCTCCCGGACCAAGAAGCTGCCGTTGATCCCGCTGCTCAGCAGGTACTCAGCTGCGTTGCGGGACACGGGCCCGTGGTACCAGGAATGTTTCTCCAGACTGTTGACTGGTGTGATGTAGTTGCTTGGGACCCACCCTTGGCCATTTTTGGTTTGGGCTTCACACCACTCCCCATTGTGATTGTAGCCTAAAACCCGGAGCTTTTCACCTTAGAAGAAGAGAATCAAATCAGACATCAGCTTTATAAAAGCTGGCTTCGTTCATTCCCATTTATTCGTACAGGATTACTAACAATCTCCAAATCCCTACACACCTACTTCCCTTTAACAAATCCACATAAATAAATGCATTTATAAGTGTACAGAAGAGTAAACTTTATAGATGAAGCTTCCTATTGGCACTGAATATAAATACAGAGCCCTCAGTTCTCGTAAATCTATTACGTTTAGTCAAGTGTTCTGTTCCTAACATAGTGAAGTTTCTTATGGAAAAAAAAAATACTTTTTCTTAAAAAAAAAAAAAAAGAAGGCATTTTCAGTGCTTGGTCCAGGCGTTCTTTTCACTATGATGCTCTGTTTTTCTAAGACTATTGTACAGGAGCTCTTCGCGGTAAGAAAAAGTGGCTCTCTTATAAAGACGCTAGGTGTTTCTTTTTTTTTTTTTTGATGTCTCTGCATTCTGATCTTTAAAGCTACTCTTTCACTAGGCAAAGGGGTAGCTAGTCAAGCCACAGTTCCCTCTGATTTCTGTCTCTTGCAAGCACCAGCAGTGGTCCACAGCCCTTTTACCTTTAGTTATACTTAGGGTGTTGTCCCCACTGGCCACAAAATCATACAGTGCAACGAAAAGGTTTGGGTCATTTTCACTGGGGCCAGCAAGAAGGTTTTCCTTGGAGTTCCAACGAGCTGCTTCGCTGAGACCTTGGGGCTCAAAGTCAGATGCTACTGGCCTCTGAAGGGCTTCTGGAAGACAAAGGGGAAATAGAAGAAACAGGAAGAATAGGGGAAAAAAGTTAGTTTTATTCTGAGAAACAAAAAAAGTCTGTTTCCATCATTATACATTTCTAATTTATTTTATTTCTCAACATCTACGTGTAATAATAAGAAAGGCGGTAAAATAAAAATGGACTCTTCCTTTCCCAAATCTTCTGAAAAATATTATTTTTATTCCAAGGTGGGAATCACTGTTTCCAAACAGGTTCAGCTTTTTAAATTCATTAATTCAAAGTGAACTCAGTAAAAACTGGAAATAGTCTGTCCTCATACGTCTCTGCCACTGCTTACATGTAACAGAAGTTTCTCTAAAACATTTAAAAACATGTCAAAGTTAATACGTGCACATAATTTAAAAAAATCAAATAAGACAGAAATGCTTATAATGAAGGACAAACACCCTCTACGCTAATCTCCCCTACACCCAGAGGCCAACAGCTGTGCTTTCCCGAGCCAACCTCTACCAGTTACCTTCGCATTTTCACTAACAGACCTGCATAGACTTTATTTCTTGTTCTCCAGCTATAGACAGTGTCTCTCAGCTGTTTCCTTCTCGAGGTAAGAGTAGTCTCATCCCACCCTTCCTTCCAGCTCTCTCGCCCCTCTCAAATATGGCCTTTGTTACATGTCTTTTACTTTGTGAAAACTAGTAAGTTTCTTCCACTCTGTAATAACAAAGTCCTTCATGTTTCGCATGTAGGTAAGTGGTAAAAGCTGAACACCAATCAACGTTTCTTATATTAAGAACATGTGGCTAATGTTCACTACTGGGTCAAATAGTTCATTTTTTTCCCCTGAAGTTTCTTCTTCCTTTTTTTTTCTTGAACTATGCTCAACCATACTAGAATTTCTGTGATATACACGTGAGCTTCTTTTAGCCAGCAAATGTACTCCAAGAAGGTCTTTTTTTTTTTTTTTTAAGATTTTATTTATTTATTTGAGACAGAGAGAGCGAGTGAGCAGGTGCACATGAGCAGAGGGAGGGGCAGAAGGAGAGCGACAAGCAGACTCCGTGCTAAGCACAACCCCAGGATCATGACCTGAGCCACAATCAAGAGTGGGCCACAAAACCGAATGAGTCACCCAGTTGCCCTTAGACAGAGTCTTAGAAAGTGATAAGTAGGTCTTTATAGTCACAGGATATTATGGATTGAAAGCTAAATGCTCATTTAAGGAAACTACAATAAGCAATCAAACTTTATTTATAAAAGGAGGAAAGGGGGAAATTCTAATCTTCCCAAATGGTAAGAAACTTATTTAGGGGTGCCTGGGTGACTCGGTTGAGTGTCCAACTCGGTTACAGCCCAGGTCATGATCTCAGGGTGGGGGATCAAGCCCCGCATTAGACTCTGCGCACGGCAGACTCTCCCTCTCCCGTTGCCCCTCCCCCGGCTGCACTCAATCTCTCTCTCTAAAATGAATGAATCTTTAAAAAAAATGAAAATTTTAAAAGGTATTTAAATTTTCCCTCTTTATGGATTTAGAGAACTCCCAAACATCTTTTTTTGGGCAATGATACCTGTCTCAGGGATGGGCCTGATTCTGCAGTATTCACTTCTCAGAAAAACAAAAACAAAAAAACCAAACCACTGGAGACACCTAAGACATCTGAGGAATGAGGCTAACCTCCAGAAACACAACTGGAGAACTTTCAGAAATTGGCATTCTTTAAAATATCTCTTTGGAATAAACTAGTACAACATAAATAACGAGGGTCCTTTTTTTAAAAAGATTTTTTTAATTTATTTTTTAAAAGATTTTATTTATTTATCTGAGAGACTGACAGTGAGAGAAAGCACGAGAGGGGAGAAGGTCAGAGGGAGAAGCAGACTCCCCACGGAGCTGGGAGACCTATGCAGGACTTGATTCTGGGACTCCGGGATCAAGACCCGAGCCGAATGCAGTCGCCCAACGAACTGAGCCACCCAGGCACTCTTGAAAGATTTTTTAGAAAATTTATTTGAGACAGAACGAGAGAGAGAGAGAGAGAACCTTAACCGGGGGGCTGGGGGGCATGCGTGGAGCAGAGGCGGAGGGGGAAAGGCAGTCTCCTCACTGAGCAAGGAGCCCAATGCAGGGTTCTATCTCAGGACCCTGAGATCATGACTGGAGCCAAAGGCAGACGCTTAACCAACTGAGCCACGCAGGCACCCTACCAAGGGTCTTTTAATTCTAGCTTTCATACTAGTGACTGAAGTAAACCTTCAGGAATTGTTTTTGCTCAAAGAGTAAATCCCAAATTACGTCATTACTATGTTTGGTAACCTCACTGTATGAATCATAAGGGCAAAGAGAAATTCAGGGGAGAGGATCTGCAACACTGTCACTTCCTAGAGTGTGAGCCTTCGTGATGGGTCAGGCATCGCTCTTCCGAGTATCTTACACGGGATCTAAAAACACACCTAGCACCATCACGATCAGGGACTGATCAGTTAACCAAATAAAGCCAGTTAAGGCGAAGAACTTTTTTTTTTTTTTATTTAATTAAAATGTGTGATCTACCATCCCCGCCTGAATGTGTGTGGGTCTGCTGGCCCTGACTGCAGGGGCAGGGCCTGCCCTCTCGCAGGTGGGGAGGTGCTGAGTGTCAGAGCTCGTTCCCACCACCGGCTTCCAGCTTTGGTTGCCTGCAGGCCAAGTAAGGGAAGACTTGGATTTTTAAGCTCTGTGACCCCACCACAGTCCCTTCCAAATGCTCCCTGCTGGCTCACTCACACCTGGTCCCACAGCAATGTTAAAAATCACCTGCCCGTCTAAGGCATCCATCTGAATACGATAGAAACTGTTCTCTTTTTACACCTTTTACTCTTTAAGATTTTTTTTTTAATCTATTTATTTGACAGACAGAGAGAGATCACAAGTAAACAGAGAGGCAGGCAGAGGGAGGGGGAAGCAGGCTCCCTGCTCAGCAGAGAGCCAGATGTGGGGCTCGATCCCAGGACCCTGAGATCATGATCTGAGCCGAAGGCAGAGACCCAACCCACTGAACCACCCAGGTGCCCCTACACCTTTTACTCTTTTCACTGGTTTCATACTAAGTAAATAAGACAAGTGTAACTGAAGATCTGGAGAGAAATGTAACTAACTGGCTCTTGGAGTGGCTGGAGCAGTGAGTGGCAGAGGATGGTGGTAGGCCCTGAGCACCGGAGAGGCGGGTTTTACAGGAAGTGGAGCATGCTGGCGGGTCAAAAGTCTTCTATTGTCATTATATTAAGTAACACCATTAGACCGAGGATTCTTAACATAAAAGAACTCTTGCATATCGACAGAAAAAGATACATCCCTCCACTATGGAAAAAGGAACCAAAACCATGAATGAGCAATTCACAGAAAATTTAAATTATCTCCGAACTTAGAAATTAGAAAGCATGTTAGCCCTGGCTAGTAATCAAAGAAATGCAAATTATTCATCAAATAGGCAGGTACATTTTCTTGAGGCTAAGTCAGTGTAAGACTTCAGTGAAACAGGGAGCCTGCTTCTCCCTCTCTTTCTCTGCCTACTTGTGATCTCTGTCTGTCAAAAAAAAAAAAAAAAAAGACTTCATTTATTTATTTGACAGAGAGAGAGAGAGATCACAAGTAGGCAGTAAGGCAGGCAGAGAGAGAGAGGGAAGCAGGCTCCCCGCTGAGCAGAGAGCCCGATGCGGGGCTTGATCCCAGGACCCTGAGCCGAAGGCAGTACCCTACCCACTGAGCCACCCAGGCATCCTCATTCAAAATATTATTAGAAACGGCAGCTATTGGCTTGGGAACATACACATAATAATGCATTGTTTAAGTGCTCATATTACAACCTGTTATATACAGTATGATCCCAATTTCGTAAAAAAACAAACAAAAAAAACCCTGAAAAAAGTACAGAAGGAACCGCACCAAAATGTGAACAGTACTTATTAACATGGGGTGGTGGGACCACAAACATTTAAAAATCTCCTTTACTCTCTTCTATATTATGGCCTACTTCTCACAATATATGGGGACTGTTTTTATAATTCAGAAAACAATTACAAAAATAGAGAAACTGCCGTCACAAATAGGAGCCGGCTGGCACTTCCCTAATTGATAATCTAACGTGAAAAAGAACCCTGGGGGAGTAGGAGCCTCGAGCTGTCCTGAAAAAACATTTGCACGCTTCCCTCTGGAGTCCCGACCTCGTGGCCATGAGCACACAACTCTGGCAGACCCGGCCCACACAGGAAATTAAACCAAAGTCATGAATACAGAAAAGCTTTTCTTCTCCAGTGCCATTTGACCTCTTCTATCAAACATTCTGCAGCATCTGGATTTGATCAAAGTTACATAATCAGGGAAGTGGCCTGGAAAACACCTGGACTAGGCAGAAGGCCGATACTCGCCCGGGGTGCCCGCGGATTTGAAGTCTGGGATGAGGAGGGACTGTCCCTAACATGGAGATGGCTGCTGGGAACTTCATGAGAGGGGATGAGCCCTTTGTCAGGAAGGAAAGGGCCTCCCACTGTTTTTTTGATTCAGCAGGACATCAGGAAATCAAAAGCAGTCTCTCGACTTTCCTCTCCAGTTCTTGCTCCATTCCACAAATTAATGGCCAAAGCCCAAAGGGAAGTATTGCTCATGCATACCTCTGGATCGAGACGCTGAAGTGTGGCCACAGCCCAACACCAAAACCTTCCAGTCAAGTCCCAGTCCAGGCTGATGTCAAAATTGACTCACAATGTATAAATGCCAAGTTCCTTGCTTCATTTCATATTGAACTATGCTCGTCAACCTTAAAAATGATCACAGCTTACAAGGCCAACACTGCAGAATGTTCTTCAGCCTTCCTGGCTTCATGCAGGGACTTTCTGCCAGGCCTGAGGTCAGGAAGTTAGACCCCTGAAGAGGACCCAAGGCTTCATTCAAAAGGGAGGCCCCAAAACAGCTCCCCTCTTCTGCTCTTCCGGTGGATCTTTTGGTTACTGTTAAGTCTTGGGAGAGAAATTTCAGCATCTGCTATTATTCTTACCTTTTTTAGTGAACATTTTCTGCTTCATCCTTTCTGAGTCATACTTTAAGTCTTACTTAAGATTTGTATCTTCAAAAGTGCCTCTCACCCCTTTTAAGACCCCCTTGTTATTATTTTACTATACTGTTCATCAGAAGGCTTCCATTCACCCATAAAACTCAGGCAAAGTCATTATTAATTAGCCAGTTGAGTACCAAGAATGGGGATAGCTTTAAAACACACACACAGGGGTGCCCGGGTGGCTCAGTGGGTTAAAGCCTCTGCCTTTGGCTCAGGTCATAATCCCAGGGTCCTAGGAACAAGCCTCACATCGGGCTCTCTGCTCAGCGGGGAGCCTGCTTCCCCCTCTCTCTCTGCCTGACTCTCGGCCTACTTGTGATCTCTCTCTCTGTCAAATAAATAAACAAAATCTTAAAAACACACACACACACACACACACACACACACACACAGCCTCCAGGGACGCCTGGGTGGCTCAGTCGGTTAAGCACCTGGCTTAGGCTCAGGTCAGGATCTCAGGATGGAGCCCCTCATCAGCCTCATGTTGGGATCTCTGCTCAGTAGGGAGTCTGCTTCTCCTTCTCCCTCTCAAATAAATAAATAAAATCTAAAAAAATAAAATTAAATTAAAAAGCCTCCAGAAAGCTACAGCTTTAACCAGGAGAATATCAAACTGTTTAAAAATCCAGTAAAAATAATGCCACAAAATTCACTGGGCCCATGTGTGTTGAACCTACTTCAATGGTACTCTAAAATAGCCTGGGTCTTTAAGGTACAATTTAAAGACAGTTTTATGTGAAAGTAACCTTTTCTTAATTTAAAGTTGTGTGTCACTTGATCAGAAATGTTCACGAAAGACTCTCTGATACGGCCTATCTGATCTAGACTTCCAGGGGCTGCCCCTGAGCCCCTTCCGTGGGCCAACAGAGAGAGAGGTATAACGTCCCTGAACTGCAGGACCCTGAGGCTACTTCATAGTCCCAAGGGGAGGGGAGATTTCACCTCCAGGAAAAACAGCCCTGGGGAGCTTCCCCGCTTCCTGCAGGTGCTCCTGCCCCCATCCCCTCCGCAGCCCGAACTGTACGGATGGCCCTTCACGGTCGGCCCTTCACGGTCGGGGAGGGGAGAGGGCAGGGTGCGTCGGGAATGATAAATATTCCCCTTACTTTAGCTAGATTTCAATTACTTAAACGCTTGTTGCTTTATTCTTATTTCCTTTGTGGGCCTTTCACTATTACCCTCCAGTTCCAGGCATCTCTGTAATTCAGAAATCTATAAAACAGATCCCTCAAAACAGAGGGAAGGCTTCATGTTTTATTTCAGACTCAGTTCCAACGGATGAGATCATGCTCGGACTATTCTCAAGTCAGTATACAACAGTCTCACACAACTTCTTATAAGATGAGCTTAGAGGAAAAGTATTATTTCCCACAATCTGAACTCGATGAAAATCATTTTATCTACATTCTACATGGTCCTTTATTTTGTAATTTACACTCTCACCCAGAGCGGTTAAAATTGTTTAAAAAACGAGCCTAGCTGAATACAGCCTTGGCCTTAACTTCACACTTAACAAATTTTGCCAGCACCTCAAATACTGTGTTATCTGCTGGGGAGCAGGGGTAGGCGAGGTGGTAATGATGCAAAGAATCACCACATGGCCTCTGCTCCTTGTGGGAAGAACACAGCTAATGAAAACTAACACGGCCTTGACAGTGGAAGTCAAACAGAAGACAGGCACTGCCCTGTGGATTAATTTATAGGAACACAGACACTGAGGGCAAGGAGCTGTGAAGGGACCAGATCACTGGCATCAGGAAGGATGTGGATCCTGAACAAGATCCTTAGCAAGGGAAGCAGGACTATGACAGGCATCCAAGGCCAGCCGGCATACTGAGGCTACTAAGGGAGGGGTTTTCATCTGTGCTGAGCTGTGGCCCCTCTGGTGAGGTCTGGTACGCCTGAGAAGTCTGCAAATGCCCAGAATATAGAGGATTGCAAAAGAGCACAACTGTACTGAACTAGTCCTCAAAATCTTTCCAAAAAATTATTTGTGATACAGCGCTTCCTTATTAATGCATTAAATATATGGTTCTTTTAAAAAAAAAAGATTTTATTTATTTATTTGGCAGAGAGAGACACACAGTAAGAGAGGGAACACAAGCAGGGGGAGTGGGAGAGGGAGAAGCAGGCTTCCTGCCGAGCAGGGAGCCCAATGCAGGGCTTGATCCCAGGACCCTGGGATCATGACCTGCGCTGAAGGCAGATGCTTAATGACTGAGCCACCCAGGTGCCCTAAATATATGCTTCTTTATTAACACATTAAATAACAAGAACCAGGGGTAACTACTGTCATTTCAAAGTAGTGATATGTTTAAGCAACAATCACAACTGATAGACGACATAGAAATATCTGAGTTCTAACAGTGACAAAGTCACAAGTACCTCTAATATTACTGAGCTTTGTTACCTACATTCTTAAAAAAATGAAACACTAATTTTCAGTTAGAGGTCGGTGAAATAAAGTTCTAATATTTCCCCATCCAAGGACACGGAGCCCCTGAATTCTATCCTAAACCCCAAGAGCGTTCCAGGTTCACAACTCCTACACTACAGACGTAGTTCAGCAAAAACCCCAGTGATCTGACAGGGAGAGGGGCCTAGACAAGAGGCTGCTATAAATCAGTGAGAAGTCCAAATTATGCAACTTTCTTTTTAAATAAATGCAGTTTTATCACACTTCCCACTTATGGGCATTGTAAGCAGTAAGTTAAATAGGTTTTCAGAGAAACCTCCTTTATAAAATTAAAGAGTAAAAAGTAAAGTTATTTAAATTAGCCCAAGGTTTAACTATTTCCCCTGGAACCTGTTTACATTATAATGTCCCTAGCCAGTCAAGTTTAGAAAACAGAATTCTCCATGCTAACCTCTGTCTCTATCAGCAGTCCAAGTACTCAGCCTTTCTGAAGGTACACAGTCCACTCCTTCTATCAAAAAGTAGAAAATAAATAAAATTCTCTATCACCTTCTAAGACTCTGTTCAAAGAAGGCTACAGTTCCGGGAGATGGAGCGTAACAGAGACCCCGATAACGGAACAACCCACCATCCTCAAACCACTCTGAACATGATGGTCACCCCTCCCCGACGCCCACCTCGTCCCAGCTAAGTTTACACCCACACTGTGGCCACTTTTCCTGCGGAATCTCCCTGGTCGGTCCCATCCTATCGCTGCCCCACCACACCGCAGACTGTTCTCCCCTCTTCGACCCTGCCCTGCTCCATTCTACCTCCACGCCGCCACCAGAGGGGTCTTTCTAAAACGCAGGCCTGGCCAAGCAGCTCTCCGGTTAAAATCCCACAGGGACGGCGGCTGGCAGAAGCAGAAGAGGAAGCCCAGGATGGCTCTGCCTGTCGCTGGTCGGCCACTGCTGGCCAGCAGGGTCGCCTGTGGCAACACAAGGAACAGAGAAGTCAAGTGCCTTACAGGGGCTCGGGCGGTCTGCAGCTAACACAGAAGACACCGCTCCTAGCAGGTAACAGGCTCTCAAAAGATGGCTGGGGTTGTCCTTCCTCCCACTGCTGCAGAAGTCCGAGCTCCTGAAGTGGGCCTACAAGGCCCGTCAGGGGCTGGTCTGGGGTCAGCTCCTCCCACAGCCCCCAGCTCCCCATACCTCTGGCGGCTTCCCCCACATAAACCCTGTGGCTGCCTCGTCTCGTGTGCACCCTCACAAGTGCCATCTACTCTCCCTGGAATGACTCCCCTGCCTCCTACCTCGCCTACCTCTACTGAGCCTGACTGGTCCTCCCCCCTTCCCACCGCCTCACCCCGGGGGGGATAAGCTCCCCTCACCTCATCGGTGAGGAATCTGTAAGCCTGGGCTCCAGGGCGGACAAGCCTTGTTTAAACCTTAGTCCTCCATGTCTTGGAGTCATTACATCAGCAGCCTCAGTGTCCCCGTGGCACAACAGGGCAACAATGCCATCTACCTAGCCGGGCTGGCAGGAGGACTCCATGCACATTCGATGCACAAACTTTCTGCACCAGTGTCAAGCGTGGTATCTGATCGCAGGGCCCTGCCCTGTGGGGCAAGTACTCCCTCATTTGTTACTGTCCCCACAAACCCGTGGACTCCGGGCCAGAGCCCCGCTTTCCTACCACAGTCTTCACCCCCTGCCTTGTGCGAGGCAGCGTGCACAGCACTGGCAGGCGTTTCTTACAGGCAGCCGCTGCGTACGACAGCCGGCACTTGTGTTCAGTAACGAGGTAAAAAATTAAGTCATGACGGAAGAGTGCACCTCAATGACCTGTTCGCCTGCAGTCAGACAGCAGAAAGACAGAAGGATGCAAACTAAAGGCGCCGTCACCAGGGAAGCTTTTGTGAAGATCTCGGAAATGCAGCAATTTTTTAAAATGGAACGTAAACCATGGTTAAGATCCTAAAACGAGGTACAACACTAAAGTCTGTTTCTCTGTACTTTCGAAAGAAACAGGATTTGTTATAGTCCCGGCACAGGCAGACAGCACCTCCACACACGTTCTGTCTGTGAGGGAGGAACGGTTCCCCGAGTCCCTGCACTGGCCCAGATTCAAACTGTCTGTAGTGAGCCCGCTAACTGTACAAGCATTTTTATTCTGTCACAGGCCATTTGCAGCCGACTGAAAGCCTCCCCCTCTGCCTGCCAGGCCTGGGATGGTTTGAAAGCATTCATTTCACATTTCCTGTTCTCCCTGAAAGGGTCATCAAGGACTCCCAGATCAGTTTAGACCAGACTCACTGAAGAAAAGGGGCCACCCGATGGCAGGTAATATCCCCAGAATGTCTCGTTAGCCATTATTATTTCTATTGCTGATCTCAGTGAGTGAATGTGATAAAAAAAAAAAGGTATGAGTTCCAAAAATCAATGATTAATTCTATCCATGGCCCATCTTTAAAATCAATTTTAAGATATACGGTGTACAGTGCTATTAATGACATTTGAAGACTGGTAAGATTGATAAGGATTCGGTCTTTAAAGAGAATTTAAGAGCAAAGAGGTTCAAGTTTATGCAACCGAGTGTGAAAGAAGAGTGGCTGGTACTGATCAGTGGCTTCCTGAGTGCCAGGACTGTGCCAAGCACGGCGTCTGCACTGAACCCCAGGACCTACTAAGCAGACGCTCTCATGACTGCTGGAGAGGCCAGGCGATGGGAGCAGAGGTGAGGCTACTCCTCTGCCTCTCCCTCAGCTTCCCGTGCTCCAGCCTGTCCATCAGTCTGCACGGCTCCCATTCAGTCTCTCCTCCTTCTTTCTCTCTCAGAATCTGGCTTTCTTCCTTTCTCCCCTCTGGGTCTCTTCCTCTGCTGACCTCCCGCCATCCTCCCTCAGGCCCCTGTCCCCCCCCCAGACCTTCTCATCTGTGTTCTCTCTTTCTGGTCTCAGGCTTTCTCTGTCTCCCTCGCCTCCTTAATCCCCAAATATCTCTCAGTCTCATTCATCGATCTTCCCTGTCACCACCACCCAAAACAGACAGTAGAATAAAGTACGTACGGTGTGGATTAAGAATGAAGGATCTGAAAGCCAACTTCAGAGAATAACAACTCTCATCATCCAAGGGCAAAGTTAGCCTCTCAAATGTCGGTAATTAGCTTTGGAACTATAACTTCACCAGGCAAGAAAACAAGATCGACCATAATGTGCTTGGGTTTTTTTGTTTTGTTTTACCAAATGTAACTTTGAGCCTGACTGACAACGAGAAGTGACTTAATCTGCCCTCTCCGAGGCTTGAACTCAGGATGTTCAGATTCAGAGTGACTCTCTGTCAGGTGCATTAAGAGGGCAATTGAAGATTGAGCATAATTTGGTCATTGTTACAGCTGAGTATGGGTACAAGGAGTTCCATGGGGTATCTGCTTTTCTTATAGACTTAGAATTTTCCATTTTAAAAAAGTAAAAAAAAAAAAGATTTATTTTATAAATCTTTTAGTGTGTGTAATTATGATCCACTATTACACCAGAAAAGTTAAATTCTTCCAATATCCCATTTCATCTTCAGTTTTTGTTGTATATATTTTTTATTTCATCTTTTCTAGTTTTATAGAGATATGACTGGCATAAAACATTGTATAAATTTCAGGTGTACAACATAATGACTTGATACATGCCAATAATGTGAAATGACCAGTTACCACAGTAAGTGAACATCCATCACCACACGGCTGCTAATCTTCCCTATTATGACAACTTTGAAGATCTCCTCTCTTAGCAACTTTCAAATCTACAATACAGGACTGTCAATCACAGTCATCATGTTGTACAATGTTGTTATATATTTTTAAGCTTATCTGTAGACAATTTTTCCTGTTTCTATTGTAGATCAGTGATTACGCTGGCAAAATTATGATGATTTTAGAACAAGGTAATGAGTAGTATGAGATGTTCAGTTTTCAATATTTGGAGCTGCGGAAATACTGCCTCTGGAGGGAGTAAGATGCCAATCTTGAACCAATGGGATTTTTTCTTCCACAATTAAAACATTCGCCATGGGCATAAGAAAGGATCAGAGGGAGGCACGCCGGGCTAGCTCAGTCAGAAGAGCATATATGACTCTTGATCTCATGGCTGTTGAGTTCAAGCCCCATGTTGGGTGTAAACATTACGTAAATAAATAAAACTTACCAAAACAGAGGGGGGTGGTGGGGATTAGAGAAAGGGAAGATATCTTTCCTTAAAACCAATGACAGGAAGTATTAATTCTACACACCAAAGCAAACTTGGAAACAAACGGTTTTATTAACAAGAAAAACCATGGGCAAGGTTCAGCTTATTTCTATCATGACTTCAGCCAATGGAGAAACTGGCAATGCCAGCATTTTAGCTAAATATTTGTTTAAAATAACAGTTAATGTGCTATAATATCTTGCTCTTCGCAAGGCTCTGTGCTGAACAATTTAAACAAAATCTCTCGTGCAAATCTCCCAACTCAACAAGGTAGGGACTCCCACGAGTTGTATTTGAGAAATGAGAACACCGAGGCTCTGAAAGCAGCATGCCTCAGATCAGCAGGCAAGCCCGGCTGGCAACCAGGCCCAGGCCGCCGGCTCTGTGGCCACGTGCCCCACATGAGACCGGGACTTCTGCAATGCCCTTACCATAGAACAATCTGGACTCAGGGACATCTCAAAGAAACTGCATGTCAGTATAAATACAAATACTTAGCATTTTATTGGTTTCAAAACCTTCACTGGAATCCTCTCCCAGATCCTCAAAACAATCCTCTAAGGTGGGCTGGACAGAGGATGTTTGGTCTTTCTGTGTTAGAGGTAAGTAAGGAAGCAGAAAAGCTGAGAGGTCAGACAAAAATTGGGATCTCCTGACTCTGGAATCAGAAGTAGTCCCAGCCAAAGTGCACTGGGGCCCTTCTCCTCCTCTCCTCTAGAAACCTCGCAGCACTGGTGGGAGAGTCAGGTGAGGATGTGTGTGAAGAGCTCAGTGCCGACGCCGAGCACATCAGAAGCGCCCAACAGCTTGAATGTAACCTCAAACGAGAGGACTGGCTGGTGCTCTATTAGGCTCCTGAAAAAGCCTTACATTTTCTTTGTTACTAAACAAGGGAAGCCTGTGATGACCTCAGGAGAGAGTATGTAGAAAAAGAGCATGAGCTTCTCTGAAGCAGAAGTTCTGAAGTTTATCTGTGTGGCTGGCACCACATAAAGCATTCGCCAGAAAGTTAACTGCTGAAAAGAAGCATTTAAAAGCAGGCCCTTAAAATAAATTTACAAAGTTCAAGAAGAGTTCATTTCACAAGACATTAAATTTCGATTCCACATTACAGAACTAGCATATCCATGTACAAAAGTCATGCACAACGTACGCAAATACAAACATGAACAAAGAAAACTGGAAAAAAAGCAGATTCAAATGGCTAGTGTTCATGTTTTCTTCCACATCTCTATGGGGAAGAAATGAGCAGAAAATTCAGTGTTTGAAGTAGACCTAAGGTTGTAAAGCTAAATGTGGTCATGGTGAAAGATGCTGCTATAAACATACATTTTCACAGAGGTGGAACACAAAACTCAAATGCTATAAATACTTATTATATGCATAGGATATTCCCAGAAGGATACACGAGAAACTGAGTGATTGCCTCTGGGTATAGGGAAACTGCAGAGGAGACACAATTACTTTTCACAAAATACCCTTTTAGAATTTATCCTGTGCAGCTATTTCAAAATACATTTAAAATTTTTACTTCTACTGGTAAAGATAATCATTTTTATCAGTATTAATTTTCTAGGAAAGAAAGAATAACCTATTTCAGGCATTCGAGTGTTTCTTAAAGATACTATTTTAACATCCATGGAGAGTGCCAAAGGTCACGGTCACAGTTAGTAAAGCACAGAAGAGCTAAAACTGGGCTCTTTGGAGCCAGACAGCATAGCATGGGTTCAAATCCCGACACCACCACTTGCTAGCTCTGGGACCTCAGGCAAGTTTCCTAATCTTCTGGTGAATTCGATTCTTCATCTATAAAGTAGAAATAACCACAAGGCCATCACGAGAAATAAGCACACTAAATCTAAGACAGAATGCCCAAACACAGCTTGGCATACAATAAGCATTTAATTGTTTCTCTGACAGCCAGGCCTGGGGAGCAAGTAGATGACTGATCAAGTTGCACTTAGGGCTGAACCCTCTTTGACAGAATGGAAAACTTGACCATATTCAATTCTCTGTGACCTGAGCTGCCTGAGCCCTGAGTGGGTGTCAATAAACACTGATTGATTGATTTAGGATGTCAGTAAAAACGGAAAGGCTGGATTACTTATCCAGATGTTGGCAACTGTTCTTCCTGAGAGACTAACAGCACCTCCAGTCTTCAAGAAACTATCACTGAGGTTTGTTAAATTCTCTCCACTTAAAAAACAGTAATTCCATGTACCTTCTCCAATTAAATACACCAGCAAAGTAAGGGAAACTCAGTAAGGAGAGAGAATTCCTATAGTGATTCCTTCCTAGATGCCACCTTAACCCAAGGCAGTCTGTGGTACCACAGCTGGGTTTTTCTGAGACTTGGGAGGCTGCATTATTTCAAGACAGGACGGAATAAGACATTTAGGATTAGATAACCCTCCCCAAACCCCAGTAATTACAGCAGCCAGGTACACACTACATCTCCAGTTGACCCCAAAAAACAAAACAGTATTAGAGTTCTGCTGTGACCTAAACTTTCCTCCAGCTCTGCAACTACAAAAGTTCGTTCTTCTACTCCGCGGCGAGGTGGTCCATCTGCAAAATGGAGATGATAATGCCTAACACTAACTCGATACAGATGTAAATGAGAATGTGTTCAGAATTTTGAGCAACTTGGAAAATAAGTGACGGATTACTGAAGATGATTTTGGCTGCTTTGGATGCCAACTTTTAGGGACAAATAAACCATCTCCTCCCTCCAAATGCTGATTTTGTAAGCCTGTTCCAAAGCCCCAAATCCCAAACCGGGAAGAGGATGGATGGGTGTACACATACTGTGCAGCAAGGGCAAAGAGGTTTCACCTATCTCAACGGTGCTTAAGGTTTAAGTTGCTTATGTGACTCCAGGCAGGCCCTCAAGTCAGAAAGAAAAAAAAAAAAAAAGATGCCCGGTGAGGGCTGTGGGGTATATATATTAAAAAAAAGTTGTAAGAAAGGGAGGTTAGACCATTTATGAGGCCTTCCTTTATTTCTCTTTCATTTTAAAAAGTAAAACATTACAACTTCATGGCACTATAGCAAAAATTCTACTTGTTCTAAAATGAGATTTACGTTTCGATTCCTATTTTAAGTCCTAAGTGGAAAGGACAGAAAAAGGCCAGCAAGATTATGTCTGGGATGATCAGTCCCTAAGTCAGATCGATTTCGTCCACTGGAAGCAACAAAATGAAGACGACCGAGCACCATCCCCACTTCACTCCCACCCCCCTCCCACCCGCTGTAACGGGCACAGAAAGGGGAAGACAACAGGAAAGAAGACCACGGGGGTGAGAGAAGGAAAGTAGAACGGGAAGAAGGCGAACGGAAGACGCCCTGGCTCTGCGCTTCGTGGAGGGAACCTAACAGGAGCTGCCCCCTCCCCCGCCAAGTACTCTGGACTCATTCACGACGCCTTCCTAAAATCTGCAATTTCGCTTCCTCCCCGCCAACCCGAAAAGGGAGAATTCCTAAGACCTCTTCGTGGTCTGCAGATAACACTGGCTTGGGGTTGTGAGCGTGGGGTGTGGGGTAGAAAGATCGCTTGAAATTTCGTATCCATAAATGGTAGAGCCGTGTTCCTTTGTACACGATCCTTAATGAAAATCACATGTTTCACAAACACGGGTAGACCTTTTTTGACACATAATTCCCAATTAACGGAAGAAATTCCACAGCGTGGGCTCACAAGGCCGTTCGGGCCTGTAGAGTTCGCTTTCTCAAACTTTCTCGGGGAGAGCCGCGCGGCTGGGGGCCCGGCGACGTCGCCATCCCGGTCCCGGCGTGGGCTCTCCCGGGGTTAGGGCGCGAGGACGGGAGCCCCGCACCCTCCCGCTCGGCCCGCAGCGCCCAGGCGCGGTCGCAGGAAAGATAGAGAAAGAGCGAGAGAGGGAGGGAGAGAAAGGGAAAGGGAAGGGAGGGCCAAGGAGGGAGAGGAGGGAGCGCGCGCGGGCGGGTGCGGCCCGGGAAGGCCTGGCTCGTGGCCCCGCGGCCGCCCTGACCCGCTCGGCGCCGGCCGGCGCTTACCTTCCAGGTAACAGCTGGAGGACGAAGAGAGACCCTTCTTGGATTTGCAGCCCACCAACTTCAAGCAGATCTCCAACATTTTCGCGTGCCGGCGGCCTGGCGGCCGGCACCGCCCGGCTCGCAGCGCCGCGCGCTCAGGCCCGGCGCGCCCCGCTGGCTCCGCGCGCCCTCCCGCTCCCCGGCGGCCCCGCCACGCCGCCTCGCCAACGCCCCACGCGCCCGCCCATGGCCGCGGCAGCGTCTCGGTCTCCGCTCCGGACGCGCCAGTTAACAAAGGGCCCCGAGTCCGGCCCGGGAGGCCCGCCCCCGCCACCGCCGCGGCCGCCGCCTTAACCCTCTCCGCGCCGCGCCGCGCCGCGCCGGCCAAGCGGCCGCCCCACTCTTCCTGGCGATCGCAGGCCCACCCGGGCCCTGGCCCTCTGCCGGAGTCCCAAACCAACCCGGGGCCGGCTTCTAAGTCAATAGGGGGGTTGTTTTGAGGTGCAGCGTCCAGTGGTTCTCAACGTTGCTAAGTCCTAACGTCCCAAGAAAGACCCGGGCTACTCGGGCTGCCGGGAGTGCAGGCCTGCTCGGCACCACCTTTGGAACCTCGAGTATCCCTCTGGAGAGATGCCCCCAACCTGCACTGTTTACAGCGGAACAACGCTGGTGCTTGGGGCTCTGGCAAATCCTGCGTCCCCAAAATGTTGATGAATAATGCAAATTCCTCTGCAGTTAACAAAACTGGTTTCATTTAAGTTCACTGAGTTTACAATGATTAAGGCTAACTCAGTGGGTGTATAAAGAATGAATAATCAGTGAGCTAGAACCCACATGACAACCCCCCAAGGTATGCAAGACCTTTGTCAAATCATACATTCATACAAGGAGGTGCATGGAAACGGAAGAAGTAAGTTCGAATTCAAACATAATTTCTGATTATAAGTAAAGGCAATCCAGCTTTCACAACATGAACCCATCAGAGACAGGGCCCACGTCCCTGCTTTGCTTTATCTTCTTCAGGAGCAAACTTTTTTCCTTGTTTGGTAAATGCCATGGGTACTATTATTTAAAACCCATTTCATTGCTGTATAGGGCTGAAATCTTCAGAACTCTGGTTAGGACTGATAATATACATTATTATACATAAAATTACAATAATCACAATAGTGTATTACTTGGCATAAAGCCAGAAATCTAGATTGGTGGGAAATAACAGGGAACCCAATCACACCAAATCATTTAATAAAAATCAGATATATTTCAATAACAATAAGAAAAGGAATTTATTTAATAAATATTTAACAGAGTGTCAGATGACCACAACAGAAAAATTACTGTAGCTCACATCTTAGAACACATCAATAATGAGAGAGAATAGGTACTGAGACCTTACTGTGTGTCAGACACTTAAGAGAAACATGTTCCATTCACTACAACACCGCATTTGCACAATGATCCTGTGAGGAAAAGAGAATCACTATCCCAATTCTTCAGGTAAAAACCTGACAAGAGAAGTCACGTGCCCTGCCCAAGGCACCTTAGTTGGAAACCAACCCTGCTTTGCCCAGTTCCAAGGATCAGGCTCCTGACCAGTGGATGACACAGCCCCCTCCCATCTATAATAATAAGTTCCAAGTAGATTAAAACCTTGGATTTCTGGGGATGCCTGGGTAGCTCAGTTGTTAAGCGTCTGCCTTCGGCTCGGGTCATGATCCCAGGGTCCTGTGACGGAGCCCTGCATGGGGCTCCCTGCTTCTCCGTCTCCCACTCCCCCTGCTTGTGTTCCCTCTCTTGCTGTCTCTGTCTCTCTGTCAAATAAATAAATAAAATCTTTATAAATAAATAAATAAAACCTTGGATTTCCGTATGTTCAGTTAAATAGCTAACATCATGTATTTCAGAGGAAGGGCTGGTTAAGAGACCCTGTCTGCGAGTGGTCACCCCCAGAAGGCAAAACTGGTCTCGTGTGTATACCTTCCAGCCTGTCCCGTAACAACAGAAATCTGGGTATCTTGGAGTGGCTAAGTAACAAGATCTTCATATAGGTCTGCCAAATACAGCACATAAAAATTCACAATAGGACTGGATGGGACCAGTGTACATCACAGGGGCTCTCAGCCAGGGCAACCTCAGCTCTTCGAGGGTGTCCTACCAAATTCTGATCAATATATGTGTCTGTCCTGCAGCTGAGTGGACCTAGGTATGGCTAGTGCTGTGGTACCAGCTCAGGGCTCATGAGCCCCTAAGAAGGTGCAGTCCAGGAAGTAGGGACGCAGTTCCCACCACGTGGAGACACAAAGTGACAAGTGCACCAACTGTGGATGCTATCTAGGTTCTGGGAGGCACTGTCATTCTGCTAGAGAGCCTGCAGGTAGGGACTGCTGACTTGTTTAGTGTTGTCTTGAAACTTTCAAACTCCACGTGTAAAGCCAAAAATAAAATTCAAAGGGTGCCACCAGTACAAACTGAAAAATACAGTATCAGTTTTGGTGCCATTCCAGAAAGTTCAAGGGCTTTGGACCAAACTACAATAGTCTATCATTGATACAGCACTCCAGATGTAAAGAACTATATCTAAATTGGCAGTTTAATGCCAAGAACTATATACTAATAGGGATTTTTGTGGTTCTAACCATATCCTTGAATACTATCAGTTAACATAGGCCCAGTTATTTGTTTGCATGTCCTGTACTTTATATTGGATATAAGTTTATTTTAAAAAGCTAGTGACTATTACTAATATTCTCTTCTTGAGTCTACAATGACTTTATCCTCTTAAGTCCTCTTAAAATGAGTAATGCTTATAAACTGTGTCCAAATCTTTTAAATTTTAGTTATAAAACCGTGCATCAACAGGCCTGGCAAAACACGGAATTAGCAACAACGAATACTGAAAATTTTGCCAAACTGTACAGTACCATATCAAACTGTTCTTTCCAGATCCAGCTTTTGATGCTTTTGAAACTCATTTGCAAGATTAAAAAAAGCATTGTTACAAGTAAATAAAGGAGAGCCTCAATCTTTTTGCTAGAATGGAAAAGGCCCAAGAAAGCTGCCCCTTAAGCAACCTTGAACCCACAGGCATTAACTGAAACAAGCGAAGAAATGAGAAAGACTGTGAACTAACTTGTTTGTTCTGTTGCATTCAGTTTGGGAAAGAAACAGATGTTTAATATGCGCCTGATATGTGCCAGGCACAAGGTTACAATTCCATTTCACAGGTAAGGAAACTTGAGGGGGCGGGGAGAGAGTTCTAAGTTCACACAGCCTGAAAGCAGTATGGTCCAAAGCCCCTGACCTTTCCAAAATGGCACATAATTTTCAATTTAAGTCGAAAGATAATATGAGCAAAGCTAGAGGATGAAATAAAAATCATTAACTGTTGGGAAAAATGTTTTAAAAGAAAACAATTCAGAGAATTAGAACTACTTAAAAATATTTTAAAATGTATTAAGAAAGAAAGAATTTCGGGCCTTAATTAAAGTATGTGATCTGAGCCGTATTTCTGAAAGTATAGTTCATGGACTTTTTAGAAAAAAAATTTATTTACTTGTTTGAGGGGAGTGGGGAGAGAGAGCAAGCACACATGCGAGCAGGGGAAGGGGCAGAGGGAAAGGGAGAACCCCAAGCAGACTCCATGCACAGCATGGAGCCGGAGGTGGGGCTTGACCTTGCAGGTGCCCCTCTGGATAAACTATTTTGAATCACCTGGGACACTCTCTCTCTCTTTTTTTTTTTTTTTAAGATTTTATTTATTTATTTGACAGACAGAGATCACGAGTAGGCAGAGAGGCAGACAGAGAGAGAAGAGGAAGCAGGCCCCCCGCCCAGCAGAGAGCCTGATGTGGGGCCCGATCCCAGGACCCCGGGATCATGACCTGAGCTGAAGGCAGAAGCTTTAACCCACTGAGCCACCCAGGCACCCCTGGGACACTCTCTTAAAAGGCACACTCTTGGGGGTGCCTGGGTGGCTTAGTCAGTTAAGTGTCTGACTCTTGGTTTCAGCTCAGTCATGATTTCAGGGTCACCGGGTTGAGCCCCCGCTTCATGCTCCCCACTGGGCTGGAGCCTGCTTGGGATTCTCTCCCTCTCCCTTCCGCTCTGCCCCTCTCCTTGCCCACACAGGCACGAGCGCAGGCGCAAGCTCTCTCTTTCCCTCTCTCAAATAAATAAATAAATAAATAAATAAATCTTTACCCAGAAATAAATAAAGAAATAAAATAAAGTGCAGACTCCTGGTTTCTATTCTAGCCTTTAGAATCAGAAAACATGGGATGGGCTCCCTCGTAGCAAGTTCCCCAGAGGACCTGTGTGCATACTTAAGGTGGAAAACCACTACGTTTTAGAAGAGAGAAGAGTTGCTTCTTATTTTCACCAGGAATAGGACAAACAGGAATGGGTATTTCTAAAAATTTTTCCTTTAAAGGCAATTTTTTCTTTATATATTTTTAAAGATTTTATTGAGAGAGAGAGAGTGAGCAAGCACAAGCAGGGAAAGGGCAGAGGGAGAGGGTGAAGCCGACTCCCCACTGAGCAGGGAGCCCCACAATGGGCTCAATCCCAGGGCCCTGGGATCCTGACCTAAGCCGAAGGCTTAACTGAGCCACCTAGGTGTGACCCTAAAGGCAATATTTTTGAATCTAGGAAATGTATAATTCTAGAACAAGTTACCAAAAGAGGACACTTCACTTAAGATTTTAGGCTAAAAACAATTTTTTTTTTAAGTTTGGAGTTCAGTCCTATTCAAAAGGGGAGCTGAAGTGGGTTAAGGGACGGAGGCAGGAAGCCTGCCATGTGGCCTGGTTTGGGACCCCCCCCCCAGGACCAAATGATCCCAAATGTGACTGACCCCTCCACTATTTCCACCCCAGCCAATAACTCTGGGGTGGAGGGTATGGAGAGCAAACATCTTGAGGCACGTACACGCTGTTTCACGTGCACCTGCCAAAAAGCCCACTTGCTCTGACTCTGCAAACACTCTCCAGTGACAGCCCGCTGGGTTCTCTGGCTCTGCGTGTCCAGCGTGTGTCCAACTGAAGGAAAAGGAGGCTCAGAAGAGCATATCGGTCACATCCATCCTGGCCACTGTATAAGGACACTCATGTATCTCTTTGTCTTGTAAGTTTTCGGGAAGATCGAACGACCTGGGGGTTGAGTGTCACAAAGGCCCGCTGACTCTGGACTGGGGGAGGCCACGCCGCGGAGGCTGGGTGAGCTACATCTCGCATCCGGGCTCTCAAGTGCACCTCTGCCACCCGCTGCGGTGGCCCGGGCAAGTGACTTCACCTCCCAGAGCCTCCACTGTCTCAGCTGTCACACTGCGGGGAGGCGCTCTCTCACAGGGTTATGAAGATTAGGAACAACATGTGGAAGGGGCTCCATGAACAGTAGCTCTGGTTATTTCCAAAAGAGCCCTCTTACCAGATCAGATGATGGCCTGGGTTCCTGCCTAAGTCTTACTGGGACTAAGTCAAGAGCTAAAATTAACAAATGTGATATGTGAAAATGATTCCAGAAAGCACAGTCTGAGGGAGTGAAAGTAGTCTGGAGGTTTTCCAAGGGACAAGGAATCCATTTATTTTATTAGGGGAAAGAAACGCTAGCTATGGAGTAGGACTAGCAACTACGATCGAAACGTCATGGAGTACCACCTTTCATCGTGCAGCAGGGACTGCAACCACAGCTTGGTGGCAAATCACAAACTCCACACCCCACATCTTTAATGGGGGCCTGTTTCAGGCCCAGGACTTGACGAGCTAGCAGCACACAGGACTGTCTTTCAGGTAACACTGACCGTTTTGTTAGTTCCCTTGGTACTTCTAGAGCCATAATTCTCAGCTGGAGGCCAAACCCGAACTGTCTTCCAGTAAAACTACTTTCTAGAAAAATCTCATTATAATAAGACTCTACTACATGTTTATAATTAACAAGTCAAATATAACTATTAAACTAACTTTTCTCTAAGAGGAAACTAATTTATTATTGGTATGCCCATTTTATTCTTTATTAATTTTAATTTTTGTCTTATACCAAGGTTAAAAATCAAATAGTACTAAAGTTTTGTAATAAACACAGCAATTCCCTGACGCCATCCCCGAGCCTCTAGCTCCTGAGGAAGGCAGCCTCCTTCAGATTTCTAACTAATATCCTCATATTGTTGTTTCTGGATTTGTCAGCTTTCCACATTATATATTAACTTATTAAACAGCAAAATCACAATTTTTGGTTAAGTCAATGGTCAGTGTTTACATTGCTGTGATTATGTAAATATTGTTCACTGTTCTGTCAATAATATACTATGCACATTTCCTTTATTTATCTTAGAGATACTACTTGCCTTGATTTTTTTCATTTGGTTAACCTATACATCTATTACTATTACCCCCCAAATATTTCAGAGATCTGTCAGACACCTAGTAGTATTTTTTCCAAATACTAAAACACTTAAAATATTCCCAGTTCTATTTATTTTTATTTTTTAAAGTATTTTATTTATTCATTTATTTGGGAGAGAGCGAGAGCGTGCAAGGGGGGAGAAGGAGAGGAAAAGGGACAAGCAGACTATGTGGGGTTCGATCCTATGACCCCGACATCATGACCTGAGCTGAAACCAAGAGTCATATGCTCAACCAACTGAGCCACCCAGGTGTCCCCTCAGTTCTATTTACTGACTTCCATCCTCGTTTTGCTGGAATACACTGTCCAGTGGCTTCCTAAAAAAAAAGGGGGGGGGAGGATACATTCCAAAAAATGCCTTTCTTTTATCCTAATTCTGACAGTTTGGTTGGGTATATAGAATTCTAGGTTAAAATTAATTTTTCCCAGTTAATTTTGAAGATGTTTCTCCACTAGTTTCTAGTTTCTAGTATTGTTTAGAAATACAATTCCACTCTGATTCTCGATCCTTTACATATGAAGCGGTTTTTCTCTTTGGAAGCTCTGCAGTATCTTCTAATACTCTTGGTGTTCTGAAATTTCACAATGATACAGCTGGGAATGAGTCTTTTATCATGTTGGCACTCAGGAGTGTTTAACCAATTTGAAGATTTAAGTCATTTAGCTCTGGAGAACACGCTGAGGTTTTCCCTGATGCTATCTCCTCAATTTTCCTCTATTTTCTTTTGGCTCTCTCCTTCTAGAATTCCTATCAGATGGATACTGAAGCCCTGGGACCGAGCTTCCAATTTTCTTTCCTGGTCTCTCTCATCGTCTACGTCTTTTCTTTATGTACTGCTTCCTGTAATAGGGTGTATTCTCAGTCTTCTGTTGAATTTTAAATTTTGGCTATAATGTTCTCAATATTAAAGAGCTCATTATTATTCTGATGGTCTCATTAATCTATTATTGTGATTATTTTTATTAACACTTGCTTGATGTTTGATATGTCTCTCTGAGCACAGCAAAGACTAATTCTTCTGGACTTTTCTTCTGTTTTCTGTATTGTCTTTATTTCAACCAAGTTTTTTTGTTTTGTTTTTTTTCCTGCAAATGTTTTACCTTTTATCTGCTGGAGACTCTTCTCTAATGTTTAGAGAAATCTGCTTGTCCATTCATTATAAATAAATGAGGAACTATATGGAGAGGCACAACAACTGATGGACTTCAGTGAAGGACAGCGGTGAGCTCACTTTTCCATCAAGAGAATCCCCAAATGTTGTTTTCTGTAGGACCTGTTCTAGGGCCATTCACTTTTGTTTGTTTGTTTTTCCCAGAAAAGAAATTTTGCATCTCCTCTCCGTTAGGGCCCTGGCTGACAATTATTAGAAGAGGGCGGAGAATCTCACTATTCAGTACGCAGCCTTTTAAAAAAAAAAATCTGCTCAGGGCACCTGGCTGGCTCAGTAGGTAGAGCACACTTGACTCTTGGTCTTGGGGTGAGTTCAAGCCCTATGCTGAGTGTAGAGCTTACTTTAAAAAACAACAACAACAACAACAACTCAGGGCGCCTGGGTGGTTCAGTTGGTTAAAGTCTACCTTTGGCTCAGGTCTTAAACCACCCCCTCTCAGACTTCCAGCTCAGCCAGGAGTCTACTTCTTTTTCTCTCTCTGAGTCTGCTTCTCCCTCTCTCCCTCTGACCTTCCTACCGCTCATTCTCTCTCCCTCTCTCTCTCTCCTGTTCTCTGTCAAATAAATAAATAAAATCTTAAAATAAAAAATTATTCTTTTGCTTATTCCACTGTTTTCGGCCCCTTGGCTTATTTGTATCCATGGTGGGGGGAACGACCCTGAGTGAGAGCCTCCATAGAGCACTTTGTCAACATAACACTTCCGGCCTCGAATAGGAGGGAAGGGCAGGTGCTCGTCTGCTGTACGGAGTTGGGGAGCAGCGTGAACCTAAACACTCCTTTTACCAACTTTCAATTGATCCCCTCGATTCAGTTACAGGCCTCACCACTCCCTGCTTTCTGTAGTACTAACGCCTCTAACATCCATTTTTTCCCCAGGACCTTACAAGCACACTGGCTCACGTCTAGTGTCTCTCTCAGAAGAGGTTAGGCTTCAATTCGCTTTTGACTGCCTTCCATTTTCAAAAATGTGTTCACCTTTCTCATCCTCTTATCCTTTTGTCCTTATGAATTTTCACTTAGGAAAAAATATCTTTTTATTATCATTTCAGTAGCACTTTGGGAGCAAATGGAGATAAACACAGGTCTTCCATCTTTAATCATCTTTCATCAGAATCTATTTCGCCCATTTTATAGACGAGACAACTAAGGCACCGACAGATTAAGTAACTTGCACAGGGTCTCAGAGCAAGGTATAGCAGAGCCAGGAAAAGAACCCAGATCTCCAAACTCCCTTGTTAGATTTTTTTCCATTATATCACCCCCCCCCCACTAGGTAGGTACCCATAATCAAGAGCTGAGAGACCAGTTTCAGGACACCAGGCTGCAAAACTATTTAAAATTTGTGGCCCACTACAGGTCTCAAATCATAATATTGCTGCTGGTGAAGAAACAACCAAATCCGGAATTCCTAAACCCAGCTAAATCCACTTACAAGTTAAGTTAGAAACAGATATACAATTAAACAAAAAATAGTTTGGGATAATTCGTATTAAACACTAAATGCTTGAATTCAACTCAAAGAAGTTTCAAACATTTTCGTGAATTGTCTCTGTCCCTTTACTTTGGTTAACTTACAAAAGGAATGCCAAAGAATTTTATTTTAAATCCCTAAAACTCTTGTTTGCCTTTAATGTGAATATTGAATAAAGATTATAATACCTATAAAACAAATAAAACAATAGCAATGTGGCAACAATCAAAATGCTTCAGATTATCATCTGGAGAGTAAGGTACCCTGAAGTGCACTTAGGCAGAAACACTGATAAAGGAACAAATAAGGAACAAAAACACCCGGCATTGGCTATTTATAAGCAAGACTGCTTTTACTTCCAGATGCTGCTTTTGGCTTTCATAGCTTTGCTCACTTTGACCTGGGAAACCAGTGGTTAATTTCCCCTCTCTTTCTCTAAGACTGAAAGAATCTGGCCAGCAGTGAGCAGGCCTGGGAGATCACGTTACTTGGGGGTGGGGGAGGCAGGCAGCTGGAGGGAGTGTAGAGAGAAGGGCCAGCAGGGAAGGAAAACTCGACGTCTGAACCTCCCCACAGGGCAAGGCCCTGCAGGGATCAGGAGGTTCGCAGAGGGGCCCGTGTTTATCCAGGTTATCTCTGGGGCAGCTGACATGGGCTATGCAAGTATGGGCTCCTTCAGCATTAAGACCCTCTCAGCAGCCTAGAGTTGCGCCTGGGAAAGGCAAATTTCTCGGTAGTTGTTAGTGAGGATGAAAAATTGGAAATGAAACACTGAAGAGTTTTATGTTTGTTTCTTCAAAACATTCAGCAGCAATTTGTTTTGTTGTCAAGGTTTCTGAACGCACATCAAGGACTAATGGGTCCAGAAGCTTTCTCCCTGCACTTGTTAGAAATCACTGTTGTCCTTCAAGAAGCAATGGCATCTCCAAATGAAACAGTACTGCTTCTTCCTCCTACAGCTTCAGATTCCGTGTATTAACCCAAAGCTACATACTAACCAGAGAAGAACGGCTACAGATAACACTGGAGAAACCACTCGTTAAGTGGCCCTGGGGTGATGTCAGGAGGAAAGAGTCACTTGAAAAAGAAAGTGACAAAGAGTTAAGAGTTCTGCTTCCAAAGTCCATTGGCAGAAACCGCCCGTCTGCCACCCTCTTGACCAGCTGGTGCACAAGCTCTACATTCAATAAAGCAACTCCAAAATCGGATTTAACCGCTAAGTTAATTTGCACAGTTCCTAAGCAATAATAATTCATATTTCTGACTATTTCAGCAGGAAGAGCATTCTGATGCAATTATAAAACAATAGTAAAAGTTAACTCCTCAATAAGATTTAGGTCAATAACTACACATATCAGCTAGACTTTCTCTGAGCAAGAATGAATGGGAATCCCACACAGACTAGTTACAGGAACCCCCAAGCCAACAATGGCCCCTAACATCTGTTCTCCTCTCTTACCCTCCACCCTTCAGTTTTAGACCTTAACCTTAGTTGTAGATGGACACATGGCCCCACAGTAAAGACTACATTTCCCAGTCTCTCTTGTACCTCAGCATTACCATGTCACTTAAGTTTTAACCAAAGGTACGTGAACAGAAATAATACATGCCTCTTTCTTTCTTTCTTTCTTTCTTTCTTTCTTTCTCTCTTTCTTTTTAAATTTATTTATTTGACAGAGATCACAAGTAGGCAGAGAGGCAGGCAGAGGGTGGGGGTGGGGGGAAAAGCAGGCTCCCTGCTGAGCAGAGAGCCCAATGCGGGACTTGATCCCAGGATCCTGAGATCATGACCTGAGCCGAAGGCAGAGGCTTTTACCCACTGAGCCACCCAGGCGCCCCTACTTGCCTCTTTCTTAAAAGGAATGGGCAGCCCCCCTTTCTATTTCCTACTCCCTGCACAAGAACAGGACAGCTGGAATGGCCATTTGGAACTGAGGGAGAATCCACATTTTAAAGAGTAACAAGATGAAGGTATCTCACCCATATAGCCGGACTAGTAGTAGTAGTAGACCCAGGAGTATACTAGTAGACTCAGTAGCCTGGACTACTACTGTTAGCCTGTTGCAGAAGAGGGAGATGAACATCCAGTTTTGTCTAAAGCTGCCGGTATTCTACATCTGTTAGAACAGCCACATAGTCTTTATCGTAATATTAAAATAACAGTTTTAACTCATAGAGATGAAGCATTTCTAAATCAATTATTTCTTTTCTTTATCTATCAAAAACTGTTAACTGGAAAGCAAGCATTGGAAACAGTCTCACAACCTTCAGAAAATGAGAACGTGTCTTACTTAAATAATCGGCATAAAACACGCAGCTCCATGTCCAGCTCATAATGAGCACTCAAATATCACATGTTAATTATTAGTACAGTTAGCAGTCCCCCACCCTTCCACAATCTCTGGTCCTGGGGTAAGGAAGATTAAAAAATTCCTCCGTTCTACCATATAGCTGATAAAGACCTTGTATCCAGAATACAGAGACTCTTATCACTCAATAAGACAGTATACCAACCAAATAAAAAAGGGATAACGGATTTTTAATTGATGTCACAGAAGAAGAAATACAAATGGCCAATAAGCATTTGAAAAGATGCTCGGTATTGGGGCGCCTGGGTGGCTCAGTGGGTTAAGCCTCTGCCTTCGGCTCAGGTCGTGATCTCAGGGTCCTGGGATCGAGCCCCTCATCGGGCTCTCTGCTCCGTGGGAAGTCTGCTTCCTCCTCTCTCTCTGCCTGCCTCTCTGCCTACTTGTGATCTCTGCCTGTCAAATAAATAAATAAAATCTTAAAAAAAAAAAAAGATGCTCGGTATCACTGGTCATTCAAGAAATGGAAACTAAAACCACAAAGAGATACACTAAAATCAAACAGACAAAACCAAGTGTTGGTGAGGATGTGGAGAAACCGGAGCCCTCATACACTGCAGGTGGGAATGTAGAACCGTAGGGCTGCTCTGTTAAAGAGCTTGGCAGTTTCTTAAGAAGTTCAACACAAACTTACAAGACCCAGCAATTCTACTCCTAAGAATCTCCCCTGGAGAACTGAAGACACCTATCCACACAAAAACCTGTCCCTGAGTGTTCACAGCATCATTAGTCTTCATGGCCGAGAACTGGAAACCCCACAAATGTCCTTCAGTTGGTGGATGGATGAACAAAATGTGTGTCCAAAGACTAGAGGAATACGCAATAGTAAAAAGGAATGATGTGCTGTTATGTGTTGCAATATACTGCCTCAAAAGCGTGCTGTGAAGTGGAAGAACCCCACCACAAAGACCATATAGCGCCCGATCCCATTCGTAGGACATGTGCACACAAGGACAATCTATAGAGACAGAGAGTCGGTTAGTGGTCGCCTGGCTGGGGGGTGGGATCGACTATAAATGGGCACAAGGAATCTTTTGGCATGATGGAAATGTTCTAGAATTGGACTGCAGTATGGTTGCGCACTGTAAATTTACTGGAAATCATTGAGTTGTATGCTAAAATGGTAAATTTTATGGCATATAAATTATATCTCAAAAAATACTGTTAACAAAAAAGGATGTGTTCTATGATTTTGACCCTTTTCCCAACTGGATGTCACACAAAGGATGAGACAAAGGATTAGAAAGGCAACAGGTTTGGCCGCCAGGTTCCACCCTAGAACCTAAAGAGACCGCTGCGCTGGAACACACAGTCCGCGCTGTGTGAGCACTGCCATCTGCACCCTCCGTTGCTTTGCCTCTCTGCTCCTTCTGCCTCACAGGACCCAAAGTGGGACACCAATCAGAAGTGCCAACAGCTACAAGTACCTTTATGCACTGTCACTTCAAGGGGGTGGAAATCCATGCACGAAAGGATTGTGTTTCTCTAACACAAACCTCCCGGCACCTGGATGGGAGAGTGCAGGTGGCCATGGAGGAGAGGTGATGGGGAGGAGGTGATGGGGAGATGCCATGGCTGGGTGCGGGGGAGAAGCCGTGCATGGGAGCAGAGACCTGAGTCCCAAGGAGTTATATGAGGCCCGGGGAAGCACTTGCCCCCCTCTGAGCCTCACTCACCTGCAAAATGGAGGCTGAACCACATAGCTATTACAGTCTTTAAAGGCTCTCAATCCATGACCTGATTCAAGGTCCAAGGTAAATTTTTCTTTCTTCTTATTGAGGGTTTTAAAAAAATGACCAGAAATTTTCTTGACTGGAAAGATCAGTCTGCTACCTTACAAATGCCCGCACTTTACCTAAAGACTGGCTTCCCTTTATGAAGTCTTTGCCTAAAACCAATCAATCTTCACAATTGGATTCAGGAGCCTTTGGGCCCCAGGGGGCTGAGGGGCAAGTACTGGGCAAACCACATCAAGAATATGGACAATCAGGGGCGCCTGGGTGGCTCAGTGGATTAGGCCTCTGCCTTCGGCTCGGGTCATGATCTCAGGGTCCTGGGATCGAGCCCTGCATCGGGCTCTCTGCTCGGCGGGGAGCCTGCTTCCCCCTCTCTCTCTGCCTTCTTCTCTGCCTGCCTCTCTGCGTACTTGTGATCTCTCTCACTGTGTCAAATAAATAAATAAAATCTTAAAAAAAAAAAAAAAAGAATATGGACAATGAGGTCTGGCTGCCTGGGATCAATTCCTAGTTTAACACCTCCAGAGCAAGCAAGCCAGAAAGCCTTATTTAAAAAAAAAAAAAAAAGAGTCCAGAGACCTGGTATTCAACTTCCTGCCAGTGAGTTGTATAAAGACAAGAAGTATGGGGCTTATCAGTCTCTTGTGCATGATCTCCTAAGGACTGAAGGTACCACTTAATTCCTCAGCTTTCCACTACATAGGTGACAAAACTGTCTTTAACTTTATCCTACATCATGAAGGGAATGCTAGCTCTTAACTCTTATCTAGAATTCGCATATCTGATTCCCAGTTCTCAAAAGCCCCAGAGAGGAAATTTGACAATATTTGCTATCTATCAAAATTGCAAATATATTTATCAGCAATTCTATTTTGGGGATTTAACTCTACAGACTTACCACACATACAAACACAACTGAGTATGAGTGCATGCACACACACACATCTTCACTGAAGCAAATGTCTATCACTAAGTTAAATAAACTCTAATCTTCACCTTCAAAATGGGGTACATTTGCATCTGGACGGGAGTACATGAAGCTGTCCAAGAAGTATGACAGTATTTTTAAAAGGGATCAAATTTCAGATCCTCAATTTCATACATAACCTATTCCTAAAACTGATTTGCCTGAGAACACCTCTGCCAGTTCTCCTTCCTAATGCTGCTTTCACAATGATCCCTTCCTTCCTTATAATGAAGAGCACCTCTCTTAAGTCCCCAGAGGTTTAAAAATTCCTGGTCACCAAACTATAGGACAACATGAGAATACATGACTTTATAGGGAAAGTTTTCTTTCAAAGCAAGGCTAAGGGTGCATCATTAAGAGATGGAACATTTAACATTCTGCAAATGTTTACTGAGTATCCACTAAGAGCTAGGTATTGTCCTAAGCTCTAGGGTTACAATGGGTAAAATACAGGGAAAAAAAAAAAAAAATCCCTCCCTCCAGCAGTTCATATTCTAATAGGGGTAGACAGACAGCAAGATAAATTAGTAAATTATAAAATATGTAAGAAGGTAAAACTGCTTGGGAGAAAAAGCATGTGAGCAGGACTGGGATGCTGAGTCGGAGTGGGGACTGGATTGTAACTTATTTTTTAATTTTTTTGAAAGGTTTTATTTATTCATTTAATAGATAGAGACAGTGAGACAGAACACAAGCAGGGGGAGTGAGAGAGGGAGAAGCAGGCTTCCCGCTGAGCAAGGAGCATGATGCAGGGCTCAATCCCAGGACTCTGGGATCATGACCTGAATCGAAGGCAGAGGCTTAATGACTGAGCCACCCAGGCACCGCTAGATTGTAATTTTAAATAAAGTGATCAGAAAAAACACTGCTGAAAATAAAAAAAAATTGAGCAAAGACCCAGAAGAGGGAGAGTAAACTATGGGAAAGCACTTTCCTAACATAGGGAACAGCAAGTACAAAGGTAGTGGGGCAGGGAGGGTGACTGGGAAAAGTTCCAGAAAGAGCAAGGTGGATGGAACAGAGTCAGCAAGAAGGAGAGCAAAAGGCAGTTAGACAGAGGTTGCAGGGGCACGGGAAGATCTTGTCTGCCTAAGGTGACTATGGCGGCTTTGGCTTTTATTCTGAAGGAACTGGGAAGGCACAGGAGGCTTGGGTCAGGGGAGACAGGAATCAGATTACATATAAAGGGATTATTCTGACTGAACCAGGAGAAGACAACGGAGAGGGATACCAGTGACTAACATTGACCTCTGGGTGAATGAGTTTGGGAAGCGTCTGTTCCTTCTTTTTCTATTTTCTGGGAAGGCTGCCGGGAATTAATATTATTTCCTCTTTAAATGGTTGGTAGAATTCACCAGTGAAGCCATCTGGGCCTGGAGTTTTCTTTGTGGGAAGATTTTTAACTACAAATTCAATTTCCTTAATAGATTTGGTGTGATTCGGGTTGTCTGTTTCTTCTTGAGTGAGCTTTGGTCATTGTATCTTTCAAGGAATTGGTCTGTTTTACCTAGGCTGATGATTAACTCACTATACTTTTCCTATTTGTAGAATCTGTGTGATGTCACCTCTTTTGTTACTAATATTACAATTTTTGTGTTCTCTCTCTTTTTTTTTTTTTTCCTGATCAGTCTCGCTAGAGGTTTATCAATTTAATTGCTCTTTTCAAAGAACTGGCTATTGGTTTCATAGATTTATGTTTTTGGTTTTCTATTTCATTGATTCCTACATTGGTCTTTTTTTCTACTTAATTTAGGTTTCACAAGCCTTATTTTTTCTAGTTTCTTAAGGTAGAAACCTAAGGTCATTTGAGAACTTTTTTCTTTTCTAATGTAAGGATTAGGGTTATATAAATTTTCCTTTTGCTCCAACCTACAAATTTTATGTTACATTTTCACCTACATTCAGTTCCAAATACTTGCTAATTTTACTTTTGATTTTTTATTCTTTGATTCATGGTTTATTTGAAAATGCTGTCTAGTTTCCAAGCAGTTGAAAGATCTTCCTGACATCTTTCTGTCACTGATTCTTCATTTAATTCCACTGTGGTCAGGGATCATACCTTCTATAAATTGAACCAGCTTACATATACTGAGACTTTTGAGACTTTTTTAATGGCCCAGAAAATGGTTTATCTTGGTAACAGTTCCATGTGCACCTGAAAAGAACGTGTACTCCACTGTCCTGGGGTGGAGTGTTCCATAAACATAAATTAAGTCACACTCGTTGACTACACCGTACAAATCTCCTATACCCTTACTGATTTTCTGTCTATGTGTCCTATCAGTTATTGAGAGGTGTTAAAATCTCCAGTTATAAATGTGAATTTCTTGCAGTTCTATCAGTTTTTGATTTATGCATTTTGAATCTGTTAATACATATATAAACATTTAGGATTATATCTTCTTAATGAATTAACCCCTTCATCATTATTCTTGGTAATATGTTTTGTTTTAAACCCACTTTGGGGGCGCCTGGGTGTCTCAGTCATTAAGCGTCTGCCTTCGGCTCAGATCATGGTCCCAGGGTCCTGGGATAGAGTCCTGCAGCAGGCTCTCTGCCTGGTGGGAAGCCTGCTTCTCCCTCTCCCATTCCCCCTGCTCGTGTTCCTTCTCTTGCTGTGTCTCTCTTTGTCAAATAAATAAATAAAATCTTAAATAAATAAGAAAATAAGTAAGTAAGTAAGTAAATAAATAAATAAATAAAGCCCACTTTGTCTGATACAGCTACACAGGTTTTCTTTTGATTAATGTTAACATGGTACATCTTTTTCCACCCTTTCGCTCTTATTTGTATCTTTATATATATATATATATTTTTTTTTTAAAGATTTTATTTATTTACTTGACAGACAGAGATCACAAGCAGGCAGAGAGGCAGGCAGAGAGAGAGAGAAAGGGAAGCAGGCTCCCTACGGAGCAGAAAGCCCGACGCGGGGCTCGATCCTAGGACCCCGGGATCATAACCTGAGCTGAAGGCAGAGGCCCCAACCCACTGAGCCACCCAGGCGCCCCTTATTTGTATCTTTATATTAAAAGCAGGTTCAGGATGCCTGGGTGATTCAGTTGGTTAAGTGTCTGTCTTTGGCTCAGGTCATGATCCTGGGGTCCTGGGATTGAGCCCTGGATCGGGCTCTCTGCTCAGTGGGGAACCTGTTTCTCCCTCTCCCTCTCCCCTTGCTTGTACGCTCGCTCTCTCTCTCAATTAAAAAAAAAAAAAAAAAAAAAGATGTTGCTCCATTGTTGCCTGGCTTACACTGTTTCCAACAACAAATCTGCGGACATTAATCCTTAATCCAATGTACACGATGTGTACTCTGGCTGCTTTTAATATTTTTCTCTATCCCGAGCTTTTTTTTTTTTTTAAGATTTTATTTATTTATTTGACAGAGAGAGAGATCACAAGTAGGCAGAGAGGCAGGCAGAGAGAGAGGGGGAAGCAGGCTCCCCGCTGAGCAGGGAGCCCGACGCGGGGCTCAATCCCAGGACCCTGGGACCATGACCTGAGCCGAAGGCAGAGGCTTAACCCACTGAGCTACCCAGGCACCCCTATCACGAGCTTTAAGCAATGATACCATTTTTCTTCATGCTTCTTGTGGTTAGCATTCCCTGAGATTCTTGGATCTGCGGATTTATTGCTTTCCTCACTCCGGCGATTGTCCAGCCGTGTTTCTTCTATTGTTCCTTCTGTCCCTCACACTTCTCCTTCAGGTGCTCTAGTCACATACACTTGGCTACCTGACACTGCCCCCACACTTCACTGGTGCTCTGTTTATTTATTTTTTTCAGGTTTTTTTTTTTTTTCTTTCTGAGTTTACACTGTTGTCTTCAAAGTCAATCATCTTTATTTCTACAATATTTACACCGAGATCAATTTCATCCAGGGTAGCCTTCATCTCAGCCACTGGTTTTCCTCTCTGGAAGTTCATCTTCCATGTCTCTATTTAGTACAGTCATTCATTCTGCCAGCTTCTTAAACATATGAAACACAATTGTAATTATATTTAATGTCCATATTTACTAATTTCATCTTTTATGTCATTTCTGGTCAGTTACTGGTTGTATTTCCCACTTCTTCACATACCTAGTCATTTTTTATTGGATGGTGGATGTGAATTTTACCATGCTGCATCCTAGATATTTCGGTATTGCTAAAAATAGTCTTCATTTTGTTCTGAGATACAGTTTGGAGAGTGTGATCCTTTTGGGTCTTGCTCTTAAATGCTGTTAGATGAGACCAGAGAAGCATTCATTCTACAATTAATGGAGACAAGAGAATTGTGATGGCCAATTTTATGTGTCAACTTGACTAGGCCACAGGGCACCCAGATATTTGATCAAGCATTATTCTGAGTGTTTCTGTAAGGGTGTTTTTGGATAAGAATGTTCTCCCTAATGTGGGTGAGCCTCGTCCAATCAGATGAAGGCCTGACCAGGAAAAAAAAGGGATGATCCTCTCCCAAGTAAGAATTCCTTCTGCCAGACAGCCTTTAAACTGGTAAGCTAGCTTTTGTGTAAGAATGGGATTAAAAATATATGTTTATATTTGCTTAAATTTGCACAAAGTAATAATAGAAAAAGGGATGCCTGGGTGGCTCAGTCTGTTAAGTATCTGCTTTCAGCTCAAGTCATAATCCCAGGGTCCTGGACTCAAGTGCCACATTGGGCTCCTTGCTCAGGGGGAGCCTGCTTCTCCCTTTGCCTGCTTCTCTCTCTGCCTACTGCTCCCCCTGCTTGTGCTCTCTCTCTCTGAAAAAAAAAAAAAGAAAAAAAAAAAGAAAGGAAGAATGGAAAAAGATACAAGAAACTACTTACAGTGTTAATTCATGGAAGAAATGAGCACGGGATAACCAAGTAGAAAAGTTCACGGACCAGAGTTAAACTTCTCAATCTACTAATTTTCATATATATATATTACTTTTTAAACTAGCAAATGCATTATTTTATTTTTTAAACAGTCATCATAGAAAAGAGGTCTGGCCTGGCTAATATCCTGCAAAGAGCTGGAATCTAAAATGGGGTTCTTTGTAATTCAAGCCTTATTAGTGCAACTATTTTATGGTAATCAAAACACTTTGGATTGATTCCAGGGCAGATTTATCCCACCAGGAAGACAATTTAAGCAGTATTTGGCTATTTAAAAAAAAAAAAAAAAAAGAGCTAAGCTGTGAGCTCCTTGGGGGCTAAAACTATGTCTTATGTCTGATCCATCTTTGTACACATAGGGCCAAGTCCTGTATACAGCCACTCAATACGGACTGGTTGGGTTGGCTGAACTAATAACTTAATTCTACCATCAAGCAAATGTTGTTATAGGGAAGTTCCATAAGCCCGTTCTCTAAGGATACTAACAGACAGCTGTTGTTGGAAGGGTCACTGGGACTCCACTCCACTTTGACCAGATTCTGGAGATACCAGATTTATATAAGTACCAGTCTCACTGACCTCATTCTTGAGAGGTCTTCTTAGTCTGGCCTTCTGAGCCAATCACCTGCTCTCTTCATATTTTCACTCATACACATTTCTAAACTGCAGTTGTCACTTTGAAAATTTTGTTATGAAGGGGCACCTGGCTTGCTCAGTCAGTTAATCATCTGCCTTGGGTTCAGGTGGTGACCCTGGGATCAAGCCCTGAGCAGGGAGCCTGGTTCTCCCTCTCCCTCTGCCCCGACTCGTGCTTGCTCTCTCTCTAGTGCTCTCTAATAAATAAAATCTTTTAAAAAAGGAAATTTTGTTATGAAAAAGATTGTTCATCTAAGAGACATCATAAATTCAGAACAAAAAGGGAAGGAACCTCATGATGAGGTTCTTTTTCTTGCCTGTCTAAAAGGGATATCACTTTGGGATGCCTGGGTGGCTCAGTCGGTTAAGTGTCTATCTTTACTCAGGTCATGATTCCGGGGTCCTGGTATGGAGACCCGCATCGAGCTCCTTGTTCAGTGGTGAGCCTGCTTCTCCCTCTGCCTGCTGCTTCCCCTGCTTGTGTGGGTGTGCGTGCTTTCTCTCTAATTTAAAAAAAAAAAATCTTAAAAATAATAATACAAATAAAAAATAAAAGACATATCACTTTGTTTACAAAGGAGACCATCCTATTTTTTCCCTTATTTACTAATAAATCCTGGCTTTTTAAGGACATGACTTAATAGGACTGTCAATGACCTGAATTACTATGTGAAGCAGATATACTGACTTAGTTCTTGTGGGTTTGAGTGGGCATGTCAGATTTTCCTGCATCTAAGTCTCTTCCCTTCCTTATAGGGAGAAGATAACCAGTCATTTGTGCCTGTGTGAGCCAGCTTCCTCTCACTTCTTCCTTCCTTCCCCACTTTTCCTCTTTCCTTGGGAAAGTTTGAAGATCAATTAGTCTTAAATAATTATTCTGTCATCATGTGCATACCCAAGAAATACCTAGTAGAGATGAACAGTCCAGAATTTCCATAAGAAAGCAAAAAAAAAAAATTAAACTATTGGTGCTTTTACTTTTCCCTTGTTGAACTAACTAAAAGTTTAAATGTGAGTTTGGGTAACAGTCTTGGTTCCTATACTTAGAGCTTGGTATATCCAAGAGTCTTAAAAATCTTTTTGGGTATATGACCATAATAGCTCTATTTTTTTTTTAAAGATTTTATTTATTTATTGGACAGAGATCACAAGTAGGCAGAGAGGCAGGCAGAAACAGAGGAGGAAGCAGGCTCCCTGCTGAGCAGAGAGCCCGATGCGGGGCTCAATCCCAGGACCCTGGGATCATGACCTGAGCCGAAGGCAGAGGCTTTAACCCACTGAGCCACCCAGGCGCCATAATAGCTCTATTTATATTGAAGTTTTATGTTATATTCCCGATAATTAGTTGATTCTTTGGACTATAAGTAACAGTTAAGTTTAAATTAGTTTAAAAATAACTTCATGCTTCCTTCCATGATTTTATTATGATATAAAAATGTTACTGCAATAATTAACACAAGACTTAGGTTTAATTTCTCATGATTTAAACCTTCGAAATTAATAATAGTAGTTCTAAGGGTTCAGTAAGATCTCACTATTCCCACAAATTGTTTAAAATTACAAAACCATAGAACTGTATTTAAGTAAAAGAACTTATATTTTAAAAATTATTTAATCTCATAAATTTTTTAAAAAAGATTTTATTTATTTATTTGACAGACAGAGATCACAAGTAGGCAGAGAGGCAGGCAGAGAGAGAGGGGGAAGCAGGATCCCTGCTGAGTCATCCCAGGACCCTGGGAACATGACTTGAGCCAAGGCAGAGGCTTTAACCTACTGAGCCACCCAGGCACCCCTAATCTCATAAATTCTTATGTTACAATTTATAAATATCTGATGTGTTAACCTAAATTTTAATTTCCAGATATTTAGGTCAATTAAAGATCTCTTAAAATAATAAACTGAGTTAATTAATAATCCTTGGAAATACGGATAATTTCTAATTAAAGGAAATGATCCAAACACTGGGCACCACATATAGTTTTAAATTACCCTTCCTCCTTATTTTTTTTTAATTTTATTTTTAAGTAATCTCTACACGCAAGGTGGGGCCTGAATTCACAACCCCAAGATCAAGAGTTATCCGTGCCCCCAACCGAGCCCGTCAGTGGCCCTTCTCACCCCCCCCCTTTTTTTTAAGAGGGATAGAGACAAGAGTGGGGATGTGGGGGAGAGGGACAAAGGGAGAAGGAGAGAAAGAATCTTAAGCAGGCTCCATGCCCAGTGCAGAGCCCAATGCGGGGCTTGATCCCACAACCCCAAGATCATGATATGAGCTGAAATGAAAGCAAGAGTTGGGTGCTTAATGACTGAGCCCCCCAGCCGCCCCCTCCTCCTTACTTTTATATATAAAATACCTACAGATTAACTGGATGTGTAAATTTCTCTAAATGATGCTAGATCCATACTTATTTTGCCATCTTAAAATTTGTTAAAGTGACATAAAATGTATGCTTGTGGAAAAAAATTGCTAGGCAGTTCCTCATTTCCTGTCTTCCAGCTTTCTCTTCTGTCTAAAAACTTTTAACTTTAAAGTTGGCACTTAATATAAATGGTAACAAAGAAACAAGAATATATGCATAATATAATAAACGTTTATCTAATTTTTTTTATTAAGGGAAATGTTAGTTTATTAAGATGGTAAATCAATGAAATCTATACATTATTTTATTTAATGTGCTAATACAATTAATTATATTTTACTCTTATCATCTTTCACAGAATTATCTATTTCTAAATATCTAAATACATACCTAAGGAAGTACATTAATTAAATCAAAAGTTAATAAATGATAAGAGATAACAAAAGAGAAATCTGAGGGTAAACTATTAATGAGAAATATAAAGGGTCTGAGGAAAACAAACTCTGCCTATAGATGGTGAACTTGAAGGAAATAATGAGTTGTATTTAAAAATCATGGCAATGTTCGCTCAATGTTAACAGATTTATTCATAAAAGAAAAGCACTTATAAATCTCTTATTGTAAATACTTAGATGGATAACAGGCAAAAAAGAAAATGCAAATTTGGATTATCTTTCTGTAAAGTGACCAAGTTATTCCACTGCCAGATAAAAGATTCCTTTCCTTTTTATCATCAAAATATTGTGTTAACTGTCTGAAATTTCTGACACACTCAGGAATCATTTTGAAAAAAAGTCCTTTTTAAAGTTCCTGTAATCATTTTATTTACTCTTGTGTGTTTCCAAAATATTGCCTTTAGCAATTTCTTGTTTTTGGATACTATGACTTATGTCATACATACAGAGAGAGTAGGAACATGCATTAAAAAACTCACAGTATTTTTGACTCGGTAAAAGTGAACCCAGAAAACTGAATACCAAAGAGAGTGGGTAATCCTAGAAGAGAGAGAGAGAGATGGGGTGATCTCCAAGCTTCCTACACATATATTTCTGACTAACCTTTGAACTACTCACACTCATGCATGGCCTGGACCCAAAACAGCTCAGCTAAAGACCAAAGATCTAAGACATGGGAGCTGCCCCCTGAGAAACAAGTTTGTAGTTCAAACTCAGCCAAAAAAATTACCTGATAAAAAAAAGAAAACAACGATTATTGGAGAGAAATAACAAAATCTAGGATTTCTACAAGTTGACATTCATAATATCCAGGATACAATTCAAAATTACTCAACATACAAAGAATCAAGAAAACAGAACACATTTTAGTTCAACCCCAAGCCTACCTTGTTGATGAACCAACAACAGATAAATCTGTGTTTATCTGAAATAATTTATCTGAAATAAACACAGATTTTTTAAAATCTATTATAAATAACTCAGTGAAGTACAATAAAACATGTTTTCAATGAATACAAACTCAGTAAGGAAATTAAAAATCTGGATAGAGAAATCAAATATAAATTCTAGAAGTGAAGAAATACAATTGCTGGAATAAAAAAATCCACTGGATGACTTAATAGCTGAATGGACAAAGAAGAGGAAGTGTATGTGAATTTCAAGAAAGATGAACGAAAATTATCCAAGGTGGGGGTGCCAAGCTGGCTCTGTCAGTAGAGCACAAAACTCCTGATCTTGGGGTTGTGAATTTGGGCCCCACATTGGGTATAGAGATTACTTCAAAATAAAATCTTTACTTAAAAAAAAAAAAAAATTATCCAAGGTGGAAAACAGAAAAGATTGGGAGAAGAAAGAACAGAGACCTAGAAACTTGTTAGAGGACATCAAATGGTCTACCATGTGTAAGTGGGATACCAGAAGGACAAAAGATAGAGAATGGGATAGGAAAAAAACTGAAGAAGTAAGGGCCCCAAACTGCATAAATTTGATGAACTACAGAAATCTGAAGATGCAAGATGCTAAATGAACACCAAGGAGAAACGAAGTGGCCAGCAAGTCACAATAAAACACTTGAAACCAAAAATAAAGAGCAAAAACACATGAAGCCAAACTGACACAATTAAAGGAAGAAAGATAATTCTACAGTAGCAATTGGAGATTTTAATACCATCGACTAATGGAACTAGACCAAAAAAAAAAAAAAAATCAGCAAACACATAGAATATATGAATCATTTTGACTTAATAACCAAGAAAAAAGGATGTACATTCTTTTCAAGGTGTATTTTATAAGGTATATTTACTAAGACAGTCCTATCTTGATAAAAAGAACAAGATCAATACATACATATTTTTTAAAACTTTTATTTATTTATTTATTTGAGAGAGAGGGAGCAGAGGGAGCATGAGTAGGGGGAGGGAGAGGAAGAAGAAGACTCCCCTGTTGAGGAAGGAGCCGATGCGGGGCTCAATCCCAAGACCCTGGGATCATGACCTGAGCTGAAGGCAGATGTTTAAGCGACTGAGCCACCCAGGTGCCCCAAGATCGATATGTATATAAAGATTAAAATTATATAGGGCATGTTCTTTGACTACAATGTAATTAAACTAGATAACCAAAATTAAACAAGATAACCAAAAACCCCAGTATTTTGAAGTTAAACAACATGCTTCTAAATAATCATTGGTTCAAAGAAGGAACCACAAGAGAAATTAGAAAATATTTTGAACTGAATAATAATGAAAATACAACTTATCAAAACTTGTGAGACACAGGAAAAAGTAGTGTTTAGAGGGAAATTTATAGCTTTAAGTATCTATACATACATAAATAGCTATATATATGACAACTGATGAAATGAACAAACCCCTTGAAAGATGCATATTACCAAAACTACTAAGAACTAGACTTAAACAGCCCAATATCTATGAAAGAGAACGTATTCTTAAAAACCTTCCCACAAAGAAATCTCCAGGCCCAGGTGGTTTCACTGGTAACTGAAACATTTAAGAAAGAAAGAATATCAAGGGGCGCCTGGATGGCTCAGTCGTTAGGCATCTGCCTTTGGCTCAGGTTGTGATCCTGAGGTCCTGGGATCTAGCCCCATGTCCAGCTTCCTGTTCAGTGGGAGGCCTGCTTCTCCCTCTCTGACTCCCCCTGCTTGTGTTCCCTCTCTCCCTGTTTCTTTCTTTCTCCTCTCTGTAAAATAAATAAATAAAAATCCTAAAAACAAAAAAAAGAAATAATACCAATCTTTCAGAAAATTGCAGAGGAATCACCTCCAAACTCATTTCATGAAGTTAGTATTACCCTGATGCCAAACCAGATGAAGATATAACAAGAAAAATGAACTACAGACCAAAATCCCTCATAAGCATAGGTGTGAAAATTCTTAACAGAATGTTATATAGCAAATCTAATAATACACAAAAATACGTATCAAGTGGCGTTTATCTTGTGAATGCAAAGTTGGTTTAACATATGAAAAATCAATGTAATTCATCGTATTAGAAGAATAAGGGGAGGGGCGGCTGGGGGGCTCAGGGGGTTAAGCCTCTGCCTTCGGCTCAGGTCATGGTCTCAGGGTCCTGGGTTCGAGCCCCGCATCGGGCTCTCTGCTCCGCGGGGAGTCTGCTTCCTCCTCTCTCTCTGCCTGCCTCTCTGCATACTTGTGATCTCTGTCTGTCAAATAAATAAATAAATAAAATCCTTTAAAAAAAGAAGAAGAAGAAGAAGGGGAAAATCATATGATCATTTGAGCAGATGCAGAAAAAGCCCCTGACCAAATTTGTTATCACTTTCATGACAAAAGTCTGACTCTTGATTGTGGCTCAGGTCATGACTTCAGGGTCATGAGATCACACCCTGCACTGGGCTCCATGCTCAACAAGGAGTCTCCCTGAGATTTTCTCTCTACCCCCTCTGCACACACATATGCGCGCGCTCTCTCTGAAATAAATCAATCTTTAAAAAAGAAAAGAAAAAAGAAACTACAGAGGCCAGAGGGAATGGAACAATTTTCACGTGCTGAAAGAAGAAAACAGGCAACCCAGAATCCTATACCCATCAAAAGTATCCTTAAGGAATAAAGAGAAAACCAAAATATTATCAGATGAAGGAAACCAAGAGACATAGTGGACAACAGACCTACACTGTAAGTACTTCTGGGGCACCTGGGTGACTCAGTTGGTTAAGTGTCTGCCTTTGGCTTAGATCATGATCCCAAGGTCCTGGGATCAACCCCACATCAGGTTCCCTGCTTAGCAAGGAGTCTATTTCTCCCTCTCCCTCTGCCCTTCCCCCCACTCATGCATGCTCTCTCTCTCTCTCTCAAATAAATAAAAAAAATTTTAAAGATTTTATTTATTTGTCAGAGATAGAGAGGGAGAGAACACAAGCAGGGGGAGCATCAGGCAGAGGGAGAAGCAGGCTCCCTGCCAAGCAAGGAGCTCAAGGTGGGACTCGATTCCAGGACTCTAGGATCATGACCTGAGGCAAAGGCAGCTAACTGACTGAGCCACCAAGACATCCCTAAAATTTGTTTAAAAAAGAAACGAAGGCGTATGTGCACACAGTGATGAGGACAGAAATGTTCATGGCCACACTACTCATAATAGTCCCCAAACTGCAAGCAACACGTTAGTCACTGGTAAACTGGTAAGCAAATTGTGCTTTATCCACACCATGGAACATTACTTAGCAAAGAAATAGAAGAAAATATTAGTACATATGACAACATGACTGAATCTCAGAAAGATTATGCTAAGTAGACACAAAAGTCTATGGTTTCCGTATGATTCCATATATATGAATTTCTTGAAAAGGTGAAACTACAGAGACAGAAAGCCTACGGGTGGTTGTCTGGAGTCAGTGGTTGAAAGGAATCAACTGGAAAAGGGCACAAGAAAACCTTCAGTGATGAGGAAATGATTCTATAATCTCAACTATGATGGGGGTTACATGATTATACACCAAAATTCATCAAAATGCACACCTAAAAATAGGCGGATTTTATTATATATAATACCTTAATTTTAAAATAATTACTTTTTAAAAAAATCACCCAACCCAAGCCCTAATATTCCATAAACATCCTCCCCTGACTCTGTCAAGTTAGTGTCCAGTGTTCTCCACTACATGCTTTCCTTCCTTGACAAGTTGTTGGACATGGACCACATTAAGAAAATAAACTGCCAAACCAAACCTCCCTGTGTACATTTCCCCATGCCCAACCTGCCTAAGACGATGCACCTGTAGCCTTCCCAGTAATTCTCTCCCCCACCCTTCCATGGTCAACCTCCATGCACTTTGCAAAAGCAAACCTTATGCTCACTTACCCTAAACCTCACTACGGAGCACTGCTTACGGGTATGGACACCTCTGGAGGACAAACACAGCCATGAATACTGGCAACAGTGAAACCTTCTTTCCTCGTGGCACCTTAAGCCCACGGTTTTGTGACTCTCCAGTTTTATCTGTATTTCTATTAACAGTGAAGCATGGGGTTCAAAGAGGGGTCCTTGGGGTCACTCTGAATTCATGTATGTCACAGACTGGGGTGTAAAGACAATTTCCCACCCCCCTTCATAATCTTAAAGAACTCACTGCTCCTGTGGGAAGATGCCTGGAGAACAAAGTCAAGAGAAAGTTAGTAGGGAACACTGAAGGGACAGGTGCTTTCTTTCATCCAGATAACAAGCCATGGCAGACTGCTGTGGAATGTCCAAGAAATAGAAAAAGAATGCTGGCCAATAGCAATCAATCTCATAGCACGCCTCCTGCATATTTTCACTGTTCTCAGTAGTGAGGAACTTGGCAGACACACTCTCCATTTGCCAAAGGATTCTTAGATATTGTAATTCCATGTTTATTTTTTACCTGGGCATAAGTCTCCCTCTCCTTGTTACTTATCTACATTTTCTGATGATTGGAATAATATACTTAGCAGTTTTAAATTAATAGGAAAATGTTACAGATTCCACAGCAAGCAATGGCTTAGTAACAGTCATTTACCTTTTGTAAGCCCCGCACTTAACATTGGGTTCAATGTCTTCTCTGCCTTTTCTTAATGATGCCTACAAAGGAAATTAAATTGTACTCTCAGAAGCAGAACATCCACTATGATATACAAATGTAGGATAAAATGTTTTCAAAACTGCAACCTAGAAAGAGATTCCTTAAATATTCAAGAAGCCAGGAGAAAAAGGTCTGGTCGATAGTCAGCAAAGAGCAGTGGTTACTCATGAAGGGACGATCAAGAGAAAGAGACATTTACTTATTTTAAAATAACAAGCAAATCCTACCTTTGTAATAAAACTAACTACAACCAAAAGGTATTCATCAGAATAAGAACTAAAGCTAATCATCTGTTTACTGGAAGCTGTATTAGTTTTGTCCTGCTAAAGAAATGAAAATCAAACAGGGGGGAAAAAAGGAGAAAAAGGAACAGGCACCTGGTCTAATCTCCTGATACAGTGTCTGGGCTTGAGAACAGGCCCCTGGTTCCTGGCAACAGACATCTGCACCTGGAATCACAAACACATCAGTTCTGGGAGCGGAAGAATATCCTGTGTTATTTTATTGCCAAAATATTCCTATATGGAAAATGCCTGGAATAACTGTCGAACGCAAACAATAAAGAACTCGGCAACAAAGAGTTAAATGTTAACCAGCATGTTGTTGAATATTTTGTATGCAATCACCACCCAATACTTAATAAATATGGACTTAACGTATGTAAAGCACTGAGATCAGTGCCTGATACAGTTAAGACTAAAGCAAGGTTGCTGTTATCATCATTATACTGCACTCTAAGTGAAAAGTGTCTCTCTGATTCATCCATTCACTGAGTTCCTACTAAATACCTACTATGTGCACAGTAATCTGATGTGTGCTAGGACTGGATAAAGCATAACATGGGCAAGGTCTCTATGCTTAGGGAGCTTGAAGTCCAAGAGGGGAAGGGCACTGAACAAAGTTTCACATTAATTGGGGCACCTGGGTGGCTCAGTGGGTGAAGCCTCTGCCTTCGGCTCAGGTCATGATCTCAGGGTCCTGGGATCCAGCCCCGCATCAGGCTCTCTGCTCAGCGGGGAGCCTGCTTCCTCCTCTCTCTCTCTTTGCCTGCCTCTCTGCCTACTTGTGATCTCTGTCAAATAAATAAATAAAATCTTTTAAAAAGTAAATAAAAAAATAAAAATAAATAAATCTTTAAAAAAATTTATATCCTTTTAAAAATACACTGATTACTTAATATACTGATTATTTAATTAGTCCAGCTCTGGCTTGTTAAGAATCTTTCGTGCTTACAAAGTGAAAAACACTTATTCCCTAATTTATCTGGTCTTGTCAGTTGAGATTTCTAGACATCAGAGTCCCTTAAAGGAGAATATACCTAAACCACAAAGGAATCTGGTCAGTTTTACAAAATGAAGAAGGTACCGGATTTAATCCCAAAGCTACTGAATACAGTAATCAAAGTAGCATGTCTGAACACAACTCTATCAGAAGTGCAGTAACTTTAAGCAGAATGTTCTAATCTGTCATGCTCATGCACTTATGATATCGTTGGGAAAACATTTTTAAAAATAAGAGCAAAGGAACAGCTACAAGGAACAGACTATTCTGAAACCATTTCCAGGAACAGGGTTTGTTTAAACAAAACGTATTAAGTGAAACCAGCTGCATTACGGGGCGATGCCATCTGAAGGGGAATTCTAAAACCATCCACTTCATAGTATCGGGGTCGTTATTCCTTCCTGTTGCTATAAATGAAATATCTGGTGGCCAACTAGCTCTAGGGCGGCCTGGCAAAGAGCGGGTCGTCAGTGTACAAAAGGCCCAGCGCGTGCAGGTGGGTGCTCACAGAAACCCTGGGTCCCACTTGCTGGCACACAGCCGTCTACTTCCACATCACTCATGGGATACAGTACCGAGGAAACGGGCAGGCAGCCCCTGTTTTGGGGGTGCCAGCAGAGAAGGGCCTACAGTTGGGGGGAATCGGCACATTCTGCTAGAGGGTCAGTTGATGCTTTCCCACAAACTGACAACAACAACAACAACAACAAAAACTCCACTAATTAAGTATAGGTTCTGGGAAACCCTAAAACGCACGTTTTCCTATCTGAAAACCAAACCAGATCTCAAGGAAAATGGAGCCTAAATAATAATAGCTAAGGTTTCAGGACTTGAAATCCTCTTCCTTAGCTCATAACGAAACGCGTAAGAGCTTGTTTCTTTGAAGACTTTCTAGTGGCAACAAAGCAGAGAACCCTCCCAGGAGTCATGTGACCCGGCCAGCAAGGATCACTGGTCCGGTTTCCCAATGCACCACCAGCACAGCCAGTAGGACTGTAATCAAAACAATGCAGTTGAGAAACGTGGCCCTTAATCATTTTATTTTGGAAACCAATTAGGGGATGATGAAGGAAGAAAAAACAGTGATTCATTTGTTTTGATGAAATCTGGCCTTCAAGAGACAGAATGGGCCAGGAAAGAGACATATTTATGTGGTCTAAGGTATCTTAAACTTGGCCTTTAAAAAAAACTTTCCTCACGAGCTCAATAAATGAACAAAATAAATCAGGTAGTTTCTGTACTCATCTACGATATATTCTGCTAACTTTATGGATGTAAGCTCACAGGTTAAAAAAAAAAAAGTCGGGGTGCCTGGGTGGTTCAGTGGGTTAAAGCCTCTTCCTTTCAGCTCAGGTCATGATCTCAGGGTCCTGGGATCAAGCCCCAAATTGGGCCCTCTGCTCAGCGGGGAGCCTGCTTCTCCCCCCTCCCTCTCTCTGCCTGCCTCTCTGCCTACTTGTGAACTCTGTATGTCAAATAAATAAATAAATAAATAAATATCTTTATTTAAAAAAAAAAAAAAGCCTATACATATGACCTAAGGGCAGTCACAAACTTTGCAGTCTGAAGCACTTAAATCAACAACATAGCAGCATTCCATGATCTCCCATGTCATCTGTAGGTGGTGTTGTTTGAAACTGCCCTCATTCACTGAGCTCATCTGCCTCTTTAAAAAGCAGGCAACGCTTACTACTAAAATTCAAGCCAAATTATGCCTTCACGGCACAGCTTGTATGGACTCGAGCTGTTTCTCAGAACAGTCGGAAACTTCTAGAGTGAGTGGAGAGGGTAATATCAACAATGTCTTGAAAAGTAGAAAGAACATTCCAATGACAGAAATCCTGATGAGCATGGATAACACTAGTCAAAAACTCATGATTATCTGGGCCCAGGTTAGGCGTCACAATAATTACGGCGAAGAAAGGGGGTAGAGGCTAAGTAACTGGAGGAGTCAAGGCAACGCGCAATAAAATAAAACTGCGGGAAATGCTTTTGAAGAAACTCATCAGTATGGACAGGGATACTAAAAACAAGCAAATTTCATGTGATTCTTGGTGGCTGATTAAAAAGTGTTGTTCCTTATGTCAGTTACAACTAAAAAAACACAGTGCTGTTCCTTAGCACCCTTTGGAAGCCATTACCACGGAGAGGAAAGATGGTATTAGTGGAGAGCGTAAGGCAAGAAAGCAGAGAGAAGCCATGAGGTCTAATCCCGGGGCTCTGCCACCTCCCACCCTCACATCAGAGGCAAGTCACTCGGCCCCTCCACGTCCTACAGCCTATCCACACACCTGGATAGTACTTGCCATTTCAGAGGATATCAAAGGAGATGGTGTGACAGAACCATGGGTGCCGAGGACAACCATGTAAGCAGAAGGTACAATATTATCTGAACTATCTTATAAAATATCCTACTCAACATTGCTCACGCATCTTAAACCCTCCCAGAGCTGAGTACTCCTTGTGTCGTCCCGCGCCGCCACATGAGAAACCGTGTTTCAAAGGGGCTGCTGTTTGTTACAGAGAACGAGGTAAACCTGGAGGACGGGGAAGATGAAGAAACTCTCGGAGAACCAACAGGGGCAGAAAGGAGCTGATGCAAAGTGGAAAGGAAAAAAGAGAGAGAGAGAGAATTAAGAGAACAAGCAGAGAAATGGAAGTTGTCACGTCCCTGGCAAGCGGGAGAGGCTTCTGGTACTTTGGCCTTAAGCTACCACGTGGCCTCCTGAAAGTCAGAAACCGAAGTTCTCAGCCTGAGCAACCAACTCAGTCTCAGCAGAAAGGAACAATGACGCATTAGCAATGGAGAACTTAGAACAAATTCCTGGAGGCCGTGAAGACTCAGCCTCAGTGATGGTGTGTTCTGGCAAAAACGGTAGGGCTTATCTCAGACGGGAACCCCCAGACACCCTCTATCTACTTCCTAAATAGAAATGCTCTTCTGTTTTCAACCTTTTTACGCCCATTCTATCTGGCTCAAAGATGATCTGGGCTGAAGGCCAAGCTCGATCCTAAACCAACTGGGATCTTCAGGCAAGTTAATCTACCTCTCTGGGTCTATTCAGTGTCCTCATAAATTTTAAACCTTTCTTTGGGTGACTTTCCTTCTTGAAATACATTTTTTTTTTTAAGATTTTATTTATTTATTTGACAGAGAGGGAACACAAGCAGGGCAAGTGGGAGAGGGAGAAGCAGGCTTCCTGCCAAGCAGGGAGCCCAATGCAGGACTTGATCCCAGGACCCTGGGCTCATGACCTGAGCTGAAGGCAGAGGCTTAACTGACTGAGCCACCCAGGCACCCTTGATATATATCCTTGAGAAAGTCCCTTAGTGATGGGTTCTCAGTGGCAAATTCCTTTTGTTTTTATTTATCTGAAAGTGTCTTTTTTTTCAAGATTTTATTTATTTGACAGAGGGAGAGAGAGAGAACAAGGAGGGGGTAGCAGCAGAGGGAGAGGGAGAAGCAGACTCCCTGCTGAGCAGAGAGACTGACGTAGGGCTCAATCCCAGGACCCTGGGATCATGACCTGAGCCAAAAAGAGATGCTTAGTTGACTGAGCCACCCAGGTGCCTCATGAAAATCTCTTTACTCTTGAAAGACAGTTTCATAACTATATAATTCTGGGTTCTTTTCCCTGCCTACTCCAGAAATAATATTATACTGTTTAAGGGCCTTTATTCTTGCTCTAAAAAGCCAGCTGTCACTCCAAATGTTGTACCTTTATCAGTAATCTGTCTTTTCTCTCTAGTTATTTTTATTAAGAATCTTTTCTGTCTTTGATTTTCTATATAGTCACAATTTCTTCGCTTTCCTTTTTAATTGCTTTGGAATTTGATGGGCTTCCAGAACCTGAGAATTTTTGTCTCTCTACCACCCTTAAAACCTGGGTCAAGAGGCCTCTGTGCCAGATTCCACAGTTTAAAAGACTCCAGCTCTCCCCACAGGCTACGGAGTCAAAAGGCTCGGGAATGTGTCTACCCAGAGCCTGACTACCAAAATTCTAGGACCCTGGAATTCCCTACCTCATCACCTCCAAGCCCAGACTCGGGACCTGCCGGTTCTCTTCCCCATTCTATTCTGAAAGCAGAATATAGCCAGTGGCATGTTTGGGAGAAGTGTCAACAGAGGTTAGATATGCAGGTGGAAATATCTATGCACGTTTGCATGAGACCCCTCACAGTACAAAATAAAGCTGGGGAAAGAAGGGAAGAGGGTTGGGCTATAGGCCAGGGTCTGGCTCAGTCCATGCTGCTGTGCATGCCTGTGCAAATCTCTGTGGAGTTCAAGAACTATAAAGTTAAACCTGGCTTTCTTGGTTATTATGAAAGCATATTTGTCGAGGTAAATATAGAGAACATATTTAACAGTTTGTTACACTGGTAACTTTTTGTACATACTTAGACATTTGGTTTGTGAGCCTCCTGTATACACTGTAGCAATAACCCCCACAGATGAAGGGGGAGGCACCATGCTAATCCATTATTAAAATTCTCACCCATTACCTCTTTCAGTGCTGCTCTCTGCCATTTCCCATAGCATCTTCTTTTGGAACTCCAATTAAACACAAGCTGGAACTGCTCACTATATACTCTCTCTTGTAACCTCTCATATTTCCCACCTCTTTGTCTCCCCATGCTACAGCTTATGTTACATCTTTAGATTTGTCTTCCAGTTCACTAATTCTCTCTTCAGCTCTAGCTATTCTGGTATCCAACCCTTCCTTGAATGTTTTACTTCAATAATTATGCTTTTATTTCTGGACATTACATTTTGTTTTTAAAATAAGTTTGCTTAAGTTTTTTCTTTAATTCAGACTTTTCTTTGTCCTGTGTTGATATTTTTAAAATTTAAATTCAATTAATTAGCATAGTGTATTACTAGTTTCAGAGGTAGAGTTCAGTGATTTATCAGCTGTATATAACACAGTGCTCATTACATCACGTGCTCTCCTTAATGTCCATCACCATGCTTAGTTGTTTTTAATGGTATCTTTTTCTTTACTCATATTTTCAATCCCTTCTTTTGTTTGCTCAAAGTATTAAATGAGTTTATTTTATATTCTATATCCAATACTTCTAATATCTGAAATCTTCACAAGTCAGGGTTTACTATTATTTCTACCGACTCTTGCTCATATCTTGTTTCTGCTGTGTGTGTGTGTGTGTGTGTGTGTGTGTCCATGCGCCTGTCTGTCTATCTGCTTTTTTGGTGTGTTCATATTGGTTAAAATGATCTATGGAACTCTCTGAATCCAGAGAAGACTTCAATTTTCTTTTGTCAAGTGCCAGGGTGACTAAAAACCTTTCTACTTTAAATCAAGAGTTCCAACTTGCAGTTACTGGAGGTCAAACAAATAGTATAAAATCAGTTTCCCAACCCATGTGGGAGCTGGTCAGTAGCCACAAGTTCTCATGTCACTTGTTTTTTCTTTGCCTTCACCCAAAACCACGGATGAAACAATTTTCCTTCCTGCTAGTCACCAGTCCACCTTTGCTCTGAGAGTGTTACCCCTCTGAAGTCTTGGCTTTACAAGAAATGGTCTTGGATTGCTGACCCTTTTTTCTACCTTAAGAGGAGGCTAAGGCTTGTCACAGGTATGCTACTGCCCTCACTCACCCCCAACAAGGTTCTAGGTCATTAGGATCTATACATCCAGGCTATCATCAATGGAAGGTTTTACAGGGAGTGGATTATTTACATGGCCACAGAATGTTTTTCCCCCACAGGTTGCTTTTGTGTTGCCAAGGACAACTAGCAACTATCCAATGAAGGAACCAGACCATACCTTGACTAGATAATCAAAATTAATATCACTAATTTCAGACAGAAGGACACTGTGGGTACCCGAATGTGATACCATGAGAAAGACACAACATTGCTTCCATAGATTTCTAACCAGGAGTGTGTAAATTGAACCTAATAATAAGGAAACATCAAACAAACCGAAATTGAAAAACATTCTATAAAATAACTGGCCTATACTCTTTACAAATGTCAATGTTAAGCAAGACAGAAATATTGAAGAACTGTTCCAGATTACAGGAGATTAAGGAACATAACAATTTAATGCAATCCATGACCCTGGACTAGATCCTAAATTCATGAGGGAGGGGGGATGCTACAAAGGTCATTATTCTTGCTCCAAGAAAACTGTAATATGGACTACAGATTAAATAAGAATATTAGGTGATTCAGTTGGTTAAGTGGCCAGCTCTTGATTTCGGCTCAGGTCGTGATCTCAGGGTCCTGGGATCAAGCCCTGCGTCAGGCTCCACAATCAGTGGGGGGTCTGTTTCAGGATTCTCTCTCTCTCCTTCTGCCCCTCCCCCCAACATTCTCTCTCTCTAAAATAAAGAATATTGTTATTTAACTTAAATTTCCTAAAATTGATCATTATACGGTAGCTAACTAAATAAGAGAATATCCTTGTTCTAAGTAAACACACCTGAAGCACTAAGGGATAAAGGGACAAATGTTACAACCTAATCTCAGCTGACTCAGAATAATGAATTTTACATCCGTACACAATTCAGAGGGAGAGAGAAAGAGAGAAATGCAGGGACAAAGAGATGGAGGGAGGAAGGGAGGAAACAGGGGAAGGGGAGAGTGATAAAGCAAATGTAATATGGCAAAATGTTAAAAATTGATAAACCTAAAGGGCATGTGGGAATTCTCTATACTAGTCTTGTAAATTTTCTGTAAGCTTTGAAATCAATACAAAGTGGAAAAAAAGGGGGTGGTCAAACTTGAGCCAACGAGAGACACGGTAAACAGAAGAGACACATACACAGTACTCACATTAGCAAACTGTACTGGTCTGTGAGGAACCTAAAACTCGATTTTACCCATACACCCCTGCTAAGGGACTAGCAAAGAAATAGCAGAGTTCCATTCCTGCTTGAGACATAGAAAGCCATAGAGAACACCACTCCCTCCTTACAACAAAAACACTAGATAATCTATAAAATCATAATTTTCCTCAAGCTAGTCAGAGAGCCGAGGTTACAAGGTAACCAGCTGAACTGAATTCTAAAGAGTCACGAGTCCCTCCGAGGAGAGACAGATACACAAACTGTGTGACCTTTCCCAAAGCACAAGAGGAAAAGGTAGTGGCCATAAAGTTAGGGAAGAGAACAGCTTAAATTATACTGAATTCTTATAAAGCCAAGTGTGGCCTAGTATAATATATCAAACCCCTGGGATTTCCAAACACAAGGGCTGTCCAAACTCATTTGCAAGCTCTGTTCCATCAGGGCCTCTACCAAATGCTCTTGAGAAAGCCTGGGAACGGAGCAGGAATTGGAGAAAACGGCCCTTAGTGCTGGATGGGGATAAAATTTTGCCCATTTCTTAGACCCTTCTCTCATCCAATGTAAACGCCCTAGTCCATAGAGGGAAGGCAGGGACCTCCCCCGGCAGCCCCTGGGATCTACTGCTTCTGAAGGTGGGGGAGAGGCAGAGCCTCATGGGCTGGATCCTGCATTAACACAAAGCAGAAGTCTGCTACCACTGGGGAGGAGGGCACATGGAAAATTCTATCCCATCCAAGATCCTCCCTGGCCACATACACGCAGACACTAGAAGGTAAAGTCTGGGTGCCACAGAGGACAGAAGTGCTAGAATGCTTAGAAAGCCCCACCTCCAGAGGCAGCTGGTGGCTCCATCAGTTAAATACCTGCTTTCGACTCAGGTCATGATCTCAGGGTCCTGGGATTGAGCCACATTAAGCCCCACGTCAGGCTCCCTCCTCAGCGGGGAGTCTGCTTGTCCCTCTCCCTCTTGCCAGAAGGAGTGATCCAGACTCTGCACCTCCTCAGTTGCTGTGTGGTAAGAAAGGAACTTAAGTTCTTTTCCACCTTATGGAGAGGGAATATACGGGAGGGCGGACAAGGACAGCCCCTGGACCTGATGGAGACAGAAGAATAAAACACAAGGTCCCGATCATACTCCAGCAAACATCCACACAATGGTCCCAGGGACAAGACCCAACCAGATCAATGAAGCATGGCCAAGGAGCCCTCCCTCACCACCACAGATCTCTTCATCCCCAAGGCACCCAGATGTCATTTTTTAATCGGGATGAGCAGGAGACAGTAGGAAATGTATGACTCTTCTAAGAATTTACCCAAAAGATAATTTTTAATCTATAAAGAACTTATCAAACTCTACACCCAAAGAACAAATAACCTAATCAAGAAATGGGCAGAGAATATGAACAGACATTTCTGCAAAGAAGACATCCAAATGGCCAACAGACGTATGAAAAAGTGCTCCAGGGGCACCTGGGTGGCTCAGTGGGTTAAGGCCTCTGCCTTTGGCTCGGGTCATGATCCCGGGGTCCTGGGAGCCTGCTTCCCCCTGTCTCTCTGTCTGCCTCTCTGCCTACTTGTGATCTCTGTCTGTCAAATAAATAAAAAAAAAAAAAATCTTAAAAAGTGCTCCATGGCACTTGGCATCAGGGAAATACAAATCAAAACCACAGTGAGGTACCACCTCACGCCAGTCAGAATGGTTAAAATTAACAAGTCAGGAAACGACAGATGCTGGCAAGGATGCAGAGAAAGGGGAACCCTCCTACACTGTTGGTGGGAACGCAAGTTGGTGCAGCCACTCTGGAAAACAGCATGGAGGTTCCTCAAAAAGTTGAAAATAGAGCTACCCTATGACCCAGCAATCGCACTACTGGGTATTTACCCCAAAGATACAAATGTAGTGATCCAAAGGGGCACGTGCACCCGAATGTTTATAGCAGCAATGTCCACAATAGCCAAACTATGGAAAGAACCTAGATGTCCACCAACAGATGAATGGATAAAGAAGATGTGGTATGTATATACAACGGAATACTATGCAGCCATCAAAAGAAATGAAATCTCGCCATTTGAAACGACGTGGATGGAAATAGAGGGTATTATGCTGAGTGAAATAAGTCAACCAGAGAAAGACAATTATCACATGATCTCCCTGATATGAGGAAGTTGAGAGGCAAAGTAGGGGGCTTGGGGGGTAGGGAAGGAAAAAAAATGAAACAAGATGGGATCGGGAGGGAGACAAACCATAAGAGACTCTTAACCTCACAAAACAAACCGAGGGTTGCTCAGGGGAGAGGGTAGGGAGAGGGTGGTTGGGTTATGGACATTGGGGAGGGTATGTGCTATGGTGAGTGCTGTGAAGTATGTAAACCTGGAGATTCACAGACCTGTACCCCTGGGGCTAATAATACATTATATGTTAATAAAGAAGAATAAAGAAAAAAGAATCCCCCCCCCCCCAAAAAAAAGAATTAAAGCAGCTCTGAAAAAATACAGAAGAAACTGGCGAGGTAAGACTTTTAACTGAATGCCTTGTTTTGCTGATTTAATTTTCTACCGTTCATATGTGTACTTTAAACATACATGTCAAACATCCATACTGTTCATCTAAAATTCTCTCCTTAGAAGACAACCATATCATTCTCAACTGGAGGAAAGAACTTAAATTCCTACGAAGACACTTTGTAATTCCAACCAATACTTCTGATTCACAGTCACTGAAATTCAGATGTAACTTCCTACTCTAGCCCTTTGCATTTTAGGGTGTATATTTTTGGTCCTCCCTCCCCGTTTTCTTACCAGAGCTCATGGTGTGAACTGGTAAGGGAAGGGATGCAATCGCTAAAGCAGGTGTGATGACTGCCAGGCTCACTGTTCCTCACAGGGGACATGACCACCACCTACAGCAGGTCTTGGGAGTTCACACAAAGGAGGCCAGAAAGAGGCACGGTCAAGTTCATATTCCACGTGAGAGTGCCTCATGGGTGGTCAATTTTAACTTCACAGGAGTCTTCACATCCGTCACTATTTTAAAAAAATTTATTTGAGAGAGAGAGAGAGAGCACGTGAGCTAGCACAAGCCAGGGATGGGGGGGCACAGAGGGAGAGGAAGGGGCAGGCTCCTTGCTAACCCAACTCAGGGCTCAACCCCAGGACCCTAAGATCACACCCTGAGCTGAAGGCAGACACTTAACTAACTGAGCCACCGAGGTATCCCTCCATCAGGCATTCCTCACACCATCGGGTTCATCTGAAATTCTTTGAGTGGTTCATAAATAAAGTTATTGAGGGGGCGCCTGGGGGGCTCAGTCAGTTAGGCATCCAACTCTTGGTTTCACCTCAGGTCATGATCTCAGGGTCTTGAGACCAAGCCCCGCACTGGCTCCACATTGGGCATGGAGCCTGCTTAAGATTCTCTCTCTCCCTCTCCCTCTGCCCCTGCTCGTGCTTGCATGCGCTCGCTCTCTCCCATCTCTCAACTAAATAAATAAATATATCTTTTAAAACATTTTAAAAAATGTTACAGAGATGTGGAGAGTTCTTAAAATTTTTTTCTTTTTTTCTTTTTGAGAGAGACAGAGTGGGCACAAGCAGGGGGAGGGGCAGAGGGAGGGAGAGAGAGTCCCAAGCTGACTCCCTGCTCAGCACAGAGCGCCAAGTGGGGCTCCATCTCACGACCCGAGACCATGACCTGAGCTGAAACCAAGAGTGAGAGGCTCAATGGACTGAGGCACCCTGGCACTCAGGATGTGGGGAATTTTGAATATACAGTGCACGCTGAATAACGTGTTTGGATGAATGCTGATTTTCTTTGTGTGGCAATGGTGCCGTGGTGTCATAAGAGGATGTCCTTGTTCTTGGCTATCACAGCCAATTTCTAGGTGGTTTGGTAAAAAGAAGAAGTGGTCGTACGTAAAGAGAAATGTGGAGAGGGTGTAGCAAGTGTTAAGAGTTCATGAACCTGTATGAGGAATATATTGCCGGTTCTTCACACTGTTCTTTCAAGTTTGTATAGATTTGAAAATTTTCATAACAAAAAAATAAGAAACTAAAATAATAGCAAGTGCTCTTAACAAGTACAATCAATCCTTCTCCACGTCCTCAGGGAAGGAAATTCCACAACTTCCCATGAAGCCGGTACAGCTGTAGCATCGTAACAAGGACGTTCGCGACCACGAGCGCAGCCAGCAATGCCACCGAGGGCCGTGTGCAGGGGCTGTGCCGAGAGCGTCACACGTTCCTTCTCAACCTCTCAGCGACCCTGGGAGAGGGGGGTATGTTACCACCATTCGTATCTCACAGGAGTCAGAGCCAAAGCTTTAGAGGGATAACCCAGTTACAGCGTGATCCTACTCGAGTTAGGGCAGATCCAGAATTTAAACCTGGGTAACAAACTCTGGAGCCCACATTCTTTATAAACTACCAATCTCTCCAAACTTGGGTCAGGACTCACTCCTGGTCATAAAAACTATTAGTAAGTCACAGCCTGCATTTTTTTAAACAACTAAATAAAATAGAAAATATCACTATGACCCATAATAAAGATATTTATTAATTCACGGACTTTCTTCACACACACACACACCCAGTCCTAGCAGAAAACGTATTCCTCATGCAGGTCACATGTTTGGAAGCTACTGAGTTATTCTATATTACCTCCCCCACCTCTTTCATTTCCTGCCCAGAAGCCTCACTGTTCAGGAGACTAGAGAGAAAAAGCAATACAGATTTAGATGGTTAAGGGAAACATTCCATTGGGAATTCTCTAATCTCGAAATAAGCCAAAATAATATACTTTTAGTACACACTAATAGATAATAGTGCAGCTGGCAAATTTGCTAATATAGAAGACATTTTCAAGTAGGAATCCGGATAATCCTCTTGATGTTTGTTACAGTAAGATGTTATCTGCAATTCTATTAAAAGATATCAACTTAAAATTCAGGCTGAAATAGTATACGTAAATATGGTCGGTGGTTAAAATTAAATGAAAGATTCTTCTCTGGTGATTCTTCTCCACTGAAAATCCCAATGCATGTCAACACGACTGAAGGTCAAGAATGACCAGGAGAACTCTACTGACATTCCCCAAGAAATCCAAAAGCAGCTGGGGGAGTATGAGGTGTGTAGATGGCAAGTGAATGGTGGAGAATTATTTCAACAGGGTCCCCCCAAACCGAGCACCTAACTACACGGTCCTACTTTTAAAGGTCAAATGGGAAAAGTAAAGGAAAACAATAATTCTACATGTGTTTAAGGTCCACCATTAAAGGAGGGTTTTCTGTGAATTAATCTTACCATTACCAAATGAAGTCATAGGAAGAAAGTACTCTGTCTTTAAATCCAGAGCGATTTTTCATTCCAAGTTTCTGTTTGAGGCCATTACTGCTCCCCTGGGACTGCGTTGACTCACTTGCATCTCAGGATGACGCAAGCGAGCTTCTCTGCACAACTTCAAAACAGACTGTGAATATACCCCGGCAAAGGCTGCCTTTGGAGCCATCAGCTGGATCAGGCGCCTATTCACAGAACTGCCAGGACCGGGCAGGTGATGGGCGTGTTCTTCTCCTCATCGGCAATTTCATCATCATCTGATCACTCTTTTCAACTAGCAAAACAGCTTGACCATTTATTTCTAACTCTTTTCTTAACTTGTCCATCCAATTTGGGACCTCATCTCTACCTTCCCTGTCCACCCTACGTCCAGTCTACTTTCTGGGACTTACTTGGTCACGTGGTAAGAATGGAAAAAAGAGGTTAAGCTCAGGTTTCTCCAGTGCTGGGTACTGCACATATCTGGAGTTGCCTCCTCTAGTTTTTTTATCTACGAAAAAGAAACTCCTCATAGGAAGGGGGAAGCAACTTCAATTATCCACACTCTCCTACCCATTTCAGAAATAGTGAGAGCAGACCGTAACTCAGTGTTTCTTCCAGACCTAATAGAGACGACACTGCATGGCTCACCTAGGCTCCTGAATCAGTCCCCATGTGTACCCACCGAAGATGGTGAGCCTAACTGGATACCTGATGGCAGAAGCAGACCCTTCAGGTTAAACAGCATCAGCCCATGGCATGCACCAGGCTTGCCGCGGGCACTGGACACAGAACAGACGGAACGAGACAGTCACAGCCCTTCCCTGCACGGAGCTTACAGTCCAGCGAAGGAGGGAGGCTTTGAATAATTGTCGTCCCAGTGGGATTCACTGTAAGCATGCCAAGTGCCACCAAGGATTCATACAGGCAGACTGAGACCGGAAGGCTCTGTGAAAGTGACGTGTGACATGGGACTAGAGGCTGAGAGGTGTTGGTGTTAGTTACCAAGAGGAGAGTGTGAGATATGGAAGAAAAACCTGAGGCAAGGAAAGAGCTGATACAAGTACCATTAGGAGGTGAGCAGAATCCAAAACCGAAGCTGCGAGAGGTTTCATGTGGGTTTCATGTGTCAGATACTGACAGCTGTAAGATCACCACAAATATGACAGGGGCGAACAGACCACATGTACATGGCCTATAAGCAGAGAACCTCACTGTTACCTGGTTCACCATGTTTCCAAAAGGCCCTGCAGCTTCCTTCCTAAAACAGACAACCAAAAACCAGAGGACGAGCCAATGTAAAATGTGTTCGCTTTTATTAAAAGTAGTTTACATTTGGGGCTGATCGTTTTCACACAATGTTCTTTTTGAGAACACTCAAATTATAAAAGGCCTCTGTGGGCCAGAAAGCAGAGAGGGCTCTATTAATACAACAGCTGAGCAGCTGTAAATAATAAAACCTCTAGTAATCAAACTAAATGTCAGGCTTTGCCAGTAGTATCTCTCAAGATCAAATACAACTTTACCGTAGTTCTAATTTATCCTTACCAAGATATCAGCCATCTAAGAGCAGCAAGACTATGACACTGTTTTAAACCCAAAGTAACTCCCCACAGAACAGATTACTCACACGGTGAATATGTTTTTCTTGTAGTGGCTACGTTCACTAAAGACATTCCACTAGCTCACGCACCACCTTAAACCATTTCTCTCTATACATTTATAAGCCCCCCGCCCCCCCGCCACCAAGCATAAAGGACTGAACAGATTAAGATCCTTTCGAGATTTACTCTTGGCCACTAAGGTCTTTGATACTTTACAGACTTTGTTTCAGAGGTGGACTTGAACTATAATATGCCATAAATCAGCAAGTTCTAACATAAAGTAAAAAAAAAAAAAAAAAAAAGTGGCAGAGGACAGCAAAGAGGCCAAGGAGGACAGAATTTTTACAGTGAACGACTTTGCCATCATGAATAATGACTTACTAAAATGTCCTGCTGCTTTTCTAGTATCTCTCTCTTTCTCCCTCTGTTGATCTTTGTGGCCATAACTACCATTTGAATCATCTTAACAAAGTGCACACACATCTCCGGTCACAGCGGCCGTTACTGCCACTCCGCCATTCTAGAGCGACTTCCACTCACCTGGCAGCTCTCAAGCCAGTATCACATCACACAGGGAGCTGATTTATGAACAAGTAATTAGAAATCAGTTCTTAGATCTCTAAAAAAAAAATCACAGTTGCCATCAATATATGAGAATATTTAAATCTTACTTACTCATAATTCTTAATTAACTAGAGGGTTAATTCTTTCTTCCTTATTTACCAATCTTCTTTTCAAGGAGAAAATGACAAGTTTTCAAAATCCAGGGAACTTTTAAAAAATTCTGTATAAGCTTTTGATAATACCCTAAGAGTTAATATATATTTGGCTTAATGACCTATGTTTTCCCTATTTGCAGTAATCCATAATCACCAAAGGTATTAAAATAATGACTGGGTTTCTGGGGCAAACTGGTGGACTGAGCACATGTGCTTACCCCTGCTCGTGCCAGCGACCCCTTGAAATTACAGTAAAGGAATAAAAAAAAAAGTCTAATCCCTCAACAATGAAGAGAACAGAAAGGAGGTTGTCATCAGACAAGTAATTTCAACACATTTTGGAAATCTGAAAGTGGATAGGTGCACGTTGCCTGGCAAAGCAGAGAAGAAATCACAGCCAAGGAGAGTTTTGAAGGCGTAGAGGATAGAGGGATAGAGGGAGCCCCCCGACCAGGAAGAACCCCAAACATGAAGACAGCAAGGAGAATGGGATGGGGAGTGAGGGAGAGGGTGCAAACTGAGGTTTCCAAGTCTGTCTGTGAAGTGGCAGACAGCCAAAACACACACCTGACCCACCTCTCCACACCCAGACAGCTACCTCCCAACAAGGATGGATTCTCTCTACAGAATAAGGTCTCGAATGTACTAATGCATCGTTCATTCCCCAATGTAATGTAAGCCCTCCAAGAGTTTCTTGATTTTCCTCATTAATCCAGAAATGTAATTAGCCAACCTACAATCACTAGTTGTATTACAATCCTAGCTGTACTATTGTACAATTCCTAGTCCCACTTTAACTATAAATGGACAAATAGGATCACCAGACTTTGAGGGAAAGCCCTAGAGCACTACAGAAAAAGGCCAAGAGGGGCGCCTGGGTGGCTCAGTGGATTAAAGTCTCTGCCTTCGGCTCAAGTCATGGTCTCAGGGTCCTGGGATCGAGCCCCGCATCGGGCTCTCTGCTCAGCGGGGAGCCTGCTTCCTCCTCTCTCTCCCTGCCTGCCTCTCTGACTAGTTGCAGTCTCTGTCTATCAAATAAATAAATAAAATCTTTTAAAAAAAAAAGAAAAAGGCCAAGAAAACAGATGAACCTGAAGGAAAAAGATAATTCAGGAAACTGGAGAAATTTTTTAAAAACACCTGCACATACATCCCCCACCCCGCAACACACACAACTCTTCTCTAATTCATACCCTCAGAGAGACATAAAAATTACACACTCAGAAATCAAGAATGTGATGCTATGAAAAAGATTTTTAAAATAAGAGAGAGCTGGGGCACCTGGATGGCTCAGTCGTTGGGCATCTGCCTTCAGATCAGGTCATGATCCCAGGGTCCTGGGATCAAGGCCCGCATAGGGCTCCCTGCTTGGCAGGGTGCCTGCTTCTCCCTCTCCCACTCCCCCTGCTTGTGGTCCCTCTCTTGCTGTGTCTTTCTCTGTCAAATGAATAAATAAAATCTTAAAAAAAAAAAATGAGAGAGCTCTGGTAGTTAAATATAGGGCTACCAAAATAAAGAAATTTTAAAATGAATGAAAAATAATCAGGGAAATCTCCCACAACCTGGAAAAAAAGACAAAAGATCCAGGAGTGCACATATTAAATTAGTATGAACACAGAGCCCCTTCTAAGCAACATGATCCTGTTTATTGCTTCTTGAGTGGCTGGCACTATCCATGCAAACTCTGCCCGTCCCTCCAGGGCTTTCTCCTTCATACCTGCCTGGCCGCCAATGTGCAGCCTCTGAAAACTGTAAGAAATCAGTTATCACAACTTCTAAACTTAGCTTAACCTAAAGCTTACTTAATTCAGTTTCAAAGAGGACACCTAGACCAGACTGTCAGTGATAAACAGGACTCCCAAGTTGTAACTCCTTTATCTCAGACTCACTTCATCGTTCCTGAGCTAGTTTTCTGTGCGTCCCATGGAGAGCCTCTCTTGCACTGCAGACATCATTCCTTTTCAAGTCATTTTCTGTTTGTTTGTTTTGTTTTTTGAAGATTTTATTTATTTGAGAGAGAGAAAGAGAGTACGAGTGCCAGAGCAGGGGGAGGGAGAGGAAGACTCTCCGCTGAGCAGGGAGCTGAATGCTCGATCCCAGGACCCTGGGATCATGACCTGAGCCAAAGGCAGACACTTAACCCACTGAGCCACCCAGGCACCCCCGTTTGTTTCTTTTTAAGTTTAAAAGTTCCTTTGCGAGAGTCTGTTGGAGGTAAAACTTAGTTTTTGTCTGAAAATGTCACTATTTTCATTTACCCTCATTCACCATTTTATTTACCCTCATTACTAAGGTACATTTTAGGAGAGCTTCATGTTCTAGGCTGGCAACACTTTCTCTCAGCACTTTTACGACACCATTCCAATGCCTTCTGGTTGCCGGCTGATGTAGACAAGTACCCCTTCAGCCGAACGGTGCTCCTCAGAAGATAACGTGTTTCTCTCTGTTTGCTCTTTAGGCCCTCTTTTTGTCTTTGGTGTCTATTATACTCCAGGTTGTCTGGATAAAGTGTTTTGTTTTGTTTTTGTTTTTTTAATTCTACTTGGGATTTGCTCTGATTCATAAGCCTAAAGATTCATGTTTTTCAGTATTTTTGGAAATTTTTGGTATTATTTCCTCAAATACTGCCTCTCCCTGGTTATCTCTATTATCTTCTTCTGCCTCTCCACATAAGCCAACATGTTACATCGTCTCACTCTGTTCTCTGTTTCTTTAGATTTGATTTTCATCTCTTTTTGTGCTGCAATCCGTGTAACTTCTTCAGCTTTATCCTCCAATTTACTAAATCTCTCTTCAGCTGTATCTAACCTGTTTAACCCATCCATTCAGGTTTGAATTTCACTGATGATATATTTCAGTTCTTTTTAAATTCTTCCTGGTCCTTTCTCCATAGGACTTTAGTTTTTACTTGTTTTCCATTTCACACTTTATTTCCTTACATATTTTAAATCATTATTTTATATTCCAAAATTGATCCTTTTAAAATCTGAAATTCTACTCTAGCTCCACTGTTCTTTTCTTTTGTTCTCTTCTTATTCATGGTTGTTTGTCCAAGTCTCACAGATACCTACTGTATGATGCAGTCATTCCCTTCCTGGCTAGTTCCCCAAAAGAAATGATAGCATATGTTCACACAAAGACTTGTTCACAGATGTTGAGAAGCTTTATATGTAATAGCCCCAAAATGGAAACAACACAAATGCCCATCAATAGGTGAGTATATAAACAAATTATAGTATATCCAGACAATGGAATAGGATGTATCAATAAAAAAGAATAAAACATTGATACACATGACATGGATGACTCTCAAAATAATTAAGTCAGACAAAAAAGTATATAGCATATAACTATATTTTCTAGAATTTTAAATGAATAAACATTAACTTATGTTGACAAAGAACAGGCAAATGGCTGACTGGGAATTGAGGGGGATGGAACAGGGAAGGATTTTAGAGGGTCATTCAGAAACTTTTGAGGATGACTGATATTTTCTTCAGACTTAATGGTGGTGAGGATTTCATGGGTATATATATGTATGTATATATATGTGTCATAAATTATCAAATTGTATACTTTAAATATGTGCAGTTTATTGTCTGTCAATTATATATCAATAAAACAATCTGGGGGGAAGACAGCCTCTTGGTTCCTAAAATCAGCAGACTGGAAGACAGCTGTAGCTTGAGGCCGCCCATCTTACTTTCAGCTCTTCCTTCGCTGCTTAGGCCGTCCCTCCCTTCTTGCAAGTTCAGCTCTTCGTTAATAAGATGTCTGTTCCATTTTAGACATCATGTCTAGGTGGATTTTCAGGATAGCTCATCTGTCATTTCACCTGCAGAAGTCTCCCCCATACCTGTGTTTGAGGGTGATGCTAAGTGTCCCTAAAGTTCTATCGAGCTGTCCTCCTCCCGCAAACCCTTCAACAGAGACACCCCTGAAGCAAGCATACGGAGCTGGGTCACAATCTAATCCCTCTGGACTTTGTATTTTCCTTTTCTCAGAACACTCCCTCTGCCCACAATCGGTGTGTCCTTCCTGTACCCTCGTAGGGTACATACTTGGGGTGGAGTTAAAGCTGGGGAGGGGTGAAATTCTACCTCATGACCTCTTCATACACCCGGACACACTCTCTTTTCCCATCTTCCCCTGCTGAATACAGCTCTCCTATTTCTTCCTGACCAGCCACCCTAGTGAGGCGCAGTCTCTCCTCTTAGCCCCTGTAATTCTTCTTACATATATTATTAATGTGAACAAAATAATGCTTATTAGCATTTGGATTAAATGAGTGTTTCATGTTGTCTATTTGATTCCTGAAAATCAGGACCATCTGAATCTCCCACGGTGCTAGCACAGTTCCTTGTGCCTGTGTGGACCACAATAAATGTCTGGTACATGAATTAATGAACATACGCAGGAGGGAAAATTCTTCAGGGAAGTCAGTGCAATGGGGGCGATCTCCTCTCCCTCCCAAAGGCACACGAGGGCCAACCACCCTGAGATTCTGGTGTAAATAACCTAGACCCAGCCAGTGACAGCAATGATGCTCAGAAGTATCCACTGCAGATCTATAAGGCAGACACACTGCTTCAAGAGAATCACAACTAAAATGTTAAAACTGTACTCCCTGCAGTAATTACCAGGAAAACATTTTTTACATGCCAATTTCTGAAGGAGAAATACTTATGATGTTTTATTTACAGATGTATTCCTTTTCCCGTTAAGCACACAAGCTTCTGAGTGAAGATATCTGAAAATTTTTTTAGAGTACAGTATCAATTAATGTACAATAAATGTCACAGTGTTTAAGAAAGAACAAGTGTTCCCATATTCTCACATCTTTAAAACTTATTGGGCCAATAAAATGACAGGACTCTATTTCCCTGTTTGTCCCCCAAAACTCAAAGCACAAACCTACAGAACAAAATTGGCACTCCAGCTGCCTCTACTCAAATCCATGCCTAAAACTCAGTGTTGACCCATAACTTTTCGTTTCATTTTGTTTGGTTTCGTTTTTTTAAGGGAGTGCCACCATGTGGTGAACGGTTTTAGTACACTTTTAACACGGCCACCAACAGAACTATGCTCTGCTTAAAAACAAGGGAAAGAAACAAATTACCCAGGCCCAATATAAAATAGAGCCACATTTTATAGGAGATTTTTACAACAGATTACTTTTGCAACAAGCAAACTTTAGAGTTAAAATATTAGAGTTCAGATATTATCTGTTCTCTTCAGCAGGGTTCAAATTACAATCCATCCTCATTTCCTGCTAGTGAGACTCAGAAAGAGGCAATCACCCAAGGTTCCAAAGCCTTTAATCAAGGGCAGGGGTGAGGTAGAGAAGTGACATTGCAGGGGTCTACAAGCCTGGTCTCCCACCCATCTGTACTGTCCCACAGCACCTCTCTTGTACAAGAAATGAAAATTATTTCCCAACTTTAAATTTGTTATATCTTTCACGAACACACATATATAGCACTTACCATGGGCTTGCCACTGTTCGAAGCATCAGTATTTGTAAAGCACTCTGTAGTACAGTGGCAGACACACAGTAAGCACTCTATGTGACCCATAAAATTCAAAGTAACCAAATCATTTATATTTCAGACAGCTCTTCTCGTATGAGGATTTTGGAAAAAACAGCCTATATTACAAATCTCAATAATCTTATAGGGTTAAGAAAAAAAAGAGGCAAAATTGGTAGAAATGAAAACAACAGCAAAGCCAGAGGTCTGTTTGTGTTCTAAAAGCCTGGAGCACTATTCGGCGGGTGACTAGATAAACAAACTGTGGTATATCCATACAAGGGGATCCTGCTCAGGGACAGAAAGGGAGGAATTACCGATAATGAGCAAGACCTGGGAGGACTCTCAATGTGTTATGCTAAGTGAAAGAAGCCAGACTCCAAAGACCATATATTGTGTGATTCCATTCATACGACACTCTGGAAAAAGCAAAACTGTAAAGACTGAAAACAGCTCAATGGTTGCCAGGAGCTGGGCTGGGGGAAGGGATGATGGCAAAGGGGCAGCACAGGGGAATTCTGGAGGTGATGACACTGTTCTCTATCTTAAATGTGATGGTAATTTCACAACTGGATGCATTTGTCGAAGTTCACAGAAGTGTATGCTAAAGAGAGTTTTATACTCTATAGAAACTATACCTCAATAAACTTGATTAAAAATATAGTAATAAAAAATACAATAAAAGTCCAGAGCCATTGTTTGGCCTTCCAAATTAAAGATTTGTTACGTTTTCAGAAGCTAAAGAAGTCCCATTCAAAGTTAAAAACTGATTCTACTTTTTCTCTATAACCAATCTACTCAATTTAGATGTCTGGCCTTTATCATAACTGCCCTTTATAATATTTACAATTCACTGAGTGCTGACTGTGTAACAAGCACTATTCTGTCATTTTAAGTTTAGTATTTAATTTTCTATCTCAATTATAGGTATATGTAAAATAAAGAGTGGAGAATGCCCCCTCACTTCTCCACACCATACTCCCCTGTCCATTCCCCACCCAGAGATAACTACTATCAACAAATCTTTTTCTCCATGCCTACAGACCCACAATTTTCTCTTGACATTTTGAACAGGTCCCATATCAATCCACATAAAGCTACCTCAATCTCAACAGCTACACAGTGCTACAGTGTACCATGGCCATCATATATTTTGCCATTCCCTTTTTTTTTTTTTAAGATTTTATTTATTTACTTGACAGACAGAGATCACAAGTAGGCAGAGAGGCAGGCAGAGAGGGGAAGCAGGCTCCCTGCTGAGCAGAGAGCCCAATGCGGGGCTTAATCCCAGGACCCTGAGATCATGACCTGAGCCGAAGGCAGAGGCTTAACCCACTGAGCCACCCAGGTGCCCCTTGCCATTCCCTCTTAATAGGAATCCCTCTTAGGCTATTTCCAATGCCAATGCCAATCTAATGCCAATCCCCCTCAGGCTATTTCCACTTGTTCTAAGTTAGGTTCCTCACAGACATTCTAACTGAATTCTCCCGATGACCCTATAGAGTGGGCCTATTATATTAAGTCCCCTAAGGCTTGAAAAGCTGCTCTCATTCCTTTCTTCAACAAACACTACTCCGTGCCAGGAACACAATGCCCACGGTCAGATAGTCTCGGCCATCATATAACTCACTAACTTTCTTCTTTGCTCCCTGTAAGGAGCAACGATCCCCCTGACCAGTGCAAGTCAGGGCTGACACACGGTGGGCTCTCTCAAGCCCAGGTGGGGCACGCTGGTCACAGAGTGAAAGCTTCCTGCTCCTGCTACTTGGTGCTGCCTCTCCCCCATCCCCAATAGATTGAGGACACACAGCGAGAGTCATCACTGGATCTCTCCTAGGGAGGCTCTGCTCTCGCCAGTGGAAGTCCTCTGTAACTCCCCACTGTTGCTAAATGCCCATTCACACCAAGCTTCCCAGTGGAGTGTGTATGTACTCAGCACAGTGCCAATTACTTTACACGCCCACAAATGTAGCAACCAAGTAAATCCTGCCACCAACCAATCTTTCTATCAAGAAGGACAAAGAAAAAGAAGAGGCTGTGAGCTCTAACGCTTGCAGGGGCCGACAGCTGTACCCGGGAATGGCGTGCACAGAAGGCTCTCCCATATTAAGAAATACAGCTTCAAAAGAGCAGCAGACTGTCAGCTCTGGCAGAGGTGCCATGGGAAAATGCAGGGTTTGGGGAAGTAAAATCTCCTCATAAGAAAAATTATTATGGAAATTTCAAACTATAGCTCAAAGTAGACCGAATGGTTTAAGAACCCCCATGCACCCCCATCCAGCCACGTACAGCCCCACCTGGCAGCAACAAGTCCCGACCCACAGCTGACTGGCTTTCATTCAATGACACCCCCACTCCTCCTGCTCAGGTTGTTTTAAAGCAAATATCTGATATTACATGATTTCATTCATAAATATTTTCATATGTCTCTAAAAGACAAAGACTGATTTTTTTTTAAAGTTTTATTTATTTATTTGAGAGAGAGAGAGAGAGAGAGAGAGAGAGAGAGAATGAGCATGCATGAGTGAGGGAAGGGGTGGAGAGAGAGGGAGAGAAAGAATCCCAAGCAGACTCTGTGCTGAGAGCAGAGCCTGCCACAGAGCTTGAGGCAAGGGTTCAATCCCACTACCCAGAGACCATGACCTGGAGACCACGACCTGAGCAGAAGTCAAGAGTATGATGCTTAACCGACTAAGTCAACCAGCCACTCCAAAGACTGATTTTTAAATATAATGGTTCTTCTGGCTATCATCCCTAAAAATTAACAATAAATCTTTAATATCTTCCACTGAGTTCAAATTTCCCCATTCAGCTCACAAAGGGGTTCCCCAATTTTATGCCCAATGTGGGGCTTGAACGCGCAATCCCAAGGTCAAGAGTTGCATGCTCCACTGACTGAGCTAGCCAGGTGCCTCAGATTCTCCCCTGCCCCAGTTTTATAGTTTGCTTGAATTCAGTTCTTAATAAGCTCCATGCGTTGCAATTTATATCTCCTTTACTCTACAGATTCCACTTAAGTTTTTTTTTTCTTCCAATTTACCTGCTAATTAAAATAGGTCAGGTCATTTGTTCTATGGAGTTCTCCTTAGTCTAAATTTTGATGACTCAGTTTAACATGTTAGGTGTATTTTAATGTGTTTTTCTGTGTGAAAAATTTCTTTACTCAAATGCAGGCAGCTATTTCTGTTTAAAGGATATGCCCTATTTCTATGGGTGCATGTGCATGTGTTTAGGCATGCACTTTCTTTTCTTTTTTTTTTAAAGATTTTTATTTATTTTAGAGAGAGAGAGGAGAGAGACAGAGAGAGAGAGAATGCAAGCAGAAGGAGTGGCAGGCAGAGGGAGAGGAAGAAGCAGGCTTTCCACCAAGTGGGGACCCTGGGATCATGACCTGAGCCGAAGGCAGACCCTTAACCGACTGAGCCACCCAGGCATCCCATGCACGCACTTTTTTTTTTTTCTTAAGATTTTATTTATTTATTTGACAGACAGAGATCACAAGTAGGCAGAGAGGCAGGCAGAGAGAGAGGGCGGGAAGTAGGCTCCCCGCTGAGCAGAGAACCCGATGCGGGGCTCGATCCCAGGACCCTGGGCTCATGACCTGAACCGAAGGCAGAGGCCCAACCCGCTGAGCCACCCAGGTGCCCCACACACACTTTCTTTTGAAGGGCTGTGCTATGGCTGGTTTGAGGAATCAAATGTGTTTCTTTTTTCATACAACCTGCAGCTCTTCCAGAACTAAAACTTGGCATTCCCATAAGAAGCCAGACTCTCCAAGGCATTCTGAGGCCAGGTGAGCCACAAGAAGAATGAGATCGCTAAGGGATGCTTCTAGTAGGAGAGCAAACAACTATACCAATAAATAAACAAGGGGATTTCAAATGGTGTGTGCTTTGAGAAGTTGAGAGAGGAAGGATAGCTGGTCCTGGCACAGGTAGCCTGGACTGGGTCGGCAGGAAGTCTTTCCCAGCAGGTACCACATTAGCTGGGCCGCAAAGGATCTAAAAAAGTCAGGCACCAGCAGATCTGGTGTAAGAGTACCCCTGTGGGGGCAAGGACAGAGCCTGGGGCAGGCACTCACAGGGAAAAGGACCCTACTAAACAAAGGGGGTGAAAGGAAGGGAAATCCAAGACCCAAGCCCAGATGGGCCCACAGGCTGTGGAGACGCATACCCTGCAGGGGAAAGAAAACCGGGCAGTGGAAAGATGTGATGTAAATGTCTCAGGAATGGTCTCTGATGGCAGGAGAACAGACACAGATGGGGAGTAAGACCAGGTCAGGAGACTGGGAAATCTCTCAGGACAGAGCCAGCAGCGGTGCCGGGACAGGGTGGTGTGATTTACTTAGGGATTGATTCTGGAGCGTTTGCTGCCACTCTAGATGTGGGCAGCAGGGGTAAGGGAGGAGTCAAGGATGAAACGTGGGGGTGGTGGCCCAGGGCACCTGGGGAGGTGATACCTTGGCCACAGGAGATCACGGTGTCCTAAGCCACCAAAAAAAAAAAGGGAAAAAAAAAAGGACAGGGGGTGATTAAAAGGTACAAACTCCCAGCTGTAAAATAAGGAAGATTCGAGTTTGCAATATACAGCCTAGACGATGATACTGTAATGCTGTAATATTACACATGACAATAATATTGTAATGATACCGTAACAACTCTGCACAGTGACGGATGGCAGCTAGATTGATAGCAGTGATGACTTCATAATGTATGTAAATACTGAATCACTATGCTGTCGACCAGAAACTAACACTGTATATCAGAAACTAACACTGTATATGAGCCACACTTCAAATAAAAATTTTTAAAAAGGACTGGAATGCGAAGCCCAGGCCATTAACTCGAAAGAAGTCCCTGAAAACACCTGTGCTTCTTCCCGGTCATCTTCATCATCACAGGGCACACTCTGCCCCGCACCCTAACGAACCACATCCAGCACGGCCGCCCGGGCTGTGCGCCTATGCAGCTCTCCAATCTCCGGTCAGAGCCAGCTTTGGAAGGGGCCTCCACTCTGCAGGTTTTCCGTTCTTTGCTCAAGGTCCTATTCAGAAGTTTGTCTGTGACGGTCATTCCTCCCCCTGAGCCAACAGGGAGGCGTCTGTCCTGCAGAGCCAGACCCACTTTCCATGCTGTGGTCATGTGGGTTGCTCTGTTATTCCGCATGACCATGAGCTAGCTGGAGGGGGCATCCAGGGGAGGCCAAGTGTGCTTGGCGTGTGTCTCTGGGATGCCCCAGACCACATTCTTCTGAGTGCACCAGCGCACGCCACAGCCCCAGGGCCCTCACAATGGGAAGCTCCCGGGCAGCAGTCTCTCCTGGCCCCTGAGAAATGTGTGGGTGAGGACCTGCGCCCACCTGACCTCCCTTCTGCCAAATACAACCTGATGAATTCACCCAATTCCTTGCTTTATCTTCTGTCTCCTCAGAGAAGCACTTGAAAGGAGCCCAAACCCAATACTTGTGACAGTTTCCTTACCTAATTCTGCTGGCGAACCACCAAGCCTACACGTACAACCGATTCATTTGGTCAGTGCCAGGATTGGGAAAACCTGCCAGGCTGTTATGCCCCATTAGATTTATGCAATTTTCCAAAACTTTCTGCATTCACTAAAGCATTAGAACTGTGGCATAAAGAAGAAAGCAAAGGGTTCCTGGGGTGCTTAGGAGAGATTAGAAGCATAGGGGCCAGCGGGTCAAATATGGCTCTGTGCCACCCAATGGCTTGGATTCCTCCCTTATCAGAAGAGAAATAAATACTCATCTGTTACTGTCAGCAGACAGGTAAACTGATCTACCAGATACACCTTCCAGAGAGACGTTCACAATACGTGCCAAAGCTTTTTAAAGTATCTATTCTTTAGACGCAGAAATCCCACTTTCAGAAATTTATCCGGAGGAAATAAGAAGAACGTACAAAAATGAGTCATGAAAATTCTGGGGAGAAAAACTGTGAACATAAGTACTCAACAGTAGAGGATTAGGGGACTAAATCACGGCATGCCCACATGTATCGTATGTATCTGCTTCATCCTCCTATATTTGCATAGTGCTCCCTCCTCCCACAAGAACTCTGCAGAGTAGGCGAGGAGCACCCAGGTATCCCCAGGCTGCTGTAGCACTATCTGGTGTGCACCACACCAAAGCCTCGCCTCACGCCTCCAACACCACCACCCCCAGAAGCGGATAAGGGCTTTTCCTCACCAAAAATAAATAAATAAATAAATAAATAAATAAAAATTTAAAGAATGAATAAATCATGTGAACACATAAATGGTTGCACATAATTTCAGGAAGGCCTATAAAGTACAAAGAGAAGCATATCATTCATATTTAAGAATAAAAAAATCATCTCGGCAAAAATTCTGAATATGGGCAATTCTGGCCTAAAGGAGAAGAGGTGGGGGAACTTTAGTCTTTGGAATGGCTGGTTAATGAGGCAGGCGCTAAGCATTCCACCAACTCTACCTGTATCCTCTGAACTGATCAACTCCATTAAAACCCAAGGTATCAAGAACACAAAACACAGTATCTTGACCTTACGTATAATAAACACGAGGAAATAACGTGCCACGAGCAACAAGAAATCTGTACAGAGGTTTTGGATGCAACCATCAGAACAAGAATCTGATCCTGCGAAATAAGCTAAGTACACTGTTGAAACAGGAAGGCACAGTCCCCCTAAGGAAGAGGGGACCTTCAATTCAGCATGTGACAAGGTCAGTTACAGAGTTTGGTCTGACCCGGAAGACCCAGATGTATGTTTCCCTCCAGGAGGCAATAAAATAAAACAACTTGAGGAGCTCTAGGGAAACGCGTGGTAAACAAAACCTCACTTTGCAGGGTACATGCACTCCAGGAAGCCTGGCTTGCAGGCTCCTCCTATTTTGTGCGGGGTTTCTAGGTAAGCTCAGCGATCTACATTCCTAGAGAAGAAAAGCTCCCTAAAAGGCGCAGTGACACCACATCCTGGCCTCTGCCCCGTTTGCAGCCACTCTCCCACCTCCACTCAGCATCTTCGGGTGTGGAACGTTCTTCTATCTCCAAAGCCTGCTCCGAGTGCAGTCTCAGCTTAAATGTCTCCTTCTCAGAGAGGGCTTTCCCTGTCCTCGCCCCGCCCGCATATGCTAGATTTGTCTTCCCCTTGCGCTGGCCCAAGAGGCAGCCGCAGTGGCAACGACAGGACACAGTCACCGCTCAGAACTCGAGCGCGGGCTATGCACCGGGACTTCTCTTCATTCACTTCCAATGTGTTATTGCATTTAATCCTCACTATTAAAACCGAGGATGCAGGTGCTACCACGATGCTCAGTTTACAGCCAGCGTCACAGCCAGCCTCCCAGACAGGCCCATCTCACATGCTTCGTCCCCTCCCTCACTCAATAGGGCGGACCTGTGTAACCAATAGGATACTGCGGAAATGACAGCGGGACTTCTGTAACTATGTTGTAAAAGACACTGTGAGCAGGCCGCCGTAGAAGCAGATCCTCCAGGCCCAGTCAAGCTGTCGAATGACAGAGTCCCAGCTGACATCTAGAGGGTAGTCCAAGCAGAGGCCACAGGCCAGAACCTCCCAGCTAATCCACTTCGGAATTCCTGCCCCTGAGACACTGTCGGGTAACACAGATTTGTTGTTTTAAGTTGCCCCATTTTGAGGTGGTTTGTCATACAGAAATAGATAACCAATACTAATGGGAGAACAGGTTCAGAATGTAACCGGCTCACCGGTAGACAACTTGTAAGTGGTCCAACCAGATGTTTCAGTCTTGCTAGTCTGACCCCAAAGCCTGCATATTCTTAACCATGACACCGTGCAGCTTCCTCCACAAATGGATGAATACTTCAACAGACTTCACAGAGGTGAGAGCCATAACTGTCTTTTTGAATGCTGTACCCTTACCAAACACCAATATAATACACCTAGCATATCACCAATATTTTGTTAAAAGAATAAACAAATGGAGTGACTGAAATGAAAAGAATCACAAAAATGTAAAGGGCAATGGGAATTATAGGTGACACGTTCCATTCTATACCTTGCTAAACTAAAAAAGTTTTGTACCAAGTACATGTATTATGTGCTTCACCTCGCCTGAATTCAGTTTGACCTGGGACCTGAAAGAAAAGAAAGCCAGTCATCCAAATGTCCCAGGGCAGAGGAACTAGAACCTAGTGCAAAGGCCCTGTGGTTGAAACAGATCTGTCATGTTTAAGCAGAACACGGGCCTACGTGGCTGCGAGGGGGATGCCAGGACACAGGCCAGATCTCAGTCTGGCTTTCAGTTGAAGTGAAATGAGAAGCTACTAGAGGGTTTTAGCAGAGGAGCAATATGATCTCATTTGCATTCCTGAAAGATTATTCAGGTTTATGTATGAAAAATAAGTTGTAAAACAGAGAGACTGAAAGCAAGAGCATCGGTAAGAATGCAGCCGCCCAACCCCAGACGAAGGGATGGACTCGATGTGCCCGTTCCCGCGGCGCGCGGGTTAGCACAACGCCCGGCACCCTGTGAGCACCAAATGCCTGGGATCTCTTTGTAAGTGCTCAGTCTGGAAATCACTCTACACACACGCAATCACTATAAACTAGGAAGTGCACACACATGCCAACAACACGGAATTTAAAATCGCCATGTTCTATATTCAATGGTATGAAAAAACGCTTACAATACACTGGAAAGGTTTTTTTAAAAGCAAACAAACAAAAACTGCATGCATTTTGTGACCCCTCCTGGGTAAGAGGGGTGTGGCTATAGGTCGAGAAATACATCTGGAAAGGTTTCCACAAAATAAACAGTGGTTATCTCCAGTGGTGGGATTATGGGTGGGCTTTGCTTTCTTTGTTAGCCCTTTCTACACTTCTGAATTTTTTAAATAATGAGCATTTCTTTTATAGAGATAAACAAAATCATTTTTGTTTGTAAAAAGAACAAAAACAAACACAAAACCATAAAAACCTTAACTCTTCCAAGTTAAAAAAAAAGGAAAAGAAAAGAAATTTGAAGGACTGGCTGGACAGTCCACTAAATGAAGATCTGAACCATTTCAGAGGACAGACCGTACTAACTGGGGAAGTCTGATGACACCACAGCAGCAAAATGGCAACACCGGTGAGGCGGCACAAAGAGATGCTACTCTCCATGCTTGACCATGGTGAACGGCTCCTTAGCTGTTAATGTCCAACAATGACTTTTAAAAAAATAAAAGGGAGAGCTGATTAAAACAAAATACCCCACCATTTCTTGCTTTTGTTTTCCTGGTCCTAATAATGCATCAAAACAAAGACCTTTCCCTCCAAAAGGAAAAAGAGAAGGCTGTGAAGGGCTTCAGGGTAGGGAAGGGCGGCAGGTGGCAAAAAGGGAGATGCCACTTTCCCCTCCAGAAGTCAACATGAATCAGATGTGAACCGTATGTCAAAGACCAAATAGTCACAAGAAAGAGGAAAAAATTAATTTAGCCACCAAAAAATTTAGAAGTGCGATTTCCTTCCTTAAAAAAAATAGAGAACCTGTAAAGGACTTAGCATCTTAAGGTTTAATATTTTCAGGTCTTCTTACCAGGATCAGTTATGCAGCCAGTTGGAAAAGATCAGAATATTTCCTGCTTTCAAGAACCCCTGACATTTGGGAGACTTGGAAGGGTCTACGCTAAGAGAACAGAGAGAAATCCAGGAACAACAGACCTCTTGTTGCCAGCCGGTAGCTTCTACTACCAACCCAAGAGGAACAGGAATCCTAATTGATAACAGTGTCCAGCTCTTCCCAGTGCAAGTCCCCCACTGAGGATTGGCTTTAAGGAGGGGGAAGAGACTAAACACAGCTACTGTTGTTTATCCTTGATACAGCAGAATGACCTCCCAACAGCACCAGGGTCTGCAGGCCAGAGAGTGGCAAAGTTAACCCCACTTGGTTCAGGATCCAAGCATAAAGTGACCGCATTTCAACCCAGTTATGGCGACAAAACTAAGCAACTGCAACAGGGCTTGGAGGTGAGCCTTCCGAGTCTGTGACAGGAGCTGGGGCTGCCGCCCCGCCCCCCGCTGGCTCCACCACTGAGACAAACCCTAAGGGGCTTCAACTGAGGAGAGTTCCAGACGCGTAGTGTGCGCTCAACACTTACTCCAACTATGGTGACAGCCTGGGAAAACTCAGGCCCAGCTCCATGTGAACCTGCAACCTGTTGCCCCCAGGCCTCCACCGCCCTGGGGACCTCTGGAAGGCATTATCAGGCCTCCCTCAACGGCCATAGATGAGACAGTGTCCCCTCTTAGTAACTCCCGAAATGCAATGAGATAGGTGAGATCCAGGCTTTAAAGAAATAACTAGATCTGATAGCCAGTGAACACGCAGTCCAAGCTCCAGCCCATCTGTCTGACTCTGGGCCCAAACTCTCAGCCACTGTGCAAGCGAGACAGAAATAATGCGTCAAGCAGCCAGCACAGCGCATGGCTCAAGGCAAGCACCCAACTGAAGTTGGCCAATCGTCGAAGAAATAGTAACGACATCCCTGAAGGAAGGTATAAGGGGCCCATTTCTCAGGTAGGGGACCCGAGGTAAAACTCCCGGGGGGAAAAGAGACAGTGCTTGGGGTGCCCTGGAGGCACCACGGCTTCTCAGCTTTCTTAAAATCCTCACCAAACTCCTCTAGTTTTTTAATATCAACTTTAGATTCTCAACAGGAAAATGGGGCCTACAAACTTCTCACCATCTGGCCTTCTCCTGCAGGAGTCGACGAGCCCTTCCCAAGTGGGCTGATCTCAGAGCCTGCCTCAGAACAACCTGTTCTCACTGAGCTCTGAGCATGTGTTCTGGCTGGCCTGACTTTCTTCATTTACAAAGCAAGCTTCTGAAAGAGCCCCAAGTGGCCCTTTTAGAAACTGAGTCCCCCTTTCCATTCAGCTTTCGGTGGGCTGCCCTGGAACAGGGCTGTGTTATCAGGGTGGCGGACAGCACCGAGGGGAGCCCAGCTCTGCCCAGGCCCAGGGCCTGGGGGATTCCAAATGCCCAAATTCCACAACCATGAGCGCAAGGCAAGAAAGAGCTTTGTTTTCATTTCATTTTAACATTTAAACATTTTAAAACATTTAAAGCATTTTAAAAACATTTAAAGCACCCCCAAACACACACACCTCAAAACCGCCTTACGGTGCAGTCAGAGCGGCCTCAGATCGCGGCTCTGAGGCTGACACTGCAAAGGCCCCGGGGGGGGGGGGGGGGGCGCGCGTACAGAAGTTTCTTTTATGCACTGGAAGATAATCTGGCGAGTAGCAACAACAGAAACACCAGAAACAGTCCCTTCCGCTGAACTCCCACAAGCCCTAAGTTCTTCTCTAAGCAAAACGCTCTGGGGTTGCCCAAGACACGGTCCAGATAATCCCAAAGGTGAACAGAACATAGAGTAAAATGTATGTCAACGGCTTGAAAGAGAAAAACTTTACAGCAATGCCGAAATATAGCTGAAAAAGGAACCAAAATTTTGTTGTGTTTCAAGATGTAAAATGTTTTAAGCTGCGAAGAAGTAAGTGACCCACGGAATTTGCCAATTTGAAATCTGAAGATTGCTGTACTCGTGAGTGGGAAATGTGAGGTAAAGTCCTATCTTTCATTTGACCAAATAATGAAAATATCCCCCTGAACGCAGAAAAGCCCAAGAAGCGGCTCTCTCCAGAAGAAATGAATGCGAGAGCTTCAGTGCTAAGTTGGTTTGTCAAAAGTCAAGGAGAAAAGTACGTGAACAAACACAAAACCTCCCACAGTCTGCTGCTTTCCTAAATTAGGATAAATGTGAAGCAGGCTATGGCAGGGACAACATATACTTGTGGATCTTTGCACTCAGAATCCCACTCTTCTTTATAAGAAAAGTCGCTGCCCCTTTTCTCACAGAGAAGTGATTCCTTTGAAAATCCACACGACTTACAGAATGGGAGACAACGATGCTTACGAGTTGTTTTTTAATAAATCAGAAATGTAATCAGCTCTTTTCTGCTTTGACAAAAACTTACCCTGATACTAAAGACTGTTCTTTCTGTACAATGAAGCTCCTGAAAGGCGCAGTTCCCGGGGAGCGTCCTCGTTGTCCTCGGTCACCAGCCTGGCAGCCGGAGCAGACTGCACAGACAGCAGGTCACAGCGCAGACCTTGGGAGCCCGGGAGAGCCGCAGGCAAGCCGGGGCCGCTCTCGTGGCTGTTCCCGCACACGCCACTTACTCCATAAGCCCCGCAAGCCTGGGAAAAGGAGCTTCGGGGCCAGAAGCAACATCTTAAGAAAACAGACCTTTGGTTTTTCCAAGTCAGAAAAAAGGAAGGACTGGTCCAAAGGGTCTCCTTACTGACACACTATTACAGCTAACACACCAAATGCACCTGACAGGTGAGCAGGGAGACCAGGTGAAAGGATGCGTCATCCTCAACCCACAGGAAGCAAGTCCTACCAGGCAGCTGCTCTAATCATTACAGTTGATTCTCTCCAGAGACCCACAGTGCCGAGTCACGGTGAGAACCACAAATGACTTATAAGTAAGTGACGAGTGAATGACACACAGGGACAAACCACTGTGGGGAAGAGCGGATGGAGACTGTTAGCCCAATCACATTATTGAAGCATGTCCAGAACCAAAAGCCTCATGTTCTTCTGCTTCAGTAAGAACTAAAAGGAACCACCCATTTCTGGGAATGTCACTCCTATTTCCGGCCACCAGACTGAAGTCCATGGGATCACCTTTGTCTCTTCCCTTTTCTACCTACCTGACCAGTCCAGTCAGCCCCACGACCACCACAGCTCTCAGTGTCAGCCCCCTCTCTTCAGGCTCTCCTTACCTCCTATTTATGTCTCCTCCCTTCCATGCTCAAGCTAAACTCAGGTTTCAGATTAATTTTCTAAATCACGGCTATGACCTTTTAACAAGTTCCTTCAACAAATATTTATTGAACAACTACTATGTGCCAAGCATTACTCTAAGTACTGGAGATACTTTCATGGTGCTAATATCCTACTGGGAACTATCTGTAATTCTGACTGCCCACCAAATATTTCCAAAATCTCTGGCTTAGCACTCAAGGTCATCTCTGAAGTTACATAACTTGCCTGCCTTAATCCACATACTCCCCTGAATATTCCAGCCAAACTACTCCTAATACACTCTGCCCTTCCCCACGAGATGATACCTTCCCTCCCCGACTAGGTAAGTCTCCCTGGGATCACCAGAGTGCATTCACTAAAGGTACTCAGAGAGGAAAATGTCCCGAGAGTGTTCCAAGAGTCCCACAGTGTTTGAATAGTCCTGATCTCCTCTTACCTCCTCTTGCATATCCGCAGGGATAGGTTAATCACTGCCTTCCAAGGCACCCATCCTAATGGTTGACTGCTCTCACTGTTTGGAAGCTCTCTCCACAACGAGCCCGAACACCCCTCATTTTGTGACTACTATCCACTACTCCTAACTCTGCCTTCCAAAGCAGCACAAGGTGAAACCCACTTCCTTTTACATGATGGTCCTTTAGATATTTTCAGGCGACTAACATGTCTTCCCAGAGTCTCCTCCCCTCCAAGCTAAAAAACTGCTTTTCTTTACTTTTACTTGCCCAGTTCCCTTAACCATTCAGTTTTCATTTGTTCATTTAATAAACATTTACTGAACACCTACTATGGGATAAGCACTACAAACTAATCTCTGCTCTGAAGATGTGTAAGGGGGAGTGACAGAGAAGCAACAATCGAACGGTGTGAGAAATCGCACAGGGCTACACAGGATGCAGTGGGCACAAAGGAAACGATACCTAAGTATATTGAGACACCAGACAGAGGAGTCACCAGGTGGGACCCTTAACAGAGGCAGTAACACACTGTAATTTTGGGGTTGGCCACCTTCTGAGTGAACCAATGAATGAATGAATGCATGAATGCATGCATGCAACTACCAGTTACTGGTTGTTACTCTGGGCTGAGCAAAATACTAGGCACTATGACACAGGCTTCGATACCACACCCTCACAACAACCGTAGGAGAGAGGTCCTAATATCCCCATTTTTTCCCATTGATTTATGAGAGAGAGAGAGAGAGAGAGAGAGAAAGCATGAGCAGGAGGGGCAATGGGAGAGGGACAGAGAATCTCAAGCCGACTCTGAGCTGAGCGTGGCCCCTGACATGGTATTCAATCTCGCCACCCTGAGATCACGACCTGAGCCAAAACCAAGAGTCGGGGGCTTAACTGAATATGTCACCCAGGTGCCCCCTAATTTCCCTATTTTGAGGAGGAGGAAATTAAGACTTAGAGAAGAGAAATGACTTGTCCACACCAATGAAGGTCTCATACCAGGTAAGTAGCAGAGATGGGATTCAAACCTAGGTTGCCTGATTTCAGAATCTGGATGCTTAATCACTGCCTGGCCTATAGGTGCTTACCCTTTGTTTGGTCGTCATCCCCTTTGAGAATCTCATGAAAGCCTAGGCTCCATGCAATGAAAAATGTTCCTGTGCACATTCACAAATGTACACATAAAATCCCAGGGGTCAGAGACTCCATAATTCTACGCATACATCTTAAGAATCAGGGTGGGAACCTGGGGCCAGTAGAGTGAACTGATGCTCTGTACCCACTTCTTTCTCCCCCTCACGTTCCGTCACATAGTAGCACAGAGGCTGGAGAGCTAAAAACAACGTGTCTCTCTCACTTCTCTGTAGCAAGGGCTGGAGTATGATTTCTGTTTCCCCAATCAGATAACCCTCACATGAGATCTGGAGAGCAGATTCAGGGCCAAGCCCACTCCTGCTGCTTCCACTGTTGCTGGGGCAAGCCCAGCTATGGAAGCATTTGGTTTTCTGGGGAGGAACTGGGGGTCCCATGTCCAGGCATTGGCTTCACAGGTGTTGAGCTGATCTGCTCTGGAGCCAGAGGCATGATGTCCTTGATTATAGGGGTGGTTCTGGAGCTGGCAGCTCTCCAACGACCAAAGAGGCTACAGCTGCCTTGGTGGCCCAAGTCTGTGCAGTCTGTGACTTTGGGCATCATTCACCAAGCTCAACCTACAACCTGCTTTTTCAGCTTTCCCAATAATTGTTTTAGATATAAATACTTTGTAATATAGCCCTCCCCCATTAAAATGAGCTATTGTGGGTTCTCGTCTCTGTAACTGAATCCAGACCAGCAGAAAATCCCTGTTCTAGATTTTTTAATAAGTAGCTGTTACACTGCATTACAAATCCCAAGATATAGGTTCTGGTCTCCACCTTTGACTTTATTAATGTTTAAAAAAAAAAAAAAAAGTGCATGATCCACCATTAAGCTGTAATTTAAGACTAAAGGGCTCCCAAACTCAAAACTCCAAAATTAACTAATTTGGGGAAGAACTGGTTGTCCCTTTGGGGGCTCGAGGGGCAGTTGTACGTAACGGGTTAGAGACACAGTATTAAATATTAGACAGCTGCTCTTCCAGGTATCTATCTTCGGCTGACGTTACTAGAGCTCACAAGCAACTGGAAACCCTTTCCTTTCCTGAACACACAGAAGAGATTTCGTAGGCCTCTAGCCATGAGGTGAGACCTTGTACCTAGATCTGCACGTGGGGTGTAACCAGAGGTGATCATGCATCCCTTCTGGCTGGAGAACTCACAGGTCTTGTTGCTCACTTGCATTATCTCAATATCCAGGATGCTGCACTTTCTAGTTATAAAGGCACAAGACGCTGGGGCCACAATCGTCTGGGTCCCCCACAAAGTATGTGGGGCAAAGCAACCCTCAACCACACTCACAAGAGATAACCCTCCTGGATTAAGCAACTGGGATCTGACGATCATGTTTATTACCATCGCAAAGCCTAGCTTTGCCAGCCTAACCCACCACTCTGAGAAACTTCCAAAGCCCTGCACAAGCAGATGTGCAGACAGACGTTCACTATGCCACTTTTGTCACTGTGGAAAAGGTGAAAACAACCTTATTGGCATAAATGAGAGAAGGGATAAACTATAATCATATTACAGAATACTATATATATATATACTATATATTATGTATATTATATATAGTATATAATACTATATATATGTATATTACAGAATACTATACAGCAGGTAAAAGGAGGACCTAGATCTATGTGCATCAACACAGGTAAATCTTAAGTACAATGCTGAATTTAAAAAGTCAAATTTCAAAAGGATGTGTACAGAATGACACCACATATATATTCTTAAACATTATGTGACTGGGTTTTGCATGTTTCTAAACATATTTCAACAAAGGATAAAACCTCTTTCCTAGTCTAAGACATTCCCACCAATCACCCCAGTCCCACCAAAAGAGTAGCTTAAAGAGGTACACGTTATGGGCAGGAGTTTTTCCCTTCTTTAATCTACCCCTACTCTTCAACTGCCAAAACCCAGAAGAAATTAAGTTGAAAAGTCAGTAACGAAAAAGACTTTGCTAGCCAAACTGTAAGTATTCGATTTTACTTGGCAATATTTTTTTAAGTAAGTGAGAAAATTCCCCACAAGCTTTAGCATTCAAAGAGAGATCTGCTATCTCCAATTAGGAAGACAAGTGAATGACTTCATGAAATCATAATGATAATCATGTACATTTATGAAGAATTTTACAGTTTCCTATACTTGTTCACAGATCAGCTTATTGCGGTCTCCCACCATCCTGGGAAGGACCAGAGCGTACCATCGGCGCCATCTGAGAGATGGAGAAACCGGGGCTCAGGTCTATCCTGTCAGCTAAGTGCCTTCTCCAAGATCACATGGCTGGAAGTAACAGCACCAGAGCTAGAAGCAAATATTTATGGACAGCAAATGTTGGATCAAGTCAACATGCTCAAAGCTCATGCTGCTAACAGCAACTTCACACACCAAAATAAAGTCCTACAATCTTTGGAGGGGGTGGACTCTCATAGGTGACCAAGGAAATGCCACGCAATCCTGTTTTCTGAGCCACAACTATTTTAAATCATGGGCTTATCAATTTCCAGAGACTGAGACTAGGTACTATTTATTTATATTTAACTGCAAATGTCCTATTTTTTTTACAGGAAAGGGATCTTTTTTTTTAATTGCTTTTAATTCCACTGTAGTTAACATACAGTTTCGTACTAGTTTCAGGTGTACAATATAGTGATTCAGCACTGCCATACCTCACCCAATACCCAAATATCGTAGTAAAAGCAGCACAATTAGAATAACAAAACACTCCAGGGTGCCTGGGTGGCTCAGCTGGTTAAGTGTCTGACTCTTCATCTGGACTCAGGTCTCAATCTCAGGGAATTCAAAATAATAAAATAAAAACTAACAAATAAATAAATAAATACAAAGATATCATGTATTTTGCATCAGTTCATTTTATTCTCTTCTGTCATGCCTTTCTGAACTGAGGTTTTTAATTTCTTTTTTTTTTTTAAGATTTTATTTATTTATTTGACAGACAGAGATCACAAGCAGGCAGAGAGGCAGGCAGAGAGAGAGGAGAGAGCAGGCTCCCCACTGAGCAGAGAGCCCGATACGGGGCTCGATCCCAGGACCCTGGGATCATGACCTGAGCCGATGGCAGAGGCTTTAACCCACTGAGCCACCCAGGCGCCCCTAATTTCTTTTTAAAGATTTTATTTATTTATCTGACAGAGAGAGAAGGAACACAAGCAGAGGGAGTGGCAGAGGGAGAAGCAGGATTCCCACTGAACAGGGAGCCCAAGGCTGGGCTCGATCTCAGGACTGGGATCACGACCAGAGCTGAAAGCAGACGCCCAACAACTGAGCCACCCAGGCATCCCTGAACTGAGGTTTTTAATTCTCAGATAATGGACACCAGCATTCATTTACTCCCCCTCCTAACTCTGTAAGAACTCAAGCAATAGAAGCTACGGTGTTGGGTTGGACTTAGTCAAGGACCAAAAGAGAATTTATAGTGCAACTTATTATTATAAACCATAGCTTCGAAAGAAAGTGAATGGTTAGTGTTTGAAATCTAGTCTAGAAGATGGTCATGTCCCGAAGAGTGGTGTCCAGCCAGCCTGGATCAGTGTGAACTGCCGCTGGACGGCAGCAGAAAGATGAGCCCGCACTGCGCCTGGGGTCATGCTGGTGAGGTGGCTGGTTAAAGATCTGTCATTAAAAAAGAACAATTTGGTAGAGAATCAGCATGATTTCGATTTTTTTGTTATTCATTATAGTCACCTCCTAAATTAGAATCCAGCACATCATCAGCTCAGACAAAACTTTGTAAGAAAATTTAATGGGCAGAGCAACTGAAAGGAAACAGATCTGTACTGTGTCCCCGCGCTCTCCCGCAGACTCGCTGCTCAGCAAGCTTCTGCCGCAAAGACAGTGATGTTCTTCCTTCCGTTAGCTATTTCTTCTTCATACTTATTAAGGCAGTAAAAAGGGAAAATTAAAAAGTAGGCAGTTTTCACATGAAAAGATGCTCAACATCATTAGCTATCAGGGAAATGTAAATTAAAACTACAGTGAGTATGCACTAGAATGGCTACCATAAAAAATCCTGGTAATACCAAGCTCTAGCGAGGAAGCCAAGAATTCTAGCACGTGAGAGTGCTGAAGGGATATAAAATAAGAGCCACTCTGCGGAAGAGTTTGGCAGTTTCTAATAAAATTAAATATACACTAATCATATGACCCAGTAACACCCACGTGTAGGTCTTCACTGGAGTGTGGTAGGCTGAGGAAAAGGCCCTGGAAGAGATATACAGCCTACTCCTGGGAACCTGTGTTACCTTCCATGGCCAAAAAAAGTCTTTGAAGATGGATTAAGTTAAGGATCTTGGGATGAGGGATTATCCTGACGGGCCCTAATGTAATCACAAGCATCCTTCTAAAGGGGGGGGGGGGCCAAGGGAGATCTGACTGCAAAACAGGAAGAGACTAACAGTGGAAGTGAGGGCCTGGGGGAATGTGAGAAGGGGGCCACCGGCCAAGGAATGCTAGTGGCCTCCAGAAGCTGGAGCAAGGAAGGGGTTCTTCCCTGGGGCCTCTAGAGCTAATGAGATCCTACTGATACCATGACTTCGTCCAAGTGATACCAATTTCAGATTTCTGGCTTCCAGAACAGTGGAAAAGAAATCTCTGCTATTTTAAGTATCCCAGTGTGTGGTAATTTGTTACAGCAGCCCTAAAAACTAATATGCTAAGTACACTGAAAATGCATGTGCCTACAAAAACCATACACAAAGTTTATAACAACTCTACTCATTGTCATCAATAACTGGAAACAACCCCATGTCCCTCAACAGATGAATGAATGCACAAATTACGGTATATCCATACCCACACAATGGACTACTACTCAGCAATGAGTATCTGGGAAACAGAAGCAAAAATGAATTACTGGGATTCCATCAAGATAAAAAGCTTCTGCACAGTGAAGGAAACAATCAACAAAACCAAAAGGCAGCCTCTGGAATGGGAGAATATATTTCTAAATGACATATCTGATAAAGAGTTAGTATCTAAATTCTACAAAGAATTTATCAAATAGCCCAGTTAAAAAATGGGCAGAAGACATAAATAGACATTTTCCCAAAGAAATCGGATGGCTAAAAGACGCATGAAAAGATGCTCAAAATCACTCACTGTCAGGGAAATACAAATCAAAAGCACAAGGAGATACCACCTCACACCTGACATAATGGCTAAAATCAACAACACAGGAAACAACAGGTGTCGGTGAGGGTGCAGAGAAAGGGGAACCCTCTTCCACTGTTGGTGGGAATGTAAATTGGTGCAGCCATTCTGGAAAACGGTATGGAGGTTCCTCAAGAAGTTAAAAATAGAGCTACCCTACCATCCAGCAACTGCACTTCTGGGTGCTTACCCAAAGAATACAAAAATACAGATTCATGGGGTGCTTGCGTGGCTCAGTGGGTTAGGCCTCTATCTTCGACTTGGGTCATGGTCTCAGGGTCCTGGGATCGAGCCCCGCATCAGGCTCTTTGCTCAGCAGAGAGCCTGCTTCCCCCCCCACTCTCTGCCTGCCTCTCTGCTTACTTGTGATCTCTGTCAAGTGAATAGATAGAATCTTTGAAAAAAAAAATACAGATTCAAAGGGATACATGCACCCCGATGTTTATAAGCATTATCAACAACAGCCAAACTATGGAAAGAGCTCAAATGTCCATTGACTGATGAATGGATAAAGAAGATATGGGGGGGGGGTGTCTGTATATATACACACACACACATACACACACACATAATGGAATATTACTCAGCCATCAAAAAATGAAATCTTGCCATTTGCAGCAACACGGATGGAGCTCGAAGTATATTATGCTAAGCAAAATTACTCAAGAGAAAGACAAATACCATATGATCTCACTCATGTGGAATTTAAGAGACAAAATGGATGAACATATGGGGGGGAGAGAGAGGGAGGGAAACAAATCATGATTTTTTTTTGTTTAAGATTTTGTTTATTTATTTGACAGAGAGAGAGAGAGAGATCACAAGTAGACAGAGAGGCAGGCAGAGAGAGAGGAGGAAGCAGGCTCCCCGCCGAGCAGAGAGCCCGATGCGGGGCTTGATCCCAGGACCCTGAGATCATGACCCAAGCCGAAGGCAGAGGCTTAACCTACTGAGCCACCCAGGCGCCCCACAAATCATGATTTTTAAAAAAAAAGATTTTATTTATCTATTTGACAGACAGAGATCACAAGTAGGCAGAGAGGCAGGCAGAGAGAGGAGGAAGCAGGCTCCCTTCCTTAGCAGAGAGCCCGATGCGGGGCTCGATCCCAGGACCCTGAGATCACGACCTGAGCCGAAGGCAGAGGCTTTTTAACCCACTGAGCCACCCAGGCGCCCCACAAATCATGATTCTTAACTGCAGAGAACAAACTAGTGTTGGCGGAAGGTGGTGGGGGGGGATGGGCTAATAGGTGCTGGGCATTAAGGAGGGCACTTGCTATATGAGCACTGTGTGTTGTATGTAAGGGATGAATCACTGAATTCTACTCCAGAAACCAATACCACACTGCATGTGAACCAACTAAAATTTAAATAATAAATAAATAAATAAATAAGAATATTAAATCTTCAACTCCCAAAAAGAAAGAAAAGGAACAAGCTATTGTTAAATGCAACACCTGGATGGATCTCAAAGGTGTTAGGCTCAGTGAAAGAAGCCAGTCTTAAAAAGTTATATACTGGATGGCTCCATTTATAGGACATACTCAGGAAGAGAAAACACAGTGACAAGAGCAGGTCAGAGCTTGCTCTGGGATGGGCATGGGGGGCACACAGAGCATAAGATTTACTTTAAATTCCTATGAGTTCTTTTAAATTGACAGATTCCAGAAACTCATGGAGAGAATTACCCACCACAACAACATAAAGAAAAAATACAAATACTATGGATCAAGGAATTTCTCAGGCTTTAGTCCATACAATAAATCCTTCTGAGCAGGAGAAATTAAGTTTGTTTTACTGTGTAATTCTAGGTTGGGTGACAGCCACACACACTTCCAAACCTCAGAAATTAACCTCTAGCAAACTAACCACAATGTATTACAGACCAAACAGTTTCACCAACCTAGCTCCCATCTAGGTTCACAAATAAAGCCCACAAAGACTCTGAGAAAAAAGCCAAAAGAATCAAGTGTGCTTAACAAGCAGCAGCAGATTTAAGGATTAGGTAACTTGGTCGGAGAGATCACATGTCAAAGGAGTGAAGAGTAGCTATCTGGTAGAGGATGCTGCCTCTTCCAGCTAGAATGGACAGAAGGCCTAGGCACCAAGGAAATCCTCAGAGAAAAAAAAAAAAAAAAAAGTGCTGATTTCATGTGGCAGGGATAGAAAGATCTCCACAGCTCCCGTCTTCCAGCCATGATAAAAAGTACTTTTAAAAAAAATGCTTACAGGTGGCCGGGGTTTGGGAGCAGGTGTCCGGGCCTCCAGCCCTTGGCTCTGTGTTAGGGAGAAGCTGGCAGCCGAAGCTGCACGTTCCTGCACCGTTTCCCAGGGTGGGGAGACTTTAACGCTGCACCACCCGGGAACAGAACTGTGCGAAGACCCACGCATGACGTCGCAGCGGGAGGCTGCTGCAGCATGTGCAGCTTGTGGGCCTCTTATGCCTCGCTGAATGGGCCTTTTCCTTGATATTGTAATATGAGAAAGTCCTATCTCTTTTCTTTTAAATTTAAAGCACCAAGAACTATTAAAACTACATTCCTAACGAATGCAAAATGTAAAGGGAAGAAAACAATGACAGGAAAGCGGAAGTCTTTCGGATAGGATGTGGGATGTGGGTTTGGGTCCCTGCTAAATTTTAGCTGCATCTAAATTGTATTTCTTTAGTAGAATGGTAGCTGGGTAGCGGTTAAGTGTAGAAGTGTTGTTACACCTCACATGTTTTGTCTCTTAAAATACTCTTCAAAGGATTTCTAAAATTATTTTATTTTTTTGATCCTTCAGCTAATACATTTTTTCAGATGTTGGTAGTAACATGCCCAGTTCTCTAATATGAACTGATATTTTAATATTTTTACTGTGCCAAAACTATGTCACTACAATTGTCTAATTTTACCTAACCATTAACATTCACCCAGGGTCCCAATACATGTAAAATAAAAGGCATTTTGAAAATTTATAAAAATTAATCTTAAATTTTGTTTCATCCTTCACTAAAAAAAAACTTTTTAAAAAAACTTAAAAATGCTTACAGTTCAAAGAGGGTTTTTTCCTAGAATTTTCTTTAAACACACACACACACACACACACACACACACACACACAAAACCATTTCTTTATTTAGGGCACCTGGCTGGCTGTCAGTTAAGCAGCTGCTTTTGGCTCTGGTCATGGTCCCAGGGACCTGGGACTGGGCCCCACATCCATCTGGCTCCCTGCTAGATGGGCACCCTGCTTCTCCCTCTCCCTCTGCAGCTCCCCCTGCTTGTGCTCTTGCTCTCTCTGTGTCAAATAAATAAATAAAATATTTTTAAAAAGAAAGAAAAAGATTTATTTATTTTAGAGAGAAAGCAAACATGCAGGAGGAGGGACAAAGAGAGGGAGAGAATCTCAAGCCATCTCCCCAATGAGCATGGAGCCTAACATGGGGCTTGATCACACCACCCCAAGATCAGGACCTGAGCCCAAGTCAAGAGTCAGCCACTTAAATGACTGAGCCACCCAGGCACCCCCTAGAATTTTCCTGAAGCACTGTGTTCTGGTATGATTAGATATAAGCCACAGGTTTCAGAGATAATCCTTAATAACCAACACTGGTACAACCTTGTCGAAGGCAAACTATTCATCACAATGTTATTACCACTAGAATTTACTTCTTAATCATCCTCTGTTTAGTCCTTTTAGGTCTGCTCCTTATTAGTGAAAGACATATTATTTTAGAATTATAAATAATAAATAGCAATAATTATTATGTGTTAGGGCCTAACCAAGGGCCAAGGCACTATTAGACATTTTTAATTGATTATCCTATTTCATTCTCTCATCAGTAGTAAATAAAAAACTGACTCCCACTTTGCAAATCAAAAACCAGAGACTTCTGTTAAGACTTACTATAGTCCCAGAACCTCACAACGCAGAAAAGATGTGCTCGACTAATATCTAACAAGCACATGTTAGTATCTACACTCCCACTGCTAGTAAGCGGTAAGCTGGGACCTGCATTCAGATAAAACCTGTCTCCCTATCTGACTAAGAGACAGGCACACAAGCAGGAAATGATCAAAGTACAACAAAACTCCTATATATCCCACAGTCTGTATTCTCATTTCTGGGAAGGTCTGGCTTCATTTACATGCCACACTGTCAAGGCTTACTTTTCCAGCCCACTGTATTTATTTATCCGATCTTCAATTTGCTGAGAGTAGTAACAAATTCTACTCTTCTAAACACAGAAATTTAGCCACAACCAAACAAGCAGGAATTTGATAATCAGACAACTGTGGAATTTCATGAGATCAAAAATGACAAACTTCCACACTGATCCACATTTTCCCACGTGCACTGCAAAGACCGTGAAGTGAGATGGGTTATCAAAGCAATCTGGGCTGAAATAGGGGGGAAAAGAGTAAGAACCCCAATGTGAAAGTCATCCTGCCCTCGTTCCAGGCACTGTCACCTCCTATCAAAAGCCAGACAATGTGGGCAGAAAGGAGGAAGGGAGAAACAAGGAGGTCTCAAGGGCTTTGCTATTATTATTTGTGTGAGGTTTTTTCCTTCTACAGAAAACTATAAATCAAAACAGCTGGGCGCTCCATTCAGCAGACCTACATAAAACTGCCTGCACGTGAGACATTTAAGAGGTGGGGGAGCACCCTTCTCACCTCCCTACCTTTACTCCCGGCCCACTTTGTCTCCAGAGAAGCAAACAGCTGAGAAACCGTCCACTCCACAATGTCAAACACAACTTTGGCAAATATATCTATCGATTTAGATATAGATACAGATATATAGCTATGTAAATATATATATATGATACTTTTGCTCAGAAAATTTTTAGGGAGAAGGGTACAAGATTGTTTACAAAAACAGAGGTTGCTGCTCTCTGTAATGGGAACCACCAGAGGGTTCTAGGCTACATAACCCCAAACTCAGACTGCATTTTAGACGAAGGGCGCTGGCATTATCTGGTGACTTTTAAAAATAATATGTCAAGGGCTCTGCACAGCGCTCAGCCTAGAGAAAGCACGCAAGCGGCAGCCATAAAAGGTAAGGAATATACGACAATACTTGGTATCTAAGACGGTTATTTATACGCGATCCACCATCTGTGAATCAAGGAACAGCTTCCAGTTTTTCTAATGCACTTCAGAGGAGATGGAAGTGTTTTTGTTGAAAATTCCAGCCAGTGGAGAAAAAGTTTGAAATGTACTCATCACTGCTTCTCAGAAGCACTTCAGGAGAGCGTGTGCTGCGCTCGGTGAGTAACCCAAAAGCCATGCGTGCACCCCATCTGCGCACCGCTGAGCACAAGTCCTGAAACGACGCCCACCGCAGCTGCAGCGTGTAAGTGAAGTGGTAAAAAAGTACCAGTTCTCGTCGCAAATGGCCATCCTGTGAGTTTAGCCAAAACCAGGGACAGCCGGCCACCGTACAGGACACATGTCCTCGCGAGGCCTGGGGATGAGCCCCACACCATACCGGAGGACGAAGACCGGAGGGCAAATGGCTGTGCTCCCCTCTCTGGACAACTGGTGTGAGAAAGGCATGAGCCTCCTGCCAGAGCGGGTCTAGGCTAGACAGACGGCCCCCACAGCACCAACTATGCACTGGGGAGGAGCCACGGCCCTACCAGTCCCAACCAACCCCCGCTGCCCCGTCTCCTAGGCTCTCATCCTATGTCCTTTTCACTACGTTTTTCGTACTCTGCTCTTGTTCTCCCCGTCCTTGACTGCAAGCGTGGGAGGACAGGCGAGGTCTTGCGCTCTTCTGTATGACCCACACGTCTTGGCCCAAACTTGCACCCCTAGGAGGTGACTGGCCTTTCTGCTCTCCTCCTACCACCAGACTGCCGTGTCTTCTGTGGGGGCCAGGCAGCCCCCACGACCGGCATTCGCACGTACAAGAACAGCCACTCAGGGAGCGCAGGGACTCATACTGATGCACGGGGAAGGAGCCAGCCTCCGGGTCCTTTCCAGCCCTGAGCGGGCGCAAGGACACGGCTCTGAGACTGGGTATTTGTGTGCATTCATCATGAAAATCAGTATCAAAAACATATCCCACAAAATGGTGAAAAAATAAAAATTTTATTGAAGTAAATTCTAACTCTAAACACCCCCTCATTTCAGGGCTGTGAACATTTTCAAAAGGATTAGTTCATCTTCAAAAAGTAATGTTTTGGGGAGAAAAAATACTCAAGCTATCAAGAAGTACCTGACTTCAGTCGAGTGGCCGGCTCCTGGTTATGGCTCAGGTCATGAACCCAGGATCTTGGGATCAAGCCCCGCCTCGGGCCCCCCACTCAATGGGAGTCTGCTTGGGGATTTTCTCTCTCTCCCTCTGCCCCTCACCAACTCACGAGTACATTCTCTCTCTCAAATAAATAAATCTAAAAATTTTTAAAATAAATAAAATCTTTTTTCTTAAGA